>NW_027526385.1:165891130-167091130 GCF_048455015.1 Haemaphysalis longicornis
ATGATCGAAGCTAGGTTAAAAGAAGTGGTTTGCAAGGTATAAATGAACTATCGCCGTCGGCAGGCGCGCATGCGTGTTCTCGTCCTTTCGTTTACCACCGGTGCAGCTACACGGCGCTCCGATACAGTTCGGCCACAGCTCCCGTGCTCTAATTACTTCTGACTGCACCTGTACATTTGAAATTCGGTTGCTATAGTTGCCAGCATTCTCTTTACCAGCATACTTGAGGTATGTAGAGCTAAAAATTCCGCTTACGAATGCTGTAGGGCTTTATTGTGAAATTGTTTTGTGTAAAAGTGTTTTAAATGATGATCTCTCATTTATCGTGGAAAGCATCTACTTTACATGCATCGACTGTCTGCACGCTTAGGCGAAGTCCATAGGACTTGGGTTCCGTGCACTTCTCATACCGATCCACTTCCAACTACACGTGCATTTGAGGCGCGAGGCGTTGGAGACTGAACGGCCCGTTACGGTACAATTAGCGCGTGGGCACCACCCTAGTCGCGCGCCGTACAACACAACGTTTGGACCTCAAACTGACCCGTCTCATCACTCCGATACGCATCTTGAGCTGATTATTTATTAATATCGCCATTTGCAAGATCAATACGTGTCTTGTACATTAAGCATGTGCGTCTCATCACTTCGATATGAATTTTGAGTAGGTTAATTATCCAAAGCAGAAGTAAAAGTTTCGCATGTATGTCACTTTCTTAGGGGTGACCACCGTCAAAGATCAAGAAAAATAAAATTTGATCATTCCTTTCACCTAAATTTTGTGTTTCTTTTTTATCATGTGCTGAAACAATTCGCTGGTCATCCTGGGAGTAGAATGGGTGATATTTTTTTCGGCTGTTAAAAATGCCCAACCAACGTAACAGAATAAATTTTTTTTCTCGTTCGAACGCGTGCGAGTGTGTGCGATCCCATCAGCACAGCGTAGGAAACGCGGTTGACGGTCCTGGGGTTTTGTCATAGAGGGATTATTGCGGCCATTCACGCGTACATATATCTGAGACCAGACGCATGTCCTGCTAACTCGGTCAAACTTTTTTAGCCTTTTCTCCCAAAAAAGGACATCATTCACTGATTCATTCTTTAAACTTATTTTATAATTCGGTAACCGTTTCCCCAATTCCTACAGGCTGATTATATAGGGCCATGAGGTGGGCGATTTAGCCCCAAAAAAGCCACCCCCGTTTCTTGGCCAATCCCCCACGTGGGTATGTGCCACTCGGAAAGGAACAACAACAACAACAACACTCTCGCAAATTGCTGTTTCGTCAACCATAGATATTAAATTGCGATATCTTTCACACGTTCAGGTAAATGAACTTCTCTATCCCTACATTCCCGGAGAAGTTGGATTAAGGCTTCGATGGTATCATACAAGTACCTAATTCAAGCGCCAATAGAAAAAAAGAATTGGCCGCCTATCTGCTCACTCTGCTGCAAAGGCCGTCGAAAAACGGTAGTTTTCTGCCGCTGCTGCTAACATCACTAAATAAGCTACGCTTAAGAGTACCGCCACTTCGTGCACCTGGAAGCGCCTGGGGTCCATTTTGTTTCTGGCTTGCAGTGTTGTAGTCTCTCCCTTCAAAACCGTCTCCGGTTGTGACGGGGGGAGTGCGACCGGCCGCTCTAGCGTCCGCGCAGCAGAGAGAAAAAGAGAGGAGTGGCGCCCAGGAACAAAATGGCTGCGCCCATATGTAAAGAGATATCACGTGGTGCCGAGCGACCAATGAAAATCCTGGCGGCCTATAACAATGACAGAAAGGAGTGCCGATAATCTAAAAGCCTTTATTTAGTGGTGATAGCCGCTGCCGTGTCGGGATGGCGGCGCAAACGCAGAAAACGCTTTACTGAAACTCGCTTTTAAATGCCGATGTTAGATGTGATTACAAGACGTGGCTACCGCATTTGACACGATGCTCGCTACGAAGATAGGGTGTGCAGTCAGGGAGATGCAATAGCTTTGCAATTATTTGCAGCGTGTCTAGGTGGGGTGCTTGAGTTTATTAAAAGCGTAATGCGAGTGATTATGATTCTACAATTGCGATTGTCATTCGTATTTAATGGGTAACAACGGGTCTCATTTAACACCAGTTTTGTGTAAATGCAAAACCAACTGCTGCACAATATTCTTAACTCATGTGGTCTTATCAACTAAAAGGGCCATGATGAAAAAATACAAGTTTGTTTCATATAAGAATACTGCCTTGTGCCAGTAGCTATGATACCAACTTTATCGCAATATTAAGGAAAGCAGAGAAACCAGCGGCGACATCCCAGCCACTCTCGGGTGCTTTCTTTGTGACGTCACAAAATCTGGCTAGTGCGATCGATGGCCACCGAACAAAGCCACTACTAGAAAACATGACTGGGCAATTGTAGTGTAGCGCCTAGTTCCGTTTGATAGTTTTGCTAGACTGGGAACGTGCAGTTAAAACACCGGTAAAAGTGTTTCTTGTACTAGGCCATATTATGTCCCTCCTGTCTATAATACGTCACCGCAGCGCGAAATTTGAATGTTTTAAAAATTTTTACTCCGCTTCTTCTTCGGTTAAAAAACGTCTTTCGCGGCCGAAACTGCGCTGAGTGAGTTACGAAAGGCTACAGTTCTGTGAAGTTGCCAAAGCTGCATTTTGTCTTTGTGTCTTCATTAAAACTGCTATATCTGTAATGTGGCACGTGACACTGGTCCTATCGCGCTCCCTCGCAGGAAGTGCTGGCAGTGTACCTGCAGAACTTCCCCGACAGCGCCACGGCCATCAATCTCAAGGCGTGCAACCACTTCCGCCTATACAACGGAAAAGCTGCGGAAGTAAGTGCGGGTATAGGAGGAAGAAGTGGTAAACCAATTGATTGTCAGGCTGTAAAAGCCTTTCTTTTTTGGCCGAACAACGGCACCATCCTGTCTCACATCTCCGCCAGCCGTTTCACCGCCAACTTCCCTGCCACACCCCACCCACTACCCCCCCCCACCCCCCCTCGTATTGCTCGGCCAACACCACCACTGCCCGCTCGCTTCACCTACTCCCGAACAGTGGGGATTCGCGCTGACTAGCTCGGACCCGCAGGGCCAACAAAAGCTGATCAAGCGGGCCACGCAGGCAGTGAAAGCTAGCGCCCTTCTAAACTTACAAAATAAACGTTTATTCTTCCGCCTCCTCCGCGCAATTACAAAGCGTCGCTCAGAAATGGCCAGACTGTAGCCCCGTGGACGTTGTTTTGGCACATAATGCGTTTGCGAACGCGCACGCAGGAAACAGCACAGGACGAAGCAAGAACGGGACAAGCGCTACCCTTTAAGAATGCGTTATGTTTTCTGTGTGATTATGAACCAACACGCCCAAACCCTTTCCCTTCTGAATTTGCACATGCGTTTATCCGGAAAGGCTGACATCTATGTCGTCACGTTCCAGCGAGAGAGGCGACCGTACCGTTGTCAAAAACACTTCTGCAAGAACATTGGTCATGTAGACGAATTATGCTTTGGCAAACAACTTTCCTAACTAGTTTAGCGTTGCTGGCACTGCCAGCATTGTTTAGCGCAAACAAAAAAGTCACATTTGTTCCAAACACAGGTATAAATTGGGTTACCTTGTGTTTTACTTCGTTTATTTTTAGTGAAATGGTCTACTTTTACTTTCGTGTCAATCAAATGAACTAACCATCCTTTGGCGCTGTTTGCCTTCAGTCGGCCTTGCGCCATAAAAATCCAGTTATCATAATCAAAATTATAATTTGGGTTGATCTATAGTTACGATTGCGCAAACGAAACAAAAACTAGGAAGAAAACACAAGGTCAAGCGGACGTCCTTGTGTTTTGCTCCTGTCCTTGTTTGTTCTGCGCAATCGCAGCCATGAATCGATTCCAACTAGGCCGGCTCACTGTGTTGCTTGTGTTGATCGTTACAAAAATAAATAGAAATCTTCGTGTCTGTGCTATAAAATTGAGTGAGAGAGAGGTAAATTAACTACAGAAAAAAATTGGCCGCCTGTCTGCTTGCATTACTGCAAATGTCGAAAGCCAATGGTCGTCCGCTGTACCTGCCTCGCAACCCCACATCCTTTCCTTTGAAAACAGCGCGGAAGACGGGACTAAGGAAGTAAGAGACGAAACAAGCGCTGAGGAAACAACTGTGCGATCTGAATTCGCAAGAAAATATACATGAAAAACAAAGGAAAAAGAAGGAAAGAGAGATGAGAAAACGAAATTTCATTTTGACATCAAAGGTGATAGCAACAGATTAGACATTATGGCAGCAACAATTTTATCCGCCGGGTGACGATTTGCAGATGACTAGTCACACGTAGGTAAGCGATTTCCTTATCCAGCAGTGACACGGACGGTTCGCTGATACAATCGCTGCCTTTCCTGTTGATTTGGAAGGCTTTGAGGATCTCCCTCTCCCTTCGCCCGTGTTAAGAGGTGGGGTGTGAATTGAGGAGTGTGTGAGTGCGCAAGGGGTGTGAATTAACCCCTTATCCGCTCTCCGCTCCAAACCATCACGCTCTCCGCCTCCTCTCTTGCTCACCTCGTGATGAATTCAATAGAGTGTTGCTGAATGCAATTCAATTCTCCCGCCCTCGCACTGCTTGCGCGCCAAATTTTGGGACAGCGCTCCTCTTTTTATTCGCCTTTTGTTTGTTGTTTTGCCTGGAACAGCACGAGCGGGAGCTCTGTTGTTTTCGTGTTTATTTTTATCTCGGACGAGCCACAGCCTTCGTGGGCCTTTTTTTACGGGTAATTGTTTTCACTTGCTGCCGTAAAAACCAACCCAACGAGCATTTTTGGTGCGGAGTGTCTTAGGACCGCACAATGCACGTACGTAGTCCCGCACAGTGGATGAAACACATAACAAGTGCACCATCCAGCAAGAAGATCGTTTACCAAGAAAACTTAATGCATGAACACGTTTTGGGAAAAGCTAATTTCTTAGCTGAGACAAATTTACTCCGTATACGAGTTGTCGCTAAATTCACCCAGAAGTTTCCCTTCACCGAGCCGTCGGATTATTCTTTCCTCTGTGACAAGCGCCAAGCTTCATGGTACCCATGATTAAGGGCATCTGTGATAGCCAAACTACAATACCACATGTAAGCCACGCAGTAGAACGAATCTTCCCTTTTCTACCAAGTTTTTGCGAAAACATTTATGTTTGCGTTCAATGCACCCACATATGCATGGACGAAACAATTTTTTCAAGTATCGTTTTCACCTGACGATATACGCGCAAAAGTAGACCTTCGTGTAAGTTACAAATGCAATACAGCTGTTGCTACTAAGGGCGTCCAATCGACTGACAATGCCTCTGCTATGCAAGCTTACTGCAGTGAGTGAAAGCTCGTCACGCACACCCCGAAAGAGCTGCATGGTCAAGCGTCTTTGACCTGTCATTTTTTTATTGCTCTTGCAGGCGGAACTGAAGAGTCTGCGAGAACGAGCGTCGCCGACGTTCACGTACGCTCAAGACCTGATCAAGCACAATCTGGTGAGCACACACACGCAGCGCCCATTCGCGTCCACTGAAGAACAGCCAGACTCCAACGGGCCTTTTCAAAGACGACAGACTTTTTTGGACATCCAGAAATTTTAGCCGGTCTGTCTGTTCTACCCCCGACTCAGCCACCTGGCCAAACGATAAAAGAATTGTAAAAAACGAAGTTTATATAGCGAAAACATTTACAAACAATTAAAGGGACCCTGCAACACTTTCGATAAGCGCTTTCACTTTTTTCTTCGCGTCTGGAAACATTGCGAACGCTATAGTTATCGCCAGCACGGAGCGGCACTGCGTGATTTGCTCGTCGCACCAGATACGCCTTCCATGTCTGCTTTGTTTTTGTGGACTTTTCAAAAAAGATGCCATCGAAAAGCGTTCATTGCTACAACTGAAGAAAAACCAGCCAGCAGCCGCTACATGGCCTCAGTGACGTAATTCGAGCCGTCGAAGAACGTCAAGACCGCGAAAGAGAGAAAAATACTTTGTGCGAGTTTACACGTTATCTGACGGGTATAGGGCAGTAATTTTTTGCCGAGGTACTTTGCGACCCCCTAATCTAAGTACTGGGGGTGTTGGGTGACACCGTTCTGCAAGCATTTAGGATTTCAAAAAAAAGTTGAAGAAAGTGTTGCAGGGTTCCTTTAAATCGCGTAACATACTTCATACATGTCAACATTGTTCGGTAGAAAGAAGACATTAGGGATATTTAGGGCAAGGCATCGATACATAGCTGTTGCAAGGCAGTGTTCTTTGAACTGAAGGTAGTAGTGGTAGCAGTATGAAACTTTAGATGCCAGTAGTTGCTGGACGTCCAGGTGGTCGCTGGTGATCAGGTTCTCCCACAGCTCATGGAGGGGGAGGGGGAAGGAAAGGGTTGGAGGTCGGGGTTATGCGCACACTCTAACAAAATGCGGACAAGCGTGCCAGGCTTAGAGCAAAAAGTGCATTGGGCGGGAAATTGAGTGGGGAAACGTGTGGTGTAAGCGAATTGGATGAACGAATGTATTCGTTTGGACGTGCGGTGGGTATTTGCGATAGCAAAAAAAAAAAAAAAAAAATACGGGTTCAGAGAAATAATTTGACCGCAAAATACAAACATGGGTTCGCGCCCGAGCCGGGACATCATGACAGCACTCCACGTCCAACAGTAACGAAAGGTTCCAATAGATGGCGCGCTAGCAATGGAACGCTGCAACATTTATTTAAACGTGAGAAAACCTCCTCCTTGGTTAGCGGGAGGAGCGAGACGAGGTGAAAGAGCATGATCGGCGGGCGGGGGTGAGGAGAGGCATTTACGGGGCAGCGGCGGCATAAGACTCGTCTTTCCACAACATTAGCAGCAAAAGGAGCAGATGCGCAGCGAATTTGTTTTTGAAGACGACAGCCTTTCTTAAGCTACTTCAACGACAAAATTTTTCTCTGTCGGTTTGTCTGTCTGTCCATCGATTCATCCGCCGGACCAAGAGTTAAACAACTTCGAGAACGGGACATTTGTATGGGGATAACATTTCTAAACTACTAAATCTAATCGCAATGTTCATACTTATCGATATTGTTGAACACATAGAAAAAATGAGGTAGCTATATTTGGGACAAGACATCGATGCATTAGCGACATTTGCAGGATTCTTGGCGGTAAAAACACATGGCTCCTTGTTTTTGCGGTAGCAAACGAAGAAACGGCTTGAAAAAAAAATTTGCCCCAAATTACAGAAAGCGCTCGTGGCACCCTCTTGGGTCGGCATTTCAATAAAGTCCCACAAAGCAGTGGATCGTTGAAAAATTGAAATGACTGTCGTAGGAGGGTCTCATCATCGTCACCAGCCTATCTACGCCCACTGCAGGGCAAATGCCTTTCCCATTATTCTCCAATAATCCCGGTCCTGTGCTGGCTGCAACCAATTTATCCCCGCAAACTTCTTCATCTCATCTTCCCATCTAACTTTCTGCCGCTCCCTGCCACGCTTGCCTTCTCTAGGGATCCACTCGGTTACCCTTAGTGACCAACGGTTATCTTGCCTTGGCATTACATGCCCTGCCCATGTCCATTTCTTCTTCTTAATTTCTACTAATATGTCCTCAACACGCGTTTGTTCTCTGGCCCACTCCGCTCTCTTCTTGTCCCTTAATGTTGCCCCTATCATCTTCCGGTCCATTGCTCGATGAGTCGTCCTCAATTTAAGTTGAACCCTCTTACTGAGCCTCCAAGTTTCAGCCTCGAAGGTGAGCACCAGTAAGATGCAGCTGCTGTCATACACTTTCTTCTCCAGGTACAATGGTAGGCTGCCATTCATTATCTGAGAATGTCTGCCGAATGCACTCCATCTCATTCAATGAGGACTATGGGAGGGCCTATAAGGATGGAAAGGGCGGCAGAGGTGGGATGCGGAGAGAAGAGAGGTATTTACTTGGCAAAGGCGGCAGAAGACTAGCGTCTTTCAACGACAGTTGCAGCTAAGTGAGCAGCTTCTTTCTTTGTCCACACATTCGCGTCCCGAGTGCTGCCTGGAACACGCAGGTCGTGTTTCGTGGAGGCGAAGGGGCTCTGCAGGTGCTGCCATCCCTCGTCGGGGCCATACCCGAGGCACGACTCAACCTGGTCATCTACTATCTCAAACAAGGTGTGTCTCGGTCTGACCTGCTATAGTGTTCTGCCGCGGTCGTGTACGTCGCGAATCTAGCGTTGAGAAGGGTAAAGACCTTTAACTCGATGGAGGGACAAGATAAGCAAATTCCCAAACACAGAATGGAGTCGAGCAGCGCAAGTTAGAAGTTGGTTGAGGTAAATGAGAGAGGCCTTCGTGCTGCAGTAAACTCAGAAAGGCTGTTGATGTTGATGATGATTGTGTTGCTTAAGCTCAGCGAGCTCCACCTAAATGCAGTTTGATCGCTGTAGGAGAAAGAGGACATTTTTTTATTTGCAGTGAATTTCGTGTAGAGTAACTGCATTGAAAAGCCTGTCGCAAAGCAGTCCAGAGCCAAACAGCTTGGCGCTTGAGTAACAAGGTTTTCTTATCCCGATACTTGGCTTGAAACTATCTTACAAAACGCAGTTAGTTTGCAATCACTCTCTAAAGCTGGACCGTCGCGCGCCATTGAGGGATTTCTGTACAAACACAACAGACTCGTTAAAGTTAAAATGATGTTCCAAAAATTCTTTAACTTTTATTCGAACTTCCAAATTTGTCTGTTAAAAAGTGCGCTTTCCTTCACACTGGATTTCCTTGCTGGGAGGAATGCTTTGGGAAAGATTTAGAGGAGTTAGGATGGAATATGTAAACAGTGGTGAGGTGCAGATCCCCAAGATAACCGAAAAGTATTCAAAGCAGGCGGAAACAAATAGATGCAAACAAAAGGAATCGAACTCGCGGTTAGAATGTACTCGGCAGAAAAGTTTGGTATCAGAAAGGAAAGACTCCGGGACGATTCCAAGGCCAGGGCTTCATTTTTCGAAGCTGGGGAACGTTACTTGGGAAGGAAAAGCTTTGTGGGGAAGTATACCAAAAAGGTTGGGGCACGTGGGGTCTGCGGAAAGGAAACAGAAATGTTTCGAGTATTGTGTTGGAATGTCTCTGTGTCTATCCGAATTCGTACGAGTCCAATATTTGTCTTTCCGAAGTCCCGGGCGTTAAGGTTGTACTGAAACGGAGAACCACAAGGCGGCGCACGTGAGTAGAAGATCAGAATTTTAGTGAAGGAAAATCAGAAAGGGGGATTGAGCGTAGGGCGGCTGCCACCTGTAAGGGGCAGAATTTATCCCCAGTCTGGGGCTGATGGCAGCACAACATGAAAATACGCATAGAATACACTATTAGCTTCCTTGGTGAGATGGCACATGCAAAAGAGATGTCATTAAAATCAATCAATTTATTGACTGATTGCTGGGTTTAACGCGCCGACGCAACGCAGGCAATGAGGCGTGCCGTACTGGAGGGCACCGGATTAATTTTGACCACCTAGGGATCTTTAACGTGCGCCGAAATCTCGTACACACGGGAGTTTTTGCTTTTCGCCTCACCAGAAACGCGGCCGCCGCGGCCGGGAATCGAACCTGCATCCTCGTGCTCAGCAGCAAAATCAATCAATCAATCAATCAATCAATCAATCAATCAATCAATCAATCAATCAATCAATCAATCAATCAATCAATCAATCAATCAACCAATCAATCAATCAATCAATCAATCAATCAATCAATCAATAATTTGTTTTATTTCAAGCGTAGGTACATAATAATTGCGAACAGTGCTTGGACCCATAGCCAAAGGCTAGTCGCTGAATTTGAAACAACTAGCCTTTCGTAGTTTACTCAGTGCCGTTCCAGAAGCGAAACACGTTTTTAATCCGCCAAAACGAAGAAATATTCAAAAACTTTCAAAATTCGCGCGCTACAGTGTCGCTGCGAAGTAATTGTTGTGTTAACCGAAAGTCATCAGCATTCATGAGCACAAACAAACGGAACTACAATTACCTAGTCAAGCTTCTTGGCGATGGCTTACGTCAGCGGCTGCCGCAAATCACAAAAATGGCAGCATCTCCACTCCGTCGATGATGGCGTGGATGCAGAGTACGGGGACTCGAAATGACATCGAAGTTGCGCCCCGACCGCCATTCGATTTGAGCCGTGAGTTGCACCTTGATTATTCCCTAAACGAAACTGCAACTCACGGCTCAAATTGAATGTCGCTTGATTTTTGCTCGATGGTGGTGTGCGCACGGATGCACGCGGATTGACATTGGGAGGTCGTAAGGTGCTCTGCACCGACGGGCGAGGGAGTAAGCCGTTTGACTCTCGGGAACTAACTCACGGTCGTAGTCCAATGGGTAAGACAACTGACACTGACTCTGTCTGGTCTACCAGACACAGGTTCCAATCCTGCCGGTGCTCGTGTGATTTTTTTGCGATTGTAAATGCTATGCGCGCGGACGCGGACTGACATTGTCCGGTCCTAAGGTACTCCGCACCTAAAACTAGAGTCTGTGACGTTGTAGAAAAATCGCCGACAAGTGGCTGTGGAGTCGTCATTACTTTATGTATTTTCCCTGATATCTCTGTTGATATCTCTAAGTATGCAATAAAATTGGTATCCTTGTTTTCGGGACAAATCAAGCTTTCTGATGAACCAAAGTTGTTTTTGATCTTCGGGGCTCCTTTAAGCGAGGCAGAATAGGACGAGTCTGGTCCAGTGCAGATGTTCGAGGCTTGAGTTGCGTGCGATGCGTAGTCCGACACGCGACTTCTTTTCGCGCAGACAGCATACAGGAGGCGCACAACCTCATCAAGGACCTGGAACCAACGGTGCCACACGAGTACATCCTCAAGGGAGTCGTGAACGCTGCCATTGGCCAGGCTCAAGGCTCGGTCAGTATCAGTATACTCAATTCAGAACTGCACTCACGCATCCGACCCCCCCCCCCCCCCCCCTGCTCTTCCGCATGCTTTCCTTGTGTTGGGAGCAGTGGGAATACATAACATGTTACCAGGTTACGCTCCGAATAATTCCCACGGGAATGCATTCAGTTCATGTGACGTGGAATGTACGCATGGTAAGAAGAAAAATTGAGGCCCCCCTTTTTACAAGAAACACAGTTGAAATTCGACGCTTTCTTCCGTGCAACCGGAGTCAAAGTCAAGTACAAAATATTGCCACACGCTCCGACAAAGCGTTCCATTTTTAGTGAGAGCGGGGAGTGCCAGCGACCACCGGAACAGCCCGGCGTCATGCGACCGCGTTCGAGAAGATTCTGCGCCGGGTAGGACGCGCAAGTGTGCCGAGTGGCGTCCAGCGCACAGCTCGCGGACGCACGTGGGGAGGACTCGACGAGGAACGCGTTCGCCGTGCAAGAGCGCTCTCTCTTTCTCGACGGCGGCCTCCCTGTTCGCGTTTCTTCAGTTCGGTGGGCACAAGTTCGCCTAATTAAAACAGTTGTTTTGCCTTACTCTATCCATCTGTCGTCTTGTCATCCGTGACAAAACTGGTGGAGGTGCGGGGTAATCGCAACCCATGCAGCGTACCCCTCCGACACGCCGTGCAGCAAGCCCAATTCTGAGCCCCGGACGGCGCGTCTTCCTGGATCAGGACCAGCCACGTACAAGCCGACGTCTACAAAATCAACCGCCCGAATTTGGACTCTTGCACGACGGAACGAGGACGAAGGCCAAATTCGTCATGACTTCCCAAGGCCAGCAGACGGAAGCCAGTGCACCGCAAATCATCTACATGCCCATCGCCCCTCGGGCGCCGATGCCCTTCCGTGGGGAGCCATTTGAAGACGTGGAAGACTGGATCCAGTATTACGAACGGGTCGCCCGCCACAACGGATGGACCCCGAAACAATGCCTGGAGAACGTCTACTTTTCACTAGAAGAGACTGCCAAGTCTTGGTACGAAAACCACGAAGCTTCACTTGCATCGTGGGAAATCTGCAAAGACGACCTAAAGCGGGCATTTGCGAACCCGTACCGACGACAGCGTGCCGAGGATCTCCTTCAGACAAGGGTCCAAGGTCCAAATGAAACCGTCACCAGCTTCGTGGAAGGAGTGCTCCGCCTGATTGTCCGCGCCGACCCGCGGGCCAGCGAAGAAAAGAAATTGCAAACTCTTATGAAAGGTGTGAAGAGTGACATCTTTGGTGGCCTCATTCGTAATCCCCCAACGACAGTGAGTGAGTTTGTTACTGAGGCAACAAACATTGAAAGGGCGCTACAGGCAAGAGCTAGCCACTATCACAGGCTCACTGGCGGCCCTAGTGTCACTACACTGGCGCACAACCACCGTGAAACGCTTGCCGCCGAGCCCGGAAATCTTCGCGACATTATTCGTAGCATCATCCGGGAAGAACTTAACGCCGCCGTCCCCTGCGTGGCTTCCGTGGCCGATAGTCGACCGGACGTGACCACTGGCGGCACCGAACGCACTAGAGACACAATTCGCGACATCATCCGGGAAGAATTGACGAAGATGCTTCCATGCTCTGAACGCGCAGCATCCGTTTCCATCGCGGAAGTCGTTCGGCAGGAAGTGCGACGCTCCCTTGTGCCAGAACCCCCTGTCCAGGTTGTCCCTGAGCAGCCAGCCTTGACGTATGCAGCCGTAGTCCAAAATTCGCCTCCCGCAATTCCTCGCCAATACCTGGCTCCAACACGACGGGAACCTCCATCGCAACAATACGCACCCACAACCCATCGCGGCCCCCGGAAAAGCGACGTGTGGAGGACGGCCGACAACCAACCTTTGTGTTTCCACTGTGGAGAGGCCAATCATGTCTACCGCCACTGCCCCTACCGCGAACTTGGACTCCGCGGATATCGGCCGAACGACCCGTGTCCAAGATACGGCCAGCATCCACGGGAAATTGCCGAGTATTTGCGCCGCCCGCCGTCTCCGCCACTGATTCAGCGCCGAGAATCCCGTTCGCCGTCACCCCGTCGCCCAGCGTCTCCTGCTCGCCAACTTCGCCGTGAGAGCCCCTCTCCCCTGCCCCGGCGGGAAAACTAGGCACGGCAACCCCGGGAGGTGGGGTTGCCGCCGGCAAAGTTAGCGAAGAGCCTCCAGCGGCGGTGGGACGCAGTGAGTCAAGTAAAGGTGGTCTTCAACACGGCATGCGTTTTTCCGTGTCAAATAACCTCAATGTGATGATTGACGGCTACGACGCCATTGCGCTCGTCGACACTGGAGCAGATTATTCCGTCCTTAGCGGGAGCTTCTCACGCCGTCTTAGGAAAGTGACGACTGTGTGGGATGGCCCTGAAATACGGACTGCCGGGGGACATCTCATAGCACCTATCGGAAAATGTACCGCTCGTGTTATAATTAATGGCGAGGCATGCCCCGTGAATTTCGTCGTTCTGCAGAACTGTTCTAGAGACGTCATACTCGGAATGGACTTTCTGTGTGAGTACGGTGCTATAATCGATCTTGGTGAGAGCAGCCTGACGCTTCGAAAACCTGCCGCGCCATCCGAAGACCGGCGGCCGATATTTACGACGGCACGAGTTCTAGATGACCTTATGAGGGTACCTCCACGTTCGGGAGTTTTCTTGCTTATTGGCACTGATGCAAGTACTTGCCACGAAGCCCTGGTTGAATGCAATACTCAGCTTCTCCTGGAAAAAGGCATTGGCGTCGCAAGGGGTGTCACACAACTGCAAGATGGTCGTGCCACAGTTCTTGTGACGAACTTTCGGGACGAACCGCAGCACCTCACGAAAGGTATGGCAATAGGCTACGTCGAAGACATCAGTGATTTCTCGGACGTTTCACCAGTGATAGGAGAGGCAGGTTCACCAGGAGCAAGCTCGACTGGACTCGTGGGGCTCGACGTAAACCCAATGCTTTCGTCGCAACAGAAAGACGATTTGACCAGGCTACTAGATGAGTTTCAAGACTGTTTTTCGATTACAGAAGGTGTCAATCGAACTGCCATTGCCAAGCACAGAATAATCACTGAAGATTCCACGCATCCCATTCATCAATCGCCATACAGAGTATCTTTCAAGGAGCGAGAAGCTATACAGAAACAAGTACAAGAAATGTTACGAGATGACATCATCCAGCCCTCAAACAGCCCCTGGGCTGCGCCAGTAGTGCTGGTAAGGAAGAAGGACGGGACACTACGATTCTGTGTCGATTACAGGCGATTGAACCGCGTAACTAAGAAAGATGTGTATCCTCTACCCCGTGTGGACGACACGTTTGATCGACTACGGTGTGCTAGTTACTTCTCATCAGTAGATCTGAAGAGTGGCTATTGGCAAATTGAAGTTGACGAACGGGACAGAGAAAAAACGGCGTTCATTACACCTGACGGCCTGTATGAATTTAAAAGGATGCCGTTCGGACTTTGCACTGCGCCTGCCACCTTCCAGAGGGTGATGGATACTGTTCTTGCCGGTCTGAAATGGCAGACGTGTCTTGTTTATCTTGACGATGTTGTAATTTTCTCGAACACATTTGACGAACACCTCCAGCGCCTCAGAGCAGTTCTACAGGCAATCAGGAACGCGGGTCTGACGCTTAAACCGACAAAATGTCGTTTCGGTTACCGGGAGTTGAAGTTTCTCGGGCACATCATTTGCAGTGAAGGGATTCGCCCCGACCCACAGAAGACAGCCGCTGTGGCTGCCTTTCCAACTCCAACCGACAAGAAGACCATCAGGCAGTTCCTCGGTTTGTGTGCGTACTACAGGCGTTTCATTCGGAACTTCTCTCGTGTAGCGGCCCCACTTACCTACCTGACAAAAGAAAGCGTCGCCTTCGAGTGGAAGGAAGGACAGCAAAGTGCGTTCGACGAATTGAAACGAGCACTACAAACGCCTCCGTTGCTAGGTCATTTTGACCAGGACGCCGAAACAGAAATACACACCGACGCTAGTAACAAAGGCCCTGGAGCAGTCCTCGTTCAGAAACAAAACGGGGCTGAGCAAGTCATTGCGTATGCAAGTCGAACACTTTCCCGGGCCGAAATCAATTATTCGGCGACTGAGAAAGAGTGCCTTGCGGTGGTGTGGGCGGTGACGAAGTTCCGTCCATATTTGTACGGACGCCCATTTCGAGTTGTCACCGACCATCATTCACTGTGCTGGCTGGCGAATTTGAAAGACCCTGCTGGGCGACTTGCTCGATGGAGCCTCCGATTGCAAGAATTTGACATTACGGTGACACACAAGTCAGGTCGAAGGCACAAGGACGCAGACTGCCTGTCACGAAATCCCGCAGAATTAGCGCCGGTGGACAAGACTGATGACGAGGAGAGCTTCCTCGGAGCAGTGAACGCAACGGATATGGCAGTGCGGCAGCGACGTGACCCAGAACTACGGCACGTGATGGAACACTTGGATGGAAAAGGAAACGTAGTTCCCCCTGATTTCGTTCGCGTTTTACCCTCACTGAGCATTCGGAACGGCGTCCTATACAAGAAAAACTTCGAACCTGGGGGAAAATCATGGCTTCTTGTTGCACCCAGTGACCTGCGAGGAGAAATTATTGAGGCCTGTCATGATGACCCCAGCTCTGGACACCTCGGCTATACGCGCACGCTTTCAAGAGTACGAGAAAGTTACTACTGGCCGCGACTCGCGAAGACCATACGCTGGTACACTAAGACTTGCCACCAGTGCCAAAGACGGAAGACACCGCCCTTACGCCATGCCGGCTTTCTGCATCCGATTCCACCGCCAAGGGTGCCATTCCAACAAATCGGAATGGACTTACTTGGCCCATTTCCTAGGTCAGAGTCAGGAAATCGGTGGATTATTGTAGCGACTGATTACCTGAGCCGCTATGCCGAGACGAAAGCCCTACCGACAGGAACTGCGACGGAAGTGGCGAAGTTTTTTATCGAATGTATTGTACTACGGCACGGCGCTCCCGAGGTAATCATTACTGACCGAGGATCAGCATTTACGGCACAACTTACCGAAGAAATCTTACGTTTAAGTGGCACTAGTCACCGCAAATCAACTGCGTACCACCCACAAACAAATGGGTTAACCGAAAGGCTAAATAAGACGATTTCTGACATGATCGCTATGTACGTAGACGTGGAACACAGAAGATGGGATGAGGTACTTCCGTACGTAACCTTCGCATACAACACGGCCGTGCAAGAAACTACCGGAACGTCACCATTTCAACTTGTTCACGGTAGAAAGGTAACTACCATGCTGGATGCCATGTTGCCTCACCAACAGGACGCAATCACAGACGTCGATTGCCAACTCGTGTGCCAGCGTGCTGAAGAAGCCCGTCAACTAGCAAGAACTCGAATACGCGACCAGCAGCGCACCGATTCCCATCGGTACAATCTCCGCCGTCGAGACGTACGGTTCAACCCTGGTGACAAAGTATGGATATGGACACCGATAAGACGCCGCGGCCTAAGCGAAAAGCTCTTGAAACGCTATTTTGGTCCATACAAAATAACGCGCCGTGTCAGTGAATTGACCTACGAAGTATTACCCGACGACACTCAAGCGTCATCCAACAGGCGGCCGCTTCGTCCGGAGGTGGTGCACGCTGTGCGGCTGAAACCATACTACTCTCGCTAGTGCACTGAGTGTATTGAACGCATTGTTGTGTTTTTTTTTTTTGTTTTTGTCCCAGGCAGCATCGGGACGATGCAGCTTTTGTGAGGGGGGATAGTGCCACACGCTCCGACAAAGCGTTCCATTTTTAGTGAGAGCGGGGAGTGCCAGCGACCACCGGAACAGCCCGGCGTCATGCGACCGCGTTCGAGAAGATTCTGCGCCGGGCAGGACGCGCAAGTGTGCCGAGTGGCGTCCAGCGCACAGCTCGCGGACGCACGTGGGGAGGACTCGACGAGGAACGCGTTCGCCGTGCAAGAGCGCTCTCTCTTTCTCGACGGCGGCCTCCCTGTTCGCGTTTCTTCAGTTCGGTGGGCACAAGTTCGCCTAATTAAAACAGTTGTTTTGCCTTACTCTATCCATCTGTCGTCTTGTCATCCGTGACAATATAAACTGCTTCCACCATGCCAGAATGGCGCAATGAGATAGACGTCGGCTTCATTACGCGAGGGTCTGGGGCTTCATTCCGACCACGGGTGGTATTTTTTCTTTTCTGAAAAAGGCTTCGCGTTTCATCGTACTCATCATGTGCCCTTTGTAAGGACCATAGACTTCATTACCTGCAGTGCGTTTTGCACGAAAAAACTACGAAATCAGTGGAGCATAGAAAGGTTCGCTTAAAACGAACCGCTTAGTATTTGTGACACCGAGGCCGTTCGTCTCACCTTAGACGCTGAGCGTCGACACAAATAAAGGCCTCTTTCTCGTATTTCTGGGCTCCTAAATGCTCTTGGGCATTGTGCCTGTTCGAAAGTAACCTCGGGTAAAGATACCTTCCTCATTTTTTGTAGCCTAAGCTTCACTGGCTGAGCTTGAGCAGTTTCGCGTGGGCCTTGAAGAGCGCAAGCACGAGGAGCATTGGATTGGATTGGATATGGATTTCGATTTTGGAGCACGGGTGTGTAGAGAATTGGGTCTGCACATTCTCCGGTCTGCGCATTCCAGGGAGTGACGTCATAGCCGCGGCAGATGCACTGGCGCCGGCGCTTGCCTAGCTGTGCGCCTCCGTTGCGCAGTAGCCAAGTGTGACGCGGCGCCGGATACGCTTTATAGCCGTTTCGCGTGCCTCCTGGAGAGCCGTGCTGCGCATGCGCGAGGAGCAGTGACTGGACTGGATTGTATTGTATTGCATTGTATTAGATAGCTGAACCTTAGCTCAGGCTACGTATATCCCGGCATAGCCGAGCTAAGCCACTGCTAATTTTTTAGTCAGCGCTCGTGTTTGTGTACTCCTTTATTTGTCGTCCTTTCGGTGCTGTCTTTCGTCGTATTATGCAAAACCGACTAACCCAATTTGGAAAATTTGTTAGAAACAGTCTTACAAAGCAAATAAAGCTCCCGCGCCTGTGTATCGAAAAATCGGTCCACTTGTCTGTTCGTCTTATAAACCGTGCTTTGTTTCTCTTTGACTTGCAGCGGGAGCACCTAAAGATTGCGCAGCAGTTTTTCCAGCTGGTTGGCGGATCAGCGAGCGAATGTGGTATGTGTTGCGGTTTTCATCAGGCAGAAAAATCCAAATGGGCCTAGCGGCTCGTACGTTCAGCACGAAAAACTTGAAATAAGGGGTGTTTACCTTTTACCCAAGTGGAATTACGATCCCGCTGGTGATGTTGGGAAAGGAATGGAAAAGGGAATTTTGAAATGGGAAAGCACCAGTGGCGTCACTCATTTTGTACTGCCACTTACTTAGCGTTTGTGCAGTCTTGCAAAATTTTTGGAGTGGTTTACCAGTGTGAAGAGTTTTTGTGGATAAGTTATAGGTCCGATTTGTGCACAAGAAACGAAGTAACTTTGGCATTGTAAGTAACTTTGACATTGTAATAAGCGCCAAGGAACGGTAACAAAAGAGAAAGACTCTTAGATCGTATGGACGCTACAAATTAACTTGGGGGTTTATTGGCAAAAAAAAAAACAACAACACAAATACTTGCACCGCAAACGTGAAAAAAAAATCAGGAGCAGCTTTCATAGATAGGTATGTCGTTGTGCTGTGTTTTGTTATGCTGCTAAGCAGAAGAGGTGGCCATCGCTCTCGCCCTCACGCACGGAGACGTCCATACGATCGTCACAGATTCGAAGACGGCTTACGGCAACTACCGCAAGGGGATCGTCTCCCACGCGGCCCTAGCAATTCTCGCAAAGCGCAGCCCACCGGGACAAGGCGTAGAGCTCATGTGGGTTCCGGCACACTCGACAGTGGAAGGCAACGCCCTCGCCGACCACTACGCCCGCGAACTAGCACACCGGGCCGAGGACGAGTCGGAGCTACCGCACCCAGTTACGAGCTACCGCGAGATTACCGGGTTGTACAGGAGCGCCAGGTGCAGGCTTGCCGTACCGCACCAGCAGCTCGACCGCAAGCAACAAACAAAAGTGCGCCGCGCACAAGCGGGGTCACTGGCGCACCCAGCTTTATTGCACAAGATGTTCCCAGCAGAACACGACCCCATCTGCCCGTTCTGCAAAAAGACTGGAGGCACCCTGCCGCACATACTGGCGGAGTGTACTCATCTCTAGAATCCCCTACCTTCCCTCCCCCTTCCCCTTCCCCCCCCTACCCGAGCGATGGGAGATCTTGATGTCCAGCCCCGACCTGTCGACGCAGCAAGAGCTCGCGTCCAGGGGCCAGGAGCTATTGGAGTCATATGGGACTTGTGAATAGGGTTCTACCCCGTCTGACGCCTGCGAGCGTCACCTGAAATGGGCTCAGTGAAAGTTTTTCTCTCTCTCTCTCTCTCTTTGCGCCAAGGCTTAGGCATATGATTTGCCTTCCACTTGATGAACAGCATTTACCCAAAAACTTGAAAGGAAGCGCCACTTCTGCCAGGGAGGCCCACGGTGCCCGAAAATAGTCGATGAATTTCTCTTCTGTCTTTTCCCTCACGGTCTTCGAAAGAGTCACCAATTGATGCCGCCGTCCGTTAATTCCTTTAAACTATCGCGGCTTCACGCCTGCAACGTCAGTAGAATCAAAACTTGCTTGTGATCTAAAAGACACCAGCTCCCCTGTGCTGTCTTCCCGGCAGGTTGACATGATATATTTTTGCTGTAGAGAGCCGTTTAAGGCTTTACTCAAGAACGACTTCTTTGAAATTCGACCGTATGTGGTTTTCGCCCATAATTTTTACCAATGTTTTTGCAGGTGCAGTCGAATCTCATTACTACGAAAAAGGGCTGACCTCGGGACCCCTCCGTCTCGAGGAAGACGAGGACACCGTTCCTTTTCCCCCACCGATTTAAAGCCCCTCATTCCTCTGCAAGGTTTCAGAGCGAAAGCTGTACTACGCGATGTCTCGCAGTGACATTTATCGCGCCTGAACGACCTTGAGCCGTCCGAGTACAGCTGTGGCAGGTGCGACCTCACGTCACGTGATCCGCCGCAGGGAGGTGTCGCAGCGGCACTCGTTCGGATACTCGCCGCTGCCACTGTACCACGTGATTAGGCTTGGACAAAGATTTAACTGTTGCTCCGCCAGCGTTTGGTCCCTCATTCTCGCCACTGATGCCACGCTGGCTGTGCCGTACTCGCTCGCGCTTCAGCCCAAGGGACACGCTGAATGCAATTTAGTAGATATATCTAGACATGCATTGGATTACAAAGAGAGATTTTACGCCTGGTCCTACAGGTTTTGAAGGACGCAACCCAATGTGATACTTTGTGATTTCCCGCTCACAGTGTTAAAGGTGCTAAGTGGAATAATTGCCGGCAAACAATGGAATGCTATGTGCACCTCTTAATTAACGACAACAACAACATGAAGGAGAACTAGACGGCAGGCTGCACTTTTTTTCATGAAGCCTAACTTTCATGAAACACTGTACGTCTTCGTAAAACCAACCTAGACCTTTCGCTCATGATAACTAGGTTTACAAGTGCTAAAACAGACCCATTCCTAAATGGTACGATGCCGCAAAAAAGCCTATTACGAAAAATTCAGGAAAGCTTGCACTGCGGAAGGCTAGAATGAAAAAAAGTGTAGGTACGCATTGCCTGACGGATAGTTAAGTTTCAATGTATTTACATGAATAGTTGCGGTGGTAGTGATCGTCGTCGTATGCATCGAAGAGGTCGCCGTCTTCTTCGCGGCGAGTGGTGGATGCAAAGTCATCCCCAGCATTGTAGACTTCAATCAGCTCTTCGTCATGGACTCGAGGCAGCGGCGGCGGGATCTACAAGTCGCCTCAGGAAGGCTTGGCACACTCGTAGCCATGTCTCCAGTTATCCATAATGGATTTTGGAGACATGGCTTCGAGTGTGGCTACGCGCTTACGAGCGCCTGGCATTTTCTAACTCCTCATTGTTTCCATACGTTTTCTCTTTTTTGCTAAAGCCACTGAGCTAGGGATTTTCTTGGTATTTTTTCTTGCAACACTGAACTTACGGCTTGTACAAAAGGTGCATTGTTAAAAACGTTTCAGGTGATTGCTTTCAATAACGCTGTACACAAGACCGTAACCCGCAGTACAAACACCTACTGATGCGAACACCGCTTGTGCAACCTCTTGCGAGAAAGGGTTTGGCGGCACATGTAGTTTAGAAGTGTGCAGTTTGCACGTGCCGTTTCCTGCTCACACGAAGAAGCGCCATCCAAGGAGGCAACGTCCGTTCTTTTTTCCCAGATACAATTCCTGGTCGGCAGTGCATGGCGTCCTGCTTCTTCCTTCTCAAGCAGTTCGACGACGTGTTGCTGTACCTCAACTCAATCAAGGTACGCTGCAGCACTACAAATACAGCCTGTCTCCTCGTGTGGCTATGCTTGCAGGCCTCGTATCACGCGGAAATACGTTAGGTTTCACCTGTTGCCTCACCGATTTCATAGAGTGTTTTAGCATAGCGGTTAGCGTAGGCTACGCTAGCGGCGGCGGGTACCGGGAGCCTACCGCGCATGCGCAGATTCGTTCCGGTGATGGGTTGACGTGAAATCGGGCAGAGTGTACGCGCACACACGCTTACAACGTTTGCACGAATATCTGAAATTGAAAACAACAATTGCTATCAAATTTCAAGGACGAAAAAAAAACAATGATTGTGCCTTCATTGACAAGCGCTTCCCGTGATTTTGCCCAGCTCTCGTTATTTGTTCTTGTTTCATTACCCTATGGACAGTTCAGCACAATAGAAACAGCAGTCATATGAATCCGCTTTGAAGCAATGCGTCAAGTGAGCAACCGCGCAGTTTGTGAATTGAGAGAAATTATACTGGCCTAGGGTCTTGATGCCCAGGTTCCATGATTGGTCACACGGAACCTGCCACGCGATTAAGAGAACAAAAACTGTGGTTGATTCCTCTGTCATAGGAATCGGTAAAACACGAAAGGTAAATGTGTAGGGAAATTTGCAGCTGAGCATGGTTTGTGGGTCAAGTTCTGTCTTGTGGGTGTGCTTGGCGAGCGACGTCCTGCTGGCGGGTCGCTCGGCAAAGGTGTACAGGCGTTATTTCCGTGACGGATATGACGTCAGTGAAATCGTTGTGTATGCTGGCATACAACACTTTCGTGTTAAAATATAAAACCCCAAAACGAACAACCCTACGTATAACGTACTGTTTAGTACTAAAGGTTGCTTCCCCGCATGAAGACCCCGTGTGCAGGGGTGCATCCTTTACAGGCCGCTTGTTTCGTTGTACTGGCGTACGTAAGTGAAATACTCGTGAATCTCTGAATAAAACACTGTCGGGTTTTATAAAAAAAAACAACAAAAAACGGGAACCACCCACCGTGGTGGCTGAGTGGCTAAGGCGTTGTGCTGCTGAGCACGAGGTCGCGGGTTCGATTCTCGGCCGCGGCGGCCGCTTTTCTTATGGAGGCGAAAAGCAAAAGTGCCCGTGTGTACGAGATTTCGGCGCACGTTAAAGATCCCCAGGTGGTCAAAATTAATCCGGAGCCCTCCTCTACGGCGCGCCTCATCACCTTCGTTGCGTCGGCGCGTTAAACCCTCCAATCAATCAATCAATCAATCAATCAATCAATGAATGAATGAATGAATGAATGAATGAATGAATGAATGAATGAATCAATCAATCAATCAATCTTAATCAATCAATCAATCAAGAAGGAAACCTCATTTAAAGGGGGGAAGGGAACAAGATCAGTTGGTCATACCCAAGATAACGCGAAGAGAATCTGTCATTTGAGGTTTTTGTTGTGCCTCGGCCGAGAGAAATGTCACCTACAGCAGTCTTGGGTCCAGCTGGCCGAATGCGAA
Organism: Haemaphysalis longicornis; assembly: GCF_048455015.1. Lineage (NCBI taxonomy): Eukaryota > Metazoa > Arthropoda > Arachnida > Ixodida > Ixodidae > Haemaphysalis > Haemaphysalis longicornis. Next base: position 165,913,935 of record NW_027526385.1, read on the forward strand.
GATCGGATAACGTGAGTTGCGAATGGCCACACAGGTGGTTAACGGGGCACACAGACGAAATACAAGTTCGGGTCATTAAAGGGGTCCTGAAATGCCTTCCGCCGATGCACGGATGTACATGTAACCAAATAAAGCAATGTATTAGCAATCTCCTCCTGCAAGAATTTTCTTAAAGCGATGAGTATTAGCTGAGAAATCGTAAATCAAAAACCGCGAATTATCGTCGCGCCGTATTTCCTCCTCCTTTCAACTGTTTCTTCGCTGTTGGCATCCCCTCCCATGATGCTCCGCTCCTCAGCGGTGACGTACTTCCACTATTGCGCTCCCACAGACTGCCGTCTGCTACGGGCCAGCTCTTTCGGCTTTTTCATTTCTGTAGACGCCATGGACACAGGCTGGAAAAGCGAACGAATGACCTGGCCGCATGTGTGCGGCCTGGCCTTGCCCTTTCGCGGTGAACGTAGCTGCAGTTGGTATCGGCGGCGAACTCGCAGCCGCGTGGGGAGAATCGTGCGCTCGTTCCCTTTGGTGCACCGCGCACTGTTTATCCAAAAAGCGCGGCCTCAGATGTGGCCCCGCTGGTGCCGGGTGTTATTTTGCGGTGGTTGTAATTCCTACTACCGGCGGCATGTGAAAAAAGACATTTTCAACCGACACAGAACCCGTGCACAAAACGCGCCGGATCGGATCGCTTTATCAGCGGCGATGAACGTGAAGGCGAAGAGCAAACCAACGCTGCACTCGATCAGCGAGAACCCGTGTTCTGGCAAGCTGCACCCATGTGTTGCATTCAACACTGACGGGAAAGCGTTTGTTTGCACTTGTTTGGATAGTCGTAAAATGTCCAAACACTCCGGCACTCCGCTAGCAGATCAGCCGGCGAGACATTTCGGAAAACATTTGACAGATGGCGCCGTATGCATTAGTGTGTCGCTACGCAAAACTGATGAGACGCTCTACTAAAACTTCCATCGCGGTGTCACGTAGCGGGACGCAAAAATTTAGCGTTTAGCGTATGCAAAGGCCACAAACGCTGTACTAAAACTCTATTAGCAGCAAAATAGCGTGCGTATGTGAAACCGCTTGCGTTTACAAAGCTGCACGCCGAGCGCGTACGTTTCAAACCTAGTGACATCGTTTAAATACACTGGCAAGCACAGTGTAACGTAGTCAGATATCAACCGTATGCTCAGGCGACAAGCAAGAGCTTGTTTTATGTGGGGCGGAGATTGCGCATAAAGGCCCGTTCGCACTTGCGACGAAAGCGAGTGAGAGCGGCAGGAATTCCGTCGCTTTGTCGCGCGACGATCGTTTTTGTCGAATGGTCGGGACAAATTTTGGTTGCGCGACAGAATTCCCGTCGCTTTCGCTCGCTTTCGTCGCAAGCGGGAATGGAAAGTTCTGCCGCTGCCGTCTGCTACGCAGCTCGGAGGTACCGCGCGATCTGCTCGGGCCGGATGAACGCGCACACTCCCGCACGGCAGCGCCCCAAGCGGCAGACGGCCGCGTACATCGCTCCCGGCGCCCGCCTGGAGCCCTGGAGCCCGCCCTCGGCACACTAGCCAGTATATTTCAGGCACTATAATGGAGGAAAGATTTTTTTGCTTCCGATGAACCTAGTTCTTTGCCCCTGTGTTTTTAAATACGTGAAGTGGCTAGCACGTCGTCCTCACGCAGCTCTGTATCGTCGTAGCATCGCTGATTGTCCGAACGAAGCTTGCAGCTAAGCCAATGCAGCGACCGAAGCTGTGTGTGTGTGTGTGTGTGCATCGCCTCCTGTGTGTTGTGGACGCGTTCGTTTCGCGATGAAATGCGACATTGTGGGTGGATAGTGCTTCCCATGGTCTGGATTATCTTTCTCGAACGACGTACCACTCAACCTCGCATGCGGTATGTGCAGTGTGCCTGGCTAAAAGCCTTCTCGCTTGCGCGCCAGAGTTGTGACTTGCTGCTCGTCCCCGCAAACCGGGTGTGAGGTGAGTGCCGAATTTACGACGGGCAGGAGGAGGCAACTCATCGTCTGTCAATCGCGGTTCAGACTTGCAACGCATGTTGTGACGTTGCGTTAGTTCGAAACGCATCTCTGGATTGTTTTTTAGTTGAATAAAATGTACGCGTCAAACCCGGGCATTCGGCTCAGGGCGTTCTCTGCGATTGCACCAAAGAAGTGCCACGGGACTTTCTTTATGGTACGTACTCACGCAAGATAAAATCCACGTCGTGTTATGGCCGTGTTGCATTCAATACAAACGGTTAAGCGTTTGTTTACACTTGTTTCGTTTGTCGTAAAATGTCAAAGCACTCCGGCACTCCGCTGGCAGATCAGCCGGCGAGCCGACGCTGAGCAGACGACTCATCTCTTTGCCGGAAGTGCGTGAAAAAGCCGCCCAATAGCAGGATGTCTAGCTCATGACGAACATCTGGGAATCGATGATGTAGACATGTGAAGATGGCGGCGTCCAAAAACACGAAGTAAAGGGTGAGAAAAAAGCTACAAACTTTGCAACAAAAGTGTGAGCTTTCCGGTGCGCGTAAAAGAGTAATACTTGGCACAGGTGACGTTGGCGACCCAATCTAGCGATTGCGCTAGTTCATTTAGTGTGCTCAAAATGCCTTTCAGGGCCCCTTTAAGAAGGCTGTTTTGTCGAGTTAAAAGCAACACCTATTTTTTCACCGACTTCAAAGAAATAATCGAGGTACTAAAGGAAACACATTCAGCACTGGCGACTCCCTAGCCACTTTGCGACACATTTTTCTATGACGTCACATAATCCTGTTTGTGTGATGGGCGGCCGACGACTTAAGGCAGCACCAAGAAACTGGTCTGGAATATAAAAGTGGGGCGCCTAGGTCTGTTTGATCGCATCCCTTGCGTGGCAACGCGGAGTTTCCACACTTATAACCACGTTTTGAGTGCTGGCCCATAATACGTCACTCCTGTCCATATTACGTCACTATGGTGCAAAATGTGAAACTTGAGCAATATTTTTTTGTGTGGTTTTTCGGTGAAAAACGCCCTTCATATAAGAAATGGAGCTGGGTGAGCGACCAAGTCTAGTTCTTTCAAATAGTTTATAGTTGTATTCAAATAGAGCCCCTTTAGGCGGTGGAGTCGTTGACTGCGCAGCCTCTACTAGTAGGTCAGCGTGACTCTGAAATCGGCATCTCTTGCTCTGTTGAGGAGCATCTACTGGAGCTTGGAGGTGGTATCCTAGAGATGAACCTTTTTCTGAAGGAAAGGAACCTGCTGCATGCGCAGAGCTTGATATATTGTGTCGGGACCTGCCACGGCCCTTGTAGACGCCAGGGTGAGGTGGACCTTGTGGTTTCTGACAGCAGATGGCCGAAGCGTTGCACGCATGCGCGGGCTCTGTCACAAGTGCTGGACGTTTACGGAGAGCAACTTCAGCGAGCTTTTTGTGCGGGCACGACTGGAGCCGCAGGAAAGCTACCTTGGCACCAGCCGGGCACTCTCTACGCTCCTCGATGCTCATTCTCCAGTAATGTTTTTTTGGCCGGCCATACCCACAGTCGGCATGCCGTGAAACATCGTGTTGTGGGCTGTTATTTTTGCAGAGCTACTTCTACAATGACGACACGTTCAACTTCAACTATGCCCAAGCCAAAGCAGCCACGCGAAACTTCAAGGAAGCCGAAGAGGTAAGCAAGCACGTGTCAGGTACATTCGTGACCCGTCGACCATAGACTCGTGTTGAGACGCTATATGGTTGGCATTCGCTCGGCTTTGTTAGTTCGCAGTGTTGCCGTGATCGTTACAAAGACAAATTGTGCACATGTATATATTCCTTTTTTACTTACCACGTGGAAATAAGATTCAGAAACCCGTTAGCCTAGATATAAGTTGCACGCAGTCAGCGCCTCTCTTGTACACAGCTCTTCTTCCTGTCTCCCGTATACTGATCGATATTCTGTTTCAACATAAGTACAAGCCCGGCACTTCCGGTCTGATGCAGAACTTTAATTAAACTTGCTGAGTTGCCGCTTATCAACTCTAAATCAGCGTAACAGATGCCAAAACACTTTTGTTTACAAAAAGAAAGCGCAGGATTGGGTTTAGAAATTGTTTTACAATAAAAAAATTAAGATTCTTTGAAACATACTATTGACTCTGCTGTAGCTCGAACCCGGGCGTCCATTCCAAAACCCACTCTTCTACTCATAAGCTACTGAAGCAGCAAAAAAAATTCCCCCGCATTTCCCCGAGGGGGAGAATGTGAAAGTGCGAATGCACGGTTGTCGGCCCGCTTGCGGCGCTTGCGCTCGGCCCCCGCAGCCCACCCCCTCGCCGCCTTCTCTTCGATCTCTTCCATCGGGTACACCACGCAGTTATCAAGCCGCTATAACGCCGCTGAGTCGCCAACGCACGCCGCTGACGACGTAGTTTGAATGCGTTAAAGATATAAGGCGCGTCTAACACTGATATCACCGTCGCGTCTGTGGCTTGGTCGGTAGCGCGTCGCGCTGCGGCCCGCAAAGTCCTCGGATCGAAACCTGGCGCCGGATGCTGTTTTTTCTTTAAAGAGCACTGCGGACGCCGCCGCCGACGCCGGCGGTGGATGGTTTGGGGTCGCTTATAAAGAGCATTCGCTCTTAAAAAAAAAAACCGTGGTTGATTTACCTGTAATAGAAATCGGTAAAACACGAAAGTGAAGTGTGCAGCGAAATCTGCAGTTGAGCATGATTTTCGGGTCGCCGTCTTTCTTGGGGGTGTGCTTGGTGAGTGACGTCCTGCTGGCGGGTCGCTTCTGCAAAGAAGTACTGATGTCATTTCCGTGACGAATATGACGTCAGTGAAATCTTGGTGTATTCGCCCCGAGCGCGAACAGAGTCGGCCCCTGGCGGCGGCGGGACGAACCGCTCCTAGAGTGGATGGCGCTCTCGCGTCGTCTGCTTTTTCACGTTGCGTGCGGCTCAAGACGCGTGCTGCACACGACAAAACAACCAATATGTGTGCTCGTTTGGCAGTAATCAATGTCATAGTTACCTCTGCTTGCGCATTTCCTCTAGAAACGCAATAATCAGCGGCCGTTGCGGGTTAATGCGCTGGTTTAATTCCACGAAACATCTTCGCCCTGGTCACCGCTTGAGTGTGAAACGTGTTATAAACATTGCTTCCAGACATTGCACTTTTCGTATTGTTGAGTGCAGTCGTCTGCCGTTTCGTTCGGGAACGTCGAAGGGTGCTTTTTGAAGGTGGCGTGGTGATTATTTAAAGGTTAAAAGTTTAGTACGCGAAACGGGTAAGAAGCGACAAGACCTGTGCATACGCGTGCAAATTCCACACCCTTGTAAAATTGCGCTGTGTCTTTATAGAAGGGAGAAACAAACAAAAACATTTACACTGCCACACGACCCGTGCGCTATCGCCCATACATTACCGGACACGTATTTTACACCCGCAAGCGCCTGTGTGATCGAATTTTTCCCGTACCTTTTCTAAAATAAATACCATTTTTGGACAGTCGTTGTTTATACTGAGGAGGAGGAATAAACATTTATTTAACTGTATCGAGTTGCTAATTTTACGTATTATTTAAAATGCGTTTCTATGGTTGCGCAAGAGTATTTAGGGGGGATTTTGAGGTAAAATTAAGCAGTTGTGAGTTCTCGTCTGTCATGTGGCATTTCGTGTGTCATTGTCATATATATCATTTTCAAATCCCACATGAATCACCTTGTCCAGAAACGTGTCTCACTCAGCATAACCAAATGCCTAATATGGTCACGTCTTAAGCTCTTAATGTGGACCTAAGTTTAAAGAAAGACGAGAAAACGCGTAATATAATGCAAGTTATTGCCCACATGTGTGAGGGGTGTGTGCCATGACTCGCTGTTTTTTTTTAAATTTTTTCCCACAATGCTTACTTTCAATACAATTTTGAAAAAGGCGAGCCACAATTCCTGGACAATCCCGGACCAAAGCGGGGTTAATCAGTTTTGAAAATACGTACTGCTTTTTCACCGCTACAGAACACGACGCCTAGTGTAGTTTCGATTGTAAGTAATACTGATAACCATAATTTGGCTTTTCGCGTTACATGCGTTCTCTTCTCGCTGCTCTTGCAACGTTGGCAGGACCCCCGCCCCCCCCCCCCCCCTTCCCGAAAAAAAAACTAAATGCACATAATTTCATTTTTTAACCAATCCTCAAGAATTAAATGCCAAGACAAAGGCGATATTCAGTTTACAAAACAAAGTAGTTACCGGGAAGCCGTTGCGCTGATTCGCAACGAGAAATAAAAAGGAAATGGTTTACTACATCTGCAACAGCGCAACTTCATTTATTGCCATCTTTAGGGTTCGTAAGCGACCTTATACGCAAGAATGCGAACACAGCTCGCTGTTGCAGGCACCTGTTAGATTTTAAAAGGAACGCAAATGGTCAATAGAGCAGCCGTAACAGAAAACTTGTGCTCACTGTGAGGTCCCAGAAGCTTGGTTTGCACACCGTAAACCTGCTTGTCACTTTGCGAAAACCTAGCTAAACATGAGATGTTGATTGTAGTGCGTGCGTTGACAATTCAATTCGCACGTTCACTTGCGACGAAAGCCGTAAATAAGTGATCCGAAACCGTTATTCATCAAACCTTCCTTCAGAGTCGTTAAAATTTCATTTAAAAGACCTGTTAGAGCGGTTACATTTATATCTCTGCGCTGATCAAAATTCAGTAATTTTAGGTTGCCTTTTGAACACACAAAAAATATCGTAAGCTCTTGAAAGAATTTCGGGGCAGTTAAGTAGTGTTACCATTTCAGGGAATCCCACAAATGCAAGAATGCGTCATGCTACCAGTGAAAGCTATTGAGATTGCCGTTGTAAACTGAATTTCAGAGATCGAGGCTTCCTGATTTGTTTCTATTTATGCTTTTATTGAAGGCTCAAACCCGTAGTCTGGAAAGATCGAGCTTGCTACGAGCCACAGCGTACAAGTTCATTGTCACAATTACGGCCATTCTGAGATTCCCGATGAGTCGTCGCTTTTTTTGGCGTAGTAATGAAGACTGACTGCCGCTTCCATGCTACACATTGATCGTTGAGGAACCGAACTACAGCATACCACTCTTGTTTGCACCTTTCGTGCGCACATACGGCGGGAAAAAGGCACGAAGCGCGCCCACAGTGTACATTCTTACGGGCCGCTCAGCGGAGCATCCACACTAGCAGCGCGACGCTGTCGCCACCTACATGTCGAGCTCGCGGCGAATACCGGCATAGAACACGTTCATGTTAAAATATAAAACCCGAAAACGAACAACCCTAAGTATAACGTACTCTTGAGTGCTAAAGGTTGCTTCCCCGCAAGAAGACCCTGTGTGCAGGGGTTCACCCTTTACATGCCGCTTGCTTCGTTGTAATGGCATCATTTTCGTAACGAATATGACGTCAGTGAAACATCTGTGCATCGGGGAAAAACACTTTGGTGTTAAAAATTCGATCCATAAGCTACTGAAGCAGAACAACAGCCCCTTCTAAAAAATTCAATAAAGGTATAAAGTGCGCACAGCAAACGCCACGTTTTTACCCACAAAAGAATTCATGCTCGCGTCTAGTAACTAACTGTTTCAGACAAGCGAATATTCCCCAACTCGCCGAACTTACTATCCCGATTAAGTCACGCCACGACGCTTTAGATGAAACGGTCATGTAGGCTATCGAAATCCGCTTTGTATGAACAGTGTTCTACGTGAGACGGAAACATTTCAGGAATTAATGCAGGTGATGAGGCACGCCATTGTGGAGGGCTCCGGATTAATTTAGACCACCTGTGGATCCTAAACGTGCGCTGAAATCTCGTACACACTGGCATTTTCGCTTTTTGCCTCCATCAGAAAAGCGGCCACCACGGCCTGGAATCGAACCCGCGACCTCGTGATCAGCAGCGCAATGCCTTAGCCACTAAGCCACCGCGGTGGGTCAATAAATACTTTAGGGTAATTAGAAGTCATGTGCTGGTCGAAGCGTTTGTGCATGCAAGTCAATGGAAGAAATTGCTCGGTAACTTTAACCTTAAACCCGTTGTATCGGCTAATTGGCAGGTATTTCGAATAAGCAGCATGGACGTTACGGTTATTTCTCGATAAAATTCTAAATTGGAAGTTATTTTGAATACAAAGCACCCAGGTGAGCGTCATATCTCGATAAATATGAAAATTTTCAAGCTCAAAACAGCGCCGTGTTTTGTGCTGACGTCGGCGTGATAGCAACGGGGGCGGTGCGCAGTTGATAAGGCGGCAGGCCGCTTGAGACTCACTCCAGCGTACGCTTCTCTATCTCTTAAGGAAGACATGAAGACAAAATACAAGTTTTTTATTCAAAATATTTCATGTTTTATAGTGCCCCCAGCGCTTCTATGGATAGAAACGATACTTCATTCACTGAGAAATTAATCGATTTAGGTTAACATTTTGATTATCCCGCTAAATCATGTGTTTTTGTGGTCCGCCATGACATCACGGGAACCGACCGCTGTGCAGGCGATCCCGAATACTTGTTTACCGTTAGCGAACCTACAAGGCGCCACCATAGCGTTGCGAACCGTTTCCTGCCTTTAGTTTGTTTTTGACCGTATTTAAAGTTGGCTGGTTTTTGCTCTGGGAGAAAATAATCGTTTCGTGAAACATAGTGCTCGCTCGACAAATATGGTCACGCAAGACACCGTGTTTGCGTCAATCGGCCAGGGTCGTCTGAGTCAACCCCAAAGCCCCGTAGTGCTGTGCAGCTAAACCAAGCATAGTGCGCGCAGTACCAACAGAAGTACGCATCAGTACTATGTTCACGTGTGCTTTCGTAACTTCCACCGTTTGTGCCACCATTCTTACTGATATAGAAAGAATGTGCGCTAAATGTAAGCGCAAATAGCTCGTTGTAAGTGCAATGTAAGCGCAAATAGCTTAGAAGCTCTGCCTAATTGGCGTTTCCTTTTGCCGGGCTCCGCCAATCGCAGAGCTGGCTTGTATGACATCATAGGTTCTGTTGCGGGAAATGAGCTAGTTATGTAGCTTATGTAGCTAATTATGTAGCTTATTTAAGCGAAGCTTGCGTTAAAAGTGGTGTCAGTATGATTCTAACGAGCCAATCTTTCAAATGAACCAATCTTGCATTTTGTCTTCATGGCTCCTTTAAGGTACTAAACTTTTTTTTTGTTGCGCAGAGCCCCGTGTGAGCAGTTTGTGTGCTGGACACTTCAGGCTTTGATTTCAGCGACAAGCCGGAACCATCAAGGCAGCCCTTGTTGTTCGCTTAAGGGAGACTCGTTGTGCGGTAATGACAGCGCTCTTCGTGTGTTTCTTGTTTAATCGGAATGTCGGTTCTTGCGGAGTGCTTTGCGGTCTCCGTGGACCTCAGCAACAGGAGCCGGCTGTGTAATGTATGACAAGTAAATGCGCGGTCTCCGGTGTTTTGTTGCTGCGCGGTGGTCCACAGCATGTTCGCGCGTACAGAGTCTTGCGGAACGGCAGTTCTTCGCTGCTTTTCTGATGTTGTGCGATGTTTTCGAAAAGATATTTGCCGTGCACGTTCGAGAGCTTCCATTGCTTGCGATACCAAGATAGGCTGAGGCTGCCTATGTTGCATAAATAGGTTAAGGATACGCTGGACGGGTGTGCGTAGATGCTTGAGTGCGTTTCTCTAGGGGCCCCTTGACTCCTCCCTTTACGCTGGTGTAACGGCGCTCTCGCCCCTTTGGCGAAAGCTCGTCCCCCGTTTCGTCAGGAATGCCGTCAGAGGCCTTCGACATTCCAAGAAATATGAAAATGCCTCCTGCCAGTTCTTGGCCGAGTATATGTTACTGCATTGTGTAACAACGCGCATCGGTGGCCCAGCCAGAAATTTTTTAGGGGGGTGTTGACGCGGGGCTAAGAAATTTATAAAAGGCAGCCTGCGTCCAAGCAAGATCTTTCTTGTCTTATTGTCATTTTTACATTGAAATTTATATTTGAAGTGCGTAAAAAAACATGTGCGGAAAAAGGCAAAGTGGGGGGGATGCGCTAGTCAAAAAGTATCCGAGAGGGGGGTTCTGGCACACATACCCCCCCCCCCTCCCTTGCCGGTTTGATTGATTGTAGTGTTATAACCCGCCGACGGAGGCGCGCTGTAGTAGAGGGATAGAGATTAATTTAGACTACCGGGCCACCTTTAACGTGCACCTAAATCTCGGACTTGGGATGGAGGCGAAACGCGACAACGCCCGTGTGTTCGTGATTTCGGCGCGCGTTGAAGATCCCCAGGTGGTCGAAATTAATCCGCAGCCCTTCACTACGGGGCGCCTCGTCGCCTGTGTAGCGTCGGTGCGTTAAAACCTCAGAATCAATTAATAAATCAGACACATTGGCGTTTTCGCATTTCGCCTTCACCAGCCCCTCCGCTTCCCCCCCTCTGGCTACGCCCCTGAACACCATGGCATACTTACGGCGTGTGATGCGAGGAAAGGTATCTTCCTCTACAAAACGGGAATTGAACGACAGTGACTGCAGGTTTTGCAGACGAAGATTAGACTTCCGCGGGCCTGGGAGATTACACTAGCTCCAAAAGACAGCTTCTGTGAGCTACGACGCTTAGAGCTGTGTTGTGTGCTTGATGAGAAATGACTTGGTTCTATTATACTGCGGACCGAGAGCTCAATTCAAAGGTACCGTAGGTTCTCCGTCTATCGCTAAGTTCTTCAATAGTGCAAAACGTGCTCTGGTAAAAGCGAGTTAAACAAACACGAGGGCCATAGTGGCGCCATTACGCAGGCAAAGAAATATACTTTGGGAGTCCCAGGATGTAATTCGGCTCGTTAGAAACTGGAGACTAAACGAAAGAAAAAAAAATGCATTATATGGTGGCTGCAATACGTGTTTGTCCACACTTAAGACCGCAAAGTTATGTTTATACCGTTATATATCGTTATATACCAAAATATACGAGAGAATAACGTGAAGATATTGTTGTATGCTAGGAAATATCGCCGGGAATATATCGTCATATAAAGAGAATATAACGAGATTATATCGTTATATACCAGAATATACCAGCACGAGCTGCGTGCTGCACGTTCATCGGTCCTTCAGGTCCGTCGTCGTCGTGGTCCTCGTTGCGTGGCTCATCCGAAGCTCGTGACATTAGCGCGGCAGGTTCAAACACGATTTACAACAATATGCTCAGCGGCGCCGACCCGCTCCGAGATGACGGCAAGAGTAGCGCGCGCCGCACTACGTTCGCTGATAATGCGGTCACTTCCGGAGACGCAGCAGCTATGCGCCGTGACCGAGAAGACTTCAGTTCATACTGCGAACACATTGCGCATTGAAGGGGTATCGTAATTGGCCGACGTTTTTTCACATTAACAAGTAAGTCTGTAAGTAATTGTAAGTAATTGTAATTGTAAGTCTGATTTTTATTTATGCTTAACGAGAACGCCGCGATACGAGTAGCTGTGTCTTAATGGAAGCAAAGCGATTTCACAGAACCCAGCTGATTTGCTCTTCTAGCGGTTGTGGTGACGGACAGAAGTGAGCGTCGACGTTTCTCAGCGCTGAACAAACGGCGTTTGGTTCAATGCAGGTCTTCCTGATGATCCAGAGCGATAAGATCAAGTCCAGCTACATCTACCAGAGCTGGCTGACCCGATGTTGTAAGTGGGCCTTGCATCTCGATGCCGGATGTTCGCTCCCCACTTACTGCCCTGGGTACCTGTGATTGACGTGAGGCGGTCATCAGCACAAGACGTGTGGTTCGCTTGTCGTAAATGAGGAATGCAATACCGCTTGGTTGGTGGCGGGTGTTTGCGAACTCGGGAGTGGTTTCTTACATTGTCCGGCGCTTTTAGCTTTTAAAAACAGCAGCTTTACCGAAAAGAGCATTTTATTTTTTTGTCTGCAGATACCGCGGACAGCATTGCTGCCCAGGCAGGGAGGGTTACCGAAAAGATGATAACAAACGTTCAAAAGAATTTGCATCACGCCACTCCACAAAATCAGCTGGCAATGCATTCCAGTGTTCAATTGTACAAGGGAAAAATGATTTTCGAAATATTTTAGTATGGGCGAAAAACGGTCGTATCGTTTTTGAGTGGTTCAGTCTGGCTGAGCCATGTGGAGCAGGGAGTAGATATGTATTACTGTTCAAGCCAATTTTTTGGGATAAAGCAGATTCAAAAACACCAGCTTGGCGATCTGCCGTGAATATACAACTGTATATTTATATTCGCACTCGACAGCTTAGGCAAGATGCTACCTGTCTATATACTAAGCGTCGCAGATTGTTTTATGAGCAAACAAACCCAGCGCTGGGCTCAGCACTTGATAACTTCAATTTGTTCTTTCTCCTAGCAGTCTTTGCAAAACTTTTCGGCCAAGTTTACGTCTTCTGGTCGACAAAGAATTCGAAGAATAAGTGTAAACCTCTTCTGTGACAAAATTATTTTATTACATTAAGAGAGAGAGGTGTTTTCTCTAGCCTTCCGGCATAATACGTGTCAGCCTTGCTCGAGATGTAAGTGTACGCATGGAATGTTTTGTGGCCTGTGCAGTTTAGTCATGATCTAGAAAGTTTTGAAAAAAAAAATTTGATGCGTTTTTGTCTCGAGAAAATTCGGTAAGAAATTCAAGAGCGCATTTCTGATCGTGCCGGCTAACGTGTGCTTTTTTTTCTGCGGCACCAGGTAGGTGGTAGAGACAGCTATCATCAATCAAAGGTAATTCGCGAAGCACCAGGGTTTGAAGGTAATACACCCAAAGCTGACTCCTGAGCTGATGATGATGACGGTAGGATTTTATGGTGCAAGGCCGACTGACGGCAAAGAGCGCCAAGGAAAAGTTGTTTTATGAGGACGAGACTGTTGAACTTCGTAGGCGACTAAACGAATGTACGGATATATGAGGAAAAGAGCTGAGATGAGGATATACGGTACGACAGCTACCTCCTCTTGCGAAAAAAATTCGGTGTACTTAAGCCTGCTGCTACTAGCAGTGAAGAAATGGGAAGGGTAGCAGTATTGAACGTAGATGTATTGCAGCATAAAACGTGTAGGCACAGGCCATTACCGCGAGGCCAAACTATTACCCTAGAAATAAACAAATAAACGCATCTATTGTACTCACGTGATAGCCAGCTCGTGAGAGGAAAAGGGGTATGCCAGCCGAGTTGAATTCTGTTGTTGGGGCAGCTGTGGCGCGTCCCACCAGGCCGCCTCTTGCAGTATTCGGCGCCAAAAGACGTTGAAACGAAAGCAGGCAAAAATACGATGAACCGATGGAGAAGTTGTTGCTAAGTGTCAGTTAAATGAGCTGAGCAGGCTTAAGCGCCACGAGCAATTTTGTGATCGTTCTCTGCAGTCTCGAGTTGTGCGGTACTGCATGAATGGTTAAAAAAGTTAAACAGTTAATGGGTAATGGTTAATGGTTAATGTTAGACAGTTAATGGCTAAACAGTTGCGGTCACAATTTCAGATTATTGTTCTGCTGTTTGTGTTCATTATTGCCACGTGGTGAAATGAGCACATTTCTTCTCAAACAATAAGTGGTTGCAGCTATTTACTCGCGTTCAGGTAATGTCCATGCAGGTGGGGCGAAGGAGGAAAATGTTAGGTGTAAAAAAAAAACTGTGGGCTGAAACGTTCATAGGGTGGCGGATCACCTAGCTAAGTTGTGTCAATTTCACTGGGTTGCAACCATTCAGGAAACAAAACACGACTGACTGGAGCGCAGTTATAAAGGAAGGCACAAAAGTGCTTCATCTTGCGGGCCCGCGGCGTCCACTCGTTCGGAGGCGGGAGGAGCTGCGTCGTGTTCGACGCGCACGCACTATCCACTTTTTCCCGCACCTCCGCTGCTGCCGCGTCGCGCTCTCTCCACTTCTGCGTGGATTTAAACACACACAACTGCTATTACTCTTTCCTTTATTATTCGAATTGTGACATCAATGTATATTTCTTCTCCAATTTGTTTCTTAGATTACGTGGCCGTTTGCCAACTTCAGTTCTGCAGACTCATTATATAGCACTGTAAGATGGGCGTTTTAGTCCAAGAAAGGTGCCCCGTACCATGGCTGATCCCCTCGTGGGTATGTGCCATCAATGAAAGAGCAACAAAAACAACAGCCACAACAACGTGCGGGATAAGAGAGAGAGAGAGAGAGCAGACTTTATTGTCATCCCTTTTAAGACGAATGTACCGTGCGGAAAAGTCCGGTATCTTCGTCCCATTAGACGGCGGTCAGGAACCCGTGGTCCCTGGCGGCGTCCTCTGCCAGTTGGATGACAGCAGCTTGTATCCCGGGAAGAGAGCTGAGCAGTGCGGCCTCCCACTGCTCACTACTTCTTATATGTATTACTTGTTCAAAGGCCCGTGGTTTATTGGGACATTGCCAGACCATATGTTGTAGTGTGGCTGCTGCAATGTTGCACCACTTGCATCTGTCCGTGTACCTATCCGGATAGCTGCGGTGACACAGGGCGGGGTGAGGGAACGTATTTGATTGTAACCTGCGACGTGCGGGATAAAACGTGCCGGGTTCTATGTCTGGCGATGCCATATAATTAAGCGCGCGCCGGAAGCCGCCTGTGGGCCGCCCCCAATCAGAGCCACCGCCGTTCGCCACACTTTTGCTAGGTACGCCCAGGTAGATGTGATCCATTCGGCCGCTGCTGGGTTGGCCCTGAACACGTGGCGGCAGCCGGAAGTGTGTCCGCCGCCGTGTTCACTCCCGTCTCCTGTTCGCGATCTACCGGCGTAGTGGCCTCGTTGGCTAAAAAGATTTATTGTATTTATGCACGCCTTCTCCCGTAATAGCTGCGACAGACACATAGGGGAGAAAAAATATGCACTGACGATTACGATACTCCCTAATGCGAAATGTGCGCAGCGCGAATTGCACTCTTCTCGATCACGGCGCATAGCTGCTGGGTCTCAGGAGGTCATCGCGTGATCAGCGGAAGCACGGCGGCGCGCGCTGCTCTGCCGTTATCTTGCAGCCCTTCGCTGCCGCCGAGAACGTTGTCCCACATTGTGTTTGAACCTCCCGCGCAAATGTCACGTGGTTAGGTGGAGGAGCATCTGGGGAATGTGTGATGGGGGCGCTTCGTGGCGGCGACGCATGGCGAAAGTGTGAGGCGGCAGGCAGTGAGACATACTGAGCCGTGGCGACGCGCTGGGAGATGACGCCTTAGCAGCTCGTGCCGCCATCCCTCTCACACTTCCGCCAGACGCTGATCGTCAGTTTTCTTTCTGCCTGGGGTGTCTCGTTCGCTCGCTTCATTACGCGGACACCGCGTTCGCCTTCACCGCCGTCGCAAAACACCTGTCATTATCACCAGCCTATCTACGCCCACTGCTGGGCTAAGGCCTCTCCCATCATTGTCCAATTACGCCTGTCCTGTGCTAACTGCGACCAATTTATCCCCGCAAACTTCTTGATCTTATCCGCCCATCTAATTTTTTGCCGCCTCCTGCCACGCTTGCCTTCCCTAGGGATCCACTCTGTTACCCTTAAAGGAGCCATGAAGAGAAAATACAACTTGGTTTAATTTGAAAGAACTAGGATTCAGTATCTCACTCAGCTCCATTACAGCCCCAAAAGATGTTTTTTTAACGAAAAAAAGCAAGAAGTATTTAAAAACTTTCAAATTTTGCGCCACAGTGACGTGTTATGAGCAAGCATGACGTCATACGGGCCAACAATAAAACATAATTTTCAGTGCGTTAACTGCACGTTAGCATTCAAGTGATGCGGTGAAATGAAACTAGAGGCCCCATTACAGACGTCGAGTCATGTGTCATCGCGACAGGTCACTTAGGCGGCCGCCAATCGCGCAAACAAGGTTCCGTGACGTCATAGAAAAGTTGCGGGAAATTGGCTAGGGGGTCGCGACTGCTTCACACGTTTTCTTTAATATCTCCGTTATTTGTTCGAAGATTGCGATGATATTTGTATCATTGTTATCGGGACTAAGCAGTCTTTCTAATAAGCCCAACTTGTATTTTGTCTTCATGGCTCCTTTAATGACCAACGGTTATCTTGCCATCGCATTACAAGCCACAAGCTTCTGCCTCGTAAGTGAGTACCGGTGAGATGCAGCTGTCATACAATTTCTTCTTCATGGACAATGGTAGGCCGCCATTCAATATCTGAGAATGCCTGCGGAATGCACTGCACCCCATTTTTATCTTTCGAATTATCTCTGCCTCAAGGTTGGGATCCGGGTTAAAACTTGCCCTAAGTAGATATATTCACTTACCACATTTACTTCCTCGCAACCTATCTCAAACAGCAGTGCTCTCCCGAGGTTATTGGTCATTACTTTAGTTTTCTGCATACTAATTTTCAATTTTCAGGCCCACAGTTCTGCTCTGGTTGTCCAGTGCGGAAAGCATGGTTTGCAATTCGTGCCCCGAGTTGCTTAGCAAGGCAACGACATCAGCAAATCTGAGGTTACTGAGTTATTCTCCATTAACACTTACTCCCACCTGTTTCCAATCCAGTGCTCTGAGAGAGAGAGAGAGAGAGAGAGAGAGAGAGAGAGAGAGAGAGAGAGAGAGAGAGAGAGAGAGAGAGAGAGAGAAATGACTTTATTGAACATTTGTCCGGCGGGAGGAGACGGGTCAGGCCACGCAGGGCTTCGCCGTACCCCCTGTCTATATGGTTAGGCAGACCTCGAAGCACTGGGGACTGGACCACAGCCTGGGCTACTAGAAGGGTTCCCGTCTCTCTTCCCTCCGCCACCCCTAGGAGCGGCAGAAAGAAGAAGGTGCGGGTCCCCCTTTCGCCTCTGCTGCGCCAGAGCAGCCTCGAGCCGCTGGACTGCCTGCAGTTGCCGCTCGCATCCTGGCGAGCTCATGAGTCCGTAAATGTCCGGGGGGAGGTCCTTGCAGCCCCCGCTTGCTACGTGTCCACCACAACCCCACAGCAGGTGGACGAGGTCCGCGGTTGTAAGCGCACACACACTGCACACACTGTCTTCGTAAACGTCCGGGCACACGTGTCGCGCAAGCGCTGGCGTGAGCACAGTCTTAGTCTGCATCTGCCGTAGGAGCACCGCTTCTCTTCTCGTCAGTCCCGGGTGGGGTGGCGGGAAGGCGCGTCTCCCGTCTCTGTACCACTGGAGCACTTCACCGTAGACGGTCAAGGGCTCCATCTCTGCGTTTGCGTTGTGCTGTTGTTGCCGGTCCGCTGGTGCGGGGGACGGCGGGCGGGGTGGCGCAGTGCGGCACGTTGATAGTTCTCGCGCTGCGGCGTCCGCCTCTTCGCTGCGGTTGCTGTGTCCGTCCGGTAGGTCCACTCCCGCGTGTGCGGGGAACCATCGGATTCTTGTAGTCCTTGTTCGATTCTTTCCTTCGGCGTTCGAGAGGATGCGTGCCGTGGTCCTGCACACTGCATTCCTAGCGAAGCTTGCGATCGCCGACCTGGAGTCGCTCAGAATCGTGGTCGTTGTCAGGCAGCTCATGGCCAAGGCTATGGCCGCCTCTTCCGCCTGCCAATGCTCTGAATACTTCTCGTAAACATGCTGTAAATAACATCGGAGAGATTGTGTCCCTGCTCTGACGCCCTTCCTTATAGGCATTTTACTGCTCTTATTATGGAGGATGATGGTAGCTGTGGACCCACTGTAAATATCCTCCAGTATTCTTACGTAATGCTCGTCTACAACCTGGTTCCGTAATGCCTGAATGACTGCTAGGGTTTCGACCGAGTCAAATGCTTTCTCATAATCTATGAAGGCTATATATAGGGGTTCAGTATACTCAGCGCACTTCTCTATCACCTGACTGATCGTGTGAATATGGTCCATTGTTGAATAGCCTTTACGAAACCCTGCTTGCTCTTTAGGTTGACTGAAATTCAAGGTTGAAGAAATTCTGTTAGCGATTATCGTGGTAAGTACGTTGTAGACGACTGACAGTAAGCTGATCGGCCTGTAATTTTTCAAGTTCTTCATGCCACCTTTCTTATGCATTAGGATGATGTTCGCGTTCTTCCAAGATTCCGGTACACTCGCGCTCATTAGGCATTGCGTGTACAGGTTGCAAGGTTTACTGGTACAATTGGCCCGCCATCCTTCAAGAGGTCTCCTGCCATCCTTCAAGAAGTCTCCTTCACCCGTTGCTTTGCCTCCTTGCATTTTTTTCGAAGCCTTCCTTACTTCTTCTGTCGTTAGTGGTGGGATGTCTATCTCCTCTGAACTACTTTCTTGTTCGGCATAATCCTGGATGTCCCGGCTACTGTGCAGATCCCTTTATAACTCCTCGGCTACTGTGACAATTTTATCTTTATTTGTGATGACATCTGATTTAAGTGTCTTTAAGTGCATACATCTGATTTTTCCCCACGCCAAGACGCCTCTTCACTGCTTTCAGTCTACCTCCGTTCTTTACAGCGTATTCGACCCTCTCCATATTATACTTCCGTATGTCAGCTGTCCTACGCTTATCGATTAACTTCGAAAGCTCCGCTAATTCAATTCTGTCAGCTGGGGTGGAGATTGTGATGCTTTGCCGTTTCCTAATTAGATCTTACGCCTCCTGGGAAAGTTTACCAGTATCCTGTCTAGCCATCGTGCCCCGACTTCTACTGCACACTCCGTGATAATGCGTGTAAGGTTGTCGGTTGCTTCGTGTGCCGTAAACTCTGCTTCTTCGGTAAGAGCTGAATATCGGTTCTGCAGCGCGATCCTGAAATCTTGAACTTTACGTCTTACGGTTAGCTCATTGATCGGCTTCTTTTGTACTAGCTTGTTACGGTCCCTCCTCAAATCTACCCTATATCGAGATCTTACCTTACGGTGGTCCCTACACCTTACCCTTCCGAGCACTTCCACATTCTTCACGACTCCAGGGTTATCGCATAATATGAAGCCTGTTTCATTTTTATGCTCCCCGTTCGGGCTCCCCCACGTCCATGCAGCGGTGGCGTAGAGGCAGAGCGTCCGCCTCGCGTGCAGAAGGACCGTGGCTCGAATCCCGGTACCGGAAAATTCCTACCGGATTAAAAAAAATCCGCGTGTTCATGGAATTGCAGAATGGGGCTTGGGGTGCGGCCAGACGCCGGCCACCATTTCGGGTAACGCACTCCCTCAGCAGAGTAGGATTGGTTGTTGTTGTTGTTGGTAAACTTTATTGACACACAAAAAACAAAGAAAAAGACCCCCAAAGTCCGGGGCTCTGAAAGGAACAAAATTATCTATACAGACGGGAGAACCTGACGAACGTGAGCCACCAAAGCTCGCCACCAGGCCACTCGCTCTGTTCCCTCCGGTGGCGCGAGCCAGTCTTGGAGAGAAGAGGGAGGAGGTGTAAGAGATTTAAGATGAATTGCGAGTGATGGTTGCGAACCAGAACAGTCCCAAAGAACATGCGGCGTATTGGGAAAGCCAGAGCACTTGGAGCACCGCGCAGGGCTGCGATGGCCTTGTAGTCGATGCAGTATGTGCGGAGTTGGAAGGCTGTCCGTTTGCGCTTGCCGGATAAGACAAGCATCTGCCCGGGGTAACAGGTGAGAGGGAGACGGAAGAGTCTGCCTATCCCTGATTAACTGTTGCACAGTCTGGTGTCGATGGAGACGGGCTTGTCGCGCTTGCGTGGGTGGGTGGAAAGGATTTGGCCAGTGCGTCTCCGAGTCTCCCGGTTGGGACGGAGCACGGGAGAGCTGATGCGCCAGCTCGTTGCCCGGAACGCCTGCGTGACCAGGAACCCAGTCCAGCACGTAGCTAGTACCAGTGTGTTTGGCCAGATGAGTGTGGAGTGTATGCATAATATTGATGGGAAGCGTCTGCTCTTGGAACAAGCGCAGAGCATCCTGACTGTCGCTGAGGATCACGTGGTTACCAGGAGTGGCTAACGGTAAGATTGCGTCAGTTATTGCTTGAGCCTCTAGAGACAGGACGGAAGGAATG
Organism: Haemaphysalis longicornis; assembly: GCF_048455015.1. Taxonomy (NCBI): domain Eukaryota; kingdom Metazoa; phylum Arthropoda; class Arachnida; order Ixodida; family Ixodidae; genus Haemaphysalis; species Haemaphysalis longicornis. Next base: position 165,933,824 of record NW_027526385.1, read on the forward strand.
GCCGAGTATCTTTTCTGCAAGGGCGGGTGGGTAGGAGGAACAACTACTGTGACCCCGCGTGCGTCTTTGGATGAGAAGGAGGCATCTGTGTACGTCACTGTTGCTAGATCACCATAGCGGTAGCGAAGAGTGCATAGTCGAGCTCGATGACGTCCTGCATGCGAGGTTGCGGATACATTGATTGGAATGGTAGGAACTTTTATGCGAGGGAGTGGATACCAAGGGGGGTATGTCGCTGTAATTTCGGGTAACGAAGCTACCTCGTAATGAAGTGAGGATAGGAGAAGACGCCCATGCCAAGTAAGCTGGAGACGAGTGTGTTGTGCCGCCGCCAAATGAAGATCAACTTGATCCGACAATGATGCGAACGGCTGAGCAGCCTCCAACTTAGCGAGGGGGGTATATCTAGGTACCCCTAGAGCCAGGCGGGTGGCAGCCCGGAGGAGCCGCTCAAGCTGGGATCGCTGCGATGACGCTAATTTTACGTACGGCAGTGCGTAAAGAACGCGAGTATATATTAGAGAGTTCACAAGTCGCGTAATATCGTGTTCTCGTAGGCCTTGGCGACGTCGGGTCAGCCTGCGGATTATGTGAGTTAGTTGGGTAATTTGAGCCTTACATCGATTGAGCCACCTTAAGGCCTTCCCATTATCCTGCAGGTTGAAGCCGAGGACGCGCAGCCAGGCCTTACGTGGAAGAGGAATGTCATCAATCACGAGTTCTACTTGAGAGCGTTGGTCGCTAGCTTTAGCCCGCAAACGCTCATCAGTGACCACGAGGTACTCAGACTTCTGCGGAGATAGTGTGAGACCTACGCTTGACCCGAACGAGTGGACCGCATCAATTCCAGCCTGAAGTGTGTCGGACAGTGCAGCTGGGCTGCCGGTAGAACACCAAAGGGTTATGTCATCGGCGTACAGTCCAAACGAGAGATTAGGAACGGAATGTAGCATAAGAGGCAGGGGGCGAAGTGCTAAATTGAACAGAGTAGGGGAAAGGACAGATCCCTGAGGAACTCCTCTGGTAGGAGTCCAGGGGGTCTGGCGGTAGTCCTCTAACACCAAAGAGTGTAGTCGTGTGGTGAGAAAATTGTGGATGTAGTTTTACAGTCGGGAGCTAGGCGTAAGTATCCGGATTTGCTCAAGAATTGCAGAGTGCGAAACTGCATCAAACGCCTTTTGGAAGTCTAGACTCACGATTGCTCTAAGTTGGGCTGCGCTCGGATATGCGTACACCTCTTGTTGGATTCGCAGCATTGTATCCTGTGTTGACCTGTGAGCGCGGAACCCAGTCATAGTCCAGTCAAAGAATTGGCTATGTTCAAGAAGCCAAGTGAGACGATGCAGGATCATACGCTCCATCAGTTTTCCAACACAGGACGTAAGTGAAATTGGGCGTAGACTGTTCAAAGCAAGTGATTTGCCTGGTTTTGGAATAGGGCGGATGTTAGCAGTCTTCCACTCAGGGGAGATACAGCCTGTTCGCCATGCTTCATTGATGAACTGTAGAAGAATTTCTAGAGCGGAGTCCGGAAGGTTCCTTAATTTCCTTAAGTGGGAGTATGTAATCAGGTCCGGTCCTGGTGTTGTGTGTCGTTTGCAATCGGTGAGTGCAGCGCGGAATTCAGCGAATGTAAAATCTGCGTCAATAGGTTCTTGAGTGGGACAAGTGACAGGATGAGGCGGCGGAGGCAAAGAAGGAAAAGGAAAGAAGGAAGCTTGAAGTTCGTCAGCCAAATCAGCCAAGCTAAGACCTGTCTGCAACCGCAACGATGTGATGTGCGTGGATCGCCGTGCCTGCCCGGACATGGAACGAATAAGTTGCCAAATCTGAGTTGTATGCAGTGTTCCACTCAGAGAGTCACAGAAGGACAGCCAGTTGGATGTTTCAAGAGTGCGCGCATATTCTAGAGCCTCGATTGTGAGAGCATCGATGCGTGCTTTGAGGGAGCGATTGCGCTTATTACGCTTCCATCGGCGCATAAGCGCATGACGCTGATCCCAAAGGCGTAAAAGATGTGTATCAACAGCCGGACGTGTGTCAGAAAGAGCAATAAGCTTGGTGTTATGGCCATAGGCGTCGAGAATTGCAGAATTCCAGGTGCTTAAATCAGATATGGCAGCCGTATCGATTGATTCCCGGAAACCATTCCAATTAGTGAGGCGAGCACTTCGCGGTGACGGAATTGAAGCACCATTCAAGGGTACAGTTGTGTGAATAATGTGATGATCGCTGCCTAGAGAGTTATCCTGGACTTCCCATATAGCCGAAGGCAGGCCTATTGCCCAAGTGAGATCAGGAATCGTATCTCTTTGGCAACTATTGCCTTGTCGTGTAGGGCTGGTTAGATCATTAAGCAGAGAAAATCGGAGTTGCTGAGTGACCCGCCTTAGGAGTTGACCTGATGGTGAGGTGTATGTGTAGAGCCAATCGGGATGGTGAGCGTTAAAATCCCCAGTCACCCTGGTGTAGTAATAACCACAACATCCCATGAATAAGCCAAACCCCTGTACCGGGCGCCGAAGTGCTGCACACTGAGACGCACGCGCGAGGACACCTCGTCTGCGGGAGACTGACTCGGTTGTGCAGTTAGGTCACCATGTGGACCATCTGATGCGTCCATGGCATAGGGGTTCAGTAAAAAGCTGGGATAATGCGGCTGTACTGCAAGACGAGAAGTCGGCGCCTAGGCGCACGAAATAGCGGTAACCAGCGCTGGCCTGATCGTGCTACCTTAGTAGTATGGTTGGGCCACCTCGACATACCGCTGTCAAGTGCCTCCGAGTGGGTGTATGACGTTGGCCGCCTCACAAGCTGCACAACGCGCGGGCCGAGATCGCCCTCTCCGCCCTCTCCAGTACAGTTCACCATACTCTTCAGTGCCTCGGCTTTTGCAGCGCCTCTCTCTCTCTCTCTCTCTCTCTCTATATATATATATATATATATATATATATATACCCGGACGCTTCCTGCTTGTGCTCGCGGCTGCAGAAAAGCCCATTACGTACGTCCCCTGTCTCCTGCAGTAACTCGTCATTCAGTAGTGGCCAGTGCTTGATAAAGGATAAGTATGATTGAAGAAAAAGTTGAGAAAGTTTTCTCCTACTACCGCCACATGACAGGGACGCTGCTTGAAAAAACGGGGATTGATACCTCAAAGCGAAGAGTTTTCACGATTTGAATCACCGCGCGCTCCGCATGCCTTGGCTATCTGTCGGAATAATCCGTCCGAATTTTTAAACGCAGCTTAACAGCAGAGCTGTTTACGTTTAGCTTGGTCGGGCGGCTTTCGCAGAAAAAAATGCCAACAGGAAATATCGAGCGCACGTGAGCGTACGTCTCGTGAGGATAGCCCGGCGTCGTCCAACTCGACCATTTTTTTAGAACACCTTGCCCAGCGTTCAGGGCGTGATCTCTCGCGTGCTCGTTTATTCGCCACTTCACGTGCAATCCCGCTGCGAGTGGGAAGTAGAGAAAAACTCGTGCTACAGACGCCGAGTTCGCGAATCCGGTTGCTGCCTGCTCTAGCGCGTGCTAACGCGGTCCACTTCAGGAGGGATGTAAAAGCCTTGGTTATTGTGCACATTTTTGCAACGCAGTGCCTCGTCATTGGAGGTGTAACGATCCGGGCGTGAGAGTGATGAAGAACGTTCGGCAGGAAGTTCGCAAATCCATGTGTGGTGCGACACACCTGCCCTTCAGGAGAGGAATTAACCAACCTCTTGGGCGGGTGAGGAGCATCGCTAGGCGGATGTGACGTCACGTTTGCTCGCAGCGTTCCCGCGCGGTATGTTTACATTCTTCCGAGTGCTGCCTACACGGCGTACGTGCCGTAGCGATCCAAGTAGTCGCGTTCGACTTATGCGATCAACGCAATAATTCATAAACTGGCGATTGTTGTCGCCCTGTCAGTCGTCGTTCAACAGCTCCAGCGTCTTCTGGCACAACAGCTTTGCAGTTATCTGTGGGCGTTCAACTGTCCACCATCGGCCGACCAGGTGAGTGTTTTTTGGCGGGTTTGCAATCAGTTCGCATATCTCCTACTGCAAAGCGTCCTTTCTGCTTGCGGCAGTTATATTAGCGACGTTTACGAAATTGTTAACGGCGCGTTCTCGCCGTCTTGCATTATTGTTGCTGTTTATGCTGCTCTGTTCGCGTCTGTCGGCGATCGCAAGCTGTTGGTGGTTTGTTGCACGGCGCGGAAACCCGTCTCGCCCGTGGCGCTTCTTTGTCTCTTCTTCAATGTGGCGTCATTAGCATCGCTTGTTATCCTTGTGCTAACCTGTCTTAATGTTGTAACGAAAATGAACTTGCTGTGCGATCTATACGTGAAGTTAGAGCGTGACAGAACGCTGTTGGCAAGGTTTTCGTGTGCGCGTGTGGTTCGTGAGGGCGTTGTAACACGCTGCTTTGGCCTCTTGCACCTCTTTCCTGCATCTAGTACTCTTGCTTGCCAGGAGTGCCTGCCAAGGGATGGTTACTTCGTTATGTGTTTTCATATTTAATAGTGAACCACTCAGCGTTCTATAACTGATGCAAATGCAGGCGGAACGACCCCGATAACAACGCAGGGCAGGGGCAGTGCTTGTGTGGTCTTCTCTGTCGTTTGCCCTTCTTTTCAGTCGTCGTAGATTATTTACTGTTGCGTGAACGTTGTTTGATTCTTCACGTTTCATTTTTCTCTTGCAGCATCTCCTGACTGCAGTCACAGTGCCCCTACCCTGCGTGCAACACTCATCCTGCCATTCTAGTGGGAACTGATGTTCGCAGGCCACTTGTCACGACCTAACGGGTTCCCGCCCTTGCCTGGCTTATAATTGATGGTATACTTCAGATACACTGCTGCGTTCTCTCTCTGCATACATTTAAAGCGAGTGTTTACACTAACACAGCAGTGGATAACCATGAAGACAGCAGCGTGTGTACTGGAAATGCCAGTGAAAACAAAACCAAACGATCTACAGATCTATGCCAGCTTGACCATTACAAATCTTTCAGCGAGTGTCAAAGCAATGGACAGCTGGGGATATCTCGTGCGCTAAATTGTGTTCTTCTTTCTGTTTGTTTTCTATTTGGTGGTATAAATTTACGAATGGATAGTATGAGTAAAGTAGACAGAGAACAAAGTGATTGCGTTGCTCTTAGAAATGCCTTACACGAAATAAAACTGCTTCCTGCGAGTTCGCAGCGGGGAAAAAAGGTTCCGTATAACAAATAATTTGGTGCACCCAAACCCATCTGTGATGAACATATGTCATGCATGGATTATTTAAGGGTATGTTATTAGCTTTGGCAAAACAAGAAAGTGAGCTCTTTCTTGTGCAGAAAACTAGTTTAGTTGTAATTTTGGCTCTTATCTGTCCAGTGTCAACAGGAATAGTAGCCTTGATGTGCGACTTTGCGGACACTTCCCTGTCACCTTCCTTCAATGTCACCACAGTGGTGGTGAAGACTCCTGGGCAGTCGAAATCGCATGATGACAGGCAGCTATATTCTACCACGAGAAGCACCCTCCACAAGCCACGAGGCCTTGCTCTGTTTTCAGCTGGGGCTCCTTTCGTTGCCAAGTGCCTTGGTCTTTTGGGGTAAAGCTCCCAAAACAGGGTGGTCTTGTCCCTGTTGGAATTGTCATGTTGATCATACTTTTCACCCACAGCTTTCCAGTTCATTTCACTTTTCTAACCCAATTCTAATGTTATTAGTGTAGGGAAATCTGGTGTCCAGCAGCTTGCGTTTGAAAGGGAATAGATGTAGCAACTACATCAAGCACTAGCTGATTCTGATGCTTAGTGAACTTTGCTGTGAGCCGCCCAAAGCACCACGAGGGGAAGCAGTGCTGGTCTTATATAGTGTACTACTTGGGAGCTGCAAAATTACAATGCACCTTTTATTACAATGCACCTTTTTTACCTCAATTTTTTATGCTGCTGTGGAAATCATGCGAATACATGTTTGTAAATGTCCATTCCACCAACAAATTCACGGCATGCCTTGACAGTAGGCGCAGTTTTATGCATCTAGATAATCACCTGTACCCATTTATCACAGGCCTGCAATTTGCACATGGTCGGATTTAAGCACCCTAAATGTGGCAAGTGTAACCGACCGTAACACACAATCTTGAAAACTCTACCTTATCAACGCGAAAGCAATAAGTGGCCCATTGACTAAGAAGCCACTATCCGCTGTACTAGCACAACAGCTCCTAAACCGGCCGGCAGTGCAAAGAGTGGATTGAGTTCAAAACTTTGGGGAGAATTCAAACCACATGGGAATCAAACCCAGGACATCCCTAGTGCAAGTCCAGCACCACATCCTTGACACCACTATAGCTCAGTGGGTCTAGCTGACTAAAGGTGGACTTAGGGAGCGCATTATGACCTTAAACTGAAAAAAGTCCACAGGTACAAGCAACCCGACATACAATGAGTTTTAAATTTCTTGGCAATTCATTAGGCCAGCACATAGCCGTAACATCCCCACTCAGGTGAATTGGCCAGTCACGATGATAGCTGCTGTTAGAAGATCATGGGTGCAGTAGCCTTGTTTAGTGTTAAAGAACTACGTATTTGATCACATGTGAAGACTGCGATTTCTGTTAGAGCATTTTGTGCTTTCAATCTGAATTGGTTGACGCTCGTCAATTCAACACTGGCTGCAAACTTTTATTGTGGTGTAATAAACATAAAACCTGGATAGAGTAAAAATACTGAAGAGTAAATTATGCTAGGCTTATACATTGCACAGCGTAGCTGTAAACATCAAAATTCAACTTTTTAGGTTTCACGAGGAAAAGCTCAGCATAACTTGGGCCAGCTATGAAGGGTAACTGCAGTGTAGGGCTATAGGTTAAGTCAGGCCACCTATAAATCTTTGACATGCTTCGAAATCTTGGCACACAGGCATTTTTTTTGTTCTACCTAAACCAATGCTTTGGACTTTGGCGAAATGTTTTGTACGGGTTAAACTGCACAATGCAATTGCAAATAGGAATTGAACAAACGTCTGTTGTGTCCATTCGAGAATCCAGTGCTTGCCTAATATCGAAAATTGCATCCAGCAATCGATTCAAGAAATGTAATTGTATGTCCAAGAGACAAGCTCAAATAAAAAGTTACCCTACTTCAACTGCATTCCTTGCATATTTATTTATTTGAAAATATTTAGCACGAAAACAGAATGGTACAAACACGCAGTGCTGTCACTTTTCGTGCTCTCTCTCTCGTGCTGTGTTGTTTTACCACAGTTTATTAATTTTAAAAATATGCCACATTTGCCATTTTAGTTGGTTTTATTTGTTTTGATGTTATGCTGTGTTGCCAACGAAACTTTGTAAATGTCTTCCTAAGAAAAAAATAAGAATACCTAGCATTTGTAAGTGTATGCTTCTTGATGGATAGCAACTCTCACTATTAGAAAGTGAAGCCAAGAAAACACCAAAGTCATCACAAACACTGAAGAATGTTTATTGACATGGCATCACATAACTTAGTGGACAAGCAACAAGGCACCATAATGCTGCTCACACAAGAGTGCAAAGCATGCTCCATGGCTAAAACCACTTGATAAAAATACAAGAAGTGCTGCGTGGCTGTCACAAGTGAAGGTCAATCACCCTTAAGGGGAGGTGCCAAAACCCCTTAGAGAGAGGATGAAGACATGACATTTGAATCTAGTGGCTAAAAATGAACCATTCATGTAGCACCCCACCGTAAAAGGGGATTGATCTTCACTCATTTCCTGAAATAAAGTTTAAAAGCAGTTCATCCAGGGCAGTTGCCACCAGCACCCTAGAGTAGTATGGTGGAAACACACCACAATCTTTGCTTTTGGGAGGTCTTTTACCGGGCTGTCTACCAAAAAACTCAAATTCTTTTTTTCTAAGTGGGCACCCTGGTCTTAAACAAAAAAAACATGGTTTTTACAGTTAGGACGATAAAAATTGGGTGATGCATGTGGTTTTTCATTGAAATTGTAGATATGAAGTTTGTTTCTGTGTAAAACAACTACATTCAACTTTATTTGGCTTTTATGTTTGATTTTTTGACAGCCTTTATAAAAAAACTGCTGGAGGGGCGCAGCTGAACAAGGTACCGGTGAACTGTGCACAAATCAAGGACTGACTGCCATAAGACTAACATTATCATTATATATGGTCTGTAGCAGAAGTGACAGCTGTTTGAAGTTTGGGCCTGGACGGCAACACCAGTTTTCCTGGTTCCCATTTTCCAGGCCCAAACTTCACATGGCTGTAATTTCTGCTACAGACCATATATAATGATAATGTTAGTCTTATGGCAGTCAGTCCTTGATTTGTGCACAGTTCACCGGTACCTTGTTCAGCTGCGCCCCTCCAGCAATTTTTTTATAAAGGTTGTCGTAAAATCAAACATAAAAATCCAAATAAATGTGAATAGAGTCGTATTACACAGAAACAAATTTCATATCTACAGTTTCAATGAAAAACCACATGCATCCCCCGATTCTTATCATCATAACTGTAAAAATAAAGTTTTTGATCAAAAACTGATGTTCCTTTCTAACTCGAAGCTTTCTGGCCAGCTCCAGCCTCGAAGGTCAGCTGTGCCTGATCAAAAGGACTGTCAACGCGGCTTGAGCTCAAGGCATCCAGGAATGAGGACACCTCTCTGAAGCATTTTGCGCATTTAATTAAAGTTTATTCTCACTCTCTCTCTTGCGACTTGAGTAAAAGTCCAAAATCTAAACTGCTTCGACCGTATCAGAAGGGCGCAGTCTGACAGACAATGGTTTCATAATGCAAGGGACACTGGTTCCATTATGACCATGGAAAGCGTTTTTTCTTGAGGTGCATATGCTTTCGCTTATCATCCTCATCGCTTTGTGAAACTCACTGTGTAAAGTTAGCTTTCCTGCAGTGCATTATGTAGCCACATTGAATGCAATCAGTGAGGTCCTGAAAGCTTCACTTTAACAACAGGAGTTACGTGCTCGTCAAGACCCTCGTCTCACAGCAAACTTCTCTTCAGCAGGCACAGGCTAGAGCCCAGTCAGCAGGTGCTGCAAAGACATGATGAGAGTATTTAAGCACGAACCTCAAGATGGAAAGGAGGCGGAGCAAAGAGCAAGAAAAATGCATCAGGAGGAGACTGCAAGCTCTGGGATGAGCAAGCTAGGTGTGGTGCTGTCAGGACACTGATGTCGCAACCCAAGCCTGGGAACAAGCGGAGCAATAGCGCAGTTGTTCCAGCCTCCTCTGGAACAGTGATTCAGCTTCTCATGACTACCATCTTAGCGACCATGACTGCTCTAAAAAATTTGTCATAATAGCAGTGAACCTTTCAGAAATACTGGACTGCAACCCAATAGATGGTATTCACTGAAAATTTCAGAGGGAGATTTCTTCACCCGACAACACTGGAAACCACCACGTCTGTGCCTGCGCATTGTGCCCACACCTCGCAGAAAAAAGAAAACCTCGGTGCATATCGTCTGCACCACTTCAGCCCGATTGTCGGCCTTAGTATTAAGAGAAGCCATGTGCTCTGGTAGCCATGTGCTGGTAGCCATGTGCTCGTACCGTGGTCAACCTCAAGTCTTCACCCCTTTCCTTTGAAATCCTTTGTGTGCACGCACAACTCACCTCATGCTGTCGAAAAAGAAGAAATAAAAACGTGCATCACTAGAAAGCATAGCTGCTACCCCAGCAACAAGTGGAGGGGGCACCCTTTTGTTTGTTTTGCCCGAGACGACTGTCCAGAATGGCGGATTACTAGCCCGCGCATGTGCAGATTGCTAATAGAAAAAGGTCCATTACCGCAATCTCATGGAGTCCGACGTATCACAGACGCTGCGGCACATACATGGCGGCGCACACACAGGGTCGCCCACTTGTGGGCCACACCAGTGAATACAACCTATGAAGTGCTATACCCACCACCGATATAGCATTATCTAGCTGCAGTCAGAAACACTTTTTTATATGTTTACACGTACTTTCAAGCGTTCGGAGGGTCAAAATGGCTGCTTGTCACTGCTTCTGACCGATCATCCATGGGTCAATCCCACCAATCTGGCTGCCACAAATCACAGTAATAACGCGGAAGTCTTCAATTGTGGGCCGAACTGACACACACGATTCGCGCCAGGGCTGTCAAACTGGCGTGGCAACTTTCTGATCGCGGCGTTAACACGCCACAGTGGTTCGAACACTTGCCCAGTATGAAGGTAGCTATTTCTGTCGTCGTTGGTTTGTCGCATAATGCATGCTTTACTGATGTTTAAGTGCAAGACCTGGCAAGCTTCTCTAGCTCGCCCAGAATTTCTCGATACGCAACTCTGAGCTGACGTGTGAGCACGTCTGTTTGTCGTGTGGTTCCTTGTTAATGAGCCAGACCATGCAACTGAATGGTGCGAATGCAGATTTGATGCTTTCAGCGCATTTCACTCCTTTCTTCGATCAACAAGAGAGAAACTGTCAGTAATGCTCGTAGAAAGACGGGGCGAGTCAGAAATGCTGCTTGGACACTTCCTAGTACCATATAAATAGTGTACTTAATCTTACCGAGAGCCAAAGCATCATTTTAGGTTGTAGTGAAACAGACCAGAAAACACCCCTGCCCTTTTTCTTGACCTTTCTCTTTGAAGCACTCCTTTGTTTATGTATTGAAAACCAATTTGTGCAGCGGCACACTTCATTAGTTATTTGTGTATATGGCTAATTTTTTACATTTTAACATTTATATGTTCTCATTGTAGTATGATACTAATCTTGATCAGTGCATTTTTGAAGCAGAGGTGGTTTTCTTCAGGTGGCAGTTCCTTTTCTCTACAAAAAAGGGCTTGCTGTAAACAGGATCAAACAACAAAAAAGGAAATCTGTTTTAAGTAAGGAGGAAAAAGGTTCACGTCAATTTATAGGGCTCAGACAAAGATTATGGCAGTCACTACACGTGCTGCGGTTCCCGTAGGGCTAACAAGCGATTTGCAAAAAACTGGACAACACTTCCCATGGTGCGGAAACCGAAGATGTACTCCTGCAATTAAAACACGGAATTATCGCTGCCCCTTCAAAGGTAGATAATTGAGCCATTTTGGCACTTGATCTTTAGAAAGCTTTGATCGCGTATCACACCAGGCTATTTTGTGTAACGTTGCCACTTTCACTCCGGGTCGCCGCACATACAACTATATCCGTAACTTCCTTTCGAACCGCACGGCTGTTATTCAGCTCGGTGACCTACAATCCGACACTATCAATTTCCCAACCATTGGCACGCCTCAAGGTGCAGTATTATCCCCACTCCTATTTAACATTGCCCTAATCCACCTTCCCAGTAAGCTCGCCGCGATCCCTCGCTTACTCCACAGCATATACGCCGATAATATTACGCTGTGGACCACCAGAGGCAGCGACTTTCAAATCGAGGAGGTTCTCTAACAGGGAGCTGACTTAGTTACCGCCGCCGCGCAAGTTGGGCTTGGATGCTCACCTGAAAAATCTGAGCTTTTAATCCTCCCCGCCAAATCAACCGGCAACCCAGCCCAGACACCCACCATTGAGGTCCGCATTGATGGTAGGGATGTTCGCCAAGTGGAAGGTCCTGAAAATACTTGGGCTCTGCATACAGCGCAATTTCGCAAACATTAAGTACCTAGCACAGCTGAATTCTCAGGTGAATCAGACGATCGCCCTCATCCGCAGGATTGCTGCCCGCAACAAGGGGCTCAAAGAAACGGAGCGTATCCGGCTGATACAGGCATTTGGGCTCAGCCTTCTCACTTACTCCCTCCCGTATCTCTTGCCCTCGCGTACCGAACTCTCTAAAGTCAACTGCCTCATTCGAAAGACCTAAAAAACGGCGCTACAAATCCCTCAGAGCACTACCACTGTCAGACTCGAGAAACTCGGCATTTACAATACTGCGGAGGAACTCATTGAAGCCCACCTTATCGGTCAGCTAAATAGGCTCTCATCCACCCCCACCGGTCACACTCTCCTTGTTACTCTTAACCTTAAAGCCCCTATCCTCTGTGATGACAGGCTCCCGGTACCAGCCGACATTCATGGCTCCCTCACTATCCACCCTTTACTGCGCAATATCACCCTGTTTTCAACAAGCAGCGTAGGGAACTACGAGCACAAGCACTTACAGAGAAATACCCTGTCCACCCCACTACGGTTTACATGGACGCAGCTTGCTATCGATGGCAGGATGCATACACTGTCGCAGTAGTAATCAACCATTCCAACACTCCTCCTCTTAAATCCCTAACAGACCGCACCAACTGACCCGCTGAGACGGAAGAGGCGGCAATAGGTGCCCGGTAAAAAGCGCAAATGCTCATGGGTGCATTGTCTGCTACCGCGGAGTTCTGTTACTTCCGGTTCGAGAGCTCTCCTGGCCTCCCATATGCCGACGGCTTTCACGTGCGCTTGTGCTTGTTGTTTATCTGTTTGCACTGAAAAAAAAAAACCGCTCATGCATCGCACATTCAGTGTGTAACAACAATGAATTCTACTAGGGGCTTCTCTGAAAGGTTAGCACTCTGTGACAAATAAACAACACGCACACACGCGTGTGAAAGCCGCCGGCGTACGGGAGGCCAGGCGAGATCTCGAACCGGAAGTGGCTGGAGCAGACAACGTACCCATGAGCCTTTGCACCTTTCACCGGTCACCTATCGCGCTAGCCCTTACACATAGGCCGCCCCCTATCACTATCATCTCGGATTCGAAAACGGCCATTCGAAATTACGCCAGAGGCATGATCTCGCCCCTGGTGCTCAAAATTCTCCTCAAAAATCCTCCTACCATACAAATAAAGCTGATCTGGACTCCGGCCCACATGGGCGTGGGGGGAAACGAGGCAGCACATAGGGCCGCTCGAGAGCTCACCGTCCAAGCAGGCCCTAGCCTCGAACCCTTTCACGGAGCCCTATCAGCTTGGGACAGTCTCTTGACCTTCCAAGACATTACGGCACATTACCGCCTCTCACGCCGCCAGCTCCCCCCCGCACACCCGGATTTATCCAACAGGGAAGAACGGCTATGGCGACTGGTGCAAACCCATACCCTCCCATGTCGCTACCACCTGCACCGTATTTATCCTTCCGTCTACCCCTCCACCAACTGCACGGCCTGTGGAGCAGTGGAAACACTGGACCATCTTCTTTGGAACTGTCCCCACAACCCCTATCCTCTCTTAGCAGACGGTGGGCACAGGGCTGAGGCACTGGGCAGGTCCGACCTGTCTACCCAGCGGGTGGTCACGGCGAGGGCTGCTGCGGACACCGATACGCCGGTCACCACGTCCCCTAAGGGGCCTTTAAAAGCTCAATAAAATGTTTGTCCTCCTCCTCCCATGGTGCGTTCACATGCGGTTTTGCACAGATGGCATCTGGCCCCATTTTGTCTGACTGGCAATGAAAACTGCCTGCTTCAAAGTAACTAAGACATTATTTTGCCACATTTATATTCAGGCAGAAAGTGTTGTGCAGCCATTGCATGTAATGTTGCCTAGTATGAAAAATTGGGCTCAATAGGTTTCTGAGGAAAGCTGGTTTCGAGAATTGCATTGTGCCATAGGACAAAACAAAATTAACTATAAATGAAAAACAACACAACAAAAGTCCTGAGTTTTGCCATGCCTATTTTTGTGCTCCTTTTCTATCATGTTTACAACCAACATGACCATACTGTTAATTACATTGCACCTTTGGTCTCATAGGTCACCCAGAAAGGAAAACAACTGAAGTCGAGGAAGTAGTGTAAGGAAAATTCACTTTATATTGTAAAACAACAACAGTATTAATGTATTCTTGAAAGCGTAAGAAACAACAGCCTCGCCTGGACCTTTTGCAAATGTAAAATAGTTTCTTCTTGTCTTCTTTTTATTTTATGGTGAAGGAATGGGGCTGCTTCTTTTCCTGCAGCTTGTTAAGTTGGCCAATTTTTATGTGATCAGGTATCTAAGCATTCAGGAGTAGACGTGTCCTGATCAGGTATATCTTGAGTCCAACTGAGTAAAGCGTATTCTGATTTTTATCATGCTAAGGGTCATATTCCGAATGCTCCCCATGAGCACAAACGAGTTGCAGTGAATGAATGAAGATAGCACGGAATTCTTTTATCAACACGTAAATGCCTAAGACTAGTTCACATACTTGAGCAAATCACAAGCACGGCATAAACTTAATGCGGTTGCCCAGCAGTTGGGCAACACGCCACTATTTAAACTAAATGGATATGCTACTCGATAGTTTCCCTCCAGCTTAGAGACTGCCTTTTCCATGTATTTTCTAGTTCATAAATATACCATAGAATGCTTGGCTGCAGCAGCTCTCATAAATTACAAAAGGACAAGAATAAGATGGGCATTGCTTCCACAGATGATCCCTTTGTATCATTCCTGACATGAAATAGCCAAGTGAATCTTTGGACCTTGGTAACAAACTGTTTCAAAGCACAGTGCAAACCGTGATGAACAAACAGCATTGCGTCAGGTGCATAGCCTGCGACACTGTGCAGCTGAAAAAAATATCTATGTCTTTCTGCTTCATTTTCCTGTGTCTACATATGCAAAGTGCCTTTATTAACAATAAAAGCAGGGCGGTAGGAGGGGTGTAAAACGTTTAAAGAGCTTACTGCAAAATAATGTGACACGCTTTTTTTAAACATTATGTATGAGCTGCCTCACGTAAGAGGCATTTCTTACAACATTCTTAGCCCTGTATGGCTTTCTCACACAGCTTAGATGTCGTGCGAAAAAGGCAACTTAGTCTAACAGCTCAAGGCGAGGTAGGTGCACCTTCTCCCGTTTGCACTCAAGAGTTTACATGAGAAGGCATTAAGTAATTGCATCATAATCGAGTAAACTGAGGTCACTTCGCACTATGAGGCACAGGGCAGTGTGGTAGACCTCTCACTCAAGGATCTTTAGCGTAAACCAAGACATTGTGTACAGAAGGTTATTTTTTTTGGCTTTATAAATTCAATGCAGCCCCGGCAGCCAAGAATCGAACCCAAGACATTGTACATCCCTGCAGCCATAGGAAACCATGTGAGATCTGAGCAATCTGGCACCTGAGAAATCTCATTACGATGAATAAAGCTACCGTGCGATATTACTTAGTGTTTACAAAAACCAAGGATAGACAGCATAGGGGCACTAGATACATCCTTGCTTACACAAAACTCAAAAGTAAAATTAAGAAATATATATATATATCACGCGGCCATCCGAGGCACGGTATATCTATGGTGTTGACTAACACCATGTACTGTGCCCTGGCCGACCACGTAATTTGTGTTCCTGCCTCCACTGGAAGCTGGAAAGCCCTGTAAACGGCCCTGTGGTCAGCCATAACCCATTACACGCCCAAGACTACAGTGCAAACTTTGTCGTGACGGAAACCACGTACGGTGCTGTTCGCACGAAGGTCACGCCAGCCCACCTCATAGATTGTGCTATATCGGTAGTGCATATAACAATTTCTGGTGGGACTTCACTAGGTGGTACATATACCATCATCCATAAATTTTCAACAGTAAAAAAATGAAGGTAGTAATTAAGCAGTGCATGAGCTATCCCTACCTCTTCATTGTTTCACTAGCTACTGAAAGACTTGTATTTGAAAATGTCAGGCTGGAATGGATGCATAGACCAGGTTGGTTTTTTGACATTGGCATAAATAACTAAACTTGATTTTTAGTACACACGCTGCTGTCTTCATGGCTATCAACTACCGTGTTACTGTAAACCCTCGCTTGAAATGTACACGGAGTGAGAACGCACTGGTGGATCTAAAGTATACCATCAAATAGAAGCCAGGAAAAGTCGGGAACCCGTTTGGTTGTGACAAGTGGCCTGCACTAGAATGGCAGTTCCCACTAGAATGGCAGGATGAGTGCTGCAGGCAGGCTAGGGGCACTGTGACTGCAGTCAGGAGATGCTGCAAGAGAAAGAAATGGAACATGAGGAATGAAGCACCGTTGAGGCAGCAGTAATGAACAATCTAGGATGACTAAAAAAGGGGCAAACGAAAGCGAAGACAACACAAGCAGTGCTCTTGCCCGCCCTGCGTTATCCGGGTCGTTCCCGCTGAATTTCCATCGGTTATTGAACGCCGATTGGCCCCACTATTAAAGATGAAAACACATAACGACGTAAGCATTCCTTGGCAGGCACTCCTGGCAGCAAAAGTGCTGGATGCAGCAACGAGTGCAACAGGCTAAAGTAGCGTGTTACAACGCCCTCACGAACCACACGCACACACGAAAACCTTGCCAACAGGGACCTGTCACGCTCCTAACTTCACCAACAGATCGTACTGCAAGTTCATTTTCGTTACAATATTAAGATCGGTTAGCACAAGGCACGTTGTCTAGAAAAAGCGTCGAGGAAAACCAGTGATGTTAATGACGCCACATTAAAGAGACAAGGAAACGTCATGGGCGAGACGGGTTCGCTCGATCGCCGACAGACGCGAACGAGCAGCATAAACAGCGACAATAATGCAAGACGGGGACAACGCGCCGTTAAGAATTTCATAAACGTCGCTAATATAACTGCCGCGAGCAGAAAGCAAGCTTTGCAGTAGGAGATATGCGAACTGATTGCAAACCCGCCAAAAAACACTCACCTGGTCGGCCGATGGTGGACAGTTGAACGCCCACAGATAACTGCAAAGCTGTAGTGCCAGAAGACGCTGGAGCTGTTGAACGACGACTGACAGGGCGACAACCATCGCCAGTTTATGAATTCTTGCGTCGACCGCATAAGTCGAACGCGACTACTTGAATCGCTACGGCACGTACGCCGTGTAGGCAGCACTCGGAAAAATGTAAACATACCGCGCGGGAACGCTGCGAGCAAACGTGACGTCACATCCGCCTAGCGATGCTCCTCACCCGCCCAAAAGGTTGGTTAATTCCTCTCCTGAAGGGCAGGTGTGCGACACTCGTGCCTCCCACGACGGGGCGACGGCTCTGCTGTTTCTCCACTCTTGCTCCACTAGTGCACGCTACAGCGATTGTTTTAAAATTTATTAAAGACACACCGTGAGGCCGGATTCACAAGCAGCGTACGGCTTGCTTCCAGTGACGTCCCTGTACGTGCCTGCACATTTGTCATCCTCGCAGTGATACTCCGTTCCTGGCAGAGCGAAGCCGCCGCCATGTTTCCTAGTGCCGGAACCGCGCGTACACATAAGGAAGCAAGGTGTAAGAGGAGTGCGTCGCAAGAGGTCGCGGGTTCGATTCCCGGCAGCGGCGGCCGCTTTTCTGATGGAGGCGAAAAGCAAAAACGCCCGTGTGCACGAGATTTCGGCGCACGTTAAAGATCCCCAGGTGGTCAAAATTAATCCGGAGCCCTCCACTACGGCGCGCCTCATCGCCTGCGTTGCGTCGGCGCGTTAAACCCTACAATCAATCAATCAAGCAAGAGAACGAAACACCTCGCGCTTGGAAACAGCCACGGACTTTTTTTCTGCTCCTTGAGGACCTAAACATGTCTTAGGCATATTTCAGGACGTTTTCTTTCAGACTCAGTGCGTTGTCTCCAACCTGGTTTGAAACCGCAGCGCTAGTTTCACTCGTGTTGTGTGTCACTTGTCTTTAAGGTTATTTACTGCCTACTGTAACACACTACGGATATTTTGGTCTGATGAAAAGGGATGTTGGCGCAATGGAAATGGAGTAACGCGGACATGGCTTCCACATGATTGGCAGACGTTACGCACCGAAAAAGTACACTTGAATCGAAACGGATGCAAAAGACGTAGTGAATAACTTGTCTTTCGCATTGCGGAGGCATAATGTGGTTGGTGCCAGTCATAGCACCATTGCTGAAAATTATTTCTTTCTCGCTCTCTACAACATTCAGACATCATGAACAGCAAGCCCCAGCAAGCATGGGAGCTGTACCAGAGTATGGAAACCTCGAGCGAGTCCTTCAGTCTCTTACAGCTGCTCGCCAACGACTGCTACAAGGTAGGCTAAACCTTCGACGAGCGCAGCAAAAGGCTGTTTAGCGCATTCAGGAGTACGAACTGCTTTGCCTGAGTTAAAAGCGGTTGAGTTGGGGCTGAACTGAAAGCGGAAGAAGGTTTCGCTATTCTGATTGAAGAGTTCTGTCAGCCTTACCTACGCTAGTGCAGACTGCATGAGAGAATCTTTCATTTCATGTAAGTATTTTGCAGTTTTACGTGATTGACGAGCGGTGCAGGCGTTTCACGTTAAAGAAAGAAGCACGCTCCCGGAGACAGCTCAGTAAGTTGAGAAAAAAACAACAACAACGCAGGCAAGAAAACCGCCTACGATTTTTTCTCGTGCACGGAAGCTTATTTCGCGTGGATTGTATTCATACTAAATCATCACACATTTGTTTGCAGTGAAGTCTCTCTACACAACTTTTTTTTTTGCATGCGAAACGCACAAGAAACGCGATTTCCGCATGCATACACCGCTCTTGCGAAAGTGCTGCCTCTACCACAGCCTCAGGCTCACAGGAGAAGCCATTTCGATCAAAATACCGCGCGATTCCTCAACCACGCGGTCGGACGTCGTTTGGCGCCACCAAACCAGGATTTCGGTTGTAAATCGGCGTTGTTTTAGCTGGTACGGTGCTTCATCAGGGTACAGTTCATTATCCCTATAGATTATGTTCTCTGCCTTGATAAAACAGCGTGGCGAGACCCTGCGACGACAAAATATCAACCCAAAAGCAAGAAAAAGCCGTGTCGCGGGCTTGCGTACTGCAGCGTTATTGGTTGTTTTGCGAATTTTGGCAACGCAATGCCATGTCATTGGAGGGGTAAAGATCGCCGAGGGCATCATTTATGATAGCTGTCGCCGTTAGGAGTAAGTGGTAGAACCGGTGGCCACGGGGCGCCACAAGGGAGAGCCATCATGGTGGTGGGCCCCTGACGACGACGTGTTCGTATGTTTCATACTTCCTATATTTCAAAGATATTTTCTTATACGGCAGTAGAAAACGGAACCATTTCGCGTAGTTCCATGAGGTAACACAGCGGAGACGAGAAAACGGGAAGGTAAGAAATAGGACACCCCATCTTGTTTCATTCATTTTGTTCTGTCGTCCTTTCGCGGCTGCATCATGAATACTTTCATGCATTGCGGATATACATCCAGAGCGACTTTTAGCTACTGTCGGGGTTTGTGGGGTGAGTGTGATTCGTAAAAAATTAAAGGTGTTCCACGCAATGTGGAAGCTGTCAGAAGTGCAAAGCAGTGATTCGCCGTACTGGGCTGTACCGCCATTATCCGCTTACTGCTACCACCCCATGCAATTCAAATTTCCCGTCTTCGCAGTGCTCGCGCGCACCCTGCCTGAAACTACTCCAGCGGGAGTTCTGTTCTCTTTGCGCTTTTCTCGCCGCACGTGCCGGCGTAGCACTGCCCCATTTTTCGCTTGCTATCGTAAGGACCAACCCAACGGGCGTCTTTAACTAAAGGAACGCGAGCGCTGCCGGTTAATTACGTATATTTTTCCTCAAATGTATGTATAGGTTTCTTTGCGGAAGATGTATGACAAGCGGCAAAGTTTCACGAGTTTCGAACGCTTATGACTGTAAAAACCGCTTGGCTTTCGAAGCCTCTGGGGTACGCTGCGAACAACAGGGTTACCCCGGGACGCCGCCTTGGTGCTCTATATACTTGGGTCGAGCGAGCGAGCTAGGACAAGACGAGCGCGTAAAGTCCTCTGCACTTAAAAAGAACGTTGGCTGTGCAGCTTCGGATGCTGTGCGAGCCGTGACACCTCGTCGTACGTTTGAATTGCGCGGCGGATGACCACTGGTACTGCAGGGTTGAGTGCTGCATGATGAGGGTTCACGGGCGATAAAACGAAAGTGTCCGTACGCAGATGGGCCAGTTCATGTACGCCGCCCGTGCCTTTGACCTGCTCGAGAAGATGGACGCCAACCCGGAGTACTGGGAGGGGAAACGAGGAGCCTGCGTCGGCACCTTCCAGAGGGTCCTGGCCGGGAAGGAAGAGCCGTAAGTCGGGGCGCGCCGAGTGAGCGCTACGTTTCAACGACGTTGCTCTCTCCCGATGAGGTGTGCCCACTTTGAGCTATGTCCTTTGACTACGCCCGCACTGGTGGCGCCCTTAGGCGGCTTGTTCCAGCTCGGTATGCGTAGCACCCAACAAGAGTCGACGGGATGAATGAAGGGCAAACAGGACGCGCCCCGCAACTTCCACTCGAGAAATGCTGAGAAGACGTCCATTATGACTGCAATAATCTGCACAGTAGGGCTCCTGCCGGCAATGTCGGAATGCCACCGAGCGTGCATAGGAGAACAGTAATCCCCCCTCTTACGGTTATCGACGTGAAACGCTGGAGAATTACACGGGGCCATTACAGGACACCAATGAAGGATTGAAGATCCCAAGACCACCCTAAGGGGCTTCTGGGAGCTTGGTTTTGAGATGAAATGCCTGCCACACAAGTAGCTTAAGAATAATTGAGCCACTTGAGGTTTTCTGGTGGCACCGCTTTGTTCGGAGAGTACGGAGGTGATCTGAAATCAATGGCCCAAGAACTGCATTTCGAATGTCCATTCGTAGTCTCAAAAGGGGAAAGTCAACGGTGACACTAGGCAGCCACGAAGCGAGCCTACCCCCCCCCCCCCGTCCCTCAAGTTATAGGCACTGAAGTGCTATAACCTATAGGAGACGGAATATTGGGACAATCGGGGGAATATGTCGGGGGCGATACGAACCCAGGGAAATGACATTCCGCTTACAATTTGTACCATATCACGGCCACTCGGAAAGCACTCGCGGGCAGCGAATTGTACGTTACCGTTGTCATTCAGACGAATGGCACATAGACAAAGGGTGCGTTTTGTTTCTTACCCATAGGGTAAGATACGGGACTACGATGCATATTCAAAAAGAAAAAAAAACCCTAAGTAAGCTGTTCGACCAACGGGAAGGAGGACGTGTGAAAGCCCTGCAGTAGCGGGGGAGGTTTAAGAAACGAGCGGTATAAATTATGAAACTGATGTAGTAGGCAACCCAACCAAATTCGTAAAAAATATGGAGTTTTTCTGGCTACGCAAGAACTAGGTTGGGGAATCGATGGACCGATCGAGCAGCAAAATGCACACAGAGGTGATGGATGAGAAGCAAGGCAAGACGTACGTGGTCGAGTGACAGAGTGGAAAAATTCGGCGGCAGAATGTAAGATCGAATGGAGGTGGGGAAAGGGCTGGGGAGTGTTCGGAGAGAGGGAGAGAGTAACATGTATAATAATAAGAGGAATAGTAGCGATCGTGCAAGACTCTTCGGGTTATGCCTGCTTCAACTGTGCTCAATACCAACAGGCACTGAACAGCAAGGTCGGAACTAAGCAGAGCTGTTTCAGAAAGCTCGCAAGAGTGGAAGAAACTATGCAGGTAAAGACCCGCGTCCTGCAGCGAAAAACTGCAGTGAAAATACACTGATAACGGGGGTGATTATTAGCAACTGCTGACCCAGCTGTTACAGGACTGGAAGCGCCTTATAATATACGGAGATTATGCAATATTGGTGCTCACACTAGAAGCGCAAACTTTGTGCCCGACGTTACAGCACGGTCGTGTACAAGATTTCTTTACAGTGGTTGTCATGAAATCACATGCCGCGACGCCTCCTTCGTTTATTGAGGCTGATGTGCTAAGGAGTGCGAAGACAGTTTTTAAGGCGATTCACACTTCCTACGATGTGCCGGAAACACGGAGCAGATATGTACGCGCGCGCATAAAATATATTCCCTTTGATGCTGCTGCTTAGAGGAGCTGGCATGCGCACGCTGCGCTTACTGGCATGGCTTAACTGGGAGCGGCGGATGGGCTCACTTTGCTTAAAATGTCGTCGAAAGACGATAGTCTTCTGCGCCCCCCACTCCCCGTGCAACGTATCTGCCTCTTTTCTGCCTCCCACCCTCCTGTCACGCTGTTTCCCTCTTATCTCGGTCCTCCAGTGGTAAACAAAACGGAGGTTTGGTGAGTTCAGTTTAATTTTCCCGCGTTCGCATGGTTACCTACCGTGTCATATCTCGGGAAATTTTGTTACTGCAGCAAGCCACGAGCTTAAGGATCTAGCGCGAGCCATTTTTTTGTATTTGTGGTTACAATATGGTTTTGAACGTGTTATTGTGCTTGGTATAAAATAATTACTCGAACATCTAAATTTAATTAAAGGAACACCTCTAGTATCAGTTATGTGTTAATATTTTTCCCTAGATACACCTCACGATATCTTTTTTCTATTAGTGTTGAGAACATGAAGTATGCTACCAGACGTAGTAGTTGGAAAATTCTTTCTCTTATACAATTGCCGTGTTCAAGTGTTATTTTAACTTTGGCCGGGCGGCTTAATAGAGGGACAGACAGACAGACAGACAGACGAAAATTTTCGCGTTTAAGCAGCCCGAATAAGTCTTTCTTCTTTTAAATCGGTTATGAACGAGGAGGAGGAAACGCAACGTCATTCTGGAAAACCAGGAACCGCAACACATTCCTTGGAGGCACGCTACGGGAACGGAACGCTATATTCTATACATATGACGAGTTGCATCGCGCGCCTTGTGATCATTGTTCAGGTTGTTGCCGTTCTCTCAAGGCAAAAAACAACGCCTTCTCTGAAAGGCGATGCGCTCGTTGCAAGTCGACAAAAATGAGGTATTGACACCCTGGCGCCGTCAAATATCGGCTACAACATCAGAAACGTTTGACCGCCTAAAAATGTGACCACAGTATATATTTTACTGCCTGATAAATGCACAGGCAATATAATCCTCACCAAACATGAAGAGCGCCGGTCCGAGAATACTACGATTCCTTTTGTTCGTCCGGAAACTGTTTTCTTTGTTGTGACGCTGTGCCTTTGAAAGAACATAATTCCTTTCCCCACGTAGGAGATTAGTTATAAGGAATGCAGAGCGCAATGACGCTGCTGTGAATAGAATTTGGCGGTCAGCGCCAAGTAAAACCAAAACTCCCACCGTAAGAGAAAGACGGTTAAGACTCCAAGCTTTGTCCCATGCAAACTGAGTCAAATTAAAAGACGAAAATCCAAACTGCTTCGACCGTGTAGGAATTGCGCAGTCCGATAGACGTCCGCTTCATAACGGGGGGACCGAGATTAGATTACGGTTGCAGGATGAGTTTTTTCTTGAGGCGCTTTATGTGCATTCACTTACTATCATCATCGTTTCGTGAAACCCATTGTGTAAATCAGGTTTTTCTGCATTGCCTTTGGTGTTACGATGTACGGCGTAAGTGATGAATAGAAAGCTTCGCATGAAAACATCATTGCTGACAAATATTTTCCACAAGCACGCTCTCCATTCACCAATGACACGCTGAAATCTTGCTTCTGTTTGTTCCAGAGAGTGCTTGCGGGAGATCCTTGACATGCTGAAGACAACGAGCCACTCCCAGGCCGAGTCCATCAGCAAAGTGATTCGCGGCTGGTGCAAGGACAAGAAGATTTCTATTCCGTGACGCCAGCATCGCTCAGTGAGGCGTTGCCTTAGTGAAGTGTTGTCACGAGAATAATATGGCGCTGCCTGCATTTGTGGAGGTACGAAACTGAGGAGCCTTGATTGACGAGTAAATAAATTCCTCGGGGAACTAAAGTCTGCTCACGTACTTTGAAGGGAGAAGCTTGACGATGGTTCTACACATCTCGTTTTCTGCTCCTCTACACAAGGTGCACATTGAACGAGCCATGCTAAATTCCACAAGACCGGCGTGTTCAAAGGCGTCGAGACAAAATTTTTTTGGGCGCGTCTTTGAGACCACCATTTGAAAAAAAAACCGCTTTTCGAGAAGAGACGTACTTATTAAGACACTTATTTCTGGAGAGAGCCGTGAAGGTGACGCACCAGCACATAAAGGCGTAGAGGAGGGTCCTTACAAGGGGACAAATATGTATGCAATAAGCATATAGACGACAGTAGTACCACGGACGCCCTATGTTTTGCTTCCCGTAATCTAAACCCCAACTTGGCACCTGGGTTTTGCGGCATTTTCACTCTCGTGGTACCCATCAATCAATCAATCAATCAATCAATCAATCAATCAATCAATCAATCAATCAATCAATCAATCAATCAATCAATCAATCAATCAATCAATCAATCAATCAATCAATCAATCAACCAATCAATCAATCAATCAATCACTTTATTCCAGTTTCTTTACAGGAAAAAAAACTGAGGATGGCAAGAAAAAAAGCAGTCATTAACGACTGCTTGGCGAGCCTCGCCACCCCTACATGTCAGCATACGCAAAAACACTGTGCAAATTCAAGAAAAAAATTTGGTCTTCCTTGGTCATCCTCCTCTTTTCCTTCGTCAACTGTTCGACGCCTTCCTTGATCTTGGTCATTTTCCTGCCCAATAGAAAACCGCCCGTGTTACTTTTCTTTTAAAACCCGGTCACCCGAAGCATGACCCCTGTTCTTACGGAGCCACCTGCATAATTTCTATGCTTTGAAAGTTACTGGAGCTCTTGCTAAACACACACTTGTGCGATTTTTTTACCAATCTGGCCTTTTTTATCCCCGACAGTATGGTTTAGCAAAGGAAAAAAAAATGCAACAGCAGCATTGCTTGACCTACGTCAGCGTTTACAATAAGTTCGCAATCGAGGACAGCTGTCCCTAGTTATATTCCTTGACTTCGCTTGGGCCTTTGACACTATCTGGCATACGAGCCCGCTGTATTTCTTGCGTTCTAATCACTACCCTATAAACATTTATTACAAACTGCAATCTTTCCCCAATGGCCAAAAAATGCGGCCATTCATGAAATATGCAGGTTACACCATCTCGTCGGCTTGTCTTTGGTCGCGGTGCCATACGCGACCTCTGTTTGGTGGAACACGACTAAGCATCACTCAGCATCGCATTCAGCATCGCAAAGCAAGTTAGCGTCTCCGGTCGACTCTCTTTGCTGTAACCGGAGCGTACACCATCACCTAAACTGCCGCTCACAAGTGATCGCCTACATATGACTGTTGGACATCTACCTCGACGTTTTTTTATTTATTTACAGATACAGTTCAAAGCCTTGACCAAAGCAGGAGGGGCTTTGTAAAACACAAGGAATTACACGAGGACTAAACGAAATTAACATAAGCAATAAGTATATAAGAAACATTTCATGGCACCCTGAATCCCACACAAATATTTTCATTTTACAATACCAAAGCGACAGAACGTGTTATTGAGAAAAACGTTGTGGTTGCAACGCTTCGCATTTTTTTGGCTTAAGAAACATCCACAGGTAAAAATTTCAAGTCGGAGACAATTATGGGAAGAAAGGCGTTTTTTAAGCCGTTTGTTCGAGCGAAAATAGTTCTCAATAACAGCTAATCTCTGTGCTTAATAGCCCTAGTTTCGAGTTGTTCAACACCAAGGGGAAGAGATCATTTTTTACCTGACAAGCAACTATGCGGAATTACAAGCCGACAAACTTGAGTGCGAAGATCTAGCGTTTGAATATTGTTTTCTTTCCTTAAAAAGTGATGAGAAGTGGTGCCTACTACATTTCCAGTAGATTAATCGAACGGCTTTTTATTGCACCTTCTATAGCTGCAAAATATCTTGTTTAGTAAACAGACGCAAACCACTGAAGGGGGTTCTAATTTCGCTGAAACACATGCATTGTAGACCATTAGTTTCGTGTTTGCTGGAGCATTTTTGAGCTTCCCCTTTAGATACCACAGCTTGCGAAGAGACGGTATACACATATCAGACACAGGTTTGGACAAACGTAGTTTAGAAGACACGGTAACCCCAAGTTTGTTCGTCTGCGATTTTTTGGATGATGATAAGGGATGGTACTTACATGCGTCTTTTGCGCTACTCGCAGAGGTGCTGTTTTTTATTGTTGAGCAACATGCCCCTTTGGTCACACCGTCATTAATTACCAGAAGATTATTTTATAGTACGCTGTGATCTTCCTTGGACAAGATTTCTAGAACATCTACACAATTGTCAGCAAATAATTGCATTGAAACATCACTCACAACTTATACTAAATCATTGACATAATACGGAAATAGGTGGTGACCTAACACACTACATCGCAGCAATTCTGACGCTAAGGGAATCGATTCAGAGTAATATTTTTTTTATCTCCACAAGCTGTTTTATATTTTATATGTATGAATACACCAAACGAACAATACTGAGAGGTAACCCTGGATGTTTCAACTTACACAACCATGTCCCAGGAGGTACTGCATCAAAAGCTTAGCATAGGTCTAGAAAGAGCATATCCAACTTCCGTGAGCAATCAGAAACCTCATGTACCGCTAAGACCAACTCGGTAATGGTGGACATGTCCCTTCAGAACCTACGCTGGCAATGTGACAAAAAATTTCATTCCACTAGAAATGTTTCAGTATGATATAAATTCTGCTGAAAAGTCCATACCGCAAACTCCTTGTGCCATCCGAAATCGTACAATGCCTTGGTGGAGCGAAGAACGTTGGCAGGCATGACAAATTCAGAATGAGGCCTGCGGTGTTCTTAGTAGATGCACTGCCCAGAACCTTATAGCTTTTAGGCGTGCCAGAGCCACGGGAAAGCGCGCTCGCCGAGAAGCGAAAACTGGCAGCTGGAGGTCTTTAATATCACCTATTAATTCCCACAGAGACACAAGCAGGGTATGTATTGAAATAAAGAAACTCAAAGGAAACAAAACAGACGATTGACCCCTCGTCAGCACCCCTGCCGGCACGCACGCCCACCTTGTAAACACACTTGCGAAACACTTTGAGTACGTATCAAGTTCATCACACTGCACAATCACATTCAAACAGTATAAAAAGTCCGCTGAGCGCAAACCCATACGGGACAAGAAGCGATCGAGCGACTACGGGCTCCAGTCTAATCCAGTGCAGTCCAGTCCAGTGCAGTCACTGCTTCTCGCGAATGCGCAGCACGGCTCTCCAGGAGCCCCGCGAAGTGGCTATCAAGCGGCTCCGGCGGAGCGTCAGACTTGGCTACTGCGCAACGGAGGCGCACAGCTAGGTACGAGCAGGCGCCAGTGCATCTGTCGGCTATGACGTCCCCCCTCTGGAATGCGCAGACAGGCGAATGTGCAGACCCAATTCTCTACACACCTGTACTTCAATTGGTTGGGATTTCCAATGCAATCGAAAACAATCCAAATCCAATCCGATCCGATCCAATGCAATCCAATCCAATGATCCTCGCGCTTGCGCAGCGGGGCCCTTCAAGGTCCACGCGAGACTACTCAACCTCGGCCAGTGTAGCCTACGCTACAAACAGTATCTTACACCGTGGCCCCAACCAAAAACAAGGTCGCAGGGGCACTGGGAGAGCACTGCGCACTGAACGTGATTACAAAGTCCGTCAATGAAAACACGTACCGTACAATAGGCAGAAGGTTGAATATGTGTTCATTCGCATCACGTAATACAGTTTCTTTACACGGCTTCTTCACTTTTCCCATTCGTTGACATAAATCATCGTGAATAATAGTAACGCTCGCACCAGTGTTTACAAACACTTCTACGTCTATTCCTTCTAATGATACTGACAAGATGTACGGCGGGTGCTCTGTTGGAGTTTTTTTTATTGTAAGTACACTTCAGGGCCCCGGAAAGGGGTACAGTCGAGTCCATTTATAACGATACCGTTTATAACAATACATCGGATATAGAGACCAACAGCTATGGCACCGTCAACTTTTGTATTCTTTCTATGGTAAAATAAACCGCTTATTACAATGCTCCAGTGCCACGAAATCGGATATAACGATTGAATACGGTTACATTGTGCACCAAAAGTGCAACAGTGACGTCTATAATGACAAGGTTGCGCAGCCTACTCAGGTAGTGTCTTCGTAGGAGGCCGAATGCGTGCCAGTCCCTCGGGGACTTCGTTTCCTCCAAGGAACCTCAGCTAGGTGAAGCACCTATAGATACTCATGGAAAATATTTGCGCTAGCTTCCCACGCGGCAAACAAAGGTGACCCACTGTGGCTTCTTTTCCGCAAATTAGTAGTCGTATGACCTTGCTAGCATGCGAATAAAATTCTTTGAGCTCTGTTCCGTCTTTTTGTTTCGCAACCCGCTTATAACAATTATCGGTTATAACGATGGGATTTCCTTGGCACTTGGATATTGTTATAAGTGGACTAGACTGTATTACGTAAGGGGGGGGGACAAATTTAAAAAAAGTAAGAATCATACTGTAACACACTGTAAAAGTGGTACAAAATATTCTCGGGGAGTGTACATACTTAGGGAAAGCATATCAACGAAAGTAACGTTATATAAACAGAAAAATGCAACATTGGAGAGAAAAAGAACCTTGGTGACACTAAATGAAACAGGCAAATATAAGTGTTGGTCGCGGAAAGTGTTAACATGTCTGACAGACATGTAAACACTCGTATACATGACTTGTAGACACAACATGACTTATAGACAGACATGTAGACAGTACAGATGTTGTTCCTTTAGATGCAGTTTCCTTCCCGAAAAAACTGCATGGCTCAGTTTTCCGACAGGTTGGTGGGATCACGCACGACGGGGCGGAGCGGCGATGTAGCTCGACGACATGGCTCATGAGAATTGCGCGATGACTCGGGGAAAAGGGTAAGGGGATGGGACCGGCGTGGCGAAGATTGCTAACCGCGCTGTCGGTAGTCGTAGCCATAAGTCATTTCGTAGAAACCGTAGCCCCGACGTTCATCTTGAACACTCCGTCGGCAGACTCGAGAAATGTTCAGCACGGAAGAGCAGCTGGAGGAAAAACTTTGTTGTGAGCCTGGTGATGTGGGAGTGGCTCCTTAGTCCAGGAGACAACGGGGCCGCCGTGCTATCTCAGCCATGACAGCAGGAGTTGCTGTGCATCCACGCTGACACTACCCAGGGAGGGGAATTCCTTTCCCACGTAGCCTAATAAAAAGCTGTGACAGACGGCTTGACAGTCCGTAATTACAAGCGTTGTGGTTGTGTGAGTGATGGCCAGGGCCACAGCAAATTCTTCGTCGGCCGAGATAGATGGGGTCTTGATAGAGGCGCAGGTGATGATCTTGTCTTTAGTGGTTACCATGGCTAAGTGTTTGGACGGATTGAAGGGCTGACATGTGTGTGCGAAACAATTGGATTGTTTCCGTGTATTTCGGGTTGGGCTTGTCTACGGGCGTGTCGATGACCGGAGTTCAAAGTGGGATGCATATTTTTTGGAAGAGGGCGGATACGAATCGATTGACGTCAAATGTGGGGAAGAGGTCTTCTGTCTGTGGTCTGAGGAGTTGACATTTTGAGGTCCTGTTGGCATTTGAATTAGGCAGAGACGTTGACTGCGAAGATGTCCTTCGATGAGTTTTGAGACCGAGTTGCGAATGTCTAATTGGAACAGTTTAGTTGTCGCGGTGAAAATGACGAGCAGTCGCATCTCACGCCGGCTCCGCGTCTAATTCCCTCCCGGTGGCATTTATCTACCTGGATCGAGCGCCACGGACCGCGATATCGTCTTCCTCAAGTTTTTCGCTATCCCCAGAGGTGATTTGTATTACAATGAGAAGCTTATGTTGAGCGTACTCAGCAGTGTGGCCGCCGGCGAGGCGGCCGCGCTCGCCGCCACAGCTATATATACGTGACACCACTCGGAGAGCTTCATTGCCAGAAGCTGCCACCTTCATGTCAACGGTCGAGATCGAGGATGAGTTTATCTCACCTGAAGATTATAATAACGTTGAGGGTTCAATCGAAGGCTACCATCGCCGGGACCACCGCGAGCTGTCCCAGCTAACCCTAACGTCACCGAACAAGCGCCAACATGGTGCCGGCTACCACGTCGATGCTGGAGGACAAAGGCAAGATTGCTGCCCTCGCTCCCCGTCTCGCGGCAGCCGCAAAGAGCGTCGAGCACCGGAACTTGCAACGACCAACGTGAAAATCATTTTTCCACCCGAAGAATAAGCTCGACCTACGACGATGCAGCCACGCCGCGCTCCACGACAGCATCCGCCACGCAGCCGGTGTAACTCTGGAAGACGCGCTAGCTGACACCCTACGCTTTAAAACCTGCGCAACGTAATCGTTGTCAGCCCACCTAGCTCGACCAGAGCAACTCTCTATGGACGCATTGACTCACTTCGTCGCGGGGACCGTACTCATGCAGTGTGCGCCTACACCGCCTCGCCCAAAGGTACTGCGAAGGGCGTCATACACAATATCCCGGATACTGACGACGCCGACACCATTACCCGCATTCTCGTCAACCGCAACCCCACCATCCTGCAAGCCCGACGGCTCGGCAACTCCCGCTCAGTGATTATAGCTTTAGAAGGTGGCATCGTCCTATACTACGTGTATTATCGTGGGAACGAGTACAAATGATATCCGCATACGCAAAAACACGAAGTTTACCGAAGTCTACTGGACGCCGACGCAGCCCCACTCAAGAACGGCGGCAAAGCCGGTCTACCAGTCGCCATCGCAGCATCCCTTCCGCCCGCCAGGGAAGCCGCTCCGGTCGAAGTCAGTTCAGGTCTCCGGCATCAGGCACTACAAGCTCCAGTTTGCCCTCCAAGGTGAGCTGGGCAGAAGTGGCCTCCCAGTCCGCACAGAACACACATAAGGCAGACCCAGTACAGCAGGAATTAGCGAAGCTCTGGCAAATGATAGAACTCCTAGCGGAAGAGAGCGCTCAGTTACGTACACAGCTCGCCCGACAGGTGGCAGGACAGCTCCTGTCCCAGAACATGGACACCACCACTACACTCCCTTCTGGGTCGGCCCTGCAGAGCCCCTCCGAAATGGCACGCAGTGAGCTCCCCAGAGACCTTCCCACACCCGCCGACTCGGAGACCAAAACCGCCCCTTACAGCCTTCCAAACGCCGCAAGAGAGCTCAAGCTCATGCTAAACCCAAGGAATACTCAGTCTACAATTCGAGTCCGAATGACTGGAAAACTGCCATCACCGTTTTGATCCCGAAACCAGGAAAGCCCCTGAAAATCGAAATCATTCGTCTCTTGTCTCTAACCTCATGCTTAGGGAACTTGTTCGAGCATATGGTCTCCACCGGCTTGCTGCATATGTTGAAACACACCAGTTACTCCCCGAAACCATGCACGGCTTCAGCCAGGGGCGCTCCACGCAGGACGTGCTGATACAGCTGCACGATGACATAATACTGGGCACCGGAGTCTAGCCACGGGACACCCGGGCCGTCCTTGGTGTAAATCTCAAGAGCTCCTTCGATAAAGTAGCCCACGATGCCATCCTAAGCGGCCTCACGCACATGAACGTCGGTCCAAGAGCCCATCACTACGTACAGGACTTTCTGACCCGCCGTACGGCACGCCTTACAATCGGGGATCTCAAAACCGATACCATCCTGCTGAGGGATGTGATGATATCCCAAGGCTTAGTGCTCTCGCCCTTCCTATTTAACGTAGTGATGCGGGGTCTCCCGCCAGCACTAGCCCAGATACCTAATTTGCGACACAGTTTATACGCGGACGATATCACTCTATGAACAGCCGGGGGTAGCGACGGCGACGTCCAGGACGCTTTTCAAGCCGGAACCAGAACAGTTGAACGTTATGCCAACAGCAAGGGGCTGCAGTGCTCCCCGCGAAAATCCGAGCTGTTATCTACCCAGGCCGTCACACCCCTCCATCCCATCAGAGAATTCACTTATACTCCAACACGGGAATGCCCATACCTCAGGCTCCCGATATTCGAGTATTGGGGATGCACATTTAAGCGAATGGTCTCATCCGCCTCCTTTATGTCCATACCACCCAGGTCGGCCGCATGCTCACGCGAGTGGCTAATAGGCGACATAAAATATCCCAAAAGTCTCTACTTCGCATCGTACAAGCCTTCATAGTCTCCAAGATAACCTATTCCACCCCATATCTGCAACGGACTCGCCTTGAAATGGAAAACTTATTATAATTTTGCGCCGTACCAACAGGCTTGTGCTAGGTATTCCCGGAACGGCACCTACCCACCGCCTTCTGGAGCTGGGCATCCATAACACTGCTGATGAGCTCATTGAGGCTCAGCGCACTTCTCACATTCACCGCCTCGCACGCACGCCTACGGGCAGAAAACTCCTACAACGGCTAGGCCGTACGGTCCCATTTGAACACCTTGTGCGCAAGCCGTACCTGCCTTTTTACAAGCCGTGATACAGGCGCCCCCTCTCCCTAAGAACTTCAAGCGGGCTCTCAAGACGGTCGGCGCCAGGCACGAACAAGATACCTACGTCTCCTCAAGACTCATCCGCATGTCTAGTATACGGACGCCTCTCCATATAAAGGACACCCCGCCCTCTGGCCTGCGATATCTAACTTTCCCAATCAGCAAGAAATCGCATGCACCTTGCCCCATGGCGACATTACGGACGCAGAAGAGGCAGCCATCGCCCTTGCGGTTGTACAGATCGCTCACGGTGCCTCACCTGGAATAATTGTCACTGACACCCAGACCGCCTTGCGAAACATTACCAACGGCAAGTGCAACCCCCACGCTACTGCCATTCTACGCACCATCCCAGAGACTCCGCACTTACCTCTCATACGTCTCCTTTGGACCCCCGCCCATTCGGGCCTGGAGAGGAATGAGGTGGCTCATCAGCTGGCCTGTGAGCTCACCAACCAGGCGTCAGATCATCCTGCCATAACTTCCTCTCTCAGATACCCTCCATAGTTTTCAAGATATCCTCACTCACTACAAGGACACTAGACGCATTTATCCGCACCCGCACGCCTCACTCACTCGACACCAAGCGACCGTGTTACGCAAATCCAGACAAGCACCCTCCTTTCCCCAGAACGGTACAGCAGAATATACCCTAACTTATACAGCCCGCTCTGTCCTTCCTGCAGAAACTGGGCCAAGATGCAACACATACTATGGCAGTGCCCCACTATGCAGGCCAAGACTTTTATTCGCAACGAATCAGGCTGGGAGACCGCTGCTCAGCCCCAACAAGGACATCCAGACGGCTCTCGTGGCTCTGGCGATCCGCGGGGGTCCTCCGATGCTTCAGCGAGACACCACCGCATTCACCGCATTCATGAACGGCCTGGCCGTAGACGCCGCCGTCGGGTCGAGGAGGAGGAGGAGGAGGAATAAACGTTTATCTGAAGCTGTCAGCCCTGGGGAAGAGTCCTCATTCCAGGACCCCTTGAGTCCGTCCGGCTTCTTGGGCTCGCTGCACCAGCCAAAGCTGGTCGTCAGGGTCCGAGCTGGACAGTGCTCTCTCCCAGTGCTCAGGGGAGGGGAAAGGCAGGGGGGGTAGGTGGGGGTTCTTATCACAGCCCCAAATGATATGGTAGAGGGTGCCCGGAGCCTCGCAGAAGCGGCATTGCGAGGAGTACAGGGTGGGGGCCAGAATGTGGGCTCTAGTGGGGTGGGGAAATGTGTTTGTCTGAATGCCTCGGAGGTGGCGCTCTTGTTCTCTGGTGAGGCTTTTGTGCGCAGGAGGATATAGCATTCGTTCCAGACGGTAATGCTGAGTGACTTCGTGGAACGACAAGAGAGGGGAGACTTGCCACTGCTCGCCGAACTCCTGGCTTGCCCGGTGGGTCAACTCTCGGGCATGCTGATGGGCAGCTTCGTTGCCAGACACGGCGGAGTGGGCTGGAGCCCAAATAATCCGTACGGGATGTCGAGGAGGATGCTCGAGTAGAATTTTTCGGGCAGGTCGGGATATGAAACCGCTGGAGAAGGTTCTACAGGCTTGTTGGCTGTCTGTGATGATTATTTCTGCCGAAGTTTGTGCAATCGCTAGGGAGATGGCCGCTTCCTCCGCCTGCAGAGAGTGGATGGTGGGAATTGATACGCATGTAACGAGGTTTTCGGTAGTAGAAACAACAGCGGTCATAGCTCTTCGCCCGGGATATGAAGCGGCGTCTGTATAGACTGTGGCAGAGTTTCGGCCGTATTGATTAAGAATAGCTTTCGCTCTGGCTTCCCTACGAGCCTCGTGATGTGTCGGGTGCATGTTGCGTGGTAGTGGGGCCACATCAATGAACTTGCGAACCTCATCGGGAAGCTGAGTCGCATCCGCCTGCGGGTGTTGCAGAGGAGAGCGCAGGTGTAGTTGAGATAGAATGGCTCTACCGGTAGGGGTAGAGCTCAGGCGTAAGAGTTGGCTCAAATTCTGGGCTTCCAATAATTCATCTAAGGTATTGTGGACTCCCAACCGCAAAAGTTTCTGCGTTGAGGTGGTAACAGGCAGTCCTAATGCTAGTTTGTACGCCTTGCGTATCAGGGCTTCCACCTTGTCCTTTTCGGTCTTGGAGAGTATGGCGTAGGGGAGGGAGTAAGTGACCCTAGACACGACGAAGGCTTGAACCAGCCTGAGTATATCCTCCTCTCGCATACCCCTCGTCTTGGTACTAATCCTGCGGATCATGTGCGATACTTGCTCTGTGGTGTTCTTAAGTCTATTGAGCAGTTGGGTGTTCGAGCGATCCGCTTGGAAAAGCATGCCTAAAATTCTGACCTGTGGAGTCGGAACAATTACATGGCCGTCCATGTGCAGGGAGATGGTTGGCGACCCAGGAGAGAATTTCTTCTTTCCTGAGACGATCAGCAGCTCCGATTTCTGCGGCGAGCATTCTAGGCCACACTGCCGTGCATATTGAATGACTATGTCAGCCGCCTGCTGTAGATTGTTCTCCATGTCCCCTACTGATCCATTAATGGTCCATATGGTAATATCGTCCGCATATAATCCATGGCGTATGCCTGGTACGGCAGCCAGGAGCGGAGGGAGACCAATCAGGGCTATGTTAAATAGCAAGGGGGACAGAACGGCACCCTGGGGTGTGCCCTTGTTGCCGAGGGAAACGGGATCTGATTTCAGGTCACCCGCCTTGAGAATAGCTTTTCGGCCTTCGAGGAAGTCTCGAACGTAGGTGTAGGTACGTTGCCCGCAGTTTAGGCCGTTTAGCTGTTTCAGTATGGCTGTGTGGCTGACATTATCGAATGCCCCTTTTAAATCTAGGGCTAGTATGGCTTTTGGGTGGTCCCGGGAGGCTTTAAGCATGACCTCTTCCTTGAGTTGAAGAAGTATGTCCTGGGTACTGAGGTGACTGCGAAATCCACACATGGTGTGAGGGAACATGTTGTGCTGTTCGAGATAGTTCTGTAGCCTTTTGTGGATGATGTGTTCCAATAGCTTCCCCAAACACGAGGTTAGGGAGATGGGGCGTAGATTATCTGTGCTCGGTGGTCTTCCAGGCTTTGGGATAAGGCGCACTTCTGCCATCTTCCATTCTTCCGGGAGTCGACCTGACCTCCACACCGTGTTGAGATGGCCCGTGAGCTCAATAATAGACTCGTTATCTAAGTTAGCCAGCAGCTTATTTGTTATACCGTCCCCTCCTGGAGCCGTGTTGCGCCTCATGATCTGAAGGGCTGCTTTGACTTCGTGGATGTAAATGTCCTCATCCAGTTTAACATTGGGCTGCCCTGTATATGGAGGTAGTGGTGTTTTGGGATAGACCGGGATGTATTTATCCTGGAGAGACTTCATGAGGTGAGCGGAATCCCCTGGGTGGGTGTGAATCACATTTCGCATGATGTGATTGGATTCTGTTTTGCATTTGGAAGGGTCGATTAGATATCGGAGCAGTCTCCAGGTTTTTGATGTAGTTAGTGTTCCCTGTAGACTGTCACAGAGGGACAACAAACTTTCTTTGCATAAGTGAGCCGCATAGCGGGCTGCTTCCTCCGTCAGCAGAGCTATCCTTTCAGACGACGATTAAGGCGCTGGCGTTTCCACCGTTTGATTAGGCTCCTTCTTGCTTCCCATAAGTGTAGAAGGTGTGGATCTACACAGGGGGCCATCGTGGTAAGCTGAATATTGTCTGTAACGCGATTCATGTCTTCGCAAATTTGGGCGGTCCACTCCTTTAGCGTGAGGGGCTGGGTGGCTGCATCGTCAAGTCTGGCTTGCTCCCTTTGTTTGCAAAATTTCGGCCAGTCCGTTAACTTGGCTGCACCTAGCGGGGCAGCGTATATATTTCCATGTATTGTGGTGGAAAGGACGAAGTGGTCGCTTCCCAGGGTTTCCCCCGTGTGAGACCACATAGCCTTGACGTTCCCTGTGGTAATCGTGAGATCGGGGGACGTGTCTTTGGAGACACTATTGCCCAAACGCGTGGGAGCATGCGGTTCTGATAGCAGAATCAAGTTTTCTTCCTGGAGGAGGGAGTGCAAGGTGGTTCCTCTTTTGTTTGTGTAGCTGTATCCCCATGAGGGATGTGCAGCGTTAAAATCTCCCATGATAACCAGTGGGTTAGAGTATGCAATGCGCTTTGCTTGTTTGAGAACATGAGAAAGGTTACTTTCTTGGCCTCTGGGGCGACAATAAATGTTTAAAACGTATAAGCTCTCTGCCCCTTTAACCTTACTTGGTACGATTTCAGTGAGTATTCCTATCTTCTCGGATTGCGGGAGTGGATGCTGTATAGCTGTGAGTTGTTTGCTTATTAGCGTGGAGAGAGAGCTCGTGGGTCCATCTTCATAGGTGACGAAGCCCGAAAGTTTCGCAGGGTAGTTTGTTTCCTGAAGTGTAATGATATCGGGTGGATCCTCAGTGGTGGCAATGTACTGAGCTAGTGAGCTTGACTTGTTCTTGTAGCCCCTACAGTTTCATTGCCATATGGTAAGCTTTGATTCCTGCTGAGAATTGCGCCTATTCTTGGGAGGTGCCATCTTGCGAGGTAGCGTCGTCTGTCAGGGCTGATGGCCTGCTGTAAGGCTTGAGCTCTCGGCGAGAGTGACGAGCAGTAACTGCCTGCCCCTGTCCTTCTAATTTATCTAACCGTTGCGTGATTTGTTTTAACATGACCATCATTTCCTGTACGGTTTCGGCGATTTGGGATTTCTCTTGCGCCAGCGGGAATTCTGTCGTACGGGGAGGTGAGGAAGTTGAACTGGAAGGGGGTATTTGTGCGGGCTCTGGTGTGGTGGGGTCAGGTTTTCGGCGTTTTTCTGGTGTAGGGTTTTTCCCTTGCCTGATTTCTGCCTTGAGTGCAAGGAGCTCATTATGGAGTTGTCGATTTTCCTCCCGTTGTTGTTTAATCTCGGCAAGAAGCTGAGCGTTTAGTCGTTTTAGCTCCGCCAGCTCGTCACGGTTGGGGCGATTGGGGGGAGAGGGAGGAGGGGTCTGAGCACGTGGAGAGAGCATCTGAGCCCAGCTCACCTGCACTGCCGTGGCGTCTTCAGCAGATCTTCGCTTGGCGGAAGGTGTTCTCCCTCGGGACCTGGATCGGGTCTTGCTTCTCTTCCTGGAGGGCCCTCTGGATTTGGAGCGGGATCTTGACTCCCGGCTTGTACGGGGGTCGAAGCTGGACTTGGCAGCCGACGGCCTGAGAAATTGTCGGGCCATTAGATAGTCTCTCCCTCTCTCTGTCGCGTCCGTCCGCTTAGCATTTACAATAGCAAAAAATCACACAGGTACCGGCAGGATTCGAGCCTGTGTCTGGGGGTCGAGACAGAGTTAGTGTCAGTCGTCTTACCCATTAGTCTACGACCACGAGTTAGTACCCAAGAGTCAAACGGCTTACTCCCTCGTCTGTAACGGTGCGGAGTACCTTAGGGCCTCCCAATGTCCGTCCGCGTCCATCCGT
Source organism: Haemaphysalis longicornis (assembly GCF_048455015.1). NCBI lineage: Eukaryota > Metazoa > Arthropoda > Arachnida > Ixodida > Ixodidae > Haemaphysalis > Haemaphysalis longicornis. Next base: position 165,971,470 of record NW_027526385.1, read on the forward strand.
GCGCACACCATCATCAAGCGAATATCAAGCGAAATTCCGTTTGAGCCGTCAGTTGCAGTTTCATTTAAAGAATAATCACGGTGCAACTCACGACTTAAATCAAATGACGGTCGGGGCGCAAACAGGATGTAACCCGGGGCGCCCCTTCGATGTAATTTCGAGTCCCCCTATCTGCACCCTCACCATCATTCACGGAGTGGAGATGCTGCCGATTTTTATAGATTTGCGGATGAGGCGATAAATGGGTTCCGTGTCACTTTTGCTGAGAGTTATGTAGGGGGCGATGTAGATAAACAGTGATATGAGGAAGGCGAGGATAAAGCGGAAAAGGTCTTCCTAGTTCATGCCGCGATGTCGATTGGAAATGCGGCGAAGCATGTGGGTGACTTGAGTGAAGGCTGTGGTGAGATTGGATACTGTCTGATCGTTCTGTGTATTGGCCTGGATAGTAACACCAAGTATCTTGAGTGAAGGTCTGGAATGTGAAACCTGAGCAGCGAGGATAAATTGACCTAGACTGCAGATCGTCTATACTTGGACACAAGTCAAGGAAAGAACGGTGTTGCCCAGTCAAAGTACCCCCTTGCAGCCAAAGGACCCCCTTCCAGCCAATGGTGTCGCTCTGTCTACGCGACGTCGTGGGCGAACGCGTTGCACCTGCAGCAGCAGTCGGAGCCAAGGTTTTGTGAATGCATTAGTGCCGAAAGGTAGGTCTTCAGGGCGCCTTCATTTTGAGCGGAGATAAAAACCTTAAATAAATTTTAGTTCGTCAGCTTGAGTAGTGAGTTTCCACTTTACTGCTGATGATGAATTTCTGCTCTTCCTTGTTTTCCCTCAACCACTTGCTTCTGGCTTTATGCATTGCCGGCTCCATTTCGCGCCATGGCGCCCGAAGAAGTCGCATCTGAATGTGCTTTATCATTCTCTACTCAGGATCGTGGTGCATAGCCATCCACGTCACTCCAATGGTACAAGAAAAAATTTCCCCGCATTTCCCCGAGGGGAAGAATGTGAAAGTGCGAATGCATGAGTTGAATTTGCGCGGTTCGGTAATGTTCGCGAAAGAGAGATCACACACACACACACACACACAACTACAAAGAAAGAAAGATGCATTTATTCACAGACACCTCTTTGTGTTGTCGTTGTACTTGATTGCTAGAGCGGATCTCAGCTTTGAAATTTCCTGTCAGTACTCCTTTAAGCGGGTGCATGCCCTTCTCACGCCCGATTCCTGGCCAATCCCCCACGTGGGTATGTGCCATGCACAGACACCTATTTGTGTTGTCGTTTTACTTGATTGCTAGAGCGGATCTCAGCTTTGAAATTTCGTGTCAGTACTCCTTTAAGCGGGTGCATTAGCCCTTCTCACGCCCGATTCCTGGCCAATCCCCCACGTGGGTATGTGCCATGTCAGCGGCCAAGCAGCGCGCGCCCATCTCCCCCCGTTGCCAAGGAAGACGAGGAGTTTCCTGGCCAATCCCCCACGTGGGTATGTGCCATGTCAGCGGCCAGGCAGCGCGCGCCCATCTCCCCCCGTTGCCAAGGAAGACGAGGAGCGCGCGCACCCGCAGCTGTTGCTATGTGGACGGACGGCGGTCACCGGAATTCAGGGTCGCTTATAAAGTGCATTCGCACTTAAAACAAAAGTGGCCGTGTCATCTGGAGCTGCGGTCAGGAGATGATCCGGAACGCATACGTTCACTTGCGGCATCTTCATAGCGCAGCGTTGAAGAAATGGCCGCGAAAGTGAGCGATCTTTTTGGAGTCAATGTGAGCTTGGTGATGGAAGCGAAGAAGCAGATGAAAAAAAAATAGCATTGGCTTAGCTCGGCTATTCCAGGATATACGTAGCCTGAGTTCAGGTTCAGCTGGTTATTCTTAGCTTTCCTGGTTGTCTAGGATTAGCTTGATTATCATGCTTACTGCTGCTTGAATGACAAACACACACACGGTATATGCATTATATGACACATGTATATTTATCAAGCGGATCCGGCGCAGCGTCAGCAATCAGCCCAGAGCTAAGCCGGTTCCACATGCACACGCCGATGTTGCTGCGACGGATGAGCCATCGGTTGCACACCCGGCCGCGTATTCCCAAACCATATCCCGTAGGGGCCCAGGCCGACCACACCCCCTAAGCAGGGGCGCAGCCAAACAGGTTAAAAGAATTGCAATTTTTTAACCTCCTTGGACGCAGCACCCTGACGTCTCTACCTATATGTGTGCGACTTCATGCGAGGTGGATTTTTTTCTTCCCCCTCCTCGTTTCGACTGCTTGGCAGGCGGCCGATGGTTTCGCTCCGTGGGCAGGGCTGGCCTGCGGCGCTGGGGAAGATGACGCACATGTGGTGGAAGCTAACCTTTTGTACCTGAGCCCCTGATCTCTTCACGCTCTTCTTGCGCACCTGCAAGTTGACGCTGACCTCCGATCGTGTTCCTAGATAAGCGCTCGACTCGGTCCTCGAAGTGCGCGCGCGGGGATGGACGCTTTCACGCAGATGTGGCAATTATACACGGTCCGGAAAGCAAACACCCTCATTGAAAGCTCATTCTACAACACACAGAAGGGTATACAATTGAGTTGGGTGCTCTTTCACTATATACACACCCCAAAACACGATTCGGTGCTGCGGATAAGGATTACAAGAAAGGCAGCCAATTACCCATGACTACATTTACAAACTGTCCTACTCTTGCTAAATATTACAGCTGCATGAGCTGCTACATTTTGGCGCTTTCATAAGCACTGTTACATTGAATTTCGTTAACATTAACTTCATTGCATTATTCGTTATCAGGAACAGAGCCACTAAGGAAAACATTGGCATTTTGTTAAAAGCAATGGAAGGTGTGAATCGTTCTTGCAAGGGTTATACATTGATAAGAAAGACACCAGCTCAAACGTAGACGTTTTACACTCGGTAATGAATTCTGCATAATTTGCACTGCTGGTCATAACAATTTAGGGAAACCAATGTTGCCAATGTCGATTAGTTATTTTTAACAATTTGTGCTTCATGCACACAGAGATTTTGCTGCGTAAGATACGTTATTTATAAATAGACCGCTCCAGCAGGATCCGAATGGCGCTGCTGCCCCCCCCCCCCCCCCCCCCGCAATCGGTAAGGCACACCCAATCCTTACCACTTAATTTGGCTCTGTCCATTATTCGACCGTAATCGCCACCAGCTTTTAACTCTAGGTCCCGCCCCTGCGACTGAACAGGAACATGTTAGTCGGGTCCGTGACGATCCCACCGCACTAGAAGCAATTACCGAGTACGGCCTTGAAAACAGACTACAAATTGGTGTAGCAGCCTGGCCGACTTCCCCGTTCGGTATACAATGTGAACTGCCTGCAGCGTGCACTGTTTTCAGTGTGAACCGCATTGTCCACAGTGTGAACTGTACATTTGAGTGTGAAGTGTGCGTTTTGCTGCCACTAACTGACTTTAATGGGTTCATTTTGCGATTAGGACCCCAAGACTGCAGCTGTGTTCATTGTGCGAGTTGTGACCTTCCCCTTTTCTCCTCATCCTTGCTCCCCCAGGGCCCCATGGCCTCTTATTTAATGCAGTGTTACACTCACTCAGATACGTACGTATATTCTTTCCGCTGGGACTAATGAGTAGTTGCCCGTGAGCTTGAAGTCACGGTAGTCGCAGCAGAGATAAAACTAAGTAAAAAAGGTATCTCCTTGGCGCACTATTTTTGCGATAGTGATCTCGGAGTGCAAATAGAGGCAAAAAATTGTCACTGTTTTGCCACTGTTTTTCCTGCGACGCATTTTTAGCTACCACATATATATATTTCTGAAGTGTCTGGCCTTTTAATTCGCCAGCACTGTGTCACAGCTCGTGCCTCAATTGTAAGCCACACACACGCAGAAAACTATGCAAATGGTATAAACAAGAAATACCAGGAATAAAAATATAAATATTACAACACAAGTTGCCCACGGAGCGAAACCATCGGCCGCCCGCAAAGCAGCCGAAACGAGGGGAGGGGGAAAAAGAAAAAATCCACACCGCATGAAGTCGCGCACATACAGGTAGAGACGTCACAGTGCTGCGTCCAAGGAGGTTAAAAAATTGCAATTTTTTAACCTCATCGGCTGCGCCCCTGCTTAAGGGGTGTGGTCGGCCTGGACCCCTACGGGATATGGTTTGGGAATACGCGCCCCGGTAGGCACCCGGTCACCGATCGCCAAATTACCAAACCCAGCGAAGGAGTTTCACGTATCTCAAAAAGGGTGATAATTTGGTTGAAAATATCGGTATAGAATGTACTTTCTGATTGTTACAATAGCTGCGATCAAATATCCGCCGCGATTATAAGACTAAAGTTTCCAACATCCGAGAACCCCGAGCCGGCTGCCGGATGTAGCGGAAGACGATGTTTTACCACTCGTCCCATGCGAGCGCGTTGCGTTTGTCTACCACCAACTTCTTGGAGGGCTTGAGCGTTGTGTTACCTTATTTTAAAACTGCCTAAACTACCGCAAATCTGAAGAGCGCTTCTATTTTTCTCAAACATCAGGTATTGGCCACTGTTCCCACAAGGTTTGGTAATCACTCCTTAAATTTAATCAGGTGATATGTCATTATCATTCTTCAAGTATGATCGATTGTGGTCAACATTTTCACGGAACCTCGCAGAAGGTGCTTGCGCAAATGCGGTTTATATAATATTATGATGCCAATCCGAGAAGTGAACACTGTCTTTATATAGTTATTTTGTTTGATTTAGTTGAAATCTTCGTTTATTTATAATCGCGATTATTTTTGTCTCTCTACTCTCGAACTAATTCAGTTACAGAAATGTTGCAATTACTCAAATTACCATCCATAGCTGAGCGATGCTGCTTAGCCACATCGAGGTGTCATTTTTTATTCTGGAAGAAGCGCTTCGAAATATACACCACACGTTAACATAATTTTCGGATCTCTCAACTATATATCGATGCATATGGCAATTTCTTCCCAACAATAGAAGAATGGAGCCCTTTACAAACTACGGTTACTCAGAGTGACACGGTTACACAGTTTGAGAACAAGCTGAAGTAAGCAATGCCATAAACAACTTTTGTTCTATACGGACGCTATAAAGCGGGTTGTAGTCGTTTGCTATGAAATACTGTTATGTGTGTACGGTTGTTATAATTTTCCGGCATGTTAACATTGTATGCTCAATGTGACAAAACCTATGTACAACATTCCTATGTTGTGAATGATGGCCATTTTGTTGTTCTCCTCTTGTGTGATGTATTCCCACCCCTGTGACGGCCTGCTGCCAACAGTATACCTAAATAAATATAACTAAAATAAATATTTTTTGAAACAATTTCCTAAGGACCGTTAGAGATTCTTGGTGTGAGTTTCTGTTGGTTTCAACTTTATGGTGGCGCTACCAAAGTTACTTGTGTGCCATTAGCAGTTTTTTTTTTTGTGGCTGTCCTGCAGTGCATCATTGAAAAGACCTCGGAATACGCAACAAAAGATTTATGGGCGGCATTCTTGTGTGCTCTCCTGCAAGAACTTTTCAAGAATTTGCCTCGTCCTGCGTCAATCTTTTTAAGCATATTAGCTGAAAATACATTTAAGTGTGATTGGCCTGAATAAAATCTTTGGATAGCTCACCATCCACGATTGCGAATTTTTCCGCACTTCTTTTCGTAATCTTGCATTATAAAATAGATATTTTGCGGCGCAAAATATGTGTTATGTTTGTTGTATATAAACGTGCAACTAATGGAATAAGTTTGGTATTGTGATTGCTGAATAAAGAGAAAGAAGCGTGCCACGAGCGCAGCCAGCGGGAACTCGCTCCCTAAGAGCGGCGCACGCGACTGTCGGTTTGTTGCCCTTTTGATACCCAAACGTCTCGTTTTCTCATTCCCTTTTTCCGGTGCCGAAATCCCCAGCCGTCCGCTCCCGCCGACTCGCGCCATGGACCCTAAGGACCGCAGTGACTTGGGAGCCAGGACTAAGGCCACTATTCCTGCATACAGGTCGCCCATGGGTCTTCGGCAAGATCCGTCAGCTGCTCGTTCTCTTTTTGCTGTAGTCTGGAAGTCAGCGGACCTTCATCCGACGTGATGTATCCCGAGCACTCGCTTGTCCCGTCACCAGCTTTGAGCGTCTAACCCTCGCTACGTTTGGGAACACTCGCCCTAGAGCACCTGTTACGTGCAATAGAGTTTCCTGCGGCACCGTCACCAGATGATGGCACTCGACGCGCTGCAGCAGAACCCGGCGGCCCCGACTGTCGACTTGCAGACGCATCTTGGACATCATTATCGACAAACAGCAAGCCTTGCACGAGTTGGGAATTTAGATTCAGGCGAGTCTGACCGACGAGGAATTTGACGCTGACGTTTTGGACGCGATTGAATACGACGAGCGCATGTGCGTCCCTAGCACGCGCGTGCACTTTATCCCAACCCGGCCCCTTCTGCCAGTGTCGCCGCAGCAGAGTCCGGTGAGGCTTCCGGGAGTGCATCTTGGCAGCCTCTACCGGGCATCCCTCCGGCAACGTAGGGAACCGGCTTCGCATGCACTCCAATCGGAAAAAACCGACGTTCTTGGGCGACCGACACCACTGGGAGCGGTTTTGGGAGCAGTACGGTTACAGTATCCACTTGAATGCAACCTTGCCACGCATGGAGAAGTTCAAGTACCTGATCTCCTACGTGACCGGTCCCGCCAAGTACGCGATACATGACTTCGCCGTCAAGGTCATCACCAACCTAGTTTTGCGGAAAGATCTCGTGGATGAGTATCTGGACAAATTGCTCGCCCTGGAGCCGGTGCAAAGTTCGGCCAACACAGACAAATTGCGGGCCCTCTATGACTCAGTCACGTTTTACATAAATAGGCGTTGGAGGGCCTGGGGATCTCCCCGGACCAGTACTCCGTCGTGCTCTACCGCCTTCTGTTACGGACCTTGCCGCACGACCTAGGCATCTGTAGCGGCAAAGGCTAAAGGAGGCTCAGGAGGACGCATGCGATGTCTACGCGTCCCCTTCCGCCTAACCAAGGAAGTCAAAGTAGTCGTGGACTTCCTCAGCGTCCAGATGGAAATTCTAGAGAAGAGTTCGTCCGACCGTTTTGTGCCGTCGACGCATCGCGTCCAGGAGAAACGCCAGTACTCGCCTCTGCGCATCTGTCCTCCAACGGGGGTGACTCTCGGCGCCCAATGTGCATCTTCGGGGCGACCCAGGTGTTATTTTTGCAACGCTAAGGACCGCGCCCTCGTCCACTGCACAGCAGCAGTATCGCTTGAGGAGAAGCGAAGGCGACTGCAAGCAAAGAGGTGCTGTTTCACATGTGGCAAGACACTACAGGTTATATGTGCGCCTAGTCTGCGGCCTCGGTTCACGTCGGCACCTCACGGCTTTGTGCGACATCCAGCTTCTTGCGAAATGTTTTGGTCTTTCTAAACAAAAGTCGCCACAACGTTTAGGAAAACAGCAACAATTCATAAGGCCAGCACGGTGCTATCCGCAGTGACTTGGGAGCCAGGACTAAGGCCACTGTTCCTACATACAGGTCGCGCATGGGGCATCGGCAAGACCCGTCAGCTGTTCGTTCTCTTTTTGCTGTAGTCTGGAAGTCAGCGGACCTTCATCCGACGTGATGCATCCCGAGCACTCGCTTGTCCCGTCACCAGCTTTGAGCGTCTAACCCTCGCTACGTTTGGGAACACTCGCCCTAGAGCACCTGTTACGTGCAATAGAGTTTCCTTGATGCTTAAAGACCAGCATGAAGAACAGCACATCACAGTCGAGACCTCGAAGCTCCAACATGTGTACCGTCTCAAGCCCGCTTGTTAGCGAAGAAATGGTTGATAAGAGTAACGTTGCTGCTATTGACCGACTCGCGCCCACTTTCGAGAGAAGCAGGTTGGCGTGTTGATCGGGTCAGACGCGTATTGGAAAGTGGCAAAAGGGTTATTTTCAAGACTTTCGGGCACTCTCACAGCCATGGAGTCTGGAGACAGCCCTGCGCTAGACTGTGAAGATTCGCAACTCGACAGCCCAAGCCTTGCAACCGCTCCCTCGAGCACACTCTTTCTTGCTCTTGGGGAATCGCCCCAGGAAGATAATACCGCAGGTGTTGACGTCTAGTCCACGTGCCGCCAGGAAGCTGTGGGAATTCAGGGCACTTCGGGAAGTTCCGTGTTCAACGACCCCGCCGCCCGAAAGTTGGAACAAGGGTTTAGTAAACTGAACCACCGATACGAAAGCCCCTCATCGTTCGAGAACTTGAACTGGCTGTCTGAGATTTGTTTCATTTCGAGAACAGTCTAAGCCTGCTTTCAAAGTGCTCGGCCTGCACTGGGACCGCTCAGATGACAGCGTCACCCTGGGCACAAACAGTGTCGCCACATGGGGAATTCTAGAACCTGTGTGTGAGAGCGGAGCCATGTCAGGAAGCACGGCCGCATTTGTAGCCAAGCAGAGAAAACGGGCCTGTCGCAGAATCTCGGCCGCCATAACTCCTATGGACCAGCAGCGAGATGCGCAGACGACTACGGAACCCTCGGATACGGGAATACCTCCTGCTGCTTCGACTAGCTCCCGAAAAAACAGCGCAGCCGCCAGCAAAGCTCCAAGTAGGAGAAGCCATGTTCGGGAAGGAAAATTTGCTACCTGCTTTTATCAGCTTAGTTGCCTTCTTCACCTGTCTCCTGGACGCGACGCAGTTCTGCAGTAATGTATCCTCCGCCATTTGAGATCTCTCCGCCAGCAGTCGGGACTTAAGATATGGAGACCGGTTCAGCGGATGCTATTTTGAAGCGATCGCCTGCTCAAGTTGATTGCCGCGGGAGTGTGTTGAATAAAGAGAAAGAAGCGCACCACGAGCGCAGCCAGGGGAAGCTCTCTCCCTCAACGTGGCTCACGCAGCAGTCGGTTTGTTGCCATTTTGATAGCCGGACGTCTGTTTTCCTTGTTCCCCTTTGTCACAGTGATCACGTGCAATAATTTTAAAAGTTCGTTAAGACACTTAATACTCCTCAGGAGTGCGAATATGAAAGCAATGGATTTATTCTCAAGCTTCATGATAGGTTGTGACTCAGGGTAGAGCTGTCATGTTTATGGTAGGCCTGCTGATGTCTGCAAATTGGCGTGCGCCCCGTTTGTTTGTGCCAAATTAGACCTTGCTTCGCTTAAGTTGTCACCTCATCAAAACAATTACCACATATCAGAACTGATTGAAAATACAGTTAGTATATTTCTGGAAATTATGACCGCCGCATCTGTGTTACCCCAAATTAAGCTATATATATATGTATTCCGAGTTGTAAAACTCTGCGCTTAACTGGTATTCTTTGCCTTCAACTCCAACGGAATAACTGTATCTAGGTCGTGATTGTTGCCACCACATCCTTATTTGCGCATGCCAGCCCTTCTTTGTTATCGATACTATTTCAAACAAGTATTTTTAAGGACAAATTTCCTCAACTGCCCACAAGGCCACAAGCCATCACTGCAGAATGATTTTTCCGACAATATTGACTGTTTATAGAAACGGGATAGGCTTCATGAGAAGGTGACCACTCGGTTCATTTAAAAATATTATTTCGCAGGTCTTTCACGTGGTCCCATAGTTACCAACTTTTTTTCTGAAACGGATATATGTAGTTATACTTTTCACTGTACTTTCACTAGCTTGCAATTGTGTAATGACGCTCTCATTTACATTCACCATGCTTCGGTTAACCCTTTTCTAGCCTGCATTATACCAAACTGTTTACAGTGTTCTGTATTACACCTTATGATCCCAATAAGTATCTTTGTTGTTATGGTATTAATTTTCCCTAAAAGTAGTACATTCTTGTACCGCACTGTGTTTTTTGTTGAACTTTGTTTCCCGCGTACGCAAAGCTCTTAAGAGCTGGGAAGGTATTATAAGTAAATTGATGATGATGATGGTTGGAATTTTGTGGCGCAAGGCCAGTTGGGGCAAAGAGCGCCAAACAAAAGTATCTTAAAAAAATAGTGGCTACTAAAGCCAGAACAACTATAAAATCAAATAACGGCAATGGTGATGGCTCGTGTATAGGGCCTGATTTCATTATGCGTAATAGGAAATGTGGTTTAAAAACTTAACGTCTGACAAATACTCAAACACAAGTTTCATGGAAACCATGGCATCGTCACCTAGAAACAGAGATGGATGTAGGGGCATCTGTTGTCTGTAGAGTTCTCTGAAATGTTTATGTCGTGTTGTGTGAAGTTCCTTGCATGTGATTAGTATGTGCACTATGGATAGGGCCTGTCCGCATCTGCAGCACTGGGGTCTAGAAGATCCCATCAGCAGATACGAGTGCGTTGCATGGGTGTGCCCTATCCGCAGCCTACCCAAGGCGACTTCCGTGTGTCTGTTGTGTGAGTCAGCTGTGTACCGTCCCAAGTGTGGTTTTATTACATGTAGTTTGTTGTCTGTCTGTTCATTCCAGTGTGTTTGCCATGTTCTGCGCAAGTGTTGTCTTATGTGTGGCTTGACGTCTGTATAGGGTATCGTTGTAATGTCTACAGTGTTCCTGAGTGCCGCAGCAGCGGCCCTTTCATCAGCCAACTCATTGCCCGCGATCCCCGCGTGGCCTGGAACCCAGCAGACGGTTACACTCAGATTTGAGGCATACGCCGACATTAAAGATATAAAAACCAGATTGACAACGTAATTTTTGCAAGACCTTTGGGATGATAATGTACGCACGACGCTTAGTGAATCCGTGAAAATGATGGAGTTTGCGACATTATGTTCGTTGATGTGATTTAAAACAAGGAGTATACCACATGCTTCCGCCGTAAAAATGCTGGAATTCACATTCATGGTTTTACAAGCACTAAAATTGGGTCCATGTGCAGCACAAGACACTGCAATGGACGTTTTTGAAGCATCAGTAAAAAATTCTGTTGCACCATATTTCGCCTGGAGATACATGAAATGCTGCAAAATTGGTGTTGTGGGCACCGTGTTTTTCTTAAATTGAGTAAAAGACAAATCACATAATGCAGAGCGAAGATGCCATGGGGGTACATAATCAATGACAGATATTTTGAAGGTGTCTAAAAACGAGACAGAAAGTTCAGAAGCCTCCTTCCTCACCCTGAGCGAGAAAGGCACAGAAATAGATGGACGATTTAAAAACAGTTGGGATGTAGATGTATCGTTCATTATAGATTTATTGGGATGGTGAGACATTGACGAAACTTTAAAAGCATACAGTAAATCGACATAGTCGCGCTGGTACCCTAGGCACCATTTGTCACACTCCACACACAAACTTTGCACAGGGCTAGTCCGGAAAGCACCAGACGCAAGTCGAAGACCCAGGTGCAGCACTGGGTCGAGCATTTTTAAGGCGGTTTCCCTTCCTGAACCATATACAACACTTCCATAGTCCAACCGCGAGCGTACCAGGCTGGTAAACACCCGCAGCAGAAGTTGTTTGTCAGCACCATACGAGTGATGCAACAAGACCTTGAGAATATTCATTGTTTTAAGACATTTTTGTTTTAGTTGTTTCATATGAGGGATAAAGGATAGTTTTTCATCAAGAATTATACCGAGGAACTTTCTTTTTTGAGCTTCTTTTTTGAACTTCTTTTCTGACCGGAATCGAGACACCATTCAGTTTGATGTCTGGATCTGGCCTGACCCACGCCTTTTGGAAAACACAATTAACACAAGTGCTCTTGACTGGGTTCAGCCTAAAACCGTTCTGATCAGCCCAGCCTGCTAGTTTGTTGACACCAAGGCGGACTTGGCGTTCGCAGATTGACATATTGCACGATTTAAAAGATATTTGCACATCGTTTACATACATTGTACAGGAAATGGTTCGTGGCAACGCCTTTCGAAGTGAGTTCATCTTGACTATGAACAATGTGCAGCTCAAAACGCCGCCTTGAGGCACGCCGTTTTCCTGCAGGAAAACATTTTAAAGGGCAGTGCCAACTCTCACACGAAAGTTTCGCTCCGCCAGGTAGCTATTAAGAGTATTAAACATATTGCCCGAGACACCGAAGGCTTTTAGGTCGCAAAGTATCCCGTATCGCCAAGCGGTATCGTAGGCTTTCTCAAGATCAAAAAAGACCGTAGCACAAAACTGTTTATGAACAAACGCATCCTTGATATACGACTCAAGGGCGACGAGTTGGTCGTTTGTGGATCGCCCCACCCTGAAGCCAGCCTGGCAGCTCTCTAGAAGACCACTGAACTCTAAGAAGTACACGAGTCTCCTGTTGATCATCTTCTCGAGAAGCTTGCCCAGGCAGCTTGTGAGGGCGATGGGTCGATAACTGAAGGGAGAAGAAGGGTCCTTACCCTCCTCCAGGAACGCCACTACAATAGCCTCCCTCCAAGATTTTGAAATGTGCCCCGAAAGCCATATGTTGTTTTATAGGTGTAGGAGGGTTTCAAGAGTGTCCGGGTGTAGGTGTTGTATCATGGTGTATGTAATCTTATCTGCGCCTGGATCTGAAGGTTTACATGTGCTCAGGGCAGCCCTCAACTCATAGAGTGTGAAATCGGACTTGTAACCAGATTTTGACCTGTTATTGTCATGTAGGGACTTCTTTTCACAAGTATTTTTATGTTTCAGGAAAGTGTTTGTGTAGTGTGCAGAGCTAGAAACGTGTTGGAAGTATTGTGCAAGAGTGTTAGCCTTGTCTTCGAGTGTGTCCCCTGTTGTACTGACAAGGGACAGGCTATGTGTATGTTGTCCTTTAAGTTTGCGTATTCTTGTCCATACCTTGTGTACATCTGTGTATGAGTTAATGGATGTAAGGAAGGTGCGCCAACTCTCTCGTTTTGCCTCACGGCGCAGACGTTTTCCGAACGCCTTGGCCCGTTTGAACAAAATGAGGTTGTTCGACGTGGGGTAACGACGAAGGATACCCCACGCCTTGTTCTGGGCCTCTCGCGCCCGCCTACAGTCCTCATTCCACCACGGCCTCCGCTGGTTGCGCGGGGCACCAGAGGCGTGGGGAATGGACTTTATGGCGGCGTCGAGGATTTGCGTCGTGAGGAGTTGGGTAGCTTCTTCAACGTGTAGGTGTCCTATGTATGTGTGGTGTAGTTTGGATGTCTCTGTAAATGTATTCTAATTAGCTCCTGCTTCATTGAACCCATTATGGGAAGATGGACTGCATGGGCCTTTACCTATGTATGTTAGTGAGGTGGGGAAGTGGTCACTGCCATATGGGTCAGTGCCCACACCCCACTCGAGAAGAGGAAAGAGAACTGCACAGCCAATAGCCAAGTCAAGATATGAGTATGTGTTGTGTCCTATGTTATGGTATGTAGGCTGTTTATTGTTGAAAAGGCATGCTCCAGAGGATGTAAGAAACCTCTCTATCAGGCGACCCCAGGTATCCGTACGAGAACAGCCCCATAGAGAATTGTGAGCATCAAGGTCGCCTGTTAAGATGTATGGTTCGGGCAGCTGGTCAACCAACGTCTCGAAGTCAGAGCTCGAAAGTGCAAGATCAGGAGAAATATTTATGGAGCATACCATTATCAACCTATTAAATAATATTGTTCGAATTGCTACAGCCTCAAGGACAGTGTTCAGATTGACAGGGTGGCAGTCTAAGGATTTCCAGGCAATTATGGACACACCGCCAGAAGAGTGCGTGCAGCCATCCCTGTCCTTTCTGTATATAAAGTAACTGTTCAAGCAATTTGTGTGTTTAGAATTCAAATGTGTTTCCTGAACACACATTACACTTGGCTGATAAGCATGCAGTATTTCGTATACATCGTCAAGAATATTCAGAAGGCCTCTGCAGTTCCATTGTATTATGTTTTCTCTTCCCATTATGATGTGTTCAGAGCTACTGGAGTGTGACTATTTATGTAGGGTCTTTCGAGGCTTGGACTCTTGGAAGGGGTTTTCTGGCCTTCTCTACTGACCTGGACGTCGCAGCCCGTTCCTTCCGCTGTGATGAAAGCCGGAAGGGCTCGACATCCATGTCGTCATCTGATGGCAAGGGGGTGCCCAGCGGACTGGGCCCCCTTGACGTGGTACCCTTTCGGGCGTTCTTTGCCTGCGCTGCCAGTGCCGAAGGCGTGGGGAGCACGACAGATGGCACAAGCAGTGAGGCGGGAGAGGGGGTCGCTGCGACTGCCTCCGTCTCCATCTCCATGCCCTCGCGGGTGGTTTGGGACGGTGGAGCGGAAGTGGAGGATGCAGCGTCACCCCCACCGGACGTGGATGCCGCCACGGCCGCTGCTGGCCCAGCAAGCTGTGCGGAGGCGGGTTGGGCTGCAAGAGGCAACCCAGGGGGGGGGGGGGGGGGGGCGGGGGCGGGACTAAGTCCGACTCTCGGTACTGGGTCCCCGCCGAAACAAGACGCCGCTCCGCCCCCCGGCGAGCTGCGTCGGTGTACCTGCCCAGAGGGAAGGAGGCGAACCTCTTTCCCGCCTCTGAGAAGGAGATGTTTTCGGTTACCTTGATGTTTATGATTTTCTTTTCAAGCCGAAATTTTTCACATGTCCTGGAGTAGGCCGCGTGTGGACCCTGGCAGTTTATGCAGAGACTGTTGCGCGTTACAATTTTCGGACGCGTGGTCGTGCTGGGCGCATTTCGCGCAGGTACGTCGGCCGCGACAGGCGTTCGTGCCATGCCCGAACCGTTGGCACTCGAAACAGCGCCGCGGGTTCGGTATGTAAGGCCGGACTGGACATCGCGCGAAACCTGCATTGATGTATTCCGGAAGGCTCGACCTGTCAAAGGTTAGGATGAGGTGCTTTGTTGGTATGTGGTTATCATCTCTTCGTATAGTTATTCGCCTGACCGCTGTTACGCACTGGCCACGAAGGCCCTCCAGCAAGTCGGCTTCAGTTTCATTCAGTAGGTCATAGTCGGAGATCACGCCCTGGGAGCTGTTTAGGCTGCGGTGGGGCGTGACTCGGATTGGCAGATCGGCGATATTGGTTTGAGCAAGAAGTTTTTTTGCCTGATCCTGGCTACTGACCTCGACAAGAATTTCACCGGTTCGATGTTTTTTGGCCTTATACGACCCTCCAACAATACCGTCAAGAAACTTTGAAATGAGAAATACCGACTGTGAAGCAAGAGGTTTTGATTGGTCTACAGATTCCATCACGATGAAGCGAGGATAGTTGTTCGGTTTCGGAGGACTCAAGTCAGGAAGTGGTGGAAAGGAAACATTCGGGGGCCGATCACGTTTGGTGGGGGGGGGGGGGTTTGGAAAATGCTATATGAGACATTGGAAAGCAGGGAGACGGGGGTACTTTCTCGTTTCACCTTACCCTGGTAGTCAAAGAGGTCCTGGAGCTGCCTGCCTGGTAGACAGGCCCATCGGCAGGAGCTTGACCAAGGCTCCGACGGCCACCATTCGCGGCTTCTAACCCTTCACCTTTCAACTTCTAGCCACGGTAGGTGACAGCTTAAGTGTGGGGGGCTCGGGGTACGCGGTGTCGCCACTCACCGTCACCAAGATTACTCAAGGTGCCCCGTGCGTGGTATAAGAAAATTCTGGCACCCACTGGTGATAAAGTTTTTTGGGGACCAAAGGTGTCCTCGCATCGTAACGGCTACGGCTGCGTCTGCTGGTGGTGGCTTTAATTGCAACGCGACCCTTCCAATGCTCGTAGAATATTTTGGTTCCCTTGCATCTCCTGCTGAGGCGTACTTCCATGGGCAGCATTGTCCTACACCTGCCGCTAAGGTCCACCCTTCCCAATTTATTCAAAGAAAAGACATCACAGGTGTACCTGAACGTTTCCAGTGGTGCGATTGTGTCCCCTCAGTACCAATAACATCGTCATTATTCTTTTCACAGGCACCCTACTGGTACTATGTGCCCCTTCCTACCCCTACTGCAGTAGAAACAGCACAACGCGAAGCTTCGCATGGCAAGAAGAAAGAAATATCCGATAGCACCGCGTAGGGAGATCCTTCGGCGCACACCCAAGCGCTACCAAAAAACTCCCCGTTGGAGAGGACGAAAGGTAAGGCGAGAGAGATTGGATGAACTTATAGGTGACGTAGCTGCACTCTCGCATATGCGGGCGCTTGTACGTGGAACGGCTTATCTAAGGGAGTGAAAAAACGCCCCTCTCTAAAGAGAACCCGCTCGCAGCGAGCTAGTGCGGGAAGCAAAGCTCAAGCGACAACGGAGAGCAGGCGTGGTAATAATTCGGGCGGAGCAGCGAAAATTCGGCAATGGACCACACTGGCGGTATGTTACTCTAAAACGGGTAGGCCACGCGTCATATGTACACCTGAGAAACCCCCAGCATGATTGGGGGCGAAAGGAACTACAACAAACACGGAGCCTATAATCAAAAAGGCTTTATGGGACACTGAAGTGAATTCGTCAAGCTCCCGTATTTGCTTCCACTGTGTAGACTGGCTCAAATGAACACAGTTCTTATCGTTAAGCCGGGTGGTAAGGAGGTATTTATTTTACAAAATCTTAAAGAAGAAAAAGTACCATGCGCGGTATGCGGCGGCTGTACCGACTAACCGCAGTGACGTAAGCGAAAGGGGCTACGTGATTTGACAGCGCACAAAATTAGCATTCAAAAAGTTTCGGTTTTGACTCTGTAAAACAACATGCTTGGTATCCGACTCTATTTTTGGGTGGGCATTCTCTATTTCTCAGTAATCGGCATACCGCGCTTCTGACATGTTGCCAGCTGTAAAATGAATCAGATAAGCGTACCAGGACGCCGTGGAATCGTAGCAAGCACTATCCGAAGCTGAAACTGTGGGTGAACGCCTAGTGCGTAACCGCAAAAGCTCTAATGCGATGCACTTTTCCCCATCTTTGGAGCTTGCCGGGCTCATGCCTGTATTGCAAAAATCGTGTTCAAACCAGGCCAAGGGTCTGCTCATTCGGGACTCTGATCACTGCTTGCAAGCAGTCAGTGCTTATGGCAACATCACGCCAACGACAACGCGCTAGCGCGTCAGTGTCAGTCTGCGCGAGTTCTGCGAACTCGCTCGTACAGCAATGAGCGTTACAGCGCAAAAACGGTAACTTCACAAAAGAAAAAATCGTACAAAACAAAGAAATCAACTTAAACAAAGCATGCACTGTCGAGGATTCGAACTTCGGACTTGCGAAACAGCATACCTAGTGCTCCATACCAGTGGGCCACGAGCCTTTTTTATTATTATCAGATATTTTTCACACACTATCAACGTGACAGTTAGATAAAACCGTCGGCCGAACTTCGACTGACGGAAAAATTTAAAATAACCATAAAAAACGTACACAGTTCTTCTAGTGCAGGTAGCCAGCCATTCAAAACCAGACGTCTGCAACTTGTGCACTTCATACAGCAAATATAATACTCCGTGTTAAGTATTTGCTCAGAGTGAGGGTGTTCGGGTGAGCGTGGCGCACAGCGATTCTCCACCTCCTAATGGCGTTCAAGCCCTGAGCCATGATGAGGTCATATGGCATACTGTTGTCATTGGGTACGCAAAGAAGTCGTATGCCTAGGAGTGAAAGGGGCAGATCTGTTTTTAAGGTCGTTTGTAACACATTCCAGAAAAATATGGCGTCCCAGCACTCCGCGAAAATGTGCTCAACAGTTTCTGATTTGTTGCACAAAGATGCAAGTTGCAGGAACAGCGACAAACAAGCTTTTCTCATGCATTCCCGTCTTAACGGGAAGTGTACCAGTCTGTACCTTAAAGAAAAAGGTTTTCACAGATGCTGCGACGGCCATCTTTTTAACACGAGATAACACGTCCTGGCGAGGAACAGATTTATACATTGATTGTTGGAACTTTCGACGACGATAAGGACGACGCAAGCAGTGCGCGTAACAGACCCAGAGATGAAGAGGGGAACGACCAGGCGCGGCTACAAGATGGGCGCTTTTTAGACGGTTACCTGTACATAATGTAAATATGTTTCCAATTTCCTAGACGATGGCCTCCGCCTTTGACTCCCTGGACGTTTTCCACATGATGCCAAAACCCGGGACGTCAAGCGATACGACGAGGTGAGCCATGCAGCAGAATTCAGTTCTTCGACCGCCATGCTCACCCCGAAGCCAGGAGGAGGTGTCGAGATGGCGGAACCGGCTCCGGATTGCCCAGAACAGCCTTCTCGAATTCCATCGAAAGCGTATCGCTGAACTGACGTGCACTCTTGAGAAGACCAGAGACGTCGAGGCCGCTGGTTCGATTGCGAGGCTCCAGCACAGCGTCGACCGACTTGCTGCTGTCAGTGAGACGCTGGATGCCCTTGCTTCCGAAACCACAATTGACGGCCAACACAACGATGCCTTACAGTCCGTTAAACAAGCATACTTAATTATTCGCTACCTAGAACAAAGACTTTACGGACCAATAGTACAAACCCCTCACGATCAACGTCTCGCAAAAGAAAAAAAATCACGCCATATCCACGGAATGAATGATGATAAGTGGGGCGAACCTCGAGAGGGGGAGATCATCGGTAACTGTAACTCTCCCCTTAAAGTTCGCCCATTACATCATTAAGGAAGACGTAAGACTGTGTGCGTACATTGTACAAATCAACTTTTATTTTCGGAGTAAATGCTCCCAAGCCCAGACCTGGTGAAAGACCCCGCGCCATCGAGGACTACCCCGCACCTCTACCACAATTTGTCACGTAGGATGGGACACAACGATAAAGAAAGAACTTTTATTTAGGGCGAACTTGTGCCCGAACAAGACGAGAGGAAACGAGCAAAGGTCCTTGCGTCTCGTTCGATCTCCGAGAACGACTGCCTGCGTTCGTGGCGTGATCTCTTTTCTGAGAGAGAGAATAACTTTATTTCTGACGAGGCTCAGTCCTAGCGAGTGTCCCTCAGGTGAGGGAGGCGCGCCAGGTAATCCTGAGCCCTAGTGGCGGTCAGGAGCTGTAGCTCGGGCGAGGAGCTCCCGGTCACCTCCAGCCAGGTAGTGGGAGGGTTGGGTAAACGGAGCGGGGGTAAAGAGGGGCATTCCCAAATGGCGTGTGGCGTGGTATCTCGAGCGCCACATGCCGGGCAGTTTGGGCGGGGATATAATGTGGGATAGATGTGGTGGAGGACGTGTCTGGTGGGGAGGGAATGGGTCTGTAATTGTCGCCATAATCTGTCCAAGGGTGAAGGAAGAGACGTGTGAGGGGGCGGTAGTTCTAGCCGCTCTAGGCGGTAATGTGTGGTAATGTCGCTAAAAGTAAGCAGGGGTTCGCGAGCGTTTCGTGCGCCGTGCTGTGAGACGTCCACGTCTGGTGCTCGGTAAATGAGTCCTCGAGCGGCCAGGTGGGCCGTTTCCGCACCGCCAAAGCCCACGTGGCCGGGGGTCCAGTGCAGGATTATGATTTTGTTGGGAGGAGGGCGGGATAGCAGAATTTGGCGAGCAGGGAAGGAGATGTGTCCCCGCGCGAAATTTCGTACGGCCGTCTTAGAATCGGAGAATATGTGAGATGGGGGTGGTTGGTGTGTTATGGCCAGAGCTATTGCCGCTTCCTCGGCCTCGTGGGGGTGGGCTGTGCGGATGGTGGCTGCCGCTGCTGGGATCGGTCTGTCTTCTGTGATAATAGCAGCCGCAAAAGCAGGTCGGTGTCTATATTCCGCGGCGTCTACGTAAATGGAGTCAGGAGATGGGGGGAATAGGCGTAAGTGTGCCAAGGCGCGGGCCCTTCGTCGGGCTGCGTGGTGGTTAGGATGCATGTGACGGGGAAGGGGGAGGATTTCGAGGTTTTCGCGGTGAGATAGGGGTAGGGGGTGAAGGTGGGCGGGGGGGCCTGGAGCAGTGAGGTTGAGTTGTTGCAGGACGATCGAACCTGTGGGAGTTGTGAATAGACGAGCAAGTTGGCTAAGGCGGTGGGCTTCGAGGATCTCGGGTATTGTGTTAAATGTCCCAGTTGAAAGGAGGCGGAAGGTAGAGGTGTTGGGTGGAAGGAGAAGTGCTGCTCTGTATACCCTGCGCTGCAAGGCTTCCAATTTGTCGAGTTCCGCTTTTGTAAGCGATAAGTAAGGAAGGGAGTATGTGAGTCGTGAGGTGAAGAGAGCTGTAACGAGTTGTAATCTCTCTTTTTCGGAAGGACCATGGCCGCGGGCGGTGATTCGACGGATAAGTCCTACTATTTGTGTCGCGTGTCGGCTGAGTGTTTGTATTGTGGAAGAGTTGCCTCGATTTTGCTGTAGGGTCAGTCCAAGTATGGTGAGGGATGGCGTAGGTGTTATCTCTTTTGTGATCTCCCCCTCGCAGTGCACGTACGCTCGCGCCTCCGTTCACGAACACAGACAAGCTCGCGCTCCCGGTGCCGAGTTTGCGCTGCCGGTTGCAGCCGGTTCTTGCGCGTGCAACGCGACCCACTTTGCGACATCTCCGAAAGCATGCGGTGGTCACGTACCACGAGACACAAGGGATGGACAGACCCATGGCTTTAGGAGCTTCGAACCTAAAAAGTTGCGCCCACCTCCCCGCAAGGGGAACCCTGTGTAAATGCGACGCATCATGGGGTTCACTTGTTGTTTCCGTTGGATTGATTCTTAAATCGCGTGAAACGTGAAGGGAACGCGTATGATTATTATGTTTTATGATTTTTATTATGTTTTATTGCCCAATCTTGGTCAATCTCTCTAAGTTGTATGCTTGGGGCTTCGCTGTCGCAACGACCTTTACTCCATCATTGTTGCAGTAAGTGGAAGCTTCTTTTCTTTTATTGCAAGTGTTAATCATTGCCCCATCATGCGTTGTATCAGTAGCTTCTTGACGTAGTTTGAATGAGTCAAGGATACAAGGCGCTTTCGTAGCATTTATTCTCTCTCGGTTTTGTGGCGCAGAACCGAGACAGAATTAAATGCTACGAAAGCGCCTTATATCCTTGACTCATTCAAAATACGTCAAGAAGCTACTGGTTTTGTGGCGCAGCATTCTACTTCCGGTCACGCTAGCGTTCGGACGGGAGAATCATGTGCTCCAGCGGAGCGGTAATGGCGGCTCGGTCGAGCCGCGGAAACAGGCCTAACAGAAGCGACAGCGAAGATTATCAGGTAATACTGCCACAACTGCCCACCGGACGCATCGTTCTGAACACGTTGTTTTTGCACGGCGACGTGAAGGCTAGTCCGTTCAAGGTCGAGGATTTCAGGGACGCTCTCACATGGACTGGTTTACTCTCCGAGGTTGTCACCTTGGAGGCCTACCAGATCAACCATGTGTGGGCAATAACTTTCAACAGTGCCGAGGCGACGAAGAAGCTGTTGGCTGTCAATGAGTTTCAAGTCAAGGGCCGGCGGTGCCTCGTAATAGACTCGCAAGACCATCAGGTCATACTCACGCTGCACTGGCTGTTGCACGGCGTCGCCGACGAAGACATCCGAGCAACGTTCGCGCCGTATGGCAAAGTGACTGAGGTGAATAGGAAACGCTGGCCCGTCCAAGGCGTCGCTGACAAAGGGTCCAGGACTAGGTCAGTGCTGTTGAAACTGAAAAAGGGCATCAAGTTGGAGGAGCTCCCGCACCAGATAAGGGTGGCTGGGGAGCTCGCTCTTGTGGTGGCACCTAGCCGG
Source organism: Haemaphysalis longicornis (assembly GCF_048455015.1). Classification (NCBI taxonomy): domain Eukaryota; kingdom Metazoa; phylum Arthropoda; class Arachnida; order Ixodida; family Ixodidae; genus Haemaphysalis; species Haemaphysalis longicornis. The sequence continues at coordinate 165,993,008 of NW_027526385.1, forward strand.
CCCATACAGTGTCTTCGCTGCAACGGCCAAGGCCATGTGCGGCGTGAGTGTAAAGTGTGTTGGGAAATGACTATTCCACCGTTGTCTCCGAGGTTGGGAATGACTATCCCAGCGCTGGTACCACTGTTGGGAATGACTATCCCAGGGCGGTCGCCAAGGTTGTGACTCGCCTTCCTGCTCGTCACCGAGGTTGGGAATCAGCCATCCCGACGCTGTCTCCGCTGTTGCGACTGGCCACCCGAGCGCAGTCACCGGTGTAGCGATGTTGCCTTGCTCCGTCCGCTATCGACGCGGCGCAGAGCAGAGCGACGAAGTTCTCGAGCCGACGAAGAGTTGAAGTAACATTTATATACAGTATATACAGGGTAAGCAAACGTTACATAACTCGCACAAAGGCGACAGCACCCTTTTCACTCGGTGCTTCCGAAGAGACTGGTGCCGGAGAGAAGCCGCCGAGGAATGCCGACGATGAGAGCCTCCGGGCTTCTTTTATAGCCCGGGAAGTTCGTTGTGGCCCCGAGAAGTTCGAAAAGCTCCAATCAGGGCTCTCGCTGCCTGAAGTTTGAATTCCGACGAATGGTAGCGAAGCGGTGAGTCAGCTGCGCCTCCAATGGGGAAAGGGAGAGCGATGCCGCCGCCGTCTCCGTGACCTCGCCTCCGGGCGTAGCGACATGCCCTTGTTTGGGTCGTTCTCCGCTGAGGGATTCGGCCGCGCCGCAGCGTTTCGAGATGCAGGGGCCGTATTCTGCTGGGCATCCGGCGCGCCTCGGATTAGATCCGAGATGCAATCCGGTGCGGTCACGTGAGGAGGCGCTCAGATGGGGTGTCACGCGATTGGCTCGGAGCGTTGACGTCAGCCGGCCTGCGTCACGCGGCTATATTTTGGCTATGTTTTGGTGGTTTTGGTGACGTCACGTAGCCAAAGGCTCCCGCTCGTTCTCCCGCGACCGGCGGGTGAAATCCGGCGCGGTTGACACCGCATCGGATTGTACGATGGCTGCGTATATGCCGCCTGTCTTTGCACTTTTGTTGGAGCTGCTGGAGGAGGATCCCGTGCCTGAGCGTCGACTGAGCGACGGCGACTTTCAGCGCCGTTTCCGTGTCAACAAGGGCCCGGCGCGGATGCTGTGCGACGCACTTGACGAGCACGTTAGGCCTCGAGGTGCGACGGGGCTATCTACGGAAGCGAACGTGATGTGCGCGCTGAGGTTCTTCGCTACCGGCAGCTTTCACAGATTGTCGGTAGCGGTGATACTCTTGGCATGACGCAGCCGTCGGTCAGCCGCAGCATTCACGCCGTTGCCGAGGCGCTGAAATTGGAAGCCCTTATCGGCCATCGAGGTGCAGCGAAGTGTCAACAGATACGAAGGTGCTGTGCGTGCTTTGCCCCTCTTCGCAACTGACAGTGTGCAAAGTGTTTTCTGCCACCATGAAACACTGTCGCACCCCGCCAGTCGCAGCGTTCACACTGTGGTGTCGGCACCGACGGAGCTCGACACACGGGGGTTTTGGATACCCCGGCGACGTAAGCACGGTGTAAGTACTACTTGTTTCTGGCTACGTTACGGAAGCAAAAAATGATGTAGCCCCATTGTTTTGTATCGAAGGGAAAAGAAGCGCGATGTCTGAAAAGCAGTCACTGAAATGCTTTTGTTTTGAGCGGTGTCGTGTGGTGGCAGTGATCTCCCATAAATTTCGCAATTGTGAATGATCAAATAGTGTGTAAAAAAAAACAACTTAGCAGATGCATGCATATGTAAATAATCTTTTAACTCTCCGGCCTATGTTCGCCTAAGTGAAATGATATCGAAAAGGTATGTCAAAAAATGTAGCTAAAATGAACACGTTCACAGGTATCGAATAGGGTGGCGTCTTGAAAGAAAAAAAGCTTATAAAGAAAGATAAACAGGTGTATCGTGTTGGGCGTCTAAAAGACTTCATAACGAACCGTGTAATATATTCGTAACGTATGTCGCCCTCGCCCCGCCCCCCATCATGTGTCAACTGCTTCGGCGCCTTGTCACTTCGGCTGACATGTTTTGCCCTCCTTGACACATAGTGAAAAATTGACAAGTTGAGCTTGTCGGATTTCGAAATGCGGGGTGGGGAGGGGAGGTTGTGTTCCCCAGTTGTACCGCATAGACGGGTGGGAGGGCCCTTTCTATAGTTGTAAGTAACCAATTTTCCTCTCATGTCGCTTGCATGCTCTAATTCCCCTGCTACGCGAAACAACGAAGATTAAAGAAAAGGCACATACAACACAGCGACGTGGTTCGTCGTTGCATGCAGTTGCGGAATGAATCAGTTCTGAGTAACCCAGTTATTTGTATTCTTGCTCTTGTTTATTACCTTTTCCTTTTTTAAAACTGTGTACTTGTTTAATGCTTTAGTACATAATTGTGTTATGTATTTCTTTCAGGTGTGCGACGCCTGTATTAAGGCCCTGACCGTGACTGCCGACTACACTGCCTTTGTGTGACTGGCTGTTCACTGTTGCGCGCGACGTGTAAAGCCTGGTGGCGAGTTCTGGGGTTGATGGTGGCCACCTGTTGGAGTCGTGGCTCATGACACCCCCCGCTCGTCATCCAGGCCCCAGACACCTGAAGAAAAGTACAATGCCGCACATGCTTCGATGTGGTCTGTCGTGAAGTGCAACATTGCAGTTCTCAAGAGCTGTTTTCCTTGCCTGCAGTAGCACCAGCTTTTCTTCATAGGCCTCCTCTAGCAGCCAACATTGTCAATGTGTGTTGTGTGGCTGCCTGTTGGAACGACAGACGACAATAGCTGCAGCAGCAGCAAGTGGACGAGGGCAGTGATACAGACGACGCGGCTGAGGAGGTGCCTGCCCCCGACATGTGGATTCTTGCTCCTGAAGGACAGGCAGGTGCAGAGCAGGGCAACCAACGCATCATCAGACAGCTTGGTGGCACTAAACGTGTCATTTTTAACTTTCGTTTGTGATTGTGTGTGGTGTGCGGTGTTTGTTTTGTTGGGAGCAAGTTGTTTTGTTGTTGTTTCAAGCAGCATATACTATGCCCTGACGCGTCGTTGTTTCCTGTAGAGAAGCTTCTGGTCGTTTTGTGTTTGACATGGTGGTGTGAGGATAACAGAAAAAGTTGCTTTGCTTTCGACCACTATATACTATGTCTTGACATGGTGTTGCTTGATCTGGGATAGCCAGTGACTACTGTTTTGATGGGTCGTGAGGCCTTGTGAATATAGAGACCGGGCAAGATTCTCTTCAGAAAATTCAGTTTATTACACTGTAACCGTCATTCTGCAGTGAAGCAAAGAATGATGATGCATGTACCACAAACAAAAAAAATCAGTATACTTCCGACTCTTCTGGACGCATTTAGTTCAGTCCTGTCAAGAGTTATATTATGACATAGCGCAACCATTGCACGGTGACTTTGTTTGGCAATCCCTGACACATCAGTTTACTTAAGAGAACACGATACGCAAAAAATAAACATGCTTAAAATGTTGGAGGCTGTCTCTTAACGCAGAGTTCACTGTCATGGTTTACTCTGACATTCTCATGATAAGTGGAGAAATGGTTACAAAAGTTTCATTTACCCCATAGTCGCCTGTATTCTAGCTCTCAGTGCTTTGATGACTGCTTGCTTAGGTTTGTGAAGAGTGATATTGCGATTTATTTATCATGTAGGACACCTGCTTGTAAAAAATAATTATGATATGCCAACAGCAGCATCTACAAAGGTGTATTGAATTTTTCCTCAATAAATCAGAGTGTGACAAGTTATGTTGAACTGTTTCCTTTTCCCCTGCATGCAGCAGCACCGTCCAAGAGTAACCAACACTTGGAAAAAAATAATCGTGACAAAATCAACTATAGCATTTCTGTAGTGATCGTACACAGCGTTATTTAAAGTGCACAGGGACCAATGCTATCTTCATTGCAAAAATAAAGAAGGGCACATTGATGTGTGATGCAATGCCAAAACTGCTTTCTCTACTCCAGCTTGTTGAAGTGCTCATAGTTGGCACCTATTGTTGAGGCCCACAGTACTGCTTGTTCGTGCAGGGCCTTCCACGTCCAGCAGCTCTCCAGATGCAGTGTGTCTGAAAATGTGTTCATTATGAGCTTAACGGCCAAACAACAACAAAGAGTTGAAAATTTCGTCTCTATCTTAGTTAACGAGGCGTATTGCGATATGCTTTTCCTATTTAACCCTCAAGGATAGAGGCATTAAATAGGGAAGTGGAATTACAAAATATGCTAACGTAAGGATACAATGCAGGTGCTCACTTACAAAAATTACACCTCATTGCACAGTTGTACCTATGCTTGTAGAAAGAAGTGGTTATCGCGGATGAAAACAATACCTGCGGGAAGGCGGTTTGATACTCGGGATGTTTTAAGAAAAAAAACTGAGCAAACTACTTCAAGTTGCAGGATTAAACACAAAATTTTATGGGCGTGGTCAATGTGACGTGATACATGCTGAGGCTGTTAAAGCAGTTCGTCACGCAGAATAGCATGTTAATATAGCTCATGAAACAAAGCTAGGCGGGTAACGTATCCTCGGGACGCTAGAGATTGGAGGTCAGTACTATTTTTCATTGACGTTGCACTTGCAGCCCTGCTTTCATTAAAAAAATTAAAACGAGGTTGTCATGATGTTGCCGCGAACCATGTATGGGTTTGTTTATTCTTTGTTTTTACCGCCCGGCCACGCCTGGCCCTGTTATCTGTGTCCGCGAAGCGCGTCTTCCATTCTTTATTTTTATGCCGCACGGGCTATCTCATTCCGATAAGCAGACTTTTTCGCCCTAACGGCACTAGCCCAGAATAATCTTCTCTGATCTACAATGTTCTGTATTTCAATGGACGGTTCGAGAAACACTTGCGCCGAAAGATAAAAGCGTGCAGAACAGACGCCGCGGCATTCGATTCGACGACACTCGCCTGCACAAGTCACTCTGTTGACCGCTGCTTCGCCACCTCTGTATTCTTTAGAGCTGTTAGGGGAGCACAAGTTCGCTACAATAAACGTACTTTTCCTTCAAGACAACTGCGTCATCCTTGGCTTCGTGACAATATAAGTACGCAATCTGATGGTGCGCAAAACGCGCACACATGCGTTTTGAAAAACGGGTTTAATTCACTGCACAAGCGAGAGTGGCCGAACAATGACATGGCGTTAGAAAATCGATCAAAATATCGTACTCACGTCACAGTCCTCTTATATATAACTGCCGGGCAACAGCGTACCGTTTACGTCGCTTTTCGTCCCAAGAGAACGCCCTTGTGGGACGAAATCTTTGTGCAGCCAACTGTACTGAGCGTTCAAATATGCCTCCTTTAAAAACAGCTGTGCCGCGCGCAGCGCTCCCGGGCGCCTCATAACGGAACAAAGTAAAAACATAAATGCGTGTAAACCTGTTAAACTAGCATTAGCAGCCGGCAGTGCCCGTGAAAACACACAAACAGGAAAGGCTTTGTTATATTTAAACAATTTTATTCATTCTAGCAGCATTTCAAAGTTATGAGATTGTCCGCGAAGGCGTTGACACGCACTTCCGGACATGACGTACTACCCGCGATCTCCGAGGCATGCTCAGAGGGGGGAGCTTTGGCGATTTTTACGTCATTTTGACGTCACGAGCATCCGAGGCGCATCGGATCAGCAGAATACGGCCCCAGGAGTCGGCCGCGCCGCAGCGTTCTGAGATGCGGGATTCGGCCGCGCCGCAGCGACGAAAGGGAGAGGCGTGACTCAGCCTCGCTGTCGGCGCGTCGCCTCGTGCAACGCCTTTGGGCCAGGCGCTCTGGCACAACAGCACCCCCGCCGCCAGACAATGCGCCGTGAAGACGAGCTGCCTCCACGTGGATCGGATGCTGGGCGCGCTCGTTCGCCAGGCTCATCCAGGTACACCTCCAGTGCCCCAGGAAAAGGGCGACTCCACCAGGTCCCTCTCCTTGAACAGGTACCGCCTGCCAGGTCCGGATCACAGGTACCTCGCCGTGCTGCCCAGGTGTCTCGACCAGCTTCGTCCGGCTCTTCCGGTCTGTCCTCAGCACCGGTTGCTCATCGTTCTGGAGCTTGCAAAGAACCGACCGACAACAGGCAACACCAAGCGCACGCAAGCACCCTCTGTCCTCTGTCAGAACACCAGACTCTAAAACGTGACAAACTGTCCTAGCTAAGTGTCTATCCCCAAATTTGGACCCTCTACACCAAGAGACCCATGCGGGACGTAAAACTCTTAAAAGAAGAACTCACACTAAGTGTCAAACCTAACACACGACATTAAATGATAACTAAGGTTGATTACTTGAAATCACGCGGTACGGAAATAATCAGCTGAGGCAGCAAATCAGGACAATAATTTTGCTCCCATCTACCTGCTAAGATAAAAGCTGCTCACGAAGAGGCGAAATGAAAGACACGGGGAGGATGAACGTAGCACTAAGAACGCCCGGCTTAGTGCGTTCGCGTTACCGGCTACAGAGCACGCAAACTTCTGCACTGCCCACACGACGCAGCCACATACCTTTCCAGAATTACTGTAAGCCTCTTCCCGGCAAGGGAACTTGCGACTTAAGTACAAACTGGCGGTTCCCGGCCGTTCGCATCCTCTTGGCATAGTACAACTTCCATGCCATGATCGCTCGATCGCACTGAATAACGAACCTTTTGAAAAGTCGGGGACCGTTAGAACTGGCTCCTCGCTCAAGGCTCGTTTCAGCGCTTAAAACGCGTCCTCCTTTTCTGTATCCTTTCCAGCTTAACTGGCTCACTCGTTATAAGAGCATCACTAACGGTCTAGCCAGTGTGGAGTAATCTTTCACATACGCTTAGCCATATCCAGTCAAACCCGAAAAAGTCGTTATCTCAGACTTAGTCGTTGGTCGGCGATAGCTTACGACTGCGGCTACTTCGATTTCGGACGGTCTGCGTCGGCCGCGCTACCACCGCCACATGCGCTAGATACGTCACTTCGGCGTATCGTATATGACACTGACTGTTTGACTGATAGGCCTGCTTCTTTGCGTCTGCTCAGTACAACTCGAAAGTTCTACTTGCTCCTACCCAGCGCGTACTGACAGGCCACGAAACACCGATCCATTAATTTCGATTCAAAAGGCCACACGGCGCGCGTTTGAGACCGAAGCTGAACATGACGGCACGAACTCTCCGAACGGGGGGAACGAACGCTGCGTTACAACTAGCTCTTCCCCACAGGCTAGTTTCGTCAGTCGAAACGCGTTCTCTTTCCCCGGTCATATACAAGCCTCGCACAGCTGACGCCCGTAATCTCGCGCCTCCGAATCGCGTTTCCGCTCAAAGCAGAAAGCTCTCAACTTTCGCTTTCGCCCTGTGCGTCTTCGCTCCACTGGCTTGAAATGCGAGTGAAAGTGCCCCACCTTGCTTTCAAGCAAGCCATCGAGAACTGGGGACAACGGAGATTTCGCCTCGCAACGCGCGGCCACCTGGGTTTCCCCGCCTATGGGGATGGCGCAACCCGCTTCGGCCGACGGCGGCTCGATTAAGCTACAGCCAGAGCTTTCGGTCCGCTCGCCGCTCGGCCTTCGTTGCTCGCTCGTCTCTAGTGTCCCGCTTGCAGGCTTAGCCACCACATCGCCAGAGCTAGAGCTCGCACCCGAAGGAACGCTTTCTGTTTCCGGGGGCTCTAGCGGCCTCGTCTGGCTAGCCTCGCTGTCCAAACTTACCTGCGAAACCTCGCTATCTCGCGCACTGTGCGCGATCCTGTTGGAAGCCGTCTCTGAGGCCTCCTCTGATTCTGAGCGTTCTGCCGAGATCGTTGAACCCGAGACCGACACATGAACGCGCTCAGCGGACTCGTACGGCCCTCTATCGGACGTCTCAGCAAGTGCGTTATCTACTTTAGGTACGCCATTGCTCTCCGAGACGGCGGTACGGTCTCTGTCAACGTCACTCGCGACGAGCTCACCGGATTTCTCTGTCGGCCCTGTCGGCAGCGCTTCGACCTTGAGCTCGTCTTCGCGTAACCGCTCATCAGAAACCGGTGACAACGTTTCGTTCGTCTGGCCCGGCTGCGTTTCTCCACTGAAGGATTTCGCACAACCCCGTTCTGCTGCTGGCGGTTCTACTAACCTACCGCGAGAGTTTTCGGTCGGCTCGCAGTTCGGGCTAAGCTGCTCGGCGTCCTTTCGCGTCTCGCTCGCTGGGGAAGAGTCAACATTCTCCGAGAGCTTCCCCGCTTGCGAACTCGTAAGTGCCTTGCACTGGCCCACGGATCTTGCTCCGTGCACTGGCCACTGCTCGCGGACTCTGCGCGCGTTTCGAAATCTTTATTTCGAAGCGGCCTCTCTGCCTCCGCGCCGTTCCCGCTCTCTTGGCTCGCTTCTCTGGCCAAGAATACGAGTGCGGTCGCTTCGCCTTTGCCCTGGCACGCTCTGTCTTCGGGCCCTGACCTCTCAACAACGAACGGCGGCCGTTGGTCCTGACTTCTCGGACCGCTCGCCTGAAACGTTGGACAAGTCACGCTAGGCGCCGGCGAACCCTGCCGGAGCTCCGACTCTAGCCTCATCAACTCGAGCCACTCGAGCTGCCTTTTGGCTTCCCGTTCCTGCCTTTCAGCTTCCTCCTTGCGTTCCTGTCTTTCGGCTTCCTCCTTGCGTTCCTGTCTTTCGGCTTCCTCCCTGCGTTCCCGCCTTTCCGCCTCCTCGCGCTCACGGCGCTCTTTCTTTTCGGCTTCCTCCCTGCGTTCCCGTCTTTCCGCCTCCTCGCGCTCACGGCGCTCTTTCTTTTCGGCTTCCTCGCGCTCACGGCGCTCTTTCTTTTCGGCTTCCTCGCGCTCACGGCGCTCTTTGATTTCAGCCCTGGCCTCATTGACTTCCTCAGCCGTTACGTTCTCCTTCCGCATGATCTCAAGGATCGCATGCTTCCGTTTCGCACGGCCTAAGTCAAGGCCCAGCTCCTCGCAAATTTCGATGAGTTCCTTCACTTTAAGGTCCTCCATCGTTTGCACTGGCCTCTTGCTGCTTACCCGCTTTAGAATTCCCTTACCGTTCCTATACTATCGAGCTACTAGTAAGGCACGCGCAAGTAATTCTCTACGCTCTTTTGTTTACCTCTCGGCACTAGCTTTGGTTTCAAAACACTTTCTAGGCATGAAACAATCAAAGCTATACACAGTGCTTTACGCAGCCCTTCTCTAAACTACTATAACCTGTGCTAGAGAAGTCTGGTGAACTGAGAGAAAACGTGGAGCGCTTACCACACCAGGTAGTAGCCGTTGCCGGTCGATCCCGCAGCTGCCATCCACTGTTGGGAAATGACTATCCCACCGTTGTCTCCGAGGTTGGGAATGACTATCCCAGCGCTGGTACCACTGTTGGAAATGACTATCCCAGGGCGGTCGGCAAGGTTGTGACTCGCCTTCCTGCTCGTCACCGAGGTTGGGAATCAGCCATCCCGACGCTGTCTCCGCTGTTGCGACTGGCCACCCGAGCGCAGTCACCGGTGTAGCGATGTTGCCTTGCTCCGTCCGCTATCGACGCGGCGCAGAGCAGAGCGACGAAGTTCTCGAGCCGACGAAGAGTTGAAGTAACATTTATATACAGTATATACAGGGTAAGCAAACGTTACATAACTCGCACAAAGGCGACAGCACCCTTTTCATTCGGTGCTTCCGAAGAGACTGGTGCCGGAGAGAAGCCGCCGAGAAATGCCGACGATGAGAGCCTCCGGGCTTCTTTTATAGCCCGGGAAGTTCGTTGTGGCCCCGAGAAGTTCGAAAAGCTCCAATCAGGGCTCTCGCTGCCTGAAGTTTGAATTCCGACGAATGGTAGCGAAGCGGTGAGTCAGCTGCGCCTCCAATGGGGAAAGGGAGAGCGATGCTGCCGCCGTCTCCGTGACCTCGCCTCCAGGCGTAGCGACATGCCCTTGTTTGGGTCGTTCTCCGCTGAGGGATTCGGCCGCGCCGCAGCGTTTCGAGATGCAGGAGTCGGCCGCGCCGCAGCGTTCTGAGATGCGGGATTCGGCCGCGCCGCAGCGACGAAAGGGACAGGCGTGACTCAGCCTCGCTGTCGGCGCGTCGCCTCGTGCAACGCCTTTGGGCCAGGCGCTCTGGCACAACAAGTGCCTCGGTGTGCCAAGTGCCGGCGTTTTGGGCATGTCGAGGCGCAGTGTGTGCCTTCATACGCGTCGGTGACGGGGCCCGCGGACACCTAAGAAGCGTCCGAGCACCTTATGGACGTAAGGGAAGCCGAGGAAGCTGCTCAAGGAGCTGGTGGTAGCGATCCCGTGGGAGCTAGCCCCAGCACACCAAAGGAAGTAGGCCTCAGTCAGGAGGGGGAAAATGACGAGGTCACTCCAGCAGACGTGGTAACCATGACAGAGACCTTCGAAAAAAGCGTCGAAAATCGCTCTGAAGCCGAGGCGGCGGGAGCATCGTTGGAAAGACAAACAGAAGCAATGGAAGCCAACCGAACTGAGACTGCGACGGGGTCCGCCAAACGCCCACACGTCGATTCGGAAGAAGGAAAAGACAACGCAGTTGGAGACGCCAACATCGGAGAGCCACCAGTGAAAGCAACGCAGACACGGCGGTCGACGCCGAGGAACCGGGCTAACATACCTGCTGAGCGGCGCCCATCGAAAACGCCACCCCAGACGCGGAACGCAGGGGACAGCACAGTGGCGGGCGGGAGCGCCTAGCCGGGCGATAGACGCGAAATGTATGCGCCACGATCTCGTCCTCTATGGGATTTAAAATATCTGAGGAACCCACACTGAACGTAGCTACACTCAACGTCAGGGGTTTGTCAGGGAAAATGAAGCAAAGCCAAGTCCACCGATTGCTAACGCAGCGTGACGTTGATGTGTTGGCAGTTCAGGAAACTAAAGTTCACGGGGAGAAAGAGACTGAGAGCATGGTGCGGCGTTTCACGTCGAGGTACTACGCGTGTGTTAGCCATGCAGTCAGTACTTCGGCGGGGTGCGTGCCTCTTGTGCGAAAGGTGCCGGGTTTGATCGTCCAAACCGTGACGTCGTGTGTGTCTGGAAGACTGGTGGTTTGCGACTTTTCCTTTGGTGGTCACCAGTGGCGAAATGTGTGCATTTACGCACCGACTTCAAACGACGAGCGGGTCAACTTTTTGCATATGTACGACAGTACATTTGTAATGATAGGCAGATAGTATTATTATGAGACTTTAATCGCGTATTAGCCGCACGAGACAAGGTAAGCAGCATGCCTTTTAAAGATGCGAGCACTGAGTTGTTGTGTAGGCAGATTGCGGAATTCGGGTTAGAGGATGTAGCGGAATGCATGGAAGGTGGAAGAAGTGTGCAATACACTCACGTTCAAGGCACAAGCCATGCCCGACTGGACAGAATATACTTATCGTTAGACATGGCGCCAAAATGCCGCAACTACATGGTTTTGCCACAGTCCTTTACTGATCATTGTCTTGTAGCATGTAGAATAGGGTACAAAAAACGGCGTAACACTTTTGAATGGGTGTTGTGGAATCTAAACGTGACCATTATTTATGACGAAAATTTCAGCGAAGTAATAAAGGACCAGCTTAGCAAAATAAAAAAAGGGAGCCACAATACGTTTTCAGAAATATCGGAGCTCGGTAAGCAATCAATTAAAATTAAAGCTATTGAGCGGGCCAGTTGCATAAAGTATGAGCAAAACATGAAGGAAACGGCGTTACGAGCAACATTGAACAAGCTGACGGAGCAAGAAAGCTCAGCACCAGGTGTGTTCAAAGACGACATTAGGCAAATTAAACAAAAACTGGAGGTTATTGACGAGGAACGCTATCACGGAGCACTTGTACGTGCAAGAGTTGACCAAACGAAAGTCGGTGAACGGCCTACTAAGAGGGCCTTGGGACTCGAAAAAGCACATGCTAGGCGAAATCATATAGCTGAAATAGAACGGAACGGCATAACATCTGGAGATAACAAGCACATCGAACGTGCTTTCTTCGAGTATTATCAAACGCTCTTTTCTTTTCGGCCTGTCAACAGTGAGACCTTTAAGAAAGAATTTCTAGACAACATGCCGAGGCTCTACAATGAGACGAAGGAATGATTGGAGCAGTCAATAACATCAAAAGAAGTAGAAGAAGCAATCGATAATCTAAACCCAGGGAAGTCTCCCGGCCCAGATGGTTTAAGTGCGGCATTCTACAAGGCGTTTAAAAGTGAAATAGCGCCGTTGCTAGCGGCGGTTTTCAACGAGGCTTATAATTTGAACTCTCTGCCAATGTCCTGTGGATCAGCTCACACAGTTTTAATTCCAAAAACAGAAGATATAGGAAAACTAAAGAAAGTCACAGCATGTAGACCTATCTCGCTTACCAATGTCGATTATAAAGTATTTATGAAAATTCTCGGCAATAGGCTTCAAGGTGTGATACATGAAACAGTAGGCCCTCATCAAACATGCGGCATACGAGGACGGTCCATGTGCACTAACATTCATAAGGCTAGGTGCGTGCTTGAGTGTAGTGACGCCACGCGAGTGCCTATTGCTATGCTTCAGCTCGACCTTGAAAAGGCATTTGACTGCGTATTCTCGATCATATTAGTGTTGGTTCTGTTATCAAGGAGGGGATTGCGCTCACGTACCGTAATTGCAGTACGCGGTTGATTGTGAACAAGACAATGGGAGCGCCCATTAACGTGCAACGCTCTGTGCGCCAGGGCTGCCCGCTCAGTCCACTATTGTTCTGATTTTACATTGAGACGTTATGTTTGCGAGATTCAAACGATGTTGATATACGGGGGTTCCGCCTTCACGAGTCAGAAGTATAGTTTTGGCGTATGCAGACGACATTGCTGTTCTCTGTGAAGACAAGTTCAGTATTATGAGAGTAGTGGACATAACAAAGCTATTTAGTGCAGTTACCGGGAGCTCGGTTAACCCAGTGAAGTACCTCGGTGCCCCTTTGCCGTTCTATAGGGACAGTGAGCCGTATTGGCGTGAACAAACCCAGGAGATTCGCGCAAAGGTGGATAAGTGGAAGGGGGCTTTTTTGTCAACGTTTGCTAGGGCAACGGTGTGCAACTTGTTTTTCGTTTGTAAATTGTGGTATGTAATGCAGGTACTACATTGCTCTCGTGCGAATGTGCAAAAGCTGCATCGGGAGTTTGCGGTTTTTGTGTGGGACTCAACCTTGGAGAGGTGCAGCCGCACCAACCTGTTTAGGAGAGTCAAAGATGGGGGACTGGGGCTGGCGCATTTATTTTTGCACCAGCTGGTCAACAAATTTTTTTTCTTAAGGGATGTAAGACACCCCTTTCTTCGAACAGTATGTCAACTAAGGCTGGGCAGGGTACTTCCTGACTATGTTGTCACCAACGAGTACCTGTCGGGGGGTATTTTTGGATTTTTTAAAGAAGTAGTTGGGAGTGTGAACTTTTTGAGTGCACGTTTCTCTAAAGATTATTTAAGTACAGTGAAGCGGAAAACCCTGTACAATAATATTGTGGATGTTGTCTTCCCTGTGCCCTTGTACAGAGCTATGTACTGTGGAGGACCCGGCCAGGATGTGCTCAAAAGGGTGAAAAGAATGCAAGTACAGCCTGGAGTAAAGTCTTTTTTCTTTCGGCTACACACGGGAACATTATTAGTCCGGACTTTTATGGAAGAAAGGGGGCTTTTTGTGCCATGGGGGACAGATTGATTTAGCTGCAAATCGCCGGAGACTATAAACCACGTTTTTTTGCATTGTTGGGAGGGCGTATATTTTTGGGATGTTTTACAGAGGACACTTTGCAAGGACTTTCCGCTAAACCCTCACGGCATACGGTATCTCTCCGTAGACAAAGAGGTGGAATGCCTTATGACTTAGTCATGGCGCTAGGCCTCCACAGCATATGGCACTCACGCACAGCAAAACTGTACAACGACGTTGATGCCCGTTCCGCAAAGCAGTACTTCAGAGAAAGTGTAGGTCGTTATGTGGAGGTAATTAAATCTCAAGAGGTATCGCCTGTATGGCTGCCAAAGATAGAGCAGCTTACGTCATTGAAAGAGTTTTAAAAGACATCACTAGGCCTAAGTCGGGCCCGCCTCACCACGTTTTTGTCGTATATCATTTACGCTGTTGATCTGTGATGTGTTGTGAATTGTCGAATCCAGGCAATAAAAAAAAAGGTTTTGTGGCGCAGTGGGAAGAGCACCATGTACCTCGCGTTCTGCCCACAGGGTTGTGGTATCGAAACCGGGCGCCGCTAACTTTTGTTTTTTTTTTATAGTGTAGGGGGAGGGGTGTGGACGAGAGAGGGGCATCGGAGAGGAGAGGGGAGGGGGTGAGAAGCGGAGAGCGCAGCTCCCGCGGCGAGGAGATTGGGGGAGGGGCGCACGACAACAACGCCGACGCTGCATGGACAAGGCAAGTGAATGAGATGCAGTCGCATCTAAAAAGGCAACACCTACGTAAGTACGAGTTGAGTCCTACAAGTGAGAGTACAGAGCCTGAGGAAGAGAGCGGAACCACCATGAAGCCGACGACTTCAACGACATCGATGGGTGTTCCAGTAACCAGTCATCGACCGCGAGAGTGTTCAAACGTCCCTGCATCAACAACACCAACGACACCGTGTGCTCCACGAAATTACGACTCAGCTAAGACAGCGCTTAAGGTACGCCATGCCACTGTGTATCCCTCTCTCAGAATTGAAAATACGACGATACTGGAAACAGCACACCAGGAGCTGAAAGCAGATCATAAGGGGCGCACGCAATACTCTTCCACCAGATCAGCACGGAAAGAAAACATCTTTGATGGTGAGGTAGTTTTCGAAGCTACCGCCAGTGAAATCTACATACCTCAAGTTATTGAGTATACCCATGTTTATGAGTATCCAGCCGTGAGCCTCCCTGCAGGCCTTATGCGAAGGTGATTCATGAGAGGGAAGATGCGGAACAAGATAGCGAGGGGCTAATCAAAACCATCGAGACAAATCCAACAGACGACAATATGAGGTCATCATCGCGAGAGAAGCCTGACAATGCCTCGGAAAGGTGTGGCTGTACGGCCGTACGGCCGATACAACGAAAGTGAAGCCGTTACCCTACTATGCGGACGGGGCCACACGAAGCAAAGCACTTAAATGCAATGACCAGAAAACAACAGAGCCCACAAACGCGACACGGCAGCGTCACGTCAAGCTGGTCAGAACTCAAAAACGCTCCACATGTCTCCTAGAAAGAGAGCATCAAGGGATACTCGTACCAACATAAGAACATCGAGTATCAACCAAGCCACCAAAGGTTTTCAGAAATAAATGAAGGGGGGAAGAGTAAGTGTAGCCACCGAACGTTACAGAGCCCAGAACGTGAATAGTCAGGATTCAAGTCGGGTTGTCAACTGCAAACACAGGACATCGATGAAGCGACTACCAATTGGTCTGCACACAAAACTATGCTGCAAGACATGTCTGTGACTCATCCCCTGGCGTGCTCATCATGAAGAAAACCAGACAGAAAGCGAGGCGTAAGGGGAAGTCTAGGCGAAAGAGGAGGCCGAAAATAAGAAACAAAAAGAAGATCGGACGAGGACTGGATAACAACGGCAAACTGACTAGACACCACCACCACTCGTAAGAACCCTTGTTGGCCGGGAAGATGATGCGATGGTGGTTGTATTAGCAAGATGGCGGATAAAAGAAAGTCGAAGCAGCTCGAGGGAGAGCTTCTAACGAGAGATTTCGGGCACCGATAATGATGTTTTCATCGGTGGCGCGATGATGATTAGAAAGTTTCTACATCTTCCCCGGCTCCATTTTCCCCGCCCACAATGTTGGCGTGGTCAGTCCGCGTCCAGTAGGTGCCTTCAGTTCGTTCGTTCTTTTCGGATACTTTGAGGCACTCAGTAGGCGAACCTGCAGCTGGGGCCGTCTTCGGAGCACATGCCGGTAGAGTCGGTGCAGATGACGCAACCATGCGGAAATTCGAAGCAGATCTTCGACGCCTCTGAACTCGGATGTGTAGTCAACCAATCTACATACATCTCGGCCTGACAACACCTTCCTAGCTCCTTGAGGCTTCTTTCTGGATCTTGGCACTTTCCTGGTTGAAGAATCATTGTGTGATGCATTCCCTTTCTTAAAAGAGCGCTTGCCGCACTCTTTGGCTCTGTTGTAGGATGCGTGCAACGACAATCCTCTTGGGATGTCTGTCATGATGGTCAGTACCCAGCTCTTCAGCGTCGACGATCGACTGTCTTTTGGTTGCCGAAACGTATCTCTCATTCTGCACGTTGAGTTCTCCAGGAGGTAAATCCGTTATCTCAGTTTGGAAGAACTCCTAATACATAGCTTGCGGTGACGCCAAGGGAGTCGAGGAGATGCCTGACTTGCTCATCCTAATGTCGGCGGTCTCTTGGAAGGCACAGAATATCAAGGCGTCTTCTGTCCGAAGATCACGCGAAGCCAACCAAGTTGTCGCATTGTCACGCTGTGTTTGCGGTAGGAACTGTCGCACATGCAAAGTTTCTATCGCAGAGGCTTCTGGAAATTCTTCACATGAATTGGGTCACATAATTCTTCTGTCAGTTTATAAAACTCATTGAAGTTTGAGAGGAATTTGTTATTTCGTCGATCTGGCTCGGTTTTGTGGCGTCGTACGTTTTGTATTTCAATTCATAGTAGATACGGATCATGACATGAGTAATGTCATCTTGATATGTTACATGGGTGGCATATTCTTCATCCAGGGAGTCGCTGTGAATAAACGGTTCGATTTCTTCGTTCAGTGTTCTCAATACAATTTCTGTTTTCCGTAGCTGTCGCATCAATTCCTTCAACCTGACGCAAACACCACTCGTCGTTACAGACAACCGTAATGCGGATGGTGCGTTTCTGCGTACTTCACGATCGTATAGCCGCACCTTTTCTCTCTTCGTCTTAAGTTCATTAAGGCGCATCGTATCGTCAAGACTACTCTGGTCACACATCAACGTTACTGCGTCTTGCATTGCGCGATCAGCGGCGGCATTCCCCTCACCGTTCAAGGAATCGCCGCCCATCGAGGATATCTTCGGAGGTGAGGATCCGTCGTCGTAGATTCCGCCCGCCGCCTCGGCCACTTTTGGGTACCACCACCGGTTCAGTCCATCACACCCGTCTGTCGTCGGTATCAAGGGGTCCGTTCTCCTCCACAAGGCCGAAGTTTGGAAAACTGCGAATCGCAGGAGGGCCTTCTTCCCGGGTTTCGGCACCATTTAAAATGAGAGGAGAGGCCAAGGGCATAGGCATCTCGGTGATTCCATGGTGGTTCTATTAACAAGATGGCGGATTGGAGAAAGACGAAGCAGCTCGAGCGAGAGCTGCTCACGAGAGATTTCGGGCACCGATGATGATGTTCTCATCGGTGCTGCGATGATGATGAGAAAGTTTCTACAATGATCGTTAAAGTGGCAGAGGTAACAACACAACCTTCGAGTGTTTAGTAAGTGCCTTTCTTGACACAGTTGCTAAGTACTGCAATGAAAATCATACTGCTAGAAACCTGAAAGAGTCTACAACCTCCTTCATATATCTTTTAGGGCTGTACGACTTTCGTTTTCGGACGAGACCATATACGCTGGTAACGCTTTTGACAGCACAGTTTGTAAAAATATTCGCAGAAAAGGGTAATTCGTATCCCGAAGGAACAAAAACCGATTACCAAGCTTGCGAAGGTAAACGTGACACAACCCGACCCGGCCCTCCTTAAGTCGCCGGAAAAGATTGGTTCTGCTTGAACGCTCCCAAACTCAAGACCAAATGAGCGCGGCAAACACACGATGCATTTTCTGATCTTCAACTTTCGAGCAATGAATGACTTGCATCACTTACCACAGTTTCGCTACCAGAAAAAGGTTGAAAACTGTGGCACGTGCGAAAACAGACAAAGCTCGACTTCCCCACTTTGTTCCGTTTTCGCGCAGCCTCACTGTTTCGGATTCCCAGTAGTCGCGGCTATCCTGATAGCTGGTGTGCGTGACCATGGCACATTTTCAAAAACTGATGGTGCTGCTGCCCACTACCCATAAAAACCTACACACTTTGCCCAATTAACAGAACTCTTTGTAACGCTACAAAATTCCTTTGTTATCTTTACTGCTTTGCTGTTGCTCTCCTTGTTCTCACAGAATACAGCCACGTCATCCGCATATGTTAATAGTATGACCTCACTCGAGACAAAACCCGCGCAATCCACCATGATTGATTATGCAGAAACAAAAAGGTTCCAAAAATGCAAAACAACAATGGAGGGGCGGTGCATCCCTGCTTCACAGAAAATAAAATGGTAATGTTTTTGGATACACGCTTGTTTGCAATTAATTTTGTGAAACATTCACGATACGCCATACATATACTCTCCTTCACATCGGCAGCATCACCATATTCGAGAACGCAGAACAAAATTTCGTGACACACTTTATCAAAGCCATTCTCATAATCAATCTGAAGAATTCGTACTTTTCTAAAGAATACATCACAACACTGTAAAACACTGCGTGCGACATGAACATTGTTTATTATGCTTCTACCTCGTATGCCGCTTCTCTGATGCTGCCGTACTAGCGTCGTTACTATTTCCTTTAATATATTTGCTATAAACGTCATCAGTACTTTGTAGTCAGTATTGGCCAAGGTGATTCACCTGTAGCCAGTTACATACTGAAGTTTTGCCCTGTCGTCTGACTTTGGGATTAAGACAGTATGGGGTCTCGAAAAAGAAAGAGGCAGAACACCCGCCTTGAACGTTTCAGATAACACCGTATACAAAAATGGTGGTTTGAAAACCTCTTTTAAAAACGGTACCAAAGCCGTGCGGGCCAGGAGACGTGCCCCCCTTTAAATTGCCGATGGTTCTCTCTACTTCACCTAACGTTATGGGCTCTTGTATTTTTAACATCGTCATGCAGACGTGCCATGAAGCGAAGGAAGTCTTGTTTGAAGTCTTCCATATTGGGAACGGCAAGACTGAAGATTGTAGTGTAATGTTATACAAAGGCATCTTCTATGACATTTTTATCTCGGGTAGCTCTCCGCCTACCAGTATCATTCGCGTTGGCTTAGCGTAACGCGACTCGTCCCTTTACGCTTAAAAATAAACCTGAATTGAAATTGAGAGTCTGTGCCCGCATGAGGCGCTCGACGGCGCAACGATTCTTGAAAATGTGAGGGGGTGTGCGCTTAAGATGCAGTTCGCCGTCCGTTTCTGCGCCGCACTTCGCGCTGCTGACTCAGAGGCTCATTATCGTTGCCGTCGAAAGAACCGACGAGTGAGTGCTGCCTCAGCGCACTGCGGCTGCGCCCAAATATTGCATTCGGGAGTATCGTAATCGCCATCCAATTTTTATGCAGTTTTAGCATTTCAAGTATCTTAGCTAAGTATGTCTTGTAGAGCACTGGTGCAGTAAGCGTCCCCCAAATTTCCACGATACCTCATGTCTAGCGACTGCATTTCTTAGACGGAAAAGCGTACGCGATTGAGTGGTCGTGGTGCTGACCGCTGTGCTTGTTCACTCACCGCAAAAAAGTGCTTCCTGCACCCTAGTTTTATGCTGTGCGGTGAACGTTTTGGTTCATTTTATTTCCTTAGTACCCACGCTGACTCTAGTACCGCCGTCATATGACTCTTCTGACTGTTCCGTCGCTTGTGCGGCGCTTGTGTGGACTGGACTTAGAGCTTCATACAGGGTCCAAACTAACAAACTAAAGGCACATTCTTCCATTCGGAGATGTCACGGCGGCGTTTCCGCGCCTCGCAGCCAATGACGGCCTGCGGAAGCTCTGTCGTCTCTCTCCTGAGAGGGTGGGCGAGTAGGACAGTGACGGGTAAGGGAAACGGCGGGGAAGATGCAAGAAAGCCCGTACTTTCAGAAGTAGAGGGGTTTAATTCCGGTTAGACAGGAGCGCGCTCAGGCGCTGGGTTCGTGAACCTGCGCCTGCATGACCCCTTCATACAGATGAGAAGGCTCGCCTTGAAACACCTCCACTGTTAGAATAGGGACCGGGCGGTCGTTCTGTGGCACCACCGTCGATTCAGCGAACAGCTTCTGAAAAGGTTCTTCTGAACAGCTTCTGAACAGCTTCTGAACAGCCTATGAAAAGCTTCTGAAAAGGTGAAAAGGCAACGAAAACACAAAAATCAGTCAGATGCAAAAACAGTTTACGTAAAGACCTGCTCTAAATTTTAAGATTCACGCAAATGAAACACAAGGCTGACACCATGGTTATCGGTACCTACAATAACTGCAACAATGTGGTGTAGTAACCAAAGCTTAAATGCAGGTTTGTTATATAGTTTAGGCTGAATGAAGAATGCAACAGTCCTGCATTAAATAAGTGTAAATACGGTGCTGGAGGTCTTTGAGAAATGACTTTATTCTGCGGTGGACAGAACGAGGCCGATTATGATTATGATGAAAATACAGTAGAAGCTCGTTAATTTGAACCTGAAGGGGACCAAAAACTAGTTCAACTTAAGTGTAGTTCGAATTAGAAAGCGGGCGCTAGGAATGAGAGTTCAGATTTTACCGGCCTATTCTGCAACTGTAGCTGATCGAAGGCCAAACGATCAGCTACAACAAAAACCTGCAACAGCTTGAGCCGAACAATGGCAGCGCCCGCTGTGGAAGTCAACACATGCTACGGCATGCTCCAGCGCGCTGGCGAGCCAGTCAAGTGAACTTTGCACTAAATGCACACCTTCTCGGCTTCTCGTTCATACTATTGGATATCTGCTTAATTTGGTTTGGTTTTCCAATGAGCTGTATTCAATATGGGCCAATGTTTATATATCCAAGGAGTGATCAAAGCCAGTGGCTGCTAGTTCGAACTGACTGTTGTAAATACCGTCCCGCTCGAATTATCGGGAAATCTCTCCCACCGAAATACGTGGTGTATCACCGGGACCTGGATATCAATTTAGATTGTCTGTAATATCAAATTAATCAATTTCAAACTAGAAGCTTTCACGCTACGACATTTCCTTTTTTAGAGCAATGAAAGCTTTTTGGTCGTAATATTTGTACATTAGTAGTGCATTCATGATCTGTCCCTGTAGTAACCTCAGCTCAGTTGTGGACAGGAATAGCTAGGAAGTGGGTAAAATTTTCACATTCCAAAGGGTTAAAGACGTGTACAGGCACAAAAATAAACTCATTAAAAAAACTTACGAATTGCACATTAGAAGGCTCAAATTATTCGCTGACCTAGAAATTTTTTTACACTTATGTGTAATACAGTGGACAAATATTACCGTAATAAGTCAAACGTCAGACGGTACTGTTTTTAAAAGGTTGTTTAGGAAAGTCGGGGGCCGTCTTAGATTGAAGGATGGGAGTTTTCTGTATTTCGCCCTAACATCGCGCTTGCTATTTTGAATAAAGTTTATTCAATCAATCAATCCTTGACATTCAAAGCCATCTCACAGCCACAAGCTTGCAGCTTGCAGGTTATTTACCTTACTCAAAGTCGTGGACACAGCTGTCAATGTTCCGTGCTTGTTTGTGCGCATTGCCGAGTGACTTCGAGAAACAACTGTGTTCGCATCACAATAGTGCCCACCAAGCGGTGCCATTACACGGTGGTTTTTAAGCGGAAGGTAGCCTTGAAGGCAACGAGAACTTCAAACTACCAGGAACAGCGTTCCTTCAGCATAACGAGAGGAATGTGTGCCGATGGCGCAAGCAGTAGAACAAACTTTTCAACTGTGCTGCCAAGCGAATGGCCTTCACACGACCTTAGAAATGTCGACACCAGGGTGTGGAGAAGGATGTCACCGACTTTATCCGGCTGCAAGAGAAGCTGGATTACCAGTGATGATGAAGATAATATAGGTGAAGGGAAGGGATATGGAAAACATTCGAAATGACGGAGGGACTCAGCTCAAGGTCGACTAGGGCTGGGTCACTCGTTTCACGAAGCAGGTCGGGTTCAGCCTGTGACGGCGGACGTCTGTGGGACAAAACCTTCCCGCTGACATTAAGGCGAGGCTAGTCACATTCCCTCTCTTTGTTGTCAAGACGCAGCTGAAAAAAGAGTGGAAAAAATCAGTAACAGCGACCACACCCCAGTGTATTTTGGCGCGGCTGTGTCCTTCACCGTGAATGTGAAGGGCGCTAAGCAAGCGAAAGTGAAAACTGCGGGTTACGAGATGATGATCATGATAGTTTGAGTTTAATGGCGCAAGGCCAACAAGGACAAAGAGCGCCAAAGGCAAAGTTAATTGATGAGGACAGATGTCGAATAAATACTAAATTGTCGACTAAAAACAAAATTGAAGCGAATGCAAGAAGACGGCTGGTATATAGGGCCAGTGTGATTATGCATGATATGAAAGAAGCTGTAAAAACTTGGCGTCTGATAAAAACTGAAAGACACGCTTGTTTGAAAACATTGGGTTGTTGACCAAGTGTGATGGGTGTAGCGGGATGTGTTGTCTGCAGAGTTCATAAAAACGTTTGCATCGTGTGGTGTTGAGTGTCTTGCATTGAATGAATACGTGAAATACGGATAGGGCCTCTCTGCATATACTGCACTGGGGTCTAGAAGATCCCGTGAGCAGATACGAGTCTGTTGCATCCGTGTGCCCTATCCGTAGCCCAGCCAAGGCGACTTCCATGTATCTGTTGTTGGAGTCAGCTGTGTACCGATCCATAGTTTTTCAGTATGCAGTACCGAATTTTGTTTGGACGGGTGAAATGCCACTTAGGGAGGAATATTCCATGACGACAACAATAGCCATCATTAGCTGGCGGCCATTATCATCAAGATCATCATTCTATAGGCATAATTGAGAATCAGGGGGAGAGGGGGAGACTAGGGAGGAACCCTCTTTCCAGAGCCTCTGTTGCGCTTGCGCCGCTGCAGGCCCAATCGATAAGCTCGCGCTGGCCCTCCACGTGCCCCCTTGATGGGAGTGATCCTGATGTTTCGTAAAAAGAAGGGGGGGGGGGGGTGTTCTGTGCTTGCTAAATCATCTGCTGTAATGGCACTAACCCACTACGTGCACTTAACTTTACATAGCAGTGAAATACCTATCGCGTGTGGTAGTTATTTGCCTAAAGAAAGCCTTAGACTTCGTAATGCACTCGCTCCTCTTGGAAAAATTAGAACAATTTGTGTTTCACGGACATACCCTGGAATTTTTTTCCAGTCCAGAGTTTTTTTCCAGTTACAGTATGTTTCTGTTCTCGGTGTTCCGTCGTCACTACTGGAAATCCCTACAGGTTCGGGCCTTGGTCCGCTGCCATTTTCTCTGTATGTTAATGAATTTACTATGTATTTAGCATCATCCAGGGCCATAATGTAAACGGACGATACCGAAATCATTATCTGTCAAAAGTCAGCAGACGATGGGGTAAGTGCGACAAATTATGAGTTGTTGCGCTTATAAAATTGTCTAATGGGCATAACTTAACACTGAACAGTTCAAAAACACAGTACAGACAGTACATTCTAGTTCGTTCCCTACCTAAGTGCTTTGATACAGACCTCATTAATATATTCTTTATAATTCTTTGCTTGAGCAAGTTGACGCTATAAAAAATTTCTTAACTGGCGCCACCGCTTCCTTTTTCTTTTTTCGGCCTTTTCTTTCTTTCTTCTGAAGGATGCGTACAGGAGCCCACTTTAACTCCTCATATCAAGGCACCGTTGCTGCATATGCAGAACTGGCGTCTCAAGCTCATGCACAACCGACAACGTTGTTGAAGAGAAGCCCCATCTCGGTAGCCTTGGTATTTTTCACGAAGTGCGCGGGAGTGTGCCAGGGCTTGCAAAACATGCACCACCCACATTTCCGAAAGGTTCTAGGAAGCCACTCTGTTGGTGAACTGATTAAAGAAAACGAACGGCGCATAAGAAACGCAAAATGTTTTCTGATCCACCAAGTGGGCTTTATAATGTTAGAATGTTTCCCAGGGCATGAAGTCTGTGGTAAAATTATGGTAGGTGTGCACCTCGTACATTTGTTGTCCATGAAGTGAAATAGTCACATTCTTGCACATATGTAAACTTAGAACTTCAAGTGTACCCGACTCTTGACCGAGGCCTCCGGTCATGTCAAGAGGGCTTCTTTCCCCCATTTTTTTCCAATAATCATGTGTTCATTCATTCATTCATTCATTCATTCATTCATTCATTCATTCATTCATTCATTCATTCATTCACAAGTAACGCGCGTGGGTATTTTTCGCATGGACCGTTGCTTTAAAGGCGATGTCCGTAATTTATTTTATTCTGCTAAGCTCCTAAATGGGTTATTGGTGCCATGCGCTGCAGCGTGTGAATCAAGGTAAATGAGGTGCATGTTATCTTCCGATGATTTTTTTTAAAGAAATGCATTTAAACGCACAACATGAGGTTGGTCTGAAAAATCTTAAATTATAGTGCAGAGAAAGGGACGTCGAGGGGGCTCCGATATAATAAATGCGACAGATATAGGTCACTAATTTTACCCCCCTCCCCCTGCATTGAGTGAAGCTGTCACAGAAAGACAGCCAATAATAAATATAGAAATTTTCCTTCTTAGATGGTCCAGACGTCCGGCTGGAACGGTAAGACGACTGGCACGGAAAAGGGCATGTTATCACTTTAATGGTTTCTCCAAGAGCAAGACCCTAGACACTTAACCACCACGCCACCAAGCAGTGGTGGAAGTGAAAGAAGACGTCGATTGCAGTGATATTTCCATTGTTCTTGGACTTTGTTTCCACTTTTGCGCTTATTGGGCATCGCCTGGAAAGGAGAATGCATGGCGCATGGCAGAAAGTGTTATAAATATTCCCGACAGTTGGGGGCGGACAATAGTATATCCTGGCCTCTTGCTGAACTAGCAATGCGAGAACAACATTTTGCATCCTCCACGAGACATGGCCGAAGCTATGAGGAATTGTTCGACGTAATGCTGATATCGTTATAAGCTATCCGTATTTTCAACAGGCTTTTATGAACTTTCATGGAGTCGATAGTGTTATTCTAGAGCTGCCTTCAAGAAAAACGACGAGTGACTTTATTGAGGCGCATGCAAAATTGGCCCCAGAAATCGCGCTGTGCGGCGACCATTATACTTTGACCTACTTTAAAAGAAACGACTTCATTGAGTGACAAACACGTGTGTGTATTTGACGAAAAAAAAAGAAAGGTGGATTCGTAACTGATTTCCTTACTGAGTGGAACGGCTAATGCTGTTGAGATTGAGCATGGCGCCCTAAACGTTCTTTTTTTTTCTTAGAGCAGTACAAAGAGAATTTATCCTCGGGAGTGTAGACATCCCTATTTTCCGTACGAAATTTTAGGGAATGATTCTGTCTGTACACAATTTCAGCATATATTTTAGGTTCCCACTATTTTCGACTCGTTCTCTGCATGCATCATCCTAAGAACCGAAAAAGGCTCTGACGTTCTGGGACACCTTTCCTTCGTTTCTTCACCCAGCTTTGTGAGAATAGGTTTTCTGTACATAGAAGTAATAGAAGATGAATCCTGTACATAGAAGTAATAGATCAATTAACCAGCCTGTATCTCGGTACCCCTGTGCTCTTGTGATGTCCGATTAAGAGTTTGCCATGGGAGGTGACATTCAAGCTTTCTTCTACTACTACGAGGCCGTCGCCAAGGCGCACTTATTTCTTGCCATTATAATAATCACCACGCTTGTTCTGGAAAGCCAATATTTTGTAAATCTCAAGAATGTGAGTATCAGCCACTACTTTTTCATCCACATTTCTTCCACAAAACGCTTACCTGTACTAATCAGGCCTCGATTCATCTATCAATGCCCTTTTGTTCCCATTCAGCCAAATGCGACGCACGTTAGAACGTACATTTAATCTGCTCCATATTCCACATTATACTTCCCCTGGTGTACAACTAGGCGCGTTAAAAAATGATTTTGGGGTGTTTAAGGAGCCAAAGCAACACCTGTGCTCAAAGGCGCGCCGTAATGGAGGGCTCCAGAATAATTTCGACCTCCTGGTTATCTTTTACGTTCGCCGAAATCTCGACACAGGGGCAGGCCTTTCGCCTTCATCTGAAAAGCTGCCACCGAGGCTGGGATCGAACCCACGCAGAACGCCTTAGCCACTGGGTCACCGTTACAGGTTAGTCGCTTTTTACCTAGGAGTATGCCGGAGTGATGCGGTGTCAGCCTTTTATTGTTATGTTGTGGAGACAGTCCGGTTTTCCTGTTATCCGTTTTATTCCGGACCCTACTCTTAGGTTCTATAACTTCACTGCTATCTATTTCGCTTCCTGGGTTTAATGCTTTAAATAATCTGGGTCGCATTATAATCTGGCAGACAGCTTTCTGTCTGATCCCCCAACTGGGTACTCGTAAATATATGAGTAAACCAAACAAGCACGCAACCAACACCTCGCGGAGCAACGAGAACGACGCGGCTCGAGCTGCTGCACGGTCATTCTGGCTCCAACCATCGAACCTTCCGGACGCCCGCTCTTCGACGCCGCTCAGCTAGGCCTACCGCCATCTTCCCCCGAACTCGTCTCTCCAGCTTTGCCGACCAACGAAACGTCGGCCACTTCCCACCAGCCCTGACCTGACCACCAGCCCGGACCCCACCCAGCATGGGTGAGTGGCAGTTTCCGCTCTGATCCCAGCTCTTTTCATTGGCGGTCTTCTGACTTAGCGTAGCGACGAAGTAGTTGTCGTTGCTCCACGTCATTTTAACCTGTCCAGCTCGCAATCTCGTTAGGATAACACGGCTATTTGTTGCCCCTTTGGGGGATGCTTGGTTTGCTGTTCCCACTCCCGGTGTTCTCTGAGCGAGCGCCGGCAAAAAGACCTAGCCCTTCGGCCTCCGAGGCGCAGGAGTAGAGTCGTTATTGTGACCATTACAACCTTGGTCCCACAAATTTTTGTCTCTAGCAATGTGTTTGTGCCATAATGATTTTTCGGTAAATTTTCTTTGATTGCTTGTGTGGTTTAACGCGCCGACGCAACGCAGGCGATGAGGCGCGCCGTAGTGGAGGACTTCGGATTAATTTTGACTACCTAGGGATCCTTAACACGCGCCGAAATCTCGTACACACGGGCTTTTTTGCTTTTAGCCTCCATCAGAAAAACGGCCACCGCGGCCGGGAATCGAACCCCCGTCCTCGTGCTCAGCAGCGCAACGCCTTAGCGCCTGAGCCACCGCGGCGGGTCTTTTCGGTCAATTTTACGCGCGTTTACGAAGCGGTTTGGTATCTTTACAAGTGTTTAGTTGTGGGCGCAGAGCTGCCCCGTTTGCACTTGCCCCCAAACTACGTTGGAAACCTTTGGCACTGTGTGCCTTTTCTGTCAGTTTGTAGACGAATGGGATTGTTCTGTTTGATTTTTTTAAATACTGTGAAGACGCAGCTAAGTTAGTTAAATAACCGCAGTCGTTTATGTGGACAGCTAACATATAGGAAATTTAAAACTTTGTGCATGAATTTCAGATGGAAACAATTGCAGTAGTTTAGCGAACTTGTTAACCAATTCGTGCGTACACCTTGGTACGCCGCTAGTTCTTGATTTTTTTTTGTAACCACGATTAGCAAGTAGCCACGAAATAGGTATACGGTAATTTTAAAAATTTCTGGTGTTTCTTTACCCTAGCGGGTGAATGCCCTATCTCCGCCAACTATGTATTTTGGCAGCGTGTAGTCTCTAGGAAGTGGTGTGAATAGACCATAGGAATTCGCCAAAATTCTCGCTGCAGTGGCCTCTCACTGGGAAAGCATGTCTGGAGCATCGTTGAGCCACGAATGTCGCGAAAACCTGTTCTGCAGACTGCTTCTGCGACGTTTGGATATTGGAAATACAAAGTGGGGCAACTTTCGTTTGCGTTTTTTTTTTATTTTGTAGGGTTTGTGTTCGCGAGTTTTTTGCAGTAATGATATTGCTATAATTATCGCGCGACCGACGCAGAGGACGACGCAGTTTATGCATTTTTGTGAAAATACAGGGCGTCGCAGTGTGCGTTCGTTACCACCGTTTATTTGGGGTTAGATTTGTTGTATTTATTTTCACCTTCATTTTTTGAGGACGGTGTATAAAAGACATATTGTGTACTTTTGTCTTGTTCTTTTTTATTCTATTTTGAAGAATTACCTAACCTCACGGTATAACGATTAATTGCGAAATTTCGCAAATACGCGTTTTTGCGGAAACCCAGCCCCTTGTACTGTTGGTGCTTTTCCCCGAAGTTATATTCCAGTTTGGGTTTTTCTTTCAGGGCGTTATTTCGATTTTCTTATTTCGTTGTTTTTTGTGGGCGGTGTATAAGATAACTTGTCTATCACTCTATTAGTTAATTTTATAGTTTTTTTCTATTTTTTGTATTTGCTGTTTTTATAGTTTTGCTTCGTGGAGTTATCTTTCTTATGACACCGTAAGAATTAAATTTCTTAATTCGCCAATTATCCGTGTTTCTTTCTAGTTCACGGCGTTGCATAGTTGGGTATAAAAATGAATCTTGTGGTACCGGGGTTCTTGCACCCGGCCGCGGTTCCCAAGAAAGGACACTGAGCCCCCTCGATCACACCTTTACTTGGAGTCCCGCTACGCCAAGGTACACCGCTCAGCCGATCCGGCTGCACACACGTCGCCCAGCCGAGTCCGCCATGTCCTATCCTCGCTCCTCTCGCGCCACCTCCTCATCCTCCGCCGGCACATGTCCATCCCGTGGGATTGTCCCCCGCCACTATTGCCGGATTACCACACTCTCCCCCCCTCCGAAGAAAAGGCCGACGCTGGCTGCCCTCGGCTGCAATCGTCGGCACTCTCGAGGGACTCCCACGGCTCAGCCCGGATGGCAGTAGACCGGTGCCACAGGTGGCCTCATAAGACCCGGGGGTCCCTGCAGAAGGTCCAAACGTGGCAAGGTCCTGTCCGCGGGCCTTGCTCCGCGGGTCGCGTCGGCACTCTCGAGGGACTCCCACGGCTCAGCCCGGATGGCAGTAGACCGGTGCCACAGGTGGCCTCCTAAGACCCGGGGGTCCTTGCAGAAGGTCCAAACGTGGCAAGGTCCTGTCCGCGGGCCTTGCTCCGCGGGGGTGGCGTCCGGCGCAGTCGTCAGCAGCTGTCCGCCTCGAGCTCCCGCTTCATCTTGGCGAACTCCTCCTTGGTCATGGAGCCATCGCCCTCGCCGAGCTTCTGGAGCTTCTCCCGCGAGGCGTCGAAGTCCGGCCGCGGAGGGGCCGGGAGAATGATCATTCCGGCGTAGTCCTCGCTCTCCTCCAGGGCGTCATGGAGCCAGATGAACTCCTCGTGCTGCCGAAGCACAGAGAACTCCGGCTTCTGGAAGTCCGACAGCGTCGTCTTGGTGTGGACAGTGAACTTGACCTTGTCCCTCTCGCTGAGGGCATCCGAGATGTCCACCACCAGAGACTGGTCCGCCAGGTCGATCGTGTCTGACCGCATCTTCAGCAAGCTGTCGGTCACATTTGCCGCGGAACACCAAAACGAGGAAGAAGACCACAATGCCCTTCCCAGGAACCACGGCCGGCCCCACGTTCAGGGCGCCAAATGTGGTACCGGGGTTCTTGCACCCGGCCGCGGTTCCCAAGAAAGGACACTGAGCCCCCTCGATCACACCTTTACTTGGAGTCCCGCTACGCCAAGGTACACCGCTCAGCCGATCCGGCTGCACACACGTCGCCCAGCCGAGTCCGCCATGTCCTATCCTCGCTCCTCTCGCGCCACCTCCTCATCCTCCGCCGGCACATGTCCATCCCGTGGGATTGTCCCCCGCCACTATTGCCGGATTACCACAATCTGTAGTGAATGCTTACGCACGACAAAGGCCGTTTCCATCGCTGCGCTGCGGCGTTTGGGAGTTCATTGTACAAGCAACCTTTGACGCTGTTATGCTGGAGGTTTAGAAGAATCCCATACGTCTACAAAATCAGCGAAATATGCTTCGGGGAACCTTTAGGCATCTAGGCACTTTTTCTTTACGAACTTAAGGCTCGGTTCGATGCGCTCGCCTCATTAAACAACAGAAGCACACAAAACTGCGCTTTCAGCGTGCCTATTGTGTACTGCGCAAAACACGTTTTTCACTTGAACCCTCTCAGAGATCATGTTTGCTCGCTTTTGTAGCGGCACCGGTATGAAAACTTCGTGACCGCCATTACCATTCTTTCCTCTCTCTCCGCTGTTCTCCGGCTGCGCGCAGTTCAACAACTCGTATTAGCGATCAAGCACTAATGGAGTCCCGGACCCGTCCATACGACATCCACGGATCCTGTAATAGTTCCGAGCCGCACTTCGAATTGACCCTCCAGCAATATCGGCAGCGAAGAAAAGCTAGCGCCACCGGAGCCGCGCGAGCTGTCGGCGGATCGAGGGCGATCATTTTTAGAGCGAGAGCTCCACTATGCTACACCTTTCAAGGTCATTCATTGCGTCGCCTCGACCTTCAGTTGCCGGCGGGCAAGCTGCTCCTTTCTTCCCTCAATCGGTGCAATGCGGATGCGGTGTCAGCCACTAGGCAAGAGTGAAACAGGTGCTCGTCTGCGCTCTATCGCTCTAAGTAAGGCTTGGGTTTGGGCTAGTTCGCTATACATCGTAAGAAAGAACAGCGCAAGGGCGCGGCCGAAAGAACGTAGCGGAGGCTCAGCCGTCACAGCGGAGGCTGAGCCGTCTGTGCGTAGTCCAAGAGAACTGTGTGACTGGGCGAGGGTTCAACGGCTGCTTTGCCGGCGTTTGGAAGTGTCGCTGTCGGTGGCGTACGGGCTGGGCTGTCCCTGCGCGCACCTCAGCAAAGGCGAGAGGACGAATTCAATCACGCATTAAATCAATCACGTAGCTCGATTCGGGCAGGGGGAGACCAAGCTAAGGCAAGCTTTCGCAGAACACTTTGCGCAGTCTGTAGTGTTTGCTTTCACCGGTGATATTCAGGTAGGAGAGTTCCACCTGCGCCATTTATTGCCGGCATAATCAGCTTGTAAGCCTGGGCGCTATCGGGAAGGATAAACGCTTTCAGCTCTACATCGGCTGTTCGTGTGTCTCTTGGTTTGTCTTCGTTTTTAAATAGCGCTTTTCCAATCACGAACGCACACCAACACATGTTCACCCAACTGGCCATTCTTTTATGTGCGTCGTCGTTTAAGGGTTTTACCTCCTACATTTTTCAGCGCGTATGCGAAATTATGCTACCTCCATCGATTTTGCAGAAAAATCGTTAAGCCCGTTTCGATAATATGGTTTTGTGAAGCCCCTTCGTGAAGCCTGTTTTGTGCAGCCCACTTCTTAGAGCTTGTTCAGTGAAGATTTCATAACTTGCCTGCTCTAAAGGGGATGCGAAACAAGCCGGAGGGGCGACGCGACAGCCCGATGTTAACCCTACGCATTCTGCTCTGAGACAACGTGCTGAACCGCGACCCGCAACTCTACGTACAGGCGGTGAGTAAATATTCAGGACCACGCGAGCGCGGGGCAAAGGCCACCCATGCGCACTCTGGAGGACTGGTGCCTGTTGTCGAGGCCAGCTCGGCGTGTGCGCGTCCTTTTAGGGGCGAAGCTTCTAAAGCCATGGGTCTGTCCATCCCTTGTGTCTCGTGGTACGTGACCGCCGCATGCTTTCGGAGATGTCGCAAAGTGGGCCGCGTTGCACGCGCAAGAACCGGCTGCAACCGGCAGCGCAAACTCGGCACCGGGAACGCGAGCTTGTCTGTGTTCGCCAACGGAGGCGCGAGCGCACGTGCACTGCGAGGGGGAGATCACGCAAGAGATCACGCCACGAACGCAGGCAGTCGTTCTCGGAGATCGAACGAGACGCAAGGACCTTTGCTCGTTTCCTCTCGTCTTGTTCGGGCACAAGTTCGCCCTAAATAAAAGTTCTTTCTTAAAATACGCACTCAGATGTATCCATATGAACCCTACCACAATCCGAGGAACGTGTATAGACTTAGTGTTTGCAAACTTCCCATTGCAGCCAGTACAAGAACCTCTCTCGCTTCATTTCACAGATCATAAAGCAGTCGTAATAAATTGACCTCGCAATCCAGTCATGACAACGACGAAATGAAAATAACAAACGAAGAAAATAAACAAAAAACGAACAACAAAATAAAAGAATAAAATAAAAGTTGATTTGTACAATGTAAGCACACATTCTTACGTCTTAATGATGTAATGGGCGAACTTTCACGGGAGAGGTACGGTTACCGATGATCTCACCCTCTCGAGCTTCGCCCCACTTATCATCATTCATTCCGTGGATATGGCGTGATTTTTTTTACTCGCAGGCACGCTGATTCCCTCGCTTCTTGCAGCGGTGCTGCGACGGTCACTGAAGCACCGCAGAGCGACGCCTTTGTAGCATTCTTTTCATCCCGATGGAATATTTGCGGTTTACGTGACGATGGCGCGCCGGCTTTGGCGGCAGTCACTGATAAATGTTTACAGGGAATGTTTTGTTTTGTTTGGTATTTTTACGTTTTCTGCTTTATCGTCTATACACGTTGAGACCAGCGGCTTGCGAACGCCGTTGTCGAATCAAGTTTGTGTGAAGTCCTATTATGGTGACGCGCTATCGAGAACGAAATGTCAGCGAGATGAGTCGCGAACCTTTTTTTATTTTGTTTATTTTGTATACTACTCGACCACTCACACTATCTTTCAGCTCGATTTCCGCTGCCGATGAAGTAGGCAATTTTTAAGTTTATTAAAAGAAATTATCCCTGTTTTGTTGTTTTCTGTCTACTTCCTTAAAAATGATCGAAGAAAATTGTCTGCTCGCCCTGCACGTCGGCATTCGTTAAAATGGTACCTCGGGTTCCAATCACAGAACGTCCCAAGATTAGTCGCTACTTCTAGAAGGCATTCCTCAAAGCAAAAATTGCGGTCTATTAATGGGTCGAGGGAAGCCGGAAGCCGATCAAGTCATGCCTACAGTGATTAAGAAGGCCGGCTTGCAGATGGCCAGCGGAGCGGAAGGACAAGGTCTAAAACAGAAGGGAAGTACAAGCTGATTGTTACTGCAGTGGTTAGTACCCGCTACGTAGTGCCAAAGGAATTCGGGAGGCGCTAAGCTTATAATCTTCCGGAAAAAGTAGCGAATAATCGACGGCGTTCTTGGATGGGAACCCGAGGTGCCGTTTCGACGAATGCCGACGTGATGAGTGAACCAAAAATATATCGGACTATCTCTTTGGATCAATTTTAAGGAAGTATAAAACAACAAGAAAAACGAGATTATTCCTTTAAAAACCGGGCAAAATGCCTACTTTAGCTGCAGCGGAAAACGATCTGAAAGATAAGTTCAGTG
The DNA here is from genome assembly GCF_048455015.1 of Haemaphysalis longicornis. Lineage (NCBI taxonomy): Eukaryota > Metazoa > Arthropoda > Arachnida > Ixodida > Ixodidae > Haemaphysalis > Haemaphysalis longicornis. The sequence goes on from NW_027526385.1 coordinate 166,026,252, forward strand.
GTCAAGCAGCGTACAAAATAAAGACAATGCATAAATGCTCGCAATTCATCTCGCCAGCGTATGGTTGTCGTTAGCATGGCATTCTGCGATTGCGTTTCATACACGCCTTCATCAGCGGCGCCGTTCGGAAACAAACCATTCTGCGTAAGCATTCATGAGGATGAAGGGAGCATATGCGCCAAAGCCGGCGCAACTGTCACATAAGGCCGCAAACGAGTCATCGTGATGAAGGAAATGCTACAAAAGCGTTCCCCTTCAGTGCTTAAGTGAACATCGCAGTATCTCTGAAGGAAGCGAAAAAATCAGCGTGCCTGCGAGTAAAAAAGGGCGCGCATGCGCGGTGCGCCGGTCTCAACAGACGCCAGGCCTCCAGAGTGCGCGTCGGTGGCTTTTGCCACGCGCTCGCATGGTCCGGTATATTAAGTCCCCGCCTGTAGAACACGCATGAAGTTGCTTTACAAGTGGTGCTGCTCTAATTGAAGGTTACCGAATATTATCCGTAAACAGAAGACTTTTAGCATAAAGACAGACTTTGAAGTCAAATGTCGTGAACGGGCAAGCGTGGTAAAAAGTACTCATTGCAGTCATCGTACGTGAAGATGCGGGAATTGATTGTATACGGTTTAACGCGCCGACGCTACGCAGGCGATGAATCGCGCCGTAGTAGAGGGCTCCGGATTAATTTTGACCACCTGGGGATCTTTAACGTACGGCGAAATCTCGCACGCACGGGCTATTTTGCTTTTCGCCTCCTTCAGAAAAGCGGCCGCCGCGGCCGGGAATTAAACACGAAGATGCGGGAACCGCATCGCGTCGTAAGGCGTCGAAGACAAAAGTTCATGCGAAGGCGGGCAAATTACAGAACTTTTGTGCTGTTATTAAACCAAGGCGGTGTATACCAGTGTACCACATACCCCAGTAGGCACTAGCAAGTAACAGCCCGTGCTTACTGCTCAAGGCGAATAAAGCGTCACATACCGACGCATTATACGACATAGCCTTTGCGGGGTATCAGGCAAGCTTTATCAGCAGGATGCCTCTAATGCGCTTCAACGAATTTATTTAGATCTGTTAGAAAATGAAAACAGTGTGTAAAAATGACAAAAAGGAATAGAGAAATAAAGCAGGGGTAACTGTATTTGTCCACGTAATTGCGCTTTACACTACATTCGCATTTTACTGTGTTTTCATAACAGGCGTAAACGGAAGAGCGCAGCAACTGTGCTCTCATCGCTCAGAAGGCGAATGTTAGGGCAATACCGTCCGCAAATCACGCATAACAAGTCATAAAAAGCCGCATCCTTTTACTCCGGTTGGTCGTAAAACCATTTCCACGCATTCAAAAACGGGCTGTTTTACGTTTCAACAACCACTCGTGGAACTTTCCACCACCCCCCTGAAGTGCCACTCAGTACGCAAATTTGCGGCTCCTCGATGCTGCTGCTGGCGGTCTCATTGGCTGTAAAAAAATCCCCAAATATGCAGCCATAAATGTCGACAAAGAACTCGGCGCAACGGTGTTCATGCGTTTTATAGCACTCAGTTCGTTACATACAAAGAACAATTAACGCGCCTTGTGACGCTCAGAACTTTGACTTTTTGCTGAAAAAGATAAGTGCGTTAGAGAGATTGCCGAAGCCTCCTTATTTCCTATGAAAAACAATACTGAAGTCTGCGCTATTCGCTCCTCGGCATCGTTGCTTGATTGCGAAGTGGCACTTACGGACAATTTTGGAGACTGCATCTTTAACGTGGGTACTTGGTGATACATATACGTAACGTCTTGCTAAGGGTGCAGGCACTCTTGTGTATGTACTGCCTTCGAAATAAAATATATTAGTAATCGCTGGTAAAGTTCTCTTCTCTCCCTTACGTCGTTTCGCGCTGTTGAAGCAATGCGAATATGGCCCAAACCTCGACTTCTACAGACGCCTTGTAGGTAGCGCCTTTTCGTGAATATGGTGCTGGGGGAACATCACGCAGGAGTAAAGGCAGGTTTTCAGAGCTGGCCGGTGACCTCCTCCACTCCTCCTGCTCATTATCATCACCATTGTCGTCGTCCTCGTCATCCCCACCAGCCTATCTACGCCCCCTGCTAGGCAAAGGCCTCTCCCACAGATCTCCAATTATCCCGGTCCTGTGCTAACTGCGACCAGTTGATCCCCGCAAACTTCTTGATCTCATCTGCCCATCTAACTTTCTGCTGCCCCCTTCCCCGCTTGCCTTCTCCACAGATCCACTCTGTTGTCCTAAATGACCAACTGTTATGTTGCCTTCGCATTACATTCCGTGCCCACGCCCATTTAGGGTGCGTTCCAATTTACCGTTTAGACAGCTTCGTTGCCGTCTTCGCGGACAGTACGCCATGTTAAGCCCCGTTCCAATTCGAACGAAGCAGTCAAAGAAGACTGCTTCGAGGAGACAGCATCGAAGTCAGCAACGATGCAGGCTACCTTCCTGTCTAAACTAATAGGTGACGCCAGCGCCACCTTTTTGCGTATTAATGTTAAAACAAAAGCACTTGTTACTTTATTTAAATATTTAGTAAAAGTTACTAGTGATGAAGATGGCTTTGTTTAATTTTTTAATTACGTAACATTTGTAATAACAACGGTAATAATAGTGACGAAACTTGCGGCTTGCGCAACTCAACATGTCTGCTATGACGCTGTCGTCTGCGCTGGTGTTGCGCTTGCGACCAGAGTTACTCAATATAGACAGTTGCGAAACTCCGCTTCAGAATCCGGGCGGCGCAAGCCCCCCCACTCCGTGGAAGCTGAGGGGCAAGTCGACGCGCGCGGCACCTAGGAGATAAAAACGGAACTTCGCTAAACTATTATTATTCAAAATTCTTCTGTAAAATAAAGGTTGCTTTTTAAATTAAAACACAATAGTTACGTAAAATTTACTTGTGTTTTTGCGGCTTTTCTTTTTGTGACTTACGGCAGCAGCCGCAAGCACTTGAGTACTGCTTCAACGTTCTGCCGACAGACGACAGGCTAGTCAACTTGCCCCGTGCTTGCCCCGGCGCAGGGGGGCAACCGAAGACCGGCTTTCGATACATGGGGCCTATGGGGAGTTTCGCAACTGTCTATATCCAGTAACTCTGCTTGCGACCGCGGCGCCGTTCCAATTTTATTCCTTTAGACGTCTAGTTAGACTGCTTCGTAGGCTGTCTACGAAGCTGTCCGCGAATCGGAACGCAGCCTTAGTCTTTATTTCTACTAATATGCCCGATTATGTTCTGCCGGTGGCTTCGCAGAAGTCTGTTTCTAGACCCGCGGACAGAGGGCGCGGCGCTCTCGCACGCCCGGGTTCCTCTTTCTCCGGCTAGGGGAGGATTCAGGAGGGCGCCGCCAACCACTCACGTTTAGCTAGCAGTTTCTCTTCGCTAATCCTGGCATTCGCGCAGCGACGACGCTGCGTTGGCGAGCGAGCGCCCGTTGACTTTCCATCAGACGCAAGACCGGCACAGCTGCGCCGTTTCAGCAGATTTTACAGTGGGTGGAACTGCGTTTAACTTTTGTGTTCTCTCTGTATCTGAGGCGCCGCAGCGTATTGTTAGGCAGCCGGTATGTTTCTCGAACAGTGTGTCAGGAGCCAAGCTGGCGGTGCGGTGCTACGTGGTGAACCGAATCGCATTCCCATTCAGGGGCCTTCCAATACACGGACTTCCGAAGAGCTGTGCCGGGCAAATTCATAAGGTTCTAATTATTTAAGACAATAGCCCTCCTTGGGCTACTTGAACGGGAAACTTTTGCGCTGTCTGTATGTCTGTTTATCTGTCTGTAACTTGATTCAGCCACTCAGAGCTGCACAATGAGTTTGCACATCCACGTCTGGTGGTATGTTCATACTTGTCCACATTGTTGAACAAGAGAAAAACATTACGCAAATATGAGGCAGAAAATCAGTAGGGAAGTGCTATTTGCAGGGTTTCTTTGACAAATTCATGGATGCTTGAATTGGCAAAGAAAATAGTGCATCCACTGCAGAAATAAACATTCGCTCCGTCGCCTGCTGTCGCCCGCACCACTGCAGCTTCTGGGGGCATTTTAAGAAATCAAAAGTGAAACAGTTACGAAAGGTTCCACTAGATAGGCTCCACGTTCAGCTTCCAACGCGCGTGGAGGAGGAGCAACGTGGTTCTCTAAACGTGTAAGTAGCGCGCCTCGATGCGACGCGAGTGTCATTTGTACGGCTGCGCTGGCATCGAGGCACCCGGCCTGGAGCAGTGGAGCGCGGTAAATTTAAATTTATTTGAGCAAACCTATCGGGCAGTGGTTCTTAAATGAGGGTCCGCGAGAGCATTTGGATGGTCCGCGAAGCCTCCCTACTCCCCCATCCTTTCCTGCACGTTACGACAACTTGCTGGCAAAGGAAAAAGGTGGCGTCGCCGCATGAAATGTGCGTTTAGTATCTTCGCGGAGCCCATAATTTAACATCGGCTTTTTGCACAACACGCCAGCTAGGAGAAGAAACAACAGACACAGAGAAGGGAACATAGGAGTAAGGCTTTGAGATGTGAGTGCATTGTTCAACATTACGACCTGCATCGTCATAGTAGTCAAGCACAACAGGTAGGCTTTGAGTAAGGAAGGGGGGGTAGAGGGGGCGTAAGTTGCAAGTGCACATTGTGTGGCAGTATGACACCGATTGACATATATGTGATGCTGGGGTCGGAAGCCAAAAAGGGGTCCTCGGCTGAGAAATGGCTGAAAACCGCGACTCTAGCGTGTTTACCTTGGTAGGAGGGCGGCGGGAGAGGAACAGATTAGAGGGGAGCGGGAAAGCGAAGGGAGGCATCTACGTGGCAAATGTTGACGAAAGACTATCGTCGTTCAATTTTTGTACTTTCGAGTTATTTAGGTTCGATATAACGAGCTTTGAATATACCGTACTTACCCGATTCTAACGCGCCCCGATTCTAACGCGCACCTGCTTTTCCTGGCAAAAAAACCAAAAAAACTTGCACCTCCGATTGTAACGCGCACGGATCTTTGTGACCCAGACAAACGAATGCGAGTGAAATGGGCGGTTTATTTCCCGAAGTAATCTCACTCATCTCACTCCTCGTCGCTTTCCGCTGACCACAACATCTCGTCCTCGGTGCCGTCAGGAGCATTCGCGATGCCACACTTCTGAACGAACGAACTTCTGAACGATCGTGGCCCACGCCTCGCACGCCCATCCCGCGAGCTTTTCCAGAGGCGCACTCTTCAGCCGACCGCTCCGTTTGAACGCGTGAGAGCCGCTGCTGCTATTGCTGTTATCAAGTGCGCAAGTGGAACGATTTGACGATTTGTGTGAACGCCGATAGAAAAGCGTAGGCGCCCATGCTTCCTGCGTTCGAAAAATTGTTGCTAAGGGCTTTGGCGCCATCTTGAGATGGCGATGGGTGGGACGAAATTTCCGCTGTTCCGGCAGTTTCGGTTTCGTATCCGATTCTAACGCGCATGCGATTTTTCGGCCTATTTTTCCGGAAAAAAGGTGCGCGTTAGAATCGGGTAATTACGGTATTACAAAATGTCCGCAAATAGGGTGTCTTTAGTTACCGAATAAACGCCCCTGGTGTAAGAGGAAGGTGGTACTTTGAGAGTTTACTCGCAAGTTGTCCTGTTGTCTTCCTTGTGCGTACGAGGGATTTGTGTTACCACGCCTATCAAGGCTGGGTTGATGAGTGGAGCTTTATTTTTTAAGTGCGAATGCACTTTATAGCGACCCCAAACCTTCCACCGCCGGCGGCGGCGTCCGCAGTCCTCCTCTCCCTAGCAACGGCGTGGAGCGGAGAGGAGCGTCGGTAGCAACGGCGCGGTGACGTCACTTCACCACGTGACCGCGCTCGCTCCGCCTCCTCGCCGTGGCTGCGCGGGTGCGCGCCGCTCCCCGCACCGCTCCTCGCGCCGTGACGTCATGGTATGACGTCACAGTGCGCCTCCTCTCCCCAGCAGCTGCCGCGCGCCTCTCTCTCCACCGTGACGTCACACTCTCTCCTCTCCCCCTCGCTCGGCTGCAGCTGCCGTGCGCCGCTGTCCCTCTCCCCTTGCGCTCGCCTCCTCTCTCAGCCACCTGGCTCGGCGCGCTCGGCGCGGCGTACCCCCCTATATATGCAGCGATAAACTGCCAGACCTCCGTGGGTCGGCTCGCGCGCGCTCACGGGCGAATGCCAACGGATTTTAACTTTACTCCCCCTCATAGCATCACCCCGTGCATTCGACTTAACCATGTTCACCCTCGGGGAAATGCTTGGGAGTTTTATTTTGGCGCGCTTAGGAAGTAAAGTGGCTGCATTAATTGTGACAGTTCTTGAATATTTTGCAGGCCTTTTACGATATTGCACTGGTTGTTGCTGATAACTGCAATCCTGAAAATTGCGTAACATGTAGTTTCAGAGCTCAGTGTAAACCAGCCCCTACGGGGCGAATGCAGATTTCGGAGGAACCTGAAGTGCTCTAGCTTTCTCTTAGACATTCGCGCCGTTATTATATTCAGCTGGCTTTTGCCAAAAGAATAATTAGCTTTAAAAATAAGGCGAGCAAACTGCGGGAAGAAGCATCTGAAACTGCAAGCGAGAAATTTTGCCGCACCCCGTAACGGAGTACGGAATCCTGCGCGAGTTGGTGTTGCAATGCAGAAAAATCCCTAACGCATGCTGACGAGGACAAGGAAAAAGAACAGACACCACGGAGCGCTAGTTTTTATTGGAAAGACATACCAATATATATTTTCTTCTCGTCCCCTCACCGCCATTGCCCACATGTTGCAGAAGCGCGAAGAAAAGCCGACTCCTTATCTGCTAAACTTAACGACGGCACGCTCACACACTTCGAATCCTCTCTCACAATTTCTGCCTCCATAAGCTCTCGTAGCGACTGCTTTCTGTTTCGCTCGGCAGTGGCACGCAGTGGCACGCAGCCGCAGCCGCAGCCGCGGCAGTGGACAGACAAATGACCATCCCGGTGGTTGCTAACGGTTCATCTGTGCTCTTCCAAGCGGTCATTAGGACATCGGCTGGTATGCCCGATATATAACGTTCCGCATGACAGCGGAACTTCATATACCACTCCTACCGCGCATTCTACAAAGGACGTCTGATGCTGTTTTTCACATACTATAGGCTTTTTGCGGTAGGTTTTAGTGATTTTGATGTGCTGGTTCGTTTTGTCAGGGGCAGACAGAACTAGTTTTACATTTTTTCGACTGGAAATCTGTTTTAGACGGTGGGACGTATTATGCAAGTATGGAATCACTGCTACTTTTTTGTTATCAGCTTTCTCTTACTGGCACATTTCAGCCTTCGGCTACAGAAACAAGGACACCCGCAGGGTACCCAGCTGCAAGAAGGCGTTCTAAAGCTAGATTGTATAGTATGATGTCACGATTTTTGAAGGGAATTTCTAAAACACATACCAGAGATGCCTCTCTTGGTTAGTTTTGAATGAGCCGAACGGTAGGGTAACGAAGGCTTGTTCGCCCGCGGGTGGTACGCCCCAACACACATGATGTCCAGAAAGGGTCAGTGTGAGGTCAAGGAATTTCAGCACAATGCTCTCCGGAACTTCATATGTTAATTCCAGCGGTTTAAAACGGTTTCGAAACAGGGCTAATAGCTTATCCACAGCCAATAGCTTATCCAAAAGTCCCTCCGTAGATGGCTATTTATTGACAGCAGACAGCAATCCTTTATCGTTTGTAACTTCACTGTTAACTCAACAACACCAAATTGGAAGCCGTTTTCGGTAATCATACTCCCCCAAAGGCGCCCTATAACGATGCTCGGTCGGCCCGCGATCGACTGCTCCAATGCTAAGAAGTCACGGAGCATCACTGTCTCACCCGCCACCGCTATCCCCCTTAACCAACACTCAGGAGCGCCCCTCCAGACCAACTTCCGTGTAAGTCGTTCCCTCCCCCACAAGATCTGTTCCTCTCAGTTCACTTTCCCCCAAAGTCGCTTCTGTGACTTCCTTGGCACTCACTCACACCATATGGCCTGTCCTCCCAACCCATCCGCCCAATCTGCACCACCGAGCCGCGGGAGGACGCGCTGGGCAGCTCGCAACCGGCGTTGCGGATACGTAAGGTTGACCGAGCCGCCAGCAGCGCCGCCAGCCTTCGGCCGTCGGCTACCTCGTGTTCCTGAGCCAACGTGCTCGGAAAATAAAGTTATTTCTTTCTGGTCCTGCTTCACGGGTCAAAAGGCAATCTACAAAACCAAGCTTACACCTATCTTTTCAAAGTCGGTTCACCTCTAAGCAAAAATGCATTATTAGAAGACATTTTCTTTTGTGAGAAATATATGTAGTCTTCTATTATATATGGAGGTCGTAGGACCGCTTTTATGCTGAATGAATTTTCTTCACCCTGGGTTGATTGATTGATTGGTTGTAGGGTTTAACACGCCGACGCAACGCAGGGGATGAGGCGCACCGTAGTAGAGGGCTCGGGTTAATTTTGACCACCTGGGGATCTTTATATGCCCCGAAATCTCGCACACACGGCCGAGTTTCGCTTTTCTCCTCCATCCCAAAAGCGGCCGCCGCGGCCGGGAATCGAACCCGCGATCTCGCACTGAGCAGCGCAACGCCATAGCCACTGAGCCACCGCGGCGGGTTCCACACACTCGGTTTCGCTTTTTTCGTGGAGGAAAAACCTACTCCGAAAGGAGCGTGACGCGATACCACACCCGAAATGTTTAATATAGCGGGAGCGACGACCGGTCGGCATGTCAGCGCCTTATCACGGTGTTCACCGACAAAACAGGCGAGAGTACGCGCATGCGCATAAAACTACCTGTTGTGGGAGGGCCATCTGCTCCGCTGTTCTCCTCAGGGCAACGCGCCCCCTACTTTTCTTACCTTGCAAGGTCGCTTCGCTGCCTCCAAAGGTACCTAAGCACCGCGGGAACAAGTTTTTATTTTATCGGATTTATTATTCATCACATTATATCGCGTTGCGGCCTAAGGTCGTTTCGGCCATGAAAGCGGTCACGTTATACTTTTATTTACCTTTTCTGTGACATTCCTCACGCTGGGCGGGGAAAGTGAGCCCAACGAAAAATGAAACGCGCATATGATATGCGTACGCGGATCAAATAACCATGGTTTCTCGTGAACAAAGTTTTTCAGATACAGTGGCGGGGGTGTACCACTCTCAAAGAAACAGCGTAGCAGACGACACTCATACATCCGATAGCCCTATGCGCGTGCGCGTACTCTCGCCTTTTACGCGGCTGAGCACCGTGATAACGCGCTGACATGCCGATCGCTCATCGCTCCCACTATATTATTAAAAATTTGGGAGGCTGCACATTCCATTCCCAGCGTAGGAGCTCAGTATGGCAGGCTAATGCAGCGCATTTTACCTGTAGACCAATCAGGGGGGGTGGGGGGGAGAGAGTGGGGCTCTACGCGAACGTGGAAACGTCCGCGAACAGAAACCGAGTGGTGGGAGAGGGCGTAGCCGTGGTGCGGGAGATGGTGGAGGAAGTGGTCTGTTTGCTCCGCGCTGATTACACTAGTGGGGGGGGAGAGATCCCACGCCGATCACATGGACGCTGCCAGGAGATAAGACGGGCCGGTCAGGTGTAGCACGAACAGACAAGCAGCGAAATCAACCACCATTGTCAACTCTCCCAATGCGCGACTGCAAGAATGGGCAGCGGCACAACGCGTCGGAGACATATCGGATCCATTCGGAAGTTTGTTCCGTGAATGTGTGATACCCATGGAGTTTCTTGGTAAGTATACTAGAGAGGTAACTGCACCTGGTGAGCAATGTCGTCATGGGGATTTATGGGAAGACCCCCGCTTTTGGCTCGGGCTTGGCATGTTTTTTTAACCGTTTTTTGGTATTTGCTTTCTCCACTATGCAATAACACGTCTACGAGCTACGAGGAAGCCGAAATCCTTCCAGTCTCGCGGTAGCCGTGTTCGGTGAAAGAGCAGGCGGAGCGTGATCGCACCTGGCGTTGGCCATGCCGCAGTCGAAGGACGTATTACTGAGCGGGAAATATGCCGACGCGAAGTTTCCAGCTGACGAAAAAAACAAAAAAAACGTACTTCGACGAAGACAAGATACGACAGATACGGGCGCCTTTATCCGTCCTATCTAGTCATCGTCCACAACCGTTTAGCGCCACTTTTTCTGTTTTCTTCAAGTACAAGCCAACTCGCTCAGCAGCAAGTTTTGCTAAACGGTAGCAGACGGTCTATGCACTGGTTAACCACGAAAGCGACGATTTCAGAGGAACTTTAGAAAAAACTCTTCCAAACTCTTCAAACTCGTCCAAGCTCATCAAGGAACTTTCTATTTGAAATAACCGTAAAATTGACAAAATGAGAGTCTCTAATTAGTTCCCCCCCGAAATATTGACAGTGTTCGTAACTAGCAACTTGGCCGCAGAATAGCAGGCACAACCGGTTCGGCAAAAATCCGCTTACTTCCTTTTTCCTTAGTATTTAAAGAGCCTGTTTTATTTTCCAGTTACATAATTGCACAGCATTGTTCGTGGTTTTGTGGATATTTTTTTTCGCGGTCACTAAAAGGTTTCAATCCAAGCCAATGATGAAACTAAGGCTAGCGCAGACGAAAAAGACAGCCTTGATGTGAGCCGCATACACGCTAGCGACAGATTCCTTTCTAGTGCATATTGTAAGGAAACTCTATGGTGATACCCAGTTAAGCCGACTGCTTCACTGGGTAATGCACCACCATTAGAATGGTTCGCCTCTTGAATGCTGAAAATATTTCAAGCCTATGGTTTGGAAAAAATTCTGCAGAAATTCAGAGAATTATCCACTAATTCGTAGAATTCTTGGGCCGCTTGTCATGAGTGTGAGTGTTTGAAGCCAAAGTTTTTCGTTTTTCTAAATCCCATCGGACGAATTATCTTCGTTTACTCTATTATAACAATTCGAAGTAGAACATTCGCGAAATCTGCATAATTGTGGAAATGCAGGACGTTCTACGGATTTTCCAGTTACATAATTGCACAGCATTGTTCGTGGTTTTGTGGATATTTTTTTTCGCGGTCACTAAAAGGTTTCAATCCAAGCCAATGATGAAACTAAGGCTAGCGCAGACGAAAAAGACAGCCTTGATGTGAGCCGCATACACGCTAGCGACAGATTCCTTTCTAGTGCATATTGTAAGGAAACTCTATGGTGATACCCAGTTAAGCCGACTGCTTCACTGGGTAATGCACCACCATTAGAATGGTTCGCCTCTTGAATGCTTTGAATTCTTTCTTAATATTCAATTTTTTCGAAATTTCGCTCCACCAATTATCTCCATCAGAGTCCGTCAATGCTTTGTCTCCATCTACACTTGTATAACTACTGCATTTGGAACTTTCGGGAAATCTGCATTTTTTTGCACGGGCTTTGCACGGTTGGCCATTTTCCGTAATGTTTCCATTTTTCTTGTTTTTCTAGTGTTTCAAAATTTTGTTCCACCAATTATCTAATTTACGCTAACACAAAGATTATACGTGGAACTTCGGCAAAATCTGCATTATTGTTGAAATGCAGGTCGTTAAACGTTTCGACATTTCCCGTAATTTTTAATCGTTTTGTTATTTTTAATTTTTCAAAAATTTGTTCGACCAATTATCTCCATTTAAGGTATTATAACTATTACAGGTGGAATTTTCGCGATATCTACATTATTGTGAAAATGCCATACGGCATGCATTTTTACTATTTTCGTAATATTTTACATTTTTTTTATTTTTTACTTTTTCAAGATTTCGTTCAACCAATTGTCTTCATTTACGTTATTATAGCCATTACATTTGGAACTTTCCCAAAATCTGCATTTCTGTGGAAATGCAGGGCGTTACACGGTTCGGCAGTTCTCGTAATTTTATATTTTTATATTTTTTATGTTTTTAAAAATTTTGTTCGACCAATTACCTCCATTTACGCTATTATATAACGATTACAGGTGGAACTTTTCTGATACCGCCATTATTGCGGAAATGTAATGCGTTATAAGTTTTGACGTTTTCAGAAATTATTTTATATTTTTCCTATTTTTTAGATTTTCAAGATTTCTTTCTACTAATTATGTGCATTTACGCTATTTTACCGATTAGATTCGGAACTTTCCCGAAATCTTCATTATTGTCGAAATGCAGGGCGTTACACGGTTCGCCAGTTTTCGTAATTATATATCTTTATTTTTTGCTTTTTCAAAATTTGGTCGACCAGTTATCTCCATTTACGCTATTATAAAGATTCCAGGTGGAACTTTTCGCGAAATGTACCTTATAGTTGAAATGCGTTTCGCCATTTTCCATGTTTTCTGTATCTGCGTTATTTGTTAGCTTTGCAAAACTTCGTTCGACCAGTTATCTCTATTTCCGCCATTATAGCGATTACAGGTGGAACTTGCGCGATATCTGCATTTTTCTGAAAATGCAGGACGGTCCTGGCTGTTGGAGTACTCGGCAAAGAACGCCACAAATTAAAAGGCGAAACATTTCTTTTCCAGAAATTCACCAATATCTCTTACGCTGTCGGTAACCGAGAATTTTCGATTATATGAGTAGGCCGTACCAGAGTCCTCAATGTTCTGCCCATACGAATGCTTTCAATGTGTTTTAGAGGGTTTTCATAATCAACCTGTAACAGGGTGAATTTTCATTGGGGCGAAATTGCTTCGTAATGTACTCACTGCGTCTCCTGCCGGTTCATATGTTTTAAGCGAAGCTTGTACTCGGTGACTCGCGCCGCCGGTTTTGGCGTACAGTAAAAAGCCTTGCGGCAAATCCAACTTTATCCACGTGCTTTCATGATAATGATGATGATGATGGTGATGATGGGGAGGATAACACACGTACCTGCTCGGGGGGATTGGCAAGGCATGAAGGGATTTCATATATTTCATTTCATTTATTTGCTCCTTAAAGGCCCGAAGGCATTACATAAGGGGGGGGGGCTTGCGCCAAGGTATAAGAATACATACACCGAAAATAACAGCAACAAAAACAAGACTACAATAAAAGCAACATCAGTTAGGAAAAGCGAAACTATAACTTCACTTGTTATGCGCGTGCTCTACAATGATAATAATGCCCTTGAAGTGCTTGGCACGTACCCACTCAGGGTATTGGCCAGATATGGTGATGATGATAATGGTTGGACTCTTTTGCCGCAAGTTCAGTTCAGTAAAACTTTATTGAGGTAGGGGAAGGGATTAAAGGGAGAAACTTGGGTGGAGTCCTCTTTCCAGGGACCAGGAAGCTTGTGCCCCGGCCCAGGCCCTGTAGATCAGCTGGCGCTGGTCTTCCAAGGCCTCGCTGGCCAGAGTCGCCTCCCACGTTTCTAGTGAATGAGGTGTATGGTTCTCTGTTTGCCATATAACTGGGCAATTCCATATGGTGTGGAAAAGGGTGGCTTTTTTATTGCATTTACAAGACCTCACTAAATCTGTCTGGGAACATAAGCGCCAGCCTTAATTTGTGTGGGAATGTGTTGGTTTGTATTCTTCTCAGTGTTTGTGCATCGTGGGCGTTTAGGGCCATGTGAGTAGCGGGTAGCGTTCTCCTTTCAAGTCTTATTCTTTTAAGACGTTCTCCGTAGGATTCGTATGGTGGAAGGGCGTAGGAGTGGTCCTCGTCGCTGCGGTTCGTAAGACTTCTCGCAAGCGAGTCAGCGCTCTCGTTTCCTTCCAAGCCTTCGTGCGCAGGGCACCATGTAATGTTGTGCACATGGTTCAGCTCCCCTGGGATCATATGTTTAGAGCCAATGGGCATTACTCCGGCAGTGATGTTTTTGATGGCTCTTGTCGAGTCGGTGATGATGTTTAAGCTCCTGTCATTTGCTTCTCCCCATCTGATAGCCATCAGAACAGCACTGGTTTCAGCTTCATCAGTGTCTTGTTTTCTAAGGGTGGCGTAGTCTATGGGGGAGCCTTTGAAGTCGACAACTGCTACAATGAAAGACCCGTGTGGTCCCTTACTTGCGTCAGTGTAGACAGTGTTTACATGATTTCCGAACTTTCTTCTTAGAAAATTAGTCGTTGCTATTCTCCTTTCCTTGTTGAAGGTTCTGTCCATGTGTTTGGGTATAGGTAGGGTTTTTATTCCCTTCTTTGGTCTGGTGATAGTTGTATCATTCTATTCAAGAATTCTTTTTCTGCCGGATAGCCAATGTTGGATAGGATTGCTCGGCCTGTGCGAGTTTTGAGTAGTCGTTCTTTTTTGTTAGCGAGCACTGCATCCCTTATTTCTTCGAATGTGTTGCACACTACGAGATCGCACAGCTTTTGATTAGCTGTGTAGATGGGGAGGCCGAGTGCTGTTTTATAGGCTGTTCTAATCGTCGCATTGATCTTATTGAGGTGGTTACCCTTTAGAATGTGGAAGGGTAGGCTGTAAGCTACTTTGCTAATTATTAGGGTGTAGTGGCGGCAGCTTCACCCGCTAACAGCGCCACTATCATCATCACCCCAGCATCCCACAATCATCATCAGCAGCGGTGCTTGCCCGGCTGCGTCAGCAGTGCCATGCGCCACGAGACAGAAGATGGAACACGACCGAGCACCTGGGCGGTCGCTTGCCATCGCCGCTCCCACTCCAGTTCCGGCCGGGCCTTGCGCACCCCAATAAAATGTAGGAGAGCCACAGCGCACCTCACCGAGTCCACGGCTCCGCTTTCCTACAAGTGGTGACCCGGACGTGATCCCCGGCCAGCGGCGCACCGACATGGCGACGTGGGGGGACCCGCCGATACCAGCGGTCGAGCCACGGCACCTCAGAGGATGGTTCTTCAAGTTCGAGGCAACCCTCTTGCTCAACCACGTCACTGTACTGCCTCTGAAGAACTCCATCCTCTGGGAAACGCTTCCGTTAGAGCTCAGCTGTGTCCTCGTCCTCCCACCGCCCAGCGCCACCCCATACGATGAACTTCGCGCTGCCGTGCTCGCGCACTACGGCCTCACGGACGACCTGTTTCGGCCCGCACCAGAGGAGGTACACGCACGCTCTCCGCACACACCGCAGCAGCCCATTGTACCTTCTGCGCCATCGCCTTCGTCTGCGGCCACTAGTATCGGTCACCTAGACGCCACCTCCAGCGCGGCAGCCGCACCTACACCGACGCCACCGACGACACTTGTAGCAGACGACGTCACGGAAAAGTCACAGCCCGCCTCGGCCCCTTCTACCGCCTCATGCGAGGGCTCTGGGGAGCTATTTTTCGGTGTTACCACGAAATGCGTTCCAACCTCATCGCCCGCTACGCCACCATCAGTCGTCATATGCCCCGCTAAGTTGACAGACTGCCCTGCTACACTGCAGTCGCAGCATGACTCACGCGAGACGTACGTCGTGGCATCCAAAGACAACCCAGACGAACTGACGCCTCTCATAGTGCCGCCGTCAATACCTAAACCGAAATCTCAAGGGAGTGAAGCCGCTAACCATGCCGACAACGTTCCGGCTTCCCAACCTTTAGAACAACACACCCAAATCCTTGCTGAAGAGCCCGTTGACAAGCCATCTACGACTACAGCGCCGCTGCATGCGTTGCAAGAGCTTTCTCGCATTCACGACCAGCAAGCAGTCACAAAGTCCGACGCTCCGGCAGCACGCGCCCAGGTGCGTAACGGCTCGATGTCGCCACCAGTTCAGCGTGCTTCCGCCAAGCGGCACCGACATCGCCCTAAGCACCTGTCGCCAAAACAAGCTGCATCACGAGCACTCCTGAGGCACACTCCAACGAGCCATCAGCGCGGTCCTGCCCGGCACCTTTCATACACACGCTGTCAACGGCGACTGCTGTTTTGGGCCCATCATCGCCATTCCGGGTCTCCGGCGCCTCGAACTCACGCCACGAGGTTGCACCCGAACCAGTGCTCAAAACGTCGCCGTCAAGGCTATAAACCTGCTCATACTAGCAGCCGAACGCAAGCGGACATTCGTCACAAAGGGCTGCGCGTAGAGCGCCGGTTCTGCAAACATCGCCTTGTCGTCCGCGCAGCGGCCGCAGCTCGCGTTACTTTTACTTCGGGACTGTTTCACCCTCCGCCAACTCGTCCTACTCTCCACTCTCAGCCAGGGCCACCGGTGGTCCACGCAATCACCGGACGCTCTTTTGGGACCGACAACTACAGCCTAAGGACCTGGAACGCGGTCAAACCTGCATAACTGCCTGGGTTGTTTATCCATGTACATAGTCTTTTGTAGATAACTGTAAACCTGCAATTTTCATACCGCGCTTTGCGCTAGGGGGAGCCCTGTAGTGGCGGCAGCTTCACCCGCTAACAGCGCCCCTAGCATCATCACCCGTGCATCCCACAATCATCATCAGCAGCGGTGCTTGCCCAGCTGCGTCAGCAGTGCCACGCGCCACGAGACAGAAGATGGAACACGACCTAGCGCCTGGGCGGTTGCTTGCCATCGCCGCTCCCACTCCAGTTCCGGCCGGGCCTTGCGCACCCCAATAAAATGTAGGAGGGCCACATCCCCTCACCGAGTCCACGGCTCCGCTTCCTACAAGGGCTTGGGTCATCCTCAGCGTGTCCTCTTCTCTCATTCCGTTTCGGGTTCTGGTTATTCTTCTTATAATCTTGGCTAATTGTTGAGTGATTTTGGCGAATCTTAACGTTTCGTCGGCTCCTTTGTTACGTTGGCTTACCATGCCCAAGATTCTTATTTGGCTTTTCTCAGGGATTGGTTTCGAGTCGATGTAGAGTAACGTTTGCTTTTCATGGCCCAAGGAGAATACT
This sequence comes from Haemaphysalis longicornis, assembly GCF_048455015.1. NCBI lineage: Eukaryota > Metazoa > Arthropoda > Arachnida > Ixodida > Ixodidae > Haemaphysalis > Haemaphysalis longicornis. The sequence continues at coordinate 166,042,986 of NW_027526385.1, forward strand.
CTGACTAGCTCTGATTTTTCAGGGGCGCATTGCAACCAGTTGTTGGCCGCAAGTTCCGTGATTTCATTGATTGCGTTTTTGCAGCGTTTGGATTTTTTTATTTCTGTTGCTTTTTTTGTCCATAGGGTGATATCGTCCGCGTAAATTGCAGCCCCGGGTTGGTCGTATTCTGTGATTCTTTTTGCTATCTCTATCATAGTGATGTTAAAGAGAAGCGGTGAGATGATAGATCCCTGTGGTGTGCCTTTGTTGGGCATGTCAAAGAGATCTGACTTCGTGTCTCCAATGCAAATGGTAGCCGTTCTGTCGGACAGGAATTCTTTCACGTAGCGGAATGTTCTATCCCCGCATTCTAGCCTCTCTAGAGCTGTCAATATGGCGTCGTGTGTTACATTATCGAAAGCTCCTTTGAGGTCTAGTGCCAGGATAAATTGTTCCCCTTCTTCCTTCTTTTTGAAGATATCGCGCTGGAGTTGGATAAAAGCGTCCTGTGTAGCAAGGCCTTTCCGGAAGCCAATCATGCAGTGGGGGAATGAGTTTTTCATTTTAAGATGTTTGGAAAGCCTGTTGGTTATGATTTTTTCCAAGAGTTTTCCCAGACATGAGGTTAGTGAGATTGGCCTCAAGTTGCCAATGTCAGGGGGTTTGCCTGGCTTCGGTATGGTTCATATTTCGGAGTGTTTCCAGGATGGTGGTATTGTAAGGGTATCCAGATTTTTTCATTGAAGTATTTGGTGAGCTGTTCTATTTGTCGGTCACCTAAGTTTCTTATTATAGAGTTGATTATTCCGTCCTTGTCTGCTGCTCCTTTTCTTTTTGTTCCCATTATGGCTGCGACGACTTCTTCTTTAGTAATGGGGCGATCTAGAGTCTCCTTCACCGGACCTTCGTATCTTTTGTTTGTTGCCTCAATCGGACTATTAAATCGAATTTTTTTCTTCACGGCATGGATGAGTTGCTCGTTTGTACCCTTGAACAGGTGGGCAACGCTTTTCAGGTTGTGTTTACTCTCCCGTTTTGTGCCCTCTGGGTTGAGCAGACTTTTGATGATGTTCCATGTTTTGGATGTGCTAAGAGTGTTCTTCAGGGTGTCACAGAAATCGTTCCAGTTTTGTCTCGAGAGTCTCTCTGCGTATTCTCTAGCTGCCTTTATATTCTTGGTCCGTCTTTTCATTACCTTGTTGCCTTTCTGCGTTTTCCATCTTTTAACTAGTTTGGCTCTTTTATCCCATATATTTGCTAGGTATCTGTCAATGCAGGCGAAGGTTTGATCTTCCGAGACGGCTTTGGTTGCTTTGTTGTGTTCATCTAAGACTTTAAGGCCAGCTGGGGCAAACAGCGCCTAACAAAAGTTATGGTGATGATGACAATGGTTGGACCTTTTTGCTGCACGGCCAGCTGGGGAAACAGCGCCTAACAAAAGTTTTTTTTTTCAGAAAATAATGGCTACTAAAGCCAGAATAAAAATAAAATTAAGGCAATGATGATGGCTGTTCTATAGGGCCAGTTTTGATTACGCATGATAGGAAATGAGGTTAAAAAGTTAGCATGAGATAGATATTTAAAAACGCGTTGTACTGAAACCGGAAACTTTAACCACCGCTAAAGTATTCACTTTGTTCCTGTTGGAGGTTGCGAATTTATGCGCTTTCCAGGCGCAGCTCTCGCTCGCTGTTCGCAGCTGGTGCGGGCGCCCTCGCACAAGTGTCACACTATATACCACGTTACAATGGCCGCCCATCTCCGCGATCGCTCGAATCCCCCCACATCACCGGTGGGGTCGCTCGCTGTCGTCGGGCAGTTCACCTTATACGGCGGACGGGTAGGCTACAATAACGTGTACCGAACATTTGCTTAGGGTAAACTTCAGCAAACTGAAAGAGCATCGTTTTGGTCTAGCGGTTGTTTTGCGTTTTCATTTCGGTCATTGCGTTTTGATTTTGGCCGTCACCGCGCGGTCGTTCTTGTGGCTTCCCTTTCCGCTGACGTCAAGCTTTGCGCGCCCCTGTTTACGGAGTGGAAGTCTTTGTTATTGTTTTTTTGACAGTGCAGCTTTCTAGGCCGTGCATTGTGCGTCCGTCGCACCGGAAGTGTGTGAAAAAGTGGCGAGCAGGCAACTAGCGGTTTTTGGGGGCGCACGCATCGAGAAAAAAACATTAGGATTGAAAAGCCGCGGGTACCGAACCCGGGCTTTTACGCCGTGGAACCGGCGACCCAAGCACTGGGCCACTGCAGAGGCCTGAGGAGCACGGGGTTAGCGGCGGCGGGCAACAGCAACATATGCAGCCTACCGGAAAGAATCGGACCATGGACATTGCGTCTAGAGAGAGAGAGAGAAAACATTTTTATTGAGCTTTATGTGGCTTAGGGGGCGCTTGTGGCCGCTGGCTTGTGCCGGGCGGCGACATCGGCAACTCTGGTGACCAAGGAGGTTTGTACCTCTAGATCTGAACTCCCTAGCGCCTCCTCCCACTGCTCATCACAGGAAATTAGGGGAAAGGGATCTTTCGGGCACCCCCAGAAGATGTGGGGAAGGGTAGTGAGAGCGCCACATGCAAGACACTCTTGGGAAGGGTATAATGAAGGGTGTATTCGGTGGAGTGTAGCGGGATTAGGGACCGTGTTCGTCTGAAGGAGACGACACGTGTGTTCTTCCGAATTAGTAACGTTGACGTGAGCCGGGGGGGGTACCTACGGTGGTCGAGGCAGTGATGAGCGGTTATGTCTTTTACGTAAGGAGTCTATCTCTGGCGGATCTGGCCCCGTGATAGAGTTCGAGGCTTGCCCCGGCTCGGATTGTGAGCCCTCGAGCCGTATTGTGGGCAGCCCCATTACCAGCGAGGCCAGCGTGCGCCGGAGTCCAGACAATTTCTACCAGGGAGTTGGGTGGGTGGCGTCGGAGAATTTTGGAGGCCTGTGGCGAAACATGGCCGTTGGCAAAATTTTGAATGGCAGCTTTGGAATCGGAAATTATTATCGCAGGGGTCGGCCTTTGGGAGAGGGCTAAAGCTATTGCCGCCTCTTCTGCCGTGGATGGGAAGTATTTAAGGTTACGGAGTCGAGAGGGGGATTATCAAGGTCGTTAATGACTGCAATGGCGAATGCGGCGCGGTGCCTGTATTCTGCAGCATCCACATATACCACGTCGGCTCGAGCGGGAAATCGTTTTTGGAGAGTACGTGCTCTCTATTCCCTGCGGCTCGCGTGGTACATGGGATGCATGTTGCGTTGTAGTGGTTTAATGGTAAGCTTTGCATGGGTTTCAGAAGGAAGGGGAATTTCAGCCTCAGGGCAGTCAATATGACCCATACCTAGCCGCTTGAGAATATGGGTTCCAGTGGGAGGTTTAGGCATACAGACGACCTGATTTGAACGGTGGGCTTTGATAAGCTCCTCTGCAGTATTGTGCACACCAAGGCCTTCGAATCTGGCAGTGGGCGTGTTAAAAGGGAGGTGAAGTGAAGTATGAAGTGAAGTGAAGTTTATTTTCCTTTTCATAGAAAAGAGGGGACCCAGGCAAAAGGCGGTTAAGCCTGACGAGGCCTCGGTACCCTAAGCCTGTCAGTAGTACAGATGCAAACGCAAAAACACTTAATACATAGAATGGGCAGCAATCAAAATACAAAAGTAATATATAAGCAGTAACACTTACTAGAATACAAAACATGTGCACAATCATGGGCAAATACAAATTCATACTTGTACGAGTTCAATTTCGTACATACGGATGAAATAAAGTAAATCATTCGACTTAAGTACTTGTGTGAAAAAGATAGAACAATAGATATATACACTTACATCCATGTACACACATACATACACATACGCATATATATCAAAGATGGTAAGCTGCATTTTTACATTAGAATTTCACCTTCAATCAGATGCTGTTTGGTCTTTTTTTTGAACATGTTTCCAGATAGAAAAAAATGATCAGGAAAGGGGAATTTGTTTAGCGCATTGGGTACCTGACAACTCAGTTTTTGTTCACCGTAATTTGTTCGCGTTCGCGGAACTCTTAGTTTTACTGCGCGAAGATTGTAACCTATGTTGCTATCAGGAACAGAGTACAAGCGATTCTGGTGAATGTATTGAAGAAGCCGCAGATAATACACTTGGTCGGCTTTTAATATGGAGTGTTTTACAAATAATGGTTGCGTGCGTAAGTTTCGTGGTGCACCATAATATCCCTCAATAGCCCGCAAGGCTCTTTTTTGCAGGGCAAGTAATTTTTGGTAATTGGAAGACGTGGTCTTACCCCAAACAAGATTACAATAAGAAAGTCTTGAAAAAAACAGGGCATTATACATAGACACTTTTAACCAAACAGGCAGTAGATTAGAAATCCTATAAAATAGGCCAGCAATTTTAGTTAGTTCAGAAGTAAGTTTGGAAATATGAACAGATCACGAAAGATTTTCATTAAACCACACACCAAGAAATTTTTGGGAAGAAACTTGATTGATTATTATACTGTCGTATTGAATATGTATACAATTAGTTTCCACGGTGTTGATGGGCTTGAAAATAATAGATTTCGTTTTGCTTATATTTAAACTAAGCTTATTCCTCTGTAACCAATCACGAAGGTTGATTAAATAAGCATTGACCATATTTTGAAGCGCCGGTAATGAACAGGAAGAGAAGAAAAGATTAGTGTCATCAGCGTACATCACCAGATCGGGAGAGTTATGTATGCCGGCTAGGTCATTGATATATGTAATGAATAATAACGGCCTTAGTAGTGATCCCTGTGGGACACCATGCTTAACCACCTGAGATCAGAGGATATGTTATTTGTTCGAACATATTGGGACCTATTGCTCAAATAACTCCGCAATAGGTTCAACGCAATACCTCTAACCCCATAGTTAAAAAGTTTCTTAAGAAGGGTCTCATGGTGTACGCAATCAAATGCCTTGCGAAAATCTAAAAATAGGCCAAGGGTACATTTTTTGTTTTCAATATTATCTATTATTTTGTCTTTAACAACTAACAGTGCTTGCTCTGTGGTCTTATTTTTCGTGAACCCATATTGTGAATCAACAATCACATTATATTTGTGCAGAAAATCGGCTATCCTAGAATTGATAATACCTTCAAAAATTTTTGACAACACAGGCAGAACAGAAATTGGTTGGTAATTCGACAGTTCATTTATATTGCCTCCTTTATGTACTGGAACGACTCGGGCCAATTTGAGATCTTCAGGAAAAACACCAGTTGACAGCATTAGATTTGCAATGTGTGACAAGACATCGCATATAACGGCGCAAACGTGCTTTAACGGGATCGCCTTTATATCATCGTACCCTGCAGATACGTCATTTTTTAAAGAAAGGATCAATGTAGCTACTTCTTAAGGAGTTGTGGGCGCGAGTACTATAGAATTGAGTAAGGGAGTGGTGAGGCTCAGTGAGCTATTTACAGGAGTTTGCGTGACAGAATTTGGAGAAGCGACATTAATAAAGTAGTCATTCAGGGCATTTGATAGCTCGACCAGTTAATTTACCATTTTCTGTGATTATTTCAGCAAGTTGCATAGATTTGGTTTTATTGGTCAAGTTGTTGACCTCTCGCCAAACTTTACAACTATCATTTTGAATGCGGGAGAAATTTCTTACATAGTAGTCCGATTTCGCGTTTTTTATATCTTTGTTGAGTTTATTTCGATATTTTTTATACTCAACAAGTAGAGTGAGATTTCTGCTGCTGAGAAAATTGTGATACGTGCTATTTTTCTTCCTGATCCTTGAGTAAAGTGATTGGTTCATCCAAGGCTTCTTAAACTTATTAGGAATAATTTTTCTTTCTATTTGTGGGAAGGCGGTGTTATATTGGGTTATGAACATATCTATGAAAGCAGAATATGCTGCATTGACTTCCGTGATCTTGTATACGGGCTCCCAATTAGTATCTTTGATTCGTTTGTGAAAGTCGTTGAGCGCAATATCATTGAAATCTCTGATCATGTGGGTAACAGTGTTTGTTATGGCATTGATTTTGAGGGGTATGAAGCAAAATATCGGCAAATGGTCACTAATATCGGAAGATATTACGCCAGATTCAGTGTGCGGAAGCTGTACATTGGAGATACAAACGTCTAATAATGTGGCTGTGTTGCAAGTTATTCTAGTCGGTAAACTGATATAATTAATACATGCATACGAGGAAAGGAGACTCTGCAATTCCCTTGCATGAGCGGCGTCCGATAATAAGTCAATGTTTAGGTCACCCATTAAAATGAAGGGTAGCTAAGTGGAGTCGAGGAAAAGGAAGGGGCTTTCCAAAAAATCGAAGAATTGTGATTTGTTACCCTGAGGGGGTCTGTACATAACAACACCGATTATATTCTTGAGAGATATAGCTAAACATTCAACATTGGAATTTGTGATTGTAACATCGCCAATCACAGAATGTGAGTGACATTTTTACATATACAGCAAGCCCACCCCCTCTTCCATGGGGCCTGGATAAACCATTGTAAACATAGTTATCGAAGGAGCACACATCGCTGTCAGTGCCAAACCATGTTTCTGAGAAAAGCATAACGTCGAACTCAACCGACAGTGACCCAAGTAATAAATCAACCTCGTCTCGCTTGTTTTTCATGCTACGAATGTTAACATGGAAGGCTGAAAACAATTTTTTGTTTTCAGCCTTCCAGATTTGAAGGGCAGATTTGTATGCCCTTCGGATGAGCCGATTAACCTTATCTAATTCAGTGGCAGTCGGGTTCAGGTGGGGCAGGGAGTACGTGATCCTGCTGATAATAATAGCTGGATCAGCCGGATCCTCTCCTCTTCCTTGAGACCCGTGCGGCGGTTGGAGATTCGTCTGATGAGTCCTATAGTTTGAATAACATGTTGTTCTAATTTTCTGAGGAATTATGTGTTAGACCGATTCTTTTGGATAAGCATCCCCAAGATTTCAAGGGTAGAGACCTTTGGAATGGGGTTGTTTTCTGTATGAACTCTAATGTCGGGTGGTACCTTTGATCTCCTCTTTGGCGGTAGCAGTAGGAGTTCCGACTTACTAGGGGAGCAAGTGAGTCCCGAGTTGGCGGCTTCGTTTACTATTATCTGAACGCCCTCCTGTAGGGTCTCCTCTATATAGGAGTCGCTCCCGCCATTGACCCACAGTGTGCTGTCGTCGGCGTAGAGGCTGATTTTAAGACTAGGAATTTTCTCAAGGCGGCGGGGGATGTTAAGTATGGCCAAATTAAACAACAATGGGGATAGTACCGCTCCTTGAGGTGTGCCTTTGGAGGGGTGATCGACCGTGTCGGAGGTAATGCCACCGATCTGGAGGACGGCACTTCAGTTAGACAAGAAATTACATATGTAGTTGTACGTACAAAGCCCCGGATTTGTGGATTCCAGTCCAGCCATTATGGCATGGTGGGACACGTTATGGAAGGCCTTGGTCAAATCTAAGGCAAGAATAGCCGCCGTGTCCGAATTGTTTTTGGGGACTATGACTTCGCGGGAGATTTGGAGGAGGATGTCCTGCGTGGACAGGCCTGAACGGAAACCGATCATGGAGTGGGGGAGGGGGTAGAAATTTTGAATGTGGTAAACCAAGCGTGCATGAATGATATGCTCAAATAGCTTTCTCTGGCCCGAGGTGCATTGCGTCTATACGAATGAGCTATGATCGAATTCCAGACACACAACATTTCCTTTGGGCTCGTAGCGCACGCGTTTGCTTTTGACTTGAGGGCGGGTGCTTGCGTGTGATAACGTGGTCTACTTTGTGAGAGATGTGAAAATACGATCCGGGCATGCCAGTCGTGCAGCGGCAAGTTGGGAAATCGATGTGAAGTGGAACAGCCTTGCTCTCGGCCGCCAGCCCTGCTGTTTCGGCAGCCTTGCACCACAAGCGAGCTGCGCCAATTTTTTACAAATGTGTCCCTCACAAAACACCGAGTAATCAAGTTGATGCAATAAACACGCAAAAAGGCGAAAGGGATTTCTCAAAAGACATTTCCAGAAAGTAAACAGAACGTAAGAGCAGAAATTAACGCCTAGCTCGACAAAGATACTTCCTTATGAGACTTTTTTTTTAATTCCGACAGTGCATTCAAGTTCTATTTTTAAATTTACATCGTTAAAAACGGATGTTTCGGTTTATTGAGCACCAACACCCACTGGGGAGGCTGTCGAAGTGGGGAAACATTTCGTGTCTTCGCGGTACAATTTCGTTTCTTTGGGTTCGGGTAAAGCTCACGAAACTGAAAGGGGTTCGGTTTGGTCGAGCGATTGTTGTGCGTTTGATTTCGGTCATAAGGTTTTGACTTTGGCAGAAGTGCAGTCGTTTGACGGTCATTGCGGTGTCCTCTTTGTCGTTTCCGTTTTCGCTGAGGTCAAGCTTTGCGGGTAGCCCTGTTTGCGAAGTAGAAGTCTTCGTTAATTGTTTTTTTAACAGCGTGGTGGTCTAAAAACCGAGCAATGCCCGTCCGTCAGACCCCTGATATATTGACACATACCGGCTGTGCCGGTCAGTACCGCTGATGAGTTCCACATACGAGTTCTACTCTTGCGGCCATCCTTCCAAAAAAAAAAACCCAATTAATATTCATCCGATCAGGAGCGCTGCATTTAGCTGCACTAAAAACAGCGGGAAGCATTGAAATAATTGCGGCTTTTAAGAAGGTCAGCAAACGATTGGCGGTGTGCATAGTTTCCTGAAAGGATATGATTGCCGCCATTTCACGGTGTAAAAGTGGTCGCACGGCGAAACTATACGTACGCACTACATTGCAGTATTGTTCATAATCTAAAACTAAGCATACTTCAGTCAATCAGGCTAGTAAAAATTGAAAGAACTACATTTGACGTATTTTAGATTGCAAGCATGGGACCATCCGGCTTACGGCTGTTTTAGCTGTAGGGTTGTACCAGAAACGGCGAGATTATATGCTTTGTGTTAAAGCTGCGACTGATAGTTATCCACATTCTCTGCTGAGGTGAACTTCCCTTAGTTTTGTAGACGTTAGCAGTCCACCGTTATGCAAATGGTCGCGTAGTACTTGTGATACCTTTTTCTCTTTGAACCATGCAAGCAGACAATGCCGGTTTTGAAAAAATCCGGGCTATCTCCCTAACCTGAAATCTGGGGAGGGGCGAAGCCTGCAGTGTATAAGTGTATCCTTGGCTCCTTGGCGTTTTTGACAATGGAGATAAAACCGTTGGGCGGTAGCGGTATACAGCTTTGTCTTGGTAGCACGACGCTCTCTATCGCGAGAAGTCAACGAGTGTCGCGGTGTTTTTTTAGTAAGCGTCACGTTCAAGCGCGAGGCGTAAACGAATTTGCCGGTGTTTTATTACCTGACTACATGGGACAACGATTAGGAGGACGACGATTACGACCAGAAGGCGGCAACAGCTCTAGCTCCTAAGGGGCTTCGTCCCTAAATGTCACAGTGACAAATAGAGTTCTCGATACACATGCCTCTGGGTTGCCCCCAAAACCGGCGCGGTGCACAGTGCCGCATGACGGTGCGCATCGGCGCGGAGAGTTAAAGGAGCCATGAAGAGAAAACACAAGTTTGGTTCATTGAAAAGATTGTCTCGTTAGAATCATACTGACACCACTTTTAACGTAAACTTCGCTCAAATAAGCTACATAATTAGGAAAAACGGAAATGGTCATGCGACCCACCAGCTCATTTCCCGCAACAGAACCTATGATGTCAAATGAGCTAAGCTCTGCGATTGGCGGAGGCTGGCAGAAGGAGACGCAAATTAGGTAGAGCTTACAAACTAGACGAACGAGCGATTTGCGCCTAAATTTAGGGCACATTCTTTACAAAGCAATAAGAATGATGGGACAAACATTGGAAGTTACGAGAGCACATGTAAACATAGAAGTACTGATGCGTTCTGCTGTTCGTACGGCGCACAGCATGCTTGGTTTAGCTGCACAGCACTACGGGGCTTGGGGTTGTCTCAGACGACACTGGCCGATTGACGCAAGCAACGGTGTTTTACGTGACCCCATTTGTCGAGCGAGCACTGTTTCAGGGAACGAATATTTTCTCCCAGAACAAAAACAAGCCAGGTTTAAATGCGGGCAAAAACAAACCAAACGCTTGCCACGGTATGGTGGCGCCATCTAGGTTACGGAACGTAAAGAAACGCGGGAACAAACCAACACCGCTGTACAGGGTGGAGACAACCTTTGAACGGCCCCGTGCCGCCGCAATTGGGCCAACGGGCTCAACGCGTTATTCTTTTCGTTTCCCACGAGACCTAGCAACGCAAAACAGACAATATGATTCAAACTTCTTCAGTAAACCGCGTTGCGGCGATAATGTTAGCGCGGTTTTGACACAATGACTTGCTTCGGCGGCGAGCGAGCAACCGAAAATGGCGGCGCCAGCGTATACGTGTCTCTACCCTGTACGGCGGATGCGTGAATGAAGGTAATCTAGGCTGCAGAGCGGTCGGTTCCTGTGATGTCATTTGGGACCACGAAAACGCACGATTGAGCGGGAAAATCAAAATTTTAACCTAAATTGTTTAATTTCTCAGTGAATAAAGCACCGTTTGTATCCGGACAAGCGTTGGGGGCACTATAAAACACGAAATCTTACGAATAAAACCAACTTGCATTTTCTCTTCATGGCTCCTTTAATGCAGGACAAACTGAGGGGTTAAACCCAAGCGCCACCTCTTAAGCTGAGAAAGCAACTCACAAAAACGTTCACAAATAGCAATACAGCAGCCTAACGTGACACGCCGCAACTAGAAATTATTGAAGTCGAATGATTATATATACACGCAACGTATATCCGTCACACATACATGCGCGACAACGTACTTCCCCGCTTCCACTAAACAGCTACACAAAAGCTGCCTCTCATCTTCGTTAGAGTCATATTATGCGAGTGCCTGTTTTGTTCCGCCCTTCCGCTCCAGCAAAGCATGTAGGTCTTCATGGTCCAGGCACTCCAGTGACTGTTCGTGATAAATCGAATGAAATGAATGCAAATCTCAAACTGGCTGGCATTGCACGCAGCCTTCTTTGCAGCACACGGAGTTCGCGTCGTCATTTACATTCTCAGGCCGTTGCTACTGCCCCGCCACGTTATGTACCTTCCTCTTCGCCGCTCATGCCTCTGGCGCGTTTATGTGCCTCTCCGCAGATTATCATTCCTCGGTCTTCCTCGCCCGTACTTCACTACCACGGACTGCATCGTACCTTTCGCGCCCACGTATTTTCTCCTCCTCTCCCCTCCAATCTGTTCGTGTATTTGCCGCCTTTGACCACTACCCTTCCGCCCCAATCCCAGTCACACTTCTCCCTTACTTACCGAACCGCCTACGTGGGTCTGCGTGCCCCATTCGGCAGGCTAAAACCTTTTCTCTCTCCCCCCATCACATTCTCTACCGCATCCTTCCTGCCCCCCTGTTCTTCCTTCTTGTACATTTCTTACTTTTGTTGGGAATGCGCAACACCATTTCTCCCCCCACCCCTCGCTCCCGTCACTTCTTGAGGGATCTGCTTGTCTCCCCCGCCGGCAGTGAGTATCCAGGCTACCCAGGAAGCTCTCTGTGAACATGTTCACTGCATCCGCATGACTGCAGTTAGGACAAGGTTCCAAGTCATGTGGACATAAAGTTCCTTCTCCCGCTACTAGACCTATTTTCTAAGACCGGTACACCGCATATCTCCCGAGCCATTCGGACACCGTGCCAAGACAGTCGGTGTTGGCCAAGCACGCTTTTCGTTCTGTTATCAGCGTCTTGGTGTCGCTGTCGCTTTTTAAATGCGGAGCATTTCTTAGGCTCGCGATGTCACTCGTCGATGTTGTCGGCGCCGTCCACACGCTCACTGCGCATGCGCGTCGCGTCGAGGCGCAGGTGCGCGTCTCTCCCCCGTACCCTCCTCGCTCTCAATAACAGGTGCGGCGGTGCGGGAGGAGCGCGTCTACCCCGTGCGCTCCGCCGCTCTCAACTACAGCTGAGGCGGTGCGGGGGGAGCGCGTCTGTGCGCGCATGCGTCGTAGCTACCCGTGCGCTGCGTCGCGCTCAACAGTAACGGCGGCAGGGCGCGTACACGTGATAACGGCGTGGTGGGTGCGTGGAAAGTTCGCGCGCCTGTGTACGGAAGTGTGCGCATGCGCGTCTCTCCCCCGTACTCCTCTACCTCGAACGCGGGTGGTGTGTATATAGGCGGCAGAGCGCGCGTTTGGAATTCAGTCACGGGCGTCTTTGCTTGGCTTTCGCTTGACTTGACGCTTTGCTTGACGGCACCAAGCAATAAAGACAGACTTTAACTTTACACTCGTTGCCTTCGCTTCTCCTTCATTCAATAAATAGGAATAATAAAGACGAAATAACAAATAAGCATTCCCAAACCATACCCAATCACGCAACATTCACGCGATACCCCCACCACTCTGCGACGCATTTACTCGAGTTCCCCCCGTGGGAAGATGCGGGCGGGTTTTTTTGCAGTCCACCAGTGTCGGCGCCTCCAACTAATAGTTTCCATTGAATCCCCTTTCGCCCCCTTCTTAGCTTTACACTCACTACGCACTCCATTTTTTTTTACCCGCGCAAGCGTGAGCGGACGTGACGAGACGGCGCGCGACGTCAGCGTCGAGTGAAGACGGGGGTGAGCCAGGCTTCGTCTTGACCTCTGTTGCAAGTGGGTCGGCGGCCGCGGGGCGAACGCAGCCCCACCGCACTTGGTAGAGCTTTCGGCTTGGCTAACGCCCTTCAGCCAGCGCTCTGTCTTGTTTTAAACCTAAGCTTAACTAATATCGGCTGGCGGTTCCGCCGTCGCGATAGGTTCGGCCGCAGCTGCGCATCACGTGAGTCGCCGAGCCGAGCTCCGCAGAGGACCGCCGCTGCCGCTGCTGGCGCATGCGCTCTCCGCAGCCGGTTCAGGCCTGACCACGTGACTTTCCACATGCGTGCGATCTTGGCTATGTGTGTCAGCGAGGCCCGGCCGTCTTCCTCGGGCATTGCGCGGTAGCTGGAGGCTTTGTGCCGTCGGCGGTAGGCCGCGTCTGACTACCCTGCGGATATCGCCCGGCGAGCCGTTCGGCTGGGAAAACACCGGAAGCGGGAAAACAGCAGACAGAGGCTGGCTTTTGACGACTGGCGCAGTTATTATAGCTAAATCAAAGGTTAACCAAGTGAAACCAAGACTTTCATCGGGCGCAGCGAAGCTTTGCGTATCCACGGTTGGCTAAGCTACGCTGCAGCCATTTTGATTGTTCTGTCGCCCTTTGCCCGCCCAGCGATGGAGAAAATGTTGAAAAAAATTGCGCCCACCTCCCCGCGAGGGGAACCCTCTCTAGATGCGACGCATCGTGGGGTTCACTTGGTGTTTCCGTTGAATTGATTCTGAAATGGCGTGAAACGTGTCGGGAACGCGTATGACTATTATGTTTTATGATTATTATTAGGTTTTATTGGCCAATCCTGGTCAATCCCTCTAAATAGTATGCTTGGGGCTTCCCTGTCGCAACGACCTTTACTCCATCATTGTTGCTGCAAGTGGAAGCTTCTTTTCCTTTATTGCAAGTGTTAATCATTGCCCCATCATGCGATGTATCAGTAGCTTCTTGACGTAGATTGAATGAGCCAAGGATATAAGGCGCGTTCGTAGCAATTGATTCAGTCTCGGTTTTGTGGCGCAGTGGGAAGAGCACCATGTATCTCGCGTTCCGCCCATAGGGTACTGGGATCGAAACCGGGCGCCGCTAACTATTATTTTTTTATAGTGTAGGGGGAGGGGTGTGGACGGACAACGCCGTATGGAGGGACAAGGCGAGTGAATGAGATGCAGTCGCATCTAAAATGCCCAATCTCCTGCTGTCTGTAGTGCCATTGGGGGCAGGCGCGCATCTGCAGGTTTTTCAATGGGCAGGCGGCCCTATCCCGCTGCTTTCGAGTGAATTGGCGTTCCCTGAGACCTCCGCTCATGAACGTGTTCCTTTATCTCGTGCATGTGTTGTGTGGTAGGATAGAGCTATTTTGACACCCACATTTGTCTCATAAGACCGAAATTTCCCGATGTGCCTATTTGAGCATCTGCTGCACTGGCGATCCCGGCTTGGATGCTAGGCTGTCTTTTTGCCCCCGCGGAAAGGCGCCGCACTTAGAGCCATAAAATATTGGTGAGATAACGTGCGCACGTTCAGGACTACCTCTTCTTCACGGCAAGACTCCTAACCAGTCTGCTAGGTTCGGCAGGATTTGTGAATTCTGAGATGCTCTCGCAAGCCACCCAACAAAGCGTCCTGTAGACCGCTGCCTCATCCTAGATACCTGCTCCGAAATCTTCTGTGGGTGAGGCGTGAGAAACTTGCGTAGACGGGAATGAATACATGAACGCCGCTAGGCTACTCCCTCTCATTTCAGTATGTCCTGAGACAATGCAAAACAGACTCATGTTCGACATGGGGCGTCGCACCAAGGAAATGTGACCGGGCGAGATAAAGTTCAAGTGTGCACTGCATAAAAGGTATATATTCTAATGCAACGCTGTGCTCCTTCAAATATATTGGAAATATTGAAGCGACATTACTATTACCCAGCTACAGGCTCCTGGAGGTTTAGACCAAGGCTGCGACCAACGCTTCAAAGCGTCCCTCATCGTTGAGGCTGCGCGTGCACATATTTATAACTTGATTTTTTGCAGGCCTTTGTTCTTCACCGTCAATACGGAGCAAAGGTGAAACCAGAGCAGTTCCAGAAATCTACCCAGTAATACTTCGGTTCTCCTCTTGACGCTTAACATCACATTATCCGTGACAATGGAATCCTTCATGTCCTCGGCCTGCCGTCACCTCAAGGCCCATTTTCAGAGGCTGACTGCTTTTCTCCCGTCGCGAGATCGCTGCTTGCGTACGCGAGTAAACAGCCCAAGTCAATTTCGTTTTGGACAAGGAAGACATACGTCACTTGCTCTCTTGTGGTTGTTCGCCTCGGCGTCTTTGTCGAAACACGCAATCGAAACAATAGAAAGCTTAGAAAGAATAGAAGGCTCCTAGAATGCTGCGCTTCTGCAGAAAATCAGAGAAGAATCTAACGCGTAGTATTCTTATGCCGCCTGTCTTGAGTATGAGCTTCCTCAATGTTTATTTTTTCCAAATCCTGTCCGACCAGTTATCTATAATTACGCTGTTAGAACGATTGTGGGTGAAACTTTTCCAAGATCCGCATTATTGTTGAAATGCAGGCGTCACACGATTCGCGATTTTCTGTAATTATTTTTTCCCCAATTTCCCAAATTTCGTTTGAACAATGATGCCCATTAACGCAATTATTACGACTACAGGAGGAACGTTTCCGAAATATGCATTATTGTGGAAATGGCATGCAATATACGTTTTGACATTCTCCGTATTGTTTAAAATATTTTTTTTTTATTTTTCAGTTTAAAAGTTTTGTTTGGCAAATTTTATTTATTTTATTTACTTATTTATTTATTTGTGGAATACTGCAGGCCAAAAAGGCCCACGCAGGAGGGGCGCAAACACAGTGCATGAGTGACACAGCTTGACTAAAATACATCTGCATAAGAGGATAGCGAGTACAAGAGAAACATCACAACAAAGAAAGCAAGCAATAATCGGAGGGGGGGTAGGGTGTCAGCATTTATAGAATTAAATATTTGGTTCATCAAGATCTAAGGTTTGGAGGGAATCAGAAGGCAAGTTGTTGCATTTTGTGACAGTTCTCGGAAAAAAGGAAAACTTAAATAAATCTGTCCGCGCGAAATACGGAGTTAAGGATAGGACATGAGAATGACGCGTTTGCCTGGTCGAAATTGGGGTAACGTAATGTGATGGGTCTAGCCCAAGTTTGCTGTTAATTACAAGAATTTTAGACGTAGAAGCTGGCGTCGCGATTGTAGTGCCGGGAATTCATTATCTCGTATTAGTTTAGTAAATGATGTACCACGACCATACTTCGACAAAATAAAACGGACTGCTCGACTTTTGAATCTTTTCGAGGGAATATATGTTAGACTTAGTATCTTCATTTAAGTCGTTACAATGATTACATTGGGAACTTTCAGGATATCTGCGTTATTGTGGAAATGCAGGGAAACTGTTCGCCATTTTTCGCAATGATTTTATTTTTTCTGATTTTTTAGTCATTAAAAATTTTGTTAGACGAATTATGTCCATTTACGCTATTCTAACGCCTACAGGTGGAACTTTCGAGAAATCAGCATTATTGTGGAAACATCATTTCTCCTTATTTTCTAAATATTGTTTTGTATTTTTCAGTTATTTAAAATTTTATGATACCAATTGTCCATTTACGCTTTTATATGACTACAGCTGTAACTTTCGCGAAATCTGCATTATTGTGCAAATGGCATTATCCGTGTTTTTTAGTTTTCTTATTGTTTAGATTTTCAAAATTTTGTTCGACCAATTATCTCAATTTACGTTATTACAACTGTTATATTTAAAACGTTTGGCAAATCTGCATTGTGGAAATGCCATGCGGTAGAAGTTGCGGCAGTTTCCGTATTTTTCTGTATTTTCGTTATTTTCTAGTATTTCAGAATTTTGTGCGACTAGTTATCTCCATTCACGCCATTATAACAATTACAGCTGTAACTCCCTCGATATCTGCATTTTTGTGGGAATGGAGGGCGTTGCACGGTCGTGGCTGGGGGGGGGGGGGTACTCGGCAAAGAGTACTACGCATAACGCTGTCTTTCGTCACCCCCGTGAGGGATTCAGCAATACTTGCAACGTTTTCGACGTGGCGGTGGTTGCGCGTGGAAGGCAAGAAGACTATCCGTACGCCAGCTCATTGTTAGGCAAGGAGCTGCGCCTCAGGACTGCGGCTGGCGACTGATCGGCGTCGGCAACGACTCCTGTGTCGTGGCTTGGCGCAACTGACGCATGCGGGGGAGGCTCTCACGATAAGCTCGGGCTCACCAAGAGGGTTCAACTTAAATTGAGGACGACAGAGCGAGCAACGGAACGGAAAATATGTGTAGCGTTACGGAACAAGAAGAGAGCGGAGTGGGTCAGGGAAAAAACGCGTGTTGAAGGGACACTGAAGTGATTTGTAAACATTGCGGAATTGCTAGCGCCAATTGTAGTCCGGAGTCCATAGCCCATGTTTCGACCACTCTGAGCGCGTTTGCCCGAATTTATTTAGTAGAAAAATCAATTCGAAAATGCTGTCCTCCTCTCTGCACCATCGCCCATTTTCGGTGGCGTTTTCGTGTGACGTCAGGTGGAGATGAGCTGGCAGTTGGCTGCGCTACTGCACGGCTCCGACCGAGCCAGTCGGCCCAGCCTGTAATCCGCCGGCCCAGCTTTTAATCCGCCGTCCACCGACGGGTCGTCGCAATTCGCTCGGCCAGTTGAAACTAAGCCACAACACGTTTGTGAATGAAAGAATGTGCCTTTCTTTACTTTGTTAGTCCTTACACTGCATCAAGCTCCGAGTCCGCGTCGCTACACAAGAGCGATGCACAAGTGCGATGCTTCGCTGACTTTACGCTAGTAGGAAAATCTAAGGCCACTTGAAGGCGCGAGAAGAGTCAGCGAAGTCAATATAGGTACTAAGGAAATAAAAGCAACTGAAAATGTTACCGTACAGCGTAAAACTAGGGTGCAGGAAGTACTTTATTGCTCTGGGGGAACAAGCACAACGGTCAGCAACACGACCACACATCTGCGAACACTTTCCCGTTTAAGAAATGCAATTGCTTGAACTGAGATATTGTGTACATTTGGGGGATGCTTACTGCACGGGCGCTATGCAACAAATAGTCACATAAAGTACGTGAAATGCTAGAACTAAATAAGTGTAAACTGGTGATACATTGTATAACTTATATATCCAACCTCGGCAGCGCTGGCTAAGCTCGCGCAGTGCGAGAGTACTTCATCGAAAGCTTTGCTTATTTAAGAGACGTTTATCGAGTCATGCCGGAAGAACCTCAGTGGTTACCCATTCTGGAGGTTCTAGCGCAATTTCAGATGTTTTAAGCAGAACGATTGGTCGCTGGAGCTGCTAATTTGTGCACTGAGCAGTGCGTGTTGTGTTGTCGCCAAGCAAGCATCAAAAAAAAGAAAGAGCTTGTGGCCGAGTGGTCTTAGGCGCTAGGATTATTGTTTTGCAAGTCGAAAGTTCGAATCCTGGAGGGTGCATGCTTTTTTTTGTAAGTTGATTTTTTCGTTTGCGGCCGATGTTTTCTAAACTGAATTCACCATTTTTGGGCCATAACGTTCACTGCTCCACGAGCGAGTTCGCAGAGTGCGCCCAGACTGACAATGTCACGCTAGCGAGTTCTCGTTGGCGTGAGCCTGTTGCCACAAGCCCCGACTGCTTGCGTGCAGTGAGCACTGGCCTGAATCAGCACACCCTTGGCCTGGTGCGAACACGCTGTTTACGATACAGGCATGAGTGAGGCAAGCTGAGAATATGCGGGAAAAGCGCATGACATTTGAGCGTCTGCGGTGATGCGGGGGGCGTTCATGCACTGCGTAGGCCTCGGCTAGTGATTGCTACGATTCCAAGCCGTCCTGGGAGGTTTATCTTAGGCATTTGATAGCCGACTACATGGCAGAAGCGCGGTACGGCGAGTACTGAGATATCGAGAATGCCCATCCAATTATGCCGTCCGATGTCTCAAGTATGTTTTACAGAACCGAAACCGAAACTTGTTTGAATACTAACCTTAGACATCGTCTAATCACGGTGCCACCTCCTCTCGACGTTACAGCTTTTAGTTGGTATGGCCGCCACAGACCGCGCATGGTAGTTTTTCTTCTTTCCTCGTTTATAAAACAATTAACGACTTATAAACCGGATAAACGATAAACTGTGTTAATTTGAGCCAGTCTACGCAGTGCAAGCAAAACCGGGAGCTTGACAAATTCACTTCAGTGTCCCTTTAAGGACATATAGAAATTAAGAAGAATTGGGTGTGGGCGGGGCATGTGATGGGAAGGCACGATAACCGCTCTTCATTAAGGGTAAAGGAGTGGGTTCCTTGAGAAGGCAAGCATGTCTGGGGGCGGCAGAAAGTTAGAGGGGCAACCGAGATCATGAAGTTTGCAAAGGGGGGGGGGCAGGGTCGCAGTCGGCACAGGACCGGGAAAATTGGACAGGACTTTACCACGAAGAGGGCGTAGACAGGCCGATGATGATGATACGACGACGATAAGCTCGACGTTGGAATTCTTTGATGCCGTACTGCAGTAAGCTCCATGCTAAAGTACAGCGTCGCATCGGAAGACAAGGCTTGCCGCGTAAGACCACGTCGCCCTGTGTTCCTGAAGAATGTTGCTGTTGGAGCTATCCTAACGAGTGTTCTTTTAACTGTGTTTAAGTAGACTGAGAGAAAGCACTTCGCGTAAATTTGGGTAGGGACGAGAGAGTCGTCGATTTATAAAACATTTAACCACCTTCGCAATTCAGATGCGAATCCCGCGGGGAAAATTCTTCAACTTGGTTTTTAAGCCTGCCCATCTCGTCAGTAGATCGGACACAAATGCGGCCTTGCGCGCGCTGTCTCTCAACTATGAGAGCACCTGCACGTCAGAGCCTGTGTCATCACTAGGCGCAGCCAATCTCCCATGCTCGTCTCCCCACCCGAACGTCTGCCCCGCGCCGCGCACTACCCACGCCTGCTCCTAAACTCCATGCCTCCTCGCCCGTTTTAAGTGCGAATGCACTTCTTAAGCGAGCCCGAATCGTCCGCCGCCGTAGTCCGCATAGCAACAGCTGCGGGTGCGCGCGCTCCTCGTCTTCCCTAGCAACGGGGGGAGATGGGCGCGCGCTGCCTGGCCAGGAGAGGGGGATTGGCCAGGAATCGGGCGTGAGAAGGGCTAATGCACCCGCTTAAAGGAGTACTGACACGAAATTTCAAAGCTGAGATCCGCTCTAGCAATCAAGTACAACGACAACACAAATAGGTGTCTGTGAATAAATGCATCTTTCTTTCTTTGTAGTTGTGTGTGTGTGTGTGTGTGTGTGTGTGTGTGTGTGTGTGTGTGTGTGTGTGTGTGTGTGTGTGAGATCTCTCTTTCGCGAACATTACCGAGCCGCGCAAGTTCAACTCGTGCATTCGCACTTTCACATTCTTCCCCTCGGGGAAATGCTTGGAATTTTTTCTCACTTCTTGCCCTAGCACATTTCAGCCACACTCCACCGACTGGACGGAAAGCTGGGCGTGTTGGTCCATTGACATGGTGAAAAAAACAGCGCGGTGCGATGAAATACGCAGGGAAAGAAGCGAGACAGGACGAGCGCTGTCCTGTATGGTTTCTTTGCGTACTTTGTCGTAGCGCGCTGTTCTCATCCACCCTACTGAATTCCAAACTTGAAACTGTACAAGTCCGAAGCCCAAGTCCATTTCAAGGCAACCAAAGTTCACAGCCAACGCGCGAGCTTCCAAACCCGCCCCCTCCACCTCTCCCCTACCAAAAAAAGAAATGCCTGAGCGCACCGAATGCTGGCTTGTTTGTGAGACAGCTCGTAAGCAGATTTTTTTTTCCAGTGATCAACGTAAACCTTATCTCCGTAGTGGGCTTCAGCTCCGGCTAGCGCAGGTGTTGCCTGAACTGGTGGTGCCGTCTAGTAACATGCCAAGTATCCTTTACGGACACTTTTAAGGACTACGTTACGTCCACAGTTTTTAACGGCGAGATTTTCTATGGGATAGACTACTCTAAGGAGGAAGAATCTAAATATTAAAATATCCGTCTCGTTATTTTTGCAATACCTTTGTAGACATCTTATAGTTGATTGGTCCAGGCCCACATGTCTCCAAGCGAGTGAAGCGTATGGAAGCGCCCCCTGAAACGAAATCTTTTAGTTGTTACACGCAGGAACACTGTCTGTTAGTACAATGGTGCCTAAAAGGGAGCTGTCTCTGTTGTGGGATTAGAATGCTCTATTTGTAACGGCCTGAGAACACCGAGCAAACATTTCCTCATTGCTGGGCGGCGAGCCTTGTTTTGGACGTCCTCTGGAGGAGGACCCATAAATAGCTGCCCGTCGGTAGAAAATGAGGAAAATGTACTCTTTCATGTGTTCATGTCGATTGGCCGCCATATTATTGGGTAGTTCGCGCATGGCCTGGCTCCACAATGATGCGGATGCGACGCCGACGCGACAGTGCTCAGAGAAGAACGTTTCTAGGTTTGTTGGAGTGCATAGAGCAAAAGACCTTGTTGCTCACTGGCTCCAAGGGCCTAACGCTGACCACACTTAAAGAATTTTAACGACCATGCCGGCCCCATAACGGGCTGGTGGTCTATTAACCTGTTTCATCCCTATACATATTTTAGTTATTGGCATACTGGCATGTTTAACGTCTAAATATTCTTTGGTTGTGTAGTGTCGAGTACAATGTCAGAAAAAGGTACTCAAAACAAAAAGTGACAGCGCAATCGATTAGACCCCGGTTTCACAACGCAAAGAACCTACTAAAGTCCTTTCCCAGAACAGGAGAGGTCTTCGCCAACGCAGTTTACGCCAACTCGCCCGCCCCCCCCCCCCTCCCCCTCCCGGTGTGATTTCCAAGTGGACGAACCCAACGCGGCCCTCCTCACGCAGGTGCCCCCCCTGTGGCAGCAGCGAGACACCCAACTTGTTCCACCTTATTCGTTCATGTGCAGCCTTCTCAGACGGCCGGCGACGTTGCTCGCAAGCGCCACGGTTCCGACGTCGGCGTTGGAACTTAACGAGTATCTTAGAGACAATTTCAAAATGTTAGAAGAAATCGCAGAACTTGCCCTAGAAAATGGTCTCTATAAAATAGTTTAATTGCTGACCGACTACCTTTTCAAGATAACCAGTCACAAATGAACACCAGTGCGCTTGACGCACTGCGTTTGACGATGCGTTCGACGCAATGCCACCAGGATTCATTTCTACTCTCCATTGCCAGAATAGGCAAGGAGAAATCATTTGCTAATAAGGTCTACGTGAACTCTGCCTATATGCCGGATATCATCCTTAAATAGACTCATCGACATAGTGACTCTCCCTCAAAATGTCCATTTTGTCAATCACACACTGACCCTAACCTTTTTTCATTCAATATGGATATGCCCTCACTTCGTTCGGAATCGAGAACAACTCCTCGCCTCCCATACCCTCCCAAATGATGCGCAAGAACACTAGGAGTTCGGAGTGACACCACCCTACTTGAAGGAATTGTGCGGTTTCACAACACAGTGGTCTGTATAAGGTTGCCTGATGCTTGAACGACGATCCCTTCTTCAGTGTGCCCATTGGAAGAACTTTTGTCCAGTTTATGCACATTCGCAGTAGTGCCCTTCAGTGTGTTTTTTTCTTACAAACTCAATCGTCTACGTGAACGCCGGTCCCTTCTTCAGTGCATCCTCTGGAAAATCTGCAACTGTTGCCCTGTTTGTGCAGATTCACTGCACTGCCTTTCATGTGTTTTTTTTTTACTCAAGAGCACTGCACAAGAACTGAATACTATCACCTTTCAATAATATGTGAGCCCTCTCGCCACCCCCACCCCTTATTCCCTTTTTGCAGCCAGGGGTTCTTGCCTCTTTCTCATTAAAGCCTATCAATGAATCAATCATCTTGCCACATCAGCCGCAATGTGCCATCAAGAACTATGCCGGAAACCCGGTCCCCTCAAGGGAAGGTCAAGTGTGTGTGTTGCTCTTACGGGACCTCGAGAGACATTGATTGTGAAACTAGAACACTACTTAGATGGGAAGCAATTAGTGACAACTTTCCAAATCCTCTTTTCCATTCTCTACCCACAGGGTTTTTAGCCTCCTGTCTGCAATAAGGTTACTCATTCGTTCATTCTTTAGGCGCGGACTACCCACACGTGCTCGTCGGCTCCTTGCCTTCTCGTTATTCTTACTCGCTCTTCACGGCCTGGCATTTCCCTCCTTTCCACGTTTTATCGCGGATTCTGAGTGACGCCAGGCGAGGATGGAACCCCGGCTTAAACACTCCACTTTTAAAATGGCAGGGGTGTCGTTTTTGCGGTTTTGTTCACCTCTCAGTAAGCAACAAGGCAGCTTAGCGTGGCATCCTATTTCTCCAGGAGGACGGCTGCATGATGTCAAAGCTGAAGGGTGTTTTCAAATTATTCCGGATATCTCCACTTTCATAAGAAGACTTTTGATATTGTATTTCGGGAAAATGTGATTTTTGATGTGATCTCTGGGGTCTTCCCAGTGGTCGGTAGGCAAGCGTGGTCTACCCATACGGTTGTGACCGGATGAGGTCGACAACAAATTCAAACGGACTGCAACATCATTATGTGAGGAGACGTTCAAGTCAGGTCGCAGGCTGTAACCTGGTGGTGGAGTCCCTGGGGTCAGTGGGGTTTGCGTAATGAGTCAGGGCGTCAACCCGTCAACGAGTTCGAGGTGGAGTTTAGCTATGGCTTGAAGAAAGGTTGACGTTAGGTAAAAAATTACTGACCAATATCCTCTGTGAGAGTGGTTGACCAGCGAAGTTGTACTGCAGTCACGACGGTACGACAGTACTTAATTAAATCACAATTTAGATTACTGCCCGCAGCGTGGTCACCGTCTCGACGCCGTCTATTACGCTCGGCGTCGCGGGCCCACTCTCCCACCTCACCACCGTATCATGGCGACATTAGCTAGTTTTAGTGTAGCCTTTTTTTTTTCTTCATTGCCAATCCCGGACAGCAACACCAGGTACCAGGTACAATGACAACAAATAACAGTAATGCCACCATGCCCGCCAGGGCCGGTGTTGTCGTTTAAAATTCTCTAAGCGTAGTTAGGGGTACAATTTTTGACAACCACTCTGGTGGAGAGTTCTTCGCTCTCTGAACTTCAAGAAACTGTGACACACTTTCCCTAAAATACTGTATCGTTGGTCGCACATCTACATCACAACGCAGCCAAGCCATGCGAGAACATTAAATGCTGTGCAGACACAACAACAGGACACTGTCAAATGGCACACCATCCTCTCTATCAACGCCCAAAAAACGTATGCCGTGTGGGGTAAGTGGAAAATCTTTCTGGAGGACATCCCAAAGGAACACGGCGTCCCACCAGTGAAGAAAAACATGCTCCACAGTTTCAGGTTGTTTGTAAATAGGACAGTCGGTTCCCCATGGCACTGAGAGCCCCCTTTCTTTCATCCAAGTTGCGACTGAAAGTGTACCCGTGTGCAATTTAAAAAAGAACGTTTTTGCCCCAGGTGACACTTCCATTCGCTTCACTCGTTTTAACACACCTTGTCCTGGACCGTTGCTGTACAGAGCTGTATACAGTGGCACCGGGAAGACTACGTCACATACATCTTTATATAATTGTTTCCTTGTTACATTGACCAGATATTCCATTGAAAAAAGCGTTGATAAAAATCGGAATGACAAAATAATTTCTTTAAAATATCCATGGACACCACCTGGCATGCAATTTGATGAAACCACAAATTTTGGCACAGCACGTGTCGGGCGCTTCGACGCACCAACTGGCGCGGGCCGTGGGACGAGCAGTGCACAAATGAAACGCACGTGTCGCGCGCCGCCTTGAAACACCGCGCATTCCGAGGAAGGTCGCGCCTGCTCACAGCGGATGCCCTAATGGCCACCACATGGGGTTGGACCCCCCCGAAGGACTCGCTTTTCCCTCTTCCCTGGCCCCCATCGGCAGGGCGGAGGGAGGTTGAAGAGAGAGACGCGGTCCGGGCGCAGGATAGCTCGGCCCGTCGTCTTCGGACTCCGCGCGAGTACTGTTTTTTAGTTGCCCGCCGGGCTGTAAATAAATGTACAGTTTTGTCTCGGAGGCTGAGTTTGTCGGTTGAAGATACCCGGGGTCAGATCCTCAGCGCTACTGCGGCTTGGAGGAGAAGCCCCGGGGAAAAGAACAATCACATATATACTGCACGCATTAAATGAACTTGCATTACAGTACGTAGAAAAGGGTCCTGTACATCGCGTAGAAACAAAAATCGGTTTACGAGTTCTCGTACAAACAGATGAGTCAGTCCTAATTTGTTGCTTTTGCGTGCACTGAACGCTGAATTTTGTAGTCACGCTTCGGGAGGACCACGAGGAGAATTTAAGTCGAACTTGTCATCAGTTTTTTGGTAGCGACGCACTAACGATTACGGCGCCATCTCTTTATAGGATTGCAAAGCGACTCTCCCATCGGCCGAAATACAAGTGGACTGCGGAGCGCCCAGACGTTTTACGAGTATACAACGCAGTGCAAAAAAAAAAAAAACAAAAAAGCTTTTGCGTCAGTATTCAAAGCAAAACGTCCATATCGTGATTTAAATCTGCTCTTACTGAGCACGCCCCATAAATGAAGCGCTGAAGCCCCGTGGCACTTTTGTGCAAACGCACACAACGCCCTGAAACAAAAGTCATGGTATGGCACACACATTTTATTCAACTTTAGGACAACCAAGTGGAGTGGAATAAACTTTATTGAGCTTGCAAAACTCGCGTACGCGTGTGCGTACATTAGCCTACCGGGCCTTGGTCACCGTGGAAGGGATATCTTCGCGCGGTTTCTTCATGCAGGGTGTCGGAAGGCTGCCTCGTTGTCGCTTCTGGGGCTTGCTGGGCGGCCCAGAGTCATCATTGGTCGTAGGATGCCAGTGCCGCTGCCAGTCGCGGCGGAAGGCTTCCTGACCTTGCTTCTTCGGGGAGTTCGTTGCAATTCCACAGAATGTGCTTCAGTGTAGCTGTCTGCCTTCGGCAGACCCGGCACTTGTTGTCTGGGCAGGCATCGGGGTATATTTTGTGTAGAAGTAGTGGCTTTAGGAGGGTTCCGGTCTGAGGTTGTCAGAGCTTTCCGGCCTGGACTCTGTCCAGCTTGTCGCTGGGTGGAGGGAGAGTTCTGAGAGACAGGTTGTTGATTGATTGAGTGTAGGGTGTAACGCGCCGTCGCAACGCAGGCGATGAGGCGAGCCGTAGTTGAGGGCTCCGGATTAATTTTGATTACCTGGGGATCTTTAACGTGCGCCGAAATCTCGTACACAGGGGCGTTTTTGATTTTCGCTTACATGAGAAAAGCGGCCGCAGCGGCCGGGAATCTAACCTGCGACCTCGCGCTCGAAGCGCAACGCCTTAGCCAAAGAGCCACCGCGGCGGGTGGGAGACAGGTTTCACGTTTTGGTGATGTCGTGGTAGTTGATGACTCATTCGTTATTGATGAGCCAGACTTGTGTGGCCTCTTAATTGCCAGCGTGCAGGGATAGAGCGCGCGCTGCGACGTCGGTCAACTCGTTTCTGCTTTCTTTTGTCTCTGAGAACGAAGTGATGTGTGTGTGGTAATGAAGAAATGACTCGCGCCAGGATGCGGGCCCCTGTGGGTGAGATTCCGCCTTTGACATAGTTCCGTACTGCTTCGCACGAGTCGCTGAGGCCTGTGGGGCAGCCTTTGTTGGCAAGGCAACGGCTATGGCCACCTCCTCGGCTTCCTTGAAGTTGACACAATTTATGCTACCAGCGAATCCTGTAGTGCCTGCGGCATCAACTATCGCCATGGGGTTGCGGCTGCCACCCGCATATTCTGCAGCGTCGACGAAGCGCGCGCTGGGCCCTCGCTGTGTTTCTGCGTGAGTGCCTTGGCGCCCACATTTGTCGTGTCCTGTGTGAACGTTCCTATAGGTATTTGGTCAATGGGTAGGGCTTGGCGAACTTCGTTGGTTAGCGTGGTCTTGTTTCGTGGCTGTCGGTGGTATCTGATTTGCAGTTTTTCTAGCTGAGACACTTTTTGTGCTTTCTGATATGTCTTCGAGCTTGCTGTGGATCCCTAGTTGTACCAGCAGATCGGTGTTCGTGGTGTCCGGTAGTCCGGGGGCGATCTTGTGAGCCTTGCGTATCAGCATATTGGTCTTTTTACTTTCACTTTGTTACCAGCGGTGATATGCAGCCACATAGGTTACGTGACGAATCACGAACGCTTAAGTTAGGCGGACGAAATTGTTGTCTTTCATGCCGCCCCGTCGGCGATGGCGGCCTTGCACATGAGACGGCTGGTCATGTGCCCATTGCTCCCATGAGATTCTATGACCATTCCAAAGACTCTGATCTTAGCTATCGTGGGTAAGATGGTACCATCTGTGGTGCGTATAGTGATCTTATCTCGTTCTCTTTGCGGCTTACTTTTGTGTCTTCTTGCCGGTTGGTACACTTTGGTGAACATTTGAGGCCAGCGTCTTGGAGCTAATCTTCGATCTCGTTGAGCGCTGTCTGGACTACAGTCTCCATGCCTCCGTCGCTGCGTTTGCATACCCATAGGATAATGGGATCGGTGTGCTCCGTATGTTTGACTTGTGACATCATCGTCAGTAACAGACACAGAAACGTTGCACGCCAGAAGATCTTCGTTGGTGTCTCCACACTCAGCCTCCTCGCGAGCAAATATCAAGTTTTTGAAGACGAAGCTTCTTCTCACACTCATAACCTTGGCGCGCCGAAATGTTGCACTGCGCTCCCGCTAATTGACGGTAACGACCGAAGCGGTCCTCTACGCACCCGTCAGAGATTTGCCGAGCAAGACGTACTTGAAGTGAAGCTATTCTACCAGAGAATAGCACGTCAATCGCAAAGCACTGTGTGTGTCTTTCATCAGCGAGCCACTACTGGTGTAATGCTCGTCCAAGCGTCAAGCCAGTCGACAATGGAAACCAGCAACCTCAACTGTGCATCGTGAACAGACCTTACAGGGTCTTGCAAGCTGTCTCTTAGCCTCTCGCCTTTGCAAGGTGTCTTAACATTGCCTATTGGCCACCACGTGAGGATAATGTCAATGAAAAGAGCGGTAGCCTCAGCTTGAGCAATCTTGAACGTGGATCAGTGCGTCCTTAGTGCGTTTGACACAAATGGATTTACAACATCTAAAATTAGCTTTACATTCTGCCGCTGCAAAGAGGTTGGATTCACGGCTTTTGGATTCCGTCGGTAGCCGGCGTTTACAAGAGACTTTTTTTCTCTGAAGAATAAAGCTGCCGCACAGATGCAAAAGAAGCAGCTTTCGTACGAGGAAGCCCTTCGGGTATTTTCCCACTCAACTCGATTTCAGGGAAATAAAGACGTTCCAGGATTTTTCTCGTTAATCCAATTGTTTCTGACTCACTTCAACAGATGCACAGGATCAACAGCATAGAAAAGAGGGTGAGTGTACTGCTGGATGAGGATAAATAGTGCTCAATTGAGGGCTTGCAGGAAAGGACCTAATCTTGCGCTTAAGTTGTCAGTTATTACAGCGACAACTTTAAGTCCTATTTTGTCAACACTTACAATTATTTGTTTTGCACGCTCGAGCAAAACGTCTGCTCTGAGTTTGCTCAAAAGTAGTATGTGGATGACGCCCTTGTTTGAAGAAAGCAGCTGCTGTGGTGGCTGGTTCCGTGGAATGGGCTGGTGATCCCATAATTGTTCCTGCTTTGTACACTCAAACACCGTTGGAACGAAGTTGAAGGGAGCCGTAATTACATCGTTATATCCATTACTTCGTTGTATCAATTCCAACAGTTTACGGGAATGTGGGATCAGCTGGGTGCACGACTGTCGGCATGCAAACAACGAAACCGCCTGGCGGCCCACTGCGCCACTACGCGACCTTGCATGCAAGGGAAACACAAATATTTTGCCTGCTCAATGAGCAAACCGCCTTTTTATTGCTCGCTAGACATAGCTGGTAAATGTCGGGATCAGTCAATGGCATTTCATTGACCGCTAGACATAGCTTGTTTCGGATATCGCGAGCCAAGGACTTCCTTTTCAGTGGTGGCCACCGCTTTCATGCCCTTGGTGCCATCCCCATGGGCGCAGAAGAAACGACGTGGTAGGTTAATCGCGTCGTGTGCGTGCGACGACGTTGGCACGTCGAACGTGGGTGCACGGGAGTCCATGGCGTCTTCATCGGCGCTGAGACAATAGAATCGTCGGTCGGCTCCTCCGTCGTTTACCGAGTCGGCATCGGCGTTGGGGGAAGCCACCTCGCGCCGCTTCTCACTGCCGTCACGTGGCCTGCACGCGCGCTCACTCCGCACAGCTGGCAGAGCAAGGAAGCAGGCTCGCTCGGTCGCGCCCAAGGAGGTTCCTTGGTCGCGCCTGGCGTAGCTGCGCGTGGCCGTGAGGTCCATGCGGGAATTTTAAAGTGGCCGCGCCGAACGAGTGTCGAACTCCACAGAATACTTCATGCACGGCGGTCGAGGTTTTAAATGCAGAGCATTTCAGTAACTCACGATGTCACCCGCGTTGGCGTCCGTGGTCCGCGTCCGCATCGCTCCCCCTACACTATATAAAGAAATAATACTTGCCGGCGCCATGTTTCGATCCTACGACTCTGCGGGCGGAACGCAAAGTGCACGGTACTCTACCAACTGAGCCACAAAGCCGACACAGAACGGAACGTTACGAACGTGCTTTATATCCTTGACTCATTCAACCGTCGGCCAGAGGTGCGCCCTCTCCCCCGCGTCTTCCTCGCCTTCTCTCCGCTCGCAACGCCCTCTCTCACCGCGTTCGGTTCGGGCGCACAACAGGTGGGGACGTGCGCAACACCCTCTCTCGCCGCGTTAGGTTCGCGCGCAAGAACAGGTGGGGCGCTCGCATCGCGCTCTCTCACCGCGGTCGGTTCGCGCTTAAACCACATATGTCGTTTGAGCGCGCTGCGGTCGCTAACATCTGTGGCGTGATCGTGACGTCAGCATCACGCGTTCGCGTGGGGGCGATTTCGGCGCTATAACACTCTCTCGCGAGGGGCATTGAATTGGATTCGATTGGATTGGCTTGGATTGGATTGGATTAAAGTGGATTGTGTTGCGTCGTAGCCGCGCCACGTTAAGTCATAGCCGCTCCACGTTGCGTCATAGCCGCGGCAGGGGGTTCACGGCACGCTTCACCATCGACTTCATCGACAATGTCTACGCTGGAAGACAACAATTACAACAACAACAACCAATACGTAATCCATACGACTTGCAGGCGCCCCCCCCCCCCGCAGAAATGCTCTGCATTTGATCGTGCCCCTCGCGAGGGGGATGTTTTTTTTATTTTTTTTTGTTGGGGGGCAGGAGCGGGAGCGACTAAAATCGTTGGTTATATCTTTGACAGGTTCATATTTCGTCGCAACGACGTTTCAAATGCACTGTTCCTTATATCCTTTGGCAGGTTCATTTTACTTCGTCGCAACGACGTTTAAAATGCACTGTTCTGTTGGGAAGTTGAAGGGGAATTTTGTTAACTTGGTTATATCCATTACTTCATTATATCCGTTTATATTATAACGAGGTTCAGGTGTAGTCGAAGTATGGTTTTACCTGCGTCTCGTCAATCACACAGGTCACTGTCTTCTCGTGACCTTTTATTGACTTCACTCGCTCTAACACGTAGGAAAAGCAATGCATTTCAATTTGTTTCACAGGGGGGTCAGCTTTTAATTTGAGCAAACACGACGGAGTGTGGAAGGATGGGGAAAATCATCCTCGATGCAGTTTGTCACGTGAACGGATGGTGGGGTCGTCTTTACCAGCTCGGAGCAATGGACACAGGAAAGCCGTTGACGTGTTTGACATAACACACATTTAATGTACACTTAAAAAATCCTAACGCAAAGCACTCAATACTTAAACTGCACACAAACGATAAAGGCTCAAACCTCTACAATCTCAACATACAACTCACATACAAAGCCCTAACTTAACAGTTCAATATACAATTCAAATCAAAACTAAAAAAGTCTCTACAATAACGTCTTACACTAACTACACCCTAAATACACTCCATAAGCAAGTTCTAGTTAATTTCTCTCGTACCACAACTTCCTAGTTTTGTCCTTTACAACTGCGTCCCTACAGGACTGGCCTACCCCGCTGTCGTCGTGTCGCACCCGTTGCGTGGCCGCGACTTGGTGGTAGCCGTCCTCGTCTCGCTTCTTCGGTGCCGGCGTTCGATGCGCGCGGTCACTCCTTCGACGGCGTGGGCTCCGCGCGTCCTCACTTCTTTCCTTTGTGGCTACCCCCTGGTGGCCGCTCTCACTGGAGGTCCTTGATGCCGGCGTTCGACGCGCGCGGTCATCCCTTCAGCGGCGTGCTTCCTCGGTGGCTATCCCCTGGTAGCCGCTGCCGCTGGAGGTTCCAGGTAGGCTCGGCCGAACGTAGCCTTACGGGGCCGTCGAGACGAACCTCGACGGAGCGTGGACACTGGCCGCTGGTGCACCTAGGATGACGGTGCCGATGCGAAGTCGGCCCGCTCCCGCCCAGGCTCGGATGGCGTGGTCGATGGCCTGGCCGCGTCACCCTGGCTCGTTCCGTGGAGCTCACGTGCTCCGGCCGGCTCCTGGGTGTCGGCCTCCCGTTGTCTTGCCTCCCCGTTCTTTGTGCGCCCCGCTTTTATACCCTCTGGACTCTCTCGTGGCGCACTCCCATTGGCTTCTTGCTTCTTCCCTGTCTTTATATGGTCATTTCGACACTTGTCCCATGCGTGGCCTTCCCTGATTGGCCGACCAGTGCACTGCCACGTTTGCCCATGATTCCTCGGTGTGTCGGCGCTGGCGCTTGCTGATTGGCGCGCACTTCAAATGGCCGTTCCTTTGCTCTTTTAAGTGCGAAGCACTTCTTCGTCGGGCCTACTCCTGCTTCCACCGCCGTCCTCCGTCCGCAGCCTAGCTCGGCGCGCCAGCCAGGCCACTACACTATATAAAAAAAAAACAGCACCCGGGGCCAGGTTTCGATCCGAGGACTTTGCGGCCGCAGCGCGACGCTCTACCGACTAAGCCACGGACGCGACGGTGGTATGAGTGTTAGTAACGCGCCTTATATCTTTAACGCATTCAAACTACGTCGTCAGCGGCGTGCGTTGGCGACTCAGCGGCGTTATAGCGGCTTGATAACTGCGTGGTGTACACGTGATACTACAAACCCGCTAGTTCTGCATTCTCTCACGTGACTGCGCCTCCTCTCCCTTCACTCCGGTCGGCGCTTCGCAGCTGCGGTGCGCTGCGGTGCGGTGCGGTGCGCTCCTCCTCTTCCCTGGCCCCCCGCTCCCCGCCGCCGCGGTCCCTTCTTTCGAGGGAGAGGGGGCCACGTTCCCTGGTGAAACAAGAACCACGGCCGCTGTACCTTGCGTGCGCTCTCATCCAGCGGCCGTGCAAGAACCATATGTGGCGCGCGCGCGGACCCCGCCGGTGGTCCCAGTTGACAGCCCCCGGCGGCGGCGGCGCGCGCTTTGCTTCGTCCATTCTCCCGCCACCAAGATTTCCGCCGAGGGACAAACGAGGGGTGTTAAGCCGAACGTGATCACGAGGGGGTGTTAATGTAACTAACGGGCAAAATGCCACCAAACTTCAACAAACTCCCCCTCATAGCATCACCCCGTGCTTCGCACTTCCTCATACTCCCCTTCGGGGAAATGCGGGGGAATTTTTTCCTCGTTTTTAAGGGGTTTTTGATGCGTCCACCTCTCAGGGGGTGCCCTGACACATGACACAGTTGTTGTGAAGTTTGAACTGCCCGCAAATACCAGCAGTTCTGCACTATACACGGGCTGTTTCGCGCGG
The DNA here is from genome assembly GCF_048455015.1 of Haemaphysalis longicornis. Lineage (NCBI taxonomy): Eukaryota > Metazoa > Arthropoda > Arachnida > Ixodida > Ixodidae > Haemaphysalis > Haemaphysalis longicornis. The sequence goes on from NW_027526385.1 coordinate 166,075,498, forward strand.
GGAAGCTCTATCTGCTGAACAGGAAACTTCAGCAAATCTGTGCGTTCTTTCGGCGTGTCACTGTCCAGTGGTCCAGAAGAAAAGTGACAAACCTCACGGTCCGAGCTGCACAACGCCGTCGCCCAGTGCTCTCCGTCTGTGAAAGGGGGGAATGGGTTTTGGGCGCACTGCCACATGCAGTGGTCTTGCGTACCGACGGACCCGCAGTCGCGGCACTAAGGGGGGGGGTACAAAGAAGGGTAGACGGAAAGATGGATAACGAACATCCAAGCCAAGGGCGTAGATTGCGGGATTCCACCCACGGTGCATGAAAGCCGCCGAAGGAAACATCCCCCCATCCCCACGAGGTTGAGTCCTCTCTACTAGACCAGTGCGCCGGTCAGAAATCGCCGTCGGCGGCGCGGCGGTATTCCCACCCCCGGCGCGGCGCGTCACGGCGCGGAGTCACCAGATCGACGGCGGCGTGGCGCAGAAGAGCGGGAACGGGAAGGGGGGGGAGGGGGAGGGATAGATTTGAGAGTGAGGGGATGAGACATGTGCCCGCAAAAAAAAAAATCAGGGCGAGAATACAAATCCCGGGAAATAACGACTGAAACACGGAATAAAATGATGAAAAAGGAAGCACCGTGTGACGCCCTACATTTACTTTTTTTGCACTGCAATGCTTAATCGGCGTATACATTAGCACACCTAATGGCAGTAATAACGTCAACGGAGACCATTGATCGAACCGAACTACAAAACTCTAAAACGAAAATATACAGGAAAAATTCCCCCGCATTTCCCCGAAGGGGAGTATGAGGAAGTGCGAAGCACGGGGTGATGCTATGAGGGGGAGTTTGTTGAAGTTTGGCGGCATTTTGCCCGTTAGTTACATTAACACCCCCTCGTGATCACGTTCGGCTTAACACGCCTCGTTTTTCCCTCTGCGGAAATCTTGGTGGCGGGAGAATGGACGAAGCAAAGCGCGCGCCGCCGCCGCCGGGGGCTGTCAACTGGGACCACCGGCGGGGTCCGCGCGCGCGCCACATATGGTTCTTGCACGGCCGCTGGATGAGAGCGTACGCAAGGTCCAGCGGCCGTGGTTCTTGTTTCACCAGGGAACGTGGCCCCCTCTCCCTCGAAAGAAGGGACCGCGGCGGCGGGGAGCGGGGGGCCAGGGAAGAGGAGGAGCGCACCGCACCGCACCGCAGCGCACCGCAGCTGCGAAGCACCGACCGGACTGAAGGGAGAGGAGGCGCAGTCACGTGAGAGAATGCAGAACTAGCGGGTTTGTAGTATCACGTGTACACCACGCAGTTATCAAGCCGCTATAACGCCGCTGAGTCGCCAACGCACGCCGCTGACGACGTAGTTTGAATGCGTTAAAGATATAAGGCGCGTTTCTAACCCTCATACCACCGTCGCGTCAGTGGCTTAGTCGATAGAGCGTCGCGCTGCGGCCGCAATGTCCTCGGATCGAAACCTGGCGCCGGGTGCTGTTTTTTTTTTATATAGTGTAGTGGCCTGGCTGGCGCGCCGAGCTAGGCTGCGGACGGAGGACGGCGGTGGAAGCAGGAGTAGGCCAGAGTAAGAAGTGCTTCGCACTTAAAAATTATGAAAGTTAACTTACGTAATAAAAAAATTCACACGCATTTCCCCGAAGGGGAGCATGGGGAAGTGCGAATGCGCGGGTGATGCGAAGGAACTCTTCTTGGCCAATCGCCCTAAGTGGGTATGTGGTGGGGTCGCTTTCGCACTTAAAAACCCTAAGTGGGTATGTGGTGCGGGCGGACGGACGGCGGTGGACGCGTGATTCAGGGTCGCTTAAGATAATACTGATTGTGGAATTAAAAGCTATTTAATTCCACACTAGCCTGGTCAAAGTTTCAATGACTTGTGGGCTTGGCGCCTCGCGATCCCGATGTATGCTATAGGATTCAACCAGGGCTTCAATCCAATCTCGGTGAGGTATATTTGTGTACAGAGAAGTTACATCTATAGTTACAAGGAAGACGCCATCAGGGATTTTTATGTTGTTAATTTCCCGTAGGAAGTGGTTAGTATCACGAAGATATGCCGAATGGGTAGCGAAGGAACTCTTCTTGGCCAATCGCCCTAAGTGGGTATGTGGTGGGGTCGCTTTCGCACTTAAAAACTCTTCTTGGCCAATCGCCCTAAGTGGGTATGTGGTGCAGATGGACGGACGGCGGTGGACGCGTGATTCAGGGTCGCTTAAGAAGTGCATTCGCACTTAAAATATAAATCTTATGTCCGTGACCATGGTGACTAAGAAAAACATCAACTTCAGGAAAGCTATAACAGACTTCCAGCCGACGCCATCGTTCGCCTTTCTCCCGCTACTAACGAGCGCTCGAAGATATTTTATAAATTGCTAGCAGTTCAGCCACCATCCCGTGAAACATGAATCCTGCACTTGAAGGGCTGATATTCTGGGCTTTCTGGGCGACATTTTATGCTCGTCCCTCCAAAAACGAAGGCGAAAATAAGAAAATAAAAAAAATGTAGGAATCGCGAATAACAATCTTGAAAACGGACGAAGTGCGGAACGCCCTGCGTTTGTACAGAAATGCTTAATTTATTTGTTATAATCATGTAAATGAAGATAATTGGTCTAAATTTTAAGAAAAAAAATACGGCAAAAAACATAATTAGAAAAAAGAGCTTCTCTTTCAAAGAAACCAAGCGTTTCGTTTCAACAGGAAATTTGTGAACTGGTACTTTTGTAAATTCAAAAGGGACCAGTTCACAAATTTCCTGCTGTAAGGAAACGCTTGGTTCCTTTGAAATAGCTCTTTTTTAGAAAACAGTGTTTACCCGGGATAAAAAATCTCCTGTAAGCTACTCTGCTAGAGGAGGGGAAAAAGCAAGAATGCCCCAAGAGGGAAGAGGGCAGAATCGGGATATAAGCTATGAGAGGGATTAACAGAATTAGTCAAGAAAAGTGTCAGACTGAAAAGATGTAAAGCATGTATTTAACCCGGTGTCGCTGCGGTGTGAGAACGGAAATGTTAGGGCTAGGTGCTGCTGAGAACAACGACAGGGTATAAAATGGTTGTTACTGGCACATAACGTACGTGTGCAATGTTGCGTAACAAGATTGATCTAGTGTCCATGTAGGCAGCGCAGTGGCGAAAATAATACTCAATTGTCTCTTCCGGAGCAGTGTTGTTGCACCTGGTATCAGGTGATAGTCCAACGATCTCTATTGATGCACGCAGCGTTAAGTCGGAGCTGATGAAATAATGTTTGAAGTGACGAGGGAGCTGGGGAGGAAGTCTTGATGACAGCTGAGGGTTAAGCGCGTAGAGACATCTATGGTGGTGAGTGGGAGGTGACCAGATCCAGTTTCTCTCTGCAAGGGCTTAGCGTTTGGCCTAGGCTGAAGCGTCGTGTTTGGTAAAAAAATTACACCATCTTCTCACGTAGGAACCCTTCAGGGGATGCAAAGCCCTGTAGTAGCGTGTTTATTGGTTATTAGCGTACGACACGTGTAGTAGCGTATTAAATGTCGTCTTTATTTATCGAGTAGTGGGGAACGTTTTTCGGCTTTCGTTCTCGAAGCCAGGAATCCGCTGTTCGACGCTGGCGTTTCGAAGCATTGTCACGTTGCCGAATGCCATCTTGATCAGCTACTCCCCGCTGGCGTTTCAAAGCGGCTTCTCGTTCTCGAAGCGAGGAATCCGCTGCTCGACGCGGCCGTTTACGTTCGGCGTCGCGAGCTCTCCTCTGTGGAGCCTTGTCTTCGGAGGTGCTCGCGTTTCTGACAGTGTGCTGGCTGGCGCTAGTTGATTGATTGTGGGGTTTAACGCGCCGACGCAACGCAGGCGATGAGGCGCGCCGTAGTGGAGGGCCCCGGTTTAATTTTGACCACCTGGGGATCTTTAACGTGCGCCGAAATCTCGTACACATGGGCGTTTTTGCTTTTCGTCTCCATTAGAAAAGCGGCCGCCGCGGCCGGGAATCGAACCCGCCACCTCGTGCTCAGCAGCGCAACGCCTTAGCCACTGAGCCACCGCGGCGGGTCGGCTGGCGCTAGTTGAAGGTGTGCCAGCCAATTCACTGACGGAATCGCTGGCGCCCATTTGCAGTCATCGGAGGGTGCAGTACCGAAGAAGCAACTGAGCCGAGCGCGGACCGGTTTATTTGCAGAGCAGAGGGAGTGGAGAGGAGGAGCAGCGCGCGCTAGCGCACAGGTGGTGTGGAGAGGAGGAGGGGAGAGAGAGCGGCGTTATTACAGCTGTTGTAGAGAGGAGGAGAGGTGCGGACTCCGGACGACAGAGGGTCGACTAAAAGACGCTTCGCATTTAAAATGTTTCGTATATTTCGACAGGTATCGCCAGCAGAGGCAGCGTCACGAGCTTTATGGTTTACTCTTCGCCCACAGTGGCCGGGCGCCCACTGAAACACAATATGCCCGGCGCCAGCTGCGAGATCTTGAAGGTAGAGGGTGATGCCACGAACCATGCATTGGGTTTGTTTATGTATGTTTTGCTTTTACTGCCCGGCTGCGCCGGTTTGTGTTATCTGTGTGCCAAGGGAAGCACCTGTTCTATTCTTTATTTTGTTTCGCACGTGTTATCTCTTTCTCTTTTGATAGGGAGAGCGTTTCCAACGAACGCCAAGAGCCTAGAAGAACATTCTTTGTTCTAAAATGTTCTGGATGTAAAAACACGGGTCCAGAAACACTTGCGGCGAAAGATAAAAGCATGCACAGCAGACGCAGCGGTATTCGATTCGTCGACGCTCGCGTACGCACGTCACTTTGTTGAGTGCTGCTTCGCCGCCTGTCTATTCTTTGAGTTGTTAGGGGAGAAGAAGTTCGCTCCAATAAACTTGTTTTCCTTGAAGACAACTGCTTCGTCATTGGCTTTGTGACAATATCTTGTAGGCAAGTTTATACGTTCAATTACAGCGAACTAGAATATTGTAATAGTGGCAAAGGCAAGGGCATTTTAATGGGAGGCAGTGCGGCCAAAAAACCGGAAATCCGCAAAGGGCGCTGACGTCTATTACTAGAGGGTAAATAGTGTAGTGGATACAGTCACCGCCTGCCACTCGTTGTCCCTGGGTTCGAATCCCAGCATGTGCACATTTTTTCTTTTTTCGAAAGATGCAATAAAAGCAAATGCTGTGTGCTAAACACCGACTGATTTAATGCTTGTGTTGAATAATGACAACAAAAAATCTGCAGAACTTCACAGAATTGCCTAGTAATGCCTGGCGTTCTTGTGCCACCTGTGTTGAGTGGGAGTTCTGTGCAGCCAAATATGAGTTCAAATCCCGACGACTGCCCGTTTTTTAGGGGCGAAGCTCCTAAAGCCATGGGTCTGTCCATCCCTTGTGTCTCGTGGTACGTGACCGCCGCATGCTTTCGGAGATGTCGCAAAGTGGGCCGCGTTGCACGCGCAAGAACCGGCTGCAACCGGCAGCGCAAAGTCGGCACCGGGAGCGCGAGCTTGTCTGTGTTCGCCAACGGAGGCGCGAGCGCACGTGCACTGCGAGGGGGAGATCACGCAAGAGATCACGCCATGAACGCAGGCAGTCGTTCTCGGAGATCGAACGAGACGCAAGGACCTTTGCTCGTTTCCTCTCGCCTTGTTCGGGCACAAGTTCGCCCTAAATAAAAGTTCTTTACCGTTGTGTCCCATCCAACGTGACAAATTGTGGTGGAGGTGCGAGTCCTCGATGGCGCGAGGTTTTTCACCAGGTCTGGGCCTGGGAGCATTGACTCCGAAAATAAAAGTTGATTTGTTCAATGTACGCACACAGTCTTACGTCTTTCTTAATGATGTAATGGGCGAACCTTCACGGGAGAGTTACGGTTACCGATGATCTCCCCCTCTCGAGCTTCGCCCCACTTATCATCATTCATTCCGTGGATATGGCGTGACTTTTTTTTCTTTTTTAGAACCACATGAACACGAAAAAAGCAAATGCTGTGTGTTGACCACCGACTGATTTAACACTTGTGTTGACTAATGACAGCAAAAAAATCTGCGGAAATTTACAGAATTGTCTACTAATGTCTAGTGTTCTTGTGCCACTTGTGCTAAGTGTGAGTTCTTCGCAGACAAATATGAGTATGAGTAGCGAAAGTCGTTGGTTTATTTTTTTTTAAGTTTTGTTTGTTTCTGTTTTCGAATGATGCAAATTTTAGAGTTATAGTGATGAAGCACCTTTAGTTGGTTGATAATACTTTTTTTCCGAATATGCACGGCGTACTGCAGAGTTGGACCGTTTACGCTGTTTTTTTTTCGCATTTCTGACGTTCTTTTGCAGGCTTCTTAGTTTATTCTTCGGTTGTGGAAGGAAATGTACAAGATGCAAATTTTTGATTTTGTGAGATAATGCTTGTGTAAACTTTGTCTTTTATTTTTGTCTTTTATTTTCTTTTAAATGCTGTCCGGCAAATAATCCCCATTTACGCTGTTGTACAATTAAAGCTGTTTTTTTCGCCAAATATGCATTTCTGCGGAAATGCAGGGCGTTACACGGTCCTGGCTGCGGAGGTTCTCGGTAAAGATTGCTACACATTGCATTTTGGGCATGGAGAGTCGCATAGTCTTGCTCTCGGCCAAGTAGTTGAGTGGATCATGATATGACGGTTGTACGTGTTCCCCAATTGCCAATGCCGCTCTTCCCCTACCAAAGGCGCCTACTTGTAAGAGATCTGGGATATTTGAATGAACTGTTCCCAAGCAGCTTTCGCTTCTCAAAGTTGCGCTCGGAAGAAAATTCATCAACATTTCATACGACAACCTCTCATTCGGGATAGCCTACATTTTCTTTGGCATTCAAAACCCGCCTTCCTTATCGGGTTGAAAAGAATTGGAGGGAATGGAACACTGGGCCGCACAGCCTTCTTCGCGGCAATAGTGGCTCAGGGCACACGCGAGTTCAGGCTTATATGTTGAGCTCTTGTGACATGCCATAGCTGGCGCGAGCATTTTTTTCTTCAAGGACAAATACACACACAGCGTGATGGGCTCTACCTTATGGAAACATAGTTAAGCAAGGGTCGCCCTGTTTCCTGAAATTATTGGTTTTCTCGAATATGGAAGAAAGATTGGCACGCCCGTCTTTATGACGACCGAGACTTATTTTTTTAAAGCGATGCAACAAAAGAGAGCTTCGACTCCTACTTCACCACAGTTGGATCCGTCATCATACAAAACGTTCGTGTCAGCGGCGCAAAGATGTCTGCGCGAAGGGGCGCCAATGAACGAATCCAATGAAGAAAAACAAAAGGTGAAGTGATTACATGACTTGAAAAGCACATCGACCGCATAGCGAAGTTTTTTTTCTAAGTTTTAAATTGATTTCATTTTTAGTTTCGCGTTTCAATCCTGTTTAATATTCATTCTTATGTGCTGAATCATCTTTAACAGCCCCGAGTTCTCAAAGTTTGCTTCGCGATCTCCTTCCACCTTCTGGTTACAAATGCATTCGATCAGTCTCCTACACGTTACACCGCTGCTTGTTTCCTTAAGCCACTGCCGGGTTAAAGCACGTGTTTCAGGAAGCTTCGCGCTTCAACGCATTTGTAGCCTCTGGAGTCGCTGTAAGCACGCACGCGAACAAAAAATAGGTACACAGCCATGAACGTGTCGCTTTTTTTGATGCCTCGCGCTTTAAAAACATGCACATAAAGTTGGCTTTGCCGCATGGGGTCTTGCTGTGAGGGCATCGAGAGGGAGAGAGAAAATAGGGAGGGGGGGGGAAGGGAGGTTCATAGGGCCGCCACAACGTCCAGTGCACGCGACAAAGGGCACCAAAAATGTATGAAGTCGTAACGTAATACAGCTATGCTATGAAAAAGTACATACTATCCTGACCTTAAGTGGGGTTTAGGCATCTTGATCGTGTGCTCCATGCATATGGAAAAAAAAACATAGTTGTCCCACACTGAGATTCGAACCCAGGACTGCTGATTGAAAGGCGGACACTCCGTCCACTACACTATGTCCCGTCTAATATTCCTCAGCAGCGCCCCTAGCGGATTTCCGTATCTTCAATGGTTCTTTTGCTTCCCCTAATGTTTGCAAGCACAGCAAGCGTGGCCTTGCAGACGCCACCTGTTGAACATTAAATGTCCTATACCACGCAAATACTAGAACGACTGGTGTTCAGAAGTCAACGAAGTTGATCCTTAAATCTTCAGACTGCTAACGGGTCCTCCGCAGTGACCAGTAACGTCGGGCTTGCGACGTCACTGTACACTGGGAGGACCCGTCACCGACCTGGCCGAAATGTCAATGAAAACAGATTGTAGCAAGAGCAGTAAAATTTTCGACGACGGGCTAAGTGCGCATGGTGCCAGAAAAACGGAAATAGGTGAACACGCCCCAAGCCTTCACCTTTGTGTGCTTCCCCAATGCTCAGTTTGTTACGAAATGTTTTGTATGGGGGAACTAGTGTACAACGTTTCCCATGGTCACCCCAAAGATGCAAAGCGTTCAAAAATTATTACAGCCAATAAACATAACTTAAACGGCAGGGAGACACACTTAAAATTGTTTCGGCAAAAGGCTGCTATTGCTAAACGTTTGACGTTGTAAAAGCGCCCTCAAAGGCAGGAAACGTAAGAAAATGGTGAGCATGAGTTGCGTGGTTCTGGTCGTAATCATCTGTGCCATATTGTTTCAATATGTCCAAGGTGATCGTCTAATCAAAAATATTACGAAAACCTCTTTCATATGATTTTTAAACCGTAGTTGTTTCTGCCTTTCAGACACCACCACCGGGACATCGTCGGTAAGCATGAGCATTTTGAAACCATTGTATTCCTCAATTCGTTGCAGCAGAGTTCTACTGCCCTTACTGGATTCGAAAACAAACACAAAATTAACACAAGACTGGTTCGACAAACGACGCATCCAAACTGATGTTGCAGTTTTTCACAATGTTCTGATACAGCAAGATCGGGGTAAATGCCCTCACTCCGCCAGTGTTTTTGCCGAAGTTTGATTAGGAACTTGAAATTTTTCTAGCAAAAAGCCTTTTTTACAGTTTTCAAATTATGACAAGTGACAATTCAGCTTGTTTTGCGCCACAAACAAAAGTACTGTGGCCACCTTCGCTGCCTGTAATGTAGCTGAAACAGCATTACCGCAAGAAATAAATTAGGATTAAGAATCGGCCCGAATTCTCCAAGGCAGATGAAGAACGAGGTTTGAAATTGTCAGTTGAATTGAAACGTGCAATTTTAGTCTGCGGCTTCCCGCGTTCTTACCAACGTGCTTTGGTTGCCAGAGGTGTAGAGCATCGGCAAAAAAAAAATAGCGACCCTAACATATTCGTTTTAGATAGTTGACACGCGCAGCAAACATGAAAGTGCAATACTTGTTGCTTTAAAAATGGGTGCTCTGAAAGGAGGAGATAGCTGAGCAATAGCATTGTAGACCCCTCGCTGTTCCACCAGTTTCGCGTTTTTCCCATGATTTTCTTTCTTCAGTACCGCGATCTTGGGCAAAATGTTTTACTGAGGACGCACTTCAGCGCGCCGAGGCATCAATGAAGGGTAGGGGCGCTGATGGCTGTTGGCAGTGGCCTGTATCGCGGGCACTCTGTTACACCGACCAGGTTGCCAGATTGTGAATAGGCAGGCTGCTATTGCGTTGTGCCCCTTCACAAGCATAGGGAGTAGTCGTTTATGAAGCAGAGGCCTCCCATCAACGCCGGCCAGCACAACGATGATCAAACGCAGAATAGCCGTGTCAGAATTTTGTCAACCATCGAAGAGCCCAAAAAGCGGACATACCAGAGCTGTTGCCCAAAAAGTGCTAATTCGGAGTCAAGTTGCAAACGAACCATTTGACAGCACTTATAACGGAGCAAAAAAGGCAGTCTTCTTTGAGCCACGTGCACCTGCTTGAAAGGCGTGTCAGGTTCGTTAATAATACCAAAAAGAAAAGAGCGTTTTCAGCGAGACGTAGCGTTTGCATTTTAATCCTGATAGAGCCACACAACGGAAGGTGATAATGAAATCATGAGAAGAACAACCAACCACCAGCAAAAATGAAAAGGGTTCAAATAAAGGAAAAAAAATAGCAGTGGCTTAGCTCGGCTATGCCAGGATATACGTAGCCTGAGCTAAGGTCCAGCTGGTTATTCTTAGGTTTCCTGGTTGTCTAGGGTTAGCTGATTATCATGCTTACTGCTGCTAGAACCATTTCCAATTCATTCCAATCCAGTCCAGTCTATTCCATTCCTGTCTAGTGACTGCTGCTCGCGCATGCGCAGCACGGCTCTCGGAAAGCCAGGCGAAACGGCTATCAAGCGGCTCCGGCGCAGCGTCAGACTTGGCTATTCGCAACGGAGGCGCACTGCTGGGTACGCACCGGTGCCAGTGCGTCTGCCGCGGCCATGACGTCACTCCTCTGGAAGGCGCAGACCGGCGAATGTGCCGTACCGATTCTCTACACACCTCTACTCCAATTGGATTCGGTTTTCCAATACAACCCAATGCAATCCAATTTATTCCAATCCAATCCAAATCCAATCCAAAACCAACCCAATGCTCCTCGCGCTGGTGCAGCACGGCCCTTCAAGGTCCACGTGAATCTGCTCAACCTCGGGCAGTGCTGCTTACGCTACAAGAGAAGCACAGTGACGTGTCCGTCGCTCCTCAGGTCTTCGGAGCGTACTCGTGGCGCGGCGTCTTCGCACGGCCAGGATGCGTCTTGTGAGACCACGTGGTTGTGCGGCTAGGTCGGAGCTCCCGTCGCCGAATAGATACTGCAGCGCTCTTGGAGAATCGCTGTTTTCTACTGATGCCCGGCGAGCCGACTTGCTCGCGGAGGAGATACCGTAAGGCTTTCTGTTGTGAAGGCCCCCTTGGACGTTGCCTGGGTGTGGGCGCCCGACCGCCTGTGTTCTTGTCTCACTTCGCACAGCCTCTCTCCTTCCTCCCCGCTATCACCTATGCCCTCGGGCCGCGTTGTGGCTGCTCTGTATTGGCCGGTGCATGGCGTGCGCTGGTGCTGTGGCCTCCAGCGCTAGCGCCGAAGCTGGTGTGAAGGGCGCTGCTCAGCATGTTGCTCGCTTCGACTGCCCGGTGTCTCTATTGCCGTCTCCATTTTCTGGGCGCCTTTGTTTTCGTAGCGAACTGTTCGCTTGATAGGTACTAATTGTTTTGAAGTTGTGTTTTGATAGCCTATTCTTTGAAATACTGTGCCTTCTTTTCAAAGATGAACATTGGTGCCCGTAACGTTAGGAACCACAAAGGATGAAACTGCTTCTAATGAGGTTCTCTTTTTGCGACACTATATATCCATTCCGAGTTTAGGTAAGAACAATGAAAAAATAACAGGTGATTGCCGCACAAACCAGGCAAGGAATTACATATGGTGCGGATTTACACATAAATTAGCGCACAGGCCGAAATTGTTTTTAAAGATGAATGATAAGCGAAGCTGTACGAAGTACACATAGAGTACCCACAGAGAAGAGGACGCAGTCGTTCTTATTTTTTATAATCATTGTTGCGGTGCTAGTGAACATGGGATCGGGGTTACTTAACGAAACTTCAAAGAGCTGCCTTTCCGTAGCATACAATTATAAGACTTGTTGATTCAGTTTTGCAGAAACCAATGGTTTGAAAGAACGTGAGACCATCTTTACAACTTCACTGTGTTAGCAATTTCAAACTTAAATAAATCTGCCCGTAAAGGTAAAGCTGCTTTAGCGGCAACTTGTCACACACTTTGTGGCGAGGTGCTTTCGAGAAAGAGGGCTTAAATTCACTTTCTATAACCGTAGTTCTGCCGTGTATTCTCGTGCACTGGCAACAGACGAGACTGCTGCAATATTTACGTCGCTATTAACTATGTATCACACGTAAATAAAAATTCAGAGCATTGATTTAACCCTCTCAGCGACGGCTTCGTAGGTATGTTTTATAAGCCAAGAGTTGCAGCCATTTTGTGCTGAGGGTTGGGGATACGGTTGGGTTTTTCGGGCGTCGTATTTTCTCCCATATATAACGAGGGACGCCCGGAGCACTCTCCACAGAAAGCTTCGCTTAAAAAGAAGCTTTCTCCCAGACTACGTCCCCTTGAGCGCTGATAAACTTTACGCAGTCCACGTGGCCCTCCACATCGTACACGGACACGACTACGAACACCCAAGGTGTTGCGGCGTTGGTCGGGCCGCCGTTGCCACAAGTGGTAGAGCCAGAAGGACGCCAAGGGTAAGCGAGACGTAAATGCCCCACGCCGCCAGTGTTTTTCCAAAGCTTGCACTGCGTAGACTGGCTCAAATTAACACACTTTTCATCGTTTATCCGGTTGATAAGTTGGTAATTATTTTATAAAGCCCGAAAGAAGAAAAACTACCATGTGCGGTCGGCGGAGGCAGCAACAACTACAGGCTGTGACGTCTGGACGTGGGGCACCGTGATTGGACTATGTCCAGGATTCGCATTTAAACAAGTTTCGGTTTCGCTTCTGTAAAGCAACGAGCTTAACATCCGACGTTATCGTTAGATGGGCATTCTCGATATCTGAATAATCGCCATACCGCGCTTCTGTCATCTTGTCGGCTGTCAAATAAGCCTCCCAGGACGGCCTCGAATCGTAGCAATCATTTGGCGAGGCCAACCCAGTGGATGAACGCTTTCCGCGTCACGTACCTCACACGCTCAAATGCCATGCGATTTTCCCCCACAATTGTAGCTTGTCTCTCATGCCTGTATTGTAAAAATCGTGTACCTGTCAGGCCAAGAGTATGCTGATTGTGGCCTGTGCCCACTGCCCGCAAGCAGTCGGTGCTTATGGCAACAGCACGCCAACAAGAACTCACTAGCGCGTCAGTGTCAGTCTGCGCGAGTTCTGCGAACTCGCTCGTGGAGCTGTGAACGTTACGGCACAAAAATCAAAAATGGTGAACTGAGTATAGAAAGCATCGGCAGAAAACGAAAAAATCACAAATGTACCCTCGTGGATTCGAACTTGCCACTAGCAAAAGAACATCCCTAGCGCCCCAGAACACTTGGCCACGCGCAGCGCTGCCGTCGTTGGAAATATAAAGTATACAGTGTCTAACCAGTTTATACTTTTTAGTTTTAGCATTTCAAGCAGCTTAGGAGACTAATTGTTGTACTAAAACGCTCGTGCAGCAAGCATTCCCCAAATGTACACAATATCTCACTTCTAGCGATTGCATTTCTTAGACGGAAAAGCCTTCGCAGATGTGTGGTCGTGCTGCTGACCGCTGTGCGTATTCACCCAGCGCAAAAAAAGTGCCTCCTGCTCCCTTGTTTTACGGTGTACAGGAACAGTTTCAGTTGATTTTATTTCCTTAGTACCTATATTGACTTAGCTGACTCTTCTCCCGCCTTCGAGTGGCCTTACATTTCCCTACGAGGGTACCAGTCAGCGAAGCGTCGCATGTGCGCTTTTGCAGCGATTGTGTAGAGCGACCTGGACTTGGAGCTTGATACAGTGTGCAAACTAACAAAGTAAAGAAAGACACATTCTTTTATTCACAGACACGTTCTGGCTTAGCTTCAACTGAGTGAACGAATTGCAACGACTCGTCGGCGCCGGTGGACCTTGGGCTGACTGCCTCTGTCGTAAGGTCGCCGAACCGTGGAGTAGCGCAGTCAAGCCAAGTCATTTCATCCTGACGTCACACGAAAACGCCACAGAAAATGGGCGAGAATGCAGAGAGGAGGACAGCATTTTGGAATTGATTTTTCTGTAAATATATTCCTGTAAACGCACTCAGAGTGGCCGAAACATCTATGAACTCCGGGCCACAAGTTGCGCTAGTAATCCCGCAGTGTTTACAAATCACTTCGGTGTCCTTTTAACGCACCGACGCAACGCAGGCGATTAGGCGCGCCGCAGTGGAGGGCTCGGGATTAATTTTGGACCACCTGGGGATCTTTAGCGTGCGGCGAAGTTTCATACACACAGGCGTTTTTTTCTTTCCGTCCCCATTAGAAAAGCGGCCGCCGCTGCCCAGAATCAAACCAGCGACCTCATGCTCAGCGCCGCAACGCCTTAGACCCCGAGCCAGCGCGGCGGGTAACCCAAAGCGTCAAATACATAAACCTTAATTTCCGTTGTTTACCCTGCCTAATTCACGTTTTAACGCGATTTAAAGTTTCCCAGTTGCATTTTAATGATTTCAGGTTCATGTTCACGTTGCTCGCAACATCGTTCCGTCTTGAAAAATGTATGTAACTAGAATTTAGCGCAACAGACAAAAAATAAAAGTTGGGAAATACGGATAAAAAGCTTTGTTTTAGGAGGCTTATCTTCGAAATTGGAACTGTAACAGGACACTGTTGGATTCACTGTAATGGCTTTCGAACAATGATGAGTAAGGCTCAGCAAAAGGCCACCAACTACGCTGTAGGCTGAAACTACACTCCACCAATGCTATCAGGCAACAATGTCTCACTCTGCCTGAAGAGTGAACCTTCGCAACCGATTTGTCGATACCAGGCCGCAACCAACGCAGCCGCTGTGTAGGCGTTGCCGTGCTTAGAGGTAAGGTTGAGTGATGATCGGCGTGCGGTTAGAGTAATAGAGCAAGACGCTACGAGCGCGCACATATTGGTTTTTTCCACGCGCGAAAGCACTATGTCTAGATAAGCGCTTCCTAAACCGCATTGTGTGCATCATTTGGCAGGACGTTCGCGCAGAAAGAACTGTAAAAGCCTTCAGAGCCCCTGTTCAGAAATTTAGCACTGTGTTAGTATTGCCGTGGCGTTGGTTGAAGGGTGACACTGGACCCATTATAAGACACGTATACACGCCAGATATGGCTTACATGTGCACCGCGTTCAACTCCTCCTGTCGTACTGTATTCCTCACTAAGTGGCCACGTTTGCATGCGAACTGGAAGGCACCTTTCGTTCAATATTTCAAGTATGTCTGCCTTCATTTGCAAAGCGGTTTAGTGAAATTCGGGCAATAAATTCGTCTAGCAGAAATGAGAGCACGCTAGCATAAAAGACATTGCCCCCAATTCAGCAAAATAATCGATAGTGGATCGAACCAGCGTCGTGACATGGGTGAATTGCAAGCAAGGGATACCCAACAACCTGTGTTTAGAAAGGAAAAAACCTCAACAAAAAAGAATGTGCCCCCCGGGAAGCACTCTGCCACGCCGACTAAGCTATTAACGTACGCTGAACTCTTCCAATAGCAATGGATTCGCTTTTTTGCTGCTCCTATAAGACGACGTGAATTTTGCAGAGGCACAGGAATGTGGAAATTATGTGGGCCTTGAAAATGACGTCGAAGTCACCCAGTTCAGCCGGCACAGAAAATGTGCCCCGAGACCGGCCCGCCTATGGCCGCTTTCTGGCATGTCCGGCCAGCATCCAGGTACTGGCAGCCACTGATCATACGATGAACGGCCAACATTCGGCAACCAGCGCTTTGGTATTTCTCCGGCCGCCCGTGTTCAGACGCACAACGGCAGCTGCCCGGCTGCCAGATATTCAGTTGCCTTTCGGCTTGCGATGTTGAGAAAGAAAGCGGCCGGAGTACGGCTTTAGGGCATCCGTTTTGCCTTCGGGAAGCGCTGTTCAGCCGAAGCACGGCAAGCGACCGGCCACAGGATATCCGTATTCTTGTGGCAGTTGGTGTTCGAAAGGAGACCGGCCGTAGCGGGGCTGCCGCGCATCCGCTATTTCAACGGTGAACAGCGCGTCCGGCGGCAGAATATTCGTTTTCTTCGGGCAGCCGGTGTTATAAAGGAGACCGGCCAACTTACGGCCTCAGAATGCAAGTTTTTTCTTTGGTTAGCGGTCCTCGGCCGAATTACGGGAAGCAAACGGCCGCAGAATTTTTGGCAAATCGTGTTCAAGAGGAGACCGGCCTTCGTAAGGTATAAGTTATACGTCTTTATACGAACAACGGCGCGCGTCTGGGCGCCGAGAATTCATGCACAGACGTGCTTGGAAGAAAACCCGCTGATATAGGACCGGTTTTTCCCTGGGTGAAGAAAGAGCCGTTAGGAAGTCGAGTGGCGCAGACAAGTTTTTCATCCGCTCGGTACTTCTACGTATTAAATGACCGAACTACGTTTGTCAAACAGCAATGAGTGTTCTAGGTGAACGGGCAAGGTGCAAGGACTCACTGGACATTACCAGGGAAACGTTTAGGCCATCGAAATGCCATTTATTGCCACAAGAAGACTGTGCCACAGAGACGGGTGAGCTGAGCCTCGCCAGTCATAGTCGCTACAACGCCTCGCCCGTCAGCTTCGTCGACGCATCAGCTCGAGGCTACTCGCCCCCTCAAGAAATGGAGGCCATTAGCGACATCGACCCAGCAGCGATGTCCGACCCGAGATGGCGGTGGTTCACCAAAATAAGTGGCCTTAAAGGAGCCATGAAAAGAAAATGCAAGTTGGTTTTATTCGAAATATTTCGTGTTTTATAGTGCCCCCAGCGCTTGCCCGGATACAAACGATGCTTTATTCACTGAGAAATTAAACAATTTAAGCTAAAATTTTGATTTTCCCGCTAAATCGTTTGTTTTCGGGGTCTGCAATGACATCACAGGAACGGACCGCTCTGCAGCCTAGAATACCTTCATTCACGCATTCGCCGTACAGGGTAGAGACACGTATACACTGGCGCCGCCATTTTGGGTCGCTCGCTCGCCGCCGAAGCAAGTCATTGTGTCAAAACCGCGCTAACATTATCGCCGCAACGCGGTTTACTGAAGAAGTTTGAATCATATTGTCTGTTTCGCGTTGCTAGGTGCCACCGTTGAAAGGTTGAAACAACCTTTCAACGGTGGCACGGGACCGTTGAAAGGTTGTTTCCACCCTGTACAGCGGTGTGGTTTGTTCCCGCGTTTCTTTACGTTTCCCGAACCTAGATGGCGCCAACATACCGTGGCAAGCGTTTGGTTTGTTTTTGCCCGTATTTAAAGCTGGCTTGTTTTTGTTCTGGGAGAAAATATTCGTTCCCTGAAACAGTGCTCGCTCGACAAATGTGGTCACTTAAAACACCGTTGCTTGCGTCAATCGGCCAGTGTCGTCTGAGACAACCCCAAGCCCCGTATAGTGCTGTGCAGCTAAACCAAGCATGCTGTGCGCAGTACGAAAAGCAGTAGGCACCAGTACTTCTATGTTTACATGTGCTCTCGTAACTTCCACTGTTTGTCCCATCATTCTTATTCCTTTGTAAAGAATGTGCCCTAAATTTACGCACAAATCGCTCGTTCGGCTAGTTTGTGCGCTCCACCTAATTTGCGTGTGCTTCTGCCGGCCTCCGCCAATCGCAGTGCTGACTCGAATGACGTCATAGGTTCTGTTGCGGGCAATGAGCTGGTGGGTCGCATGGCCATTTCCTTTTTTCTTAATTATGTAGCTTATTTGACCGAGGTTTATGTTAAAAGTGGTGCCAGTATGATTATAACGAGGCAATCCTTTGAATGAACCAAACTTGTGTTTTCTCTTCACGGCTCCTTTAAAGGGTGTCGAGCAAGCGGCCACCACGCAGGAGCTCAACCGGCGCCATGTCAAGGACTCCCCACCAAAGAAAGGCAAGGGCGCGCAAAAGCGCAAGTTTCCGGCTATTCTTGTTGCAATAATACTGCGAAAAACAATGTGCACAATATTGTTTGTGATAAACGTAGAAGACGCTAAGCTCGTGCATTTGTAGGCTCAACTTCGTGCCCTGCACTGTTACTTCATTGGATTAAATGACTGCATATTTAGAAACAAGTGTTATTTTGAATTTGCCATAAAAACATACCCTTGTGAATGACGAAGCATGGATGTTAATTTAGTTTCTGTGTTTGAAATTGAGATGAGCTACACTTGGGATATGACTCATTTGGTTAAACATAATCGCCAGCATCCTAGAAAACAATGATTTCGTCGGGTTTTTCTTGCTCAACGCAGCTTGTTGAGTTCACGCACGATTTGGCTCTAGCAATAGATAAGCTTAAAGTAGCTCACTATCTTCATGTGCGGCCAAAAAGCATTTGACGTTGTTTCATATCACCTTCGTGTTAGTACATTGCGGGCAATAAACTGAATGAATCGGTTATTGCCTGGACAGCCGAGTATATCTTTTTAAGACAGCAGCTGGTCGCTCTCAATGGTTGTTTGTCCGGATATGTTCCGGCGACCTCAGGAATTCCCTAAGGCTCAGTTGCGAGCCATCTTTTGTTTGTGTGGCCTCAAATCTTTAAGAATGTTCGCGACTGAGTGTGTAATTTACAGGACTATAGCGAATGAACGTGATTCAAAACACTTGCAGCATGATTAAAATAATAACATCCTGGTGTGCTGATTCAGAAAAGTCGTGGAATCTTAAAAAATGTGTTGACGTCAACTTTATAAGACAACCTTCATTCCAATTGAATGCGTATACAGTAAATTGCACTGCTTTAAGAACAGCCGGGGAATATAAATAACGAGGAGTTTATTTAACGAGTTGTTAGAGAAATAGGCACGTTCACAACATAAAAGTGTCGGCTGCACGTGTGTTTGGCTTTCCGAGATAAAATTTCAGCGAACCTCCACCTAAATTAAAAGAACAGCCGTATTTCACTCGTGTGCGCTCAATGTTGCAGTACACATGTGTTTTCACGGGTCCCTACAGCAAGGAGTTGGTTGATACGCTCGACAACATACAGAATAGGGCAGTGCGATTCGTATTAGGTATTGGCACTGCCAACTTAGGATGAGGGAAAGTAAAAGTAAACTTAAATGGTGAGGCGGGAAAGATCATAGCCGAAACCTGAGGTTGAAAATTTTTCGTAATATCTATCATTCGAAAACTGGAATAAAAGGGATGTCCAAGAGCCATTCTACATATCCCAAAGTGGGATCGCTAGCTTGAAGCAAATTATTAACTTTCCTTTAAGGTGACGCCTTGCGCGATTCATTTTATTTCAGATCAGGATGAGAGTGTAATTATCTTCCACGTGTGATTTTATCCACTGTATATAATGGCGATTTTCACTGCGCTTTGTAGAATTATTTGGTCATTTGGTCTCATATTTGATGCTTAGTGTTATGTAGCTCCCTGCTGTAATGCATGCAAGGGCAAGCAGGTATCAAATAAATAAATAAATATATAACTGAACAAATCAATAAATAAACAAACAAATAATAACTAAATAAATAAATAAATAAATAAATAAATAAATAAATAAATAAATAAACTTGCGGAGCCGCAAGTTCGACTCCGACGGGTTGAGAACCCTACGCATTCAAACTTGATCAATGGAATATTTATTGCTTTATTCGTTGCAGTATGCAACGAATGAATACTACAGTTGCTAAGTTATTTGTTTGAAAGAAAATATGAAACTCTTGTCTTACGCCTTTCCTTGCGTGAACACAGAGGGATACAACTGCAGCCATTTGAAGAAGGGCGTCGTTCGCAACACGTCGACAATTTTGTTAACGTATAACGACTTTAGAGGAAAATTAAGTTCTTTTGGACTATTAAGGAGTGTGCACGTAACTCATGAAAACAACACAAAAATATATTGAAACTGAAAGTACTTCTTTAATCTCTTCTAGGATCAGCCCTGTGAAAGGTCATCAGAAAAGTTGATCGAGTAGAAAATTTCTTTCCAAGAAAAATGGGCAAATACTGGACATACTTTTTGTGTGAAGTAAATTATATTGAATGCTGCTGAGTGTTTTGTGGAGTACCGAACCACTTCGTAAAGGCATTCGCACCGGTTTTATATACAAAAAAACTGGTCAAGCAGCTCTTGTACAAATAGTTGATTTAGTCAGAGCATAAAAGTATTATCTTAAAAAAAATTGCCTAAAAGCGGCACTTTCATCTTTGTGGAATTCAACCCAGTAAAGTATGCGCCTTCCGCCCCCCCCCCCATACTTCCTTGTTTATTGCAGGTAAGCCGCCCCGCAGAAGATATCAGGACCTGCACAATACATCTATCCCAGCTCTGCAAAGAAATGAATATTTGCTGTATTCGACAGTAAAGGAGGCACAGCAATTAAAGGAACGACCATTTGTGAGCACTGTTGAATAAATTACTATTGGTTTAAACTGACGCTGATAATTAAGCCAGGCTGCGCTGAAGGCTGGACGGCTGGTGGTTGCGCGCCGCCTCACTGTGATGTGGATGCAGTGGACCCAAAATGGTGGGTTTGTACTTCTGCACAGCGCGACTGAGTCATCCGCTTGCGCTGCATGCAGTGGTCGTCCACCGGCCTCAGTACAGTTAACGTACTGTCGCTGAACTATAATGCCTGTAGCACGGCCGGAGTTCCGGCAGCTTTAGTCCAGCTGGAGTCCGATGACCGCATCTCGGGTGTCCTGCGGTGGCCATACTTTGGCCGCACACGGGTGGCTTTGGAATGGCCGGAGCCCTACGGCTGGAATCCGGCCGTATGAACGTAAGCCGCTCGACTGGCCGACGGGCACTGGCCGTTGCACAGTGATGGGAGTACAGCCGTATACAACCAAAAAGGCACGGGCCGAACATGGTTGCCGGAGAAAGGCCGGGCAGAAAATCACCGGCCAAAGTACACCGGCTTAAGTAAGGCCGAACACATCCTGTTCTGCCTGGGAGGTTTATTTAGACATCACCAAGTATTTTCCGGACATCGTTCGGAATTTTAATATTGATGGTTGGTACTTAGACAAATAATAATGCGGGCCTGCCAGACCCGTTCAGCACATAGTTCAGAAAATGCAGATTTTATGTTTTCAAGACAGGACATAGATGCGAAAGCGTGCACCGTATACAGTCACATCTCAATCGAACGCAATTTCGGTCTTACAATGTTCCCCATCTAAGGAACAACTTTGGGTTTCCCCGCAGGTGCCTACACGGCTCGATGCTTTGAAGAAGTAGAACTAACAGTATAGATTAAGCGCTATTCCCGATTTACCGAAGTATCTCGAGTTCCGCAAGCCCTGAAGACGAGCAAGAAAAAGATATCGCACCCCGTTCCAGGGAAGAGCTTGGTCGCCTTAACGAGGTGACAGCAGTTCTGAGCTTCCGCGATTACATTAGCGCCGTCGCAGTCACCGGCACAAGGAATATTTCGAGTGATGAAGAAAGCGTACAGTTAGTTTATGGCGCACAACTCAGGCAGCACAGGACTATTCGGCCAAACTCAAGCCGGTGTACTTTGGCCGGTGATTTTCTGTACGGCCTTTTTCCGGCAGCCGTTTTCGGCCCGTGTCCAAATGTTGGCCTTTTGGCCGTATACGGCCGTACTCCTATTGCTTTCCAACGGCCAGTATCCATCGGCCAGTTGACCGGCTTACGTTCATACGGCCAGATTCCAGCCGTAGGGCACCGGCCATTCCAAAGCCACCCGTAAGCGGCCGAAGTACGGCCACCGGAGGACAGCCGAGATGCGGTCGTCGGACTCCAGCCGGAGTACAGCTGCCGGAAGTTCGGCCATGCTATGCTCGTTGGAGTTCAGTCACAGTACGGTAATTGTACTGAGGCTGGTGGACGACCACTGCATGCAGCGCAAGCAGATGACTCAGTCGCGCTTGGCATCAGCACAGACCTACCATTTTGGGTCCACTGCATCCACATCAAAGTGAGCCCGCGAGCCAACACCAGCCGTCCAGCCTTTCGCGCAGTCTTGCTTAATTATCAGCGTCACTTGACAGCAAAATTCATTTATTAAACAGTGCTCACAAATCGCCGTTTCATTAATTGGTGTGCCTCTTTTACTGTCGCATACAGAAAATATTCAGTTCTTTGCAGAGATGGAATAGATGTATTGTCCATGTCCTGATATCTTCTTTGGGGCGGCTTACCTGTAAGAAACGGGGAAGGAGGAGGGGGGTAGGCGCAAGGCGCATAACTTTAGTGGGTTGAATTTGACGAAGATGAACGTGCCTGCCGCTTTTAGCCCATTTCTCATAAGACAATCTTCCTGAACGCTGTGATGCTCTGACTAAATCAACTGGTTTTACAACAGTTGCTTGACCAGTTTTATTGAATACAAAACCGGCGCGAATGCCTTCACAAAAAAGGTTTTTTGGTACACCACGAAACACCCAGAATTTCCTTCCCAGAAAACGTATGTCCAGTTTTTGCTCATTTTTCTCGCACAGAAATTTTCTACTCGATAAACTTTTCTGATGATCTTTCATAGGGCTGATCCTCGGAGAGTTAGAACAAAGACTTTCATTTTCAATCTATTTTTCATGTTGTTTTCATGAGGTACGTGCACACCGCTTAATAGTTCAAAAGAACTTAATTTTCCTCTTATGTCGTACTACCTTAAAAAACTTCCAGACGCGTTGCGAATGACGCCCTGCTTCAGGCGGCTGCAGTTGTATCCCTCTGTGTTCATGCAAGTAAAGGCGTAAGACCTTGAGTTTCATAATTTGTTTCAAATATTCATGCAGCAAACCTTGCATACTGCAACGAATAAAACAATAAATATTTCATTATTAGAGTTTGAATGTGTAAGGTTCTCAACCCGTCGGAGGCGAACTTGCGGCTTCGCAAGTTTATTTATTTATTTATTTATTTCATACCTGCTTCGCCTTTGCATGCATTACAGCAGGGAGATGCATGATAAATAACACTAAGCATCAAATTTGAGACCAAATAACAAAAAAATTCTACAAAGCACGGTGAAAATCGTCATTATAAACCGTGGATACAATCATACGTCTAAGACAATTACACTCTGGTATTGCGCAAGGCGTCACCTTTAAAGGAGTCATGAAGAGAAAATACAAGTTCGTTTAATTTGAAAGCACTAGGACTCAGTATCTCACTCAGCTCCATTAGAGCCACAAAAGGTGTTTTTTAACGAAAAAAAGCAAGATGTATTTAAAAACTTTCAAATTTTGCGCCACAGTGACGTGTTATGAGCAAAAATGACGTTATACGGGCCAACAATAAAATATAATTTTTAGTGCGTTAACTGCACGTTAGCATTCAAGTCATGCGGTCAAATAAAACTAGAGGCCCCATTACGGGCGTCCAGTCATGTGTCGTCGTGACAGGTCAGTTAGGCGGCCGCCAATCGCACAAACAAGGTTCCGTGACGTCATAGAAAAGTTGCGGGAAATTGCCTAGGGGGTCGCCATGGCTACACACGTTTTCTTTAATATCTCCATTATTTGTTCGAAGATTGCGACGATATTGGTATCATTGTTATGAGGAGTAAGCAGTCTTTATAATAAACCCAACTTGTATTTTGTCTCCACGGCTCCTTTAAAGGAACGTTAATAATTTGCTTTAAAGGGACCCTGCAACACTTGCCATCAACTACTAGTAATGTATTTTGGAACAAAGTCTATTGTCCCAGAAATCTCCTCCTGCAAGAATTATGAAAATCCGTTCACAATTAACGAAACTACGCGCGATGAGAAATCGCGCATAATCGTTCCCTCTCAACTCGACCGCGGACAACGCGTCGAAAGCTGCGCGCTCTTTCCCGGAGAGGGGGGCGGCTCGCGGCGTTCTCTTCGGCGGCCTTCGATATATCACATGCCGGGTAGTTTTCTCCTTTTCTCCGCAACGCGGAGGGGCCTATTTCCGGTCTGGTGCCACGAAAAAGCAGGCATGGGTGCCTGCTCGCAGGTGCGCGCTTAGGCAGGTAGGGCGTTTTTGAGGCAATAAACGTTTGTAGTCGAGTGGTCCCGTTGAAAGGGAAGTATTGAGCTCATCACTCAAACTCCGCGCGCACTCAAAGCACACAAAAAAACGGCAAAACTGCGCCTACAGGTTCAGGCATAGAAGAGGTTCGTACACAGCGATGACGACGACGGAATTGGGAGAATCTAGCCGCGATGTTGACCAGTGACAGCCGATCGGGCAGCCATGGCCTATGTGACGTCCCTTAGGCCATGCCAGGGATTGCATAATGAGGACAACTGAAGAGAGAGCGGTTGGTTTTTCCGCGTCTTTCACATCGCTTTGCGCGCTCACCGCTTCACGTGCACGTGTAATATTTGGCTCAGGTATTCCTGGCAGTGTAATCTAATCGCCGCGCAGGTTTACTTGCACTGCTATAAGAGTGTTGCAGCGTCAATTTAAGCTAGTGGTCCCACATTGAGATATGTAGAATGGCGCTTGGATAAACTTCTCATCTTTTATTCGAGTTTTTGAATGATAGATATTACGAAAAACGTTTAACCTGAGGTTTCGTCTGTGATCTTTCACGTCTTAACATTAAATGTTACTTTTATTTTTCCTCATGCTAAGTTGACAGTGCCAATTATCTAAAACGAATCGCACTGCCCTATTCTGTATGTTTTCGAGCGTATCAACCAGTTCTTTGGTGTAGGAATTCCAGCAAACACATGCGTACCACAACATCGAGCGCATATGATCAACATACGGTAGTTCTTTTAAGCTAGATGCAAGTCCGTTGAATTTGTCTCAGAAAGCCAGAATTACGTGCAACGGTAACTTTCATGTTGTAAACGTGCCTATTTACCTCTAACCACCCGTTAAATAAACTTCTAGTTATTTATATTCCCCGGCTGTTCCTAAAGCACCGTATTTTACGGTATACGTATTTATTTGAAATAAGCGTTTTCGTGTAAAGGTGACGTTACAACACTTTTTAACATTCAACGACTTTTCTGAGTCAGCATACCAGGATAATATTAAATTAGAATCATGCGGCAGGTATTCGGAATCACGTTCATTCGTTATCGTCCTGTAAACTACACAGTCATTCCCGAACATTTCGAACCAAGACTTGGAGCCAATAGTAATAACGTTTATATATAAAAGAAAAAAAAGTGGGCCCAAAACTGAGCTTTGGAGAATTCTTGAGGTCACGGGAACATATCCGGACGAACAACCAAATGAGAGCGACCGACTGTTGTCTTAGAGAGAGATACTAGGCCATCCATGCAATAACCGATTCATTCACGTTATTGCCCGCAATGTACTAACAAGAAGGTTATATAAAATGCCGTCACATGCTTTTTTTGCATTTCAAGAAATCACAGTCAACTACTTTAAGCGTATCTATTGCTAGAGCCAAACCGTGCGTGAACTCAAGCTGCGTTGAACAAGAAAAGCTTGACGAAATGCGCATTGCCATGATGGAGGCGATTATGTTTAATCAAATAAGTCATATCACAAGCGTAGGTAATCGCACCTTCAAATACCGCAACTAAATTAACATCCAGGCTTCATCACTGATAAGGCCCTGTTGTTATCGCAAATTTAAAATAACAATTGTTTTTTTAGGCAGTCATAAAATCCCATGAAGTAACAGCGCAGAGCACGAAGTTGAGCCTACCAATGCACGAGCTTAGCCTCTTCTACGTTAATCCCCAAGAAAATCGTGCAACCTAGTTTTTCGCAGTATTATTGTAAGAAGAATAGCCGCGAAGTTGCGCTTTTGCTTGCCCTTGCCTTTCTTTGGTTGCGAGTCCTTGACATGGCGCCGGTTGAGCTCGTGCGTGGCGGCCGCTTGCTTGACGCCCTTTAAGGCTAGTTATTTTGGTGAACCACTGCCATGTAGGGTCGGACATCGCTGCTGGGTCGATGTCGCCAATGGCCTCCATTTCTTGAGGGGGCGAGTAGCCTCGAGCTGATGCGTCGACGAAGCTGACGGGCGAGGCGTTGTAGCGACTATGACTGGCGAGGCTCAGCTCACCCGTCTCTGTGGCACAGTCTTCTTGTGGCAATAAATGGCATTCCGATGGCCTAAACTGTTGCCTGGTAAGGTCCAGTGAGTCCTTGCAGCTTGCCCGTTCACATAGAACACTCAATACGGCTGTACAAACGGAGTGCGTTCATTTAAAACGCAAAAACACGGAGCGGATTCAAAACACGCCGGCGTCGTTCGACTCCCTAGCGGCTTTTTTTTCACACAGGAAAAAACTGGTCCTTCACAGGGCGTTCTCCTTCCAAAGACGTCTGTGCATGAGTTGTGCGCGCCCAGACGCGTGCCGTTGTTCGGCTGTACATCGCATTCCGAAAGAATGACGTTCAACCTGAGACCTTACGTAGGCTGGTCATCTCTTGAACAGCGACTGCAAAATATTCTGCGGCCGTTCGCTTGCCGTAATTCGGCCGAAGACAGCTAACCGAACGAAAACGTACATTCTGGGGCCGTACGTCGGCCTGTCTCCTTTATAACACCAGTTGCCGGAAGAATATTGTGCTGCCCGACGCGTGGCTCACCGTTGAAAGAGCAAATGCGCGGCAGCCGCGCTCCGGCCGGTCTCCTTTCGAACACCAACTGCACAAGGATATGGATATTCTGTGGCCGGTCGCGTGCCGTGCTTCGCCTGAACACCGCTTCCCGAAGGAAAAACGGATGCCCTAAGGCCGTACTTCGGCCGTTCGCTTTATCAACATCGGTAGCCGAAAGTGAAGTGAATATCTGGCAGCCGGGTAGTGGCCGTTGTGCGTCACAACACGGCCGGCCGGAGAAATACCGAAGCGCTGGTTGCCGAATGTTGGCAGTTCAACGCACGATCAGTAGCTGCCAGAACCTGGATGCTGGCCGGAGATGCCAGACAGCGCCATAGACGGGCCCGTCTTGGGACACACTTTCTGTGCCGCCTGGGAAGGGGTGTCAGAGGATGCTGACGGCGAAGAAACTGCTCAAGCTCCTCTGCCCGCTCCTGGTCAGGTGATGGACGCTATTCAATTGCTGGGGTCTTCCCTTCTCGACGGCTCAGTCAGGTTTCCGCGCGCATACACGCACGCCCTGTCCTCCTATCGAAACCGACGACAGGAGGAACGGCGAGAACCTTATAATCCCGCTTAATGCGCCCCAAGGTGTCGCAGTGAAAACACATGGGCCCTGTCGTATACAAAGACGGAAACGTTTTTCCCATTCCCCAACATGTATGGTATCTCAAGGGATGAAAAGCTGAGCGTCTTTGCCTGTTTGAGAATGCACTCCTTTGACTCATTGTTTAAGGAGACTGTTGTTTTGAAATATCTGTACACAAAAGAATTCTGTCACACATACACTCCTGCTCGTGACTTGCGCCCACGTGATCGTTTTGTTATTCCACGTGTTCGCACTTATTTCGGGGAACATGCTCGTTCCTTCTATGTCCCGCGCACTATGAACGAGTTGCCTGATGTCTTTTTTTCTGACATTACCCGCAAACAAATCAAGTCGCAGCTCTACAAATGCTCAACTAATTTTTTTTTGTATGTTAATACTATACCTAGATGCTCCCCAGCTGCCGGGCGCTGCCCTACAAGCCATGTTGTGGCTTAGGCAGGCCTGTATTGTACATTGTATATGAATAATAAAGTTTATTATTATTATTATTATTATTATTATTATTATTATGCCCCACTAACACCGAAGCTCAAGCGGCAGGTGGTCGACAGTGACTGCAGGAGTTAACGTGAGTCACCGAAAGAGCAGCTGAATCCTTAGCGGGAGGCAGCAAGCGCTGGGAAAACATCTTCGTCGAGCCTATTGTAGGGTCCGTCTAGCTTCAGCCGAACTTTGCGCTCGGGCGGCTCCATTACACTGCAGCGGTGCACTGTAATGAAGCTGCGCAAGGGCCTCAGCCTTTCCGTCACTCTGGAACAAAATTTTGTTTACACCTCGCTTAACAGCCACGTTGCGTACGTGAGTCATTTGGTACGCTCGCAATGTTACAAGACCGGGAAGGGAAGCCACGCCCGTCAATGTGTCGAGAAAATTTTTGGCACGATACGGGCGTTCAGTCGCACATCCACAAGCAGAAAGTCAGCATTTAACACACAGCTGACCGGTTGAAAACTGGAGCAAAAGCAATTGATCAAGTGACCGGAAGTAGGGTCGCCGCCACGCTATACATGCGCACGTTGGTTCCAGTGACGCAAAACATGTAATATAGTGCCTGCCGCCTGGCACGGGGACGTGACGGCACGAGAGTAAAGCAGGAGCACTGAAGCCGAGAACATCTCATTCTCTGAGGGAGGGGTGGTGTGTTGCCAGTACGCTGGTCATATTAACTCTCGCCAAAGGACGACGAAACGACAGCGACGAAGGAAGCGTGAACACGACATTGTAGCAAAAAGGCCTTTACAAGTTATTCACGCCAGAAGACGAAGAGAGTAGCGCAAATAGGCGAATATAGTGCAGCAAAAAAATTTGGCTGGCGGTTAGATATTCCCTATTGCGATATTTGGGCCTAAGGACTCACTCGTGGGTTCTCTCGATGGCAGCGATGATGAGCCTCTGCGTCGGCGGCGCGAAGTGCGTGCCAGGAAGGGACCGCGCTACCCGCGTCTTAGGCAGGGAACGCACACCATCTCGCGCACGCCCCCTCACGTTTTCGCCTGCGTCGCGCACACTCTTGAGGCGCCACGGCGAAACGCCCTCCCCTCCCAATTTCACGACACTCCCCTCCTTTGCTTTCTTCCTTATTAGGTGTTGCCATCGTTCAGTCGGTTAGGACGACGACGCGGCTTAGTCCACAGACGGCCGCCAAAGGGCTGCGCCCTAAACGCCATTAATAACAAACACCAGCCCCACGACTGCAAAGCACCAAGCTGGTTTTCATTGCCCCTTTGAAAGATTCGTTGAAGTGATGCTATAGTGTGCGCTCTGATGACATCTGTAACGAAAAAAGGCCTTGCAGGAAAGCCAACTTCTCTGACGATGATGATGAATGATCGTGGCTGAAGTGAACGAAAAAAATGCTTTCGTGGCCGGAATGAAACGCGGGTGCATCGCGTTATGTTGCCAGCGTCTGTCCGATTGCCTCATTTCGACATGGTCTGAAGTGAGCCGTAAATTAAAGCAGTAGACAAAGAATCCGTCACGGGAAAGCTTCGCGTTCAACCGTCAACCTCGCTAGACTGAAGGTTGCATAATTTTTTCTGTTTGTTTGTTTCGTGGAGAAAATCTGTAACATGCATGAGGGCAGCCAGTTATACCTTCTCGACTTCGTATTTTTTGTATTCACTTTTTTTTATCGTTCCCGCTATGCCCTTCAAAAAATCTTTTCTCACGAATTGAAAGGGATTACGTGTTTAGATGCTGAATTATGCGTTATGTGAATAGACAGCGTGCCGCCCAGTAGTTGCTCCTGATAACGGTTTGATTGTATCGATAGACGTTTCGTTTCTTCTTCGCGTGAGGGTGATGGGGCTACGTAGATATTTGAATCGGCTATGTTCTGTTTGCGTTTGCTTTATTGCTCATAACTTTTATATATCTCTAAGGAATCGATGTGGGCAAATTATGTGCAAAGGTGCACACTATGCGTTTTCCGCACATAAATATCTTCCCATGGTTGTTTCTTCTGTTTCGTCAGTTAGTGCATCCTACAGAAGAAGTTTTGTGCTTTTTTACCGAATTCATGTTGATTCGTGTGAAGCCAATGTTTTGGATGCCTATTTCATCACGCCAGTTGCTTTAAAGAAAAGCTTTATACCTCTACCCCACAAGGGTTCTTTCGCGACCGTTGTTGTCAACAGAAAACTCCCGCCAAAAAATGAAAGAATTTACTAGCACCGTCACGAATCGAACCTGGAACCAATAGCGTAACAAAGCGAGAGCCCGTTGTTTTACCAAATTGCTACGAGTCCATGCGGAGTCGCGAAGACAGGTGGTGGGCTCAGTAAGCACATCTACGAGTTTACCACCTGCATTCTCGCTGAATGCCACGTGATAGCGTCACGCGACCTCACGCACCGCTCTGCGCTCCGTCCGCAGCACGTCTAGTGGCCTTGTGCGCGCCTTGCGTGTGTTCTACAAGTTACAAAAATTATTGAAGCTCACACCAACGCATGGCATATCACTTCTAGTACGCCTCAAGTGTTCAGTAAATGTGCGATGTTCACGTAAAAAATCACAGCTCCTTGTCGTCCGCCCTCACGCCAAACGACACATCAACGAACACACACAAATACTCCTTGATGGCCAGGCCATCACTTCAAGCCCCACCGTCAAGATCCTGCTCCTTCATCTCCATGCCAACACCGAGAGTGACGTATCATTGCAGCGCCTCATGCGCAACATCAATCAAATAGTACACATGATCAGTCGAGCTGCCACCAAGAAGCGAGGCCTGAAGACATCTGATACTTTTCAATTTATTCAAGCTTTTGTCCTCTAGAGAATTACTTACGTCAACCCCCTGTCTTCTTCTCGGCAATGAGTACATAAAGATGCTTTATATAATGATTAAAAAGGTGGTTGAGAAGGCCATTGGTCTTCTCCTGAGTGCGTTCACAGAGAGGCTTCTTAGCACGGGGCTACACAACACGGTGGAACAGCTGATAGAGGGCGATCTTTCTAACCAGAAGCTCAGAATGAGCAGAGCTGCGGTGGGTTGCCGCATCCTTCACCTGATTGGCTGGGCAGCACAGAATGTCCCTCCGGTTGATGTACTCCCGCACCCTTGGTGACATGAACCAGAGATGCCCCCTTTGCTTGGAATAATGAACCCCTCACACGACGAGAGTAGCCCACAAGCACGGGCTCAAACGTTCAACTCCACCCTCTGTGGGAATCATGCAGTTATCTACACTGACGCCTCTCAACATCGAGAGCAGTAGTACGCCATCATTGTGGCTACCTCGAGAACCAACCTCCTTGCGTGTGCCTCACTCAAGACCCAAGACATGATGGCAGCAGAAAAGGCAGCCATCGCCTTGGCTCTCACTCAACCAGGGTTTCGGATGGTAGTAACCGATTCCTAACAAGTCTCCCGGAATTACCAGTCGGGTTGAGTGTCCTGACCTGCAGTGCGTGTGCGAAAAAAACTCTCCAAACGGCTCCATTCAGATAATCTGGACACCCGCTCACGCTTTTATGGAGGGCAACGAATACGCCCACCAACAAGCCTGCGCTTCCCGCCCCCTTCCCCCCGTGCTATGGAGCTGCACTAGGACAGTCCCCCGCTTGTCTCCTTCAGGGACACAAAATGCAGCATTATCGCCTTCAGAGATAGACCTTCCCTTCGCCTTACCCTGACCTTTCCAGAGAAAAACAAACTACCCTACCGCACATACAATCCAGCTCCTTCCCACACCCGACGCGTCTTCACTTTTTAGGAAAGCGGAGGCGTGGACTCGGTGAGGTGATTTGGCTCTCCTACATTTATGGGGGTGCGCAAGGCCCGTCCGGAACTGGAGTGGAAGCGGTGACGGCAAGCGACCGCACAGGCGCTCGGTCGTGTTCCATCTCGTCTTATCGCGCGGCGCGCGGCTGCTGACGTGCTAGTTCACTGATGATGATAGTGGTGAAAGGATGCGGATGATTGCGATCGCGATGATGCCGCTACAGGGCTCCCGCCCTAGCGCGTAGCGCGTTAAGATGACAGATGTATAACAAGCGTGGCGGGAAACAAACTATGTACAGGTATGCACAATTTGTCCGTTGTCAGGAAGAGTCCGTGGGCAGGCAGTGGTCAAGTGGCAGGGGTTGACTAACGGCACGGTCCTGGTCGTCGGCGAGGTAGCGTGCGGGATGTGGGGACATCTCTGGCGGACGAGGCTGGGAGTGGAGGATGGGAAGAGTTGACGTAGGGTGTAGCAGCCCCGAAGAAAATGTGACGCCAGCCGCGGCCGCTGCGTAGACAAGGCGTTGTTTGCAGAATGGGCGCTTTACGCGCAGCCTTTTGTGGCGCAAGTCCACTGGTGTTTTACTGCCAGGACCAGCACGCCTATAGGCTTGATGGCGACGTTTTGAGGACTGGTTCGGGTGCAGCCTCGTTGCGCGGGTTCGAAGCGCCCAAGTCACGGAACGCCGATGATGGGCCCAAAACAGTAGTGGCCGTTTACAGCACGTGTACAAAAGAAGCGGGTCAAGATTGCGATGAGGTCTCGTAAGAGTGCGTCTAAGAAGTGCCAGCGATAAAACTCGTTTCCGCAACGGGCGCTTAAGGCGTCGATGGTGACGTCGGCGTTGAGTTTCACGAACGCACTCCTGGTCATCGTGAACGTCGCGGTTTACGAGGTGCTCTCGGGGCGTTTGATGCGGAGCAGAAGTCGTCCGCGAAGGGGGGCATGATGTACGTGACACCGGAGTCAGGCCCTAATTGCAGTGGAGCCGGGCATAGCGTCAACGTCGTGGTGGACTTCACGTGAAACGCTTGCGTAGCTGGCGACGAGGATCGGCAAGACTGCACGGTCACGGAGCAAAGGCAATCACCAGAGCTCTCGCCTGGGGTAGTAAAAGTGGTCGAGGCGGGCTGTGACTGGTGGGTTTCCGTGACCTCGTCCGCTGGAAGTGCCGTAGGTGTAGGTTCGGCTGTTTCAGCATTGTTTCGCTCACCAGTGCCTTCGCGTGGCGTTGCAGAAGCGGGCGAGGCGGGAGGTGGTCAGTGAGCGCGTGCGATGCCGTCGGGTTCAACTCCTGGGTGGGGCAGGTGGGGCTGCCGTGCTGCAGATGGAGACCAAGGTGTCGGCGTCGGTGGGAGCGAACGTCGCTGTGCTGGGTTGCACAGAGGGTACCGTGTGTGGCGGCGTAGTGTGCGCGAGCCGTGCGGGTAACTCGTGTGCTCCATGCGGCGGCAAAGCGTGCGCAGACCGTGCCGGTACCTCATCTGCTGCAGGCCGAAAGCAGTCGTCCCCGAAGCCGTAGTGCGCGAGCACGGCAGGGCGAAGGTCATCGTAGGGGGTGGCGCTGTGCGGTGGGAGGACGAGGACGCAGCGGAGCTCGAGCGGAAGCGTCTCCCAAAGGATGGAGTTCTTCAGAGGCTGTACAGTGACGTGGTTGAGCAAGAGGGTAGCCTCGAACTTGAAGAACCATCCTCTGAGGTGCCGTGGCTCGAACGCTGGTATCGGCGGGTCCCCCCACGTCACCATGTCGGTGTGCCGCTGGCCGGGGATCACGTCCGGGTCACCACTTGTAGGAAAGCGGAGGCGTGTACTCGGTGAGCTGATGTGGCTCTCCTACATATAGGGGGGTGCGCAAGGCCCGGCCGGAACTGGAGTGGAAGCGGCGATGGCAAGCGACCGCCCAGGCTCTCTGTCGTGTTCCATCTCGTCTGATCGCGCGGCGCGCGGCTGCTGACGTGCCAGTTCACTGATGATGATAGTGGTTAAAGGATGCGGATGATTGCGATACACCCGAATCGCTACGATGCTGAATGTAAGTATTGCACAGAAGTAGGAACCCTCCACCACATAATCGGGGTGTGCGACTTTAGCCCTGAGCAGCCTCCTATTTCCGTAAACTACCCAAAAAGAAAAATAAGAGATGCTGCTGTCCCACCCCTGTCTGCCTGCCCAGCTTCAGTTGGTGGACAGAGCACCATCGGCGCGGCTGAAGTGAAGAAAGAACCACTCCCATGGGCCGCACTATGGGCCGTTCAGAAATCTCAATAGAAGTACTTCCTCCTGCTCCTTCTCCTCCGCCTACTCTCCTCCACCTCCTCGCTCTTCTTCTCCTTCTTCTCGTCCTCCTCTACCATCTCGGCTGCCGATCTCGTCGCCTCCATCCGCGGCAGCAGAGATGGAGAAGTGAGATAGTCTAACACCGGGTTTGAGCTTCCTTTAATTTTACATAAAAAGTTACCACTCAGGTGCTACACCATTACAACACAACCAACTACCGTTCATGCATCATAATTGATTTAGCCTTACCAAGAATATCTTTTTGAAGTAATAAAGGGTGTGGTTAAGTTCATTTCACTTCTCGTTGGTTTCACTATTTGTAGAGCGACGTGACTGAATTTAAATGACGTCGCAGGAGTAATCGTTGTGGTTACTGTTACAGTTTTTCTGTACAACCACATCCACTGGGTGGATTGGCGCAATTTTTCTACAACCCGTGGATGCGAGCTGCGTGGTAGTGCATAATCAATGCCTCTAAACCCGAAAAAATACATGTGAAGGATGTCCTTGTTCTTCACGCCCTTCGTCTAATTTGTTTTCGCTCCTAATTGTTTTGTTTTGATTAGAATTTTTTAAAGTATTTATTTTTATTTCGGATATATTGCCTTCGACTTGCAGACTACATTGTAGTGCTTTGCCAGCTGTGCATTGCCGTAAGGGCCTTGCAGGGTTAGTGCTCTGGGGCACCCCGAAAAGGACGTCTACAGCGCATAATGAGTCGACTACGTACAAAGCCAACTGCGTGAAATCTCTTTGCAGTGACGGCAGCCTAAAAACGGTGTGGTGCTGTGCCCTGACTGTGCTGGCGGGTGGACTCATCGCCCTGGCCATCGCTTTTTACATGTACTTTGTATATTGTAAGTGTTTGGTACTGTATAACTTGAACGCGAGCATGCATATTTCCTCGACTTGCGTGCATGGTCTGACCGAATTTAGTTGCTTTTTATTTCGCCTGCTCCGAACGTCGATGTGATTGGGCAGCGGTTTCCAAGATAAAATTAAAAGTTAGCTTTTTTTTTGACGAGCATTCAGGTTACCTTTCTGATTCAGCTACAAAAATAGGCCATTTGAAATTGGCACACGTTTTACGCCTGCTTTGTAAAGACGCTTGTTGATAACATTAAGGGGTCCGCTTTCTCAGGTGAACATAACTAATTCAGTATTCGATTGGGCGTTTACGAGCGCTCTGGAGTTCGAGCGCTCCAATTACCTTCGGTTGGTGCTTTCGGAGCGTCAGCCTCCGAGCGCTCCCGACCGCTCTGACTTCGAAGCGATAGCGTGGCGCGATCTGGCCGGGAGCACGGGTCACGTGACACGAAACGCCGCGGGTTACCCGGTGGCATCCCGCGCTGGCTGCACGGTGGCGCTACTGGCGCGCTGCTCCGGGATCGCTGATGCATCCGGTTGGAACAGTGCCTCTCGCTCTCCGACTGACAGCCGCCTCGGCATCTGGCAACTCCCGGCCAGAGGACGGGAGCGGCCAACCGAATACGCCATGAAAACTTCATCCCTCCGCGTTGCGACAACCACCTGCCATGATGTAGTGTGTTCTGACGACACACTTTCCGCAGCAGAAGACCAACGTTTTCTGCGAGCTTTGAACGCGCGCTTTTCAGGACTGACTCGTTTAGGAACAACCTGCAGAAATTTTAATACTCCTATGGTCCCCTTGGTTTGCTATTTTGGCTGCATGAGGCTTTGACACCATTGTCTGCATAAACAGCATCTGTTAATGCCAAAGCAAAGTGCTCCCGTCTGAAAGCTGTTGCAACAAACGTTTTTTTCCACGAGCATAAAACTTACGTCTCCTTCCAACTAAGAAATTTCTCATGGCTTCACGATGCCCCAGCCCTTTCCCTGGGTCCAAAAATGCCTACCATTTCTGAACCGAAACGATGTGCCGTAAGATGTATTAGTCCAAACTATCTTACCGAACATCTACTAAAAGCTGTTTCATATAAAAACATTGCCACCTCTTCCATTGCCTGTTTATAAATACTGATCGGCAACAATAAGGCAACACAGACAGTGTTTTTATTACTCGACTGAGAAAAATGCGTGGGCCAGTAAAGCGTTGTCCCTAATGCTGGGAAGCGAACATACCTGTCACAGCAAAACAAAATCTAGGCACGGGCGTAGCAGAATCATGGGTCGCAGATATTGAGTACAATTGTATATCATGGCGACAATATCCCAAGAAAAGACGAAGAAGAGAAAATAGAAAACACTATCATTTGAAGAGTTCCAACATTTAAAGTTCGGGTGGAATGTTCATTTTTGTGGCTCTCAGCAATGCGAGGTGACCTTCACCGAGCTGCGCTGCAGGGTTCCACGGCTTGATTTCTATCTGTTCAGATCAGAACTTTCACCTACAGAACTATGTGTGCGGTGTCAGGTCCCCGAAACAATCGAACAATTTTTTCTCGACTGTCGCCGTTTCTCAACAGCTAGACAACTGTTTTTGAAGGAGCCGATTGAGCGGTTGGTGTTGACTTTATCGATAACACTTATACTATCTATTGGCGCATCAAAGCTGGGGTTTGCAAGAAGGGATATATATAATTGCATTCAAAATTTTCTTTCTGCCTCAGGTCGTTTGAATTGCTAAACGGTGGTGATTAATGGGTAATTCGGGTTTCATTCTTAACTAAGTTTCCTTTTACACCCTCTTTCCGGAAATAAGTATTTTGACGTCGTCACGTTTTTAACCCGTTTAGCCCTGGCCAATCCCCCCTTGTGGGTACGTGCCAAAATATTTGAGGACATCATCATCATCATCAACAAACCCGGCGCTCTTGTCCCCACGAACACACACCAACTCACCCAGTTTTCTGCGCTTCTATAACACTTCCTAATGACCTTATTCTGGCGTCTACAAATTTTACAAGATAGCTGAGGATTCACCAAAGGGTGTCTTTACATTGTGCGTGAAAAGGTGTGGGTGAACGCGCAAACGTGTACAAGCTATTTTCCATTTCCGTATCGTCACAACAAAATGACCAGTAAAAACATAAGGAATAGTTTCATTGCGCGGGGTTAGTGTGCGGCGAACACTAAAGTACTTTCCCAGGCTTAGATATTAGAAACGCGGAGAAATTAACGGAATCTCTAGTATACGAGAAAGAAAGCCTCAATATAAAAAGGCATCATTAAATGATATTTGAAATTTACGTATGGCTGACACACAGGAATCAGAACCTGGCATTGTTTTACACGAAAACCTTATCTGGCGAAGGGAGTCTAGAGGCGTTGTTCGAGGAATTAGATGGCATTAAATGGGATGTAAGAGGACATAGCGAGGTAAGGAGGGCTGGTGAAGCCTTTACAGTGCTGGAAAAGTGGCACGTCCTGTGTTGCCGTGGTCTATTGGACAGAAGAGAATTGGGCGCGGGATTTCTGGTCGATAAAAGGATGGCTGGCTACATAAACGAATACTATAGCACTAACAAAAGGGTAGCCGGTCTAGTAACTACGCTTATGAGGTACATAATCAAGGTGTTGCAGGGCTACGCACCTACATCCAGGCACGATGACCAGCCGGTTAAACGCTTGTATAAAGATGTGGAAACGGCAATGGCTAAAGTAGACACAGTATACCATAGTAGAAGAGAAGCAGGCTGGAGACGAGACAGTTGTGAACTATGGTGTAGGTTGAAAAATTACGAGAGGGTACTTAATAGTAGAGTTCGATGAAGGTCACAGTCTACGCATCAAGAATACCTTCTGCAAACGGGTGAGCCGGAAGTGGACGCAAAGCAGCACGAATGGGGAGCATAAAAATAAAATAGACTTCATACTATGCGATAACCCCGGCGTCATGCAGGATGTCGAAGTGCTTTGAAGGGTGAGGTGTAGTGACCACCGCATGGTAAGATCTCGAATTGGGCACGATTTGAGGAGCCACTGTAACAAGCTAGTACAAAAGAAGCCGTTCATCAAGCTAACCGTAAGGCGGAAAGTTCAATAATTCAGAATCGCGGTGCAGAACCAATATTCAGCTCTAACCGAGGAAGAAGACTTTACGGCACAGGGAGCCAGTGACTGTCCCACTCGCATTATCACGGAGCCTGCAGTAGAGGTCGGTGGTACGATCGCCAGACAGGATACTGGCGAGCTTTCCCAGAAGGCGAAATATTTCATTAGAAAACGGCAAAGCATCCACCCCACCTGTTGGAATAGAACTAGCGGACCATTCGAAGTTTATAAATAAGGGTAACACAGCTGACATACAGACGTATGATATGGCGAGAATTGAGCCTGCTGTAAAGAATGGGGCTAGCGTGAAAGAAGTGAAGAGACGTGTAGGTATGGGAAAAATCAGATGTATGGAGTAAAAGACATCAAGACAATGTCATCAAAAATAGGGATGAAATAGTTATAGTAGTCGAGGAGTTCTATAGGGGTCTTTACAGTAATCATGACATCCAGGATAATACCTTACGAGGAAGTAGTACACAGGACGTACACATTCCACCAGCAACGTCATGAGAAGTAAAGGCGGCTGTGAAAGAAATGCATGGTGGCAAAGTACCTGGTGAGGATCAGATATCAGCAGACCTCCTTAAGGATGGCGGGAAGATTGTACTAGGAAAACTGGCAAACCTGTATACACAATCCCTAATGACCGCTAGTGCACCGGAATGGTAGAACGCGAACATCATCATAATCCACAAGAAATAGACGTGACAAAATTACAGTCCGATCAGCTTACTTTCAGTCATCCACAAGGTACTACCAAAGTAATCTCCAACAGAATTTCTGCCACCTTAGATTTCAGTCAACCTAATTACAGGCAGGGTTTCGTAAAGGATATTCAACAATGAACCATATTGAAGCGACCAACGAGGCGATAGATGCATGCGCTAAGTATACAAAACCCCTATATACAGCCTTCATAGAATATGAGAAAGCATTTGACTATGTCGAAACCTCAGCAGCCATTCTGGAAATGGCGGATTCAGGGTGCAGACCAGTATTACGTGAGAATACTTGAGGACATCTACTATGGATCCGCAGCTACAATCGTACGTAAGGAGAGCAGCAAAATACCAGGGCGTCACACAAGGAGACACAATCTCTCCAATGCTAATCACCGGATGTTGGCTAGGTGTATTCACGACATTGGATTGGGAAGAGGTTGGCGTAAGGTTATGGGAGAATAGCTCAGTAACCTAAAAATTGCTGATGGCGTGGCCTTGCTATGTAACTTGGGGGATGAATTGCAAAGCATGATTACGCACTGGACAAGCAGAGTAGAACCCCCGTCCTGAAAATTACTATGCAAAAAACAAAGTAACGTCGGGAGAGCACAAAAAGGCTTGAGATAGGTGGCGAAGCAGTGGAAGTGGTAAGCGAATGTACTTAGTCCGAATTGTGACCCCGGATTTCAACCATGAGGCAGAGGTAATTCGAAGGATGAGAATGGGGTGGAGAAGTCACGTAGCCAGGATTTGTTTTCGGTAGGGGGGGGGGAGGGAGGCAGACCTAATTGTTCGAAACACTCTTTCCATGGCAAAAAAAAACAATTTCCCAGAAATAAAGAAGGCGCGTATTTATTAGAAGAGAACGACAACAAAGGGGAATGCAGCGCAAGAGGCGAGTTATTCCGAGATGGAAAGCGTTTTTGACACTGCAGTGAAGCTAGTGCGTGTGCACTTTCCACCCAATCTCCACCAAGAAGGACCGTACAGAGCCAGTGAGGAAAAAAGGAGTGACGGGGGGATGCAAAGGAATCGGGCGCCTAATCAGGGAGATGTGCGGCATATAAAAAAAATTGTCGGACGCTTTCGCTACCCAACTTGTCACTCTCTGTCTCAACAACAGGCCGGCGGGAAGAACGTGAGCCATTTTATGACAGCAATTTCTAAAGAAAAAACAGACATATTTGGGAAATCAGTTTTATTGAACACAAAAAGGCAAAACACCGATGCTTTCGTAATCACAGTTCAAGTCCGGAAAAGATAAGCGGGGCACCATGAATCATGTTTGCTCTGAGTGAAACAGCATCTTCCATATGGAAAATACTTCGTCCAAGCCTGCTCAAAAGAAGCTTGCGTGCTCCCTGTCTCATGTGGACATTAAGTTTTTGCAGAGGCCATTGTGAAGGCCATGAACATTTTCTGCACAACAAGATGCGTTTAGACAGGCTGTACCATTCCGCCGAGAATAGAGAATAACCCTACAAAAAGTGAGGAAATCATCTGGACGAAGGTGAAAATGGGGGTTTACAGCTTCATTAGCTAGACGCAAACGGCTGATCAAACGGCATCCCGAGATGTGTAGCCCTCGGTGTATGCACTCTCACGGTATGGCATACTAAGTCCACGTGATGTGAACCTGTCCCTGCTTTGACAGGACAGATGCTACTCTACCGGGAAAGAGATGCACAAAGTCAAATAATTGATCTGGCCCTTTCAGCCACCGCGTCACAAGGGATCCCGGCGGATTGTCAGAAGGTAGATTGGGGGTCCAGACAAAAGCTGCTACCCCCGTCATCTACCTGACGGATGCAAATAGTCACTTCTTTCTTTCTTCACCTTTCCGCACAGTCTACACACTGCGTGCAGCCATTTCACGCCCTTTTTCATTCCTGCTCTACTGTAGTTCGGTCCACCGCTTTCGATTTCTCTTGCGGAAATGTCAGTGCTAACATAGGTACGCGCGCTGATTTTTCGTAAGGAAATCCTGCTGTGTACGCGCCCAAAAGCACATCAGACGTGTTCTACCCGAAATAAATTCAGTTATTGAATATATTGAGTAATTAAAGACGATAGCACTCATAAGCACTACAAGTAGATGGCTTCCATTCAATACCACTGTAGCAAAAAGTAGGCTGTTGGAAGAATAAAAAAGGGCCGAAAAATCTTACGAGCCGCCATCAGTAGCCGGGATTCTCCACAAAGAACATGCCGAATGATTAACACCGCCATAAGAAAAACTAAGGCGGCTGCAAAGCTGAACAGTCGTAAGGCTTCACTAAGGCTTCACTACCTGTCGAGCGATTAACATCGCCTTCAAAACTTAAGGCTGCTGCCACGGTGAACAGTAGTATTGTAAAAATACACGATTGAAACATGTCCTATCGCATCAGCAGGTTGTTGCACATGGCCGCCCGAAGTTAAAAATAAGTTAAAAATAGTAAACAGTAGCAAGTAAAGTGGTAGATTCTTCGACTTGACCCTCGCAGTTCTTGCTGTCTGCGGTTGGCACGTTCGTGTCACCAAAACTTGATTAGGTCCGCAGTGTGCTAAATACCGCCATCTTGAAAATCACAAATATTTCACGCCAATGTCCGTGTCCCTGAGGATAAATGTTGATTTTTTTATGGCTTGCTGTGATGTGGTATTATTCTCGTATTTGACTAACCAAAGGCGTGGAAGGAGGCTCTGACACTTCATGTAGCCAGCTACATCCGCATGCTGAACTGTAGAGCCATCACATCGTCTAGAGGTTGTAAAGAGGCCGCAGGCAGTGGACATGCGTCACACAAATAAAAGTTAACAGTATATCGCTTCTACAGCTAATGCCACCTTGCATAAGACGTTTGCATATTCGGATAACGGTTCTCGCTTTCGAGGAAAGAATCTGTTTTAGCTTATAGGTTTTGTGCGGTAAGTTGTTCATGTAAATCAGAAATAATCGACCATTGCACCAGGTATTCTGTTCAATAATGCCATCACCAGTTTTCACACGTCAGCAGCAGTTCGCCCGAATCGACTCATTACGGATTATACATTATATTTTGACAAGAAGGACAGACTGTTCAGGAATGGCATAGCATAAGTGCCTTCAGAAGGCGGGGGCGCTGCCATGAGCACGTTTTCATGTGAAGTAATTGCGACGTGTTGTGCTTTCCTGATTGAGCAGTCCCACGACCTTTTACAGTAGCCCAATGAAGCCCCGTTCATGTCGTTGGAGCCGAACTGGAAGGTGTTTGAACCATTACCTAATTGACTTCTGTCCATTTGCCTAAACTTCGTGCAAAGAAACGTGCAAGTACAAAAGGACAACGTATTGCTTTTTTCCTGCAGTCTACCGAGATGGCGATGAAAGCTTCGGCACATGGATGACAGGCGCTACCATCACGACTATGACCACCGACTTCACCACCGACTTTACCATCGACGACATTACCGAAGACTTCACCAACGACATTACCAGCGACTCTACCGATACTATAACAGACGAATCTACCGCGGCCCCGACATTTTCCACCCGAACGAAGGGTACGAGACAGAAAACGCTTTTTTGTAGTGTGATATTCTTGTAGACAAAGTCCAGGTCTGGAATCTTAGTGTTTGTTAATTCGCATTGGTGAACAGATTGTACTTATTTGGGGTTCTCAGTATTGTCACGATCTTTCCGCACTCAACGTTTTTCGTTTACCAAGTGAGCAGTGCATATTAAAAACGCCTGCGAGCAATAACAACTTGACGCAAGCTCTGAAGGTTGCATTGGGTCCCTTGTCGACATCGAGAGTACCGGGGCATACATTAAAGCCCCTAGATTTCAGGATGACGACAGGTAGTTTGCCACATTTAGTGCCCCTTCCATAATTCACTCTCT
This sequence comes from Haemaphysalis longicornis, assembly GCF_048455015.1. Taxonomy (NCBI): domain Eukaryota; kingdom Metazoa; phylum Arthropoda; class Arachnida; order Ixodida; family Ixodidae; genus Haemaphysalis; species Haemaphysalis longicornis. The sequence goes on from NW_027526385.1 coordinate 166,117,293, forward strand.
CGGGCATCATCACTCCGGCAGGCAGTCTGCGGTATATCACTTGTGCAGCACGCGAATTTCTGAAGGCCTAGCCTCGTGACGTTGAACTTGACTCTGACAGCCAACCACACACGAATAAGCGATCTCCATTGAAAGGGAATAGTGTCGGCTAAAAAGTAAAGCGCAGATCTTAAGCCTTGTGCAAATGGCTCTGCGTCAAAAGCCAATCGCCACGAGTTAGGCAAGCTGGAACGGTGATGAAGCCCAATCACCAGGGAGCGCATCCAAACCCTCCGCAAAAGCGGCGCCCTCTGCGTCGCAGTAGAAAGTTACCCCTCAACGTCACTAGGCTGCATGGAGGACAGAATGTGCCGAGAGGCCCCAAGTAAATCGTCCAGCTGGTGGAAGATGATAGCAGAGCCCGTGGGTTCCTGACCACTGTCTGACGGGACGAGGTCACTGCAACTCCAAAGCAGTGACTCCATCTGAAAAAAGAAAAGAAAAACCTTTGGTCAGCATCATAGTTATCATAATCATCATCACGATATTTCTAGATGCATTACGAAATTTTGTACAACGGTGACGTTGTTTTAAGCGATACCTAAGGGTCCACAAGGACTCCACAGAGCAGAGTGTTGCTTCGTTCCTGCGGCTGACTTCAGATTCGTTTCGCCGCATCTTCGGGCTTTCGCGCAGTTTGTGTGCACCACCAACTGCTATGTGAGCGAATTTCACGCTAGGCACGCGGCCGACTTCGGTCAGATTAGGCCACGTGTCGTGGCTTCTTCGGCGTAGCATGCCCTGGGGCCCTAGCAGATGTTATTTCAGAGGAAGTAGCGGCGGAAGAGGCGAGCCGTGGCGGAGGTTGTTGGCAAAACGTCGAGCATGTCTTAGACATGCTGGCGCAGCTGGGGAGACTAATTAAAATTGGCGCCAGTGCCTCTCCTGACGATTGTGTTCTGGAGGCTATAGGAGCCTGCCACGACGCCATCCTTTTCTCGCACGTCGCTACGTCCCGCCGCACGAAAAGAATAAAGAACCTCGCCTAAGCCCAGTTCTAGTGAAGTGGCTGCAGAGGCCGCTTTTGTAGCAACAACTACCGTTCTTAGTATCACACACCAGGCAGCACACAGACGGCGCAATCTGTGGGAACGGCGTGTTAACTGCCTAACTATTGCGGAGAGTGCAGAATGTAGCCAAAGTTCAACAGTGAACGCGCACATTTTCTGGTAGCATGCACTCTTTTTGTTTCCACCTATTCCGTCACTGGATCCCTTAACGAATGACCATTTAGACGTTCTCCCTACTTAACCGTACGAGAAACTCGCGTTATGTTTTTTGGGATTGATAGTCATCCTGATAACTCACGTCGTTTTCAGGTTTTGCGCCTGGTGTGATAGAGCTTCCAAATGCTCACTCATTCAGCAATGATTTCCTGACAGCGGCGTTTCATTTGCCTGCAAATCCCATTTCGTTAAATTGCTTCAAGCGCAAAGAGCACTGCTATAGCACATTTTGCTATTCCAATTATTTTCCCTTTGACGACTCAGCAATATGTCACAGCGCACCTAAATAGCGTTTCCAGCAAGCACTTGGACTGACCTCCAACAAGGGACGCTAGCGCCGCACTTGCCATGACTGGCCTTTAGCACGGGGCGGTTTTGGTTTCTGTCATAGGCTGCCATGGTGCTCCGCGAAGTGTGGAGTCCGAAATTGTGAAAGCCACGGGGAAAACCTGTGCCGCAGTCGGATGTATCAGGTGCGATTGGGACGTCCGGGAGTGGGACGAATCGCATTGGAATTCTCACTGGCCGCAACTTCACTAAGACTGTCCTTGTGGGAGGCCTTTCGCAACGCACCATTTTCCATAGGGTGAGCGGGACACGGAGAACCGGCTGCGCTGCATTGTCATTCTCCAATGAATGAATTTTGTCCCATGAACATCGACCAGGCTTACTTTTTCAGAGCGTAACGGAAGGATGCCGGCAAACGTAGTGTAGTACGCACCAATCTGCCTTGTCACGCTTGCTCTGAAGCATGCCTCCTGTGGTGCTTACGCGTGGGGTGCGTGTTTTGGCAGCGAAACAAGTTAGCCTGAATGTTTAAGCCGATCAGCGTGGTGTCGCCCAGATTATCTTGTAGCTTTTGCTAGCGCGTATCAGCTTTTGCACGCAGCGGAATATCTAGCCCCGCGTCACTTAAAGTGCACGAAACGCCTTTCATCGCACCGCCAGCGTTTCAGGAGTGCGGCAGTTCGGAGTTGCCGCTAACGTATCCTCCTTAAATACTCGTGACGAGCGCGGAAACATGGCTTCAGTAAGCATTACACGTGCCTTGTCGTGCTGCACACATTATGCGCATTGGCGCAACCAGAGCAAAGCCGTACCGGCAGTTGCGTTGCGGCGGAGGCTGGAGCTTCGACGTTATTTCCGCACATGCTCACGTTATAAGTGGGTCAACCAGTGCCTCAAAACCACTCCCTTACATCAGGGGTCGGCTCCCTTGCGAAGGGGTGTGTACAGTTGCACGAAGATGGCACGGCAAGAGACGGACGGCGAATCGGAGTGGGGGCTTTTCTAAAGCGAAACTTTAGTGACCTCACTGACGCCATTGTACGCCAGTGCGCCCTGCACGAAAACCGCGGTTCTCTATGACGATGAATGATCGTGGGTAGGTGAAAGAGAAAAAACGCTGCCCATGGACACAATCGAACCTGGGGCCGTCACGTTATAAAGCTGGGGTCTATCCGACTGTTTCATTTTGACATGGTCGAAGTGAACGCCAGGCAGCAGGAGCCGATTTGCTGCATACACCCCAAAACCAAACGTTAGGCCTACGGAAGGTACACCTGTGGTGTGGGCATACTAGAACAATGGTGCGTACCTTCACAGTAGCACATACTCGCAGAGTGCGATTGGCCAACCAAAGAATCCAGCACGAGAAAGCTTCGCGTTCAACTGTCGTCGCCGTTAGCGGGAGGGGTGCAATCGGTTGGAGCTGTGAGTTCGTCGAATTAACTGCCTACGCTGCTCATCTAGAAGTCGATATACTTGTAGTGATTTGGGTATAGTCGCAGCGAGCGGCGAAAAATTGCGACAGAATAAAAAAATGTCCGCGCTGCTTGTCCAGCGTAATATTAGAAAAAAAGCTAGTATTGCCGCAGCTCTCAATACTGCCCATATTACGCCCACATCAGCGCATAGATGCCGTTCATAAAATCGTTCTCTGCAGGACGTGACAGAAAGGTGCGTTGGGTAAAATAATCCACGAAATGCTAAACAAAAGAAGGCGACAATATTTTCGTAGTCGTAAAGAAAATGCTCTGTCATTTCTCCCCCCCCCCCCGGAATGGGTAACATTCAAGACACGAAAAGTATTACCTGATAAATACCAATCACAGGAAACGCACTTGAAGTTTAAAACTAGATCCCTTGTCTTCAGCCATCCGGGGCGTTTTGCGTTACGCCGGTGGGAAAATCGTAGCAACGTATGGCGGAAATCTTGGATCTGTTAATTCTCTACCACCAGCAAAATGTGCACTGCGTATTCTTACCCTCTAGGCCAGCTACCGTGTTCTTCCTCTGGCGACATGTTAAAAAAAAATTTACACCTATCTTCCACGGGCGGAATTGCAGCGATACTGTTACAAGTGGAGGATGCGGTAGAGAAAAATGTATTTAAAATATTCACCCTATTTACACGAGGAAAAGCTGCGCGGCCGCCAACATTCACAATGCCACACAAAAAGTCCTCGTCGTCTTCCTCTACCAACTCTCGTCGCTGAACATCCTCGTTTTGGTTGTGCAGCATTCCCTCATATCTACATCATTCGTAGTCTACTAGTTTGCCCTGTGGCAATTTGTAACTGAGAATTTTTTTCACCCAACGCACACTGCATATTCCTCGTGTTTGCTGTCATGAAGAGATGAACATGCTAAAAATCGAAGGAACTTCGTTTCTAAAGGAAAATTGGAGTAAGTATTTTCACAGTACACTACGCAAGACTTCTTGCGCACTCCACAATGTCACTGTAAACACCAGCGTTGTCTGCATGGCTATGCCCTGCGTAATTCGCAAACAACTACGGGACGGCACAGCAGTCAAGTTGCGCGATCCCTTTTGGGGGCAAGGAATTCTCGCATGTGCTCTTCCCGAGTAAGGACTCGCAAACAGCAGCGTCCTTACAACCCTTCCCGCGAAGAAGGGTTGTAAGGACGCTAATGACAGATGCGATGGACACGTGGGGCAAAACTGCAAGCTGGTGTTAAAGTGGTAAGTAACGTAAAGCCACGCTTGGGCCTTGTACTCATATTAAAAGCTGTTTTCTGCATGAAGTAAAATGATCAGGGCCTGTCATGTTACCCTTACGACGTCTTTAAGGGGGAGAGCCTGTTAGCTACGTGAAAAACATCGCGACTTGGCGGGACGCAGAGTAGAAGACACACACGCGGCGCTGTCAGCGTCGTCTTTGTCTTCTACTCTGGGTCGCGTTAACTCGCGCTGCTTTCCACATTTTTAACATCCACCAACCAAACCACTTGCTTCCCGTTGAAAGAGAAACCTGAGTGCGATGCATTAAGGTTCAGACATGCGCTGATTCCTCATCTAGGAGAAAGGAGCCATAAATCACCATTGAAGGGCAACTACATTCGTATCATACTGCGGTCACTGATAATAATGCACACGGCATCCGTCTTCCTTTCTTCTTCTGTCTGTGATCTGTTCTCTTGGGCTTGGTTGTTTCGCTACGTCCGACACAAGTGTAACAACCCACGAAGCGTGCACTTTATGGACACGCCGGTGGCAAGCGCATTGGAGCAATTCTACATGTTTGACCCTACTTGCGGCACTAATTTCCCCTTCATTCATACTCCGCCGTGATGGCATGACCTTGAAAACGTGGAGCACGCCCGAGGCCGTTCTCGCAGGGTGCTCCAAGTTGTCAGCAGGCGGGTTTGAAATCCATCGAAGAGCAGTACTTCTCGTAGCAGAGGCGCTGGAGCAGGTCCTGGAAGGGCAAAACACGTCTTTGCGGTAATTCTGTTCGGCAGCAAACTCAAAACCTCGGTGTGGAGTCTTTCGGTACACAAGCACAAACGGGCTGACCAGTGCGTTTTTCAAGGAGGTCTGTATCGATTCGTCGGCGAACAAGTCCTCCACTTGTGCCGGAATATTTCCGGACTCGTGTGAAAATGCATGGCCTTTAGCGGGAATCCGTGTCTATCTTTGGTGATGCTGCGGTGTCTGGCAGGGAGAGGCTCGAGTTACTAAGAAGTCTACAAAAAAATGACTGCAGCTTGCTGAGCTAACCCTGAAAAAGATAATATTCTTTTTGTCCGAAGGCTGCCTTTGTCTACGGCTGTGATCCCGCTTCCAGCTTTTTCCGTTCCGAACGGGTCGCTCTTCCTCCGTCTTCTCTCGCGTGGCATTCGGGACCCTCTCCAGTGAAGCAGCTCGCCGGGCGACCTCCTCCCGGTGGTGAGACACCACTTGCCCACGACGGCTCAGAACCTCCGTCACCATGCAACACTCGTTCTGGCCTCGCTCTCCCACTTCGCCAATCTGGGACACTACAGCGAAGAGAGTATCCGCGAAGCCGGCAGCGGCGGATAGCGAGTCACGTGATGAATCGCTGATGGTATCCCGCAACGGTGGTTTAATAAAAGTCAAATCCCCCGCGACGGAGAAACGGCTTGACGAGGTTAGTGAAATTTTGCTTTCAAAAATTCACTGTAGCGCCTGAGAAAAGCCTTTAACCCTTCCTGTTTTCCTTCCAGTAGTACAAGGTTCACATCGAGGAGTTCAACAGTCTTGCAGGAACGTCGTATACGCATGCTATCGGTGACAGCCATTACGTCACGTCCTTCTTCAATTTTGGGGGAATGCTAGAGACGCGCGTGTGTTTACATCAGGGTGTCCGACCGGATTTCTTTCCGGGTTCAGTTTGGCTTAAGTTAAAGCCTTTCGGGTACAGTTCCGGGTTCCGGGTACAGTTTCGGGTACAGAACCATTTCGCCCGGTTCGAACCGGTTCAAAGTGGTTCAAACGGGTTATAAAGGGTCCGGAGAAAAAAAAAACAAGTTTTGTGTGCTGCGTTTTTTTTGCACTGTCAAGTCGCTAGAAAAACAAATTCTTAATGTCTGTTTGCGCAAATGTTTTGTGTTGCAAACATGAATCTTTTCCATGTGAGGTCAACGATTACAACCCCAGATGAACTGAAATAAATTGCTCACAGGGACACTTAAGGCTGGCAATGTCTGTTAATTGTCACTGTGTGTGTTAACCATTACTCTTTGTTCTGCCAGTTTCTTTTCTAATAATTTACTTTCGCTCATTTTTATAATTGAATTTCATTTTATTCTGGCGCATAAATCCGCAGTATAATACCCGCAGTTGTTTCGCTGAAGAAACAAAAAAATGGCTACCGATTGGAATGCTCCGTAATGCGAAATTTGAGTACAGCGCAAACAGCAGTCTTCTCGGCGACGGTGCATAGCTGCTGAGTCTCAGGAAGTGATCGTGTCATCAGCAAACGAGCGGTGGCGTGCGGTATTATCTCATACGGCGTTTCCGCGGAGAGAGCACGTCTCGCGCGGCCTCGGCATAACGCGCTCCCCCTCGCATTTTCTCCACACTTTTGTACTCCGCTTTACTGCTCGCTCTATGTTCGTTGGTGTCTTCGTTCTGCCGGTTACAACAAGGCAAACGCTGAGCGGCTACGCGAAACCACAGGAGCGGGCGCCTAAGAGCTTAGCTCTAAACAATGACCCGCCGCGGTGACGCCTTGTAACACACTCCCCACACCAGTGAGGGTTCGCACCTCGTCTCCAAATTACGCACCCTCGCAGCAGTCTTCTGGCAAGCAGACATGTAGCCTGCTGGCCAGGGGCCAGTGATGCGGTGCCGCGGATGGCCGCCCTTCCTCTTTTGCCTCCCCGTTGTAGCGTCCGCTCTCGAATCTTCTGGCAATGGAGAGCCTCACTGCAGGCTGCCCATCGCCCCATTCACCCGCAAAGCAGACGACCCTTTTGTCCACCATCGTTTTTGGTAGCATCGAGTGCTACCGTAGTGCGGCTTTGCGAACCCCCTCCCCACTGGCTGGCTCGTGACGGGCCGCACCTCGTCTCCAAATCACACGTCCACCCCGGAAGCTTCTGCTGCAAGCAGGCAGTCAGACAGGTAATTTATTGGCATGCGGGCAGCCTATATGGAAGGCAGGAAACCCCTGCAGGTGGCAATTATTTCGCACAGTCAGCCAAAAATTCGCATTTTAAGAAAACTGTTTGGTCTTCTGCGCTTTTCATGTACCTATAGTTCCAACGACGGTTCATTAGCAGATCATTAGCAGTGCGAGAAGTCGAAAACTGTCCGGCGTCCGCGCCAGTTTTCACCTGCAAAGCGTGGTAAGTGGTGTTTACAGCGATTTCATTTTCCCTACCTTCCCGTGCGAAGTGCGCTTTCATTCTCCCCCCTTCACGGGCTAACAGACCGCACAGAAGGAACGAACGGCTATAATGCCTCACTGAATGTAGAAAACAAGGACAATTGAAGCTTGCGAATGACACTTCAAGGGACAGGCGACAGCGACGGTGTTCTAGTAACGGTAGTAGCATAGTGAATTCAGAAGTAGTATTACGGTCTGCATTTCCACAAAAATGCAGATTTGTCGAAAGTACCACATGTAATCGTTATAATAGCGTAAACCAAAATAATTCATGGGACGAAATTTTGAAAAGGAAAAATTACAAAGAACAAATACTTTCACAAAAATGATCCGACAAAATAAAAATATCTGATTTTACATTTCTCCCTAGACCGAAGAATAAACAAAAAACTACCGCGAAAGAACGTTGGAAATACCTATAAAATAATGTAAATGGACCAACTCTGCAGTATGCCTTCCATCGTCGAAAAACCCTTATTAGCGAAGTAAACGCACTTCATCGCTGTACTGGTATATATGTTTGTACTATTGGTGAACAGATATAAAAGAGAACGCAAAAAGAAACAAATATTCTAATATTTTTTGCTGCTCATAGAAATCTTTGGCTGCAAAAATCTCACCGTCTATAAAAGCGGCGTAAGCGGCATTAGAAGCTCATTATGTGAATTTCTGCAGATTTTTTTTCGTTCAGTTTTGTTGCTTCCTAAAACTTACCCCATTTTACAGTGCAGTGAAACCTCGCCAATTCGGATGTTACGGTACGGAAGAGATTGTCCGACTTCTCGGGAGTACAGCCATTACACCTAAATGATGCATTCAAAATCAGCAAACGTTCTTTTTTAGTTAGTCACTGTCGTTTACTGACAATACAAAAGTGTTCGAAACAGAAGATAGAAAATACAATGTCATGGTCACCTGATTTGTGAACTGGATGATGGCTACAGAGATGGGCACTTTGCCTTTTACTTGATTCTGAACCAGTCCCATGTGTTTTGCAGCGAGTGCCTGCGAGGTGTACACAAACTCGTTCGTATCCCGTCCCGATATCGAAGTTCTCATCTCGAAGATGAGCCTTTGATTTCTTCTGCGAATCCTAATTAGCTGAACGCGGCCGCGGATGGATGCCCTGCTTTTTCTGAACCTGAGCTCGGCTGGGAGTTGAAATTTACTAACTTGTGGCCGAATCTCTCCAAATAATTGGGGTTTCGGCCTTGGAACAGCGCGGAAATCCGAAGGGACTAGACGACGCGTCTAAATTACCCGAAATTCCGAATTAACGGAGGGGGGGGGGGGTGAATTCAGATAAGATCGAACAAAGTTTGACTGTTAGACCTCTTCAATTTTCTGAAACATTTTTATATCGTGCCGTGGTTATTATTTTCAGATTGACAAATGCGGTGCCAAGTTTTTTTTTAAATTTTCACACTCTCGTAGAGCAGTAAACACGCGGCACAATTTCCCTGTACAAGAAGTCCTGGTGATGTAGAGGACTCCGCGGGGTTTGTGTCTCACTGCTGTTTGTATATAACTGCCTGTTCGGACCAGAATGAGTAGCGGATATGGATTTATTGTTTAATATGTACTTGACGCTCTTCAGAAGGGGGCACGGGTTTATAAAATTAAACACATTGAAACGCTTGCACAGTATCACACCCCATGTACATAGGAATTATGAAGAATAAGTCATGATATGTTGCCTCCGAATATACGTTTCTCAATGCAAAAGAAAACTACAGAAGATGGCAGTACCTAATGCAACCTGATGGTATATACGTACAACTTCACAATAAATTCAAGGTAATAAGAACCCGATGGCTTGTGGAACTACAGACTATACATTATATTTGGCGGTGCTGTCAGGCTAGCGGTAAAAATATCTTCAGACGCGAGGTATAGCCCCATAATGAAAAAGTGAACTAGTTTTGAAGCCACGGAACCGGTTCGGAACGGTTCCTTTGATTCGTTCCGGTTAGGGTTGAATTCCAAAATCGCGGAAAAAATACGGGCTCGGTTCGGTTCCGGTTCAGGGCAAAAATTCGTTTTCGGTTTCAGTTTTTGGGGTCTGTTCTGGTTCGACACCCTGATTTATATACTTATGCTCCTGAAAATAGAATACCAAATCTTGGGCGTTGCGTTGTATCAAGCACTCAAAGCCTCTTGGGAAGGCGTCACTGCGATGAAGCAAGAGGCAATCACTGTTAGATCTCCCCAGTAGCGTCGGTGTTAGAAACAGCCTCTTCGCCCTGGACGGAGATCATCAGGCATGCACGCCGGGGCTGGGTGACGTAGTCGTCGGTGACCATGAGGGCACTGCGAGGTCGTGGGTTTAGTTTCGGTGTCATAGTGCAATGGGCTGCAATAAGTTATTGACTTTGCCTGACCGATTACTAATACTCGCTGTCTGTCAGAAAGGTCATTTGTAGATAACGTAGCAAGGGCAGCTGGAGGGTATGACGCACGCAGTAGGCGGCGTCGTGCCATTTAAGGTAACGCGTGATACTCGTGTCACGTGACGTTACGAGATGGCCGCCTCTTGTGGTTGTATGTGTAAACCATCTAATTTTTAATATTGCTCTGCTTCGACTAGAATGATTCGCTCATTACTGGGCAGTAGGCGCACGTTTTTAGGCCATGTTTGTTTTTATGGCACATAAGCAACTAAGGCCATCATGCGACAAAAGATAGGTCGTGCGTTTGCTTATAGACAATGACTAAATAGTTTTTAAGACGCTGTAAACTAAAAACATAAGAAATGTAAACTAGAGCACGGTCTCCTTACAGGTAACTGGAATGGAAAGGAACCTGTTCCAGCTGAACTGCTTGAAGATTTTTCTCGCGATCCCGAGTTTTGCACATCCGAGTATGGTGTGGTTTACCCTCGGCTCGTATTTACATTCTTCACATCTCGGTCTATTATGTTTTGTGAATAGAATCTTGTGTAAGATACGCATGTACAATGGGGAGGCGACATAAAAGCACTTCAGTGAGGAGTTCTTGATGTCTGCATCGTTCCCGTTCTGCTAAAGTGGGCTTAACCAGGTGGAGGTTTTGTTAAATACATTATTCCACGAGGACAGCCGTTTTGCCGACATAAGTTCCGTTGAACGAACATGAAGAATCTTTACTATTTTATTGTCCTATTACTGGATTGTGCGCCACATGGGGCTGCTGTCTCATGTCTATCCGTTTCCACGTGGTTTGGAAACCAAGACTGCACTTTGTGTGATTGGGTTCAGGCGGCTACTGTATTGGATGTTAAGTCTCCTATTCGACGGGTTAAACAACGTTGGTTAACCCACTGGTAGGTACCCAATGTATTTGTAAACAGCTTGTTTACAACACAGAGTAGGCTTATCGCTGTGTTATTTTCATGCCCATTGAATGTAGCTTTCTAGTACCATGTTGGCGTCCCTCTTTCGCGTGATTCAGTGATGCCGTAGTGCGAGACGCTTTTACTTTTGCATACTAATCCGCTCCTTTCTAACCCCCTCAATATTCATTAGTGAGACCTCGCAAGCAGTATGTGTAGGATCAGGGCTGTACCCTGACTCACCTTTACAGCGTACACCGTAGTATAGATTTGTTCCACCGCTCGGTCTCTTTCATGCTGTGCGCACTCGTCCGTTTCTCACTGCATAGATTGGATCTTTGCAACAGCGAGCCTCATTTTATCTTCTTCTAAGCTCCTTCCACTGTTGAGCGTTTCGTTTGTCCCCTACATTGTAGTCGCTAATTTTAATAACGTGCACTAATAAATTTCACTGCTCCGCCAATTAAATTTTATCCCCCCATTCCATTACATATTGTGACCATGCGAATATTTTGGCCTGCAGTTCAGCCTTCCGTTTCTAGTCGATCTCGTTGACTGCAAAGCGAAGGCGCCTGTTTCTTAATTACCTCATCATCTTCGCGGGCCGCAAAAAAAAATCCGAATGATTTAGGATACCTTGCTGTTCATCTGCATTGCAGTACTACCTGCCCCGGCATAAGAAGGGGAAAAATTTGTTGAAATATAAAACGTCAACCGTAGAGCGTTGAGTATATTTATTCTTGCTTTCAGTGGGTAGTCAGAGCTAGATGTTGTTTGATTTTAGGCTGGATGCACGTAACCAATTTGAGAATAAATGTTCCAGTCAGCGTGAGACTCTCGGCTAAATGATTCATAGATAAACTCCCGGCTTTCAAATTATTGCTGTGCGCCACAGAAGTAGCGACGTCCGAAATGCAATAAACGCACCTTGGAAACAAATGTTGTAGAAGTGAATTCTTTCTCTTAAAAAGGGCCGGCTTCCCTTCTGGTGACAAATTGGCCCTTCAAGTAGCGACGTCCGAAATGCAATAAACGCACCTTGGAAACAATTGTTGTAAGTGAATTCTTTCTCTAAAAAAGGGCCGGCTTCACTCCTGGTGACATATTGGCCCTTGAAAGCACCCCACTTCTCTGCTGCTGTTACAAAACAATGTACGCGTGCCTAAATCCGAGGTAAAACTTTCTGTGAACCACAATATTGTGTTGAATAGGAGCTGCATATCCTCTACGTTGACAGATTGTGCACAAAAATTCGCGCACTCCTGCGTCGCCTTTGTACCCCGCCTAAAAGAAGTCCAGATACCAGCTACGTGGATGCAGGTTCATACTGGATACGGTGTGGTATATAGACAATTGATGTTGTAGTTGTACATACCGGGACAGTAATGGCTTTGTTGTGTTGTAATTGAGAACACCTCATTCATTTGACAACGCAGCAGCAACGCCCTTCTGCCTCTGTGCTGAAGAGCACTTCCGAGCCAAGAAAGTGCAATTTCTCACAGCATTTTCTGTTTAGGTGTGTCGCCTCCCATACAGTTTGAAAGCTTATCGTGTATTGCCGGGAGGGGCTGGCAGCATACGCAGCATTTTCTATCTCTGCGTCTTTCCAGAAGTGCGCCGGGTTCTAGATGTTTCTGCAGCTTTCGCAAATCGTGGCCGTTTGGCTGGCAGTGATTCCTTCTGTGGACGCCTAGATGAATGTGAGGTCATTTGTATTTTGTAGAGCCATCAACGAAAAATTACGGATTTGCTAGGTCTTTGTAAGCAAGACGCTGGTGCCTCTGCACAGGGACAATAGCCTATAAAGTCGACAGCATGGCCTCACTCGATGCGTGACTGCTGCGCAATTTATCCCGTCATAAATTAAATAAAGATCTGTGATAATGATTCATTGATGCTGCATGTGTAACATTAACCGATGCACTGTGTGAGATCATTGCAGTGTTCGTGTCTTTACAATAATGCATAGCCACCTTGCCTGCCATTTTTGTGGTGAAGTAGTTACCGGCGACAGCATGTTATATTGTGAACAAGACTGATCAGGCGTGTTTTTTCCCGCAGCACCCCAAACATCCAAAACGACCGAAACGACGCCCAAGCCAAAACTTACAGAGAAGCGTACACACAAGTCTACGCAGAAGCCTACAGAGAAGCCTACACAAAAGCCAACAGAGCAGCCTACACAAAAGCCTACAGAGAAGCCTACAGAGACGTCTGTACCTAAAACTACCTCAATTATGCGTAAGTTGTGACACATTTTTTCATATGCGTGTTGCGAAAGTGAAATGTTTCAGTATAACAACGAAAGACGCATAGTATCGTGGGACGTCACTAAACTCTTGGATATCCGAACGAAGCGTTGTGCACCGCGACTTTCCCACCGCGGCATTTCCTTTGCTCCCAAGTGAAGTGAAGACTATATCAAGGTGACCCCCCCCGCCCCCAAAAAAAACATCTGATTTTAACAAATCTCTATGATGTAACTAACTGAACTAATGACATTAACTTGGGGCAATGTGAAAGTTGTGTAGCCGTACTTTAGTTATTGTTCAATACGTAGCCTTGTTAGAGGAAGAAATGATTTCTCGAAAACAATATCATTGGTGCTCAGCATTGGGCTAAATCCTCTTATTCATATTAAAGACGCTTTATTTGCTGCCTTAGTCTGCATGTCGACCGAAAGGATTTCTACAGAACTCTGACACTTGGATAGTGAAACAGAAGCAATATATTTTAAAAATAATTATCGTAATCGCGTCTTTCGCGCGTTGAATTCTCATTTGCGTAATCCATTCTGATTTTACGTATTCACGCTCCATGCTCTTACAGCATTCGATCACAGGAACTAAAAAAAATTCATTGAAGAAGTTATAACAAAACGCCACATTTGGATTGTTGCAATAAAAGAAATACTGCCTGGCGTGACTGTTAGCGCTTCCGCTGGGTAGGTGCAAACGATATATCTTCCGCATAGAGTATCATACAAGAGAATCGTTTATTTTGAATCACAGAGATGATGATGCTGGAAGCATGCGGCAAACGCTGAGGAAAATCAGATGGACCGCGCCACAAGTTTCTGGGTTTGCAGGTGCACAGCGCATTGAAAGACATGTGCAACTGTTGTGAAATAGAAACAGTAATCTTCACTAGAGTGGGGCAGACAATATAGCGATGTCACCCGAAAAATGTCGCGAGCAAAGAGTCAACACTACCACAAAAAATGAAAAGGATTACAACAGGGACTTTACGCGTTCCGAATTGCATTGTAAAAGCTACCACAAGCATGTCAAATGATCCAGGTAGCAGCGAGTATTTATTTCCAAAGCATGCGCACAAAATTCGTTGCTAAGTTGTTTTGTTACCAGATTTTTAGTTTTGTAGCTCCTAAAAAGCGAAAAACGCGAGAAAGAAAAGCCACAAACACGCCAAACATGCAAGCGGTACTTTTAAACTGACGAATAGCACATGCTCCCTCAGAGGGCTAGATCTCCAATTCGTCGGGTGAATTTTCTAATAAAGAGAATAAAGTAACTCCGATAAGATAGCAGTTGTTTTTCATAATCATCGGAACACCTAAGGGAAGGCCCTAGAATGTGGAAATGTTTTATAGGAAGCTAGGCAAACACACCCACTGTCTACCTGAGAAACCGGGATGGGATGAATAACCCACCAGAATTTGGGTTTGGTGTCCGTAGCCTGGATTGGGCACTGGGTGGTCCAGCGTTGCAGAAAAAAGAAGTCAACTGTAGATTTTTAGTTTTCTAAAGACAAGACAATTTTATCCATAATGAGGAGGCCCCGCGTGGAAATCTAATAGTTACTTTTGAGTTTGTGGTAGCACTAGGCTATGAAAACGCCGAGCCACAGAACAACACATATATTCAAGACAGAATGCAAAAGCTGACGGGCCAGCTGTGACGCTGACTGGAGGGACGCTTTGACTCCGTAGGAGCATGTGATGCTATCGGCAGGATATTTGAACCTTCGGGGTGTCGCGAGATCTTCAAATGAGACGGACCACAAGCAAAATGCGCGAAAATGGTTCATCTGTCAGCAAACTCCAGGAAGGGCTATAGGAAAAGTCTGTTTCTTGCGGAAGGGCACACACTTGGCGAATGACGGCAGAGACAATCGAGAGCAGGCAGCGTAACTGAGGCGGAACATCAGCAGCCGGCGACAGCGACGGTGCTGCAGCCGCACCTGAGGTACAGAGACGTTGGAATAGGTCATTGCTCCATTCCCGCAGGCTGGACGTGCTGAGTGGCAGTGGCGTCTGCCTTGAACACTGGCAGTCCTGTCGACTGCCGCAGTGTTCTCGTCCATAGGACCGGGCGTCCGACGGGGAACGCAATTCCGACGACGGCACACTTCTCCATCTCTGCACGAGACCTCCGAGCCCTAATCGTCATCCTCTTCGAAGGCACGTTCGGCATTGGCTCTCTTCTCGTCTTCAGCGCTTTCCTCCAATGCCCTATGTGCCATCTTCTAAGCCTCCTGATCCCCATCTTCGCCCTTGCTTTCTTTCTTTGGTCGTCTCTTTATCCTTCCGCCGCTGCTGCCTCTTGTGTTCGGCGCCATGCCCACTGGTTTCATTGCAGAGCACTTACCGCTCGCCTCGAAGCCTTGGCGGAGCGGTCCTTAGTCCTCTGCGCCTACGCTGCTGCAGCGAGCGCCCCTTCTAGCGGCGGAGCCGGTCAAGGGTGCTATTGCCGAATGCCCGAGTTGTGCCTACTCGCGAGTTTTCAGCTTATTTGGCTATGAAAGTACTGATATTGGAGCATCCGATACACTTCAAGCGAGACCGGCAAAATCGCGCGCAGCATGCAGGCATGTTCGGGCCTTTTACGCTGATCACGTACTGCCTGTGATATCATCCACCGCGCTATCTGAAATCGAGCTGCACTACGCATTCCCTAGAATCAACTGGACAACCCCAGTACTACTTTGAAATCCCCAGCCTGGCCGTTGGCGAGGCCCGTCGCGGGGGAGTCGAGGTAACCTGTTGTGAAACGCGTCCACCTATTTACGGTAGTCCTTGTCGCGAAAGGTAGCTCAGGCGGACATGCATCCCATACATTTTGCTCCTCGGTTGTTAAAGAGAACTTGCACTTCAGGTTCATCATTGCAATGTTGCTCTGAGCTTGATAATTACTCGTCCGACTGTTGCGTATCTGTAAGGCTCGGTAAAGTCCGAGAAGAGTTCATGAAATACCATGCATTCTCAGTGCTGTCTAGGGGGAAGCCTAGGCGAGTAAACGTCTCCGACGGCTTCTCTTCGACCTGTCCAAACGCTGACTTCCTAAGGAAAAACATCTCCACCCACTTAAAGATGGGCTCCGTTATAACTAGAATGAACTGGATTCCACGTTAGAACCGTGTGAGGAGTCTTATTATCTCGCACGCTACGAATTGCCACGCGTAGCCGTTTTCTGTCGGAGTCGTAGAATCCATAGGTTTCTTAGCGCGTCTTCGCTACCTGACGAAAAGGGAAGGCACGAAAATCGGTTAGTACGTCTTTCCATATGAGTGGTCAGGTTGCGAGGCAGCGTAATTTTTCGTAAGTCTTACGGCTGCTGTAATTCCCTGCCAGCTCTGGAGTCGCGAAAATAACCCATGAACCATTTCCGCAACTTTCTTTGAACCGCTACACGGAAGGATTATGAAACCACCTCTTCGTAGTTCAGTTGGGGGATGTAGCGCAGTATTGAAGCTTTATGGCCTAGCGGATACAGGTCAAGCCCATAACGCTTACCAGTGCAAGCTACGCCACTCGATAGACTCTTGAGCGTCCGCGAGCGCACACATCTGATTTCTTCCTTACTCACTGCCTCACTTTCTTTCTCTATGCTAGGGCGAGAGATTTCCTTCGCAAGATGCCGCTTTATTTTTCTTCGCGTCTGCATGGCTGTTTGTGTCTTGCCTGCTAACCAACTCCGGGTGGTGCTCGCCGCGCATGCTCCCGTATTCAGGGGCGCGCGCGACAAAGCATAGGCGCCTTGTGCGTGCTTCTGCGGATTTACACGATTGTACACGCGTCACGATCAGCGTAAATGCCCACCTCACAAGCCTCGCTGCGGGGTGCCTAATCCTCTTCAACTAAGTCAGTGCCTGCTGATCTGTCAGAACGGTGAGACCCACGGCTGCAAGGTGGTACATGCTTGATGCTGCGAACATGATAGCCAGGCGCTTATTTGTTACGGAGTGATCCCGCTTCGTCCGTCTGAGCTTACGACTCGTGAAAGCACAACTCACTCTGCGCTCCTGCAACAAAACTGCCCCAACACTGTAGTCACTCGTGTCCATCTGCAGAGCAATGGCTTTCATAACGTCAAGGCGCAAACTAGCCATGGCCGCTATTGTGAAATCGAAATATGTATAGTATCCTCGTTTTGTATTTCCCAGATGCACTGCTTTCTTACACGACAGCTTGTAAAGAGGCCCGGCGAGTTTCGTAAATTGCGTTATGTAATGCACTTAGAAAGCAACCATGCGCAAAAGCTTTTCCGAGCTTTCCACGTCCAGTGATCCAGGGTAGCTAATGAAGTACTGCAACTTCTCACCGCTGAGACTGTGGTACTACTGTGCGCAACAAACCGCAACACCTTCCATGACGCCAGGTGCCTCCTCAGAAGGCCTGTTCAGGGATGGTATTCGAGCTTCTCCATAGTCTCTGCAAAGATCACCACATCATCCAAATAGACCATCGCATGCCTGCACCCCACATCCCTCAAGACGACGACCATCAACCGCATGAGCGACGTTGGAGCCTTAGACAAGATAAATTGAAGCACAGTAAATTTGAAAAGACCGTGGTCGCAAATGAATGCGGTCAGCTTGGCAGAACATGGTCAACTGCAGATTTACATTTGCTCGTACCCTCTGCCACCTCCGGCACAGTGAAGCTGCTACCGTTGCCCGGCTGGCCTGTCACCGACTGAATAGCCAAAAAAGCGTGCGGATTTCTCTTGGTCAGTGCCTTCAGTGTTATGTAGTCAACACAGCCCTGCACATAGCTCATTTTAATTTCACTGATAAGGCTACAGGGGATGCCCAGCGGCTTGGTGAGGGTCTCACCGCGCCAGTCCTAATGAGTTCGTTCAGTACTCCGTCTAAGAGCGTGCTCCTGAGCGCGGAATTGCCTGGGATTAAACCGACACGGCCGAGCATCAACCGTGTCTATCTCGTCCACCGCCACATCTCTCCGTAAGGCACTCCGAAAAAGAAGTAAAGTTCTCCGCTTCTGTTGGCGCTGAACATCGTATCACGAAAAGCTGCGACAATCACCTAGACCACGTAACTCTTGTTTCCTCCCGCTCCTCTGCGGCACGGCACTCTGCGGCGCAATAGAGATTGGTGGGCAGTTGTGAACCGTCCGCTCGAAGAACGAAAGGGGCTAGAAGCCTGCACTCCCTGCCCCTCTTCCCAAGGCCGAGCACGATGCCCTCCTTTAAGGGGAAGTCTCTGCACAGCATAAGCGGAGCACATATAAACCAGCCAGGTAAAGCAAACGCTGCTTGCCTCCAAAAGAAAGCGTAAGTCTCACTTCTCCCTCTGCTTTCGCTGACAGTTCTTTTAACCTGAAGAATGTCCGAGCGGTGAAAACCCGTATTGATTTCCTGCACAGTTTGGAAATTTGTCCTCGATTTGAGAAACCATCGTACTTGTATCGACCAGTGCAAAACGTTTGAGCCCATATAATTGCGCACACATTTCGCGAGGCCAAAGAGCAAAGGTCCTCCTGAACCCTACATGCGGAGGGAATTAGCCCGTCTGCAGCTGGGCGTGGGTGGTGAAAAAGAGGCTTCCCTGCACCAAGGACTTTCCCACCCTTCCGACTTTTCGCCGGCAAACACGAGCAACCAGTTTTAATCGCTGTTGGCGGTCTGTGCTTCCCTGCGCGTTACTCATCTCGTCCCAGATTTCAGGAGATAAATCGATACGCACATGACAAACACAGACGAACCGGATTGTCCTGCCGTTTTCGCTTGTCTTGCGGCGTCGATTCAGCCAGGGGGGCGCTAGGCTTCGAACTCCATTACCAGGCGCAGCCGGTTCAACCTTTACGCTTGGCGAGTAAATGCGCCTTAACTACGAGCGCTTTCGTTACGAGGGCCCTGAGGGTGCGAAAACTTGGGTACGCAAACACGGTCTCAAACGTGGGCAGCATTGTCTGCGTGCGCTCACTAATTTGTCCGCGTCGGCTGCTCCGAAATCGCTCGCGCGTACTTGAAGGGCTCTCCTCGTGAGGCTCTGTGCGAAGAGCAAGATCCTCCCCCAAACGAAGTTCATAATTGCGTGGCGGAAATTCCGGAAGGAGACGGCTCATAACGTATGGCATTGATGATAATTCCGGTTGGTAGCCTCTCGCACGCGCAGCGCAGTGGACGTGCGCAATGGACAGGACTCGCTTCACGACAGCATCATCCCATGCGCCCCGCGCCGTTTGGTAAGAATCGATCTTCCGCGGGAACTCGTAGACGGATTTAGGACCACGCGTGGCCGTCACCTTAGGTTCAACTTTAACGTTCACGTGCACCCGCTGGACTGGCGCTACCGGGGGAGCGGCGTTCTCCACCGACGCCAAAGTGATGGTGGTAACGGGTACTCTTGCAGCCCATTGGGAATAACGCGTGCTCGTATTCGGGCAAGATCTGCGAGCTGCAGCCTCCCTCGCTTCGGCGTCTGTCGCATCGTCTCTTCCGACACATGTGCACCATCCTACTGCCGTGCATTTCTGCTTGCGGTAGAAGTCACAAGAAGCAAATCGCCGCAGCCATCAGTGAAGGATACTTACTAGACAGCTCGGTCAAGTTGAAATGCCCACGCGCCCATAAAAAGCGCTTTGTGTTAACTTTTTACACAAAGAGATAAACACAAAACTCTATCTAGAAATCAAAAGGTAACAAGACAATCTTAGGCCTAACGAACGCTATAGTAGGAACGTCAAAATAAACGTTCAAATGACTACATACACGAAAGGCCACAAACACCAAATGGCTACATACGCCCGCATGGTAACAAGCTTAGTCGTTACATAGGCGGCAGAAAAACGCAAGACAATAACGTCAGGCCAGTGCAGTCATGGTATTTACTAAACGAATTATAACACACACAGCAAAAGTCATTTACAACGTGCGCTTTATAACGATCTAACCAACCCAAGTCGTTTGGCCAAGCCAAACGACTTGGCCAACAGTCCTGGCCAACCCTACTGCCAAACTGTGCTTCTTCCCTACACAAAAAAATTTCAGCCCGCTTTGCATTGCGGCTTCTGTTGGCGGCCCAGAACGAATGTATCCGCGTGTGGACTTGCAATGAATCCACAATCGGGCGCCACGAGAAGAATTGCTCTCTTTGACATCCATATAATGGGGCACACTGCAGTTCTCTAACAACACCTTTACTCATAATGAGCACAACACCATCCTGGGCGCGTGTCAGGGGCAGAAGGTGTATATCCTTCAGTTACAAGGAGAAGAAGACTGCGTTCGCTTGCAGCACTGGCACACCGTACGCACACGTACACTGCCAACCTGACTCAAGAAGACGACGTTCAGAAGGAGGCACACCTTAGCCCCTTCGGAGCCGCCACCCTCAGGAGTTTGGCCTCGAGCCACTTCTTTTCCAAAGTTGTTTTCTCTCGCCGCAATTCCCGTTCCTCGAGTCGGCACCTAAGGCGAACGCCCAAACTTTCCTGTGGACCTGTTCATTACGATTCATTGCACGCTAGTTTCTGAAGTTATCTTACTCCGTATGATGGCGTGACGTTCAGCGCAGACGGCATGGGGGCAAGCATATTCCCACAGATTTATGTCCCAGTTTCTCAGCTCATACATCTCAGCAAAAGAATCTGCACCCAGCCCAATGGCCTGAACGAACCAGACACGTGCCATCCGGTCCAAGCTCTGCTGCTCAGCCGCATCACATACGGCAATGCGTACGTCAATCTGAAACAAAAGAAACATGCCAAAATTCACGCTCTCATAAGAAAATCTTTCAACATCACCCACCACCTCCCCAGCTTCATGCGTACTGCCCGCCTTCTGCATTTAGGTATCCACAATTTGCTTCCTGAGTTACTAGAAGAGCAGCCGGTCCAGCAACTCACTCGACTCGTCCTCACCCCTACGGGACGCACGGTGGTGCATAAGCTAGGGTACCCAAGTATTCACCCTCTCGACGACCACAGCTTCTCCGTGAATCATTCCGCACTCACGTATTCGTGGCTGCCATCCCCATGAGTGTGCACCCTTCCTTCAATTAGGCCAGAGAGAAAGAATTATTTATTCATTCGAGAGTTTAGATCCAACCTGAAAAGGAGCTGACCACTTCAAAGTTTGGCGTAATTAAATGCTAGAATGGTTGTCTAAATGAACGACATGTTTAGAAGTACTATATTAAAGGAGCAGCGGCTAAAAGATCACTTGATAGCTCAGCAAATTACTTCCCATGGATATAACATAAGTATATATTGCAGTATATGTTTCCTTACAACGGCAAAATATAATAGAAACAACATACAATAGAAATGGCCATGATAGGTCACAGGTACTTACACCTAACATACCTAACACCATTGTTTTTCCAGACGCACGCAGAGGAATGCTCACTCGTTTAGTCGTGTTCAGGCATTTTGTTTAGTCGCAAAAACTTCCTTATGGGCAAAAAGGCTGTTGTTTGATTACACACATTGTTTCATGGACCCAACAGTTTTTGCAAATATACTGGTCTCCATGAAAAGCAGACTAAGCTTGACAATCATATAAATGCGGTGCTGTTGTTAATAGGCGTGAATTCACTGTCTCAAAAAATATCAGGAAAATGCCCAGCGCTCATGATCGCGTACCTCGCGGCGACCGCCGAGCGTTCGCGGCACGCGCAGCCGCTTTAGCAAAAACAACAAAAAAACTCAAGCTATAATACTTAACATGAAAATACACTCTATTTGTGAGAGATAACCTGGACCGCCACATTATCTCGAAGCTATTATGGATAACTAGCGACATGAATACGACTGTTCCAATGCCAACCGAGACGACCTGCAGATCCAGCCACCACTTCCTCGGGTCGATGGCAAATAACTGGTGAAGGGTCCTATGATGAGGATGACTTTGCATCTACCACTCCCCGCGAAGAGAACGACCTCGTCGATGCACATGAGGACAATTACTAGCACCGCAACTACGCAAATCAATGATACTACAACTTAAACATGTGTCCGGCAATGCTCACCCACAACAGCATCGCCAATAAAGATTCGCGCGTGAGTGCCAGTTTCCCTAATTTCTTTCCCCTCGGTTGCATATAGGGGGAACTCAAGATTCAAACAGATCATGACGCACGTCTCCAGTTTGGTGTCCACAAAAACAGCATGCGTCGTCAGCAAATTGACTACGTTAAGAGAATTTATTGGCAGCGGCTACGTCAACACGAAGGCTATCGATTATCGTGTCAACTCAAGGACCAATATAAGAGGCACACAGGTATGCAAGGGGCGGGTCCACTTGGTATAACAGCGACGAAGGTGGCCGGCCCGCCTCGCCCAAACCATGGCCGAATACCACAACAAACCGGGAACCCAATACACCCACGTCGCTCTTACACATCCCCGTCCAGCTGAAGCAATGGTTCTCGTCGACTCCAAGTCAGGTAATATTACTCCCTTAGGATTCTCGCCGCAAGCACCACGATGGTTGAAGCACGGCCGCTTGAATCGACCGGCCGTGGCTCGAGACAGCCATCATTTTGGCAGCAACCACCAACTGGCTTCCTCCAACTACGTGTACATCCTCACTGACTCACAACACGCTTGCCGCAACCACTTTACAGGCCGCATTTCGCCCTCAGGGATCAAGATTCTATCCTAAATCAAGGATCCCCCGATCATTCTGATTGCGCAGACACCGGGCCATCGTTACCTCGAGAGAAACAAGGGGCGCACGTTCCACTTCCCGCGCTATTTTATTGCGTCCGTTTTCGTCGACGGAACCTTTTTGAATACTAGCCTTTCTCAATATGTCGGCAAAGCAGAACTTATTCAAACTCATAATTTTTTTCCTTCAGGCTGTACTCAAACTGGTACTCAAAAACCTCGTCTGTTCTCAAAATCACTGGCACGGACTCTTCACATAATCCTTTGTAAAAGTACTCACTTGTACATAAACTCTTTGGTCCTCACGAGTACTTGTGCTCAGTTTGTACTCGTGAGTACTTAATTCTTCTGTACTTGTACTCATACTCAATCTTTGCTCACTTGTACTCATGCGTAATTTGTACTCACGAGTACTGGTGCTCATCTGTACTCACACTTACTCAGTACTAAGTCTGTACTCATGCGTACTCAACCTGTAGTCATGAGTGCTCAAACTGTACTCGACGGAGAATTGAAGCGCTAAGACACAGGGACAAGCGAGTGGAACACACAAGGCGCTACTTCCAACACTTTTATCACCAGACGAGAACACATATATATACACATGACCACTGGCCAACGTCCTAATACAATTTTACACGTCACACTCTATTCAAAAAGCACTCTTTCTTTGATAAGGTGACAGACGCAGTGCTAACACACTCGGGATCCGCTTTCGCTATGATGTTAGCTGCTAATATCTCTTTAGCACTGCGTCTGTCCCCTTATCCAAGAAATAGCGTGATTTTTTTAATAGTGTGACGTGTAAAATTGTATTAAGACGTGGGCCAGCAGTCATGTATATATATGTATGTTTTCGTCTGCTAATAAAACTGTTGGAAGTAGCGCGTTGTGTGTCCCACTCGCTTGTCCTTGTGTCTTAGCGCTTCAATTCTTCGTCATGTTATACCAACAGGCCCAAAGCAGCACCCTCGCAATCTGTACGCATTATACTCGAATCAATCTGTACTCATGAGAACTCAATTTGTACTCACGGGTACTCAATTTATCTGTACTGTTAGCTAAGTCGTGGCTCCAGTGAAAGACTAAATAGGAAACATTGTTGATGTTTCATTGACTAGGAATACTGAAGTTGCATATAGATCAGTACAGTGGAGCAGAGGAAGAAAACGCCTGACGCGCTGCACTATCGTAGGGCAACTTACTACGAGAAGGCCGCTACACATGATAGTGAGAAACGAAACGTAAACACTCGCGTTGTTTCTGGTGTCTCGTTGTGTTCTCAGGAATAAAGTAATGAAGTCTGGGGCACGTCGATCTCTCGGGGGGCTGGGGGCTTTTCGGCGAGCGGGTGGCCGTAAATTACGGTTTTTTGCGTGTCTTAGGACGGCAGCATTTGCCGTCCGTTTTTTTTTCTCGGCGCGATGATATTCTCCGAATCGTCGTTGCTAGCTGGCAAGCCCCAACTCAAGTTTTTGCCTGCCCCCAGACCTAATTAGGTGTCCGTGTAGATTGACGTCCATTCATATCGAGATCACTGTCCGCTAGTAACAATTCCTCGATGCTGGCATTTGTTTTTCGTTGTTCCGTATACTACAAATGTCGTTAAGAGAGCGCTAGTCTTGATGACGTTCGGTTAATTTCAAATTGGTTTGATTTTTTTTGCGTACTGGGGGATTCACTTTGTCAGACAGGAACTTCATAGCCTTTACGCCGTTGCGTTAGTCACGTCGCTTCCGTCGACGATTGTGTTCGCTTAGCTCGTTGCGCGCTTGATGCGTGTGAAAGCGTAGGCATCCGTTTTGTACAGTGGCGAGCTGTGGTGTGCAGGGATGGCATAGTTCTGCGTGTTCAGGACGTTGCTTCGATAGAGATGTGCGTCGCGTATGTTGCGTGAGCCGTTTGTCTCTAAGTTTAGTGTGCGGTGGCGTGTCATTGCCGTAGGGTGGTATAGCGGCATCATCGCGATCGTCATCAACAGCGCCACTATCATAATACGTATCCTTTCACCACGGTCATCATCAGTGAACTGGCACGTCAGCAGTGACACGCGACACACAGATCGAACACGACCGAGTGCCTGGGCGGTAGCATGTCTGCACCGCTCCCACTCCTGGCCGGGCCTGCGCTCTCTAAATAAATATAGAAGCCCACAAACCGAGTCTGCTCTCTTCAAGTGATGACCCGGACGTTCCTTACAAGTGGTGACCCGACGTTCCTTACATGTGGTGACCCGGGAGTTCCGCGCCATATACACGGCCAGCTGCACACCGGCATGGCGATGTGGGGGGACCCGCCGATACCGGTCTTTGCCGCACGCAACATCAGAGGATGGTTCTTCAAATTCCAGGCTACCCTCTGGCTCAACCACGTTAGTGTACAGCCTCTGAAGCACTCCATCTTCTGGGAGGCGCTTCCGCTAGAGCTCCGCCGCGTCCTCACCATACTATCGCCCAGCGCCACCCCCTATGATGACCTTCGTGCTGCCGTGCTCACACATTACGCTTTCAGCGACAACCGCGTTCGGCCGGCAGCAGTGGAGGTAACAGTGCAGCCCACGCACGCTTCACCACCGCCTGCAGCCCACGAGGTACCCGCAAGGCTTGCACACCCTACGCCGCCCCACACGGTACCCTCCGTGCCACCCAGCACGGCGACGTCCTCCACCTCCGAGGCCGACGACCTGCTCCCCATCTGCATACGGCAGCCCCACCTTCACCGACCGGACTTAAACCCGACGGCATCGCACGCACTCACCGACCACCTCCCGCCTCGCCCGCTTCTGCCACGCCACGCGAAAGCACTGGTGAGCCAAACAATACTGAAGCAGCCGAACCTACATTTACGACACATGCAGCGGACGATGTCACATCCCGCCTGGGCCATTTCTTCTACCCCAGGCGAGGGCTCTGGTGAGCGCTTTTGCTCCGTGACCGTGCAATCTTGCCGATCCTCATCGCCAGCTACGCCAGCGTTGCACGTGAAGTCCACCATGACGCTGACGCAATGCGGGGCTTCACTGCAATCAGGGCCTGACTCGGGTGCAAGGTACATCGTGTCCTCTTCGCGAAGACCAACAACACAGCCACGACTTCTGCTCCGCACCAAACGCCCCGAGAGCGGCCCGTCACCCATGCCGTGCAGGATGCATTGCGAAAGCCCGACCAACCGGCGGCAGCCATTAAGCATTGCAACTTACCGATCTTGCCGCCACCGGAGCCCGCTTCTGCGACTCGGCGCCGACGTCGCCACCGACGTCGCACGCCCACGCCAACAGAGCGAGTTTCATAGCTGGCACTCCTTCGGCGCACACCCGCGGGTCATGAGCGCCGCTGTGCCCAACGTCTTTCGCACGCACGCGGTGGACGGCGACTCGGGATTCATGCAGCTGCTCATTTGCGTTCTTGGACTTGGACGTCTCACTGCGGCCGAGTTCAGTTCAAGCGTCTTGCCACGGGCCTCACGTCGAACCCGCGCCGTGGGGCTGCACCTGAACCCGTGCTCGGCACTTCATCGTCGGAAATGCCAGCCTTTTCGCGCCTGCAGACGAACGTCATCGCTGTACCTGCGTAGCGGGTGGCTGTTCAACGAGCGCCCATTCTGCAAGCATCGCCTCGTCGTCTACGCAGTGACCGCTGCTGGCATGCAGTGGCCGCAGGAGGCGTCACTTTTTCTTCGGGGCTGCTACACCCTGCGCCAATTCGTCCCACCCTCCACTCCCAGCCTCGTCCACCAGAGATGTCCCCACATCACGGACGCTACCTCGCCGACGACCAGGACCATGCCGTTAGTCAACCCCTGCCACTTGACCACTGACTTCCCACGGACTCTTCCTGACAACAAACAAATTGTGCATACCTGTACATAGTTTTAGTTTCCCGCCACACTTGTTCTGCATCAGTCATCCTAACGCACTACGCGCTAGGGAAGAGCCCTATAGCGGCATCATCGCAATCGTCATCATCAGCCCCACTATCATCATCTGTATCCTTTCACCACGATCATCATCAGTGGACTGGCACGTCAGTAGTGACACGCGACACACAGATCGAACACGACCGAGAGCCTGGGCGGCCGCATGTCTGCACCGCTCCAATTCCTGGCCGGGCCTGCGCTCTCCTAATAAATGTAGAAGCCCACCAACCGAGTCTGCTCCCTACAGTGGCATGGCTGATCAGTCAAAATTATTGCGGCTCCATGCTCGATTTCCCCGTGGTTGCGTCGGACGTGAAGCCGCTATGGAGGCGAAGCGGGCGTCATTTGTCTCGTCTATCTGAACCGGCGTTCCTTGGCGATGTAACCGGGGCTTCATCGGCAGGGCATTCGATGTCTTCGTCTCGATCGGGTTCATTTATTGTCGTTTTTCCGTGTTGGTGTCGTGACTCACTCTCGTATTTCTCCCGTTGTTTCGAGATTACTGAGGTCGGTATCCCTTTCAGGGAAGCAGGATAGAAAGCTTCCCTTTCGTTTTAAGTCCGTTTGCTCGCGGTTGCGTTCTGTGTACCAAACGTTTGTCGGGGAAGTTTCGATCGGAGCAGTTGGTGCCGGCAATCTTGTCCGTTCCGGCTGGGACGTGCCGAATGCGCTTGCCGTATCGTTATTTGGTGAGGGACCTACCTGCACGAGAGTGATGTACGTTAGTTGGACTCGGGCTGCAACCGCGAGTACTGGGGAGCTCGTACGTTGCGCTAGGGTTGAACCACGTGCGCTGGGGCATTTGTTCATTGTGGCAAGGTTAATGTCTGCGGTTGCTAGATTCGCTGGCCAAGTCCAGATAGCAGCAGCGGCAGCGGAGGATGTCGCGAGTAGCGTTTGTTGCTTGTGTGCTGGCTTGGTCGCGTTTCGTGCACTATGATTTCGCATTGGTCAGCTCCACCAGTCCTGATTTGATGTCGTTTGTCACTTCTGGTACGTTTCGTGCGCTGTGCCCTTCATTTGCGTGGGAAACTCCCCTATCCTTGGAGCGCTGTCGTTCTCCACGTATGCGTTTTTTGCGCCGTGCATCTCGCTCGTCTTTGCCAGATCCACAAATCCGGGTGCGATGTCACTGGTTGCGTGGAATAGCCGGGGCAGTACCTGCGGAAAATGTCATACCTACTTGCTACATTGCGTTCCTCGCTCGAAACGTTCCGTTCGTGAAGGTCTGAACCTGAAGAGCGGGTGCCAGGCGCGTGTTGCCTTATGGCTCTTGCGCAATAAGTACGTTGCGCCTCTCATTGCTCGTCACTGGAAGGACTGTGCGTGGGTGACGTAGCTCGTAGATTCGCTCTGTGTCAGAAGAGCGGGGGTTTGTGATCTCGCCAGAAAAGAACTGATCTCTGCTTGCGTTCCAGTAATTGTAGCGATTACGTCGGAGAGGTCTAGTGAGCAGGCGGTGCACCGTTTTGCATGTGTGTCGTCTTGTTCGTGTACGTGTCGTTGAGCATGCTGCCTGTCTCCGGATCTCGTGCAGTTGAGGCACCATGGAAAACGCGCGGCCGACTATCGCCAGTTGCCTCAGAAGAGTTTTTCGTTCTTCACGCAGATTGCCGTTCTCAAACAATGGAGCTTGCAGGTTCGTCTGCCATGTGTCGTCGTTGGCAGCCTGAGGTATCATTGGCCCATTCGCTCGGCTGCGACGTTGTTCACTTCCCTCTAGAAAACACGAGACGATGGCGTAGTTAGGGCCAGCTCAGGGGAGCTCTAAACAGTGGTGAAAATTGTCTCCTCACAAAAAATATTTCTGTAACGTAATGATGGGAGACCAGCCGAGGCACGGACACGCAGAACTTGGAAGCAGCGCCGGCTACAACTGAGTGCCAATAAATAACCCGCCGTCATCGGTCGCCACCTGGGGTCGTAATCGATCTCTTCGTAGAGAAGTCCTCCTACACAAATTCAAATATATATTTCGTGTGCGGTGCGCCAAATAACTGAATATCAATTCAAAATGCAGTTATTAGCAAACACCTTGCTTTAAGGGACCGTGAGAGAGAGAGAGAAATGACCTTTATTGCGTTGTCCGGGGGGGGTGCGGGTCAGGCCACGCAAGGCTTCGCCGTCACCCCTGTCTATCTACCTATTCTAGGTATCGGGCTGACCTCGAGGCAATGGGCCTGGCCTGCGGCTCGGGCTACTAGGGGTGTCCCCGCCCCGCCCCCTGTCACCGTTCCCGAGGGAAGCAACCGGGGCGGAGCGCGGGTCCTCCTTTCGCCGTTGCCGCGCCAGAGCAGCCTCGAGCCGCTGGACGGCCCTGAGCTGGAGTTCGTGCTCCGTAGAGCCGATCATGTCGCGAACGTCCGGTGGGAGGCCGCGGCGTCCGTCACGTGCACAGTGCTCTTCGCAGCCCCACATGAGATGGGCAAGGTCCGCGGGCACTCGCGCACACACACTGCACTCACTTCGTTCGTAGAGGTCCGGGCACACGTGGCGCGCGAGCGCCGGCGTGAGAACCGTTTCTGTCTGCAGTTGCCGCAGGAGCACTGCCTCCCCTCTCGTAAGCCCCGGATGGGGGGGCGGGAAGGCTCGTCTCCCGTGCCTGTACCACCGGAGCGTGGCGCCGTAGGCGGTCAGGGGCTCCGCGTCGTCATCGTCGTCTTGCTGTTCTTCTCCGGGCTCGGAGGGGGATCGGGCGAGGGGGGGGGCGCGGCTCGGCACGTGGCGAGGTCTCGAGCCGCGGCGTCCGCCTCTTCGTTGCGGTTGTGGTGGCCGTTGCGCAGCACCCGGCCCGCGTGGGCGGGGAACCAGCGGATGCTCGTGCTGTTCGCGCGGGCTCCCTCTCAGATGCTGGAGAGGAGCCGCGTGGTGCTCTTGCACACCGTGCTCCGGGCGAAGTTCGCTATCGCCGACTTGGAGTCGCTGAGGATGGTCGTCGTGCCCGGCCGGACCAGGGCGAGGGCGATCGCCGCCTCTTCGGCCTGGCGGGCGGTCGTGGCCCGCACGCTCCCGGCGCTCAGCAGTTCTCCCGTGGCGGCCTTCACGACCACCGCCACAAAGGTGCTTGGCCGCGGCCAGCCCGCTCGCGGTGCTTGGCCGCGTCCACGAACACTGCGCCTTCGCGCTTGTTATACTCCTTGGAGAGCGCGCACGCTCGCGCCGACCTGCGCTCGACGTTCCGCTCCGGGTCGACGTTCCTCGGGAGCGGCGGCACGATGACGCGGCGGGCGATGTCGCCCCGCAGCGGAACGACCTCGTCCTCCGCCGCGGGTCCGAGGGGTGGGCTCAGGCCCACTCTCTGTAGTATCTTCCGGCCCGATCTGGTGGTGCTCAGGCGTTCGAGTTGTGACACGCGCTGCGCCTCGCTGATTTCCGCCAGGGTGTTGTGCACGCCTAACGACAGGAGGACCGCGTTGCTGGTGCCGTTGAGGAGGCCCAGGGCCGCCCGGTACGACTTGCGGATGGCTGCGTCGATCCGGGCCCGCTCTTGGGTCCTCCACTGGTGGAAGGCGCTCACGTACGCCACGTGGCTCACCACGAAAGCCTGCAGCAGACGGAGGAGGCTGGCTTCCCGCATCCCCCGCACGCGCGTGGAGACTCTCTTGACGAAGCGCGTGGCGATGCCCATCTTCGTTGTCATTCGCTCGATCGTGGTGCTGTTGGTGCGGCTGGCGTCCACGTGCATGCCGAGGACCCGGATGCTCGGAACCTTCGGGATGGCTGTGCCGTCCCCCGCTCGCACGACGATGTTGCGCTCCGCCTCGGCGGCGGCGCGCTTGCGGTACCGGCCCGGTGGGGGCAGGATCAGCAATTGGGACTTCTGCGGGGAGCACCGGAGACCCGTGCCGGTCAGGCTGGCCTCGTTGGTGTTTACCGCCTCTTGCAGCGTCGACTCGATGTGGCCGTCACTGCCGCCCGGAACCCACAGGGTAATTTCATCCGCGTAGATCGCGTACTTGACGTCGGGGAGCGCGTCCAGGCGCCGGGCGACCCCGATCATCACCAGATTGGTCAGGAGCAGCGAGATGACGGAGCCCTGCGGGGTGCCGGTGCTGCCGAGTTCTCGCTCGTCGAGCTGCGTTCGACCGATCTCCAGCCGGGCGGTGCGCCGGGACAGGAAGGCTCGGATGTAGTCGTAGGACCTCCGCCCCAGGCCGAGGCGAGAGACCTGGGCCAGGATCGCAGAGTGTTTCACCTTGTCGAAGGCGCTCTGCAGGTCCAGACCCAGGATAGCGCGGTTGTCCGCGGTGGGCACGGGTGGGAGTGCCAGCACCTCGTGTTAGAGGAGCAACATGGCGTCCTGCGTACCGAGCTTCGCGCGGAAGCCCAGCATCGAATCGGGATACAGCCCGTTGTCTTCCAGGTAACGTTGCCACCGGGCGTTGAGAACGTGCTCCAGCACCTTGCCCACACACGAGGTGAGGGATATGGGGCGCAGGCTCTCGACGCCCGGCGGCTTGTTGGGCTTGGGAAGCAGGATCGTTTTGGCAGTCTTCCACTGCTTGGGGAGGCTGCCCGATTGCCAGCATTTGTTAAAGAATTTCGTCAGGGCTGTTATGGCTGCGTCGCTCAGGTTACGCAGCGCTTTGTTGCTCACTCGGTCCGGACCCGCTGCCGATCGGCAGTTTAGGGCCTGGGTCGCCTGGCGAACCTCCCACTCCTCGATGGCCTTGTCGAGGGTGGCGTTGGGCGGCCCGGCGTACTCGGCGTGCGTCTCGCTCGGGGTGTCGGGAAGGTAGCGCTCGTTCAGGCGTTTGTGCACCTCCTCTTCCCCCAGCCTCTTGGTGGCGGTGTACATGATCTGGGCGAGCCGGTGGCGCTGGAACTCCTTACTCTTGCTTTCGTCCATCAGGTGGCGAAGGAGTTTCCACGTGCCTCCACGGTGGAGCTGCCCGTCGGCCTCGCTGCATAGCTCGAACCACTGCTGGGCGCACTTCTGGCGGCTGTCTTTTTCGATCTCGCGGCCGAGCGCCGCGATCCGCTTGCGGAGGGTGCGGTTGTGGCGCTGGCGCTTCCAGCGCTGCTGTAGTGATCTTCTCGCCTCCAGCATGTGCGCCAGGCGGGGGTCCATGCGTGTGGTGTCCTCCGACGTCTCGATCTCCGTCGTCGCGCTCTCGGTAGCCGCTACAAGGCCTTCGGTCCACTTCTCAATGTCGTCGATCTCGCCCAGATCCGCGGCGCGAAACTGGTGCCAGTCCGTGAGGCGGTGCTTGATGTGCCCGGCTCCTCCACCGCCGCCGCCGCCGGAGCGGAGCGGCACTGTGACCTCGATGATATTGTGGTCGCTCCCCAGGTTGTGGCCCGTGTTCCTCCAACGCGCGGTCCTGCGGCCGGGCAGGAGCACGAACGAGAGGTCCGGGTTGGTGTCCCGGACCGTCGAAGTGCCGATGCGCGTCGGGTGGGACGGGTCCGTGAGGAGGACGTATCCGGCCTCGGCGGCGTCTTCCAGCAGGCTTCTGCCCTTGGCCGTCGTGACGGTGTAGCCGAGTTCCCGGTGTTGTGCGTTGAAGTCGCCGCACACGACGACAGTGGCGTCGGCGTGCTGGGAGACTGCGTTGCGTGCCTTGTGTAGTAGTGCGCGAAACTTCTGTTGGCGATGCTGCGGATTGCTATAGACGTTCACCACCAGGATGGTGTCGCGCGTCGTCTTCTTCTTCCTGTTGTGGGTGGAGGTGATCGACAGCTCGGTCGCGCAGTGCTCGATGGAGCTGCCCCAAGGACCGAGAAAGTGCTCGTGCTTGATGAAGGCGAGCCCCCTGCGGACGAACGTGCACACGCCCTGCGCCGCTCCCTTCCCGCAGGTACGGGCGCTGGGTGGGCTGGCGTGCGCGCGGTAGCCCGGCAGGGACATCGCGTTGCCGTCTTCTGCGTGCGTCTCTTGGACCATGATCACGTCGGGGAGGTCCGGCGCGGCCAGGGTCCGCAGGTGTTGCTGCAGAACTGCCTTTCGGCACCGGAAGCCGTTGGCGTTCCAGTGCCAAATCTTCAGGCTTGGGGCTGTGCGGTTGTGGCCTGGCATGATGGCGGGTGCTGGGCGTCTCCGTTGTAAAAGTGTTCTTTAACGACGTCGAGCATGAACGCCTTCATGTTTTCGGGGCTGATTTGTTGTGCCAGTTGATTAATTGCTTGATTGATTGCTCGATTCGTTTGGCTGGTGATACGTCTCTCAATGCCCTCCAGGTTCTTGCCCCAATGGTTCATCACGTTGGAGAGCTGGCGGCAGCGGTTGTTCAGACCCGCGTACCTGGGGATCTTCGTTTCGCTGGCCGTTTGCTTCGATGCCGACGAGACGATCGACTCGGCGTCGTCGTCATCGTCTTCCTCCGTGTCCAGCGTCTCTTCTTGCACGTTGTGGTTGCGGTGCTCCTTCTCTCGCCGCTTGGCGGGGGTCGGGGAGTCCTGGTCTTCCGCTGGCGGTTGTGGCTGCGGTGGCTGGCGCGGCTTAGGGCTGGTTTCCCTCGTCGCTTGCCGCTGCTGCGGCGCCTGGGCTTGCCCTTGCGGGGGCCGCGCTGGCTGGCTCGGCGCTGGGCCGATGGCGGAGGTGGTGGTCGCGGCTGCCGCCGCCTTCTTGCCTCCCGTTTGCGAGATCCGGAGCTGTTCGAGTTGCCTGGTGAGCCTGTCTATCGTGGTGGTGAGCTTCTCGATCGTGTCTTTCTGTTCTTGCGTAGTTGCGTAGTTGCTGCAGTTCGTCCGGGGCCGCGGAGCCGGAGCGTGCTGTGGCGAGCTGGAGCGGCTCACGCGCCGCGCTTTAGACTTTGACCTTTGGCGCGCCACCGCAATTGTGCCGCCCGTGGCGACGGCGGCCCACGCGTGGTCGCGTGATTTGCCTCTGCGCCTATCGCGGTTCGCCGCGCGGCCGGCAGACGGGCTCCGGTTTGTGCTTTTCTCCCGGCCGCGGTTATCGGCCTTGCGCGGGGCGAGTTCCGGGAAATCATCCCTTCTGGATATTCTGACCTTCAGCGCCGGTGGCGACGGCGGCGGCGGCGGCGCCAAGTGGGCTTCCTCGGCTTCGAGCTTGCGTTGCCACTGCCGCTTCTTCACTTGAAACGGCGTCTTGAATTTATTTTTGCAGTTCTTGGTGCCCGTGGCGTGCGGGCCGCCGCGCAGCTTGCAGTTGGGCTTGCAGTGCTGTTGGTGGTCTTGGACCTGGTTCTGCTTGCCGCAGGCGAAACAGACTCGGGCGGTGGGCGTGGGGCAGGCATCCTTGCGGTGGCCCACCTGGCAGCACGTCTTGCACACCTCCCTGTGCTGACGGTAGAGGTAGCACCTCACGATCATGCTGCCGTACTGGATGTAAGACGAGACCTTGCCGCTGTCGAAAAGAACGACGACCGCCTCCGACTGGCCGAGGCGGTGGGCGTCCAGCGCCGTAGGGTTGTAGTTGTGCACGACGCGGCTGTGGATTTCCGCGGCCGTCTCGTTGATCCCGATGTTTCGGATGATTCCCCGGGCCGTGTTCTCCGGCGCCGCCCGGTATGCGTAGGCTTCGAAGACTTGGTCTTTCATGGTGATGGCTCGGATCGTTTCGTAGCGCCTGGCCCGCTCTTCGCTCGGCGTGCTGAGCACCACGATGTTTTGCGCGACGTTGGGGCTCGCGGTGTCCTCCGTCGCTTCGCTTGCGCTGATTCCGGCCGCTCTGACGATGGCGTTCGTCAGTTCGGTCGGCCTCGCCTTCCCGACCATTAGGCCTCCACGTGGTCGGACGACGACTCTGTGCTCGTCTCGGGGGGCGAAGTTGGGCATCTTGGCCGTCTTCGCCATGGTCGCGTTAACTTTGCGGGCAAACTGCGCCCGCGTGGGTTGACGAGGGGTGCGAGATTTCGAAGCGGAGTCGGGGCTCGGCTTACCAGTGGGCGAAAGGGGCTGCTGCGGGAGGGACCCTTCCGTGCCTGCTTGCGACTTGCGTCCGCGCCGGGGTGCGACGTTAATCCACCCGGCGCGGCCTTCTTCGCCCGGAGCAGCGGCGGCGGTGGCGTGCAAATCCGCGCCGTCGTCGTCGGCTGTGCCGGGAACCGTGATCGTTGTTCTCCCCGAACTGCGGTCCAGACTGGGTTGCTGTCGGTGGAGGCCGTGGGTGGGGGTTATATCCATGGCCGTGATGTCATCGTTGTCGTCGACGGCGTTGCGTCGTCCTCCGGCCCCGTCGGGAGCGACGCCGGGGGCGTCGCAGGCGGCGGCGGCCGTCGACGTGGCCGTCGCCATGGCTCGGAATCGTCGTAGCCCTCGTTAGGCTTAGCTCGGGGGCCTCGCCTCACTCGGGAAAAGCGGACGTAAAACGCGCAGGGATGGGCGAAATTGCCCAAAACTGGTGCTTCTGGGCAGCGGGTGCTAAACCTAACACGTACGTACTGTTTGGTACGGTTGAGGGGGGATGGTCCTCAGAAATTCGGCATAAACGACGGAGCCGATGTGAAGTGCGTCCGCTCACCTCGGCGATTGCAGCGCCTTTTCAAGGGACCGTGAAATGATTTTTAAATAATGCACGACTACTAGTACTAATTGTGTAGTCCAGAGCACATAGGCCATGTTTCAACCACTGTGAGTGCGTTTACGCGAATTTATTTAGTAGAAAAATCACGTCCAAAATGCTGTCCTCCTCTTTGCATCCTCGCCCATTTGCTGTGGCGTTTTCGTGTCACGTCAGGAGGAAATGGCTTGGCTTGACTGCACTACTCCACGGCTCGCTGACCTTCCAACAGGGTCAGTCGACCCAGAGTTTAGTCCACCGGCGCCGACGGGTCGTCGCAATTCGTTCGCTCATCTGAAACTAAGCCACCACACGTTTGTAAATGGAAGATTATGCCTGTATTTAGTTTGCTAGTTTGTACACTTTATCAAGCTCTAAGTCCAGGTCACTACACACAAGCGCTGCACAAGCGCACGTGCGACGCTTCGCTGACTGGTTCGCCAGTAGAGAAACCTAAGGCCATTTGAAGGCGGGAGCAGAGTCTGTGAATTTAATATAGGTACTAAAGAAATAAAATCAACCGAAACGTTTACCGTACAGCATAAACCTAGGCAGCAGGAAGCACGTTTTTGAGTTGGGTGAATAAGCACAGCGGTCAGCAGCACGACCACACATCTGCGAACGCTTTTCTAGAATAGTTTAGGAGATGCAATTACTAGATGTGATGTATAGTGGAAATTTCGGGGATGCTTACGGCACGACTGCTATACCACAAATAGTCATTTCAGCTGCTTGAAATGCTAAGAATAGATAAAAGTGTAAACTGGTTGTACACTATCTACCTTATATTTCCCACGGTGGCAGAGCCTTCCCGTTGCCGACTGGTCTGGTGCGCTAGGTATACTATTATTCAAGTCACAAGTTCGAATCCCCGAGAGTAGATTCTTTTCGTTTTTGATGGTTGATTTTTTCGTTCTCGGCAGGTGTTTTCTATACTGAATTCACCATTTTTGGGCCGTAAGCTTCATTTCTCCACGAGCGAGTTCACAAAACGCGCGCAGACTGACACTGACGCGCTAGCGAGTTCTCGTTGGTGTGACGTTGCCATAAGCACCGATTGCCTACGGGCAATGGGCACAGGACAGAAACAGCAGACCCTTGTCCTGGTGCGACCAGTTTTTACGATGCAGGCATGAGTGAGGCAAGCTCCAAAGATGGGGGAAAAGCGCATGACATTTGAGCGTCTGCGGTGACGCGGAGGGCGTTCATCCACTGCGTGCGTCTCTGCTAGTGATTGCTACGATTCCAAGCCGTCCTGTGTGGCTTATCTTAGTCATTTTACAGCCGACAACATGAAAGAAGCACGGTATGGTGGTTATTGAGATATTGAGAATGCCCATCGAACGATAACCTCGGATGTCAAGCATGTTGTTTTACAGAACCGGAACCAAAACTTGCTTGAATGCTAATCTTGGGCATCGTCCAATCACGGTGCACCTCCTGCCGACGTCACAGCCTTCAGTTGGTGCGGCTGCTGCAGACCGCGCATGTTAGTTTTTCTTCTTTAGGAATAATTACCGACTTATCGAACGGATAAACGATGAGAAGAATGTTAGTTTGAGCCAGTTTACGCAGTACACAGAAAAACAAGAGGTTGACAAATTTACTTAAGTGTCTCTTTAAAGGGCCATGCAGACGAAGTACAAGTTTTATTCGGAAAATTTCGCGTTTTATAGTACCCCAAGCAGCTGTCCGGAAGGAAACGTTGCTTGAATCACGGAGAAATTAATCAATTTAAGTTAGAATGTCGATTCTCCCGCCGAATCGCGTTTTGGCAACGTTTCCACTGAAATCTCACCAGAACGGCCCCCGAGCGGATCGAGGAGCCTCGTTTAACGGTAGTCGACAAAGATGGCGCCACCATACCTCAAAAACCCGTTTTCGGCATTTGCTTTGTTTTTGACCGTATTTGCAACTGGCTCGGTTATGTTAAGGTAGAAAATAACCGTTTCGTAAAACATGGCGTTCGCTCGACAAATTCGGTCCCGTCAATATGGTCACACCAATCGGCCAATGTCATCTTCGACAACCCGAAATCGCCGCAGGTCTGTGCAGCTCAAACAAGCATAGTGTGCGCAGTACCAACGGCCGTACACACCGCTACTTCTATGTTGACGTGTACTTTGGGAACTTACACTGTTTACCCCACAATTCTTACTGCTCTAAAAAGAATGTGCCCTTAAGCGCAAATAGCTCGTTCGGCAAGCTTGTAGGCCCTGCATAATATACGTTTGCTTTGGGCGACCTTAACCAATCGCGGAGCTGTCGCACATGACATCATAGGTTCTGTTGCGAGCAATGAGCTTGTGGGTGGCATGGCCATTCCCTTTTTTCCTAATTATGTAGCTTATTTGAGCGAATTTAATGTTAAAAGTGGTGTCAGTATGATTCTAATTCGGCAAACTTTCGAGTGAACTAAACTTGCGTTTCGTCTGCATGGCCCCTTAAAAACATAAGACAGAAATCTCTCCTACGGATCAAACCAAACGCTTCCAGCACTTGAAGCCATATCTTTTACGTTAGCACTCGTATCACTTTTCGGTCGAACGCCACAAAAGCGCACTACAAGCATCATGCACGCACACCCCAGCAACGGTTACCACATAAAATATATCGTCTGTAAGAAAATACAACAGCGCCCTACCACAGCCTGTGCAAGCACATTTTGGAGTATTCACGCAGTTGCAATCGCCGAACTTTGACTTCCAGTAGAGCATCTGGACAGGGCGATGCACCAGGAATCGCAAACTGAGAAATATTCGGTCGCGTTCAGTTGGGTCTAATCAGAGGAGACTCGCACAACTTGGGGTATAACGAAGCATATAGATATTGCGCAATTGGTCGACAAAGGGCGGCCGTATCTTTCTTCGCGAAAACAAGAGATCACTTGCTCGTTACCCCTATTTCATTCTTCCCTTCTACGGTGCCGGAAGATGGGGTTCCGGAACGGCCGCTGCGGCCGCTGCTGCTTACCAGTCGTCTTTAAAGTATCACCCCCTAGATGTGGCACCCTAATAATATTATGTAATCATATGCGACTGCGCAATTTATTATCAGTTTGCAACCCGTCACTGCGCTTGCTGCAAATGAAAGGTGCGGAAATTCAATACGTTTAGCAGCTCAGCTATGTTTTCATTTAAGGGAACGTTCAATATTTGAGTGGCTTCCTTATTGGGCCTGTGTTGCTTTGAAGCTTGTGTTGTTCCCTTACAAGTGAGAAAGGAGTGACACTGCAAGAATATCTCGCGCAGTGCGAAGTCAAGTGGCACGGCGCTACCGCGATACGTTCTCCCTCCCTGATGTTTTCCTCTGGTTGCCCTCTTCCTAGCGAGGCGCCTGGAAAGGCGTCCGGATGGCGTCGCTTACTCTTTCTCTCCCTCCAGCATTGGTTCCAGGGGTGATAGCACGGTGCTAGGAAAGGTTACAACCGGCAATTACCTGCCTTTCAGTGGTCGATGGCGTGGGTTAACCGAGTCCTGCAAAAAAAAAAAACGGATTTTTCGCCGCCTTCTGCTTGCGGTTACCCTAGCCTTTCTTTGTGCGTTAACGCTTGCATTCCCGGTGCCGGCGTTGCAGAGAGGCGGCTCAGCAAAAAGAAAAAAAGCGTCATTTTGGCACCTCGCTCTGTACTTTTTTTTATTACTTTCATGACGTGCGCTTACTGAACTAGCTCGAAAGCGCGGCCGCGCTTTAATCGTTGTGCACTATCGACGCCAGTAGCGTCACAACGCTCACGGTATACGCCACAACGCGCGCAATGCGCCTGTTTCATCTCTTCCGTTTCTTCTTCTTACAGTGCGAATAACGTCAGCAAGCAGACTGGAACGCGCCGCAGCTCCTCTAAAATATGTATTCTGCGCGACTGGTGTGCACCTGTAGCCAACTCGCGTGCCATCGCGTTCCGGTGTCACGCAGAAGTACAGAGAAGGGACCCAAGAAGCGAACTCGGCAAAATGTTTAGCGACGGCCGCTCCGAGCATGAGCGCAGCCCAGATGAAACGTTCCGCAAAAGGAAATAGCTACTTTTTAGCCCACACATTCGTGTAATTATTACGTAGGAATTTAATAAAGCTCAGACAATTCTGCACCACCACACATATCATCATCAGCCTGTCATCATCATCAGCCTATCTACGCCCACTGCAGGGAAAGGCCTGTCCCATAGGTCTCCAATTATACCGGTCCTGTGCTAACTGCGACCAAGTTATCCCCGCAGACTTCTTGATCTCATCTGCCCACCTAACTTTCTGCCGCCCCTGCCAAGCTTGCCTCCTCTAGTGATCTACTCTGTTGCCCTTAATGATCAACGGTTATCTTGCCTTCGCATTGCATGCGCTGCCTACACGCATTTGTTCTTAATTTCTACTATGTCCTTAAAACGCGTTTGTTCCCCGACCCACTCCACTCTTCATGTCGCTTAATGTTACATGCATCACGTTCCATTGATTGCTCGCTGACTTGTCCAGGATTCAAGTTGAACTCTTTAAGTGAGCCTCGGGCTGCTGGTTAACAAATAATTTTTTGCCTTTTACGCCAACAGAAGACAGCGGAAAGAGGGGGGTCTTTATTGATATATGACTCCCACCAACGTTTATAGATACTTTTTCAGTTCCGTATCTCCCCGCCGCGGCCACGGACAGAAGGCGGCCGGCCGCGACTCTCGCCACCGCGGCGCTGCGGTTGCGAGTTGCGCTAGGAGAGCGAGCGTCGTCTGCTAGCGGGGAGCGTTCCGCTCGGCATCTCCGGTCCTCGATGCTTCTGGCTGCGTACTGCAAAAGAATTGGCTGTTTTCGAAAGTTGCTCATCATTTTGTTGCG
Source organism: Haemaphysalis longicornis (assembly GCF_048455015.1). Classification (NCBI taxonomy): domain Eukaryota; kingdom Metazoa; phylum Arthropoda; class Arachnida; order Ixodida; family Ixodidae; genus Haemaphysalis; species Haemaphysalis longicornis. The sequence goes on from NW_027526385.1 coordinate 166,157,097, forward strand.
GCCGTTGGAGTTCGAGATCTATTTGAAACGGACGGTATTATGCCAGGAGTAGTGTACGTACGCCCAGAGATTTGAAGCGGTGGCTAAACTATCCAGAACGCAGCGTTTTTAGTGAACGTTCGCATAGCAGTGGCTGTCAAGTGTGCACACAAATTATCTTGCCATGCCAATTGCGCAAATTTATTGCATCCCGAATGATATTTCCCCACACCACTGTAGAAGCAGCTTCCCGTTTCCTAGACAACATAGGTGATATCGTCCCTCACAAAAGGCTCTTCAGGATTGTGTAGGCCCCCGCTTTTTTTCCGGCCTAGTAGAAAACAATTTGCCGACGCTGCCCCGGTTCTTCTTCGAGTGCTGCCGTTCTCCAGTCGGCTGGGAGCCGTATTGCCGCACTATTCGCAACTATCTGAGCAAAATCGGTGCATTGCTGGAGAACAGGCACCTTGGAGAGCTCTTGTCGCTCATTGGGAAAGTGCTCTCCTTTTGTAATCACCCAGCTCGTTCGCAGACGCTACCTTTATCTTTTTCGGAGACCGCAGTCGAGTCTGCTTCCTCAACAAGTTGGTGGGAAAGTTGGGAAAATGAACGGAAAATGCACCTATTTCAGTGCCCAGTAAGCACTGCCGATCTCGACGACTTTACGTTAATGATCGCAATATCCTCTTCGAGAAAATGAAGTCCGCATAGCTTGCGTGTTTTGCTTATCTGTTTGTCCGCACGGGGAATCGCTCTTTTCTGTTGGGTGTGAAGCTATGGATCCGATGACGGCGCTAAAAAGTGACACTTCTGAGTGTTGGTTCTGTATCTGCTCGTACAGCCAGGTGCGGAGCACGTTAGCATTGCTGTAAGCCATGCTCATCAAAGAAAACACAGCGTCTTGACGCAGTCACGATATCCTCGATGACATAGGCACTGTTCAATAGTGTCACAAACTGAACACTGAAAGAGCAAGGTTGCCGCACAGGGGTCAAAAACAGACGCAAACGAAAGGAAGAAACCCGTAGAGACATGCAACTACGCCGAAACTTTGAGCTCAGCCGACTGGAGCACGCGTATATGCATGCTCTTCTCCAAGAGTGAACTCGGAAGGACCACACAAATTGCAAAAAATGTCGTTGTCTTCTGTGTATTGTAGCTGTTTGCGTTCAAGAATGTACACAACTACCAGATGTGTGCACCCACCCACGCACGCACAGCAAACATGCGGAGCGCTTAACAAGGAGAAGTGGCTTCCGCCTTCATGCTCCAGTCGGAAGGAAAGCAGGACGTAAACCGCATGTGAGCGCTTGGATGTCAGCGCGGAAGAAAAGCTCTGGGCGCTTGAACCTAGAACAGGCACAGAGAAGAATAATCGGCACCACATGAGAACGGCGCCTTTGCGGAGAGCGCGTGCAACGCCGTGCAAACGCACCGCGCGCGCGAGAGAAAAAAAAAGAATATCAGAAAATATAACATAACCCGCAGAAAAAAAAAAAAACTACGTGGAGTAACAAGTAACGTAGGTTTGGTGGTCACGTGATTTTTTTGCTCTTGTTCTCCTTCGCCCTCATGCAAATGCCGGCCCTCCAGCAGCATTCCGCCCAAGCATCTCGGGTTGTGATCTGGCTGCGTACTCGAAAAGAAATAACTGTTATCGGAAGTTGTTCAACATTATGTTGCCGCGCTATTCCAGTTCGCAATTTATTTGAAACGGGTCGATTGTGCAGGAAGATGTACGTACGCCCTGTGATTTTTAGTGGGGGATAAAATGGCAAAAACGACGCATTTTAAATGAATTTTCGCGTACCAGTAGCTGTCAAGTGCGCACACGATTTCGCTTGACATGTCAATCGCCCAAGTTCGTTGCAGCACGAATGATATTTCCCGATAACCATGCGCAGCAACTGCATGCTTTCTTTATGAAAGACATCCGCGTATCCTTCGTAGTTTGAAAGAAATCAAATTGTTCCGTGGGTAAAGCTAACCCAAAATCCTGGATAAATTAGGAAGTTTTGTATTGAGATTTAAAATGTATGTCTTATAGTTATATTGAGGTAGCATTAAGAATTTTGTTTTTGTTCATTAGTCTCTTTTGCTTTAATAACAGTTTTTTTAGCACGAGGCTACATTTCGTCCTATTCCTCACAGTTGTACATTTTGTAAAGGGCATAAGCATGTGCCTCATGCAAGATGCATGTGCCCAGCCTCCTTACGAGTCGGCTGTAGCATCACGAGCATCACTGCTACAGCCGATTGCGAGTTAAGGAAGTCGGCAGTGCACCAAGCCCAGCACATGAAAGAAAACAGAGCATGTTGACGGAGTGACGAAATGCTTTCACCCGCGGCCGCACTGTTGAATAGCATCCCCAACCGAATACACCGAAAAGGCTAGTTTCTCGCACAAGGGCGAATACCATTGCAAGCGGAAAGAAGAAACTTGTAGGGCAGACACGCAACTACACCGCGGCCGCAACTTTGAGCCCAGCGGACCGGCCGCGCACAGCGTCGACGCTGCCGCCGCAGCCGCTGACACAGCGCAACCCGCGACCGGAGCCGCTTCTCAGGGCCTAGGGTAAAACCGCGTCCGCTTTGAAAGGCGCACTTCCGAAACTGAAAAAAAGTATCTATAAACGTTGACACCCATCATCTCCCACCTGACACGCAAGGCCACAACCCCAGCCCCTTCAGGGTCATGTGTGGTGCAGTCATGCCAAAGATAACAATACATGATAACGCAATGTTGCATTGTAATAAAAACTTAAAACTTTATAACGCAATGTTGCAACGTTGCTGGGAGGAAATAGGGGGACGACCATTGCAGAAAATTTATTGCCGTAACACACGCCAATCGAACGGCGTAATTCGTCCGCCCCATGGTTATTCGGAACTGCTGTTATTGAATAGTGCCGCCATTTCCCCATAATATAGGCAACGTTTCCTACCTTCTTGGCGACTTGACAACCTCTGAGCGTTGCTATTTGAGAACGCATCAAGCTGTTTGTCAGGAGGCAATCAATAGTTTTGCAGCCCCCCGTAAATGCACACTGTTGGCACATTTCGCTGAATTTCAATTGCTCATTCCTGAAATATTCCGAAAAAAAAATTAGTGTCTGCAGTGTGCCTCCGACAGGCGATCTAGGAGCAATTCAAAAATATTAACAGGGGGAGGCGACCGGAGTATAACGCGCCAGTCCCGCATTATTTGCCATCACATTGACCCTTATAGAGCATGAAAACAAACACGTGAAACAGTGACCGCTGTTTAGGTGACCTAACACTGTTCCGTTGACCTGACGCGATAGAAATTGCAAACCGCTGCTTCAATAACAAAAAGAAGTTCCATTATGGCAACAGGCAAGCAATTCATCCGCACAAAGATTGCTGCGAATCTGCTCATCCAAATGTCATCGAAAGATTGAAAGAATGCCTTCTGCAGCCCATGCCACGTAACGGTCACCACGAGGCGCACGTGATCGCGCATCGCGTGAAGAGCGCCCGACGTCATCGACACATACGCATGCGCTTGCGCCCCGTGAGAAGCGCGTAAAAATACGAAAAAAAACGAGCGCGGGGAAGCGTGCACCTCGTGAGCAGCGCCCGACGTCGGCCAGATCGACCTGCGGGAACACTCTGCCCAGCGTTCGTCGCGTCATCTCCCGCATTCTGTTCTCCTTGCCAGTTCACGTGCGGTCGCACCTGATGTAAAGAGCACTGACGCCGAGATTGCGCTGTAGCCGCTGAGTTCGCGAAGCCAGTTGCCGCTAGTGCAACCGCGTTCTAACGCGCTCCACTGTTGGAGACGTGTGAGAATGGGTGCCGATAGAGCGGTCTGGGCCTGCCTGTAATGGCGAACTTTCTGCAGCTAGTTCTGAAATGCATGTGGGCTGCAACCGCAGGACATAGGGAGACGGGACGCCTGCTATGCTGTTTCTCCAACGTGGCTCCACCAGTTCAAGCTGCGCCACTGTTTTGTGTTTGCGGTAGAAATATTGGTTAGAACGCTTTTTTTTGGTTTGCGACCGCAAAAATTACACCCACGCCTATTCTTCAGTACAGGAACAGTTCGAATATTTCTTTGCGTTTAAATATCCTTAATGTAATATTTTTGCCGAACAATGTTCACAAATGTGAAGTGTCGTACCTGATTTAGTAGCAAGGGAAAATTTTGGGGATATGATGCTCTCGTTGAAGAATTCTTTAAACATTTGGACGAGGGCCTGAAATGCGGGACAGAAAAGGCAAAAAAGGACTAGGAGATCGTCTGCTTGGGGACTACCGGCCTTTGTCACAATAATGACTCCCTTTGCGGACTAAATGTGAACGGACGAACGGTTAGTCCATCACCCGGTTGGTCCATTCCTATACTCCCCAAGGATGAACTGCTGGAAGGAAGTCGCAGAAAAAAAAGAAACTAGCACCAGTAGGGTTCGAAGTGCCAACTCCTGCTGCAGTACCCAATGAATTCAGTAGGCGACCACTAGACGCCCCGCCAGATGGAATTTTCACTGGAAAAGGTGTAAAGGTGTATTTAAGTGTACAGCGTGCGGTACTGTGCACAACGTGATGGATTTATCTCAATTGGTGTCCGATTTTCTATCCGTGCAAGCAAACGTACCGCTATTTACGATTTGCGCTTCCCGCTTTGCTAATAGAAGGGACTATTGCTCAGTTCAATTCTAAGCACAGCCTCTTAACCACAGTTTTTTTCTCGTAAAGAACAGTGAACTCGTCGCCTAGTTGAAACGGGTGGCTGCGTGACCGGACGACGCCTATCTTTCCGCACTAATTAGCGGAAACTAAGAATAATATTACTGTTCCCTACATGCTTTAAGTGTTCTAGATATCGGATGTGAAAGTGGTAGTGTATGTGAGTGTCGGGATTAAGAGATAGTCCAAATGTTCCTGTATACGCGAAAGCAAATTCGGTGTTGCTTAGCCATGAATTCAAGTTAGCGTTGCTAGACGATCGGGACGTGGAAATGCAGCCGCGTGTTACAGCAGATGCAGCATTCTCATAGCTATACTGAGCGTAAAAGATAACTTCAAGACGCTTAGCGAGCATTTTTACTTCTTAGTTGTTGTCATCAGCAATAATGCATTTTTCTTGTCTGCTAACCAATAAACGTATTCATTACGTTTGGGGATCAGTGGTAGCTATTGTCACTTATATTTGTCTTATTGCTGACGTGCTTGAAAGCTTTTATTTGCTGTTGTTAACCTCGCGCGATCCCTATGCAGCACACCGTATTAACATAACCCCACCGAGAAGCGTTTGTCCATCTCGCTTGTCCGCTCCTTGCTGTTACCCGCCGATCGATTAACCCTACGCGATTTTCACATAATTACCATCGATATTTTTTCTCATGGCACTATTTAAAGGACCCACTGGCTGCAGCCACTTGTTTTGGAAATCTAAAACTGTAATCAGACATATGCCCGAAATGGCGACGACGCCATATACAGAGGATTAACGACGCAGCAAAGGGCCTAAATGTGTGCGCTTCGACTTTCCGTTCATGTTTATATTATAGATCGGCGGGGATGAAAATTTAGTCCGCATTTGCGCAAACTGAACACACTCTGCCACAGTTACTACACTTGAAGATGAACGGTTGTCTGGCATGACTAAAGGCCGTATTTTAGTCCCTATTTTGCTCCCTTTTGCCTAAGAGCGTGCAGTTGTAGAGAGTGAACATTACGTGGATAAATATACTTGGAGGCGACACCTGCAGTTTCCATATACAGTGGGACGTGATATGAAGTTTGAATAATAAATTATCTTTATAACAGACAGACAGAGACAGGCCAAAATTGTCGCGCTTAAGCAGCCGAAGAAAGATTTGAAAGCCGCTGCAAACAGACGCTGCCGCGACTGTTCTGCATGTTAAGAACATTGCGTAGCCACTCCTCTGCCACTGGCGCTGGCCCTTAAAATAACAGAAAACACAAAGACGAAAACCGGCGAGCGTGAGAAGCCAAAGAGGAAGTTCCCGCCGCGAGAAAGGGACAAAATATCGCTGCAACCAGCCATGTTTATTTCCGTTAAGAGCCCGGGCTTAGCCTTGACGAGCGTTTCCTTTCTTATATTCGATCTTTTTCTTAAGCGCAGAACCGCCTCCCTACGCATTGGAGATAATATGTGAGAACCCCTCGAGCTTGGAGACACAGGAACTCCTCAAGGCTCGGTACTGTCTCCCTTTTTAATCTTGTCATGTCCAAATTAGCTAGACACACATCTCAATATTACGCTTTCTTGGCGCTCTTTGCCCTAGCTGGCCTTGCGCCATTAACCTTCAAACATCATCATCATTCTCGATATTAAGGCGGTTGAACACACGATCTACGCTGATGATTGTACCATGTGGAGTGCTGGGGGCAGTGACGGCGGATTGGGGGCTCGATTGCAAGAAGCTGTCGGGGCCACGGAGGTGTACCTCGCCTCTGCTGGTTTTAAATGCTCGTCAAAGTTGTTTTTTTCTATAGCACATTCATACCAGGACGGAAGCTCAGGGGTTTGGGAGCAGGACAAGAGGCTCAGCATCGCACTTTTAAACATGTATGGCAACCGCATGCCGGAGGTCAATTCGACCAGAATTCTGGGCTTGATTATCGAAGGAAACGGATCCAATAACTTAATGTTATAGAACATTACCGGGGAAGTGGCGAACGCGTTACGTATGTCTCGATGCATTCTCAACAGGAATAGAGGTATAAGCGAGGAGTGGGCCATCAGGCTTATCCATGCTTTCGTCCTATGCCACATTTCTTACGTCGCAGATATGCTCAATTGGAAGAAAACCGAAGAGAAATGCCTCGAAATCATGATTTGTCGGGTTTTTAAATTAGCTTTGGGGCTTTCTATCCATGCATCCGCAGATCCCCTATTTAAGCTAGGGGTTCACAATACGTAATCAGAAATCACAGAAGCCCGGCACACTGCGCAGATAGTTAGGTTGTCAGGCATTTGAGCAGGCAGTGACATTCTGGACACTCTGGGCGTTTTTACCGAACAGAATAAGAAGAGTGTCAGGCACCGTTACAGGGAAATCGGAGAATCGATCGTGGTCCGTATTTTCGCCAGAAACGTCCACCCTGTCTTTAATCAAGGGAGGAGACTGTCTCGAGCCAAGGCACTTCTAGCTGCGGCTCGCGAGAGCCCTACGGAGTAGGTTTTTTTAGATGCTGCTAAGATAAATGGAAGACAGTCTTTTTCGAAAGCCGTTATTGATGCTGGAGAACGGATGTGCAACGCACCTTCCGTGTTTACGAAGAATCCCGAGGTTTCTGAGCAAAGGGCCATTGCACTTGCTCTGCTTGATCCTCTGGACTGGACTGGAAAGGATCCTCAACATCAGGTAATTATAGCGACTCTACGGCTGCCACTCGAGCCTTTACCAGGGATGTGCTTGATGCCAAAGTGTCCAACTTATCGGAAGACAGATCCATTAGCACTCATTCTATAGTCTGGCTTCCAGCCCGCATTGCCGAGCTCGGGGTAAGACAATGAAACCTCAATGAATCCGGACACGAGGCGGCGCGAGGACTTATCAGCCACGCTCCCTGCAACCACCCCCGTCCGCACACAGGGCTTTAAGGATCAATTTACCTACAACGGGCTCACGAAACACTTGTACTTCAATCGACGTGAATTTGCGGCTCCAAACAAAGGACTCAACCGGGCGCAAGTCACTCTCCGCATGCTACAAACGGACTCATACGTCAATATTGTAGGAAGAGCCACATCGACCCGGACTATGACGGAACTGATACGTGTTGACAAGTGTTATGAGCATGTGAATGTCTCACAAGCTGTGTCGTTGTGCTATGGAATCCTCCTATATGGAGGATAAGCTCAAGTGGGATAGTGCTCTCAGGAGCAGCGAACTTCAAGATCAACTCTGGGCTGTCCAGAAGGCCCTCGTAGCGACGGAGAGCCTCGGGCTCCCTGTTCCGACGTGGGAGATGTCCGTTACAACTTGACACCTGTCAGGAGTCCTCCATCCTTCAGGACCCAGTTGGAAATAGTTTCGCCATACCCACCACCCGGACAAAACCCACACGTGTCTGACTTTGCGTGCGTGCGTGCGGGTCTGTGCGCGCACGTGTGTGTGTGCGTGTGTGTGCTGTGTGTGTGTGTGTGTGTGTTGTAGGTGTGTGTGTATGAGAGGGGAGCGCGTGGAGCGGCTATCGCTCGCAGTCGAGGGCAGCAGTGCACCCAGTGGCTGCAGGTGCTTAGCTGCCATTACAGCACTGTCCAACTGCTCTTTCGCGCTTTGTGTGCTCTACGACATAGTCCGCAGACGCGTTTTTCGGAAGCCTGACAGTTTGCAGTAACGTAACTGTAGTTCCCGTGTTCGTGCGTTGGTTGCACCCTAAAAAATCTGCACCTGTTACCTCGAGCAGCACTGTTGAAGCTGATAGTGGTCGACCGAAAAGAGCGGTTGTGCCATGCGCAAGCCATGTTTTACCAGACGTTCGACGACCGGAGCTTAAGCGAAACACCCGGCGTCTGGCGTTGGCATTCGGCATATTAGAACAGCCCCTTCATGAGGACTTTCACAGTGCTAGCTTAAACTCGGCAGTAGTGGCTAGCCAGGGGCGGTCGCCTCGCAAGTATACCGCGGATGAAGGTAGGGGAAGAAACCAGCGAAATTTACCGTCGTCGTCAGCTTAGTCATTACACGGTGGCATTAATGAGCAGCAGCGCATCGCGTAGGAGACAGATTAAAGCCATTCGAAAGGAAAGCGTTCGCCAGCGGTAAGATTCCAAAGATCTCGGACAATGCGAGGCGATACAAGGCGTTGCACGCGTTGAGCTGGCATTATGCTTTTCGATACACAACCCTCAAACATGCTTACATCTACTCGGATCTTTTATTTCCATTGGACTGGAAAATACGACCGCCGTGCCTGCACTGTGGCGCACTTGTAAATGGCACTGCACGAGACCAGGCATAGTCATAGCGAATCTGAGCAAAATATTTCAACATGGGAGACTAATAACACCATATGGGCGCACGTACATCAGCAAAATTGTCGCTTAAATGCGCACAACGGAATTGTGCGGACAATTTCGATGGCACAAACCATGCAGTCTATTTGACGCGAATAGCGTAAATTATTCGCGACTATTTATTTGAGCCGTTCCGCTCGGCGCTATATGCATCCACAGAAACTTCTGAAAACCTGGAAACAGCGACTTCAGTGAGGGTAAATGACGCACTGTTTTTAGCCTCCTGCGCCGCCTCTCCCCTACAACGTCAACGAAGCAGGCGCAACGAAGACCCACGCGTTACAAAACTGCGTGTTTGTAAATCAAAACAACGATGGCAATGAACACGTGTCGTAGGAGCAGAGCAGCTGCGGACGCGTTGCCAGCCCGGCAGTCACCCCCTCGTTTTTCCCTTATCACCGCGCAACCCCTTAGCGAGCGACCGCCGAAAAGATAAACCGGGAAAAGATAAAGGCGCAGTTTTTGTTGTTCGATTTTACTAACCTTGCGAGTTTAAGGGCACAAGGGCACCGCTTCATGTATGCGACTCGGACGCGCGCGTCCGAATACGAGTTCGTGAACAAAACCCGTTTGCACTACTGTACTCACGGTCTAGAAGATGGAAAAACTAGATCTCGGGATAAACGTCACATAATCGAGGCGTGGAGGCTGAGAAGCCAACGACAAGTCACCGAGTCATTTCTAACACGCTGATCAGAGCTGGAGCAGCTGGTTCAAATTCGCTTTGAGCGTGGATTGGGAGGTGCCGAACTACGTTCGTGGTTTGAGCGCTAGTGCGAAGATGCCTCAGCAATCCGAGTTGCTAAATGGAAGTCTTGGATTCCTCAGATGAGGAAAACGCTAGGCACACTGGAAAACCGGAAACATTGGAAAAAGAACACGCCGCACTCCTAAAGTCCGATCCGCAGCTTGCATCAACGCAGACCCCGCACGGGTCACCTTGAGCAATCTTCGTGACGGTACTGGCGATACTGCGGACGCCGAGACCCCATACTCACGCTGTAATCTACCGTGGCTAGGAGGTTTAAGGTGAAGGCTAGAAACCTCAAACGGTGGCCTTCGGAGCCCAGGTCAAGCTCCGGCGGATGGGCTCCCTGTCTGTTTACCAGGCAGGGAGCTCCGGGACCTCCTCAGCTATCAGGGTAAGGCTGCGAAAGAAAGTACCCCCGTCTCCATGCTTTTATACTATGCCGTATGGTATTTTCAACCCCCCCCCCCCAACCGTAATCGGTAACTGAAAATGGGCCGCACCGAAGTTTCATTCCCACCTCTTCCAGCAACTGTCTTTTCAACTACCGTGAATAAGTATGCTCGTTTTCTTGTGATAGAGTCAGCCGACTCAGCAAGACCTGTTGCTTCCCTGTCCGTATTCTTGGTTTGTGAATTTCTACAAAGCAGAATAGGTGGAAAATATCAAGCCAAAAAGCTCAGGACCGGAGAAATTGTAGTAGAACTCAATGCCGAACAAACAGCCCGCACTCTTCTTGCACAAACCCGCATCCATGATCTGGACATCAAGGTCACACCCCATCAGAGCCTCAACAGCTCCCAGGGTGTGATTTCTGAGACAGATCTCCTAACCGAGACAGATGCAGACCTTCTTGAACGTTTAAAGGATCAGGGTGTGACAGCCGTCCGCCGTATCACGATGCGCAGGGATGATAAGATAATCCCCACGAAATATATTATCCTGACCTTTAACTGTTCGTCGCTTCTTGAACATATCAACGCAGGATTCATTCGATGCTCCGTTCGTCCTTATATTCTGAACCCACGCTTCTGCTTCTGTTTGTGATAGAGTCAGCCGACTCAGCAAGACCTGTTGCTTCCCTGTCCGTATTCTTGGTTTATGAATTTCTACAAAGCAGAATAGGTGGAAAATATCAAGCCAAAAAGCTCAGGACCGGAGAAATTGTAGTAGAACTCAATGCCGAACAAACAGCCCGCACTCTTCTTGCACAAACCCGCATCCATGATCTGGACATCAAGGTCACACCCCATCAGAGCCTCAACAGCTCCCAGGGTGTGATTTCTGAGACAGATCTCCTAACCGAGACAGATGCAGACCTTCTTGAACGTTTAAAGGATCAGGGTGTGACAGCCGTCTGCCGTATCACGATGCGCAGGGATGATAAGATAATCCCCACGAAACATATTATCCTGACCTTTAACTGTTCGTCGCTTCTTGAACATATCAACGCAGGCTTCATTCGATGCTCCGTTCGTCCTTATATTCTGAACCCACGCTTCTGCTTCAAGTGCCAGCGGTTCGGGAACGGTACAACCTCTTCCCGTAGAAAAACAACCTGTGCGAAATGCGCCGCGCAGGATCACCCCACCGACAACTCTGGTTCTGAAATCCTCACATGTGCAAACTGCAAGGACCCACATGCGGCCTACTCCAGGAAATGCGAGAAGTTCCAAGTAGAAAAAAAAAATCAATTTCAAAGTGACAGAAAACATCACCTTCCCAGAGGCGCGGAAGAGGTTCGCCTCTTTCCCCCAGGGGAGGTACGCCGACGCAGCTCGCCGGGGGGCGGAGCGGCGTCTGGTCTCCACAGGGACCGAGTTCAGCGAGTCTGACCTGGTCCCTCCACCGCCCCCCGCTGGGTTGCCTCCGGCAGCCCAACCAGGCACTACGCCGCTTGCTGAGGCAGCAGCGGTTGTGGTGCAAACCAGCTTTGTAGGGACCGGTGCCGCTGCCGCCTCTGCCTCCCCGTCCTCCAGTGCGTTGGAGGGTGCCGAGGGGATGGACACCGCGCGCCCCGCACCGGCTCCCACCGCCATCGCACCGCCCGTGCCACTTCTGGTGCCCCCGACGCCCGCGGTGGTGGCGGCTTAAATGACGGGCTCCCGAAGGGGGGCCAAGTCCGGGGGTCCGGTTCGCGGGGCACCCCTAGGACATCTGATGATGATGTGGATGTCGCGCCGTTCTTGCCTGCAACGCAGAGCAAGGAGTGGCCTCCGACGTCTAAGCCTACAGAAAGGCCCAAAAAGCCCAATCCCAGAGTAACAGCCCCGAAAGACGGCACATGAACACACACACACACTCCAGTCATTCTTAAATGCAAATAATGGGAACAAATATCATCCAATGAAACTGCAGAGGCCTCCTTAAAAATCTTGACGATGTGGATGAGAGGCTGCATGCCAGTCAGCCAAGTATCAGGGGTCTCCAAGAAACTCACCTCAATTCCAAACAGACAAGTTTCTTAAACAGGTACATGGTATTGAGAAAGGACCGGGTTGGCTGCACCCACTCTTCCGACGGTGTGGCCATTGTCGCCCAGAAATCATTAGCATGCCACCCTCTCTCTTTAAACACTGTCCTTGAGGCTGTAGCGATCCGTACGGTATTATTCAATAGGTTGATAACAATTTGCTCCATTTACATCTCTCCTGTGTTTCCACTTCTGAGCTCCGATTTCGAGGCACTGGTTGACTAGCTGCCCGAACTATACATCCTAACAGGCGACCTTGAGGCGCACAACTCACTTTGGGGCTCCTCCAGAACGGATGCCCGAGGTCGCCTGATAGAGAAGTTTCTTGTATCCTCCGGAGCATGCCTTTTCAACAAAAAACAGCCTACATACCATAACGTAGGAAACAATACATACTACAATCTTGACTTGGCTATTGGCTCCACAGTTCTGTTTTTATGTCTTGAGTGGGGTGTGGGCACGGACCCATATGGTAGTGCCCGTTTCCCCACTTCATTAACATATATAGGTACAGGCCCAAGCAGTCCATCTTCCCATAAAAGATTTAATGAATCAAACGCTAACTGGAGCGCATTCACAGAAACATCTCAACTACACCACACATCCATAAAACAACTGCACGTGGAGAAAGCCGCCCAACCCATCACGGCGCACATCCTCGCCGCCACCGAAAAGTCCATTCCCCAGGCCTCCAGTGCGTCCGCAACCCAAGGAGGCCCTTATGGAATGAAGACTGCAGGCCGGCCTGAGAGGCCCAGAGCAAAGCGTGGGGTGTCCTTCGTCGGTACCCCATGTCGGATAATCTCATTTCGTTTAAACGGGCAAAAGCCTTTGGAAAGCGTGTGCATCGCGATGCGAAAAGGAAGCTGTTGGCGCGCTTTCCTCACTTCCATCAACTGATACACAGACACTCACAAGGTATGGACAAGAATACGTAAACCCAAAGGATGACATACACATAGCCTGCCCCTGGTCAGTACATCAGAGAACACACTCGAAGACCAGGCTAACATGCTCGCACAACACTTCCAACACGTGTCCAGCTCTGCACACTACACAAACACTTTCCTGAGACATAAAACCGCTTGTGAAAAGAAGTCCCTATATGACAACAGTAGGTCAAAATCTGGTTACAATTCTGAATTTACGCTCTATGAGCTGAGGGCTGGCCTCAGCACATGCAAATCCTCAGCTCCAGGCGCAGATAAGATTACATACACCATGATACAACACCTACACCCACACATTCTTGAAACAATGCTACACCTATAAAACAACGTATGGCTTTCGGGGCACATTCCAAAATCCTGGAGGGAGGCTATTGTAGGGGCGTTCCTGAAGGAGGGTAAGGACCCTTCTTCTCTTGCCAGTTATCGACCCATCGCCCTCACAAGCTGCCTGTGCAAGCTTTTCGAGAAGATGATTAACAGGAGACTCGTGTACTTCAAGAGTACAATGGTCTTCTCGAGAGCTGCCAGGCCGGCTTCAAGGTGGGGCGATTTACAAACGACCAACTCGTCGCCCTTGAGTCGTATATAAAGGATGCATTTGTCCACAAGCAGTTTTGTGCTACGGACTTTTTCGATCTTGAGGAAGCCTACGACACCACTTGGGGATACGGGATTCTTAGCGACCTGAAATCATTCGGTGAGTGGGGCAATATGTTTAACACTTTTTATAGCTACCTGGCGGAACGAACCTTTCGCGTAAGAGTTGGCACTGCCCTTTCAAATGTTTCTGTGCAGCAAAATGGTGTTCCTCGAGGTGGTGTTTTCAGCTGCACGTTGTTCATAGTCAAAATTAACTCACTTCGAAAGGCGTTGCCACGAACCGTTTCCTATAAAATGTTTCCTATACATACAACGTTTCCTATACATCAGAATGACCCGCCGCGGTGGCTCAGTGGCTAAGCCATTGCGCTGCTGAACGCGAGGTCGCGGGCTCGATTCCCGGCCGCGGCGGCCGGTTTTCTGATGGGGGCGAAAAGCAAAAAAGCCCGTGTGTGCGAGATTTCGGCGCACGTTAAAGATCCCCAGGTGGTCAAAATTAATCCGGAGCCCTCCACTACGGCACGCCTCATCGCTTGCGTTGCGTCGGCGTGTTAAACCCTACAATCAATCAAATCAACCAAAATGAACTCACTTCAAAAGGCGTTGCCACGAACCATTTCCTGTACAATGTACGTAGATGTCCAAATCACTTTTAAATCGTGCAATATGTCGATTTGCGAACGCCAAGTCCAGCTTGGTGTCAAGAAACTAGCTGGCTGGGCCGATCAGACGGTTTTAAGCTAAACCCAGTTAAGAGCACTTGTGTTGTGTTCTCCAAAAGGCTTGGGATCAGGCCAGATCCAGACATCAAACTGAATGGCGTCTCGACTCCTGTCAAAAAAGAACACAAGTTCCTCGGTATAGTCCTTGATGAAAAACTTTCTTTTATCCCTCATATCAAACAACTAAAACAAAAATGTCTTAAAACAGTGAATATTCTCAAGGTCTTCTCGCATCACTCATACGGTGCTGACAGACAACTTCTGCTGCGAGTGTTTATTAGCCTGGTAGGCTCGCGGTTGGACTATGGGAGTGTTGTGTATGGTTCAGGAAGGAAAACTGCTTTGAGAATGCTCGACCGAGTGCAGCACTTGGGCCTTCGACTTGCGTCTGGGGCTTTCCGGACTAGCCTTGTGCAAAGTTTGTACGTCGAGTGTGACAAATGGTGCCTAGGGTGCCAGCGCGAGTATATCGATTTACTATATGTTTTTAAAGTTTCATCAATGTCTCACCATCCCGTAAATCTATAATGAACAATACATCTACATCCCAACTGTTTTTAAATCGTCCATCGATTTCTGCGCCTTTCTCGCTCAGGTTGAGGGAGGAGGCTTCTGAACTTTCTGTCTTGTTTTTAGAGACTTTCCAAACATCACTCATTGATTCTATAGCCCCATGGCATCTTCGTCCTGTATTGTGTGATTTGTCGTTTACGCAATTTAGAAAAAAACACGGCGCCCACACTGCCATATTGTAGCATTTCATGTATCTCCAGGCGAAATATGAGGCAGCAGAATTTTTTAGTGATGCATCCAAAACATCCACTGCAGTGTGTTGTGCTGCACATGGACCCAACTTCAATGCTTGCAAAAGAATGAATATGAATTCTAGCATCTTTACGGCAGAAGCGTATGGTATATTTCTTGTTTTAAATCTCATTATGGAACATAACATTGCTAAGTCCACCATTTTCACAGATTCACTTAGCGTCTTGCGCACATTATCATCACAAAGGTCTTGCAAAAATTACGTTGTCAATCTCGTTTTTACATCTTTAATATCAGCGTATGCGTCAGGTCTGAATGTGACCATCTGTTGGGTACCAGGCCACGCTGGGATCGCTGGCAATGAGTTGGCTGATGAAATGGCCGCTGGTGCTGCACTCAGAAACACTCTAGACATAGCAACACTACTCTACACTGACCTCAAGCCACTTATCAGACAACACCTACGTCAAACATAGCAAACACACTGGAGTGAACAGACAGACAACGAACTACATGTAATAAAGCCACACTTGGGACGATACACAACTGAAAACATAAGAGACACACCGAAGTGACCCTATCAAGGTTACGGATAGGCAACACACATGTAACACACTCCCACCTGTTCACTGGATCTCCAAGACCAATGTGCAGCGGGTGTGGAGAGGGCCTATCCGTAATTCACATACTCATTCAATGCAAGGCACTTGACACAACCCGACGCAGACACTTTCCACAACTCTACAGACAACACGTCCCTTCACCCATCATACTTTTTAGGAGACGAGCCCATGTTTTCCATCAAGCGTGTTTTTAAGTTTCTCACTAATGTCAAGTTTTTACATCTCATCTCTTACCTTGCATCAAGACAACCTGGCTGTTTACACTAGTCGTCTTCATTACCTTGTGTTTTACTTTGTTTATTTTTACTAAAATGATTTACTTTTATATTTATGTCACATAAATAAACCAACCATTCTTTGGCGCTCTTTGCCCTCAGTCGGCCTTGCGCCACAAAAATCCACACATCATTATCATCATCATGCATCAACGCAGAAAACGAAGGAGGCATGCCGTGTTCAGGACTGCGACGCTCGGCAAAACATTATGGAGGGCAGCTGAACGATGAGTCGACTGATGTTCCGATTGATGAGAGTGGGGTGTTACTCCACAGAAGCAATTTCTTCCCGAAGGAAGTTGGACTGTTGCTTTGGGAAAGTGCGCTGTGTTGCGGGTCCACACTGGTGCCTAACCTAAATGTGGAGCATGGTGTAGTCTTGACTACCAACTTCCCGGATGTTGTACCAGCTGTGTCACTTCTGAGCTTAAAGTTGAAGCCTCACAACATGCGTTTTATATAAAGGGAGAATATACTTTTGAGTGAGGATGCCTAGCGGAAGGGCACCGGCTCAAGCTGCACAACACCGGTGCGTGCATGAATGCGACAACGCTCGTGATTTTATGAGCAAAACTGTTATTTCCGGGATTTCGAATTGTTGAAGAATGGCAATGATGATAGTAATAAAGAGGCCGCTGCACGGGAACGGGGGCACGGGCCCAGCTCGCGCCTGTGCTCGGGCAGTTCTGTGTGACGAGCCCATCGAACGGGCGACCGGCTGTCGGGCTCCTTTCTTACGCCGCGATCCGCGACATTCTGGTGCCGCGAAACCCGGGAGCCGACCCACGAGCAGACCTGACTTGACGCGGCGCAGACAGCGAGGACGCAAGGCCTGGGATTCCCGGGAGGCTGCGCCATTCCGCCGGCGTCGTCATCGAATGCTGTCCGCCGCCGCTGCTCGTGCCGAGGACACCGGGTCGCCTGGTTTGGGCGAGTCTCCTGCTATGGACAAGGTCCGCCGCCACCGTGGGGCGGTTCGGGCCGCAATAACCAAGGGGATTGCCACCATTGAATCGCTGCTTCTGGATCCGGCCACGCCTGCCGTTGCCTTTCAAGGACCTCTGAACCTCGTCAACATGAGGTATGAGGAGATGAAGGCTCTCGACCAGAAGATTCAGGAGGGCCTCAGCGAGGAGGACTTCGAGGCGGATCTGGTTGCCTCGTGGGATTACGACGCTAAGGTGGTGGACATTCGGGCGCGTGTCGAGTTTGCCACAAGGCCCGCTGATACCCCACACGCCGTCGCTGGGGGTTCGGGAACGGGAGATCGCCCGGACGACGCCTTGAGCACCACCCTGCGTCAGCCGGCGGTCTCTCCCGTTATCACCAGCGCGCGCTTCGCCGCGCTGCCCAAGCTGCACATCCCGACATTTTCGGGCGACCGACGGAGCTGGCAAGCGTTTTGGGACCATTTCGATGCCACCATTCACAGCAATCCCGCCTTGGCTCGCATCGAGAAATTCAAGTATCTAACATCGTACTTGACGGGCAAGGCGAAGGCGGCAATCGAAGGGATCCGACTCGCGGAGGCCAACTACGACGTGGCGATAGGCACCCTCACCGCCCGATTTGGCCGGACCGACCTGCTCGTTGAGGACCATATCGACAGCTTGCTCGCCTTGGCCCCTGTGCGGAGCTCTTCAGAGGTCGGAAAACTCCGAGACCTCTACGACCAGATATCCTTCCGTGTAAACGCTCTGAAGAGTCTGGGAGTGGCGGCGACGGAGTACGCGGTGGTCCTCCATCGTGTACTGATGAAGGCCCTGCCACCCGACCTCGGGATCCTGTACCGGCAGAGGGCTAAGGAGGCATCCTCGTCGGACGGAGCAGCCAGCTCGTCCGGAAGTGCGAGGCAAGTGAGCGAGAGAGCCAGCTCGTCGGAAAGGGCGAAGCAAGTGGACGAAATACTGGACTTCCTGCGCATTCAGGTAGAAGTCCGCGAGGAAGGCCACTTCGACCTTCCCAGGGTTCCAGAGCGGCGCCCTCACGAAAAGCGCGAGGCCGCAACTTCCGATTCGGGCCTTCCATCGGCTGTGGCCTTGCCAGCGGGTGCTTCGCTGCCTCCGACGAGGGCGGAACCACGGTCACAACCATCACAGCGGCAGTGCCCGCTATGTGCGGCAGACCACCGTATAGCAGAGTGCACGGTACCGATGTCGCCTCAAGAAAAGCGCCGCAAGTTACGAACCGGGGGACGCTGCTTCCGTTGCGGCACGAAGGGTCACTTTGCCCGGTGCTGCAGACTGTCGAGGTCGTTGGTTTGCGTCCGTTGCTCCAAAGGGCATCTCACAGTTCTATGCGACATAGCATACCCGCCACAGGCAACTGCGAATGGACGAGTTCGAATGGCCGGAGGGGGTCAGGTCACCGCGCCGAACGACGGACAGGCAACTCCTAGCGTCACGTCCGCATCGTCCGGAGACTGCAGCGCGGCGCGGATCTACCTGCAAACCGGGAGGGCGTGGGCGATTGGAGCCAGCCACAAGCTGATAGTCCGCATACTGCTGGATTCCGGCAGTCAGCGCACGTTTATTCGGCGTGACCTGGCACGCACACTGCGTTGCCCAGTTCGGGGTGTTGAGGACTTGTCGCTCGTTACCTTTGGAGACTCCCGTCCGAGGTCATCCGTGCGATGCAATCGCGTCACAATCACTCTAAAGAGTCAGCACGGCGGGAGACGCATCACCATCGAGGCTTTGGAGGTCCCCGAAATTTGCGCGGTGACAAGTCCACCTGTAAACGCAGAAGTCCTGAGTAAGATGGCAGGGCGCAACCTGACTGCTGCAGACGTTCGGCTGACGGACACCCACATGGAGGATCGAGTCAGCATCCTCATTGGCTCCGATTCGTACTGGAAGGTGTCGTCGGGAAGAATATCACGCCTTACCCCTCACCTCACGGCAGCCGAAACAATCTTCGGGTGGACTGTCCAGGGAGCCGACCTTGACAACGGCAGCCATGGCGCATCCGAACCCTCCTGCGCAATGTTCATCACTCACGCGGACCCATCGGGAAGCAACCCCGAGGAGGAGATGGACCCGTCAGATCTGTGGCGCTTAGAAGCCATTGGCATCAAGGAAACGGCAGAAGGGCCTGGACTAGACGCCGAAGCCACGAAGCAGTTTGAACGGGAAATCCGCAAGCAGGACGGGCGCTACGAAGTCCCACTCCTGATTCAAGAGCCAGAACTGGAGGCCCACCATGACAACTATGCACTTGCGGAGCAGCGATTGCGCGTGCAGCTCAGGCGTTTCCGTAGCCGACCGGACTTGTTGTCACAGTATGACAAGACAATACGTGATTATTTTAAGGAGGGTCATGCGGAGCGAGTACCCGCTCAAGGAACGCGCGGGACGCCGAATACATATTACATGCCGCATCATGGAGTGGTCCGACAAGATGCAGTCACGACTAAACTTCGAGTCGTCTTCGACGCCTCGTCGCACGCACCGGGCCATCCTTCGCCATTGGCTGCTGGGAACACCGGAGCACCAAACCATTACTCCGCTGTCACCCGGCACGGCAACAGCGTGGTGCCCTCCGGTGAGAGCAGGATAGCCGCGGAGGCTGACAAGGTGGCGAACATACCCGCTGCGTGTGAGCCGTGCGTTTCTGACCATCGGAACGTCCTTACAGCTGTCGACGAGTCTGACCCGCCAGTGAGGCCAGCGGAGAGCACGACAGATTCCACTGAGGCACAAGTGGGTGTACCCAGTCGCCCGCCCTGCGGTGACTGCGTGGTCGTTCAGGACGGCCACGGAACTGACCTCTCCAAGGACCCCATGACCACGATGTACGGTGATGCGAACCCGTCCAGCGTGATGCTCCTTGACGCTTCGGACATCGCTGCCGCTCGGGGGAGTGCCTTGCTGAGAGAGCATGGGGTTGTTAAGTGTCGCGAGCGGGCGCCGTTCCCACTTGTACGACGGTGGCCGTATCGCTCCGGGCGCTGGCTTCTCCGTTGGAATCTCAGCAGGCGTCCGGATCCTGGTGGCTACGGATGGCTAGGGGGTGACCAGACGGGACACAGAGTTCCCGGACATCGTTCGTGTGGTCTATGTTGGGTGAGCGCGCTCGCGGTTGGCTACTGCGTGGTCACCCTGGCACTTCGGATGCCGTACGAATTCCCGTACGATCCTGGTGGCGGCGGCGAACCGGGAGGCGACAAGGACGGCGACAGAGACACTGCCTTGGCAACACTGCCGAAGTAAAGACAACCCTGCTGACCTTCTCACGTGCGGTTTACCAGCATCCGCTCTCAGAAATTCTCAGCTTTGGTGGTGCGGGCCGCCGTGGCTTGCTTTGCCAGAAGTCATGTCCAGTGGAACATTTGGAAATCTTAGGCGAGAGCGACGAGGAGCAAGCCGTTCCAAACGCTGCTTGTGCAATCGGCAGCGTGCACCCTGAGCCTTTGCTTCAAATTAACCGGTACAGTAAATACGCCCGATTGCTCCGGGTAACTGCCTGGGTTCGCCGCTTCATCAACAATGCGACCACAGCCAGACAGTCGACAGCCGGGCCACTGACGACTGAAGAGTTGGCCCAAGCAGAGAACTATTGGATTCGCCAGGTTCAGAGAGAAGCTTTTTCTGAGGAGCTGGAGGCGTTGGCAAGTAACCAACCCAGTAGGACGACAACCCGCCTATCGCTGCTTCGCCCATTCATCGACGAAGATGGGCTTATCCGCGTCGGGGGCCGCCTGCAAGAACTGCACTCCCCGATGAACGTCCGTCATCCAGTTGTTTTGCCGAACCGAGGGGACTTCACGCGTCTCGTAATAGCAGCCACGCATGAGCGGTTGATCCACTCCGGTGTAGATCTAACACTCTGTGAGCTTCGGGAGAACTTTTGGATATTGAAGGGCCGTCAGGTTGTGAAAAGTGTTCTACATGCTTGCCTGCCATGCCGCCGACGTAGGCTAAAGGCCGAAACAGCGCCTGTCGCCCCTCTGCCCCGAGATCGGATTACCGAAGCTGACCCCTTTTCCGTGGTTGGCATTGACTTCTGCGGACCCTTATACTGCCAGTCGTCGCACCCGGAATATGGGAAGGCTTACGTCGTCGTGTTCTCTTGCGCCGTCACTCGGGCCATCCACCTGGAGCTCTCATCTGGTATGACAGCATCAAGGTTTCTGCTGGCTCTGAGACGCTTTATATCCCGGCGTGGAGTTCCAACAACGATTTACTCCGACAACGCTCTTACATTCCACCACTGCGCCAGGTCTCTCCACACCATGTCTGAGGCCGCGGTCCTCGACTTCTGCAGCGGCCGCCGAATTCAGTGGAAGTTTAGCGTCGAAAAGGCACCGTGGTGGGGCGGATGGTGGGAACGGCTCATAAGGACTAAAGAAACGCCCCGGAGGGCTCTTGGACGTAGTCGACTGTCCCCGGAAGAGATCGAGACGGTTCTCTGCGAAGTAGAGGCGGCCATCAACAGCCGTCTGTTGACGCCGTTAGCAGCAGATGCTGAAGAGCTCTCCCCTCTGACCCCGGCTCACTTCCTAACTGGCAGGCGCACTACCTCTTTGCCACAGAGGCTGGGACTGAACGAGCCGACGTCCGCCAGCGGAGAGATACAACGTCGAGCACGACATCGACGGGCAATCATGGCGCACCTGTGGCGCCGTTGGCGCCGAGAATACCTGCTTCTTTTGCGATCTGCACACGAAGCTGCATCGCCACCCGGACCCGAGGTGCAGATTGGCGACGTTGTGGTCATCCAAGACGACGCCTCGTCCCCAATGCTGTGGAAGCTAGGCCGAGTGTTGGAAACTTTTCCAGGCCGCGACGGGGTCGTACGGTCGTGTCGTCTGCGCGTCTCATCCGGACAAGAAATCAGACGTCCAGTTCAGCGCCTTTATATTCTTGAGGCTAACCCGCCAAGGCCATCAGAATCGGCGGCGGGGGAGGGTGTTGAAGAATGGCAATGATGATAGTAATAAAGAGGCCGCTGCACGGGAACGGGGGCACGGGCCCAGCTCGCGCCTGTGCTCGGGCAGTTCTGTGTGACGAGCCCATCGAACGGGCGACCGGCTGTCGGGCTCCTTTCTTACGCCGCGATCCGCGACACGAATCGTACAGAAAGACGAAATGACGACAGCAAATTCCAATTTGGTAAGTTCCATAGAAAGGAAGCAATAGGTACAGGTCGAACTACCGATTGCAAGGCGCCAGAAAAAAGCGAAAGACTGACCTAATGCTTGGAAAAAGAGTAGAAGTCTGCTTGAAGCAGTCTAGCCATTTAAAACGCGTAAGGCTGATATTAGGCTAAGCTTCGATCAACAGTGAGCTCGTTCGAGCAAAAGGGCACTCCTTGCATTGTCCTCTCGGTTTGTCTCTTTCTGGCCCGAAAGATGTGTAGTCCCAGGACTCTAAAGAGACCGGGCGGCATTCAAGAAAAAAATATACGTAGCGTGAGCTAAGGTTCAGCTGGTTACTCTTAGCTTTCACCCGCCGCGGTGGCTCAGTGGCTAAGGCGTTGCGCTGCTAGCTGAGCACGAGGTCGCGGGTTCGATTCCCGACCGCGGCGGCCGCTTTTCTGATGGAGGCGAAAAGCAAAAACGCTCGTGTGTACGAGATTTCGGCGTACGTTAGAGATCCCCAGGTGGTCAAAATTAATCCGGAGCGCTCCCCTACGGCGCGCCTCATCGCCTGCGTTGCGTCGGCGCGTTAAACCCTACAATCAAAATCAAAAATACTCTTAGCTTTCCTCGTTGTCTAGGATTAGCTTGATTATCATGCTTACTACTGCATCAATGACACACACACGGTATACGCATTATGTGACACATGTATATTTATCAAGCGGCTCCGGCGCAGCGTCACCAATCGCCCCAAAGGTAAGCTGGTTCCACAGCGCACGCCGGTGTTGCTGCGACGCATGAGCCATCGGTTCCACACCCGGCCACCCCTCGCTTGATCATCAAATGGACCAAGCCGCCACGTGCGGAACGCAGGTCGCGCAAGACGCTGGGCGCGTGGAGTGTCTGAGAGACGCCGGGCAGTGAGCAACGTTCTGTGCGCCGTGTGACGCCACTGCTCCTCGCGCATGCGCAGCACGGCTTTCCAGGAGGGATGCGAAACTGCTCAACCTGGGCCAGTGTAGCTCACGCTACGAAACGTCTGAACATGGTTGACTGCTGCCTACACTTGTCGAAGCTGTCAAAACCACGCGGGCCACTGGTCGCGTGTCAGCAAAACAAAGAAAAAATTCCCCCGCATTTCCCCGAGGGGGAGAATGTGAAAGTGCGAATGCACGGTTGTCGGCCCGCTTTCGGCGCTTGCGCTCGGTCCCCGCAGCCCACCGCCTCGCCGCCTTCTCTTCCATCTCTTCCATCGGGTTTGTAGTATCACGTGTACACCACGCAGTTATCAAGCCGCTATAACGCCGCTGAGTCGCCAACGCACGCCGCTGACGACGTAGTTTGAGTGCGTTAAAGATATAAGGCGCGTCTAACACTGATATCACCGTCGCGTCCGTGGCTTGGTCGGTAGAGCGTCGCGCTGCGGCCGCAAAGTCCTCAAATCGAAACCTGGCGCCGGATGCTGTTTCTTTTTCAAATATAGAGGAGCACTGCGGACGCCAACGCCGCCGGCGGTGGATGGTTTGGGGTCGCCTATAAAGTGCATTCGCACTTAAAACCGCCTTTTACACTAGGACTGAACTTAATATAAGCAGTCGCATGTCCGTAAGCAGGAGTGCAAATGCAGAGCCAAGTTCTGCAAAGTGGTATGCACAATGTTGAGCAGCCAAAATGGGGCCTAAAAACTGATGACGTCTCCCAGAATCGACTTTTCAACCTCAATCCTCACTATTTGCTGAATTGACAACACATAAGAGAAAACTTGCAGTTAGAACTGTATGCTGTTGCCGGGATTTCAGCAAAAGGCGACGTTCGAATAGTATTTTTGTTTGTTGCCAAACCGGACTCGATTGCTGAACTGTGCCGTTTAGCACCTTGCCTTCCGAGAGTTATTCTACAAGTGTTTGGGACAGTCTGTGTTCGGCCGTGGCGTTTCCTGTTCGAGTGATGCTTCGGAAAGAGTGTTGTGTCCACGGTAACGGGGGGCCTTGTGATGAGGTAGAGGACGACGGTTGTGTGTGCGTCGAAAAAGTGTCGACGGCAAGGAAGTTGATTAAGATCAGGTATCAGACCGTGAACAATCGGCCGCCGTGAGGCGACCGGCCCAAAATCCCGGAGGATAAAAGTGACGGGAGAAGGAGAGGAAGATGGTATTGTGGCTGGTCACGGAGGAGCTTTGATTCGGAGGAGCAAGGATTTTGAGGGCTGCCTGGAACCTGCGCTGGCCGTGTCAGTCAAGGCCGTCGTTGAGGACGCCTGAAGACCCAGCCAAGCTGCAGTGCCAGCCGTGTCTACTAGCTGACCGTCGAAGAACACGCAGTGAATCACCGGCCTCGACTGGGCTACGTGTCGTTTCCCGTGTCCACCGCCAAAAGGTCGCCGACAAGCGGGACAAAAGCAGCATTGACTGCATCGACAGTGCCACGGCACGTGAGACATTTGTTTTATTATCGGTTCTTGTTTGAACTGAACTTGGATGTGTTAGTTTTTCTGCCCTTGCCGAACTTCTTGGCTTTACTATTGACTTCAGTGTCGGATTCTGCTTGTCCCTGTATTGTCCTACTTGTTAACTCGTACACTTTTAAGAAATGTTTGTGCCTCATTATAGCTCCTCAAGCGCCTGTCTCCTTTCTGTGACGGAAGCCTCGAGGTCTAATGACCAATACAATCACAATATTGATGCGTAGTGTGTACTCATGAGTATTGTACTCAATGAGTAATGCATAGTCATGATTACTCATACTCATGAGTACTGTAATCACGAGTGCTGTACTCATCAGTCCTCATACTGATGAGTACTGTACTCACTCGTCATTGTACTAACTTTTAAAATATGGGTGTGCACCCACTCATCATCGTACTCACTCGTAAGTTTGAGTACAAATGAGTGTACTGGCCAGTGAGTACGGCAGCCTATGCCTACCCCCGGTTCCTTCCCGATACACTAAAAACTTTCATTATCGCCAACTATGGCTTCAACACCATTCCCCTAACCCCTCCTTTCGCACACAGGCGGCTCGAATTTGGCGTCGACAAGAGACCAACATCTAATCAAACACTTCGATACTCCACGACATCTCCCCGTGCACTTATCCTACAAGAGGGGCAGCTGTCTTTTTCCGTACGGAACACACCTACCACCTAGTCTTGGAGCGCCCCTACGCACCGAGCACCTTCCCTTCCGAATCCCCTGAGCAGTGGGAGTGTGAGCTGGCCCGCTCGCGCACCCCTGCGCCATCTTCGGGGGATCGGGTCCGAATGTCCGAGTGGCTGGTTGACCAATCGACCGGTAAGCGGCAAATAGTATTGGGGGAGAGCTGTAGAATCCGGCGCAGGACCCCCAAAGCCATCTCCGCAAGCTAAACCTCTAGTAATCAAAAGGTACTAGAAAAGCTTCGACTTTGGCATGCTTAGGTACGCCAAAGTCTCCATCATACACAAAAATGCCGCCGGGGTCCGGTTAGAACAGACTTTGTTGGGCCTAGCAGAAAAGCGTTTTGCGCCAGGCACCAGCACAGCGGATCCCTGTGAAGTATTCTACAGGGTTCCGTCTCTGGGAATTTTACTCATACCCTGCTGGAAAGCTATTTAGCGTAGCGAACACCATTGAGAATGTTATCCCATTTAACCAACACCTATCCGAACTTTTTTATTGCGCAGCACTTAAGCTTGCGGTGCTGTGGTTTGACGCTGTCGCCATGCTTAAGCCAGCGTACGAAGAAGTCACCGAAGACATGAGGAAAACGGTGGAGGAAAGTGTGAAGGGGAGGGCGGTTTGTTGAGGCGGTGCGAGACGAGACATGCTACCCGGCGGCGACGCGATACCAGAAAACCCAGACAAAAAAGAAGCCACGAATACCAGCCCGCACGAAAGTTGACAATCAAAGTACGGCGAAAGTGCGAAGGAACGAAGAAAAACCTTTAAGCTTGGTGATATGGCAGTGGTGCCTTAGTCCAGCAGCCATGAGACGACCATGCGAGGAGGAATGCAGTATGCGAAGGCCGCGCCAGAGAAGCCCATCACGAACTGGGTGCTGCACGTGCAGAGTACTTCATCGTCGTCCCCTTTGCGTGGCTTTTACAAAGCCACGTGAGATTGGCGCGGAAGGTTCAAACACGATTTAAAACATGCTTGGCGGCGGCAACACGCTGCAAGATGACGGTAGTGTGCTACGCCATGCGTTAGATGATCACACAATCACTTCAAGTGACGCAGCAGCTATGCGCCATCACCCAGAAGACTACAGTTGACACTGCGCACAAATTTCACGTTATGGAGTAGAGTAATCGTCAGTGATGTTTTTTCCATTTTTGATAGCCCTTTGAAACACACGATATCACAGCGTATTCAAGCTCACAAGCTTTTCGCGGAAGCCTGATTTGGGCACACAATGTAATTCTCGCATTTTTCAGTACCTCCTCGTTTATATCTTTTACATAATTTGGAAGTTTGACACAAATGCTATTTACACAGCACACACTGTTTTTGTAATTGTGTCCTACGTGCAACGAATGACTGTGTCTGCCCTTAGTTTTGGATGTTTTGCATGTTTTGGAGATGTTCACTTTTGTCTTTTCGGAAGCTCTTTTTCTGTCTTACGCCAACAATTTCAGATATTTTGCTAATAATTTGTGGTCCTTTACGTTCACTGTATCCTTTTCAACTTGTCGTTATTTGAAGTCCTTACGAAATGCCCATTAGCATTAAAAGTGACCAGAATTATCGTGATGTGGACCAGTAGCCACAAGTAATTTGTCTTTACACAGTTATATACCGACGTGGAGTGTGAACGAAAGCGTGGCCGATATGGAGAGGAACAAAAAGGGGAATGGACTACTCAAAACAACTGGGGGTAAATGTGAAACATACCGCCCTGCCACTCTCCACCCCGTGGCTACACACCTGATGTGAAAAACTCCGAGCAACCACTCTTTCCAATTTACGCATCCGCTCTCAATGTGTACAGGGTTCATTACGAAGCATTTCATTTTTACTGCACACATAAAACAGCATATTTTACAACAAGCACTTAAAGCCAGCAACGCATATATGTACTATATAGGTCGTAGTGATTTGGTTGCATTCAGTGAAAATAAAGAAACCATCGTACTTCACAGCGACAGGCGTATGAGCGTGCAATAAAAGTTGTTTTTACTCGAGTTGGTTCACAAAAACCTGTAAAATAGTTTACAAAAATAGGTAAAGGAGAGGTAATGAACTGGCAAGGTTAGGGTTCGTCCTGCCTATTCGTCACCCGTCGTGTCTGTTTTTTGCGTTCGTTTACTAAGAGATATAACATTTCTGCAGTATCACCGAATTATTTGTTCAGAATGTATAAATTTTTGCTAAGTGTACACACTGTGACACAAGTGACAAAATTAACGTGGTTGTTTTTCTTTCTACCAGTGTCCAGGGACAAGCCGAACCCATTTGTGTGCATGATCAACATATTCCGCTACACCGGTAAAAACATGCTTCCCCCAAATCGCCTGTGCTACTACATCTTTTTGGACTCGTTGGACAGAGAAGGCAAATACCCGGTGCACGAAGCGACCACGTGGGCAGATAAGTCGTTCGTTTATAACTATTGCAAGGATGCTGGCGACAAGTATAACGCTGGACTCGTTAGAATAACGAGACACGGTATCGCTGCCGACATCGCGTAAGTACGTTTCAAAAGCACCTTTACAGTTCACGCAGCATAGGCGGAACAACAGTTAACAAATGTTGGTTTGCTCTGTGTACAGCGCAACTAGGTGGGTTTTACAGCGCTAACACTAGCGACTGCAGCCAAGTTTAATTATATCTCATGCGCGTGTCACACGCATGCACACACGTACGCGCACTCGCTCGCACGAACTCATCACGCACGTGCGCACATACGCACACATGTGCACACGCTCACGCACACACGCACACGCGTACACGCGCACACACACGAGCGGCGCATACGCGCGCATACGCACGCGCACACGCACGCGCACATTATTAATTTATTCAGTGAGTGGCCGCTTTGCCAAAAAGGCATTACAGCAGGAGGGTTACAGGCTGGAATAAAACAATTCTTCGTTCATACAGCACCCTTACGTGCCTTGCAGCCGGATCCAATCTCTGATGGTCATTACAAAAACAGGAATTGTAAAACAATTTTCCTAGCACAGTACACTTTCACTTCGTGTCTGTGGCCAGGACGACTTGATATGTAACTGGGTTCACTGAAATAACCAATTCCTGTTCGCCCATGAAAGAGAGTAAAGTGAAAAATTCAAACGCAGTTTTTTTCTGGGCAAACAGAATTCCACTTTCATAGCATTACTGTTGCCTCTCCGCTTGTGCAACCCTTAAACCGCGCTGATCTGTTCCGAATTTTTTCGACCTTATCATCGACCTCTCCTGCATCGGGTCCCAGACAGGGCATGCGTACTCCAAAATGGGTTCAATACTTGTGACGCAGGCATTTTTTTTTTAATTTTTGGGGCACGCATCTGATTCTGCTGAATAAATAGCCCTTGCCGGTTTGGCAAGTTATTCCATGAACAAATATGCGACAAAACAACGCCAAGATATTTGCATGTTGGCTCGGAAGTAATATCCGTATCTATGGTATACGCCGTTACTATTGGTTTGTTTTAAGTGCGAATGCACTTCTTAAGCGAGCCTGAATCGTCCGCTGCCGTAGTCCGCATAGCAACAGCTGCGGGTGCGCGCGCTCCTCGTCTTCCTTAGCAACGGGGGGAGATGGGCGTGCGCTGCCTGGCCGCTGACATGGCACATACCCACGTGGGGGATTGGCCAGGAATCGGGCGTGAGAAGGGCTAATGCACCCGCTTAAAGGAGCACTGACACGAAATTTCAAAGCTGAGATCCGCTCTAGCAATCAAGTACAACGACAACACAAATAGGTGTCTGTGAATAAATGCATCTTTCTTTCTTTGTAGTTGTGTGTGTGTGTGATCTCTCTTTCGCGAACATTACCGAACCGCGCGAATTCAACTCGTGCATTCGCACTTTCACATTCTTCCCCTAGGGGAAATGCGGGGAATTTTTTTTAGGAACACGCATGTGGACACAGTCACCTTCGTTCTGAACATGTCTATATAAACCACAATTGTGGGCAAATGTATGCGCGAAAAAATATTATTGACAAAAATAAGACATAAAAGCTCCCAAGGACGGAGCCTTGGGGCACGCCTGATGAAACGTTAACATAGGATGAATATTCCACATTAAAAGCACACATTGACACCTGCCTAACAATAAATTGATTATCCAGGTTAGCATTGTTTGGTCGAACTATAGAATCTGTATTTCATCGAGAAGGGAGTGCGACGGTGTAGAAGGCCTTTGGAAAATCTAAAAACACAGCATCTCTTTTCCAAGCGTTTGTGGAAACCGCCCTGCTCATTCATCAATACAATAATTACTGTAAGAGTGGTCAATATGTGCGTGGGTAAGGTGTGTCCAAAATTTTGCATGACGCTGATGCAAATGAAATGGGTCGGTAATTTGTAACAAATTTTCTTGAACAGGAACAACAAGGTAAATTTTTCAATCTTCGGGTAAAGTTTCTGTTGAAAGGGACGTTCAGCAAATTATGCAAACATAACGAGAAATTCGCTTCAGAATCCGAGGAGATGCAACCAAGGCAGACTGCGTTGGATTCATGTTGGTTTTCTAGGAGAGAACATACACCGCGAACACTCAGCTATACCGGTGGCATCAGTGGAAATACTGTTGGGTGGGTTCGGGAAGGAACGTCGTGCTTGGGCAGACCACGGATTGGAAACAGGTGTTTAGGCAAGTGGATTTAGCTTCCTCATCAACTACGACATTACGTTTGCCGACTCCATCATGAGATCACCACTCCATGGTATAATGCCTGAAAGACTTTGAATTACGTTTCGTTTTATTGCTGAACACTTGGGAAAATTTTGTTTTTGCGCTTTCCACACGTATTTTCTACTGCTCCGTTAACGATTGTAATTCTTTCACGAGGTCACTGCTTCCAGATTTCTTCAATTTGCGGGAAACCCCTCGCTTTTTCTGTGCTTCAAAATAGTGGATGTCATCAGTTATCTTCGAGATGTTCTTTTCCCCGGGGCTTCTCCTCCAAGCCGCAGTAGCGCTGAGGGCCTGACCCCGGGTATCCTCAACCGACAAACTCAGCCTCCGATACAAAACTGTACATTTATTTACAGCCCGGCGGGCGACTAAAAAACAGGACTCGCGCGGAGCTCGAAGATGGCGGGCCGAGCTCTCCCGCGCCCGGACCGCGTCCCTCTGTCTTCATCCTCCCTTCCTCCTGACGCTGACGGCCGGGGAAGAAGGAAAAGCCAGTTGTCTCCGTCGGTGGCCATCGCATGTGGTGGTGGTTAAGAGATCCGGTGCGCGCAGGCGTTCGAAATGCGCGGCGTCTCAAGGCTCCGCGCGACACGTGCATTTCATTTGTGCGCTGCTCGCCCCAGGGCCCCCGCCAGTTCGTGCGTCGAAGCGCCCGACACCTCCACCACCACTGTGAAACATAACTTCAGGAATGTTTCACACACGAAACACACACCACACACACTTTTGGCACGTGCACCATCGTTCCTTCAGTTTGACGACACAACAATCAGCACGGCCAGTGCCCCTTGACCCTGGCTGCAGGTCACCATGACAAAATAGGCACAATCCTCATCTAGCTCAATCAGAGCGAGCGGACTCTAAGAGAAGGCGGTACGCACCGGCCGTCGTCGTCCGAATACACCCTTGCCATGCGGCGCACCCCGCCACACAGCAATATCAGAGGCCCCTCTCCTCCTCGCTTTCTCGCTCGAGTAGAGACCGCTGCTGCCTCGTCGGCCTGCGTTGCAGCCACGCTGCACTGCGGTGAAGCTGGCTGACGCTTTTCGTCCGAACACCCCAGTTCAGCCGATCTTGGGCTCAGAGCGCCGTGCTCCACTACGCGCTGTCCGTCAGCGTAATCAGCAGACGGCTGCTCAGCGGCCACATTAAAGCTGACATGGAATGCTGGTGAGGCTATCTTTTCAGCGACTCCGGCAGCACTCCCTGTAACTGCCTGGGGCTGCATTACTTGAGCGGCCGTGCCCTGATTTGCACTTTCTTCTCTCAAGTCGCTAAAGCTCCCCATGGCAATCACATTTTCATTATCTGACATCTGGGGATCTCCAGAAGCACTGGATGCACTTTGCACGACACCGACTGCATCCGAATCTTCGCGTGATTCCCGTGCTGCTGCATCCTGCAAAGCTACTGGCCGCTCGGCCACGCTCTCGGAAGGTTCTCTGTCTCCGCACGCTGCGACGACGGGCTCACGCTCACCTGAAGCCAGCCCCAGCCCCTTCGGAGCGCCCGATTTGAGAACTGCACAGTTCTTCCGCTCCTTTCTGTGCGAACCCTCGCGTTCGGCCGCCACTGAATCACCGCGTGCGCGCGAAGCGCCGTTCTCTACCACACACCGTTGTGTGGCGGAATGATTAGAGAGGGGCTCATCGGTCACATGAACGAGGACATGCGACGCAGCTGAGGCTGTTTCTCTGGCTATCAGATTTTTCACGGGCATGCGCACACTCTCATTCACCTTTGACCGCCTGTCATTTCCCAATGCAGCCTCGCGCGTAACATTTTCCTTCACCTCCATCTTCATTTCGGTGAAGCCTTCTACGCGGGATGCCTCACTATCCTGCTCCCCGGTTGCAGGAAATCTGAGCGCCCACGAAGGAACGCGCGCCACTATCCTCTCTTCGCCTGTCCCGAGTGACTCTGATTGTGGCGGATCTCGCGAAACAGGAGGACTACGCGCGCCCAGTGAATGGGTTCCACCCAGCACATCTTTCGGCGTACTGGCGCACCCCAGTCCACTCTCTCCCTCAGTGCTGAACATTACTGTTTGAGCAATCGGTGAGGCAGAAACATTGTTAGCTCTCATAAAGCGTTCACTCTTGGAACGTTCCGCTGCTAACTCTGCCCCAGCGATTCTCAACTTCGCCAGCAATAGCGCCTTCTGCTCCGCGAACGACATGGCTGACCTAATCCTGACGCTCGCTGTCTCGTCAGCCCTTACACATTAACTCCATCTCACCATGCCTAGCTAACCGGCCCCCATTATCTCAGGGCTACTCATGAAACACCCCCTACATGTCATGGTGAGCCACGCACCCAGGATCAAGAGAGGCACTGACCTGCATAGCTCGGTGCCCGTAGAGATGCCGCACTGGTGCAGATGGGGTATCCATTTAGGCGCGGCTCCGTCAGCCGAGGTGTCCACCAAACAATGGCCAGCTGACTTCACGCCTGCCGACAGCTCGCTGCTCCTGCCGCTTCACGTTCAGTGGGCTGCTGATGATGCCTCCACTGACCGCTGGTCAAGCTGCTTCTCCGCCGCTCAGCAGGCCGCAGAGATTCCCTCGGTCACCGTTGAGAAGTCCGCTGAGCGCCGATAGAGCCGCTTCTCCACCTGGCTGGCGAGCTCGCTGCTCCCGCCGATCTCGTTCAGCAGACCGCGATTTCTCCGCGATCTCCGTCCGTCGAGGAGCCCGTCTCGCCCGCCGGCCGGCTGAGTCGTCGCTGTTGAAGATCCTGTCGACTGCGCCAGTTATCTTCTTGATGTTCTTTTCCCCGGGGCTTCTCCTCCAAGCCGCAGTAGCGCTGAGGGCCTGACCCCGGGTATCCTCAACCGACAAACTCAGCCTCCGATACAAAACTGTACATTTATTTACAGCCCGGCGGGCGACTAAAAAACAGGACTCGCGCGGAGCTCGAAGACGGCGGGCCGAGCTCTCCCGCGCCCGGACCGCGTCCCTCTGTCTTCATCCTCCCTTCCTCCTGACGCTGACGGCCGGGGAAGAAGGAAAAGCCAGTTGTCTCCGTCGGTGGCCATCGCATGTGGTGGTGGTTAAGAGATCCGGTGCGCGCAGGCGTTCGAAATGCGCGGCGCCTCAAGGCGCCGCGCGATACGTGCATTTCATTTGTGCGCTGCTCGCCCCAGGGCCCCCGCCAGTTCGTGCGTCGAAGCGCCCGACATCATCCATGGCTTCTTGCATTTACTAAGCTAGCCTGATTGTTTCGCACGTATATACGTATCTACAAGGTCTAACTTGTCCTTGCAGTTGAGCCATAAATAATTAATACTAGTTTTCTGCTAGGCATTGAAACACAAGAAAATGGCCTTCTACATTTTCTACTATGCTTATTTGGTCACCACTACTAAATAGGAAAACTTTTCTTGTTGCACAATTTGAAGTGCTTTTACTTTCTTTTTTGATTTCTGCAACAGCGATATGGTCGCTGACTCTTGAAATAACGTTAATATTATTCACAAAGCTGGGTGAGCCTGGGAACACAAGGTCTAGAACGTTATTTCTTGTTGGGCAAGTTAGAAACTGAGTAAGGCCAAAGTTGGCGATTGTTTTTCATTTCATGTTAACGCGGCATTCAGTGCCTCGTACAGGTATTCCATCACGCCATTATAAGTATGGCCGAATAAAATCACAAGCAAGAATGAATGCCCGGCTTGAAACTTCCGAGATAATTCTATTCAACGACTGAAGAGTATTTTAGTGCGACTTTGGGTTCGATAAAATGCTCCTACAGCGAATGACGAACTATCATCTACAGTAATCGGGCACCCAACAGATTCAACATCGCACTGAATGTCTAAGGCAGCAGATTTCAAAGTACTTCGCACAAGCAAAAATACACCGCTCCCACCTTGGTCTATCTTCGCGGTGCGCCAAAAAGTCGCTTGGAAACACCTCAGTCGCTGATACACCGTGCAGCCAGGATCCCGTTTCGATAACTACGTCAGCTTTAACCGACTCAATTAGTACTGCCAATTCTTCCGTCTTATTCATTAGGCTTCCACAGTTTATTAAAACAGCGACCGGGGTCTTTCGTGCATGTTTTTTTTTTCGGGCATGCGTCTTTGTTTTTGTAGGGGGACGACTTCCTTTTCCTCGTCCCATACGTAATTTTTTTTTTATAAAAGGCCTTTCTTTTGGATCGTTCCATGCGAAACGCCCGAGCCCAAATAACGACCATCGCCAATTTCATTGAAAAAGTTCTTGCTAGTTGCGGGTAGGGTGTAGGAGGTCCGCACGGAGTATTCTCGTTAAAAAAAAATTCCGTCGTGTGAGCCCTGTTTTAAATTTCTTCAAACACACAAAATGTTGTTGTAGATAATAAGTGAAACCATGTAAAATGGCAAATATAACTTGAGAATATTCCACTTGCATTGTCCTTTGTTGTGGGACCATGATTGAAGCCGTGTATGAATGTTTGGGGCTGTCAGCTAAGTAAAATTGCTAGAAATGGCGCGTTTTCAGAAATTTTTTGCAAAGGCGCCGAGGAAGCTTCAACCATATTATGCCAATCATGCGTTGATATCGTCCTTCAGGGTATAGTAAAAATTGAAGTTGATTACAGAGCGTACTTGTTAGGGGAATTGCTTGAAAAGATGAAAATGTTGGGTTTTTGCCAAACTTAAAACCTTTTTTTTTATAAAAAGCACCAAAGCCGTGGAGGTAAAATAGCATGAAACGGCTGATTATATGCATTAACTATTTAGCTTTCAATTTAGAAACTTTATTTTGCGCCAATAAGACGAGAAAAAAAATTAAGGTTCACAATGCGCCGCACTCGTGTCCACCATGAAACCGTGTCCAAACTCGGAACGCCTATGTGACGCGGGCCTTTCTTGTGGCAGGCATGTACAAACATGGCTCTCTGGTAAACCAACATGGTATGTATCTCTTGACATCACAACAAATGCACCGTAAACGAGACAGTCTAGATTACCATTTTTTTAATTTTTGGGTTTCCGCACACTCACTGCGCACATTTGCTGCACAGATATTTCAGAGCGCAGTGCTTTAATACAGAAACGAGGTCTGCCTCAACTAAAGTAAATTCATTATTACTCTGATTACTCTGACGGAGCTTCGCAATACAAAACGAAACGCTTCATGAATCACTGCTAACACGAGGAGGACCATATTGTCAGCAGAATGAAATTTTTTTACCACTTTATACGGCAAAAGCGCATGTGACGGCGTCGGCGGCACACTTGATAAGCAAGCGCAAGTCCCCAGAGACATTTTCAAGTTCAGATTCAGAGCAGAAAAGAACTGTATGCCTGGGCTGGAAACATCATAGTAATAACAGTAATCTGGGTTCCCGCCGTGGTGGTTCAGTGGCTAAGGCGTTGCACTGCAGAGCACGAGGTCGCGGGTTCGATTCCCAGCCGCGGTGGCAGCTTTTCTGATGGAGGCGAAAAGCAAAAACGCCCGTGCGTACGATATTTCGGCGCACGTTCAAAATCCCCAAGTGGTAAAAATACATCCGGAGCCCTCACTACGGCGTGCCTCATCGCCTGCGTTGCTTCGGTGCGTTAAACCCTATAATCAATTATTCTGGGTTCCACGTTTAAACATCTAGATAACTTTCTTTGAAGCTGACGATTCAATTGGGTTAGCGTTAAACATTTGTGGGTAAAAAAACAGCAAAATAAACAAGTTGAAAAAAATCCACCCCGTGAATGTGGTTGGGAAGCAAAGCTGTAAACGGCACCCATAACGATTACCCATGCGACGTCACTTTAATTCACTCACATCGCTCCACAAATAGTAAAACCAGAGAGAAGTGAAATGCACTTAACCACACCATTTATTACTTCAAAGAGATATTCTTGGTGAGGTTAAATCAATGCATTATGCATGAATGGTGTTTGGTTGAATTGTATTGGCGCAGCACAAGAGTGGAAACTTTTTTTATAAAATTAAAGTAAGCTCCAACCTGGTGTTAGACGATCTGACTTCACCGTCTCTGCGCCGCGGACGGAGGCGACGAGATTTGCGGCACAGAAGGAGGTGGAGGAGGAAGAAATACTTCTGTTCAAATTTCTGAACGGCCCAGAGTGCAGCCCTGGGGAGCGATTCCTTCTTCTGTGGGGCCCATATGCACTCCGCGCGGCCTGTGTTCCGTCCACCCGCTGAAGCTGGGTAGGTAGGGAGGGGCTGGACAGCAGCATCTCCCATTGCTCTTGTTGGGTAGTTGACACAAAGAGAGGAGGGTGCTCAGGGCTAAAGTCGCACACCCTGATTATGGGGCGGAGTGTTCCTACTTCTGAGCAAAATTTACGTTTAGCGTCGTAGCGATTCCGATGCATTAAGTGAGGACGCGTAGGCTGTGGGAAGGAGCCCGATTGTATGAGTCGTGGGGTAGTTTGTTGTTCTCTGGAAAGGTCACGGTAAGGTGAAGGCACGGTCTGTCTCAGAAGGCGATAATGCTGGGTTATCTCCCTGAATGTGACAAGCGGGTGACTGTCCTCGTGCAGCTCCTTAGCACGGGAGGTAAAAGCGTAGGCGTGTTGGGTGGGCGTATTTGTTGCCCTCCATTGAAGCGTGAGGGGGTGTCCAGATGAGCTGAATGTAACCGTTTGGGGAGCGGTTTTTTAGCACGCGCAGTGCAGGTCAGGACACCCAACCCGACTGGCAATTCCAGTAGGCTTGCTGGAAATCGATGACTACTCTCCGAACCCCTGGTTGAGTGAGAGCCAAAGTGATGGCTGCCTCTTCTGCTGCCATCATTTCCTGGGTCCTAAGCGAGGTACATGCAAGGAGGTTGGTTCTGGAGGTAGCCACGATGATGGCGTATTGCGGCCCTGGATATTTGCAGACGTCTGTGTAGATAACTGCGTGATCCCCACCGAGGGCGGTGTTTAGCGCTTGAGCCCATGCTTTTCGGTGACCCTCGTCATGACAGGGGTTCATATTTCTAAGCAAAGGGATCATCTTTAGTTTTAGTCGCCAAGAGTCTGGGAGTACGTCAAGCGGAGTGACATTCTGGCCTCCCCAGCCAATCTGGTGAAGCATGCGGTTACCCACCGCAGTTCTGAGTCGGACCTTCTGGTTTGAAAGATGGCCTTCTATCAGCTCTTCCACCGTGTTGTCCAGTCCCGTGCTAAGCAGCCTCTGTGTGGACGCACTCATGAGAAGACCAACGGCCTGCTCGACCGCCTTTTTAATCATTATATAAAGCATCTTTATGTCTTCCCTGTCGAGAAGAAGACATGGGGATGACGTAAGTGACTCTCGAGAGGACAAAATTTTCAATTAATCGAAAGGTACCAGATTCTTATACGCCTCGCTTCTTGGTTACAACTCGCCTTATCATGTGTATGATTTGATTATTGCTGTTTTTGAGGCGATGCAAGGAGTCGTCACTCTTGGTGTTAGCCTCGAGATGTAGGCCCAGGATCTTGATGTTGGGGCTTGGAGTGGTGGTCTGGCCATCAAAGGAATATTTGAATGTATTCCTTGATTTGGCGTGAGGGTGGACGACAAGGAGCTGTGATTTTTACGTGAACACTGGAGGCCACAGGCTTTAGCACATTGGCGTACTAGAAATGAGATGTCATGCATTGGTGTGAGCTTCCATTAATTTTTGTAACTCTAGCACATGAGCAAGGTTCGCACAGGGCCGCTAGACGGGCGTGAGTGGTCGCGTGACACTTTCACGTGGCATTCAGCGAGAACTAAGGGGATAAACCCGTAGAAGTACTTGGTGAGTACACCACCTGTCTTCCCTGTCTTCGCGTGGGCTCGTAGCTAAATCGGTAAGTTTTCTGGTGACACCAACGTTTGCGAAAGAACCCTTGGGGGTAGAGGTAAAAAGCTTTGCTTTAAAAGTAGTGGCTTAGCTCTGCTATGCCAGGATATACGTAGCGTGAGCTAAGGTTCAGCAATCCAGTATAATTCTGTCCTGACCAGTCTAATTCAGTCTAATCCAGTCCAGTCCAGTCGTGTCCAGTCACTGCTCCTCGTGCATGCTCAGCACGGCTCTTCACGAGCCATGCAAAACGGCCATCAAGCGGCTCCGGTGCATCGTCAGACTTGGTTAGGGCGCACACCTGGGCACGCGCCGGCGCCAGTGAGTCTGACGTGGCTGTAACGCAACACTATCCAACAAAATTAATTTTAATCCAATTCAATTCAAATACAACCAAATCCATCCCAAGCAAATCCAATCCAGTCCAATCCAATCCAATGTCCCTCGCGCTCGCGCAGAACGGCCATTTACGGCACACGCGAAACTGCTCAACCTCGGCCAGTGTAGCTTACGCTACAAAAAATTCATTTACAATGAAAGCTATCGCGGAATTTCTGTCGGTCAGGTGAAGTGCGGAGCGCACGGAAAAAATGACTCTGATCCTTCTGCCTTCGCATCAGACACAGGCAGGTTATTATCGCTGACAACTGCTACTATGAAACGCTGACTTGCTCTGTTTCTTTAAGGGGCTGTGGTAAGAACTAAAAATAGTGGTGGACTAGAGTATGCCTTTTCGGTGTATTTTTTGTGATGGAAGCCACACAAACCGTTTTCGTTCACGTAATCTTATGGCTTGGAGGAATCCTTGAACTACCTGCCTCGGACAATCCGCGGTGAGTCCGATACTGTAAATCCAAGAGCCCCAATATCAGCACTTTTGTGAACGCGCCTTCTTGTGAAGGCGTCTTCAAGGCTGGGTTCCACCGTTCTTCAAAGTATGTACCAAAAGGCGCAGCATCACCCTTCTATTAATACATAAGTTGTACTTGCAATGTTTTATAAAAATGCATTGCTGCCTATTTCTTGCAATGCAAAATAAGGCTTGGAAAACAATGGTTAAACAACTCGTCTTTGAAAGCAACAGTTTTCTTCAGTTAGCTAACCTTAGCGAGCGTAATCTACCTTATCATACACAACCTGACGATTAGATTGCAGTGCACTCCCGAAGAAATTATGGCTCACAGATATTAACTTTTGTTCCATCCTACTGTTACATCGGTTATGTAAATCTAACGTAGATACCATGTAATGGGATCTACAAGGTTGTGAAGGACTATGCCTCTTTGTGTCTTGTTTTTCATTTTTTGTCTCGTTTACTTGTTGTCTGAAGTCCTGACCACCGTGTCTTTGCTTTGTACCTGACGGGGCCATGGGCTAGTCAAGCTGTCTTGTACAGCTTTTTTCCTTGGCCCCGCCACTTTATACGTACATATCGGTATATAAATGTACACAAGTGGCCATAAACATTGAATTAATTCATTCACGCATTCATTTCTTGACCTAAAGACACAAAAAACGCTCGCGGCCAAGCCTAGATCTCCTGGTGGCATTACCAAAGACCAACACTCACCTGGTCCGCAAGCCGCGTCTACTATGTTTATCGTGGCAGGCGCGAGACGGGAGCACAAGGGCGTGAGACGTATGCAGGTAAGAGCAGACGTTTACGTGATAAGGGTGGCCGGAGGCAACCGTCTTATTAGGACATTTAGGTCTAAGCTAGCAGTTATTTATACAAGAAGATTGACAGGGTCCGGTATATAATATTCTTTCTCCTGAAATGCCCCAAACGTTTTTTTTGAGGGACATTGTGGACAGTTCAAAGTCTACACATTCTTCTTGTTTGGGAAACCTCTAAACGTTGCCAAGGCGGCTGAATAGAGGGACAAGCACACAGACTGATAGAAAACAAAATCGCGCCTAAAGGGACTCCAAACGGTGGGAAAAGGTTGGCCTGTACCGGTAGATTACGGCGCCGAAAATCTAAATACATTATTCTCGCAAGGAGAAGTTTACTGGGGCATAAAAAATCAGAAACCTGAAGAGCTGACGCCCGTACGCGTTTGAATACTGCAGTTTGTGACGTCACAAATGTTATGAACTGCACGAGCTTATTGGGGAAGCATCGATATGTTTACCTGAACAAAGCAGTTGTGAAGTGATTAAGGACGCAAATTATCGTAAATCGAAGCATTCCGGGGGCTGATATAAATTTAAAAACGCAGATTGCAGCTTTTCTACATTGCGAGACAGGCTGCTTTCCTAGCGCTTGAGTAGGCCATGTTGAATTTTTTTCGTTTCAGAAGACCATTTGTGCGTAGTTAGCGAAGTCACTCACCTACGAAGGTGAACGCCAGAAGTGCAATAATCAAAGCAATAACCCCGGTGTGAAGCGCACAATGATGATGTGGCTAGGCGACCCGCCTGAGCTAATCTCCGCTTGCGAATGTTACAATAAAAAAGCTTGTCAGCGGAAGGTTTGAACCTTATCGTGAGTAAAAAAGTAAAGTGCACCTATTGCAGGTAGGTGTTTATCCGACCGATCCATGCGTAAGCCGCCAACCGCTGTTGATAGACGAACCGTAA
The DNA here is from genome assembly GCF_048455015.1 of Haemaphysalis longicornis. Lineage (NCBI taxonomy): Eukaryota > Metazoa > Arthropoda > Arachnida > Ixodida > Ixodidae > Haemaphysalis > Haemaphysalis longicornis. The sequence goes on from NW_027526385.1 coordinate 166,197,520, forward strand.
ACGCTCTCGTCGCATAGTTCCACCCTCATTGTTGCCCGGGAGACCCCAGCGCACGTACGAAAACTACTCGACACTGCCACCGGAAAGTTTATTTCAAGCTAGAATCGCGCGAAAGAATGGAACATCAGATGGCACCGATCGCCGACGTTCAGGTTGCCGCGCTTGCACGATTGTTGCTTAAAAAGGGGCTTCGCTCCTGGATAGCTCGATGGGGTGTGGTGGCCGGTGTTGGCGTACGCAGCGGTTGCTCGAGTAGTATTTCTAGATCAGTCGCAGACTAATCATGAGAGTCCAACCCTTGCTCCTCGCCCGGAGAAATGTTGACGGGATCGGTCACGGGTTCTTGAAGTAGAAGCTACCGCTGCAAAACAATTCAAACTTCAGTGTTCCTTTAAGTAGCCCGAGGAAGACTTTCGATTTTAAAATTTTGGGGGCCCGGACGCTTGGTCACGTTCTTTAAGTTTGCCAAGAGCACACAGATAGTGCATTATGACAAAGGCAAACTCCTCACCTTTTAAAACGCACTTGCCAGAAGAAGGAATAAAGTGGCGGCAGTAAGCTTTCATGCACAGTTCTGAATATAAAGGGCATGCAAAAGAAGAGTACTCTAAAGCGGGGCAGGTGTCATATACTTGTCGTTTCTGGAAGTTAAATGGTCTGTAAGCGGGTGCTTTTCATTCTTAAGGATTGCATGCAATCAAGAGATGAGCACCGAGTTTCAGAAGACTTTCCTGCTGTCTCTTGATAACAATTACGGCAGAGCATTCAATTACCTCTGAAGGGTTATCAAAGAGACAACTCACGCTAGTAGCAAAACTTCCCATATGATCACCGTCCACGCGACGACAAAGGCCTGAGCTGCACGACGACTTTCAATTTTCATGTATCCCTTGAGAGTTCACAATACGTATTTGCAATAGGGCACTCGATAGACAATTGGCTAGAATGCCTTCGGAAGGCATTTGAAACGGCCGTGTAGCAAATGAATTACATACGAAAGTAGGCTGGCAAATTACCACTGTAACTAGTCTTACTGGTTGTACACCATGAAGTAACAGGAAACAACAGCGTCACCGTTTCCTTAATTGGGCGCGCTGTTAGAAGATATGGGGAGTGGACTCAAGCGAGCAAACTACCCCACCGAATCTACAGGGCGCAGGTGACAAAGGGGTTGGCCGTCTGATGACTCCGCGTCTAAAGGGGCAACAAGACGAAAGGTCCAACTAGACGGAAGGTCCAACAGTGGATATTCCGTCTCGTTAGATCTTTCGTCTCATTGGACATTCAGCCTCGATTGTAATTCAGACTCGTTAGACATTCAGCCTTGATTGGACTTTTCGTCTCGTTGGATCTTTCGTCTCGTCGGACATACAGTCTCGATTGGACCATCCGTGTCGGCGGATCTTGCATCTCGTTGGATATTCAGGCTCTTTTAAATGAATATCCGGAGCACTCTAAAGTTACCTTGAATTTTCTCTACCGCAGTATTGTCGCGGGAGCTTCTGCATTTTAACATACAATACTTTTACACGATAAATTGAAGTGAAATGCATGCCTGGAATTTGATTTCCGTCGTATAATTTGAGTCTGCTTGAAACGCGATTGACGAAAGTAAACTTGGTCGAGAGTACGTTGCTGAGAGTGCCTAAATAGGACTTCAGTTTTTTTTATTATGACCTGTTTTATCATTCGTACAAACTGTAAGGGTTTTTCTCGTTTTTTTGGTGTGGGATAGTATCAGCGAATAAATAATGTTCTCGAGCTTCATGTGCATGGCAGGCACGTGAGCACTAAGCAAACAAGCAAACAGTCCCGTGCTATTTCATGCAAAAAAGGAGGCTGCTATGATAGTCGCCTGAGCCCTCATTCGCACAGCCGCCACCTTCACCGTCACGGCACCGTGAGGTCGAAAAACCGCGAAGGAGACGTAAACGGAGTAGCTTTCGTACTGGAGCTTTCCGTCAGAGTACAGGGTCGTCAGCCCAGTGATCACTTTAGCCTTGAATTGAGCGTGCTTAATCTGAAAAGTAAAGAAAATGGCTTACATTTTTACATGTGCTACTTTCTCGGAAAATTTAGCCGTAAAAATTTGTTTTCTGATTGGCTGGTTTATCCTGGGCGTGGTACCATCGCATGGACGCAACGGAAACTTAGAGCTCGGCTTCCCGCCACCATCGCACCATTTTCGGCGAGAAATCTCCCTAGGAGCCATCGCCCATGACGGACGACGCTGACGTGACGGTGACGTGACCGGGAAACGGCTGTATAAATGAGTGCTGACGCTCACCGCGTACGCAGGCGAGTCTCCGTCAACTGCTTGCAACCCGTAAGAGCGGGCGATGCGGATGAGTGTGTTCGCAGTTCGGTCTCATCAAGGCGTCAGTTTGATGTGTCATTTGTGATCAAGGATTTCACATATTACTCAGTTATTGAGATAAAACATCTAACATAAATATCTTTCCTTTTGGTATTTCATTTAAATTTCGCGTCCACTTATACAAACGATGTTACTGTGCCTCAGGCTGTCGCAAGAGCAAGCTCAAATATCAACTTTAAGCCTTGGAATGATCATAGTAGTCACTTTTTAGATCTGAAAACTTTTCGAAAACCGTCTTCCTTTCATCAAATTTCTTTCCTCATCCGCCCGCAACAACCGAAGTTTGGCTTCTCTTCTATCCGATGCCCTACGCAGAATAGACGAAGCACCAGGAGATACGGGGGGTTACGTTGATACAAGGAACACTTTAAAAAGTCCTGAACGTATCGCTGCTTGGTTCAAACTCAAACTTCACACACCTTGCATCATCATCATTATCATCAGCCTATCTACACCCACTGCAGGGCAAAGGCCTCTCCCATTATTCTCCAATTACATCGGTCCTGTGCCAACTGTGACCAATTTATCCCCGCAAACTTTTTAATCTCGTCTGCCCATGTAATTTTCTGCCGCCCCCTGCAGCGCTTGCCTTCTCTAGGCATCCACTCTGTTACCCTTAATGACCAGCGGTTATCTTGCCTTCGCATTACATGCCCTGCCCACGTCCATTTCTTCTTCTTATTCTCTACTAATATGTCCTTAACACGTGTTTGTTCCCTGACCCACTCCGCTCTCTTGTCCCTTAATGTTACACCTATCATTTTACGCTTCATTGCCCGCTGGGTCGTTCTCAATTTAAGTTGAAACCTCTTAGTGAGCCTCCAAGTTTCTGCCGCGTAGGCGAGTACCAGTAAGATGCAGCTGTAATACACTTTCTTCTTCAGGGACAATGGTAGGCTGCTATTCATTGCCTGGGAATGCCTGTGATATGCACCCCACCCCATTCTCATCCTTATAATTATCTCTGCCTCATGGTTGGGATCTGGGGTCACGACTTGGCCTAAGTAGATATATTCGCTTACCACTTCCACTGCCTCGCCCCCTATCCCAATCTGCTGTGCTGTCTCGAGGTTATTAATCATTACTCTGGTTTTCTGGATATTAATTTTCAGGCCCACGGTTCTACTCTGTTCGTCCAATGCGGAAAGCATGCTTTGCAATTCGTCCCCCGAGTTACTTAGCAAGGCAATGTCATCAGCAAATCTGAGGTTACTGAGGTATTCTCGATTAACCCTTACTCCCAGCTGTTCCCAATCCAACGTTCTGAATACTTCTTGTAAACATGCTGTGAATAACATTGGAGAGATTGTGTCTCCTTGTCTGACACCCTTCCTTATATGTATTATAGGTATAGGTCTGACCTTGCATCATCTTGTATGTAATCAGCTACGTGTGCTGGAGTCTGACAAGGAGTGTTCCTTCGTAGTTATGCCGGAAGTTTTTTTTTGTGAGAAGGCCTTAGCCGCGGTCGAGAAAAACTTTAGGAAAACTGATGTTCACTTATTTGGAAAAGGAAGCTGCTCTCGGCTGGCTGATATGAATTTGAATAAATTGGATCAGGCAGCCAAGAGGGCTAACAAGCTTCACCTGGATGTTTTCTTCCAAGCTAAAACGCACAAATCTAGCTATCCTTTTCCTGTCATTATTACCGAGCAAGACACGTGGCAATATTGTGTTTCTGGTTTTCTTCAGGAGCGTATATCGGCTTTGCCCGTGGAAGGTCCGTTTCTTCGCCCTAATTTACTCACTCTACCGGAATATCTTAATACCCGTACCCTTTCAGATACCACTGCCATTACCATTGATGTAGAAGATTTGTTTTACTCGCTTAATCATGTTCATCTTTTGCCAGCTGTTAAATAGTGTATTACGTTAGAGAATTATTAAATAGCTTTCAAGAATGCGAGCGGAATTACCATCCCGTCCGTCATAAAGCTTTTGTGTTTTTGTTTAAATTTTTTGGTTATATATCACGACGGTGAGGTGCTTGTGCAGAATTCCGGTGTGTGTACTGGTTCGCGAGTGGCCCCAATTCTAAACAACTTTCTTGCAAAAGTTCACCGCTTCCTTGAAAAGGATTTGAGTGGTATGGTGAAGAACGTTTTGTGTTATGTGGGCGATTACGTGGTTATTTTCAACACCGCTTCTAGCCTCAGGTCTACGGTAGCCATTTTAAAGGTTTTCAAAGAATGGGGTCTTGGCCTTAACTTTGCGGTCGAAACACTGAAAGAACGTTGCATGTAGTATTTAGTCTTGTCTGTTCAGTTTAACACAGACCAAACTTGTTGGATGTACGCCCCACGGTCTGTTAAGCCACTGCTGCATTACTCGCCTACTCGTCCAGAGCTAGTGAAACATTCCATCGCTTTATCATGTTTGCGTTCTGCTGTCACAACGTCATGTGTTAATAAAATTGAAAATAGCTTCGAAGGCCAAGTGGTAAAGTTAAGGCTGGCCGGTTTCCAGGAAGCCCTGTTAACTTGAACATGTGAAAACTTCGTGAAATTGTTTAGGTTTGAAAATGAGAATGTCGATGTAGAAGTTGAGGCCAATAGACAAAGAAATGTTGCTATCATTCCTTACCTTCATGGCATTACGCATAGGCTGAAGAAAGTAGGGTTGCGGTATGGTTTGTACAGGTCGCTATAACAGCCCGCAATAAGCATAGTTCTGTTTGCCCCAGAGTAGATAATAGGGCAAAGCGTAGGTCTAATAAACAAGTGGTAGGCTGTGGCGTTAAGCATGCCAACCGCAATGTTTCTTGCGCAACGGGAGTTGTTTATAGCATTCCCCTGTCATGTGGGCCATATAGGCCGATCCATAAATATACGCTTACGTGACCATCCTTTATCCTTGAAGGGTCCAAGCCAGTTCTCATTTGTCATCACACTGTACCGAATGTGGCTCCTCACGGAATTTACAAGGCAATGACATTTTATTTAAATATGGGCGGCACATCACACGTGACATTGTATACTCTGCAGAATGGGCATCGAGCCGTGTGGGCCGCGCCACTGCGGACCTTAATCACGTGCGGCGTAAGGGCCATCCCAACGCGTTGTCCTTGCAGCGGGACCCCCTCTCGACTAGTTTATTACTAGAAAGGTTTAACACACACGGGGTGTGAGAGCTCATGTTGTGCTTCGGAGTTTTCTTTTGTCATTACAAGTGCCAACAAGAGTATTCAGGAAGAGCTGATAATAGTCACATGAGAATAGACCACCGACTAGCTAAGTCTGCCTCAAAACTGCCAGGTACATGAGAAAGAAGCATCGACTAGATACGCATCTGCAGTATTGTGCTTCTTGTTTAGTGGTGGATAGAGTTTGCGCCCGATGTCGATTTTGCCACGTGACGAATGTTGTGGTGGTTGTGGAGATTATTAGTCGGGAGCATAATCTCGCCTGGAGAAAAGGCAGTATTTAGACAAGTCAATGATGTAGTGTGGCTAATTCAGTAACGTTCACTGGTGGCAGCGGATTGAGCTCATATGAACAGGTTTGGTCAACCTCCGTTCGTCTGTAAGGTGTGTAATACGCAATTTCTGGCGGTGGCATCTACATGCACGGTGACTGCGTTTGTGTCTGTATTTTGGAAGTTAGAAACCTTGGCTGTGTCCTTAGAAGGAAAGGGGCGACGGAGACGACCAAATGGTTTGTTCTATTTCATCTGTAAGCATTGTTATGAAGGAAGGTAGGAATGGTTGGAAAAATGTTCTGGTACAACATACTCAGTTAAGCGGGCTAGTAAAGCAGCTCTACCGATTTTGTACAACTTACAGGTGTCGGTCGAATGTAGTTGGTGTGCCAGCTCAAGTAGAGTTGCGTTGGGCGGCAGCCTGCCGATTAGGTGCTGGGGTCATTTGAGGTTGGCCAGTGACCATCCGCATGGCATCTCGATTGCTAGTTTCTAAGCGATCCCAGTCCTTTTTTGTAAGATAGTGAAATAGGGCCTGGTACACAAGTTGTTGCTGTAACACAGACCGCACACGGAGGGGAGAAATTTTGGTGCGCGAGTCGCTAGCCTTCTTTGCTACTCGACGTATCAGGAGTATCATCCGTGCAGCAGTCATTTCCCCTCTTTATCTATTGAGGAGCCGCAGACCCCGACAAGACGACGGTGATGTCCAGATCCCTCAGACCATAAACGTCCTGAAGGGGCTGCTGATCGATAAATGGGTGGAGGACAGTTTCGAAGTCTCGGCACCCGCACGTATTAGCTACTGACATATTCCCAGTCTTTTCTACGGTGTAAAATATTCTCATCAAGCATCAACAAGACGCAGAAGAAATACCTGCTAATGCAGCGCGAGCGCGCGATCTGTATCATTTTTTCGCCATTAAACCAGCGTGTTCCGACAGCCGCTCTGTCTCTCCTCAGTACAAAACGGTGGTGCCGTGACAAGAATTACTTTCCAGCCATGTCCACAAGCACTCTGCCAGCCTCGGAGCAGCAGAGACGACTACGGCGAGTAGCAGCTGAGCAACCTGGACGGAAAAGGGAGGGCGACGGAGCCCGCCGGAACCGAAAAAGACGCACGGGGATCAACGTTCAAAGCGTAAGCGAACAACGCTGTCAGCATGAGTAAGGAGGCGCTAATCAAGAAGAAAAGCGCTTATAACCCAGATTATGCAGCTAACCAACCTGGCGGAAGAAAGAATTGCTAACGGAGCAGACAAGCGAAACTTGAACGTACTTCATGCGCAAATCAAAGGAATAGCCACTAATCTAAAGACAACAAATGTACAAAAGGAGCTGTTCATCCCAGATGACTCTGCAGATAGCGAGTTTGAGAGAAATATTGAGTAGACAAGCATAGCCGAGCTAACGTAGGCCAACGGGCCAGCCATACCAACAACTGCAAATAACGCGGAGCGGACCCACCCGCCAGACGCAACGGAGCTAGTCAAGTTACCTAAACTGGACTTGATAAAGTTCGACAGGAATGCGCTTGCTTGGCAGTGGTTTTGGTCGCAGTATGAATGTACGGTACACATAAGGCCGAACATGAGCAAGGTACACAAGTTTAATTACTTGATACCGCCAGTGACAGGAAAGCCAGCCGCAGCTGTCGAAGGTCTGCAGTATTGTGAAGACAACTATGATCAAGCAGTGGCAATATTGAAAGACACATTTGGTAATCAGGAGCAATCAGTTGATCTGCCCAAGAACGTGCTACTAAAGCTAGAAAAAATCAAATCTCCAAAGCAGACAGATGTCCTTCGCAAACTGGTTCAAACAGTCCAACTGCACACACTATCCCTCGAGCCATTCGATGTTTCTTCAGAGTGCTATGCCCCGATGCTGATGCCTGTGCTTGAGACAGTGCTGCCTCCGGAGCTAGCTGTTGAGTTTAGGATGAAAGAAGTCGCAATGACGAGCCCGGTTAGCAGCGATGCTAAGGGGCAGAGAACTGACTCAGCCGGAAAGACGAACGCTGAAGCACTGAAAAAGTTGCTGACGTTTCTCCGTGAACAACTGAAATTCAGGGAGGAAAAGAACAAGAGCATGAACGGGCAAGCACGAAGAACAGGCGAACTACTGGAAAACCAGAGCCAATTTTTTTGGCTCAGCTGACAGAGTAAGCCTATTCTGTAACCAACAAAATCATAAGACTGCGGATTGCTGCAGAACCTTTACGATGGAAGAGAAGAAAGCGGCGTTGTTCGGGAGCAGAGGATGCTTTGGATACACACGACCTAACTACACCGTGCGTGTTTGTAGGTCCAACGTTAAATGCAAAAAGTGCAAAGGCAGGTACGCAACGTTGATGTGTAGAACTAAGCTAAGAGACAAAACAGGATGCAGCACTTCCACCATACCTCGAAAGGAGGCAACCAGCCCGGCTTGTTTATGCACCCAGTGGATCTAGAAGACCAAAATGAAAAAAACTGGTGTACTCCTGCAGGTGGCAGTGGCTTGGTTAGGTGGAAGAACACGAGGTGATTATCCCAGACTGTTGCTTGATAGCGGAAGCCAGAGATCGTTTATATCAAAACGGCTTGCAGAAAAGATTGGAGCAAAGGTTCTGAGAAAAGAAAAGCTTTTGATAGGCTCCTTCGGAAGAGATGAAAAGGTTAAGGTGATGGAAGTGGTGCAAGTTGCCGTGGCCCCAGAAAGACAAGGTGACGCAATTTACATCGAAGCGGTGAAGGTTGACGTGATATCCAGAAACAGTCCACCTAGCCCAAGTAAAGAGTTATGTCAAAAAATGTAGGCGATGGACATGAAGATCGCGGAGGATATTAAGAAACCCGCAGAATTTCAATCGGTTCGCATGCTAATACGATCGGAATATTACTGGGACCTCTTTACGAGTGCACCAAAACGACTTAGAGACAAGCTTATGGCCGTTGAAACAAAGCTTGGTTGGGTTATGCAAAGACCAGTCCAACAGAGCAGAGTGACGCTAAGGCAAGCGCAGGCGGTGATGGTACTCCATGTGGAAGCCGCCGTGAATAGACTTCACGAAGAATTGCAAGTTTTGGAGCCTTGAATCTATCGGCATTAAAAGCCAGACGAATGACTCAAGAAGCAATCACCGCCTAGTTGAAAATTTCGAAAATGGAATAGCCATGCTTGGATTCCGATATTCAGAAGTTTACTGTGGAAAGAAAACGTCACACGGGATACTAATTAGGACCTCATGAAAAAAAGGTTTAAGCAGCAAACTCTAAGATTGACCAAAAACGAAGAAACGCTCATTCGGTACGACAAGGCAATAACAGAATATTTTTCATCAAATGTAGCAGAAACGGTCCCAGGCGAAACAGAAAGGCTCACAATGCTTTGCTACAATATGCCAAACGAAGCCGTCATTCGAGAAGACTGAGAAACAACCAAAGTCCGAGTCATGTTGGACACGTCATCTAGCTCCACAAAAATAGGGTTTCTGAACGACAACTTGAAAAAGGGGCTGAATTTCAACTCAGGACATACTATGACTGCTGATAAACTTCAGAAACGAGAAAGAGGCGATGATATCAGACGCCGAGAAAGCATTCTTGCAAATTTGAATTATAAACAAGAGAGAGACGCCCGTAGATTCCTGTCATGGAAGCACGGCGACGAAGGCAATATAACGGAAGATACGGAGACATGGCGAATGACCAGAGTAACTTTCGGAACAGCACCGAGTACATTCCTACTAGCAGCCAAAATCAAGCACCACCTGAAGGCAATGGAAACCGAGTTTCCTGTCCCGGTTAACAAGCTGCAGAAGGCTACTTTGACAACATGCTTCTGGGTGCTTCAACGATAGATGAAACCAAACCTTTGTACAAGGACGCGAAAGACGTTTTCAGGAGGGCGTCAATGAACCTCATAAAATGGACATCAAACTACGATGAAATGAACCAAATATTCAACGAGCACAAAAAGGATGAAGTACACGAGACGGCCCGATGGAAAGGAATAAGTACATTGCTCGGGATGGTGTGGCACCAATCACAAGACATGCTCTCTGTCCCGGTGGAGCAATGGACTTCACCAACACACAACAGTTCTTTGACAAAAAAAGCCGTCCTGCAGGCTGCGGGGAGAATGTTCGACCCTCTTGGATTTTTATCGCCAGTCACCGTCAGAGCGAAAATAGCATTTCAGAAGCTACGGAAGTTAGGAGAGACATGGGACGACCATCTACCTGCCGAAAAAATGGGAAAGTGGAAATGGTTCGTTCAAAATATAGAGAATCTAGAACTCTTGAGAGTGTCCCGATGCTACGGCCACAAAGAAAAGAACGTCGCGACTAGGACTCTGCATTTGGTTGCTCATGGAAGTCGTCAAGCATATGGGTTGGCAGTGTACATCGTTCTCGCCTACAACGACGGGTCGACAGAAGCAAAACTAATGGCAGCAAAAAGCAGAGTGGCTCCTATGAAGGCACTGACGTTAGCAGGGCTAGAGCTTATGGCCGCCGTAGTGGCCGCGAGGTTGGGCGGCTACATAAATAAGCATTATATCGGAATAATCGAGAAAACTTTCTATTGTACTGACTCTATGATAGTTCTACATTGGATAAAAGGAAACAGTAAAAAAACAGTCATACGTCGATTACCGGGTGTCAGAAATTTGAAGATCGACAAATCCCGACCGCTGGTTGTTCGTGCAGCAAGAAAATAACCTGGCAGACCTTGTGACACACGGCATCAGCGCGAAGGCCTTGATAGAATCAGACCTGTGGTGGAGAGGTCCAAGATGGATGACGGCACCTGATGTGATTGACGAAAAAATCATCGACCTTAGCACGGCTTCACAACTGGAAGAAAGAGCCCAAAGCAATGAATGTGAAGTACATACACCTACACGGTGCGTGATGAAAATAGATTGATTGATTATAGGGTTTAACGCGAAGACGCAACGCAGGCGATGAGGCGCGCCGTAGTGGAGGGCTCCAGATTAATTTTGACCTCATGGGGACCTTCAACGTGCGCCGAAATCTCGTACACACGGGCATTTTTGCCTTTCGCCTCCATCAAAACAGCGACCGCCACGGCCGGGAATCGAACCCGCGACCTCATGCTCAGCAGCGCAACGCCTTAGCCACTGAGCCACCGCGGCGCGTGTGACAAAAATAGAGCATTATAGTTGATAGGACCGCCTAATACGCATGACTGCTTGGGGTTTCCGATTCGTAGATCGTCTGAAAAGAAAACATTAACATGGGCCGTTGACGTCAGCTGAGATAAGCCATCATTGTCCCGCTCCAGCCCGCCCCGTCTACCATCAGTGTGCATTGCAAGAGTCATCAGAAGAGCCTCCGATGCCCTGGTGTGAGGACAGTTCGAGGTGTCGGCCAACCACTTTTCGGAATGAACGCTCTGGAGCCTGGGCTAATCGGTCCCCGTTTCGGAGGTTTGCATCGTCTAATAGTGACCCTCCGCGCCGACCTCCTGATGATCACAGACGACCCTACCAAGGATATGTTGCGCCCCGACCGCCTCCTGTTTGTTATAACTGCGACCTCCCCGGTCATATATCCCGATTTTGTCCCTATCGCCTACGGCAGCCTCAAGGACATTTCGTGAGACCACCTACGGCAATGCGCAACAACCCGCCTTCCGACACGAATATACCGACTTCCACTTTCTACGGTCCAGCCAGTCAAGCAACATGCGCCACGACTCGCCCGCGTCCGACCGCAGCTTCTCTCCTCCACGTACGCACGAAGCCCGATCACCCTCGCCGCGGGGAAGGCGAGGATCGCCGACGCTGGGAAACTAGCTTCTGCGACCCACGGGGGTGAGGTCGCGAGACGGTCGCTTTCACCAATTCCCCCACCTGTGATAATGTCAAAAAACAAAGTGATCGTTAGTGTGAATGGTGTAGAAGCGTTAGCTTTAGTGGACACTGGTACCGCAGTTTCGGTTATGAGTCTTTCTTTCAAGAATAGTCTTGGACACAAAGTTATGTTTGCGTGTGATCGCAACGTTCATTTCCGCGGTGTCGGGGGCGAGCATCTGCGCGCTATCGGCGTTTGTTCCGCGACAGTTACGCTTGGTGAAAAGGCATTCCGGACGGAGTTTATTGTGCTGGCGCAAGCTACCCATGATGTTATTTTGGGTATAGATTTCCTACGCGACAGCGGAGCTACGCTCGACTGTGGTACTGGCGAGATTTCTTTCCGGAGTTAAATTCTGCCCACACAAATTGACGATCCCAGCGAGACCAGCGCAGGTGTGCTTTCAGTTGCTGAAGACACCCTGTTACCAGCTATGGCAGCTTCGTTTATTCCGGTGAACTCTGCTCGTTTTCGTTCGAAAAGCTGCACTATTTTAATTGAAGGCGATGCGAACAACATGGTCAAGAAAAATATTTTGGTGCCCCGAGCTCTGGTCGAGGCCACAAACGGACGTAGTCATGTGTGGACGGTAAATGCATCCAGTGAGCCAGTAGTCCTTCCCTGTGGATTCAAGATAGCCAACTTCGACGAACAAGTCAACGTCGCCATTCAAGCGCTGAATCACAACCCCGACCATGCCACAACAGAAAAACCTGACTATACCGCCGCCTTTAAGCGCATGATCAACAACTCCCTTTCGTCCGTCGAACTGTGCGAACTACTGAAAACGCTCGCTCCTTATGCCTTGACTTTCGACTTTTCCCAGGACGATCATTCCTTTTCCATTCCTGCCTCCCCGCTACAGCATCGAATCAACACCGGTAATGCGACCCCTATACGCCAGAAGCCATATCGAGTGTCGCCTTCCGAACGAAAAATAATCAATGACCAGGCGCAAGAGATGCTAAGCAAAGGGGTGATCCGCGAGTCCTCAAGCCCTTGGGCCGCACCCGTAATCTTGGTCAAGAAAAAAGATAACTCATGGCGATTTTGTGTCGACTATCGTCGTCTCAATGCTGGCACCAAAAAGGACGTATATCCCCTACCGCGCATCGATGACGCTGTCGACTGCCTTCATTCCGCTTCATATTTCTCCTCTCTCGATCTCAGGTCAGGATATTGGCAAATTCTGGTGCACCCATCCGACAAGGAAAAAACAGCCTTCGTGACACCAGACGGCCTATTCGAATTCAACGTCATGCCTTTTGGGCTTTGCAATGCGCCTGCGACGTTTGAAAGGTTTATGGACACCATTTTGCGGGGCCGTAAATGGGAGATATGTATGTGCTATTTGGACGACATCATAATCTATGGCACGACGTTTAGCGAGCATAACCAACGCCTTGGAATTGTTCTCGACAGGATTCAAAAAGCAGGGTTGGTTTTGAATTCAAAGAAGTGTCATTTCGCAGAACGTCAAGCAATCGTGCTCGGGTTTCTCGTCGACAAGGACGGTATTCGGCCCGACCCGCAAAAGATCTCAGCAGTTCGAGGCTTCGTCACACCACGTTCGTTAAAAGACCTCAGAAGTTTTTTAAGCCTTTGTTCCTATTTTCGACGTTTTATTAAGGATTTCGCCCAACTTTCTCACCCCCTGAATTGCCTGCTACAGAAAGACACCCGTTTTGTGTGGACGCCAGAATGTGAAGCCGCCTTTCAGCAACTAAAGTTTTTACTTACTTCGAGCCCAGTTCTTCGCCACTTCAACCCAGCTGCTCCTACCGAACTTCACACCGACGCTAGTGGAGTCGGCGTTGGTGGTGTACTCGTCCAGCTCAATAGCGGCGCGCAGCACGTCATCGCTTATGCCAGCCGAACGTTAACGAAAGCCGAACGTAACTACACCGTTACTGAACTTGAGTGCCTAGCTGTGATCTTCGCCGTTCAAAGGTTTCGTCCATACCTGTATGGGCGTCACTAATCCATCATCACGGACCACCACTCACTATGCTGGCTCGTTGGCCTGCGGGACCATCTGGTCGGCTCGCTCACCGGGCATTGCGCTTACAAGAGTACGATTTCTCTGTGTCGTACAAGAGCGGACGCCGACACACTGACGCGGACTGCTTGTCACGCCTTCCTGTCCCGGCGCCTCCGTGTGACGACGATCACTTTGATGACTGTCTGGCATCTCTGTCGACTGCAATTCCCACCGCCTCCAACTTGAAGGAAGAACAACTGAAGGATAGTTCTTTAAAATCCATGTTTGATGCAGCGCAGCGAGCGCAGCCATCGTGCCCGTTTGTCGTGCGCGACGGCTTGTTGTTCAAGAGGAACTATTCGGTGGATGGCGCTCGCTTCCTTTTGGTTGTTCCAGCCAGTCTTCGCGCCGCCATTTTGCATGCTACGCACGACGACCCCACAGCGGGTCATCTTGGCTTTGTGCGCACGCTACATCGGCTCAAACAGAATTTTTACTGGCCAGGAATGCGGCGATTTGCGAAGCAATACGTTGCCGGCTGCCTGCAATGCCAGCGTCATAAACGCCCTGGGAGCCCTTCGCCGGGACCTCTGCATCCCGTGACTCCACCTACGTCACCATTTGAACAAGTCGGAATAGATCTTCTTGGACCTCTACCGAAGTCTTCGACAGGTCACCGGTGGATTATCGTGTGCGTCGATTACTTGACCCGGTACGTCGAGACGGCCTCTCTCGTTGCAGCTACAGCTGAGGACGTCTCAGCCTTCCTTCTGCATTCTGTTATCCTTCGTCATGGCGCTCCGCGCGTTATCATCAGTGACCGCGGGCGACAGTTTACGGCAGACGTTTTAGAAGAACTATTGAGACTTTGTGGCTCTGTCTCTCGCCATAGCACCGCATACCATCCGCAAACTAATGGCCTGACGGAGCGCACAAACCGCACGCTGACCAATATGCTATCAATGTATGTTACGTCCGACCAGAAGAATTGGGACACTGTACTGCCATTCGTTACGTACGCCTACAATACCGCCAAACACGAAATTACTGGCTATGCTCCGTTTTTCCTACTGTATGTCCGTGCTCCACGTACATTTCTCGACAGCATCTTGCCCTTCTCACCACATCACCACCTTTCACTCGCCCAAACTTTGTGCCGTGCTGAAGAGGCGCGCCGGCTCTCCCGTATTCGTACTCTGAGCTCGCAAGCTCGTACCAAGGCTCGCTACGATGACCGACATCCTCCCGTCGCTTTCACTCCGGGTGAACAAGTTTGGTTATGGACTCCGGTGCGCAAGAAAGGACTGCACCAAAAATTCCTCTCCACTTACTCCGGACCGTTCGTGGTACTCCGGACCTGGTTTTGGAATGGGAGCTATTACAGCATGTTTTAGAGCTGCCGGCACCTGTCCGCTGATCCAGATTTCGTTTATCTTCTCAAGAAGCTCTCCCCGTAAAGGCGCGGGAAGGTTCCGA
Organism: Haemaphysalis longicornis; assembly: GCF_048455015.1. Classification (NCBI taxonomy): domain Eukaryota; kingdom Metazoa; phylum Arthropoda; class Arachnida; order Ixodida; family Ixodidae; genus Haemaphysalis; species Haemaphysalis longicornis. The sequence goes on from NW_027526385.1 coordinate 166,212,634, forward strand.
AGCATTGTCCACGTGACGCCATCCTTTCCAGGTGCACTACGAACATTTATTTGCTCCAAAGCCACCGTAAGTTCGGCAATAGTGAACAAAGACTCGATAGGCTGTGATTCGTCCACCTCGAGAGGGGCATATATATCCGGAGGAGGCAGGGTTACTGGTTGCGGGAAAAAGATAGAAGCCGATTCCCTTTCGAAGTGCTCCTGATCCATCCCGGTGCGGAGCATCACCGCCTGCACCGTTCCTAGGAGCTTACCGCGTCCACAAAGAGACCGGAACGTTGACCAAAGCTTTCCTGCTCCTGTATGGCGTGAAAACGTTTCACAATACTCTTCCCAGCGCTGGCGAGCGAGTAGTTTTGCATGACGGCGAATCTTCGCAGTTTGTTGCCGTATTTTCACCAAGTCGTAGTACGTGCGGCCACCGGCAATGTACATCTCCTCCAGTTCATCCCTGTGCTTCCAAAGGTTAACCAGGTGACGATCCGGTGGTGGGGAGTCTTCTTCAACCTCTGAAATGCTGGTAGCGGCTTTCGCCGCCCCCAATATGCGATCTATTAATTCTGGGCAGGGTTTGTCTGGTCCATCGTGTTCCGTCGGCTGGATAAGTAGGTCTCTGAAACGCTGCCAGTTCGTGTAGAGCACGTGTTTCCGACACTTCTTGTCTATACCGGAGAGCTGGATCCAGATGGGGTAATGGTCGCTGCTCCACGGTGTCGGCTCGCGAGACCAGGTGGCCACAGCATTGGCTATTGCCCATGTCAAGTCTGGAACGGTATCACGCTGTGCAGGGTTTTGTCTTCGTCGAGTTGCCTGACTAAGGTCGTTTACAAGGTGTAGCTCTGCCTCGTCAGCCTCTTCCAGAAGTTGCAATCCTCGACTGCGCGAAATTTGATACCCCCAGGCCTTGTGCTCTGCATTGAAATCTCCAGCGAATACCGCTGCGTCATGAGGGTAAAACGCGCGAAGGCGCCGCATCCAGGAGAAGTTGACCCTAGTGGAAGCATGTTGAGCAGTGCGGGGGCGCACGTATGTGGAGGCAACCGTGAAGTTTCGGCGCCCAACACGGAACCGAACCGCCACCACCTCTTGGGTGTCTGTACCAAAAGCGGCAGTTGGTATCTGGCAGTGGGCTACTGTATTTAAAACGTAAATGATTGTTTGGCCTTCGACGACAGTTTGTGATGGGTCTGACCGGGATGAACGTGTAATACTGGGTGCCGTGTACGCTCTGTAGCCGTACAAACTAGGGCCGGTTCCCTGTGTTTCTTGGAGCAAAACCGCCAATGGTTTGGTATCCATGCTCTTGATGCGCTCATTTAGTTGGGGTGCGGCCGCGCGGATTTCACGACAGTTCCATTGCAGTAGCAACGGTTTATTGCTGTTGGACATGGTTCTTCTCCCCGCTATGTAACTTCGAGCTTTGCTCTGTTTCAACAGCAGTAACTTGCTGAGATAAGCCAGGCAGAAACCTACTGGATAAAGGAAGCACAAGCACCTATTGCTGTTTAAGTCCAAGCAATACAAAGAACAAGGGGAACATGTTTTCACTCCATGGAATGGAAGTATATTTAGATGGTGAAGTGCTGCTTCGGCGCAAAGGACGACTGCCGTACAGCAAGCTACCCAACCGGCATCTAATTGTGTTGCCAAAGGGAGGTCATTTTACGGAGCTTTTGGTCCGACATGTTCGCCACCTCGTTCTGCATGCAGATATTCATGACACCTTATCGCAACTACGCACAAAGTTGGCTACTACAAGGACATCAGGTGGTGACGAAAGTTGTGAACAAATGCGAGAGGCACAACGTGAGACCTCTGACGCAAGCTACGCCACCGTTACCGGCAGACCGAGTAAGTGAAGCTTTGCCCTTTGAAATCAGCGGTGTCCACTTTGCGGGAACACTTGACGCACGACAAAACGACGGGCACATCAAGGTGTACGCTATCGTCTTCACCTGTGCTGTCAAAAGGGGTGTACATTTGTTAGTACCCAACATGTTGACGAACAGTTTTTTGCAAGCCTTCAGACGGTTTGTTGCGAGAAGAGGTACTTCGGCGGTAATATACTCGGATCATGCGAAGACATTCAAGAAAGCAGCGAAAGAACTCAACAGAATGATTCGAGCCATCCAGGACGAGACAACGCCGGATTACTGCTCCACACGCAAGATTCAGTGGAAGACCATCGCAGAGTCGGCCTCTTGGTGGGGAGGCTTTTACGAATGTCTAATACGAAGTCTCAAAACATCAGGGAGGAAGATTATAGGAAAAGCAATGATCCCCTGAAAAGAACTGCGGACGATAGTCACCGAAGTGGAAGGCGCGCCAAACAATCATCCTCTTACCTACGGGCACGCTGAACCTGGCGAACCAATGCCTATAACACCGGCGGACGTGATTGGAGGCAGAATAACACTTCACGAGGCAGGAAAGTGGACACAAAGCACGGATAACGACTTGGAAAAACCGGTGCCATACCATTGGGTCTTGGTGGATCAGATGGCACAGGGAGTACTTGAGGGAGATTGCAGCAACTGTTCGTACCAAGACAGCAAGAAACAGAGGCCTGTCAGTAGGGGACGTAGTTCTCCTGGAAGGTCGTGGACCAAGAACATTCAGAGAGATGTGTCGAATTGAGAAGGTGTATCCCGGACGTGACGGAGTAATCAGGGCGTGCCAACTCCTCAACAGCAGCAACCAGATACTACGTCGGTCAACACGGCGTATATACCCGCTCGAAGACTCTTTTAACTAGACGCGCCGATTCCCAGATCATTTGGAACAAGCGGGAACCTGTAAAATACTGTGATCAAGAATCGAGAAGACGAAGAAAAAAGACCTGCTCATGCAGCGAGAGCGCGCGATCTGTATCATTTTTTCCGCCATTAAACCTGCGTATTCCGACAGCCGCTCTGTCTCTTGTCTCTACACTATGGAGAGTACCTACCCTCGCCCACAAAATGTAGTCGTGTCTAATCCTGTTTGCAGCGCGTTTTCGTGGGTGCAGATGTCGGGGGCAGCGAGTACCCAGACATTTGATCACCGTATTTGTGTGCGGTATTCTTGCCACTTCCAAGGTAGCGGTAGCATGGCGCTATTGAATAATACTGGGGCCTGCACTGAGCCCTTTGGAACACTGCCAAGCGAGGTGCAGAGGCCTGCATCTTTTCCGGCTAAACAGGGGGAAATGGTGCGGCCCCGGAAAAAGGCCTTCACAAATGGGGAGACCTGAATGAAGAGTTTAGGCTACTCTAGAATTACAACAACGTTTTCGCGGCTAGAGTGGTCATATAATTTCTTAGTATCAATTTTCAGGGTAATTCGAATCTATAGAGAAGAGCCTTCGGTAAGGACCGTAAAAAGTACGCCCACCTCCCCTGGCGGGAACCCTGGTGTGATGCAACGCATCTCATGGAGGGTTCCATTGGCTTTTTCCATCGTATTGATTACGCTTATAGCAGGGATTCTCACGCGAAGGGGAGGTGGGCGTAATTTTTCATTTTCACCATGCAATGCACATGCAGTACACGTGTGCTCAGGTACGGTCTTTATTGCAGACGAGAATGAGTGCCTTGTCGTTTGTAAAGTGCACAGTTAGGGGCTCGACGATTGCATCAAGCAATCATCGAGTACTGCGAGAGAGCGCAAGCGTAACGCGGACGTCCATCGAGTGATACCGTCGGAGCGCGGCATGCCGCTTTATATTCACAGCGCCTGAAGGAGAGGAGAGCGCGGAGAGAGAGTACTGCACATGCGCAGCGCGCGCAGAGCCGAGCGCAGCGCTGCCCACCAGCGCCTAGCAACAGAGTGAGAGCGCGCTGCGCCACCCGCAGCTGTTTGGGAGAGAGTGTTCGCTATCGGAGATAGGAGAGGAGGAGAGGCGCAGCTGTGCGAACAACGCCGGACAGACGCAGGAAGGACAGAGGGGCGAGCATGAGATTCGTTGCATCTAATAAAGTAAAAATTCCAGAGTCCGTGTTCAACCGCAATAGTGGCCTGCATCCAATTTGGCTACAGTGGTACTCTGAATACCACTCCAGCCACCACGTAAGGCAATTCACTAGCATGCACTTCATCAGCTTGCATAAGTCGATCAAAGACATATCGGCCTAAGGTTGGAAATTCAGTCTGGCATTTTTCTCTTTTTGGAATATCAACAATTTCCGCGTGCGCCAAGAATCGGTAATACGGACAATGTTCCCACAAGTCTGGAGTCTTTCGCCGGTGGATTTCGATGATCCAGTTGCGCAGCAGTTGTTTCGACTGGTAGATGCTTCTTCTCCCCAGTGCAGCGCAATTAGGGAGTCAGTACATCAATGTACACCAACCGGCAAAATATTCCGGAGCACGCAAGCGTGTGGCAAAATACACCGCCGCGCCGAGACAGCGTAATGCGCGCGCACGTCAAACCCCAAATACTACCCTCTTATTTTCTTCGCTTCAAGCGGCATAGGTGATACCACTGTGCGCTTGGCACTAGCCCTAGCGGAATTCCATATTGCGGAAATGGAGGACACGTGCTTTACCCAAGTGAGTGCGTTGCTTCACTTAAAAGAGTTTGCTTATCTGCGGGGGTCGTGATTGGGCTTTTCGCGCGCATATCAGTTCGCTTTTCTTATATTTTGCTTCCGTAGCACATCCATGCGCAGTGTTTTTATCTTTCTAGCTTTTTGCTTTTTATTTGTTTGTGTTGTGCTTCCTTATGCATATATACTTCCTTTCTAACTAATAAAACTATGTTTTCAGAACAGCAGCTGTCCTGTGTGTTTCTTCTCTCCGTCTCCGTGCCTTCTATGCTGGTTCCGTTCAAGAGAGTAGATACCTATTCATTTTGCAAATACATATCAATTTTCGCCTATGCCAAAATGGCGGCCATTATGGACGGGAAAGTTGATCTTGGATTGGCGGTGCCACCTGGAATATGCAAAAAAAAAGAGCAATGATGATGCACGGTAGGAAGGAGCCGACTTAGGTAGCAGACAATCAGAAAACCTCTTTTGTCGATAGCTTAGGTTGGCCACAAAGAATTACATAGCAGCTAGTACAAATTGTATTACTGTATTCCTGCGGTTTATTTCTCTCGATTCTAGTCATGCGGTTTCAGATCAGCTGTCGTCTGCTGTGCCAGGTACCTCACTTTCCGAAAATAAGTCTTACGATTCTTTGTTCACGTTTGTTGCTTTGTTCTTGTTTTACTTCTATTAATATTCTGTGCGTGCGTGTCTGTGCTTGTCACATGGCGTCATGAGTTCATTCACGGCATACGAAAATGCATATCCTGTTCACCTGCAGTGAATTATATCATGGAGTCATGTCACAAGCGCAGAATGTTCGCCGTTCGGCTGGCTTGAGAGACAGGTAGGGTGTGCCGTACATAACGTGCCTTATGAGAATATCTTAAGTCGGATGTCGTCTGGTTCCTTCACTCCGGCCCATTTCTGCTTGATGCGCTGAATGAATTTGGTCAGCTGAGTCATGGTTCGTTGAAGTTGTAGTACTGCATTGGAGCCTGATCGGTCCTGTGGGATGGTGAGCACGAGTAGGCGCAAAAGCCAACTGCACTAAAAATGTCAGCCTCCAAAAAACGTTATTTCCGCATAGTCGGTCTACAAATACTGCATTCGTCCTCAGGCAAACAGGACTAAAAGTTCGTACTCTGGGGGAGGGACTACATAACTTTGCCCCAATCATGACATCCTTTAGGGACTAAATGTAAGTGGACGAACGGTTAGTCTGCCACCCAGTTGGTCAGTTCAGATACTCCCCAAAGACGAACTGGTAAAACGAAGTCGCAAAATTAAAAAAGAAACGAACTTAGCACCAGCAGAGATCGGAACTCCGACTCCCGCAACAGTATCCACGGAGCAGAATACGCTACCACACCGCTGCGGAATTGTCAGTAGAAAATGTGTATTGAAGCGTACGCCGTGCAGTACTGTGCACAGCGCGACTGATTCGTGTCAAGCCGGTCATCCGTGGTTCTCAGTTAAAAGAGCAAAAAACAAGTTCTCCTCATTAAAAGCCGTTTTCAGTTCTGATGAACAGCAGTTGCGTTGTGGCACTATGTTATTTTGAACGGTTACTGCTTAAACTTGGTGGGATATATCTCCATGTACAAATAAAGCCTCTTACATAGTTATCTCAGCTTTGAAATTTCGTGTCAGTGCTCCTGTTTGCGCGCAACACAAAGAGCCCTGACTTGCAGTTCTTTTCTGGTTATTATAAAAAGGATGTCGCGTACAAAAACGTCATAATCCCCCGACACTCTTCTCACCAGAATATTTGCAAACTGGAATCCTAAACTTGTGATTATGCGGACGCGCAATATTTTGGATGTGTTGTTAGAGTTCCGGAGGCTTTGAGGGCGCGTCAGAAAAGCAGTTCATTGCTTTCTGGATAGATTACTCTGTCTACTAGCTGTTCTTATTGGAAGACACAATCTGGTAGGTATATAAGAACAGGCAAACAAATTAAAGTTTGCCAGCACGGAATGCAAGGAAGTCGAACTGCGAGACTGACCTAGAGGAGTCATTGTTCAGTCAGTCCAATGAAGCATGATATAAATCAGACAAGAACAAGACCTAAGACAGATAGCTGCAATATAGGCTTACCTTGTCATGCGCTGCGCTTCTTCAAATTTTTTCTTGTTGAATTTCTTAAAATTATTATTTTTGTCGATTGGCTCGAACGCAAACATTCATAACTTTTGCGTGTCAAGGGTTTCTAGTAAAACTTGGCAGAATTTTTTTCGCTCATTATGGGGTGTGCAACAAAACTCAACAAGTAAAATCGTGCCACAAGTATTGATATGGCTGCCTTTCTCACCAAGGCACGCTCATGCTATCTCAGTAATGTGTCTAAGTTTGGTTCATTGCACTTTCAGGCCTACCCTATTTCACTACCAACCACTTTTTATTGAGTCAGCTTTACAGAGCAACTTTTAAAACAATATTTAACAAAACATATAGAAGACATGACATACTTTCGAAGGCTCCCATGGGCCTAAAAATGGCTTGTGGTGTACACCACCAATCTGCGTTTATCTTTTCAAAAGTTTTGCACTATAGCTTAACGTAATACATTTAACTGGCATATTTGATGACCAGCGTTAGCCGTTATATACACGCTAGATAAAGGAAAGAAAATAGACAGCCACAAGAGATATTTTGCATTTATTCTCGAATTTGGTCCCACTTAAAACTTCTTACCGCGCAGGAATCTGAAAAGGCAAATATTTTGACCATAGCCTCAGGGCTTTTTAAAGACTTCGGTAATAGTATCTTTGATGTTCGTGATCGTGCATAATGCACGGGTTGCAGTAGTGCCGGTAAATACGTTTTTGCAGTAATTCTATCTATTTACATTTCTGCAAAATTGAGAAGTATGAGCTTCAATACAGAGAAAAAATCGTCCTTAAAGCTTACTCGCCAAATTTAGCACTTACGCATCAGAGAGCGGAATTTTCAAAAGGCAGATACGCTTAGCTTGCGTTCAGTCGACCACCATAACAAAAAAAAAAACTAGCACAAAATTGTGCGCGAAGTCGAAACACTAAGAGGAAAGAGCAACCTGCGCGCATACATACCCGGAATTTCAGTGAAACTTCTGCTACTACGACTTCATATTTCTCTTTCATTTTTCTTTGTTCAGCTCTTTACCTGTCTCTTTTTCTAAAGCGGGTAAGAAGGCCAAATGCAACAGTATAATTCGATGGAGCCAGCCTTTGGCCACCCACTACACTCCATGCCAGCCCTGAAAAAGGTTTTTGAAACGAAGACGAATACGAACAGTTAAAACATATTGGAATTTTACGCCACACGACGACAGCGGTGACGTACTGGAGATATACCCGACCTCTTCCGTTCAAGGGCGCCACTGCGCCTAATTGCGCACGTCCCCACGATACGTTTAATTTACTAAGCCCATCTCCCCTTTATATTTAATTTACTGCAACGCACCGGCAGCTCAGTGTGAAAGGTACTGACTACGCTACTGAGCACAAACTTGCGGTTGGTGAGTACGCAGGGTAACGTAGGAGACGCAAAAGCATCTACACTTGAGCGCACGTTATAGATCATTAGGCGTCCTCAATCAGTAGCCCTCCATCATACTGCCAAAATACTTGCTGTATATTTGTTATAAATTCTTAGATTTAACACATGTTTAATATTTTCGCATTGGGTATCGGGATAACAGATACCGCTGTCGGATGTCGCCCTCGGATCGCTCTCGGGTGGAGTGACATACCGCTATTGGGGGATGGACAACTAGAAACTAAAGAGCGAACAAGAGAGAGAGGCCCAGCCGCCGAGACTGCCTGAATGCAGTTATTTATTTTTAAAGCGGTTCAGATGGTTCTGCCTTCACGTTATTTCTAGTCAATCATTAAGGAGGGCTCCAGCTAACTCGAGAAGATAGCCCATACGTTGCTCAAAAAATCAATTGTGCAGAAGCTAGTTTTTCTAGCTTAAGAATTTTGCAATTTTCGGGCCAGTCTCACACGCCATTAATCATACGATGGTACTCTGTGCCCCGAACAAACAGATTTGTCTTATATATTTTAATCCTCAAAATCACACTTTCTTGTTTGTTTGGTGGTGGAACTATATTGAGGATGTTGACGAAAGCCATCCGGTACGGCACGTTCACGTGCAACGCTTTATATTGACGCAAAAGTGAGGCCTGCACACGACTACCTGCACTGCCACAACGATCATTTTATTAACGCAGTCTAACGCTGGGCACAACGCACGTGAACATATCGCGATAGGCTTAATCTTTAACAAAATTTACTTTAATGAAACAGTAGGAGCTTTGTTGGATCCTTCATCTCGTCAAACATTCAGGCTCAATTGGACTTTCAGACTCGGTATATCTTTCGTCTCGTTGGACATTCGGGCCACACGCGCGTCTGATTAGCGGCTTTCGCCAACCAGAGCGGCAAGAATGAGTCAGAGTGTTGAACGAAACAGAAAGACATATTTCAACAGGCAAAACACTGCGGAAGTACGAGGACATGTAACGTTAACGAGAGACAACATAGATCGAATACAAATGCAGGAAGGAGTTCAACTACAAAATGTACAACAAGGAGATGTAACAATGAATATTACAACGCAGGAAACTTAACTAAAAGCAAACCAGGTCGATGCATATGAGGGACAAAGTCCCACAATATTCACTGACTACGCCGGACGATGCACCGCGGTCGGAGGCGATTCCGCTACTTGTGAAACGTGGCTTTGTCGTAGGCCAGGCAGTCCGAGACGATCAAGGTTATTCGAGACCTGGGAGTACCTAGGAGCCCTCCAGTGCGGCGGCGGATTATTCATTCAGCGTTTAAAGGTCCAACGAGACGAAAGGTCCAACGCGACGAAAGGTCCAACAGTGGATATTCCGTCTCGTTGAATATTTCGTCTCGTTGGTCATTCAGGCTCGATTGGACCTTCAGACTCGGTGAATCTTTCGTCTCGTTGGACATGCAGGCTCGAGTGGACTTTTCCTCTCGTTGGGTCTTTCGTCTCGTTGGACATTCAGGCTCGATTGGACCTTCAGACTCGGTGGATCTTTCGTCTCGTTAGACATGCAGGCTCGAGTGGACCTTTCGTCTCGTTGGGTCTTTCGTCTCGTTGAACATTCAGGCTCGATTGGACCTTTCGTCTCGTTGGACATTCAGGCTCGCTGATCACGTTACGAATTGGACCTTTCGACTCGTTGGATCTTTCGTCTCGTTGGACATTCAGGCCACAAGAGCGGCCGATGGGGGTGCACACACGGTCAGAAGCCCTTTTCGCATCACGACGTCTAACGTAACTACTTGGTCTCCGCACCGAACCGCGCCAGCGCACAGAGAAACAACAACACAACGCGCCTACCGCCACCGAGTGCAGAGCTTCGCTCTTCGCGCCTTAGGAGTGGCAAAGCTACGCTCGCCCCCTCGAAAGCGCTCGAAGCTTCGACGGAAGCTGAGCGGCGGTTTTATTTTTATTTTCGTGCCAGCGAGTGGGCGAGTGTTCCAGGCTTTTCCCGCGGCGAATAGAAGCGAAATTGAATGAATCGCACGGCTGTGTCACACGTATTAGGTGCTGTGCAGTAATATTAAAAAGCTGTACGAGACTTTTAGATGTACGCCCGAGTTTGTGACAAGAAGGAAACAAAAAAACGAACACAATAAATACGTGGGGCGCTCTACCTCAAGCAGTAGGCGTGGCGTGGACAACGCGCACTACCGAAAGAAGAGGCGTGTTTCTTGTTCAAATAAAACTCTTTGCAGACAAGGGATGTGGTGGGAAACTGGAGCATTTGTAAGAAGTTTGCGAGATTTCACTGGTACACGTGTTTTGGTACGTAAACATAAGCGTTGTGCAACATAACAAGGCATGACATCAACTCCATAAACGGGGCCACAAGTGGAACGTAGGAATGTCTAGCAAGGTTCTGCTGGGCTTTGTAATGCAGAAACAGTTTGGTTAGCTCAATTTCTTGTTGTGTAGAAAGTGTATCAAGGCACAGGGGCCCAAACTCGAAGTGATTTTTCGAGAGCATCGCCAATCATAAAAAGGCACGCTACCGTTCCTCTTGCCAACCCATTGCTGCGCTTGTAGATTGTTATTATTCCTCACTATTCTCGCAAAATTTGTTCGCACACATATGCAGGTGTAGCAAAAAAATCCTGAAAGTTTCTTTAAAAACCCAAATATGAAGGCTTAACAAATCAGCCTAGGCTGTTTGGCCGCAATTCCAGTGACGCGGATGTACAGTCACGCGTCTTTTTTTTCTCCACCACTCTGAAATATTGGCCTAAATAAGTAATGAACCATCATCGCAATTTGTTCATTTTTCCGTGTCCAATTTATGCATCAATCCATCTTAAATTTCTGCTCATTTCTCCAGACTGCTCATGTTTTACCTGTTGTTATGTACTTTTTAACAAGAGGTTCGTTGACAGTAATAAACTATGGGACTCCTTGCTTGATTCTTTAACAAGGGGGCGCTGCATTATTTGCAAAGTTCATAATAAACTTCCACTTCAACTGGATAAATGCTTTTTCTCCTTGTCAGTGAAGTGGCCTCTCTGGGCAACATTTGAATTTTTTTTGTGAGCTGTGCTATATACGTCACGCTCTTCTAGGGCGCAGCGCTCCTGCTTATTTTTTCCTGAGAGTGAGGGTCTATGCATGACGGTTTAATCAGCGCTTGTGCACTTTCCTCCATCTAGTCTCGCGCTGATGCAGCAGTAGTTCATATTATAATCAACAGTGGGAATTTTGTCTCTCACGCCGAGTATTCCAGAGCTTGTCCTTGGTTGTTTGGTCGACGAACAAGGCTTTGGCGTTTGGTGTAGCTTTCGTCTCCCTCTCCTAATAACCTTTTTTTCTAATAACGCACTAAATTTAACGTACTAAAAATAACGTACTAATAACGTACTAAAATTTTGATTGAAGTTACAAAGATAATTGCGTTCCATCTTCCTGCTAACTCACGCCGAGTAAATTATTTCAACGCACAATGTTTTGAAAATAAATTAGTTTATATAAAGCATTTTTTTTCTATTCTATAGCTAAGGCCTAGCTATAATTTATTATCAGCAAGTGAAATTATATTAAATTCTAATCTTAGTTTTGCAAACTTGCTTCACAATCCTATGCGCATTTTAATACGTGCCTTTGAAGTGTTTTCCTGTGCACCACCGCTTAGGGTAATATGACTTTTTGTGTGCAAGTAGAAATTATAATAATAATGTAGGTGATGGTACTTTCACAGGTTCGAGCAATTGCGGACCGTAAATTAGCTGCTCGTTGAATTGGTTGTTTTAGACAAAACTTTATGAACTATTTCACATTTTAGTGCAAACATATTGGATTACAGGAAATAAAAAATTGCATTTTTATTCTTCCAGGAGCGCTTCCTTCTTCATCAGAGCAGAAGAGAAAAGCACAAATATCGATGTCGCGATGAAGGCTCAGGCAAAAAAATTAAAACTCAGTTACGTGGCCGTGCCGGATTTCGATATGGGTGCATTTAATAATATAACAGCCTTGTCGAGAGTGTTATTTAAGGGCAGAGTGAGTATTGTTTGCTACTTGTATCCTGAAAACATTGTAGTTGGGTCTTCAGTGCATCTGGACTTTCAGCAGTGCCTGCGCTTGCCCATGAGGAAGCCTTGACTACATTAACACGCTAAAGAACCACTGGCCAATGTGGTATGAGGTTTCAGTTTGTTTCGCTTATGATGCAATATATTTCCTATGCCTCCCCGCAGAAGCACTCGAAGACGCATGTGTTGCCTCTTAAAGGGACACGAAAATGAATTTGTCAAGCTCGTGTTTTGGCTTCTTCTGCGTACACTGGCTCAAATTAGCACATTTTTAATAGTTTATCCGGTTGACAAGTCGGTAATTATTTTACAAAGGGCGAAAGAAGAAAACCTACCATGCGCGATTTGCGGCGGCCGCACCAACTAAAGGCTGTGACGACGGGAGGAGACGCACCGTGATTGGACGATATGCAAGGTTAGCATTCGAACACGTTTCGGTATTGGTTCTGTAAAACAACATGCTTGACATCCGACGGCATCTTTGGATGGGCATTCTAGATATCTCAGTAATCGTCGTACCGCGCTTCCGCCATGTTGTCGGCTGTAAAATGCATCACATAAGCTTCCCAGGACGGCTTCGCATCGTAGCAATCACTAGCCGAGACCTACGCAGTGAATGAACGCCCTCCGCGTCCCCGCAGACGCTCAAATGCCATGCCCTTTTCCCCATATTCGAAGCTTCCCTCACTCATGCCTGTATCGTAAAAAGCATGTTCTCACCAGGCCAAGGGTCTGTTGATTCTGGCCTGTGCCCACTGCCCGCAAGCCGTCGGTGCTTATGGCAACAGCACGCCAACGAGAACTCACTGGGGTGCCGTGTCAGCCTGCGCGCGTTCTATGAACTAGTTTGTGGAGCATTGAACGTTGCGGCCCCAAAAAAGTGAAGTCGGTAGAGAAAACATCAGCCGAAAACAAAAAAGTCAACTTATAAAAAGAACAACTGTACCCGCGGGGATTCGAACTTGTGACTTGCAAAACAGTTGGAATAACATACTTAACGCCTCACACCACTCGGCCACGGGCGAGCGCTGCTGCCCTTAGAAATATAGGGTATATAATGTATAACCAGTTTACATTTTTATTTAGTTTTAGAATTTTAGAATTTGAGCAAGCTTAGGTGACTATTTGTTGTATAGCGCTCGTGCAGTAAGCGTCTCCCAAACTTCCACAATATCTCACGTCTAGCAATTCCATTTATTAAAAGGAAAAGCGTTCGCAGATGCGTAGTCGTGCTCCTGACCGCTGTGCTTGTTCGCCCAGCGCAAAAAAGTGCTTCCCGCGCCCTAGTTTTACGCTGTACGGTGAAAGTATCAGTTGATTTTATTTCCTTAGTACCTGTGTTGACTTCGCTGACTCTTCTCCCGCCTTCAAGTAGCCTTAGATTTTCCTACTGGCGTAACAGTCAGCGAAGTGTCGCATGTGCGCTTGTGCAGCGCTTGTGTAAAGTGACCTCGACTTGGAGCTAGGTACAGTGTACAAACTAACAAACTAAGGAAACGCACACTCTTGCATTCACCAACGTGCCGTGGCTTAGTTTCAACTGAGCGAACGAATTGCGACGGCCCGTCGGCGGCCGGGGACTAAACGGTGTACCATAAACGCTGGGCCGTCTTACTCGATCGGAAGGTCGGCGAGCCGTGCAGCAGCGCAGCCAATTGCCAGCTAATCTTCTCCTGACGTCACACGAAAACGCCACAGAAAATGGGTGAGGGTGCAGGGAGGAGTACAGCGTTTTCGAATTGATTTTTCTAATAAATTCGCGTAAACGCGCTCCGAGTGGTCGAAACAGGGTCTAGGGACTCCGAACTACAATTTCCGCTCGTAATCCCGCTATGTTTACCAATAACTTCAGTGTCCCTTTAAAAGGACACTGGAGTGATTTGTAAACATTGCGGGATTACTAGCGCAAATTGTAGTCCATAGTCCACAGGACATGTTTCGACCACTCTGAGTGCGTTTACCCGTGAATTTGTTTAGTAGAAAAATCAATTTGAAAATTCTGTCCTCCTTTCTGCATCCTCACCCATTTTCTGTGGCATTTTTGTGTGACGTCAGGAGGAGATGACTTGGCTTGACTGCGCTACTGCACGGCTCGCCGACCTTCCGACAGAGCCAGTCGGTCCAGCGTTTATGGTACACCGTTTAGTCCCCGGCCGCCGACGGGCCGTCGCAATTCGTTCGCTCAGTTGAAACTAAGCCACGACACGTTGGTGAATGAAAGAATGTGCGTTTCCTTAGTTTGTTAGTTTGGGTTGCTCCACACAAGCGCTGTACAAACTCACATGCGACGCTTCGCTGACTGGTACGCCAGCAGGAAAATATAAGGCCACTCGAAGGCGGGAGAAGAGTCAGCGAAGTTAACACACGTACTAAGGAAATAAAATCGACTGATACTTTTACCGTACAGCGTAAAATTAGTGTGCAGGAAGCACTTTTTGCGCTGGGCGAACAAGCACAGCAGTCAGTCCGGAGGTTTTTTATGGAAACCAGCAAAGCAAATCCCTTTCATCTATTTAAAAATGGTGTGACACTTTTGATGTTCCTCTTAGGCGCTCATTAAAGACTAAGGTATCATTCACCACCGCTATTTCTGCCTTCACATTTCTGTTTTCTCCTTCATTTTACTCGTAAATTTGATGTGCAATAGGTTGCAGCTCAGGGCAATGTTGATTCTTTGTACCTACATTTCGCAGAACCCATTATTTTAACTTGCTGTTTCTTTCTATTGAAATTAGGGGTCTATAGGGGCGAAGTCCGTTAAAGACTGGAGCTGTTGGCGTCTGCTGTTGTCATGATTGTAATCGTCGTCTCACGTAGTCGCGGTACTAAAACACCGGGAAACTCATTGATTAGCCGCGCTCGAACGTAACGCGTACTAAAAAACACCGGCACACTAATTCGCCTCACGCTGGAGCGCTTCGTAACGCGTACTAAAAAAATAACTGGAACACTCGTTTATGGCTCGCGCTAGAGAGCTTCGTGCTTTAAAGACAGACTTTTACAGAAAAGCCGCATGCCTGTACCTCCCAAGCGATTCATCTCCATTGTCAAAAACGCCAAGCCACCAGGAATACTTATACAGTGCTGCTTTACCCCTCCACAGGTCTCAGGGTAGTGGAGATGGCTCGGGATTTTTTATGGTAAATAAAGAATAAAAAATTTCTTCATATTCCGCCAATGCCTCCGCTTTCGAAATTTTTTAGAGGATTGCGGCAAATGGGAACAAGCAGCACCGATAACATGTTATTGCTTCTTTGGTGCTAGGCTTCCTTTCCCCTGAACGATTTCAGAATTTAAGAAAAGGCCTTAAGGGCTTGCCAAGTTAAAGTTCTTCAGACCTGTCCGGTTGGACTACCCAGGAACGAACTCCCTAACTGGGCACTTACCGGTGGAGAGAATAATTTTCTCGTCAACGCTGATGTTTGGTGAGCACGGCTGAGTAAGGCAAGCATTTATAGTGATCGCAAGAAGAGATCGTGTTTTCCATAGCCGATCGGCTTCGCTATCTTCATCGGAAACACCGCGGAGCACACACACACGCACACACACACGCAACAGAACACATACAACACAACACACACACAAACACACGCAACACAACACGCACACAACACACGCATAACACAACAGCACACGACACACACACCACAGCACACACCGCACGACAAACACAACACATACACAAACACAACACACACGCAACACACCCTCACACACACATACGCACACTGTCGATGTCATCATGTTTCATGGTTTTTTGACAAATTAGTCCCAGTGTGTAATATATTGCACATCTGATAACTTTTCAACGAAATGCCATACCAAATAAAGAATGACATCACAATTATCTTTGCACTAAAATAAAGTTCATATTCAAAAATTCACTGGTGTTTACTAGTACATGGCTAGGGTCTCAGAAGGATAGGGTAGCCCAGTTTATCACGCAAACATCAATCACCCGATAAGCTTATCACAATAAACATAAAGCATCTGACAGTGCACTTCAATAACAACTGTATAGACAATGCGCACACAAATGACCTGTAAAGCACATACATACCGAAGTAAAAATCACGAAGCATAAGGAAAAAGTGGATAACCGTTGTAATATGATTTTTATGATTGTCAACCGGGAAGAGACCACACAAAATAACATGCAATGCAAAACTTAACCGTTGAGTTTGATTGAACCCAATCGTTTACACGTTTTATCAGTTTACTAGCAGAAGTTACCACTATAAATAGCACCACAAACTGCTGTTTCCCTTCAAAGTGCTCAATATTGTGGATAAACGAAAATTTATCATCCAGGAAGAGACCTCAATATTTTCTTTTTTTGTTAATTGGGGCGTTGTTCCAGGTTCCATAGTTCGATTAAGCGTACGGGTGCCGCCACGGACTATGAGTTGGAAAACTACAGGCGTAGGTTCCTCACTGCTACAATGGGTGGCGCCACATCCTCGGCCGGCACCTTGTGCGACTGTGACTGTTTCCCCGCACTGTTTCCACGCAAAGACGCTCGGCACGGTCTCTATCTTGTGCACCGCCAGCGTTGTATACTAGAGCGAAAAAGTAATTCGCAGTGCACAACATTATGCTTAACATGTGGGATCGGAATGTGCGCCTGTTGCAAGGCTATCAATGCAGATAAAGGTCAAACGAAGGATCAGATTTTCTGTATGGTCTGTGAAAGCAAGTGTCATGGCTTTTCTCATAATTCATGACACCGCGCATTTCATTTATAGATGTCTTTTGGCATTATAATGATCCCATCGATGTAAGCCTCACTAACCTATAAAACTTTCGTATCATGTGCGTGCTGAGTTATTGTAATATATACAGATAAATGTACTAAACAATAAATGTACTAAATTTGACAATTGCGGGACACCAACAGCAGTCACAATTACTGTCATTTGCCCTTAGAACCTGATATTGTTCCAGAAGCCGCATGAAAATAGATCTACATATACCCCAGGGAATCCTAAACAAGATAACTTATTCATCAACACAGTATGGTCTAGTGTATCAAATGTCTTTTGTAAAGCTAAAAAAGCCTGACTACAACTTCATCAATTTGATTGGCTCATTTGCATTGTCTGAAAGGTCTTCTAGTAGACTGGAACCCTCGCAAACTCCTATTGCACATTTGGTAGACGTTTGTATTTTCCACTAAATGAAGTCATTCGTTTATGAATACTTTTTTCCCACAAACATGATACGGAGGTTCATCAATCAATCATGCTTTGACTTCGGAATCTAACAGCTGTATAGGCAAAAGACGTACTAAAATTAGTTGCTAATGTATGCGTCTCTGCCTGGAAAGTTGGTAGTACTAGACTGGTGGATACCACTTCCTTTTGTTCTCCCGCTTAATTATTAAACTATGTTCAAGGTTTTCGCCGGGTCTTTACTGCGTTTCTTATAACTCATTTTTGTAGTACCAATTTTATACCATTTCATAACTTAGCGATGAACTTATTTGTCAACTGACGGAATCCTTCCTTTAGAGCCAAGTTGAATGGGTTGCTGTTTTTTACATCAGCGCTACAAGGGTTCCTTTAGAAAACTTAGTTCCATTATTTCATACTTTATGTAAGGCCTTCAACCTTTCGTCTATTCAATGTAACTTATTCAGTGCATTGCCGCTACATTTTCTGAAACTTAAATATAAATCTGCCATAGGCCTGTGAATGTGCCTTCTGAATGAGGGAATCCCAACTGAAATCATTAACAAACTGATCCACTTTTCTTGTGTCAATTACGTATATAGGCCTAGTGTGCTGGTACGGTGGCGCCACTGAATCTGAAGAAGTGGCGACCCTGTCGATCCATGCCGCATCTTTTGCTCGTACCGCGCTTCACCGGTCCTCGTATCCCGTGCGGACGGCCAGCGTGACTGCGCGAAGTGAGCGTGCGTGCGTCATTTGTACTGCGGTTTCCAATAAATAGGGCGACATGAGGAATGCTGAAAAATAAAGGCAACTTCAGCTCACACAGTCCCATTTATTAAAATCCTCACTGTTACGTCAGCCAGCGACCACACCAGCAAACGAAACGGGGCCGTTTATATAGCCCTCGAACATGGTGGGATTCAAATCAATAGTTGCATGCACATGTGCGGTTGAGACTAAGCAGGAGATATGAAATATAAATTTCAATCCGTCAGCGGTTTTTGCTAATACCCGAGAGCACAGTTTGGGTAATGCCTGGCATTGTCACCATAACGCACAGTAGGAGGTCGAAGTTAACGCGTAGTATTAGTGAAACTGTAGACCATTTGTCGAGTGAAAGTATTAGGACATAAAGGAAAAAAGAATACAAATAAAAATGAAATTGATATATCAAATTTTACCCTATTAGCAACAATCACACTTTTAGTAAAACGATCTTATAAAAAAGCCGGAAATACTACCCGAACAAGACAAAAAATTATTAGAACGCACCAAACGCCAAATGCCTTGCATTTGCACAAGAGGGCCTAATTAGCGAAGTTAACACATTTGTCGTACAATAGCGTAAATGTATGTTATTTGCATAAGAAAAACTGTAAATATCAATACAGCTAGAAATAAACTAATGAAACCAAAACCAATTCGCCGAACTCACCTGTTTATTCATTCCAAGATAGCACAAACCGAAAAATGCAAACACGAAAAAATCACAAAAACGCCGATGTGGCTGCAATTAGAAGCCTCAAGATAAACAGAAGTGTTGTAGGAATCCATACACAGCAGACGTACAGTTCTCTAAATTTCTCGAATTTTATCGATATTCCACCTACATAACCCTTGTTTCGTTTCTGCACTTGGCAAACACAGTTTTCTTTCTTTGTTTACCGAGGAAGCTGCTGGAAAGCTGTTGGCCACGTACCCATTAGGTTCTTCTCGAGTAACTGCCAACATTTGTTGCTCGAAGCCTGATAAGATGTGAGCGTAAGTAGTTACGAGCGCATAACTCGTATGAAAATTATATCAATGCAAAGTATTGAACTACTACACTAGAAACCCCTTTTACCCTCCTCAGTTCTACGTATTATCGGCTGCTACGCTGTTTTTGTCTAGGCCCAGCGCAGCTCACACAGTCGCATTTATTAAATCCTCACTGTTACGTCATGCGTCAGAGTAGGTTCCGAGATCGTTCATCGCAATCTGACACTCTGAAGCCTTCCAGGCAACATGAGCGGACCGACATTTTGACGTTTGAAGAGCATTGGCCACGCTTGGCTGCGGAATGGACTGCATGAAGCCACGCGCGGGTGCAGTTTGTCACACGCCCCTATTTTACTGTATGCTATCATCATCGTGACTCTGCTTACAACGGAAGTTTCACTTCGGAATGCCGGAAGTGCGTGCTGGACATAAAAGCCCCAATGTAAGGTTAGCAGGCGCTCTCGTGGTCATCGTGCGGTTCAAACTTCGAGAACACCGTGCAACTTTCTACCACGAACTTTGTCAGGCATTGATGGCGTCAGGAAAGCGAGACGCGCTTTTACTCCAGAAGAAGCTTCACATACTAAACGCAGTAATCAAGCAGCCAGTCCAGAAGAGTGTCGACATCGCTAGGTACCTCGCATTGCCCCACGTGTTTTCCAGTGATCACCAAAGCAGTAATCCTACGTTCTCATGATTTTTAAGGTTCGAAAGCCAAAGTTGCAGAAATACTTGGTTGCAAGTCAAAGCTAGATTGTTTTCGTTCATTATTGAGGTTTCCTTAGTTCTGCGTTTTCCTGGTTGTTACGTTTTGTTTTCCCGGTTCGTTGAAAAACGTATGAATGGGGTTCGACTGTAATACATTATCATATTATCATGCTTCTGTAACGTATATTGAAGTTGAGCGAGACAAGCTTTAGTATGGTCTGCAAAAGGCCTGTACACTGCTATAACGAAAAACATTAGCTCCTAGTCTCGAACAGTAATCGCCATTGCCTCCGCTTCTAAAAAGTAACGTGCTTTCTCTTCACATAGCCAAGAACTTTTAACATACATCAAAACACCTCCTCTCCTTCTGCCATGCACGCAACAATGAAAACTGATAAAAGCTGTGCATTTGATATAGCCTTGAAGCTTAGAAATCTACATTAACCTCGGTAAAAACAACCGCATCTTCCTTGTGGTGTATTTTCGGTACAGTCCTACAACATCCCAATACTTTTGTGGACTTCTAACATTCGCATAAATAATTTTAAAGCTTCGTTTTTCACCTCTAAAATGGTTTTCGCAGTATTAAATGTGCATATTACTTGACATACTTCAGAAAGTCCACCCTTGCTATTCTGATAAAAGGTGCATACTCTTGTTTCCTCACGAATAGCTTACCCTTCCTCAGACATGTTATTTTGTACGATTTCTCTTTCGCTTTTGTAGCCATCCCGAACAGTGCTTTGCAGTGAGCGATCACATTTTGTTTAATATAAATGCTCCTTCAGCCACCTCGTTTTACAAGCCACGTGTTCCTTATCGCTGTACTTGATTATCCCGCAAGTATTCGATGGATCATTCCTTCCTTAGCCCTAATCTGGCGAATAGATTTGATATGGTCATCCAGAGGTTCAGTCAGCTCCCGTCGTTTCCCCAACAACCAAAGCGGGTTTCTCAAGGTTTCCTTTGGAATGTCCGGTACACGTGGAATTCAAAGTTCTTTCTCTACGAACACTCCTTCGAATTAGTACGTCAAGTTTTACTTCTTCCAGCAGCTTAGACTGTTGCTTTAGAAGAGCCGTCTGTGATAAGATGCTTTTTTCTCTGCAATCTCTTTGGTTCATCAATGAAGGTCTGCAGTAAGCTATCGTAATGAGCAGACGTGTGATCCACTGAAAGTTCTATCGTCGTCACCTCTTGCCGTTGTTCCTTGAGTTAAGCTAGCCTATCTTCGTGCTTCTTTGTCTGAAACTTGTTTGTCTTTTCTAGTTTACCTAGCCGCTTATTGTTATGTGTAGTTTTTGTTGTCACTGACATAACATTGGCCAGAATATCTTTCAGCGAGGGCCGACCACCACCATCAGTGTTCTGTGGCCGACTTTCGCTGTGTGTCCTTAAGTCCCTTGTGGCACCTGCTAAAGAGGGAAGAAGCCTCAAGCTGCGATATCGCTTCCGTTTTTGTTACCGCTGAACATTGGCCCACGTGATAACATTTTTTTGCAGCTAAGGCATTTGAAGCTGTCAGCAGAAACAGCCCTCGTGCAGCCAAGACAACTTTCCGGAGTAGTCATTTCAATTGAACAACAACGAAGCTGGTAAACAAATCCAGCGAAGCGTAGCGAAACAGTCGTGAATCAAGAAATGTGACCACACTTACCTAACATGATAAGCGTAACAGGTATGAGTACTGTTCGTGTGTTCCTATCGACTGCAACTTCGCCGTTGTCGTTGCTTCATTTTATGCCCGTGGTTTCCCCGCTGTACGTTGGCGATTGGTCCGTCTGGAGTGACGACACTGGCAAAACCCGCGAGCACTGTCGCTGTCTGTTGTGGCGGTGGAAAATCGTCTGTTGACCTGGCCGTGATTATCATCGACTGCGGCGGCGTTTGTCGACGCTTCGGCGGGCTTCCTTGAATAGCGGCAGGCTTCCCCCGATGACCAAGAGCGGCCGCAGGAAAGTCTAAAATGATAAGCGGAACGTTTTGTCATGCGCCCCGCCTGGTCTACGTCGAGGCAGTCATGGCGAGACTGCCTGTACTGTATCGGTTTGCCTCGATATGTAAGGAACACGTCATTTATGTTACAACTCTTTTGTGTGAAAAGTGTTTCCCCAAGTACATAATTTATTTAGCTGTTGTGTAACATGTTCAAGCACCCATTGCACAATGGGCCAGGAATAAAAAAATCTCAGTAACATAAATATAAAATTTCTCGAACCGCGTCGCCTAGTCAGCATCTGTTATTTTGAAAGCAGTGATATTCGAGCACCGGTCGCACACACGTGTGTTGTGGCGGCACGTGTGACGGATTAGTTGGGAGACTCCGTGAAGCGCAGCTGGGTCGTGCGAAAACTGTGCAGCCACAGTGTTTGGATCTTTTATCTAATACCTGCGCTTTGTTGGTGATAGAAACACTCTGTTTCTTACAAACGCAGGTGACCCCTTCGCTGTTGGTAGTCCAACTAAACCTCCATTTTAATTCCCGGTAATGAGCACCACTGGCCCCAACTTCCTTCCGTGATCGAAAGCCGACATCGTTGCCCGTTTATACCGCAAGCGCTACATGTAAATTTTCCATGGGGTTATTTGTTGTTTGTTTATGATTTATACGTTATTCTCTTACAGTTTATTAGGCGCTCTATCCTCTGCCCTCAATGAAAATATTTGATCTATACAGACACCGAAGCAACCAGTTGAGGAAGCGGGAAAAATCCTCAGCATTTTCGGCTTAAAGATGCTCCAGTACCCACTTCTGCATAAGCAATATAACAGATGAACACTGAATTTACCTGATTTCTTCTCAACACTGCTCAGTTCTTTTTAATTTTCACTTAATCATCACCTGTGTATACGGTTGTACCGGTTGGCCTTGCGGGCGCGTGAAAGTTGTGTAGAGTTTGCCCAAATGTTTTTAATGCGCTGTTTTCAAAATAACCATAAAAACCTAAAGCTACGTGCATGCAACTGTACCTGAAGGTCTCAAAAAACAAAATTTCTTTCGCGCAATTTCTGTGTCTACCCTGAGCTTATAGACCCATTCTTTGATAGTATTCAGGTGGTTAAGGGCAGCAGTCCTAAAAGATACATTGAACTGCTAACGCCATATTGGCCTACAGTTTTTTAAAACGTGATCTGAAGCTCACTGAATAGAAAAAAAGTTTTAAGAAGGTCAAGCAGAAAAAGAAATCCCACGCCATGTCCAATCACGTGAAACCTGGAGAGGGGCGAAGCATGCAATGTATAAGTGCATTTTTGGAGCCTTGGCGTTTTTGCCAAAGGAGGAGGAACCGCCGGGGGGTAAAGGTATACAGCTTTGCTGTAAAACCTCTCTCATCTTTGAAGCATCAGGCTTTCTAGAGCGATGCGTAAACGAGGGTCGCGGTGGTTTTTAAGTACGCGTTTAGAAGCGCCCCAGCACGAGTTGTAAACAAGTGTCCCGGTGTATTTTTAGCAAGCGTTACATTCTGGCGCCATGCGTAAACACGTTTCCGGGTGTTTTAGTACCGTGACTACGTCAGACGAACGATGATTACGACGACGACAAGAGACACGAACAGCCCCAACCCCGAAGGGGCTCGCCCCTAAAACACAAAAAACGAGTCACAATACCCAAGATATGACCTTGTGAATGGTAGCCAACGTTTTTTAGTGGCCATTAACCCAACAGCCGGTGTTAAGAAAGGCTTGTTTAGGGTTAGTTGCCAGTATTGAATTTCAATTTCTCGTGCACTGACTAAAGAAGAAACGGGGCAGTGGAGACAGGCGTTGCGTCCGTGCCCAACCAACGCATGGTTGTCGTTCCCTACCGTAATAGGTTGGTTCGGGGCAATACGTATTTCAGTACACATAAAATAATCACTCAAAACGCATGGTTGTCGAGGTATCTCCCTTGCTTATCGTCCGAGTATGGCACCCCCCTATTCTCGTGAGAACCAGCCCATCGGACCACAGATATCCGTAGGACGTCCGTTTTACAGCCGAACGTCCAAGTCCCGCGTTCGACATCTGGCGGACGTACTTCGGATGTATTTTTCTGGGAAACGTGAACGTTCGTTTAATTTGGTCCGACGGACGTCCGAGCTACGTTTGTGCATGGACGTTTACTGTGGTCCGCTGAGCGCCCATCGTACGTCTGCATGGTTCAAGCAATATTCCGCAGTCATGTTAATAACTTCTCGTTATTAGCCCCGAGTTAATTATGTTTTCTATATTCTTGCTTCCTGCAGCGGGCGTAACCCTCACGCATAAAACACTCGATGCGGCCGGGCTGAAAAAAGGACAGCAGATTTCGTAAAGTTTTATGAAAACAGTTGGGTTGATATACAATGTTGTATTGTTTGATTTGCTGCTAATTAGGCTAAAATGTATTCTTTTTGTAAATAAATTTTGTTTGTCTTTTATGCGATGCAAAGCCAACACTGTGACAAGCCACGTCAAGCCGTAGCCATTCGCTTATGTGTGCGACAGTGCGAGTTGCGAAGCGCCAACTAGCTTCCCTGCTGCTTCCTTCTAGACATCTTTTTGAGTCCTCAACGAAAGGTAAGACATTTTTATAAGTGCCAGTGAGTGGGGAGGGGGCGGCAAATTGTCTTTAGCTTTCCGTGTACTGCAAACGCCGTACGCTGTGCCGAAGTTAGGCATAACTGGCTTAACGCGTTTTGAATGAAAGTGCCAACGTACTCAGGGAATCATCTTTTCTTCGCAATCATAGGCGCGATAAATTAGTTATACTGTTTCCGTAAAGCTATCAGCGGTACGTGCACGTGCTCTCGTTGAAAGACAAAGTCGTTGAGTATGCCGGCGTTCGCTTCAGCCCGGCGCTACCTACGACGTGGTGTGCGCAGTTACTTTTACGTCCACTCAAGTTAACGCAAAGGGTTGTAACAATTTTTACTGTGTGAGCTCGTTGCGGAGATGCGTTATGCATTGGCCTTGAGGTGAAATGTAGGCACGGTGTAGCGAAACGTGTAAAAAGCCGTACGGTGCGTTTTAGGTGGGTGATTTCACGACCCCAGAAGAGAGGACGCGGCCGTAGTGTTTACGCCGAGGTGCCTTTAGTTTGGCTTATTACGGCGAACGCGGCGAAGTAAATGCATTTTGCGGGCGTGAGCATGAAGCGTGTACTAATATATTAACCGTGCTTGCTGTATGCGCTTGTATACGCACGTATCCGTCAATACCCGCCGCGGTGGTTCGGTGGCTAGGGCGTAGTTCTGCTGTGCCCAAGGACGCGGGTTCGATTTTCCGCCGCGGCGGCCGCTTTTGTGATGGGGGGCAAAGAGAAAGTGCCCGTGTGTACGACATTTAGGCGCACGTTAAAGATACCCAGGCGGTCAAAATTAATCCGGTGGCCTCCACTACGTCGCGCACACCTCATAATTGATAGATGCCGTCAAAGCGCGTTAGTGAAAACGTATGTTTATATTGTAGAATATGCGGCTGGCATACAACAGCTTTGCTCGATGCAACCGAGGTATGCACTTTTTCCTTTTTAATTAGGCTAGGCATTTGTTCTGCAGTACCCTATCCGCAAACTGCTTATGCTAGTGCCCAAGACAGTGCAGCTTGTCACTAATATCGAGGGAATCTAGCGAAGCACTGCGAATTCTACTAGTTTCAGCTATCATTTCGCTTTGTACAAGTTTTCAAGAGTCAAAACTTTAGTTCGCCATGAATTGATGACAGAAGCATGTTCCGACATAAAACCACAACAGTAAAGAATCCCCATGCCTCGTAAAAATTTTTTGAAGGGTGCAGTCAAAAGTACTTCAAACATCATTGGTATTTGTTGGCATGCCACTACATTAGCTGTAGAGTCGAGCCAACCAAAATAGTTCAAAAGCAGGCTAAAATTCGTTTTGTGTGTCTAATAGTGTAGCCGTATATAGGACAAAACCATGAAATTGTTGCTTTTGGTTTTGCAGGTGCTGACCGAGGAGTTGGGGAAAATTTTGAGCCAAGATGTTCCTGGCATGAAGCACGATGGGCACGTGAAAGGTTGTACTTACATTGGAGGTTATAAAGCGTTAAATAAAGAATTTTCAAGCTTTGCCACTTCGTTTCATCTGGTTTGCATGCCATACTTTGCAACATGTAATCTGCAGTGTGCTAGATCTATTTCATTCAGCATATTTGTTTTCAGCAGCCTGTTTAACTGTTCAATACTTCACTTTTTCAAGCTAACTGTTTGTTCTTTAGCGTGCATTGCTGGAAGTTTTGTCTTAGAAATTTAATGGAAATATCCCAAACATACCCTGTATAGATTCATAAATCTTAGTAGTGTAGGTTTCAATTTTCTATAATAAACTTGAGAATCTGTGCTTGCTGTAAATTTCAGCGCTTTATTGATAACATGCTTGAAGCTCCAGCTTTAATACAAAAGCCCCTTCTGTAGCTTGTTTTGACAAAACCCTGATTATAAATGCTTGTACCATGCACTGTGTGGGCCGACAACTCCACACCCTATTCATATTTTTCTTGGCAAGAGTGGGAGCAGTGATGTTTGCGGTAGCATAATACAGTGGAAAGTTGCGAGCTTATTATCGTAACCGCTTTTCAATACGGAACCATGCGTACACTGCGGGCTGTCATGTTGAAGCATCCTTTTCACCGAGTTGGTAACTGCCTACTACAACTTATTCATATTTATGCTGACACAAAGCATGGACTGAATGCATAGTCCTTATTGAAAAGCCGTGACGGTAAGCTTGCAACGTTCCACTGTATTATACTTCTGTAACATCACTGTTTGCGCTCTTGGAAAGACATATGAATAGGGTGTGGAGTTGTCTGTCCACAGAGTGCATGGTGCAAGCATGTATAATTAGGGTTGTGCCAAAACTAGCTACAGAAGGTGCTTTTGTATCAAGTATTCGTAAAGCTGGAGTAGTGCTTCAAGGCATGTTATCAATAAGGAACTGAGGCTTACAGCAAGTACAGGTTCTCCCTGATACGAAAAATTTGGGACCAGAAACGGACGTCTGGCGGACATCCAATACCCGCATTTTGTTATCCCCTGGACGTCCCCTGCACATCTCGGTTTGGAAATGTCTGATTTTGAACATCCGCCGGACGTCGCAAAATCCGGCTGGGACGTCTGTCGGACGTTCGTAGGATGAGCAATTCCTTTGCATCGGACCATCCCACGGACGTCTGTAAAACGTCCGCTGGCTTTCTGCGGATGTCTGATGGATGTCCAAATGTCCGACACCGGATGTCCAACGGATGTTCGATGGACGTCTGTGGTCCACTGGGAGTGTACAATATATTGCACACTCGTCATCAGCGCCATAGTGGTTTTCCAACAGCCCTAGAAGCACAATTCTCCTGCGCAAAGAATTCTCGTGAAAACCAGTGTACAATATATTGCACACTCGTCATCAGCGCCATAGTGGTTTTCCAACAGCCCTAGAAGCACAATTCTCCTGCGCAAAGAATTCTCGTGAGAACCAGTGTACAATATATTGCACACTCGTCATCAGCGCCATAGTGGTTTTCCAACAGCCCTAAATACAAAATTTCTCCTGCGCAAAGAATTGCGCAGATATGTGCTGCCATCTATCGCAGAGTTGGAGAAGTCGACTGCGCGGTTCTTTTTCGCTCTATTTTTAAGTTGGCCTCCGTTCCCATGAAGTCGTTCTATTCTGCCCTGCCAAGTAAGATGCTCTTATTTTCTTACCGCTTTACGGAATGGCTTCAAATTTGTCTTGAATAGATTCTTGAATGTGTAGGGATCATCTAGAACTCAATTTGTTTTTGTGGAAACGTGTATTTTGCTTGTTGTCGCGCTGAATTCGTTTGTGTAGATTGTATTGCACACTGGGATCGAGGTACATTG
Organism: Haemaphysalis longicornis; assembly: GCF_048455015.1. Taxonomy (NCBI): domain Eukaryota; kingdom Metazoa; phylum Arthropoda; class Arachnida; order Ixodida; family Ixodidae; genus Haemaphysalis; species Haemaphysalis longicornis. The sequence goes on from NW_027526385.1 coordinate 166,240,207, forward strand.
CCTTACGTATTTTCGAGTGTGTACGCCTTATGTACTGTTACGATGAGCGGGCATTATTTGATATTTATGTCTACCAAATAAGCTTTTTTTCGGTTTAAAATACCACGTTATCAATTTATTATTATCAATATCAATTTATCAATATCAAGTACCAATACAACGAAGACTGTGAACTGTTGCAGGCCACAAACAAACACCGGCTCAAACTGCTGGATTTTAAACTGCTGCTTGCTCACCATTTGCTGAGAGAGGAACCGGACGTTTGTGAAAGCGACGAAGAACCAGCACCCAAACGATCTGCGACCATGAAAGCACCATTGCCTCCTGTCTCTTTCAGGACAGCGGGCTCCAGGCACATGCCCGAGCTTTCTGAACAAAACTCACCGTCAAGGCGCCGTAACCCCGGATGCTCTCAACGCACGAAGTTTTGGTGCACTTGCTGCGACGTTTTTCTTTGTTTACCTTCCTCAAAAAACTGCTTCAAGCAGTTTCATAGCTAGAATTTCCAGCTAGAGAGCTGTCTTTTCTTTTAATACGTGCAATATGTGATTTTTTTCGTGCACTGAATGCCGGTGTGCAATATATTGCACATGCCAAGGTAGGCGAACGGTAAATTTAGCATAAATAAAATTTTTTTCTTGCAATTTCCTGGGTACAATGGGCTTATGTACACCTTTTGTTCTACTACACACGGCAGTTTGTTTGTCGGGTCTCACGAGGCTATACATTTGATTCCTTTAACAGAGCTGCCACAGAGATAGGAATCCACGCTTTTTATCGCAATGCCGCTATAGAGTGCACTTTTCTTAATTTTCTCCCTCTTCTCTCCGATTTTTATGTTATGTTTTAATATTTACGGCGCTTTATTTAGGATGGAAGGCACTGATGGACTTAGATTTTTTAGGCGTTATACGAATATGGGGCATCATTAGAAGTGCTTCTGAAAACTGAGGGAATTTTTTTGTAAAAAGTGCAGTCGGTCGCACACAAAACAAATGCTTGAAATAAATTCAGAAAGTGTTTACAAACCATAGACGTTCGTACTGCACCGGAATACCGTTTAAATGTGTGTTCTTATTTTGTTTTTCAGTATCTGAGAAACGTTGCCGAAACGGCCTCCAAATACGACAATTCTTTAGCTATAGGAGTGACACCCACCACTCACCCCGGAAAACTTAAAGCTCTGTTCAGTGAATTTGGGTAAGAATGAATTTTCTGCCAATACATATTAGAACTTCTACGATTCGATCTGTTATGGTTTAAATGACGAAAGTGTTCACCGAGAAACGTCATAAACGCTCACAGCACTCTGTTTCAACAGCGGCCAGTTTTCTGTACTGGCTAAAGAGCAGTGTATTTTTTTTAATTTATTTAGTAATACTGCTTACCCCAATGAACGGGATTGTAGCTGAGCGGTTAATACATAGATACATGTGTACACGGTTGGATGAGAAAACATCAAAACAACATCAGAGTACTTCATTGCAAACAATGCAGCGATCACCCGAGCTCGGCTTCGACATTTAACGTAAGTGCATTTATCACACAACGTGAGGAACATGGATTCGAAGCAAGATTTAAGAAATCATCTAATAACTAATAGAAGAAAATTGAAGCACTGATACGCTTTGAGAACAGCAATTTAAAATTTCAAGATGAATCTGGAATCTTTCAATGTCGTCTTGTGTAACCACATGTCTTTAGGTAATTCCAGTTTAATATGGTCCGAGGAACAAAGGAGTACTTAAATAAATTGTTTCGGTTCCTAAATGGCACTAAACTAAACGCGTGTCGTTGCCTTGTGGCGTACCCTGAAAAAAAAACTCAACATAATCAGATGTTCTGCTGTGGAGCCTGCTTTAAACCAATTTTAACATGAAAAGCAATCAACAAATACGATTTTATGCTGAAATTTGTTTGAAGCCTGCTCTGGCAACTAACCGAGAAACCGATGTTATTCCATAGCTGTTTAAGATTGTTATTTTGCACCCTTTCTGCATTGCGAATATCAACACCAGTGTAGGGATCCTAGATATTTGCGTAGTCCAGAATTTAGAAGAATAAGGGTTTTATATGCCAAAAGCTTAGTATCACTTAAAGCATTGCGTATGATCGTTTTAAGTAGTAAAGTGTCGATATTGCTTTGCTGGTAATGTTATCAATGTGTTTTTCCCAATGGAGGCTATCGGATATGATAAGAGAGAGGTATTTGAACTCTTTGACCAGTGGTAATGTGTTACCAGCAGCGGAGTAGTTAAAAAGAAGAGGATGCTTTTTGTTAGTAACAGGCATAATATCACATGTCTTTGAATATACTGCATGGAATATCACCTATGCTATATTTTACCTAGGTCGGTGTTTAGTTTCAGTTGATTGCTCGCGCACCTAATTATAGAGTATATAACACAGTCATCTGCATACAGTCTTATATTGACGTCACATCGTCTACAACATAATTTATAAACATCAGGAATAGGAACAGGCCCAATACTAAGCCTTGTGGTACGCCAGAGCACACATCCAGAACTTCTAAAGTAGTTTCTTTATATAATACATAATGCTTACGACCCGTGACAAAGGAACCAACCCAATTACAGAGCCGGCAATTTTTCAGAAGATCCGTGAGTTTGAGGAACAACTTTGCATGGGAGATCTTATCGAAAGCCTTCGCTAAATCCAGAAAAATTGCGTCCACTTGAAATTGTTCCTTTTAGCTGAAGCGAAATCATGGGTAGTTTGAAAAAGTTGGGTTTTTGTGGAGAAACCGCACCGGAAGCCATGCTGGGTGTGAGACAGAATTGAATGGATAGCGAGGAAAAGGGTAATGTAATTTTGAATGACGTGCTCTAGCACTTTGCAGCAAGTGCTCGTCAGAGCTATTGGACGACAATTCGGAATATTCTGTTTGCTACCTTGCTTGTGTAGTGGTTTTATCAACGAATGCGTTCAGGCGTCTGGCGATTTACCCATGGACTGTGATGCAATAAATATATCAACCAGAAATATATAGGACCACTCTGCATATCTTTTAAGAACGCATTTGGTATTTGGTCAGTACCCGGGGATTTCCGTATATCCAAAGTCAAGAAAAGAAAAAATTCCAGGCCCGGAAATTTGCAGGTGTTTGATTGGGGATATCCCTTTATATTTATCATACGCTGGTCTTACGTTATAATCGTCTGTAAAGACTGACTCGAAATGGTCGTTGAAAGCATACCAATTTCCAGTAATTGATGAAAAAACTGTCAGTCGTCGCCACCTGAGGTGATATAAAGGTCCAAAAGTGAGAAGGTGATTCTTTTAACATGGCGCTCAAGCGAACGTCGTAAAAGTTGTGCCTTACGTTTTTCATTAATCCTTAAGGTGACATAAAAGAAAAGCAATTTTATCATTCAAGTTTCTGTGAATAGCCCTTTTACGTGCTTTTCTTAGCCGGTTGATTTTCCTTTTGACGTGAATAATTTCCGTCCTGGAAAAAATTTCCGTTCTGGAATAAATTCTTGGAATAAATTCCAAGGATTCCATAAATTTGCCCTTTTATTTTTGAATGGGACAGAAAACGGAATACGTGTACGGACAGTGTTCTTTAACTTTAACCATAGTGTGTTAAAGACTTCGAAGAAGAGAGTACTAGAAGAAAATTCATCATACGCCAGCTCTAATTTATCCAAAATTGACACATCGTCTGCTAACGAGAAAACAGTTACACGAGTGGATGTAACACGCTTCCTGGCCTTAATCGAGCTGAAATTGACTAGAACGGCATTATGATCTGAAATTCCATTTACTAGTTCACAATCAATTTCACCTAGTATATTGCTTTGAACAAACACAAGGTAAGGATCGACTTGAAATTCTGCAACCTTAGATTTCAGTCAACCTAAAGAACAAGCAGGGTTCCGTAAAGGTTATTCAACAATGGACCATATTCACACGATCAATCAGGTGATAGAGAAGTGCGCTGAGTATACTTAACCCCTATATATAGCCTTCGTAGATTATGAGAAAGCATTTGACTCGGTAGAAACCCTAGCAGTCATACAGACATTACGGAACCAGGGGGTAGATGAGCATTATATAAGAATACTAGAGGATATCTACGATGTGTCCACAGCAACCATCATCCTCCATGGGGAGAGAAGTAAAATACCTATAAGGATGGGCGTCAGACAATAATAATGCCTTTATTTTCATTCATTCGATGAGGGACGATAAGGAAAAACAGCTGGAAAAACCAGCTTGGCATGCTCCCTCCACCCAGGCAAATATACAGATGCAGAAAATAAAGAAAGGCAGAACAGCATAAAACTAACCGTTTTTTGGCAAAAAACAAAATGAAATGCAAATAAGTACTTTTACTACATTTACAGATAGACAAGCACTCAGAAAAATATGCAAGGTAAATCATTTTGAAAAGAAAAAAAATACCATCAACATTGAGACAGCACAGTGAAAACAGCGCCAATCTTGTATGTAGAAATAACCACAATAAAGGAGACACAATCTCTCCAATGTTATTTACAACATGCTTACAAGAAGTATTAAACGTTGGATTGGGATCTGGTGGGAGCAAGGGTTAATGGAGAATACCTCAGTAACCTCAGGTTTGCTGATGACGTTGCCTTGGTGAGTAACTCGGGGTGCGAATTGCAAAGACAGCCGACATACGGAAGTATAATATGGAGAAGATCGAATACGCTGTAAAGAACGGAGGTGGCCTGAAAGCTGTGAAGAGGCGTCTTGGCGTGGGAAAAAATCAGATGTATGCATTTAAAGATAAGCAAGGCAATGTCATCACAAATAGGGATAAAATAGTCACAGTGGCCGAGGAGTTCTACAGGGATCTGTACAGTAGCCGGGACATCCAGGATAATGCCGAACGAGACAGTAGTTCAGAGGAGATAGACATCCCACCAGTAACGACCGACGAAGTAAGGAAGGCCTTGAAAGAAATGACAGGGGGCAAAGCACCTGGGGAGAATCAGATAACAGCAGACCTCTTGATGGATGGCGAAGAAATTGTACTTGAAAAGCTGGCAAACCTGTATACGCAATGCCTAATGACCACAATAGCACTGGAATCTTGGAAGAACGCGAACGTCAGCCTAATGCATAAGAAAGGCAACATGAAGCACTTGAAAATTACAGGCCGATCAGCTTACTGTCAGTAGTATACTAGGTATTACCAAGGTAATCGCTAACAGAATTTCTGAAACCTTATATTTCAGTCAACCTAAAGAACAAGCAGGGTTCCGTAAATGCTATTCAACTATGGACCATATTCACACGATCAAGGAGGTGATAGAGAAGTGCGCTGAGTATACTGAACCCCTATATATAGCCTTCATAGATTATGAGAAAGCATTTGACTCGGTCGAAACCCTAGCAGTCATTCAGGCATTACGGAACCAGGGGGTAGATGAGCATTATGTAAGAATACTAGAGGATATCTACAATGGGTCCACAGCTACCATCATCCTCCATAAGGAGAGCAGTAAAATACCTATAAGGAAGGGTGTCAGACAATGTTATTCACAGCATGTTTACAAGAAGTATTCAGAACGTTGGATTGGGAACAGGTGGGAGTAAGGGTTAATGGAGAATACCTCAGTAACCTCAGATTTGCTGATGACGTTGCTGGGGGGACGAAATGCAAAGCGTGCTTTCCGCACTGGACGAACAGAGTAGAACCGTGGGCCTGAAAAGTATAATGCATAAAACCAAAGTAATGATCAACAACCTCGGGACAGCACAGCAGATTGGGATAGGGGGCGAGTTAGTGGAAGTGGTAAGAGAATATATCTACTTAGGCCAAGTTGTGACCCCGGATCCCAAACATGAGGCAGGGATTATTAGGAGGATCAGAATGGGGTGGGGTGCATACGGCAGACATTCTCAGATAATGAATAGCAGCCTACCATTGTCGCTGAAGAAGAAAGTGTGTGACAGAAAGTACTCAGCTATGGGGCAGAAACTTGGAGGCTCATTAAGAGGGTTCAACTTAAATTGAGAACGACTCAGCGGGCAATGGAGCGGAAAATGATAGGTGTAACATTAAGGGACAAGAAGAGAGCGGAGTGGATCACTGAACAGATGCGTGTTAAGGACATATTAGTAGAGACAGAAAATGGACATGGGCAGGCCATGTAATGCGAAGGCAAGATAGCCCTTGGTCATTAAGGGTAACAGAGTGGATCCCTAGAGAAGGCAAGCGTTGCAGGGGGCCCGCAGAAAGTTAGATGGGCAGATGAGATCAAGAAGTTTGCGGGGATAAATTGGCCACAGTTGGATCATGACCGGGGTAATTGGAGAATAATGGGAGAGGCCATTGCTCTGCAGTGGGCGTATATAGGGTGGTGATGATGATGATGCTATTTGAGTGATGATGATTTGGTGATGATGATGCACCTGAGTATAGCCTTTTACCAGTTGTGTGAAATCAAAACGAAAGGCAATAAAATAAGGTCTGCATAATTATTAGTGTTATTACTACTGGCGATGAAAGAAGACCAATTGATGGCGGGTAAGTTGGAATCACTGCATAAAATAAGTGTTGTAGTTCGGGATGTTGTTAAAGTATTATGGCGTTTGAGGCTTTCTAACACCGTAATGTCAGCCCCCGGGCCTGTAAACAACTCAAATTACTAGGCAGAGACTGTCACAAAGCATTTCACTGAATAATACCTCAACACCTGTAGTGTCCCGAAGTCGCATTACCTTCAAGTATAAGGTTCTTGTTGCGGCGGCTATGATTTTCTAGGTCGTCTACCTTATCGGCTAAGGAAGTCATGCCATTTTCGATTTCATTCATTTGATCTCCTATGGCGAATATTTTATCATGCGAAGTGTTAGGGCGCTCAAAAGATACTTTTAACTAGTGAAGCCTAGTCTTAAATTCAGAAAGTGTGACAGTTATGTTTTTCTGTGCAGTGCCAAAATCATACATGCAGTTTAACATTTCTTAAAGAGTAAAGCGACACCTCCACTCTTCGAATCACGGTCTCGTCTGTAAGCACAGTACGCTGGCGGCACAAATTCACTATCAAAAACACTATCACGAAGCCAAGTTTCTGTGATTGCTACAACGTCGGGGTCATGAATTGCCATCAAGGGTTCGATATCCAATCCTTTTTTACGACACTCCGGCAATTAGCATTCAACTGCTTCAGGGAATCGCCGTACCCTTGAGGTCACGTCTGCGCATGCTTCGGAACAAGGACTCTAGCGTTAGTTTGATCATGCCAAGCATGAAGGTTTTCCCCCACAAAATCTCATCGAACACTAGCTTGATACTCTCGTTTTGTTTCTAGTGGCGAGCTGTGCTGTTCCATGTTTTTTTTGTGGACCTTCAAAGAGTAGTTTTCAGTAAAATGAAAAGTAGTTTGGTGCAGTTTTTTAGTGTCCGTAGCTTCTCTCAGAAGTCAATCAATTTAATAATTAGCGGCCGGATTTTGTTACGGCGTTTACTGCCTAGCCTGTGGCACCTTTCTATTCCAGTTACTCAGACCTAGTTTGCTCTTGAAGAAATTTTCGGATATAGTTTCGCTTAGCGTAGTCAATGTTTTGTCTGAATGTTCAGCAAAGACGTGTATGATAATGTTGTTGAGGCGGCTATGATTTTATCGGTCTTCTGCCGTATCGTCTAAGGAAGCCATGCCTTTTTCGATTTCGTTCATTTGATTCTCTATGGCGCAAACTTTATTCTGCGAAGTTTTAGGCCGCTCCAAAGATAATTATGACGAGTCAAGCCTATTCTTAAATTCAGAAAGTGTGTCAGTTATGTTTTTCTGCGCAGTGATAACATCATTCATGCATTTTAACATTTCTTGTTGGAGGGGCAAAACCGTAACAATGAGGTCACGGTAACTTAGGTCGGCAACTGATACTGCTCCATCGTGCTGCACGTCTGTGGAAACAGTTGTATCAGGCCCTGGAGTTTTTTCTATGTCACCACACAGACCCGTTAAATCAACCAAAACGGACCAAACCACGTCGCAAGCACATTTTAGGATCAGGGGGCAGGGCAGCAGCAAAAGGTTGACAATATTGCTAAGGTAGCATTTAGCACCAGGCAAGTAACTAACCTGCACAGAAATACGGCTGGCTTTGTCAACATGGCCGCAGACACCCTACCGCCTTGCCCACTTAATTAAACGGGCTCATGAACGGAAACCCTTCCCGTTCCACAGAGGTATAACGGGTTAATTAAATAGATCGAAAAAGGATGTTTGGATCAAAAATCGGAAAAAATGTAAAACGGTAATGAAACAGATAATTACGCAGAAAATGACTCACTACAGAACACAGATAAATACAAAAGATCTAGAAGTTATTATCGTGTTATTTCCGGCTGACTTTGTTTCTGCGTGTGTGTGAAAGTGTGACAAAATATTTGAGAAGTTAGTATTGTTGAACAATAGCGTTAATTATTCTTGTCATTTCTTCAAAAATTTTTAATGTTTCCGTATGTTTTATTAGCTCTCGTTTCCTTCTTGCGAGATAATTTCTATGGGTATTAAGAAGTTGTATGCTGTGTTCGTTTGTTATTGGGCAGTCCTGTAAACAGTGGTTGAACTGTCTGGTGGTAGGTTACATTTACATATGTGAGTATTTGTAATGGCAAGCCTGTGAAAATAAAACGGAAATCTACCGTGTCCAGTGACAAACTGTGAGGTGTAATAGTTGGTGGGAAAGTGGGCCGGAATTTTTTGAACATTCTTTATCCATTGGAATGTGCAGCTTCCATTGCTTTCTTGTTGCCACTCAACATTCCAATGTTTTCTTACGGTAATGTTGAGCTGTTTTTTGATAAATTGTAGTTAAATAGACCAGTCAATTTTTTCGCCATATTGCGCACTGAAGATTCAGGCTGATGTCGGTTCATATATAGGCTCGTTGGTTGATAATGTCCTCCCGTAGGTCAGGCGTACGTCAAGTGTGGTGGCGATCAGCATGGAGGGTGGCTCGATGATCTTGAGATGACCAGTTCACTCAATGTTTTGCCGGGTGTATTGTAGAGGGGGACGGGATTCTTGGCTTCTTTCCATGTTTCCAAGTATGTGGAAAAAACGCTTGTCAGGATTTGCAGAAGAAATACGGCAGGCTCGGTCAACGGGGCCGCAGACACACTGCCGCCTTGCCCACACTTGCAGTCTACGATGGTTGTTGGTCGTAGTCTCCTTAGTTACTTGTGTGGCCATGGGGAACAAATGAAGGGCTCCGAACTAGACTTTCAATTTTCCATGTGAGGTAGGTGTGAACGACGCGTGCGGTGTCAACGTGGCCTGCAGGCTTCTGGAATTTATTTTTAACTGCTGGTTAACAAACTGATATTTACTAACGCAGGGGTGCCAGATTAATATCTGTCACCCGTACGTGTTGCATTTTCGGTGGGAGCAGAGCTGCCACCTGAGCATTTACGGCCTTCTACGAGCCAGTGGAAAACCATCCATCGGTGTCATGCGCAGTGTATGCTACCCCAATCCACGCAAGATGTGCCCCGCATCTTGTCGCTGGGGCCCTTGCTATATATAGTTATCCCACTTTGCCAACCTATGTCGCAGGATGCCCGTACTCAGTATTTAGCGGACGTCAGAGTTCTGGTTGTCAAGGGCAATGTACAGTGGACTATGGAGCTCTTTGCCTTTAGGATCCTTCAGCGAGTGTTTAAATGGACGCTGGCGGTGAAGTTGCATGTCATCGCTCCTGAATTCCATGAGATAGCACGCATTGCCGCCGCAGCCGGGCATCGAACAGTGAGGCCGGAACTGCAGCATAACGCAGAATCGAAACATTTGCGGCTCGTCTCAGTGGGTCAGACACACGAACAACCTGCGGCGCTGAAAGGATACTGTGTCTGTAGCCTTAATCGCGGCCGCACTCGTTTTGAGACCAATTCCACCCCCATTTTCTCTACCACAGCATCAATTTCAATATACCGACATCACCATGCAGCCCCAGCGTGGTGGGATGCTGGCCAACATAATTACTTTATGCATTTATTTATTTGTTAATTTATTTATTTAACTTTTCTATTTCTATTTATTTATTTATTTATTTAGTTCAACATACTGCCAATACTTCACCGGATTCTCGCAGGAAGGGCACATACAGACTACAGATCAGAGTTTTTCGAGAAGTGTGGCGTTACCGAATCAGTGGAGTATACTACACATATAATCTACTCGCCATTTAGCATACAACATTTTACATGCAACAACGCTAAACAAGGAACGCATAGCTTTTGCAAAAGTAACTTACCGTACAGGCTTCGATAACAGAGGTTACAACATTCATTTGCGTACCGCATAACTAATTAATAACTGATTAATTAATTATTTATTAGCCATCCTGATGTGCTGGCTAGGGGCTACACCACCGCGTGACACATGCGCAGACACCGAAACAATTCTGCATGTGGGCTTTGTGATTCCCATTTATACCGATTTAAACTAGTTACTCTAGTAAGTTTGAGAGTTGCGAGAAAGCTGAGTGAGCTTTTAAAACCGCTATTTATCAGATGGCGTTGCTCCTGTCGCCTTTTGTAATACTTATGAAATACTATGAAATTGTTGTTCACCAATTTAGAAAACGGAGTCCCATTCGTGCAAGAAGTTTGCACAAAATGGCGTTCCTCTATACGGCCAGATGTCTGAATTCCTGCGAGATCGACATGTACTTGGGTATGGAGTTATAATGAGCATACATACACGCCATGAGTTTGTATTGGCCGCTTCCGCACTGCCGGCGTTTCTGCCTGTCTCCGCTCCGATATGAGGTCGGTTCTTTTGCTCTCGAGCTACAAACTATCCGATCGTAGGCGGTGGAGGCACCGGGACTTCGTTAAGTAATCGAGATCATTAACACAAGGGGCAAAAAAAGAATAGGTAAAGGCGGCAGTTATGCCAATACAGACTCACTGACATGATTGCGAAACAGAGTGGGGCACTCATTGAAAACATCCAGGAAATCTGAGCACTCATTATACGAGCATTGCGATTGGAGTATAAGGCACAAATCATGCAGAGATTTGGGATTGTAAAAAGGTCTGTTTTCTGGTAAGCTTCTGAGGCACGTGGAGAGAAACATGTTGTATCAGCTCACCACAGGACACTGTGCCATGATCAATTTTGAAGCCGAAGAGACCTGCCTTATTCCGCCTAGAAGTTGAGCATATAGCGTCAACACTAAAGATGATCCACGGTTAGGAATACCACTAGCGGCGAAGCGATGATTAAATATTGATATACACTTTTTTGTACCTACACTGTTTTGGACATTCTCCACAAGTGTGCAGTTTGTTTTGCGCGTACTATTCCACAGTACAGATTGATGGTCAGGCTGAGGACTACAAGTAGTTGTGCCGAGCTTGAGTAGGGAATCCCGCTTCTTGATCTACTTTGATATGCGGCACACAATACCAAGCGATCGAAAAGATTGCGAGTACGCCTGAATACGCAAGAAGGAGCTCAGCTTACTGTTGAAATAGACGCCTAGGTGATTGCCTGCAAGGTGATTAACCTTCACCACGGGTGGCAGCAATTTGCCGTTGATGTTAAAGGCGAACAAAATGTCAGTTTTTCTGTGTGTGTGATTACCTATGTTCTAGATTTGTTGATCAGGAGTTTGTTGCTCGCGCACCAATGAAAAAAGAACGAGATCGCTCTCTGAAACGCGGAACAGCTGGCCGTGTTCGAAACACATACAAATATTTTGACATCATCGGCATATAAAATTAAGTTTCAATCGTCAAATACTAGCGAAACGTCATTTATGAAGATTGAGAAGAGATTGCAAAGTGTGACGGCTGCTGCCAGGTGTTCAAGGAGGGGGGCGTGGTGAAGCCAGCATCGCGCCAGCTTTTTCTGCAGGTCTCTTGCATAATGAATTATTGATGCCAAATAAAGTATTTATGGTGTGGCCCAACAACTGAACACTGAGACAATTCGCTTGTAGCTTCATTGGAAAGAGAATACTATTTGTTTAGGTGCACAAAGCACAACGTATCACATAAATAATTGCATTTAAGGGACTTGCGGGACGGGTATATATCAAGTTAAGACAGTATTTTGAACAAGAGCTGGTGGCAGACGACATCAAAAGCCTGGCTCAAGCCAAAGTACACATCAAGTTGGCCTCTCCCTTGCACAGCTTCCGAAGCGTGAAGCATGAAGTTCAAAGATTGGTAGTTGTCGATCGCCCTGCGAGAAATCCATGCTGTTCAGGTATTTACCGTGACAATCTGAAGAATCTGTGCTTAATAATCTTTCCGAATAATAAAATCTCGTACTGTAGTTAAACCTGTTTTTCCTTTGCTAATATTGTATAATTTCTTGTTTTAGTGCTCGCATATTTTATTGGCGTGTTACACTGACCCGTACCTTACTGCGATATTTTTGTACTTCTACAGTATATTGCTTCTACGTTGTACAGTAGTTTAAGAGCATGCTTGGTAACAATTTTTTTTTCTGAATAATTTTTTGATTGCTCCTGTTTATAGTACTCAACTGTTTTTCCCGAGCTAATATTGCAAAATTTGTTGTTATGGTGATTGCTGATTCAATTAGCGTGCTAAACTGACCCGTACCTCGACTGCCTACATATGTTTATAAATATTTTCGCATTTATTAACAGGAGGTCCCCGCGACTGTTTTACTTTACGACCTCCTTCTGTATTATAACTGCGTGCGATGTGTATGTACGGAAAAAAGTTCAATAAAATCCTTGCAATCCTTGTAATTAAAATGGGCTTTATAGTGGATGTCAGTAGTACATGCAGTAAAGACCCAAAGAGCTTAGAAGCAGTCCTTGTCGGTCGATAGTTCGTCGGGTGTAATGATGACCCTAACCTAAGTACAGGAACAACGCGCGCACTCTTCCAAAGGTCGGGGAACTTGCCGATCTTGAGAGAAGTTCGAAATATACGCGTCAGGACCGCAACAAGAATATCATCAAATGCTTTGCAGGTGGAATACTGTCAGGGCCGCATGGAAATGACAATTTTATTTTTTAGGACTTACGAAGGAGTATTTAGTGTACCCTAAACACAGTTAAAGCGGGGGCGGGAAAGCTGCACTAAATACTACAGACACAGGGTACAAAAATGCCATTGACTCCGAGCACGGGTGTACCTGAGCCTTACACTCTCGGTGGTAGCGGCTGGTTGTGTGTTTGCGCGGTACCGTGGCGTCTACAGTGGGTAATACGACAAACCGCACCTACTGCTACACTTGTCATTTCTAGCATCCTCAATGGGTACTCCTTGCTTGACGTAAAATCATAATAACCTGGATTGGAACATTTTAAGGCTAAGCAAGACGGTTAGCTATTATTGATGGTGAATATGCGCACAAAAAATATTACTTAACCGTACCAAACCACTCGCCTAACCTAACCCCTATGATGGTGAAAGCTGCTGTTTGGCGGTCACAGACCAGCAACTAATTTATAGCAGCCATACACCCCCAGTCACACATACCCTTCATCACATAATGTTTGTACGCATGCTACAAGTGCCCATACAAACGCTTTGTACATAATATGCGGAGCCGCGTGTTTTATTTTTTAGAAAAAAAAAGCCTCCTGTGGAAAAAACGACTAACAGATTTTTTGTCAAAGCGAACATTGCTGCGGAGATATCTGGAAAGCGAATGATACAGTATTTGTATATCTAGTCTTAAACAAATGCTTAAAAATGAAAACCACACTTCTGCAATAGGGCTCGTATCGTATTTGTATTTGAGTTTTCATTATCTTATAGTATGTTTCTTAACCCAAGTCTCTAGGAAGTGCTCTTGAAATGGTGTTGGCAGTTGAACGATATGTCAAATGGCTGTGAACCAAACAGAACAATAATAGTTAGCAAACCCCAAAAAGCATTTTTTGTGCCCTGCACGGATGTCTTCTGAGCCGAGAAATCTGAAAACCCAATTCTGAGAGAGGAGACACGAAAGCGTATAAAAAGATGAATACCTGAAACATAATCTGATTGTTGTTAACATAGAATGACGAAAACTATTTGGGATTTGCTTTACACCATTTTTTGCAGCACCTTGTCCACGGAGTACTACCTTCTCATTAGTTTGAGTCACTCATCGTTTCTAAACTTCCGACGTACATTGCAAATTGGTACCACCGTGCCCTTCGATACCTCTCAATGTCTAATCCTGCCTTCAATGGCGTATGAAACCACCACGGCGGAAGGAATAACCCACAACATTACCCTCGTAAGTACGCCATCAGAGTGCCTGATATCCTCTGTTCAATTCAAATTGACGCTAGCTATACGACTGCAAATTTTGACTTCTCTTTATTGTAGTTTCTGGCTCAGCTCGGGTAATTTCATTGCAGTGTTCATAAATCATAGCTGGCAAGCATGGTTATAACTTTTTACGTACCTGCTCCCACATCTGCAATGTAGAACACTCCACACGTCAAGCAGAAGGATTTAAAATATAATTATTGCTATAATATACTGCTGCAATTCACATGTAACGCCCTTCCCCAGTCCAACATCCTCTGCTATGGTTATACACATCACTGCAACTATGGCATAGCTACAATCGCAACCAAATGATGGGGTCTATATTTCTCCTAATGTAAAAGCAGGCGCTGCTTGGGACCACTAGTTGCGTGCTGGATGAACCTTGCGGAGCATCTTCTAATAACGTGTTTTGGGAAGAGCTCTGAAATTTATTTTATTTGAATACGGCCGTCCGGAAATGCACATGAAGAAATGTGCCTTTAAAACTCTCCGAGCATGACGTACCATGCGTGTGCACCACAGGGAACTCACGTATTTAAAATATTGAGCGATATATTTAGCGGCGCCAGTATGCTGAACGTTGGAGCGCATTACCCGCTACAGTTTCTCCGTGAACTGATACAGCGCCACAATTGAACGGCTGCCACTGAAATGACGCTCGCTAAATCGTACGTCCAGTTCAGTTCAGTTCAATTCTATTTAACATCTCATGATGTTGGGAGTACGGGCAAAACGCCATAACAAGGCTTGACTGGGCTCCTACCCCCTGCCTTGCAAACAGTGGAAATGTCACACATGATACATAATTAGCACATCTGCAGTACAGTGCATCAAAGAGTACAGATTGGGATTCCGAAACAGAAGACAAATCTATACAGTCCGATTGCTGAAATGGCGTGAAACATACGGGTAAAAATGCACTACTTAATCTGTATGTTATCAGCAATATACATAAGTGACTCAGCAAATTGCCATGAATAACAACTCAGACTGAAAGAAAGGAAGCATACAAGGCGAAAAGAAAGAAAAAGGAAAAAAAAAGAATGAAGAAAAGAAGCAAAAGCAGACCACAAATACAGAGAGAGAAACGCTCAGAATCAAGAAAAAGTACACACAAGGCAAAGGACTTGGCACAACGCGAATTCATTCGTCATACCTCGCAAATAGAAACAAGTGAAAAAAAGTACGTTTTTGCACAAGTGCAAAGGAACTACAAGAAATTTTCCGCAAGCGTTTGGTTGAGACGGAAGCGATATAGGAGTTGGTTTCACGTGATAACTTATGAAGAATGCACGGTAGGCGATGTTTGAGCAACTGTGTGCCATAATCTGTTCGGCATGTATCAACATTGTTAGGTTCAAGATGGCGAGTGCAGTAACTTGGATCATTTGTTCTCAGGTTAGCTACTTCAGCAATGGTGTGTCCTCTTTTTTAGGTTCAGCTTTGTAGCATCGACAATATCGGAAAGAATATAAAGATTTAGCACTAACAATTTTCGATTGCTGAGAGAACTGGGCAGTGTGGGCTAGGTTGCAAACCTTAGTAACTATACGAACGGCTCGTTTCTGTAGTCGATGTACCTTGTTGATATTTTCTGCCATGGTAGTCACCCACAGCAGTGCTCCATAAGTAGGAGATGAGGAAAATAAACAGTTGTACAAATTTAGATTTACGGAAATAGTAAAATACCGAGAGTGATGCCGCATAGAATACAACCTATCACTTGTGAATGTTTTCCGGCCAGGTAATTACGTGCCGATCTCATGAAAAGTTTTCCGAGAAATAGACACCCAGCGGGGTAAACCAGCGTACCATTTCAAGTTGTGTATTGCCGATCATAATTGCTGTAAGATCGAGAAATTTATTGCGTTGTCGAAATAGTATTGCATTAGTTTTATCAATGTTTATTTGTAAATGTTTTCCCCCAGGTGTGAATATGTTTAAGCGTTTTGTTCGCCTAGTTGGCAAGATCAACACCTGTTTGGCTGTGAAAAAACAAACCAGTGTCATCGGCATACAGTATGTGTTTTGCAGATTGATCAATGTTTACAATTTTGTTGATATAACGTATAAAACGAAAGGGTCCAAGTATACTGCATTGGGGGACTCCAATGGTTACTGGTTTTATCATGGAACAATGGTGGTTAATGTCTACAAACTGAGAACGGTATTGAAGATAGGAAATAGAGAGTGTATTTTACCCCGGAAACCATAGTATTCGAGTTTAGGCAAAAGTTTATAATCAATAAGGTCGAAAGCTTTTGTAAAACCTAAAAAGTACCAAGGACCACGTTCCGCTTTTCAAATTTTTGTAAAATATACTCCTTTTGGGCGTCAGTGCTAGTGCAGTGGATTTATTCTGACGGAAACAGAATTGGGGCTAGCCTAAAGTGTTACACAGGTCGGAAAAAGATAATAGTCATTTAAGAATTACTTGTCCGACTCTTTTCGAAAAAGTTGGAAGGATAGACATTGGACAGTAGTTTCCTTAAGTTAGTACTGTCGCCTTTTTTAAAAACTACGGTCACGTTTGCGCAATGCTTAATACGAGGAAATATTCCCTCCGATAACCAGACGTTAAATATGTGCACTAGGATTGGCGAGATTATGTCGATGACATGTTTAATAGGTTTAACTTGAAGGCTACGATTGTCTTCAGCTTTACTATTTTTAAGTGACGTGAATGCCGATATGACTTTACCTGGGGACACGGGCTCTATAAACATTGTGTTTTGTTGATGGGGTTTCATGTAAGAAAAGTCGTAATTTGTATTTGAAGACACTGGCGCTAAGGACAGAAAATAATTATTAAAGGCATTTGCAACGTCAGTTTTGGTTAACTCGGACTTACCTCTAACACGTTTAGTGACAGACTGCGTGGAGCGTCTAAGTAAAGAGTTCATTCTTTGCCACGTGTGTTTTGACTTTTTTGCTGCAGCATCAAATGTATCGATGTAATATTGCCGTTTAGAACCGCGTTGTTCTTTTGTATCATGGTTTTGAAACTCTTTAAATTTATTGAATGCATCAGGGTCCTTCGTGTGCATAAATCTTCGGTATAGTTGGTCCCTGTTTTTTATGAGCCTTAGCATTTCTCCAGTTACCCATGGCTTCCGCGCCTTTTTTGACTGTCTGAATGTTTTAAGAGGGTGAGGGATGAAAAGATCAAGTAGCCTTTCAGAGCTTGGACTTATTCTAGTAGGAGATGTTTTTCACAGGAATTTATATTCAGTATAATTTCAAATTCACACTTGGTGTTGTTTTCATCATGGATATAATAATAATATCACCACCAATAATTATTGCGTACTTATGGTGACTGACAAAGTCTAGGAAGGAATCTCGAAATTTAAATAAAATTGCAGTAGATGACTAAGGTGGACGATAACAAACGCAAAAATTGCAAGCGCCAGACTTGATCGCTAGTGTTTCATAATTGGTGGTGATCGATGAAAACTGAGAGTGTAGTTCACAACTCAATCTATTCGACGCCAGCATAGATACACCTTCGCTGTGTTTTTCGATACAATTTGCAAAAGATGGCGTATATGCAGGGATCCCAAATACATATTTTTCCGAGGTGAACCACGTTTCAGAAAACATTATACAAAAAAACATGTTAACTTTATTGAAAAAACACTCCAAGTGTGTGTACTCGTTTTTACTTGACTGCAAATTGAAATGAATACCGCGGTGTAATGACACTTGATATGTATCTTTCAAATTCTGAGGCGAATAATTCTTCGTCATGCGATCGCATCATGGGATAACTAAAACGTAGCGTTTTATTCCTACCTAAATACTACATAGTGTTTTCGTCGGTGACGTGCGGGGTTGTCGCAGCACAGCCGGGAATACTGAAATGAATTACAGCAAATCTGACGCAATTGTTACCTGAAAAGCAGAAAAACTTAAGAAGGATTACCGGCGAAGCTGGATGCAGCTTGTGGAGTGCACGAAACAAAACACGCTCCCTCCTGCGCTGCGCTGCGCAGCCCCTACGGGACTGCACTGTGTCCCGTCTACGCCTCTTCCTAGTCCCTTTGCGCTGTTCCGAGAATGCTATACCAACACGCCCAAGCTCATACCTTAGGTAAAACACGCTTGTTTGTAATTTGCGATTGACCATACTTCGCAGCCAATTACCTGAATGAAACTTAAAAAAACGAAGTTTATTGTAGCAGAAAAACCTGGTTCTTTAAAGGGGTCCTGAAATACCTTCCGCCGATGCGTGGATGTACATGTAACCAAATAAAGCCATGTATTAGCAATCTCCTCCCGCAAGAATGTTGTTAAAGCGATGAGTATTAGCTGAGAAATCGTAAATCAAAAACCGCGCATTATCGTCGCGCCGCGTTTCGTCCTCCTTTCAACTTACTCTCCGCTGTTGACGGCGAGTGAGATTTCCCTCCCATGATGCTGCGCTCCTCGGCGGTGACGTACTTCCGCTATTGCGCTGCTCACACTGCCGTCTGCTACGGGCGAGCTTTGTTGACACCATGAATCCCGCACTCCGCTAAAGGCTGGAAAAGCGAACGAAAAATCTGGCCGCATGTGTGCGGCGGCCTGGCCTTGCCCTTTTGCGGTGTACGTTGCTGCAGAACTTTGCTATCGGCGGCGAACTCGCAGCCGCACGGGGAGGATCATTCGCTCGCTCTTTTCGATGCACAGCGCACTGTTTATCCAAAAAGCGCCGTATCAGATGTCCCCACTTGTGCCGGGTCTTATTTTGCGGTGGCGGTAATTCCTGCTGGCGGCATGTGAAAAAGACATTTTAAACCGATACAGAACCCGGGCACAAAACGCCAGTTCAGCTTGGGGCGACGCGTGGTGGAGAGCGGCAACGTTGGCAAAACATGCTCCGCCGCGGCTCTGAGCTTTCTAGCGCTGGAGCGAGCACCATTTCTTTGACAATATCAAACATCGGTTGCCCTGGCAACAAGCCACAAACCGCTCTAGAAGTCAGTTACGGTTGCGTGATCCCGGGTCACCTTGGGGCCCCACCTCGTGGCATATGGGCACTGCAGGCATACTACTTACTCCCATTTGGAAGTGCGAGATGTGTTTGGCATTACCGGAGGCGATGGTGTGTTTGTTGTGGACGCCTTTGTTTCGCGATTAAATGCGACGTTGTGCTTCTGCGGGTGGATAGTGCTTCCCATGGTGTGGATTATCTTTCTCAAGCTGCGTACGACTCAACCTCGCATAGGGTATGTGCAGTGTGCGTGGCTAAAAGCCATCTCGGCTTGTGCGCCAGAGTTAAGTGACTTGCTGTTCATTGCCGCAAACCGCGCGCGAGGTCAGTCCAAATTTACGAGGGGCAGGAGGAGGCCACCCAGCGTCTGTCAATCGCGGTTCGGATTTGCAACGCATGTTGTGACGTTGTGTTCGTTCGAAACGCATCTCTGGATTGTTTGGAAGTTGAAAAAAATGTATGCGTCAAACCCGGGCATTCGGCTCAGGGCGTTCTCGGCGATTGCAAGAAAGAAGTGCCACGGGCCTTCAACGCTTTCTTTATGGAACGTACATAAGTAAGAGAATATCTATGCCGTGTTATGGCCCTGTTGCATTCAATACAAATGGTTAGGCGTTTGTTTACACTTGTTTCGTTTGTCGTAAAATGTCTAAGCACGCCAGCACTCCGCTGGCAGATCAGCCGGCGAGCCGGCGCTGAGCAGACGACTCATCTCTTTGCCGGAAGTGCGTGAAAAAGCCGCCCAATAGCAGGATGTCTAGCCAATGACGAACATCTGGGAATCGATGACGTAGACATGTGAAGATGGCGGCGTCCAAAAACACGAAGGGAAGGGTGAGAAAAAAGCGACAAACTTTGCAACAAAAGTGTGAGCTTTCCGCTGCGCGTAAAAGAGTAATACTTGGCACAGATGATGTTGACGACCCAATCTAACGAGTGCGCTAGTCAATTTAGTGTGCTCAAAACGCCTTTCAGGGCCCCTTTAAGGTTCACTCCCGCGTCGCCAGCCCAGTCCTCTCGACCCCGGAAGACACCCCACAGGTAGCGTTGGGCCGTTTGATGTCCACGTTTAAACCTCCCACCAGGTCAATGGAGATGCCATCGAGGAGAGCATCAAACCTATAGCTGCGCGTGCAGGCTTCCTCCCCTCCCTCTATTCCCAACGCGTGCATGCATAAAATAGCAACCAGTCATGTGAAGTGCGACAACATCGAAAATGGTGCTATGAAAGCTCTGTAAACTGGAAAAGTAATAATAGCTCACGTGGGCATTCAAAGCAAGCACGTATTAGTTAACTCTTCATCCGTGATGGATTAGCATCTACTCGACCAGCTGGAACGTTATGCGGCAATAGCGGCAGCAGCGGTTTTTTACTCTTTTCTCGCCCATTCGTGCTTCCGTTCGAGCCGGCGCTTATTCAATTCCCGCTGTTCTTTTTGCAAGGGAACGACAAGCGTTCATGCCATAGCGAGTTGCACAGCGGAAGGCCTGGAGCTTTATTCTAGCGGACAAACGTTTCGCTGTTCGTTTCCCTGCCCCGTCGTAGGTATTTTACTGTCTAACACACCAACCGATACCCAAATGTGTCGATTACTAAGGACAACTCAGAGGGGACACTGAGCCATGAAACCTCCATGATTAAACCGCCCACCTGCACTAGGGGCATTTCACCGGTAGGGCCATGAAGCCCACCTGTGTCTGCACGCGACCTTCCATCTTCTTTCACGCCAAGCGCATGAACGCATAAACCGGCAACCTGGGACGGGCGCACATTAGGCAGGGAAATAAACCAGCGAAAATGTTGCCCGGAAAGCCTTCCAAGCTAAAGTAGGATTACGGGCTCACACCGGCGTTCCAAACAGTCGAGGTGCTCTTTATCAGGAAGGAACCCGTAGCTACACCTGGCTCAGGTGGAATTGAGCCGGCAAAGACGGGGGCTAAATGTTCGGCGCCGCTTTCGGTCGTTTTTGCCAGCATTCACGGCTCCTTGACTTTCTGCAGTGCTCTGACGACGGCACTACAGCCGTTGTCAGCCGATTGCGTAATTTGTGAAACAGACATCAGTGGTGGCGAAGGGACTAACAGTTGTGAAAGAGGGATCTGCACTGGCAAGGAGGAGCGCCGGAGCGGCACCGAGTAACGCGGCTTCACAGGAATGAAAACTGGGGGCAGCGGATGCACATACACTGCTTCACAGTAACACAATAATTGGCCTAGTACTGACCCTTTGGTACCCCAGAATATACACAAAACCTGCTTCCGATCTCTTAAATAAGCTTGTATCCATTCCAAAACATCATTTGCGATACCAACTTTACAACGGTTAGAGATGTTCGATATGATGCACCTGATGAAATTCTTTCCTAAAATCAAGGCAGGTCACATCTGCCGGGCGATGCTCGCCTAAGGCTACCTGATATGGTGGACCGTTTTGAATAGTTGTGTAACCGTCTAGCGGCCTTGCCAAAGGCCACGTTGGTTTGCAGAAAGTAACTTATTTGTTTCCAGAGAGTGCGTAACGTGTTTGGCTCTATGTTCGATGAGCTTGCAGCAGACATGCGTCAGGAAACGGTGATCGTTGTTCGGAAGCACGCGATTAATAGTTTTGAACACCGGAATAACAGCAGCGTAAAGGCAATCTTCCGGAAGGGAACAAGTTCGCAGACTTCGCAAAAACTGATTCATAGATAAAACTCCATCCACTCGAAGTATCGTTTTGGAAATGCCCTAACGATCTCGTCAGGAGCACTGGCTTCCTTGGATTATACGTTCAGCAGCTGCTGAAACACACTTTCTGGGCTAAACAAAAACAAACATGCGCAAGAAACGTTTGCCAGATCGGCGGTGTGACTGTGCGTGTTTCCGCTAAGCTTCACTGAAAAATTCATGAAACCACCTGCTATCTGTAGCGTGACTATCACTAGGTTGCCTGCTGTTATCTCGTCGTTTTTTTTTTACTTTTTGTGCTCCCCCTTAACACGCCAAAAGTTTCGGGCATGGTTCTGATGCTGTAGCCGGGAGCGCAATGAAAGGACTTTCGTTTTCATTCTGATAATGCCGTCTTGTGTCTCGTACGTATCTATAAGAGTCGTTTAGCTTCTGTCGCGAAGGCGTTTTATTTTGCATTTATATGAATAATCTCCGGCGTTATGAATGAATTTTTGTGCTTTCGACTTGCAACAAGTCTATCAATGGGTAGTTGCATTATTGTATTTATACCTCTGCCACAATTTCTGGACTGACTCCGACCGCGAATCGATTTCAAGTTCGTTGAATAATTGCTCTAGATCGTCGAAAACAGAAGTATTCCAAAAGTACAAAACAGAAGTGTCTTCATCTTCAGCGCTGGCTTTAAGGCCATTGCCCTCACGAGGGCGTCTTCCTCATGAAGATCAAGAGATGAATCCTTGATGGCGTGGGAACCTCTGGAATTCGCGCCTGCAATCGCACAAGAAATGTCGTGGGAGAATTGCAGGCGTCCAAAACCAAGCTGCTTCTCTTCGACAAGGAAGATGTATTTGCTATCGCCTCCGAGTCGGCGTACAAGGCCACACCAGTAATTGTGTGCAGTGAAACAAAGTAGGAAAAAAACTTGTGCAAGACTTGGGGCCTGTAAAAACTGGCGTCTTCACTCAAAGAAAGTGAAGCATCTAGCCGACGAGTGTTTTTCTTGGCGAAAATACAAAAGGAATACTCCGTTCGGGAGATTGTATAGGCTCCTGGCAGCGTGTCTTTATTCGCTTTCTCCAGGCGCCCCTTGCCAAACTCGGCATTAATGACCTTTTCCTGGCGCAATCCTACGGTCAACTCTCCGATGTCTTTTCCGCGGCACAGCCTACAGAAGCACTTAACGCATGTTCGGTTGATATGAAAGACCTCTACTACAACCTTTAACGTGACTTGGTTGTTAAGGCTGTCAACGATGCGGTGGACCGCTTTTGTAGCTTAAGGTTCCAGAGTAAGTGTGGAATCAGCCCCAACTTTTTAGAGGCATTGAACTTCTACGTGGACCCCACGTTTCTAGACTGCAGTGGCAAGCTATACCTGCAGAGCGAAGGAGTGTGCATTGGGTCATTTCTTGCGCCGGTCTTAAGTGACCTCCTATTGGGATCGTTTGACCAACAACTTCAGTTGGCCTTGGAGGACAAGAGCGTCGTAAAGACGTTTCGGTTTGTGGACTACTAAGTAGTCTTCTACAAGAACGATGATGCGGAAGCAGTGCAGATACAGTCTTCTCGGTGTATTCTCCTACGCGTTAAACTCGTTCGTGCTCACCACGTAAGTTCCGTAGCATGGGACGATGTGATTCCTGGATACGTGCTTGACCTTCTCTCATCACCATGTATGGTGGACGTAGGCGCCAAGAAGCCAGAAGGGTTTTCTGCCTTTCTGGTACGCCCACACGAAGCTCGTCAAGCGAGGCATCGTGCCAGCGGCCCTGAAGAATTCGGTGCTTTGTTCGTGTCACCACACTGTCCAAGAGCCTACAGGGTTAAGCCCTGTTACGAATCGGCCAGCGCCGCCGTACTTTCCCGCATCACTCCTCGGCTGTGCGGCGAAGCCACTACGTGCGCCTTTCTGCCGTCAGGCGCCACCACGTCGGTGACAAGTTTCGACAAGCCGAGTCGGACGCTTCGCTTTCGGCGCATTTCAAAACTTCGGCGGCTGCCGGCGAGGCTCGTCTCAACGCTCTTCAAGGACACAGAGGCCCCGCGAACTCAGCGGAGTCCTCCTCTCTCCCCTCTCTCGCGCTCAACGTGCGCCGAGGCTACCGACGACTTACGAACTATGGAAAGAGCGTTGTGTGTGTCTGTGACGTTCGTGGCGTGTTGCGGCTTGTTGGCGTTTTGACCGTTACCGCTTTTGGGTATAAATTGATCCCCGCAAGCGTTGTAAACCATTCCTGTTAGAGCAGCGAATCGATGCTGTCGCTCTGCTCGAGTCCTGTATTGTAACCTCGCCCGTCGGGGCATTGTTCTTTGGCTTCGGCTCACCTCTTGCTAAGAAGTAAACAGTTACGTTGGCCTATCAGCTCTGGACCTCTTCCCGGCTGCAGTAAGCCTTCCCGGTGGCAGCAGCCCGTAAGCTTAACGCAGGGTACCATCGTACGTTACCTTTGACCGTCGCCGAGAGTGTGTTGAATTCGGCTACAGCGAAGGCGTGCCGCAGATCCAGGAGACGAGGCGTGGGTGCATAAACTTCATTCCCTACGGGCATAAAGTGTCACAGTGACTCAGGGAGATCGGCGAGAAGGCGAGCGTTAGGACCGTGTTTTCCGCACTTAACAAATTTGGGAGAGTGTAAAGCTGTGAACAACGTGACACCTCGAAAGGCGGAATGCTGGATAAAGCACGCCACTCGCTTCGTTTCCTGCCGCGACAGCCTAGTCTACGATATTCCCTTCAGGTGTGGTGCAGTGTACACTGGACAAAAGGAGAGATATCTTAAATGCTTAGGGGAGCACGCGTGTTTGCACCAGCAGCCACTGAAGCGAAGGGCCTGGTGCAGTGTCGTTGCATATCTGCTGACCAGAGGGCAGAGCGCTTGCGGAAGAGAAAGCTCCAGCAGGAAAGAGGAAGAAAAGGAAAGAAGCCGCTCTCCAGCGGTCAACTAATATGGCAGTGAGACGGTGCCCTCGAGGGTGTTGCGGGCAAGACTCTGGGGGACATCTGAGGCCATTACCTCTAGCGCGCCTGCGCATCCCTGTCGCTTCGGGAAGACATTGGGAGGGGAGCCAAGGCCGAAAAGGAACAAGTGATTTAGACCACCCGATGTGTGATCGGTCGGTACAATGAAAGACGTATGCGCCCCTACGAAATCGGGTGGGACAGTGGGTCGCGGCTTCAGAGGAGACCGAAGGCCGCTTTTGCAGAACCGCGAGGCCGTAGGGGTGCGCGCTATTCGAGACCTCCGGAGCAGACAGAAACGGGAAAACGGGAAAGTCGTCGTTGGGCAGCAGTAGAAAACGCCTGTTCACGGAACGTTCGTGCGGACGACAAAAGGCATGGGGACTCGTTTGTTAGGATGTAGCCAAGAATAAACGTCCATTTCATCGTCACTGGTCCGCAGTATGGCATGGGGACTCGTTCGTTCGGATGTAGCCAAGAATAAACGTCCATTTCATCGTCACTGCTCCGCAGTATGGCGTCCCTCACAACAAGGTGTAGGCCCGAGGTCCGCCGCCGGCGTCCACGTCACCATATGTCACGGTGTAGGCCCGACGACAGCCCTGGACACCGCGGAAGAAGCCGTGTCCGGCCCGCGAGTGAGCTGTGTGTTATGCGTAAGCTTTCTCCTACCGCCGCTAGTCATAGGCACCGCGACGTTCTTTGCCATGAGAACATAACTCCGGCTTGGAGCTCTCGGCGCAGAGACATCAGCAGCCTGAGATAGCGCCGCCTCGCATTGACTCGCCCAAGTCACCGCCCCGTCTTCATGTGACTCTACTAAACCGCGCCAGCACCAGGGACTGAAGTATGCCAGTTGTTCCATTGTCCTCAATCATTCTTGTAAATAGCCTTTTCCCGCTTTCCGTTTGCGTTTCAATATAACGCGTGTGTTGGCTTAGAAACAGTACTCCGGCTCATGGCTCTCAGCGTAATGCTGTCCATTCATTCTTAACAAAAAGGGGTGAGCCTGCCATGATTCGCGTGTTATCATTAGAGAGGACTCCGGTTGCCGTTACCCTTACAACCACGCAGATATTCCAAAATGCATCTAGCGGGTCTGCAAAATAATGAAAGCTGGGCAAGAGTTGGTGCTGACAGGTGCAGCGCTTCGCAACTACTTCGATACGGAAAAGGTGAAGCTGAAAAAAGAACCAGCTTATAGTAGGGAGGTCGGGCGACTTGGGGACAATGCTGTTCTATTAAAACAAGGTGGTGAGGACAAAGATGCGATCCTGAGGCAATATCAGCAAAAGAAAGATGAAGGGGAACGGGATGCCCTCAGAGAGTATGAGGAGAGGAAAGCAGCCGAAGAGGAACGAAAGAGAGCCGCCCTCAAGAAGCAAATCTTAGCTCTAGAATCGCGCATGTGCCGCGTTCCTCCTGACGACATGTCTCAAACATAGCCAGGCTTCAAACCTAGCCACCTAGTTAATGGTTCAGTACCTCTTCTGAAAGAGCTCGATTTACAAGCGCTGGAGACTCGTGGCGAGAGCGCAGAAGATCCTCAGGCAGATAAGCCACAGGGATCTCTTAGTCTCGAAGCGTGTTCAAATAACACATTGGAAGTCATTATTCCAAAATAACTCGCATCTGTGAGTGAGATGTTTTCGCGGTCAAAAAGCATACCGCGGGAACAAAAGAGCCACAATAAGACTGCGATGCATTCGGCCACGAAAACATGTCTGCGCTTATTCGCATTGCCGCGCATCCCAGCAGCGACTGCGCATTTTGATTTTCCACCATCTCGAGGCTCGACGTTTTCGTAAGTCTAGGCGTAAAAAACAAATACCACGTAACGCGCCAAACTAAAATATTTTATAAGGGCTCACTACTCTGTAGGATTGTAGGGTTGTGCAGTTTTTACACAATCCGAAACACTGCTTTCCGGACCACACCGCGAAGTGGTACGCAGCGTAAAGCAACTCCACCCAAGCATTCACGAAAATACGTTAAAAGCAGACGCCGACAGACACGAAAGCCACAACGGCGTAAAAAACGTAACATCTTCACCGCATTACAATAAAGCCATTTTTTTAGCGGGTTGTAGAACACAAGCACTCTGCTAAGAGGCGCACGAAAGGAAAAGATAGTGTCTTTCACAACAGAGGTTTACGCTGCCCAAAGCGGAAGAGGCACCGAATATGTTAGGCAACCGTAGGCGTTTCCTTCAAACACGCTGCATAAACATGGAAATGTGACTCTGAGTAACGATTCTCTATTCTGTTTATGGCACAGGGGAACCGGTCGTTAGCACCACAGGTAGAAAACTAGGCCTGTTGGCTGCCTTCCGCTATGTCGACGATTTCCTGCTGTGCTTCCCCTTTTACAAAGGGGCCAGTGTCGATACAGAAAAAATCGATTCACTGTTCAGAAAGGCGTTTCAGGGGCTCGAATTTGCATTCGAATTGCCAGAACAGTCGATCATCAGGTTCTTGAACTTGCAGATACTGGAAGGTGATAGCCACACGTGCTGGGGATACATGACTAGAGGGGACAAGGACCTGATGAGGCCACGTGGAGCGGTTGCAGCTGGCTTGTCATACCGCAGGGCATTACCGCAATGTGTGTACCGCCCTCCAAAAGCACGGGCTTAATGGCATCTGTCAAGTGGCAGCGGCAAGAGTCTAGAACCAGGAGTGACTCCTTAAACAGCAGAGCACGGGGACGCGGCTGCCAAACAGTCTTGACCCAATCTTTGACGAGGGCTTCACTCATCCAACCATTCTCATGGGCTCGCACAACGACGTTCTTAGAAAGAACTTCCCTGGCTGGAACAGTCTTCTTATTAAAAATAATGTAGGGAGGCAGCCTTTCCCCATCGGCTATGCAACACATCACGGTGGCGGGCTGCTTCTCGTAGCCTGCAGTTTTGACCTTGACTTCTTTCGCGTCCTTGTCATGTACGGTGCAGACCACAGGAATGTCGCAATATACCGGGGTAAGGACGACGTTACCGATCTGGCCAAGCCGGTGCTCCTTTTCCACCCGCTAATTGATGACAAAGCGCTGGAATGCGACCAGCTTCTCCTCGAAGTCAGGGGGCACTTTTGGCACACAGACGTCCGCCGTCGCAGGCTGCACCCGAACCGCTTCATTAAATCTGTGACCCAGCCCCTCCTGCCCTTGAACGTATCCGTGCGATGCCCGTACGTTTGCGAACTCCCTCGCCTTAGCCTGTATCATCTCCGTCGTCACAGGCATTCCAACCTCTTTTTGCTGCCGGGTGAAGTCAGCGACTTCCTTTTCCACCTCGTGGTGTCGAGCTTTCTTGGATCCTGTTGAGGCCATTCGCTTGGCAGCGGAGCTGAAATGTTCGTTCCGCTGCTTTCGCTATCGCCAAACGTCTTCTCACCGACTCCGAATACACGCTGTGTTTGCAGGTTTGACGTTTTCTCGGCCTCCAAGAATACCTTCCGCTTAAAAGCCGCGGTGTAGTGGCATCGCTTGGTGGGCGCGGTTGTGCCGCGAACACTTGCGCTTCCCGAGGTCACGCAGCGACGAACGCAAGCAACACAACGTTCAAACAAGGAAAATGGCGCCTGCAAACCTGCAAGCTGCAAGCTTGTGGCAGGAAGATGCGGTTGAGTGGCTAGCGGTGAGAGGAAAGCCGCATCCTCGAATCTAAGCGGACTCCAACTTCCGTAAACGACTTTTTTAAAAAAGTATCGACCTAGATTTGAGTAAATACGGTATACCTCACCAGATTACAGAGCAAGTAAAAATATTTAGATGTTCACGTTTACAAAACAAAGGATAAATATCCTAGCGTATTGTTCCCATTACTGACTAATATAGATGCTTTTACCAAAAATACTATGCAAGTGAATTCTGTTTATTCAAATAACGAATGCACCAGTGTTTAACAACGTTGTCTTGCTGAAGGTACAAGGGTGAGAGAACGCTCAGTTTCACCCATCCGCCCCCCCCACAAGAAACAGGGGACGTTGGGCAAGATACCTACGGAGCTGATTAGTAGCACATTGTTGCTAGCGTAAGACGATCTCCCCTCTCGCTTGTGCAGAGCATAGCCTGGTGGACAGGACAGGGTGGCATCTAACCTTTGGAATGGCAAGCGTACCCTTGATCAGATAAAATAGCGAGTGCCCAAAGGAACAATAAAATTACACCATTTTCCCGTAGGGGAACTCTAAGTAGTATGCGAAGCAGCCATGGGGTTGACTGAAGTTCCCATTAGTTTTCAGTTCGTCGTTTCCGTTGACGTTCAGCTTCACGTGCCTTCGTTGTACAGTAGCTTCTTGACGTAGTTTGAAAGA
The DNA here is from genome assembly GCF_048455015.1 of Haemaphysalis longicornis. NCBI lineage: Eukaryota > Metazoa > Arthropoda > Arachnida > Ixodida > Ixodidae > Haemaphysalis > Haemaphysalis longicornis. The sequence continues at coordinate 166,269,388 of NW_027526385.1, forward strand.
GTGAATCACATAAGGCGTGACGTAGCACATGCTCCCGTGTCGGTTTGTAGCGCAGTGGGAAGAGCGCCACGCACCTCCCCTTGTGGGCCAGAGAGTCGTGGGATCGAAACCGGGCGGCGCCTAGCTATTAATTTTATAGTGGACTGCGCTGACGTCAGTCCAAACGCTGACGGGGCTGAAGAGACACGTATGCGCAGTAGTGTGTGGACGGCGGACAAGGGAGGGGACACAGCCCCGAGTATGAGATGCTCCGCATCTAAAAAGCAGTTTCATTTTTACTTTTTGCACTAACCGCAAAGATTGCAATGACGACTGGTGCCGACGCATGCTTCCAGGCTGTGCGGTGAAGTTGGGGTGGGCTGTGCGGTGAAGTTGCATTTCGGTTCGGGAATTCACCGGCACCCCACGGTCACTCTCAGGTCCCGTGATACGCCGCCGTCACTTGGATATCAAGATTTGTGACAAGCACCTCCAAGCTCCGAGCATCCGTTAAGGAGTTCAACGGAGCGCGCCATGTCGTGAATGACAGCTTAACAAATGAGTGCCTACTGCTCCGTGCTCAATGCAACAGGCATTGAACTCCACCTGCCAGTTGGCACACATCTCGCGGCGCTGCGTTGGAGCAGTTTTAGCGAAATTCTACCTTTTGGAGCTGGACGGAGCAAGAAAAGCGGATTTGAGCAGTGTGGAGCAAATGGAGCATAACGTCCACCCATGATTTAGGGAGTGTGAACTGTACTTTGGCACGGACGCGCACATAGAGACTGCGGTGCGGCACTTTGCGAGATGGATTAGACCCTTTCATCGACACTGACTGTCCTTCTCCATCCCCAACGTCTAGAGAATAGTTCTCCGGAGAACTATTCTATTCCCTGTTGCTAGTAGCTTGTCGTCCTGTGCACTCACGTTCTGCGTATCCGTCTTTTTTTCTCGACATTTCAAATTCTACCCTGGTTGTCTACCTGTTGTCGTTTTTTCTAGCTACATGACAAGCCCAAATTCAATTCTTTTTTCTTTATTCGCGCTATATCACCTACTCAAATGTGTTCCCTGATCTTTCAAGCTTGTTTTATAAGTGTTCCTCCTAACATTTTTTGTCCCATGGCCCATTAAGCAAACCTAAGATCGCTTCAAAATTGTTTAGTATTACCCCAAGTCCCCGCTCCGTATTTACTCACCGGCCGTATGCGCTGGCTGTATATTGTTTTTTTTTTAATTGAAGGAGGCAGCTTGCTTGTATATATTCCGAGTGTTTGCCGGGTGAACTCCAGTCCATACCTTTTCCACGCCGGATTTCTCTCTTGTGATCAGTAGTGACAAGCTGTCCGAGATAGTTATAATCCTCGACTTGTTCCAGCGTTTCGTGAGAGATGCCGAAGGCGCTTTGGGCATATTTGTTCATGATTACTTAACCTATCTAGACATTTATTTTTGCCCCACAGCGCCGTGCCATGTAAATGTAGCTCCTCAAGCATTTTTCAGGTGTTCTGGAGGCTCACTTACCAAGAATATTTTTTGCAAAACATCGAATGGCTCACTTTTTCTCTGTTTATCCGTCATCCTGCGTTTGAGCACTGAAGCTTTCTGATTACTCCGTGTGGACACGTTGTGAATAGTTTTGGCGAGACGGTATCTTCCTGTCGTCCGCCCTTTCAGATTGGAAATTCGTTCGTTGTGCCTTTGAAGAATTATCCTGCCCTTACATTACACGTGTGTGTAGTGTCCAAGTATTACGTAGGTCTCCTGTATTGTATGGTTTTTATGCTTCCAGCACTGCTGCCCTGTGTGCTTAGTCAAATGCGTTATCACAGTCTATAGATCCCATATAAAGTGGTTCCAATACTCTGCATATTTCTCTATTACTTGAATAAATGGATGCGATCAATTGTTTAATATCCTCTCCTAAACAGGTCTAGGCTGTCTAGGCAGTCTAGGCCGTCACCTATGCGTTTACCGTGTTGGCAGTCCCTCATGCGTTTTATTTTTTATGAAAGCAACTCGTATACAACTGAGAATAGACTTCTTTGTTTGATTCCTAAGGAGGGGGACGGAGGGAAAAACTGACTACAATTGTGAATGAGTGCCAAATTATTTTAACGTTCTTCGTGAACGTCTGCACGAAGTAGCACCTTCCGATACACAATAGGAGTCATCTAAAAATGGCTCCAAACGCGGCCACGTGTAGCTCCACCTAGTCACTGCTTCTTTCGTGTGGCGCATAGTGGTATTTACATTGTTATTCGTGCTTTAAGAACGCGTAAAAATGTTCACAGTTACGATTACTTAATTTTTTTCTATAGTCAAACATATGCATCAATGGCAATGCGCTACTTGATATTAGCATTCCGCATGCATTGCGGTAAATTTTTTTTCGTCAGGTCGGTCGTCTATGCTGTTTCCGCAACCGTAATTGGTTTCTTTTTCGGCCTATTAGAGTGATATTTCACGCCTGAAGTCTAATGTGGTAGTAGTATTGCCTCGCTTTCCTCAGAATCCGTGGAAGAAGCGATAAAAAAATTGAAACAAAAACTTTCATCTGGAATTTGTCAAAACATCATTTCCTCTGAGAAAAGAAACATTTTCTTTTCATCTATATAAGTTTCGGAAATCATTTTCTGGGAGCTCTGTATCAATGCAATATACACATTCTGACCCAGAGTAAGCGTGTTCTCACCAAATTGTATTTTTAATAACTTTTTCTGTCGCAAATGATTAAAATTTGTGTCTGTCAGATGTACTAATTTTCTTAGGAATCAGTGGTCGTTGACACTATTATTACTGAGGTTTAGAAGAAAGCCTCAGGGAGTTAACACATATAGAAATGTTTGAGTCCTGTGGCTGTGAAAACAGTTCTGAAAATGTTCCTAGGAGTACTGACACGAAATTTTGGTGTTACGTTTTTTTCGCTGCTATTCCTGCCTACCAGCCCACTAATCATAGAATGACAGATTAGACGGTCGAGCCCAGCGTAAACATTCATTTCCGGCGGCGTTTATTCATGTCAGTTTCGGTTTCGACAAAACGAACGCCAAGCGGCCGCCATGACAGGAGGTATCACGTAACGTCACCATTCTTGCCGCCCCGCTGCCGCTCTGGAAACGCGCGCGAGCGAGCCCACGCGCGCGCCCAGACCGGCCGAGGTCTCCGCCATCCCCACAGGCCCGAGCAGCATGACGTCAGTCCCAAAACCATGACGTGTACACACGCCCGAGCAGCGCGCGCCAACCACAGCCAGCGCGTCGGCTTCGTCACGGGAGCCCCGACGTCGGCAGTTTGGGGCAAGTAGCAGATGATGTCATGTCGGCCCGCTCTGGACGTTCTCGTGCGGGCGAAGATTAAAATTGATTTTTAATATGTTTGGCTCAACGGTTGTTGTTGAAACTTGCTGGGAGATATGTCCTGATAAAAAGGAAGCGTTCTACATAGTTATCTCAGCTTTGAAATGTCGTGTCACTACTCCTTTAAGCAGAAAAAAAAACTAAAACACTAAAATATTTAGTTTAAAAACTTGCTATTTCCGCATAAAATTTTACGTCCTGTTTGTAGAGAATCATTATGTATACCATGTAAAATGTGAATTTTATTGCTTAGAAAGCAGCGAAGTTAGCCGCAGACATAGTTGGACACATACGTTCACTATCCATACCGCCTTAAGTCTTTCTTGTCTCACTCCTTGTGAATCACAATTATGTTAGCTCTTCCAGGCTAAGAGCCCTTTAAGAACACTTCGTAATCTGAAAAATAGTGCAGCGGATGTTTTACAATACCTCGCCCGTCCTTTAATGGGACACTGAAGTGACGTGTAAAGATTGCGTGATTACTAGCGATAATTGTAGTCCGGAATTAATAGGCAATGTTTTCGGCACTCTGAGTGCGTTTACGTGAATTTATTTAGTAGAAAAATCAATACGAAAATTTTGTCCTCCTCTCTGCATCCTCGCCCATTTTCTGTAGCATTTTTGTGTGACGTTACGAGGAAATGACTTGGCTTGTCTCCGCTGCTGCATGGCCCGACAATTTTCCGACAGTCAGTCAGCCTGGCGTTTATTCTGCCGGCCGCCGAAGGTTCTTCGAAATTCGTTCGTTCAGTTGAAACTGAGCTAAGACACCTTTGTGAATGGAAGAATGTGCTTCTCTTTACTTTGTAAGTTTGTACACTGTACCAAGCTCCAAGTCCTGGTCGCTTCATAGAAGGTCTACACAAGCGCTCATGCGACGGTGTGCTGACTGATACGCTGGTAGGAAAACCGTAAGCCCACTTGAAGGCGGGAGAAGAGTCAGCGAAGTCAGTGTAGGTACTAGGGAATTAAAATCAACTGAAACGTTTACCATGCAGAGTAAAACTAGGGAGCAGTAAGCACTTTTTTGGGCTGTGTGTTAACAAGCACAGCGGTCAGCAGCCGAACACACATCTGCGAACACTTTTCTGTCTAATAAATGCAGTAGCTATTGGCGGTGATATGTTTGAGTGGCGCCCCCTGGCCCTGACGTCACCTTAGGGACTCGCCCCGCTGTCGTCTGCTACACTCGCGCCGCCGTCGTCCGCTTGTGAGGGTCAGCAGTGCTTGCGCTAGAAATCACCCGTTTTCATGCTTTAGTGCATTAAAAAGCGTATTTGCAGGAATTACGTTATTTTGCCAGCCTCCGACACCTCTGAATAATTTCAAGCTGTATCCCGCACCAGTTCGCAACACACGAAGATAACGAAACCAACTTTCTTCAAAGCAGCGGTCAAATGATTGTATGTAACACGTCCTTTCTAGCCTGTTTGCGAGGTTCAGTGCTCCGAGCTCCTCAATAAGTATTCAAAATGCGCAGGCTTTCCTAAAGTACTTTCGAGATGCTCTTATGAAAACTCAAGAGTCCAATGCTAGGCATCTAGCAGAGGACTCCTACACACGCATCGCACAGCAGGAAATAAAACGGCGGTCTTCTATTTCTGTCCTTATTGTTGCCTTGTATTAGACGAATGTTTTTTATGTGCAAAACACATTAATTTTTCTGCACCCTCACAAACGTCTTGTTACAAGGTTAGGGTATGTTTAAATTAGAAAGTTCGTGTTCGTGTGGATATTTTCTTCAGTCTATAAGGCATACAGTACCTTCTTCAGAAATTGGCTTTCGTTATGGCTGCGTACAAGAAGCTGGATATCCACAGCCTCCGTTCTTTATTCACATATGCAAATGAAATCAACAGGTTTGTGCTACGCCACCGTGAAACCACGCAGACGTTGTCCAGAGGCGGCTTTTGTGCTCCGAATTTCTAGCGTAACCATCGTTACCATGCTAACGATGCTAACGAACGAATACTTGCTAACGAACGCAATAAATAGTATACGTGCGGGTTATCAGTATAACATGAATCGAAACCGATGAATATGTCCAAGCAGCTCTTTATTGTTATCGAACCCCTTCGGTCGTAAAGAACAAATCCTGGCCTTCTCGGGATGACGTTCCACGAGTTAAAGAAAATTACTCTCTCTTGACCTGCACTCAGGAGCCCTCCCACAAACCAGCTCGATTTTAATGTTAAATGAAGTTTTCTCCTCCTCCTACTCCCTGTCATTCCCCCTCTTGAGTGGAGATCTACTCCAACGCATTACGGAATATTGGGAAGATATTGCCGTGGAAAATGTACCAAAACATCCCTCCAGGTCGCAACACAGCGTTACTGTATGTTTGCCGTACACGTGAGTCGTTTTGCTCAATAAGCTTTCCATACTGCTTAGAAGGCTTGTATAAATCCAGCATGCGCTTATACACACAGTAGGTTATTTGGAGCTCAACTAACATTTTTTTGCGCCTGATAGTGCACGTCGGTATAGTTTCACGCCATCATGCATGGCAACGTAAAGCGATGTGATACAACACCTTCGAGCGTTCGGCAAAGTTGCAGACTGTTTTACCACCTAGATTAGCGGGAATCGCAATGTCTTCTGCCAAAGCCAACAACCCCGAAGCCCTGGAATTTGTTTCGGTTTAGCATTTTCGCTGTTGCCGTTTATTAGACTGGCTGTTCTGATTGTTCGAAAAATTGCTGAAAACAGGAGCTGACACCAAGCTCCCACTCTTCGCGCTCCGCACAGGACCGGCTTCGCCGGAAAAAGCGACTCCGGCAATGTTTCCTCCAGAGCGGTATCAAAAACTACACTGTAACTCATTCCTTGAGCTAGTGTACGCGATTTTAAGTCTTGTATTATGATAAAACGGCGCACATAGGTAAAATCTGGTGCGAACAAGCATCAGAAATCAACCAAGAGGAAAGAAACAGCAGGGAGAGCGAGTCCGAGTGAAGCAGACGACAAATGCGAGGATACCTAAGCCGACGTCACGGAGACGCGTTTTGCAGCGCCGCCCGTGGTCGCACTCACCGCCAATAGAATCAGTACGCGCGTATTAACACGCTGGGTTATTTGGAACTCAACCTACAGTTTTTTCAGTCTATAGTGCATGTCGGCAAACTTTCGTGCCTTGACAACGTAAAGTGATGTGACAAAACGCGTTCGAGCGTTCGGCAAGGTTGCAAAAACTGTTTTACCTTACATATTACCGCGAACCATGTATGGGCTTGCTTATTTATTGTTTGTTTTTGCTGCCGGGCCGCGCCCAGCTGTGTTACCTGCGTTCCAAGCAAAGCACGTCTCTGCGACGCTAGCCGGCGATTCTGCGACGCTAGCCGGCGGAAGTCACTTTGTTTACCGCTGCTTCGCCGCCTCTGTATTCTTTTGAGTTGTCAAGTTCACTCCAATAAACTTGTTTCTCCTTCAAGACAACTGCGTCGTCCTTGGCTTCGTGACATCTGGTGGAGGTGCGGGGTACTCATCCTTTATGCTCTCTACGACATCTGGAAGCCGCCAAGCCAGCCCAACCAGAGAAAGCCGCCGGCTGCAAGGATTGCTACCCGAGTTCGGTCTCATGCCAGAAGGGCCCAAGAGAAGGAACGCTGCAACCAACACCATGGTGAAAGAAACAACGTCGCCAAGCCTCCTGCAGCAGCCCCGGGAACCGCCATCGTTCCGGGGAGCCCCCGCTGAAGACCCCGAAGAATGGTTGGAGAAGCTGGAGCGCGTCCGCATCTTCAACAGGTGGGACGACGAAGAAACTTTCCGGCATGTCTTCTTTTACTTGGAAGATGCTGCTCGAACTTGGCTCGAGAACCATGAGAGCTCTTTGACCGACTGGACTCAATTCAAAAGGGAGTTCCTTAAGACATTCACTACCGTTGTGAGAAAAGAGCGAGCTGCGCTTTTGCTTGAAACTCGGACACAACACCCCAACGAAGGGGTCGTGATCTTCGTTGAGGAGATGAAGCAACTATTTCGCCGCCCGGACCCCGAAATGACGGAAGAAAAGAAGTTACGCTTCTTGATGCGCGGTGTGAAGGAGGAGCTGTTTGCTAGACCTGTCCGCAACCCTCCCAAAACGATCGCTGAATTCGTGACCGAAGCCAGCACGATTGAGAAGGCTCTCGAAATGCGTGCTAAGCCGTATGACCGGAACTTTGTTCGCGCGGCCAGTGCGAACTATGTCGACAACATGCGGATTCCGGCTGATAGCCTACGGGAGACCATCCGCGCAGTAGTGAGAGAGGAGCTGCGGAAACTTTTCCCGACGACGCCGCAACCCCAAGCCGCTTGCATAACTGACGTGATCCGGAAAGAAGTTCAAAATGCTTTGGGAACTTCTGTGGCATCCGAAGTACACTGCGAGCGCCAAGCTATGACGTACTCGGCGGCTGTTAATCGACCCCGCCCTGCTCCAACACGTCGTCAAGAGGCACGTCGTCAAGAGGCCCCGCATTACCGCCGCCCAATGTCGCCCACCCGACCCCCTGTAGCGCGAACGCAGACGCCAAAGAAGACTGACGTATGGCGAACACCGGATAATCGTCCTCTATGCTACCACTGCGGAGAGGCCGACCACATCTACCGTCACTGCCCATACAAGAGACTCGGACTACGTGGTTTCTCCGTCGACGCACCACGCCCCCGACCCGGCCAGCACCCATCTGAGATTGAAGAATACCTGTCGAACACCAGCCGTGGACCAGCCCGTTTCAACCGTTCGCCGTCGCCCTACCCGTACTAGTCGCCGGACCACCGTGACTTCGCACGTAGGTCTCCCAGCCCACGCGGGGGAAAGTAAAGGCGGCAACTTCTGGAGGTGAAGTTGCAGAACGGCGAAAAAACGAAAACCCTCCAACAACGCAACGATTCGCCGAAGACTGTGACTTACCACATGCCCTCATCCCGACGACCCGACTTAACCCTGACGTGATTCCCGAACACGACGATAACCACACGGCGCGACGCGTACTTGACATGACCGAGCCTGCCGCTGAGACGATGACAACGACGACAAACAGTACCCGACCGTCAACACACACAAGCTGAGATGCGATGCCCCGACGCACCCGGAACTCGAGGAAGGCAGCGTCCGACGTCCAGTTGTCCATCGACGGCTTTGACGTAGTCGCCCTCATCGACACGGGAGCAGACTACTCGGGGATGAGCGGGTCATTCGCGTTTAAGTTGAAGAAAGTTACGACAAGATGGGACGGTCCGCATATACGCACAGCAGGTGGCCATCTCGTAACGCCAAGTGGAACGTGCACATCCCGCGTTACCATAGATGGCATCACGTACCCTGCTGCGTTCGTAATTTTACCTAACTGCTCCCGCGACTTAATACTCGGAATGGACTTTTTGACGGACAACGGTGCAATAATTGATCTGCAGACCAAGTCGATAACTTTTTCCTCTGATCACTCCACGACGCCGCCACTGAACCCCGATCACCGTGCTGCTGCAAGGATCGCTGACGATCACGTCACCCTGCCACCCCGCGCAAGCTTGATGAACGCCGTTTATTGTGAGTATGCTGCTCCTGACATCGACGCTATCGTAGAGGGTGACCAAAGGTTGCTTCTCAACCGCGGTGTCTCCGTCGCAAGAAGCATTGCGCGCTTTAAGCAATGCAAATCCCATGTTTTGGTCACCAATTTCACCGAGGAGAACCAGCATCTAAACAAGGGCGCTGGAATTGCGTTCCTCAAAGAAACGCGAGAAGAAAGTCAAGTGATCGCGGTCGCTAACTTTGAAGGCGCACGCGCAGATGCTTCCAAGTCGCCGCAACCTTTCGACGTAACCCCGGTTCTGCCGCAAGAAAATCGGGACAGATTACTGGATTTGCTCCGTCGCTACAGCGAGTGTTTTTCGGCAAACTCAAAATTACGTCAGACAGCCCTAGCGAAGCACCGAATTATAACCGAAGATGGAGCCCGACCTACCCGACAGTCACCGTACCGCGTCTCTTCAAACGAGCGAGAAGCCATCCGGACTCTAGTCGACGACATGCTCAGCGATGACATAATACAGCCATCGAAAAGTCCGTGGGCTGCGCCGGTCGTACTCGTGAAGAAAAAAGACGGCACATTAAGGTTCTGTGTTGACTACCGGCGACTAAACAAAATTACCAAAAAGGACGTGTACCGCCTGCCACGAGTCGACGACACCCTCGACCACCTCTGCCATGCGAAGCACAAGTTCGCTCCAATAAACTTGTTTCTCCTTCAAGACAACTGCGTCGTCCTTGGCTTCGTGACATCTAATGCCGCGAACCATGTATGGGCTTACAGAATACAGAGGCGGCGAAGCAGCGGTCAACAAAGTGACTTGCGTCGGCGAGCGTCGCAGAATCGAATGCCGTGGCGTCTGCTCTGCAGGCTTTTTATCTTTCGGCGCGAGTGTTTCTGGAACCGTCGATTCACATTCAGAACATTGGAGATCACAGACGATTATTCTTGGCTAGCGACTTTAGGGCGAAACAGTTTGCTTATTTTAATGTGGTAGCCCGTGCGGCATAAAAATAAAGAATGGAAGACGTGCTTTGCTCGGAACGCAGGTAACACAGCTGGGTGCGGCCCGGCAGCAAAAACAAACAATAAATAAGCAAGCCCATACATGGTTCGCGGCAATTTGATTACCGGGAATCGTGATGCCTTCTGCCAAAGCCGACAGCCCTGAAGACCTAGAATTTGTTTTGATCTTCCATTTTCGCTGTTGTCGGTTATTAGCAGCTGACTGTTCCTTTTGTTCGGATACATGAGAAGCTGACGCCTAGCTCCGACTCTTCGCGCTCTGCACAGGACCGGCTTCGCAAGGAATGGGGTGGCGCCGGCAATGTTTCTCCCGTAGTGGTATCCGAAACTATTTAAATTGACACCATGAGCTAGAATATGCAATTTTAAGCCTATTATTATGATAACAGTTACCCACACGCCAATTCTGGTGCGGACAAGCATCAGACGTTGATCGAGCGCAAAGAAACCGCAGGGAGAGCGATCCTGAGTGAAGCAGACAAATGCGGAAATCCCTAAGCTGACGTCACGGAGGCGCGCTTCGCAACGCCGCCTGTGTTCGCGCTCACCGCCAATAGGTGAGATATTGTGGATGTTTTGGGGGACACTTACTGCGCGAGCGCTATACAACAAATAGTCTTTTAAGCTGCTTGAAATGCTAGAACTAAATAAAAGTGTAAACTGGTCGTACCATGTCTACCTTATATATTTCCTCCGCCGGTAGCGCTTGCCCGTAGCAGACTGGTCTGGAGCGCCAGGCATGTTACTTTACAAGTCGCAATGTCGAATCCCCGAGCGTACATTCTTAAATTTTTTTAGGTTGGAATGAGAGACAGCTGGGCGAGTTGGAAGGGGTTCATATTCAAAATTTAACTGCACCAAAGACGGATACACGAAAGGAGACGGACGAGTGCAGTCTCACAACTGAAGTTTTATTGAAAAAACAGAACATGTATGTGCGCAGTCACATGACGCTTCATATGACGTTGTGGGTATCGGATCAGCCAAGGCCACTCCAAGAACAACAAAAAACAAAAAAGGCACGTGTTCCAAATACACTGGTCACCCTGCTTAGGCTTATTTCATTTGCATGTTCCGCACAGATAGGCATACTCTTTAGCGCTAAGTACAGCCGACTTATGGCTCATGCATGCGCTACCAAGTCTCTTAATATGATAGCCTCTATCATTTCCCTCTATCATCTCCCTCTATCAGCACGAAAACACACAAAATACACAAACGTTTCTCCGTGTAAGGGTTCTATTATTGTTAAAGTAATGGGGTGTGTGCACGGAGCTGAAGGTTTACTTTTGCTCGAATCAACCCTGAGCTAAAAAAGCGATGGGTAAGAGTTTTAAAATGTTTTACACTTTGTTCTGTAGAGACCTTTCTTCGCGGGATATTTTGCGCTGTACGAACGCTGTACGCTGAACGAACGAAGTGTGCAGAGCTGAACACGTGTTGTGAGTGTGGCAGTGAGTTAGCCCTGTGAAATCTCCCGCTGGATACGCGCCATTCATCATCATCATCATCATCATCATCATTTTGGAGATAGACCTGCGAGTAAAGGGATCGTCCCCGCTAAGGGTAGCCATGGCCCAGGTCTCGCTTCTCTCGTTCTTCCGTTAATATTATTAATGCCGAAACCCAGGAGGATGACCGCACGCGACGACGAAGGAGACCACCTACGTCCCCTCCGGTTTGAGGTTCCTGGAACCCCGGGATTTCGACTGTTGTTCCGCTGATTAGCCCCACCCTCAGCCGGAGGTCGGCATGGCTGGCCCTGACCGCCCACGTACGACAGACGGGAACCTTCAACGGGACGCAGATACGCACCGTCACGTCCAGGGTACCACGCTTGGGATCAGCTGCACGTCCCCCGAGTACGAGGCTGGTGACGACCTGGACGCCCTGCGTTCGTTGAGAAAGGTTATTCGCGCTGCAGTTACGAGGCTGCTATAGGCAGCGATCCAGCTCCGGGAAGGTCCCTCACCGTGTGCGTTGGGCTTGCTGGATTCAATCAACGAGCTCGATCGGAAAGACGCTGACCTTAACGAGCTGAACGAGGCGATAGGTGAGCTTCTCGAAGGAGACGAGTTTGAACATGTTTTTAACGACGTCATGAAATATCAGGAAAGGATATGCGGTGCCCTCAGTAGGTGGCGATCGACCTTGAAGGACCTGCGGGCACCCGGCATTAAATGCACCGGCAAGGACACTTCACCCCGTCGTGACGACCCTTCCCACGTCGGCTCGCGCACGTCTACCTTGCGAGTAGTACTGCCGAAGTTGATCTCGACTTCCTACAGCCACCTGAACGTTCCCCATAGTGACAACATGCAGAAGCCAGATACGTCGACGTTCACGTCTACCGCGCTGTCTGCAATGTTGACTTCTGATAGCACGAGGCCAGGACGTTCATTGGACTGCAACGGCTCTAGGTCGGAGATGCAAGCAGATCCAGTTCCGCCCAACGCGACGTGTGACGAGAAGAGCTTCTGGGCCCAAACAGAACGAGAGAAGACAATCAAGACTAATTTTTCTGGAAATGTCTCTCAAGTCTCCGTACAGGATAAAGCCGTCGTTATACCGCAGGATTCTGCATTTCAAAATGCCAAAGACGAGGCTGAGCACGAAGGCATGCAAGTGGGACCCAGCTACAAGACAGTGTCGAGCGTACCAAGGGAAGACGAACGTGGAGAACACGAGATTATGCTTGCCGCAGGCCACGACGACGCAGTTGCTTCCTTCCAAGCAGACGACCAAAACCATGGAGATGCCAAGGACCTTAAAGAGAAGGCAGAACTACCACCGTGTGAAATCGAATGTATCTTTGTTTCAGACATGGTGAAGAGAGAACGCCTACCGGAAGTAATGAAAAGACGACCAGCTCTTGTCAACAAAGTGTTGGTAAAGGTTGTACCCAGCCCCGAATGTGAGTTGCTCCATCTCAGTGAAGTTCGGAAAGGCGAGAAACCCTATCCAGTCACGCCTGGCGCGTGCGAGGAGGCAGCAAGGCATGGTGGAGTACCTTCCGAACCATACATTGAGCTTGCAAGAAGCGCGAAAACGACCTCGTCAGGAGTGGAAAAACAAGCAGAAGGCAAGCACAAGGCCGGCAGGCGAACACTGCTAGATTCCCTGCACCACAGTAGCTATTTCACCCGGATATTTGGACTTGTACGACATCGACTTCGCCAATATAACTGCACGGCGAAAGAAATGCAACCTTCTGAGGCCCCTGGACACACAGTCTGGTTGTCGTCCGAATTACCTTGGCGGCCCTTGGCGGTCGTGAGGTCTGCACGACGGCGCAAGCACCGGTGGAAACAAAAGTGTGGATAGCATTCCCCGACCGCGCCGCAAACATTGACTTTATGGACTGAAAAAACAAAATGTTAGGATTGCGGATTTATTGTGCACCTATCGATTATCTCGGGCGCGGGAGGATGTTAAATCTCCCGCTGGATACGCGCCATTCATCATCATCATCCTGGAGATAGACCGTGCGAGTAAAGTGATCGTCCCCGCTAAGGGCAGCCATGGCCCAGGTCTCGCTTGTCTCGTTCTTCCGTTAATAAGCCCCGTTATTAGGGCGTTTCGTGTCATGCCCACCAGGGGCAGGCTGTGTCTGTTGTCCTTTAGTTTTTCGAGTTCAAGTCTTGGCTTTGTGCGCGCCTGTGTTCATACTTTGCTAAAATTTAGGCAGCACATTGGTCGTATCCGGTGTTGCCTTTTTAACTGCCTCAAGAATCAGACCAACATTTTAATACCGTACTTGAAAGGCAATCTGCCGTTTTTTTCACTCGCATCTGGGGCTTCCAATTGCCAGGAAAGGCCCTCTATCATTTCTAATGTGTGCTAAACGTTTTTCAAACAACTATAATTACATAAATGCCCACAGGATGTCCACAGACAGTTTGAAAGATAGCTTCCTCCATCGTAAGCCCTCCCGGTAGGTGTACACCATATTTTATAGGTATATGATGCATTCTATACCTATTTCTATATGTAGGTATGTATATTCCAACAAATAAATGGGTAACGATGTATTATGTACCTACATTATATACAAATCATCATCATCATCACCAGCCTATCTACGCCCACTGCAGGGCAAAGGCCTCTCCATTATTCTCCAATTATCTCGCTCCTGTGCCAACTGTGACCCATTTGTCCCAGCAAACCTCTTGATCTCATCTGCCCATCTAACTTTCGGCTGCCCCCTACAACGCTTGCCTTCTCTAGGGATCCACTCTGCTGCCCTTAATGACCAGCGGTTATCTTGCCTTCACATTACATGCCCTGCCCACGTCCATTTCTTCTTCTTAATTTCTACTAATATGTCTTTAACACCAGTTTGCTCCCTCACCCACTCCCCTCTCTCTCTCTCTCTCTCTCTCTCTCTATATATATATATATATATATATATATATATATATATATATATATATATATATACATTTACTCAGTGTGCATGAGTATTTGATACATTATGTAAATTTATTACCTGGGTATACAAAGTTTTCTTTGCATTTTTAAATGTTTCAGTCGCGAAATTTAACGTCCTACAGTATGAAACGTTTTGTCTATTTTCAATGTTTCGGCATAACAGGGTTACAGAACCACTCAGAGGGATTGCTGACGACATGCTGGAAGCTATTTGTTGGTATTCTTCCATTGGACTGTTGTGAAATTCAGACAAAACGAAAATCAACTCATGGCCAGATAATAGGGAACTAGACAATACCCGTCGCACAAAAGTGCCTCAGCACTCCTTTTGCGGAAGTCTTAATATGAAAGTTGGATTTTATGAATGGTGGGGATTTTATGAGGTGGTGGGGTCGCTGCATATGTACGACAGCGACTGTGGCACGAGCTAATCCCTGAATTTACATTTGTTGATCAAAATGTGGAATGCCTTCCTGTGCGTTTTAAATCTGTCACAATTGTTGTTGTGTATAGGCCACCATGTGGCAGCAGAACACAGTTCTTTGCATTTCTTGAAAATATGCTGCATACCTTCAGTAATGCCCGAAACTCAATTGTACTTATGGGTGATATGAACATAAACATGCTTGCAGACGATCCCTACAGTAAAGAACTAGGCACACTTATTAGCACATATACTTGCCGAAATCTCATCGAATCAGCTACGCGGCTGACGGCACAAAGTGCAACGCTTCTGGACTTGTGCATTACAAATGTGTCATCCCCCAATGTATCAGCTGGGTTGATAAGTGCCGATATCAGTGACCACCTTCCAATATTTTTTTTGGTGCCGACAAGACAAGAGAGGGAAAAAAATTCACCCACGCCCTCTTATCACGAAATAACGCCAGACACGCTCGAGTGCTTCCGTTCTCTTATCTTTGCTTCGAATTGAACATCGGTTTTCTGTGAACCTGACCCCAATAAGGCTTACAGTCTTTTCTTGAGCACATTCAAAGCTTGCTATGAAGAAGCGTTTCCAAAAAAAACTAAGAGTAGAAAACGTGAGAGGAAGATATGAAAGCCGTGGGTTAATCGCTTTTTACTCAAGAAAATAGAAACGAAAAACAAAATGTATCACTCCTTTGTCAAAACGCAAGATATTACTGAATTTATAGCATTTAAAAATATAGAAATCAAATTAACGCCAAACTTAAGCAAGCTAATTTAGCGTATTACAAATCCCTATTTTCACGCCTGCAAGGAAACGCCTGAAAATTTGGCAAGAAGTAAATCATTTAACTGGAAGAATACCACAAACAACAAGTGTAAAAATTTCAACATCCCAAGGCACCATGTGTGAAGCGGACACGGTAGCCGAACTTAATCAGTATTTTATACAAAGTGGAGAATATACTTTGCCAGCTCCCCCTGTGGATGGCACACTGTCCTTGCCAAACTCAAATGTGAGGAATTCCTTTTTTCTCTTTCATACCACACCAGAAGAAATAGCGAATATTATAAACGACCTCAAACCTAATACTGTTGCTGGGTTCGATGACATCCAGGTAGCCCCTTTAAAACACGTTACTGATCTAATCAGTTAAGTTCTGTCTAATATTGGTAATAAGATGATCGACACTGGAATATTTCCCGATGAACTAAAAATAGCGAGGGTTACACCAATTCATACAGGTGGAAATGATTATACTGCGAATAATTACCGGCCAATATTGGTGCTGCCTGTGCTTTCCCTAGTATTTGAAAAAATTCTAAATACACGGTTACGAAATTTGTTGGATACATATAATATTATTTGCGATGCGCAGTATGGGTTTAGGAAAAATCGGTCATCTGAAATGGCATTGCTGGACATTAAAAATGATATCGTTGAAAACATTGAATGTAGACTGTACACTATTGGTCTGTTTCTTGATCTACGAAAAGCGGTTCATTCGGTAAACCACCAAATCCTTCTAAGAAAACTTGAGAGTATCGGTATTCGTGGTGTTCCCATTGATTTGTTTCGCAACTACTTAGCAAATCGGTATCAGTATGTGCTAGTAAATGGTATACCCTCAGCCAAACTTCGAATAATAAATGGTGTTCCGCAGGGAGCGATACTCAGGACCAATGCTATTTAATTTATATAAAAATGATCTACCGACGATACCTGATTCACCCAAAATAATAATGTATGCCGACGACACCAATATATTCTTTACGGATATGGCCTTGCCTCAATTGGAAACTAGGGTTAATCAATACTTGCACCTTCTATCGCACTGGCTACATATCAATAAGTTACAATTAAACATAAGTAAAACCAATTATGTGGTGTTCACACCGATTAATAAACCGCTGAATTATACTATACATTTGACCTTTCGAAACAACAGACTCAAACAATCAAAAGCGCAGAAATTTTTAGGTGTCTGGTTTGAAAATAATCTGTCATGGAATACACATGTGTGAAAATTAACCGCTGAACTGAGCAAAACGGTGGGCTGTTTATATAAAATTCGAGATATCATACCGTTATGGTTAAAAAAGACGCTCTATTATTCGTTATTTTTCTCTAAGCTTTCCTACTGCGCTTTAGTTGGGGCACAACTACTACGCAGAACTATATTAAATTGCTATTGTTGCAGAAGAAGGTATTAAGAATATTTGAAAATTACAACGGCAGGCCTGAATACCTACCTACACATGAACTCTTTCTAAAGCATTCACTTCTTAAGGCAAATCAAATATACTGCTACAAATTACTTCAGTACATTAGAGACAACAAGTTATACAATACTTCCAGCCCTGTAACCACCACAGAACATAACTTTCGTAGACTACATCGACCAATGCCATCTACAAGAACAGACTATGGCCGGCAACACACAGGTTATCAAATCCCCTCCATGTTGAACAAAGTTCAGAAACAAATTAATTTTCGCCAACGATTTTCAAAAACACAGATTAAAAATGTCCTGTTAGAGCAGTTAATTGCATATAGCTAAAATTTACCCAAGCATAAAATAAAATGTTGCAGCGAAATTGTAGATAGATATGCTGAAGTCTCTGTTTCGGGTGTATTTTGTTGTTCGTTCTTTTGTTGTGTTGTTGCATTGTAGATATCTATGCTGAAGTAAGTCTCTGTTTCGGGTGTATTTTGTTATTCGTTCACTCCTTGCACTGCACGAAAAAACACACGAGTGTTTTGATACAATATCCAGTGTGAAATTTTTTTTTTGTGTGTGCAAAGTAGTCGCGCATTGAGCGTTCGAGGAGCACGACTGCAAATGTACTCTCTGTAGTCTGTAGCCCTCTTTTGTTTTTGTTTTTTTTGTTTTTTGTTTTGTACACTCGACTGCAAGTGTGCAATATAATATACTGTGCCCGCACGCTGCCTGCCACCGGAGCAGGGGCACTAGTCAGGCTCCAAGCCTTTTGCCTCTGCTCCCCTTTCTGTAGGAAAGAAACAATAAAGAAAGAAAGAAAGAAAGAAAGATAATGCGTTATTAAATGTGAATTGGGAGTTCTGTCTCATATTTCTTATTCACATCGGAAACCTTCGGGTAATAAAGCTGTTATGTCCACTGGATTATTCCTCAACCGTTGACGGAAAATCAAGCTTGTGTAATGTGTAACACAAGGGCCCAAACTAGCACTGTTGTGTATTAAACTGTATTTTACAAAATAGGGCTGGTTCTGAGGCAATTGCTCAGTCGTGTTGAATGCTAGGTGTGCCGGATCTGCTGACACAAAATGTTTCTTCTTTTAAAAAATCAACAGAAGGAATCCCTGGCATTTATGGAGACCTTTGTGAAAGTACATCCTACTATACCAAAAGCTATCTCCGTTTCCCTGAAGGGTCGCTGGTACACACCCGCAAAGAGCGGAGCTCAAAACTTGGGACTCTTCAAGAGATGCGACAATACAAGCAATTACGAAGATGTCGCACCTTACTCAGTGAGTGTACAAACAGCGCTTATCTGCTGCACTGTGACTATAATTTTACTATGCTTTCTGCTCCTTATGTTGTGGTTAGTGAGAGCGTGCCAGGTTTCTTTTTCAATACGGTGTCAGTTATCATCATCGTAATCAGCAGCACCACCAGCAGGAACCGGAGAACACATACACAGGGATACTGTGCTGTACAATATTTCTCCATGATCCGGCTATGTAAACGGGAAAAAAATCGGGTCAAATGCGAGATTTTTACCAGCGATGCAGTTTAGCAAATCGTACTTTTTCGCATGCGCAGTTAAAAAAACCACAAAGATGGTGATCCCGCGCACGTGATCACTGGGGTACGCGTGCCTCGCGACGACCACCCACCGTCTCCGGCGCATGTTTGAGCCAAGCCTACTCACTTAGGGAGACTGGCCAAGAGTGGCAAAAAAGTCCAGCGTCCGCCGTAAACGTGGGAACACAAGCTCGGAACAAAAGACACGCCTTAGGGCACGCCTTTCAAAGGTGATGTCTAATGATTCACTTCCAACAAAATGGAACGAACTTCACACGTACAGCAACAGTGATGGAGTAAACGTCGTTTCGGCAGTCAAGAGCAAGCAAATCGGTGCAATCTAGGAATTAAACCTTCGTGATGGCCGTGAGGGTAGCGTACAGCTTTTCCAGCTTAGTCTTACGCGTTAGTGTGCGCCGCCTCCATTTTTAACACCATGATGAGTACCTTAGGATAACGGCTCTTTTAACGCCGTTAAGAAATTATCCATTTCCAAGTAGGGTGAACAGGAGTTTTTAACATTTTTTGCAGAGATAATACGGTTCGCCCTCTTATAGCGTCGGCTGCTATTTGGAAGCTCTAGACCTTCAAGGCATAGGTTGTCACAGGTCGTGCGCGTTCATAGAAAGACCTCTAGACCTTCAAGGCATAGGTTGTCACAGGTCGTGCGCGTTCATAGAAAGACAGTACTAATTTCGGTATAGTGTTTCAGGCGATATGTCTTTCCATTAGCAACAACACGATCATTTTCTCATTGCACCTCCTTATCTCTTTTAATTCTCGACCTTTCTTAGCCCTGCAAATACTGTACGAGGGCAAATGAGCTAGCTTCCTTCGCAGGATGACTAAATTGCTCATTGAGCGTCCAGAAGCTCAGTTATTCTTCTCACAAATTAAAAGAGCATAGACTTCTTTCTCCTTGCGTTGTTATCGTTTTCTTTATTCTTTTTCTTTTTTAATCATCATTGCCAGCCACAGGAAAACAGTAAACATAATGGTCGTATACACGTAAACAGTATTAACTCAAACGTATTTCGCTAGTGTAAAATTAGCATGCTAAATTACCCTTTAGCCTTCACTTGGTTCGTCAGTATTAGGTTAAAGTGCTGGATTTGCTGTTAGAAGAAAATGGCTGCTTGGATTAAAATTATGTTAGCTACGGCGCCGATTGCAGTTTTGTTTTATTTGTTGTGCTTGAACTATCCGACACATAGATACCATTCCACGGCGATTCCGCCACGGGATTTTTGTATACTCGGAGCCTTAATGTTTTGGTATCTCCAGTCAGCGCCGTAATGAGCAGTCGTTAGCAACGCTCATTGTGGGAACCACGGTTGGGACTTGAAGAGGAAGGTTTCAAGCTGAGCAACTTCGTCGTCAAAAGCGCTGGAAGTTTCCAATAGCTATCAATCAAAATCTGGCACATACAAACCATTGTGATTAAGCAATCTCTGACTCCTCTTCCAAATGAGTAATATGGAAGTGTGGGTCTGTTAGATCATCATTGCTTAAAAAACAGTGACAAATAACAAAACATGGTTTTCCAATCTGCGTATGCGGCGTGTCGAGTGAAAAAGTATTTAAAGGGAGTTCTTTTAATAAAAAATTGTTGTACATTAAGTACTTGTCCTTTTTTGTTGTTGCTCGTGTTTGTGTGGGGAGTTATCACTGCTTGATTTTAAGCCCCCTTCCAATGTTTTTGAATAAAAGACTGCCCCGTTTACATTCGACAGAATGTCGTAGTCATGCTTCAACATGTCACGCGTTTGGCCGATTTTGAATAAGCAATGGTAATTACAATGTCAGTAATAGTAGCATGGACATATCAAAAGAGCGCAGGGGCACTGTTTCAGGAAAAATATTAATGGTTGCACTTTTCTTTTGGTGTAATCCCACAACCACTTCTGGGCGATACGCATCTGACGCGATGAATTGTACCGGACAACCTTGTAAGTTTCCTTAAACGCTTTACAGCCACTATAAGACTTTGTTTGTCTTGGAGCTAAGAATCTCCCACAAATGGGACATTGTTGGTTTGTTTGATGACGTCAGTGTTGATGCGGACGTTTTATCTGGGATGAAACGAGGGTAAATTTAACAATCTTGTTTATGACTGGAAGTGCACACAACACAGGGAAAAAGTGGAAACAAATATAAACCTCGGGTGTGATTTTTTGCGCAGTTTACATATTGACACGTTTTCAAATATCCTGGCTTTCTACGGTACAATAACCTGGGAAGAGAAATCATTTTTACTCGATTTTTCTCTGAAATCACGGGGGATGCCGGAAAATAATTTTTATAGGTGCTCCCTCTTTTTGCACAGTCTTCATGATGGTAGCTTTTTACAGGTGGTGCACCTTGTCGCGTACGGATGGGTGTTGGACTGCTGATGGGCCGTGACTAAATACAGGAAATATGTGGTTCACCCACACCAATTCGGGCTCACACTTGCTTCAACTCTACGTTGAGAGACTCCCTCCACTGAATATAAAGCTCACTGCAACTGTCGTTACGCACATTTCGAATTCTTGGACAATACATAATCCATTATCCTGAACATCATCGTTATCAACGCTTACGTAGCAGTTTTATGATACAAGATAAATGTTAGTTTTGGTAACTTGCTATTTGTCATTAGCAAATCGCAGTGCACGCCACTGTAAACAGCAATTGAAGGTTTTCGAGGGACACTCGCGTGATATGTAAACATTATGAGATTGCATGGGGAGATGTAGGTCTGGAGTTAAAGGGCAGTTGGCCACTCTCGCACGTTTACGCAAATTTATTGCATAAAAAATCAATTCAAACGTGCTTTCCTTCTTTCTTCACCCTCCCCGACAATTTCTTGTGCCGCTTCATATGACACTTAGTCTTGCGGACCCGTTTCACGGCGCCTACAGCGCGCCCACCGACCCTCCGGCAGTCAGTGAGCCGGCCGCCGGGGAATCCCCGCGATTCGGTCGACAGTTCAAAGTCAGCGCCCACAAGATTCGCTCCATTAAGAATATTTTCTATTTGTTGTTAGTTTGTAGACCATGTCAAGCAAACGAAGTGAATGCAGTTACAGTACCTCTAAAATAGCGCACATAAAATCCATATATTTGCTTTCGACGCTTCGCCGACTGCAGCTTTAAACTGCGTTGCATGAGCGACTGGAACGGTGGCAGAAAATCTAAGGGAAAAAAAGGCAAAAAAAGTCAGCGTAGTTACTCTGGGCACAGTGGACTCCCGTTAATAAAATCCCGCGGGGACTGCGAAACACCCCGAATTAACCGAATTTACAAGTAAACGAGCACAAGAAGAGCAGTTTTGTTAGTCCTGAACAGGTCCACTTTGTTGATTTTATTCAAAATCTCGACTTCGTCCCCACGTTGAGCGTACGGAAAGGGTTGCCATGAAAGTTGAGACTTATCCCTAAATAGCAGTCAGTAGCGTCTAACTCGAAAATCGCTCACATGGCACTTTGATTAACAGACAAGGTTGAGGACTCAAGATACGGACACACTGGCGAGAGTCCACCTTGGCGCTGCCTGTTACGGTGGCGCCAGCATCAGTACAGAAAGGCCGCAATTCGTTGCAAAAAGTTTTCGAATTTTTTTGAAAAATAACGGTCACTGCGATGCCTTTCATTAGAAACAACTTCCCATTAACAGTTATGATAGCTTTGATCTGTTAATTGTGGAGCAATTTCTCTCACTGCATTGCATGTAAAATTTCCGGGACCAGAACATCCTTTCCATTTGTGCGCAAGTTTCAGTTAGGTAACTCCGAATTAAGGACGGGCGAATGTAATAGGAAATCGAAGCCGAAGGTTTTCGTTATAAAGTGTTTTTCCTGCCAAAGGGCACGCAGTCGTTTGTAATCACATTGGAGGCCTAGCCTAAGCTTACTTCAAAAGCATCATTGGATACATGCTCCGATTGCTCGATCGATACATGCTCGGCATGTTGCAATACAAATAAGCAGCAGGGTACACGACTACGTAGGCCTTAGTGTAGTATTCAGCTATTCCGTGCGGCCCTGTATCTTGGTGTAACGTGGTGGTATGGTGCACGACACGACTGCCATCTCGCGGAGCAGGTTGGAATCCTTGGCGGGATTTGTTTTGCTGGAGCATCGGCCTAGTATCGAGGCACCTGTAATTACCCGTTGGGTACTACAGAGAAGAAACAGGTGAGCTCCGGAGGTGTGAAAAAAGCTCCTCCCAGTCGAGCATCTCGGGTGGCCAGGAGGGCGGCCAGAACCGGGTACGCCGCTGTTTGTCCTTCCTCTCTGCATAGAACGGTGCTTGCTCGTGTTACAAATCAGTACGCCGCTGTGCTTCAAGCTTCGTGCAGCACTCTTCGGAGTTGTGGTGGAGCCTCTGCTACGCGCGCCTTTTGAGTGGGCGCGTGTGTCGGTGATTCAGGCTTGAAGCGACCGCCAAAGAATGCCAACACGCCGCAACCCGCGTGGGAAGAGACGGATCGCTGGCGCCTGGCTGTCAGCGCGATTGAAACTTCGGCGGTGGCAGACGAGGCGTGCAGAGACTTTTCCCAACGACGCGGAAGCCGCAGCGGACAAGCCTTGCGTCCCTTTCTCTCGGAGTCAGCCTGCGCCGCTACTATCGACGACTCACAAACTCTATAAAGAGGGTTGTGTTTGTCTGTATTATGTCCCGCCGTGTGGAAAAACTAGAGCGAACGCTTGTTTGACCGTTACGGCTTTTGGTATAGATAAGAGCTCCCGAATCGTTGAAGTTCATTCCTGTTGGAGCAGTGAATCAGTGCTGTTACTCTGCTCGGGTCCTGTACTATACCTTCGCCCATCGGGGGATTGTTCCTGTCTTGTTTCAGCTGATCTCTCACCATTGAGAAAAGCAGTTTAGTTTGGCTGCAGCTTCTTCTTCTTATATTGAAGGCAGCTACACTGACTGGCCGCTCGCGGCACCACGCTACCACACGCATGATGGATTAATTGATTGATTGATTGATCGAGTGTGGGGTTTATAGTGCCGACGAAACATAGGCGATGAGGGGCGCCTTCGTGGAGGGCTCCGGAATAATTTTGACCACCTGGGGATCTTTAACATGCGCCGAAATCTCGCATGACGGAGGCGACATTGCTTGGCTCGGCGAGGCCTACCAGTATGCAACTTTGGCAACAATGTGTGCTAGGAGTCTTACCGCGCCAATTTCCGAGGCACAAGACGAAAAAAGTGGGAAAGTGTGCTTGCCGAAGTATCCCTAATTCGCGATCAAAGATAACGTCCGAAGTCATGTGGACCTGTTGCATGGAACCGAAACTACAACTGGCCCCAGGCTCGCAACTAAATTTAAATGACGAACATATACCACTTCTGGGACATACGCACGAGGCAGCCAGTTTTAGCATTGCAGCATTAAGCATTTTACTCATTCACAAACACAGGCGATGTGAGTGTGAATGAATAGAATACTTACTGATGCTGAGTTTACTCATACTCATGCACACTTACTCATACTTATTCACACACATTCACGTAGACTTCCGTTAATTTGTACGGGAATGAGTACGAATACTTAAACACAATGACGCTCTGGTCCGGCTAATCATGCGCTTGTCCGAAATGTGGTATATGTTCATGTTCGTCATGCCAGTATATCTAGTTAGTCTGTGCCCGTCCCGCCTTTAGTCCTGGTGCCAATCCTTTAGGCGCAATTGGCGTAATTTTCCATCAAAACATTCGACACACACGCTCGTTTCCAACAGCACTGATGTTTTTCCTAAAAAACACTGACGCACATTCAAGTGCGTGCGCGTCAAATTTAAATCTTGGACATAGTCTAATCGCCCCGAAATATACGTCATTTAGTGTCACCGGTGTAGAGTCTGCAGCCACCGCTAGTGCGCATAGTTCTTTTTTCAGCTTTTATGAAGAGATAATGCTTACTCGACCAGATAAATGACCAACCGTGCGTTTATTTGAGCCGGTCCAGCAATGCAAATATTACGAAAAGTGAGACAAATTCTCTTGTTTGCTTGTGGGTCGCACAAAAGGTAGAGGTAATCATACGCATCGAACAACAGAGTGAATACTAGTAAATATTATGGTGTCGTGCCCCAAACCACAGTCAGCGAAGGTGCCATCTTCTTCAAGAGTGCTCTTGTTGAAGATGGAGATACCAGTGCCGTTATATAGCCATTACTCCGCACGGAATGTTGCAGAATACAAAATTGGTTCTAGTGTCCAGCAGTAGGCAGACACTGGCTCACAAGAAAGCCTGTCCGAGACTTCAGTGCGTGTACAGCTGGGTGGAGCAGCCGGAAAGCGTACTAAAGGGATTTCAAACGCTCTGTTCTGGCCGCGCCGTCATGCTCCTTCCTAATGCTTAAGAACCAACACCCGGTAGATTGTTCCAACATGTATTCGGGGTCATCACAACTTGACTCTTGTCTACGGTCGCTCCAACAGCTGGTCTAGAGCTGGAGTTGAAAAAATCTCAGTGTTTGGTATCGGCGTAGTGTCAGTATAATCAATTTGTCTAGAAGCACACATAATTCCGGGAAAAGACCAGTCGCCGGGATTTGCGGCCTACAATGCTTCGCAGCAGGACGGGGCCTTTGCGACACCTTACGCACATTCTCCAGTTTCCAGGTAGCCAAGAACAGGCAAGTTTCTTGCAATAATTAGTGATTTTAAAGGGCACGTAAGTTCCTAAATAACCACGAAAAGCGTTAAAACCAACTAAGCATTTAATCTCGTTACGTAGGCAGTGGACATCGACCAATCGTGTGCGGTGGCATTTGTTTTTTTCACGCCTTTCTCATGTAGGTTCTTTTCAAACAAACGTAAAAAAAGACACAGAACAAGGTCGATCAAACATTCACCCACACAGACGAGCAAATACGATATACCCTGTTTTCAACCGTATAGCTGTGCACGGTCAAATGTGGTGAATGCGTGTAAATGCTTTGAGTGTTGGATAGTCTATCTTTGCGCACCAACGCCCTGATAACAGTACCGACGCAAAAGAAAACCCAAGCCAAACTTTATTGCGATTGCTTTATAAATTTCGCAGCTTTCCCAAGAATGTTCATGAACTAACGTAGAAGCCATAAATACTCCAGTTAAACCTGCGTGACATCCATCAAAGAGCATCTTCTCCGACACATCGATCGATGAGTCATTGTGTCTCTTAGTACCTACTTCTGGAAATGACCTTACCAGCACTGGTACCAATGCTGGGAATGGGCATCCCACCGCAGTCACCAATGTTGTGACTCGCATCCCAGCTTTGCACCGACGTTGGGAATCGGCCATTCCGAAGCTGTCTCCGGTGTTAGGATTCGGTCCGCTCACGCAGCCACCACCGTTGCGACTGGCCATCCGATCGCAGCCACCGGTGTAGTGGCGTTGCCTTGCTCCGTTCCCCATCGATGCGGTGCAGAGCAGGGCGATAATGTTCTCGGGCCGATGAAAGGTGAAGTAACATTTATACACAGGATGTACAAGGGTAAGCAAACGTTATATGGCTCGCACAAAGGAAACAGCACCTCTCCACTCGGTGCCTCCGAAAAGTGCCGCCGGAGAATGCCGACTATACGTGACCCGGGCGGGTTTTATTTATACCCCCGGAATGCAGTTGTAGCTCCGAGAAATTTGAATCGCTGCAATCAGGACTCTAGCTGGCTGAAATTTGATATCCGACGAATGATAGCGAAGCGGTGAGTCAGCCTAGCCGTCACGATGGGGATAGGAAGGACGACGCCCCCCCGTCTCCGTAACCTCGCCTCCAGGCGAGTAGCGACATGCCCGTTGCAGGTCGCTGACCCGATGCAGGATTAGGCCAAGCTGCCGCGATGGGGAAAAGGGGAAATGCGCACGCCGTCTTCGCGAGATCCCCTCCAGGCGAGTCGCAGAATGCCGGTTGCCGGTCATTCACACGCTGAATGATTCGGCCGAGCCGCCGCGACGCAAGGATGAGGCGACTCTGCACCACTGCGTGTTTCAGGTGGTTAAAGCCTGTCCGCCGCAGGCGTTTCGGTCTGGTTAGGACGAGGTGTGAATCGGCCTGGGGTCGGCGCATCACACCTTGCAACGAATTTCGGCCGGCCGCTTTGGCACAATAGCACCCCACCGCCAGAAGATGGGCCAGGAAGACGAGCTGCATCCACGTGGCTCGGATGCTAGGCGCGGTCGTTCGCCAGGCTCATCCAGGTACACCTCCAGTGCTCCCGGAAAAAGGGGGGCTCTACCACGCTCCATTCATGAACAGGTACCACCTGCCCAGCCCGGATCACAGATACCAGGTGTCTCGACCAGCTTCGCCCGGCTTTTCCGGTCTGGTTTCTCTGCACCGGTAGCTCCTCGTTCAGCAGCTTGCAAAGAATCGACCAACAGGCAACACCGAGCGCAAGCAAGCACCCTCTGTCCTCCGTCAGAACACCAGACTACAAAACGTGATAAAACTCCCCTAGCTAAGTGTATATCCCCAATTTGGATACCAAGGGACCCATGCGGAACGCAAGACTCCTAAAATAAAGACTCAAACTATGTGTCAAAGATAACCGACGAAATGAACTGATTATAACTAAGGTTGATTACTTGAAATCACGCGCTGCGGAAATAATCAACTGAGGCAGCAAAGGAGGGCAACAATTTTGCTCCCATATTCCTGCTACGCTAAAAGCTGCTCACGAAGAGGCGAAACAAAAGACTAGGGGAGGACGAAGGCAGTGTTAAAACTGGCTCGTCGCCCCGGCTCGTCTCGTCCTGCAAAACGCTTTCTCTTTCTCCGGTCATATACAAGACTCTCCGAGTTGACGCCCGTAATCTCGTGCGGGTCTGACTGCAAGGCAAACATAGCTGCAGGCACGCATGCCTCCCAATAGCACTCCCGCGTTTCCCATTATTTTTTTTATAGTAATTCTTTAGTTGGGTTGCCCTTCCATTTCCCGTGCTGCTCGCCCTTCAGTCTTGAAAGTTGTCCGTAGTGATACTACAAGTCATCTTCAGACACGTACTCTGGAGCTCGTGAGTTCAGGCATTTTTTCCTACACCTACGGGCATGTTTTTCTCCACTTTCCTTTTTTGATAATTCTGTAGCGCTTCCAAGGATCATAAATGACCTACCACATTCTGCCATTAGCCTTTCTTGGCATTCTTGACTACCTTAATTCAATGAGCCCCTCATCTTCCTTTCTGGTTCGCTACATGCATAACGAAGGTCCCGGTTCTGGCAGTCTTGCTGCCTCAGGTAGCTGGACGGCCAATCTCGGCATTTCGTAGCCGCTCAAATCACTGTCCGGGTGTTAAAAAGTTCCCCTTCCCCACGAGTAGTTGGAGTGGCGCTGGCAACCACCCAAAAGAGCAGGATTTAACATAAATAACCGAGAAACTGTAGGGGAGCGCAGTCCGCCGGTGGCGTAGTTGTCATCTAATGAGACGCATATTCAGCAGGGCGTGGGTTCAGTTCCCACCAGCGGGCATGTTTCCACTCCTTTCTTTACTTCATAAATCTGTACCAGTTCCAGCGATAGTAATTAACCTACCACAATTTCTTTCTCCCCCTTGCTTAACTTGGCGTTCTTGACTACATGAATATATATATATATATATATATATATATATATATATATATATATATATATATATATATATATATAACGTAACGCAGGAGACATGGCGTCCGTCGAACTACCACCTTTATTAACAACTTCTTCCTCGTCCACCACTATCGCGCCGCACCTTCTCTTGGTGGCTAATCTCCCATTCCGGCCAATTGCCCTCTACCATCCATCTGCGGGACGTCACACGCTTCCCCCTCCCCCCGAGAGAGTGTTTCGTATTGGGGCGGATATTATCGTCTTAGCCTCCCTCCCCACATGGACAATGTCAGTCTGACGACCGAGTGGAGCCACGCAGCGGTCCATCTCGTAGTTTACTACAGAGATCTTGCGTAGGACAGTATACGGCCCTTCCATTATCGCACAGATTTGCCGGGGTTGGGATGACAGGGTGTCTCATACAACACACAGTCTCCCGCCTGGAGCTCTGACGGAAGAAACTTTTTTGTCGTAGATGAGCTTATTCTTCTCGTGATACGCGAGGGAATTGTGATCTGTGTTTGCGCGAGCTTCTTGCAGGGTTTCGGCAGTGTTGGAGAGGAGGCAGGGGTACGTATGATGGTGTGCCATATATGAGAAAATATGGTGGGTAGCCGGTGACTTCATGAGGTGTCTTGTTGTACTCACCGACAACCTCTGGAAGAAGGCGTGTCCATGGTCTTCGCGGTTCGTCGTTGATTTTGCAGCGGAGGCGGGTAACTATGGACGGATTAGTGCGCTCGTTTCGGCCATTACACTGCGGGCGTTGAGAACTTGTGAAAAGCTGATGAATGTTGTTGTGTTTGAGGAACTGCTGGAATTTGCCTGCGGTGAATCCTGTTCCGCGGTGGGAGAGGAACTTCCGAGGCTTTCTAGCAACGAAGATGCTCTTCATGCAGGAAATGTACGCATCGCAGGTCTCATTTCGGAGCGCAAAAGCCCACACGTAACGAGTGGCATTATCAACAGTCAAGTGAATGAACCTTTTTGGAGAACCATAGTTCGCAAAACCTCCGATGGTGTTCATGGCCAGAAGATCAAATGGTTGTTCAGCTGGTGGTAGTGACTTCAAAGATCCGAGATGCTTGGTCTTCGTCTCTTGCAGCGCTGGGAAGTTTGACAGTGGCGAATATATTTTGAGACATCGGTGATAATGTCAGGCCAATAATATTGTGGAGACAGAAGTCGCATTGTCTTCTTGACCCCAACGTGACCAAACACGTCATGAGACTTCTGAAGAAGAGAAGATCGCAGAGCAGCAGGAACGTAGGCTTTTCGAGTCCCTCTGCGCGTCACTACGGCCATTCTGCTCTCAATAACATGCTTGCAAGGCGGTTTGTCGTTGGGGTGCTGTTGCAGTTGGTCAACTGATAAAAGCTGAATACTCGGGTTTTGCGATAGTGCATCAGCTTCGATGTTTTCAGCACCCATTTGGTGGTTGATGTTTACATCGTACATGGAGAGTTTTAAGGACCATCGAAACAGACGGCCTGGCGGATTCTTGATGTTTTTCAGCCACTGTAGCGCAGCGTGATCGGTGACCACCGTAAAAGGTTTTCCATGTAGATAGCAATGCCATTTGTCGTTAGCGTCAATAATTGCCAAGCATTCAAGCTCTGTGATGGCGTAATTGACTTCATGCTTGAGCAGCTTGCGTATCGAACTGTGCGTCGATCTCTGCGGTAAACTACGAGATCAACCGCAGCGTGGCTCCACTCGGTCGTCAGACTGACATTGTCCATGTGGGGAGGTTAAGACGATATTATCCGCCCCTACACCAAACACTCTCTCGGTGGGAGGGGGAAGCGTGTGACGTCCTGCAGACGGATGGTAGAGGGCAGTTGGCCAGAATGCGAGATTAGCCACCAAGAGAAGGTACGGTGCGATAGTGGTGGACGAGGAAGAAGAAGTTGTTAATAAAGGTGATGGTCCGACGGACGCCATGTCTCCTGCGTTACACTAGCCGACATGGTAGCGAGGGCAGGAATGCTTGCGCGTCGTGGGTATTCATTGTGCGAGTGCATCTGTCCTGGCAAGCCGGCCATGGCGCAATGCCTGCATTCGGACATGGTGGCTCGGCCCGGCGTATTAGGCGGACGCTGATGGGAATCGCCGCTCGGTGCATTGATCTGTGCGTGTCAACCTGGTGGAACGCGGTGTGACTTAGCTCGGTTCATAGCAGCCTCTATTCTAAGAGCAGCTGAAAGCCACGCTGCTGGGGTGGATGGAGTAAGCCCAGCAAGAGACATTTCCATTTCAGCAGGAAGGCCGTCGATTAACCCTGATATAAGGTGCACGTCCTTTAGTTTAGCAAGTCGTCCCAGACACATTTTTTCATCGTAATACTCCTTGAGGCTCTGGCCCGATTTCAGGCGGCAATGGATCAACTGACGGAATGGATCCGCGATGGTGCTTGCGAACCGATCAGTCATGCGTGCAACGAGGTCCTCCCAAGCTGTCCCAGTGTCAAACACCTCGGTAAGGTACCAGCGGAAGGCCTCACCTTCAAGGTAATCGGAAAAATTGCACAACTTGTCTCGCTCGGTCCATGCAGCGGCCGCAGTCTTCACCTCGAAGAGCCGGAGCCACTTGTCAAAGGGAACATCGTCGCTTGCTCCCGAGTACTTGGGGATGGTGATGGCTTTCTTGGATGTTGTCATGATACGGGGTTGCACGGTAAATCTTGTCGGCTAGTGTAACGCAGGAGACATGGCGTCCATCGAACCAACACCTTTATTAACAACTTCTTCTTCCTCGTCCATCACTATCGCACCGCACCTTCTCTTGGTGGCTAATCTCCCATGCCGGCCAACTGCTCTCTACCATCCATCTGCGGAACGTCATATATATGTATATATATATATATATATATATATATATATATACACACACACATCGCACTCGTGTAGTCATCGCTTCGTTGAAGTTTGTAGTCAAACTTTCATTAAATTTCCTTCTCAATGAACGCACCCTGAACTTGCCGCAGCAGTATTATATGTGTGTGCCAAGTCTAGCTGATGATGATTGTGCTTACAGCTGTCTCCTTCTCTTTCAAAGCAGAGATAGCTTCGTTATTGCCGCAGACTTGCTTATATTAGCGATATGTTCAAGCGTGCGTTCAATATTGATAAGGAAAAAACTAACTAAATGCACATGATGTGCTCACCCGACAAAGAAAAATATGCGCTCAGCTTGCTGCATCGAGCCCATGTCTGTTTTGATGTCCCGCACTGTGGCAGCGGCAGCCACTTATTGGTTGCCCTGTTGTCACCTCGCAGCAAACTCATTCCGGCGCATTCCGTAATTCATGAAAACGCTGCATTTTGGGTCACTTTGGAAAGCTCCTGGTGGCGGTGTGCGGAGTTTTTATTACGTTTTATTATTTTTATTGTGTTCGTGAGACGTGTCGTGAAAATTGTGACCCGCAACTTGTTTGCGGTTTCTGTGCTGAAAAGTTTTTCGCGAAAAATTCACCCCGCGTAGTGAACGCACCCCTAAATTTGCATCGAATTTTTTGGAAAAAAAAGTGCGATCATTATGCGAGTAAATACAGTATGTATAATGTATATATAAAGATCACCTGCAAAAAACGTTTTTCGGTTTGTTTCTTCTCTCACAGTAACCACTGTTCACAGGGGACTAACGTTTTATTTATATTGTTTTAAAATTGACTATCCAAATTTGAATATTAGTTCAGTGTAACGAGGAGCAAGTCCCATATTGCAAAGGAGTGACGGCATACACGGTAATATTAACTGGGGTATAATATTAAGACAGCACTTACTCGTTCTGCGGAAGTACATCCCTGCCTTAGTGCGGCCATGTTAGGGCGCCGAAGGAGTGATTACGCGCCCTATTATATTCTGCCACCTATACTTGTCCCACGTGACGTAATGCACCAAACTTACAACTTTGTATTTTTCCCTGTATTAAACTTTTCAATGTGACTACATAGAATTTTAAGTTTTATTCGTCTGCAGCCTCAATTACACGTTTAACGTATCTACAGAAGTTCTGGAGTTTTAGCTAGTGGCCTTGGTAGGCTCTAAATCCTGAACGCTGCATTTTAATATTTAAGTACATTTTGAGCAAAGGCTTTACGATCAAGTTTGGACCGCCATCAGGCTGCTTGTACTATTTTATAATGCCCTTTTAGGGTATTTTTCGATGTAAAATATTACAAGAATTTAGCAGACAAGAAGCCCTTATTACTTTTCCAGATATCACAACGTAAGCTGCAGAAATATTTTCAGTTCTCACTAACGAGGATGCGTTGTCACCAAATGTATTGCAATTATTCTATACCTAACCTAACAAGATTTATTTTCTTCCGTTATATCGGAACCTCTTTTGCCATCAAGAACGAGTCTTACATTATGCAACAAATATTCCAAACAATGGTAGGACTAGGCTGCGGGTTATAACACTCGACTGACCCCGCCTGAGTTTCTAAACTTCACACGAAGAATACTGACAAAAGCGGCTGTACAAGAATACAAGTATAAAGTAGTTAGCAAGTGTTTAGCAAGTCTCCAGTATTTATTTTTTAAGGCTAACTGTTCTGGTTGAGCGAAACGTTTATATTCTCATTTTATTATACAGGTGTGCGAAAAGAATATCCAGGGGCAATACGGTTTTGATACCAAGCACATGGCACCGTACTTCAAAACTGCGAACCGAATTATGACGTTTGAAACAGAAGAGTCTTTAAAAATGAAGGTGAGTGGCCGAGACTGATTCTCTAGTGAATTATGTACAAGATCTTTTCTTATCTGTTTGCCTTTATTGTACGTTTCAACTATTTGATCAAGAAGAACGGCTTTGGAAGCAAACATCTGAAAGCTATTTAAAACAAGTTTATATCGTAGGTTGTTCCATCTGTTTTTTTTTTATTTTAACACTTTCGCGCTATCGGAGTTTGTGTAGGTGCGGATTTGGCTCCAACGGCCCAATGTTTTGGCAGCGGCACTACTACTAGTGCGTTATTAAGCATCACATAGCCTGGAAAACCTCCAGCACAGGGAACCTTGTGAATTTAAAATGGCGTAAATGGAGACACCGTGACTCCCTAGTCTCCTTCTCACGCTGTGACCAAGCCTGGTGAAGGGCAGAAGGTTCTTCCTGTCAAAACTCTGGGCAAGCTCCACCCTATCAAGTAAGCAGACAGGGAGCTCTGGAACATCTCTATCCATCAGGGTTAAGCCACGTTCAAAAAAATATTGTAACGATGGTTACAATAAAAAAGGCAAACTGGGTTTATTAGACAAGGCAAACTTCTGCCCACAAGCAACGAGCTCTGGCTAGCCTCAACCGTTCCACGGTCTTCTTCCTCTTCCCCTTCGTTCGGCGCGCACTCCTCGTCCTCTTCCTTGCTTTCGAGCACCGCCTAACGGACAAACGGGAAGGTACACCACTATGTACCTGGTGGGAAGTTCACACTGTACCACGGGAGATGCTGCAATATGATTAGGCCCTGAAAAGGGTTTGCACGGAAGGAACGTATTTTCCGCTCCGTAGTACCTCTGTTCCCAAACCTGAATATTTGTGTTTCTGGTCATCGAATCTCTAGAAAAAAAAACCGCTTCCCCCCAATTCCTGTTCCTTGGAAATTCCTGGAATGTGTAATTGTAGCGCCATACAAAGCGAAGAAACACGAACCGTTGAAGTTCCACCTCTGTGCTTTACGCCGCCATACTCCTAACCAAACCATATTGATGATTTTGACATCAAGGCGACGGCCTACGGCAGCCTCAATAGCTCATTGCGCGTGATCTCTGAGGCAGATCTAGCAAACTAGACAAACGCCAATCTTCTTGAAGGCCTGAGAAATTCAGTGTGACTGCAGTCAGGCTCATTACCATAAAGAGAGATAACAATGAAACGCCCACCACAAACATCATCCTTTCACCCTTGATCGTTACACTCTTCCACAGTGCATCAATGCAGCACCATCCAGTGCTCCGTCGTAGGGTACATCCCGAGTGCGCGGCGCTGCTACAAATGTCAGCGGTTCGGGCACGGTACTAGCTCATGTCGTGGAAAATTAAACTGCACAAAGTGCACCCAACATAACCAACCCACACAGAACTGCAGCTCGCAAACATTCCTCTGCATGAACTCTCAAGAACCTCATTTCACGTAAGATCAAACTAAATGAAAAGTCATAAATTTAAACGTCACAAAAAATTTCAACTTCCCAGAGGCACGAAACAGATTCGCTTCGTTCCCCCTGGGGACGTACGCCGATGCAAGTTGACGAGTTGACGGGGTGTAGCGGCGTCTCGTTTCGGCAGCAGCCAAGGTCAGCGAGGCTGGTCTGGTTCCGCGCCAACTCTCTGGTGGCTGTCACCTGCATGACAGTCACCACACCGCTTGCTGCGTAAGCAGCGGTTGTGGTGCAAGCCGTGTCTGTCAAGAGTGATGCCGAACTCACCGTTTCCACTCCACCGGCCCAAAGCACACGTCAGGGCATGGGGGAGATGAAGACGGCTAAACCTTCGGCAGCTCGCACCCATGCTGTACAGCCTGTGCAAGCTGCGGCACCGCTACCTCTTGTCGGTGGCAGGCGCAGCAAGCACGCAGTCCAGGGAGCCCAATCCGTTGGGTACTCTTCGTGTCTGCGTCGTGTCTGCATCGCAGCAAAAAGAATGGATCCCTTCATCCAAACCGCCAGAGAATCTAACAAAAATAGGAATTACTGGCCTGAAAGACCATAACTAAACACACCTACACACGCAGTTGCAGTTGCTTCGAACTGTATTGACTTTTTACGTTCGTAGTGAGCTCACATCGACTTTAAAGGAGCCATGAAGAGATAACACAAGTTTGGTTCATTCAACATTGCTTTGTTAAAATCATATTGACACCACTTTTAACGTAAACGTCGCTCAACTAAGCTACATAATTAGGAAAAAGGGGAATGGCCATGCGACTCAATAGCTCATTTCCCGCAACTGAACTTACGATGTCATACCAGACAGCTCTGCAATTGGCGTAGGGCGGCAAAAGCAAACGCAAATTAGGCGAACCTTAAAAGCTTGCCGAACGAGCTATTTGGGCCTACATTTAGGGCACAATCTTTTTAAAGCCATAAATAACAATGATGGGACAAACAGTGGAAGTTACGAAAGCACACGTAAACATAGAAGTACCGATGCTTACTGCTGTTTGTACTGCGCGCAATAAGCTTGGTTTAGCTTTACAGGACTGCGGGGCTTTGGGGTTGTTTGATACGACACTGGCTGATTGATGCAAGTGACGATGTCTTACGTGACCGTATTTGTCGATCGAGAACCGTGTTTCACGAAACCATTGTCTCCATGAACAAAAGAAGCCAGGTAAGGTACAAATAGGTTCACAAACAAACCAAAGGCAGAAAACGGCTTGCCATGGTGTGGTGGCGTGATCTAGTTTCACTAATGGTAAACAAGGGCCTGTGATGTCATTGCAGACAACGGAAATGCATGACTTCGCGAGATAATCAAAATTGTTTGCCTAAATAATTTAAATTTTGAGTGAATAAAGCATAGTTTGCATTTGGAGAAGTGCTGGGGGCACATAAACACGAAATCTTTCGAATAACACAAACTTGTGTTTTGTCTTCATGGCTCGTTTAAATATTCTTGTGCTCTCTTTGCCCTCTGTCGGGATGGCACCAATAAACACTCGTCATTGTCGTCGTCATCATCTAAACCCCGTCAATTGGGGCAAAGCGATCATGGAAAAAAAGGGTACACAGAATCGAGTGCAAATGATAAATTAGTGAGGTAGGGAAGTGGTCACTACTATGCGGGTTCGTGCCCATGCTCCACTCAAGAGATAGAAAGAGAACTGCAGACCCGATGGCCAAGTCAAGGTGTGAATAAGCGTTGTGACCGAGAATATGGTTTCTAACCGGTTTTTTGTAATAAGCATGCTGGTGAAGATCTTAGAAACTTTTAAATAAGGCGACGTCTAATTCCCCTCAAAGAGAATTTTGTGTAGTCCAGTTGCATATAATGATATAAACTCAGGCAACTCATCTCCGAGCGCCTCGTAATCGAAGCGCAGTAGGTGGTTGTCGAGGTGAATAGGTGGATGTGTTCAGTGCTTACAGCACTGTAGAAACAGAGTAGAACCATGGGCCTGAAAATTAATATGAAGAAAGCTTAAGTAATGATCACTAACCTCGCGACAGCACAGCGGTTAGAGATAGGTTGCGAGGTAGTCGAAGTGGTTAGCGAATATATCTACTTAGGCCAACTTTTGACAGCGGATCGCAACCATGAGGCAGATATAATTAGAAGGATACGAATGGGGTGTAGTGCATTTGGAAGGCATTCTCAGATAGTGAATGGGAGCCTACCGTTGTCCCTGAAGAAGAAAGTGTATGACAGCTGCATCTTACCGGTACTAACCCACGGGGCAGAAACTTGGAGGCTCACTAAGAGGGTTCAACTTAAATTGAGGGTGACTGAGTGAGCAATGGAACGGAGGTGATTGGTTTAGCATTAAGGTACAAGAAGAGAGTGAAGTGAGTCAGGGAACAAACGCGTGTAAAGAACATATTAGTAGAAATTAAGAAGAAATAGACGTGGCCAGGGCATGTAATGTGCGAAGGGAAGGTAACCATTGCTCATTAAGGGTAACAGAGTGGATCGCTAGAGAAGGTAAGCGTAGCAGGGGGCGGCACAAATTTAGATGGGCAGGAGAGATCAAGAAGTTTGCGGGGATAAATTGGTCCCAGTTAGCACAGCACTGGGATAAATGGAGAATAATGGGAGAGGCCTTTGCCCTGCAGTGGGCGTACTTAGGCTGCTGATAATAGTGATGACGAGGTGGAGAGAAGGAACGATGAAAAGGGGGCATACTATTATCAACGTGTTAAATATTCTTTTACGAATTGTACGAGTTGACGTGATTAAACGCTCTGGGGCCGGGGCGGAATCAGCAGGCGGAAACTTCAGCAATAACTAGTAAAAACGCGCTGCAGTTCCCTACGTCTTATACATCAGTGAATTCCCGGCACGCTTTTCGTAAAGGTGATGCGCTCATCGTGCACGCGCTCACAAGCAGCCTACGTTAAGACCTTGTCATCGTGATGGACCCCATCCCACACTTGAAGTTTCCAGTTGTTTATAAGATTCCGTGGGCCAAGTGTGAATCACTGTAGATTGGTAAAACGGGAAACCTGCACAGAGGAATAACACAGCACTGTAACGACTTAAACGGGGGCCATGCAAAAACAAGTGCACTTGAGGAAGACTGTGACAGGACGGTACACGTGGTCGACAGTGAAGACGCAAAAATGCTGACAAATGACCACAAAATGTCTTCTTGGTGGGGAGGGGGCCAAGCACGGCGGCCGCGTCTTACAGGAGGTCCACGAATTTTCAATACGGGTGAATAGCCTTTTCTTTCCCTCTCGGGGCTACTGCATCGCAAGCAATGAATCCGGACGACTCGTACGCGAGCTCTCCCTAGCGCGTGAGCGCCCCGGGGAGCGACGACGGTGGCTCCGGCTCAGCAGCGAACGTGCAGCCTAACGACGAGCGACAGCGGGCCGGCGCGGTGCCCTTGGTGGCCGAGTTTAATGGCTCCAAGTTGACACCTAGTTGAGCCCGAGCACCCCCGACTGACCTGGCCACGACCGAGTTTCCTCGCGGGATATTGAGAACTCCCCGAGCCCCCCAAAGGACGTGGAACGCGCGGCGGCAGATGCCGAGTAGCGACCAAGGAGGTTAAAAAAAATGCAATCTTTTTTAACCTCCTTGGTAGCGACACGCCAACACCGCAGTGAGGGCGACGCTCGATATGTTTCGACGGCAGCTGAACCACTTGCGAGACCTGGAAGCGCGTCGGACGGCGCAGGGTGAGCGCGGCTAGCCGGCCAACGCGCTTGCCGCATTCGTCCTCGACGAACTGGACGCCGTCCACGTCGACCAGGGGCGGGGCGGTCGGCGAGAGGATGAGACACCCAGCGGGGAGATGTTGGACGGATCGGGATAGGATGCCACTGTAGCGGCGGCCATTCGGTCCCTCCTCAGAGCTGCAGCGGCAGAGGAGCGGCGCTCGGCGGCGACGACCACCGTTCAACCTGGAGACGTGCCGGGAAACCAGCGAGCCACCGGCACCTACGCGGACGCCTTGTCGGAAAAGCCACGCAGGCTGCCGCGGGAGAATGGAAGGACACCTCACGAGAAAGAGTTGCAGACACATCTACGATTGTTTCCAAAGATGTAAGGCACGATAGCGATACTTTTACTCCACGGAGTTGTTGCGTACGCAGTTCCTGCACTTCTGGTCTATGCTTCACGAGCACTTCGAAGAGAGAGAGATTAGCAATGACAGTTTTTATCCGCCATGTGCAAGCAAAAACTAAGGCTCTCTGCATATCTGTGGAATAAAATATGAGCGAGAATGGTTTCCGATGCGAGGTTTTCTTGCGTGTGAGCGAGGGGGCGTCAGTGTCAGTTGTTCGGAGTGTGGATTCCGTAATTACTAGGCTGGGCTACCCAATTTTCCTTTTTTATTGTGGTTTAGGAAAACGGGGTAAAGAGATGAGAGGGACCTCAAGGGTGGAACCTGAATACTAGAGCCCCAAATTCAGCAGCTCCTTCCCTCGCCCTCTCCATCAGCTCACGCTGATCTTGAGGTAACGAGCTGGTTTCCAGTGTAGCCAACAAAGATTTCCAGTGTAGCCAACAAAGATTTCCAGTGTAGCCAACAACGACAAGTGCTGCTCCATGCTTTCGTACATCCTGGAGTAGGTGTATACTGTGGCCGCATGATTTTGGAACTTTCCCGGAATGAACTTGATCCTTCCACACCGCCCCTTCCTGTATACGATTGGATTGACTACGATTGGATTGGATTGACTGCGTAGTCACTGGATCGGGGTCACGTCTATCATGGCGAGCAGTAGTTTCTTTTCAAACGAGGAGGGTGCCCGCCTTTTAGACGTTGCCCCCAGATAGTTTTTCCATCCGCTTTTTTAGTGCTTGTAGGGCTGCTTCTTTTAGTTCTCCAAATGCGTTGGGAAGACACAAGTTGAGAAGATATTCATCTTCATTATCACTAATATCCTAATTAGGATGATTGCAGGTGAGGTTTTCTCCCATTGCCTTTCACCCGCTCCTGTCCTGCGCTTCCCCAGTCCATTCTTTGCTCGGAATAGTTAATTCATACCTCAATCAAGTAAATTGCCTTCCCTTCTTCGACACCCGTTTATGCTTGTCCATTCTGTTTCCCTGGTGGTCCAGCCGTTGTTAATTTGTCTTACGGTCAAAATTGCGAGGTTGAGGACTCACTCTTATACTGTCCTGGTGATTGTGTTTTTATTGCTTTCTTTGGTGTGGGTACATTTGTGGTACCGTAGGGTGTGCAATATTGGGCTCATTTTTAGTGGCTACATGAGTCTTATCGTTTCTTCTCTTTTCCTTAATTTTCTCTTGGTTTGGCATTTTTCTTGTAAGCTAAACATTAGTTAAGGACAGGTTAATTGGTTAAAAATTTGGTTTGGTCCCCATTAGTGTTTTTACGTGGCTCTTCCCTTCGAAGACATCCATACTTATTTTTCGGTTGAATTTTTACTCGACCGCGTGGCGCCATTTGTCGTCTGCCAAACCGAGCTTGCAGCGGAGACAGAACCGTCGGAATATTGGAAAGTATTTTGAAAAACTACGTGATTAGTATCTATAAAAAGTTCTTTTCTTCTTATAATATATACCTCCTTCGATTTCCAAGAGACTGGCGTTAATACTTTTCCCCCTGTTTTAGTTAGGTCACCCGATGTTAGTGCCGGCATACGTTCCGGTTCAAAGCACGCTGCTGTGGCTCAGTGGGTAAGGCGTTGCGCTCCTGGTCCCAAGGATGCAGATTCGATTCCCGACCGCGGCACCCGTTTGCACAGTAACACCATTGTATCCCGCCTTGAACGCCCGTTGAAGATCCTAAGCTGTTTTCAATTATTCCGGACACTTATATGGCGCGCCTCATATCCCACGTGAATCTTTGACGGATGAAGTACCGGAAACTTATGTTTTGTGATCTTCTGGTAACAACGCGCTTTGGCGTGATAACGTCAGTTGCCGGCACAGCTGGCGATCGTGTCGGCCGAGCATGTTACTATCGAATGGGCATTGAACAAACTTCACCGCGCAGGCGCGCCACCTGCTGAAAACCGGCGTCCTCTCTGTCGTATCCACTGCTCTATCATCGTCCTCCTTTGCAAAGATGGGTTGCAGTTGCGCCACATTACAATTCGGCGGAGCCCTCGAATCTTGTTGCCTCATCGTAGCTTCCGGGTGGCTGCGGCGACGTATTTCCCTGGACGCCTGATGAGCTCGGCTGATAGCGGATGGCTAGGAGCCACGGGGGAATCAAAAATGAGCCTAATAATGCTATCGCGTTAACACGGCAAGGTGGCCAGCGCTCGTCGCAACCCCACGCGTCCGTCAGCGGCGAATGCAGACAAAAGGCAAGCACCGGCGGAGCGAGTGAGGACATGCTCGGCGGTGCTGCGATCCCAAAGAGCTGTTCACGCGAAGACGGGAGCGCAGCGCAGCCCCCTGCGGCGACGGCCAGCGGCGGAAGCCGCAATAAAACCGCCCAGGAGAGCGAGCAGGAGGTAGAGTCGCTTTCTAAACGTAAGAGATTGGCACGAAGGTTTTGCAACGAGGGAAAAAAGCTTCCCCGTCGCTCCACAGCCCTCGGTACAGTCCTGTTTGCCCGAGAGAGTCGAAAATTACGTTCGCGAAGCTGGCGCGCGACGCAATCGCTGGAAAGATCGCGGAGCAGCCTGGCATGTTGGACGAGCGAGTGAACACGCACTGTAACGTCGGTGTGGCGGACACGTCAGCGAGGGAGCGAGGGGGTTCTCCTGGTTATCACCACCATCTGTGGCATCGAGGTTAGCCCTCGAGAGCCATCGTTGAGCCCCACGGGCGTCATCGTGGTCCACGACAATGCGATCAAGTCCGATGCAGTCACCTCCAGCCTCGAAACGCCCATGCCAGTGTGCTCAGCTGTTCGCAGGAGGATTTCAGTGTACCTGCGCTTTTTCAGCGTCCATCCCCCCTGCGGAGGTTGCACTGCACAAGTTCTGACGGCCGGTGAGGTTGTGCCGACCATGGCCGCAACAGTGCGGCCGGTGTGGCAGATTGCATTACGCCACAGCGAGCTGTAATCGGGAGAGGAGGGGCTGGGGATGCGGTGGTTCGCACCTGAAGGCAACGTGTCAGGCCGCGGAGCCTTATTGCACCAACTGCGGGAGTGCAATAAGGGTCCGCGGTCGACCACACCTGCTCGACCACTCCTGCCCGCGCTGGTACGTGGAGCGCCAGGTGTGTGAGGAACTGGTCCGTGCAGTCCTTTGAGCGGCCACGCAGCCCCAGCCGCCCCTTGTCGCACCTGCGAGAAGGCCTCATCGGCCAGGCAGCAGTGCTGCCGCAGTGACGCAGCAGAAGCAACGTACAGCCCAGCGACAGTACAGCAGCCAGGCAGGCCGTACGCGGTCGAGGCGAGGTTGGAAGAGCTCGGGCAAGCAGCTGGCCGCACAGGAACAGCTACATCCCGAGCCCCGCCATGGCTAGGAACTGCCGCACACAGTCCCTGGTGCGTACAGTGCTGAAGTTGAACCTCACCTCGCTGCGACCGCGTCTTGCGCAGCTTAGTGCGTTTCTGCTGCAGCACGAGCCCCATGTGGTGGCTCTACAGGAGAGCTATGTGCGATTGGGAAAGAACGGCTCGTGGGGGATGCCGCGCTACACCGGCCATCGCAGCCCCACGGCGTGTGACTGTGCCCTGTGCTGGACGGTGGTGTGTGGCGAGCCGTACCACTCCCCAGGAACCTCGCGTGCTTCACTGTGCGTAACGATGTGCAGCACGCAGATCTCGACACCGATGCGGTGACGACAGTGGTGCTGTAGTGCGCGGATGTACCCGTTCGAGAGGCCCTAACTAAAATCCTGAGTTGATGTAGACTTTTTTTAGTTCTTCGCCGATAGCTCCATGCAGCTAACGTGCGGGGAATGCGCCTAATTGTCGCGGTGATGTAAGCTTAACAAATACAGTGTCCTTAACATTGGTGGATCGGTAGCTGAAGCTGTTTTCTTTCGCCTGCTAGGCGGCTAGTTCTCTTTGAGATGTTCATTGTCAGTCAAAAGATCGTTCCCGCCCGGGGAATTTACCAGGGACGTCTAGGCTGAACCCTGCGTTCGAAATTGTGCTTCCGCGTAACGAGAATTTGAGGCAGTCTGTGAGTGGACAATTTCACTGTCCCTACCTTAGCAGGTCCGAGAACTATGCTTTCATTCTGGGTAGCTTGGCACGTTTTGAAGATGGAAAAAATTGCAAACTCGTACCCGAGAAGGATCATTTGCAGGCGCATTTTCCTTGGACAGCACCGAGAATGGTTGGAAACGGGTATCGACGCAACCATTTCGTAGGATTCATCCTCTGTCATGGTTCTTTCGTCGGCTTCAAGCCCTCTGGTAGATCGTGCCGCGTGATCGGCGTCGCCGCAAAACAATGTTTCCGCTGCGTCTGGCAGAGGCTGCCTCAGAGACATGTTGCAATTGGCGGCGGGCGTATTCGAACAATCGGGTTGGTTTTGTCGGGGGGTATCCGACGTAGCAGCGCCGAAGACGTTGTCCACATGATGGGAGCCCATACATTTTTCGGTGTATAGCCCAGAAATGTACGGGCCCAAAAGATTGAAAATCTTTGCATCCTTACTGAAGCCTCCAAAGAAAATATTTGATCATTTGTGGATCGCCCCACCCTCGATAAGAATACGTTAAAAAGTACACGAGTCTTTTATTGATCATATTCTCGAGCAGCTTGCAGAGGCAGCTTGTCAGGGCGATGGGACGATAACTAGCAGGGGAAGGCCTTTCCTCTCCCTCCAGAAATGCCATTACGATGGCTTCCCTCCAAGACCATGCAATGCGCCTCGAAGGTTATATTTTGTAGTAGATGTGCAAAAGTGTTTTGAGTGTGTCTGCATGTAAGTGCTGTATGATAGTGTATGTCATGTTGTCTCCATCTGGAGTTGAAGGCTTACAAGTACAGAGAGCCAGCTTCAGCTCATAAAGTAAAAAGGGGTGTTATAAGAGGTGTTTGAATTACTATTATCTCACCAAGACTTGTTTTCACTAGATAATTTCTATTTTGCAAAAGTGTTTAGTGTCCAGAAGTGGACACGTGTTGGAATTGTTGTGCAAGTGTGCAAGCCTGATCTTTGAGTATGTCCCTTTTTCCGCTGACAAGAGCATGCTGTGTGTCGGTTGTCTCTTGTGTTTACGTATACGTGTGCAAACGTTTCGTGTGTCTGTGTATCAGTTTATGGATGTGAGGAAGGCATTCCGACTCTCCATTTTTGCCTCACGGCGCACCCGCTTCCCGAGGGCTTTATTTAGCCCGTTTGAGGATACAAGATTATCGGACATAGGGTACGGGCGAAGGACACCAAACGCCTAGTTCTGGGCCTCTCGTGCTCTCCTGCAGTCCTCATTCCACCAGGGCTTCCTTGGGTTGCACGGGGCACCTGGGGCTTGTGGCATGGACTTGTCGGCGGCGTCGAGAATGTGTGCCGTAAGCAGTTTGACACCTCTTCTACGTGAATGTGTTGTATTGATGTGTAGTGTAGTTTAGATGTTTCTGCGAATATGACAAGGGGAAGTCTTTGTATGTTTGCCTATATGTCAATTGGGTGGGGAAGTAGTCACTACTATATGGGTTTGTGACTACGTGCAACTCAAGGAATGGGGAAATAACTGCAGTGCTAGTAGCCAAGTCAAGATGTGAATAACTGTTTTAAACTATGTAACAATCTAGCTTGGTTTTTGCTAAAAAAATTCGCGCCAATCCACCCTGCGAATGTGGTTGGAAAGCAAAGCTGTTAACGGCACCCACAAGGATTACCCATGCGATGTCACTAAAATTCACTCACGCGGCTCTACAAATAGTGAAACCAGAGACAAGTGAAATGCACTTACCCACATGCTTTATTACTTCCAAGAGATATCCTTTGCTAAGTGTAAATCAACGCATGATTCACGAATGGTGTTTTGTTGAGATGTCTTGGTGTAGCGCATGAGTGGAAACGTTTTTATAAAATTAAAGGAAGGTCAAACCCGCGGATACACGGTGTCACTTCTCCGTCTCTGCCGCCGCCGACGGAGGCGACGAGAATCGCGGCATACACGGAGGAGGAGAGGAAATACTTTTATTAGGATTTCTGAACGGCCCATAGGGCAGCGGAGGGGAGTGCTTCCTCCACTGGAGCCTCTATGCAGTTCGCGCCGCCTGTGCTCTGTCCACCAGCTGAAGCTGGGTAGGCACAGGTGGACTGGACAGCAGCCTCTTTCATTGTACTTGTTCGGTAGTTGAAGGGAAGAGAGCATGGTGCTCAGGGCTAAAGTCGCACAGTCCGATTATGTGGCGGAGTGTTCCTACTTATGAGCAAAATTTACAGTCTGCGTCGTAGCGATTCGGATGCAGTAAGGGGAAACGAGTCCGGTCTGGGAAGGAGCCACATTGTATGAGTCGTAGGGTAGTTTGTTCAATGGAAAGGTCAGGGTAAGGTCAGGGTACGGTATGTCTCTGAAGGCGATAATGCTGGGTAATGTCCCTGAACATGACTAACGGTTGACTAAATTCGTGCTGCTCCATCGCCTGAGGGGGAAAAGCGCTGGCTTGTTGGGAGTATTAGGGAGTGGTGTTTTAGCCC
Source organism: Haemaphysalis longicornis (assembly GCF_048455015.1). Taxonomy (NCBI): domain Eukaryota; kingdom Metazoa; phylum Arthropoda; class Arachnida; order Ixodida; family Ixodidae; genus Haemaphysalis; species Haemaphysalis longicornis. Next base: position 166,314,199 of record NW_027526385.1, read on the forward strand.
ACGCAGTGCAGCTCGGGACACCCACCCCGACTGGCAATTGCGGTAGGCTTGTTGGTAATCGGTGACTACTTTACAAACCGCTGGTTGAGTGAGAGGTAAGGCGATGGCTGCCTCTTCCGCTGCCGTCATGTCTTCGGCTTTGAGTAAGGCACACGCAAGGAGGTTGGTTCAGGAGGTAACCATGATGATGGCGTATTGCTGCCCTCCATGTTGGGAGGGGCCTGTGTAGATAACTGCATAATCCCCGCCGAGGGTGGTGTTAACCGCTTGAGCCCGTGTTTGTCGGCAACCCTCGTCGTGTGAAGGGTTCCTATTTCTGAGCAAAGGGAGCCTCTTTAGTTCTTGTCGCCAAGAGCCCGCGAGTACATCACGCGTTGTGGCATTCGGTGCTGCCCAGCCAATCTGGTGAAGGATGCGGCGACCCACTTCGCTTCTAGTTGAAAAAAATGGCCCTCTATCAGCTCCTAATTCCTGTTGTGGAGCACCATCCTAAGCAGCATCTCCATGGATGCACTATGGGGAAACCAATGGCCTGCTCAACCGTCTTTATAATTATTATATCTAGCATCTTTTTGTCCTCCTTGCCGAGAAAACAGAGGGTGACGTAAATGATTCTCGAGAGGACAAAAGGTTGAATTAATCGAAAGGTATCGGCTTCCTTGAGGTCTCGCTTCGTGGGGGCAACTCGCCCGATCATGTGCAAGATTTCATTGATGCTGTGTTTGAGGCGTTGCAAGGATACGTCACTCTTGGTGTTGGCCAGGATATATAGGCGCAGGGTCTCGATGCTTGGGCTTATAATGATGGCCTGGCCATCAAGGAGTATGTCATTGTCTTCCTTGATGTTGGAGGTTGGCATGAGGGCGGACGACAAGGACCTCTGATTTTTGTGGTGAAGATTGGAGGCCACAGGCTTTAGTGAAATGGCATACTAGAAGTGAGATTCGATGCGTTGGTGTGAGCTTCTTTGCGCGTGCGCAATGCGCGCACATGGCTGCTACACGTGCCGTGGGCAGAGCGCAGTGCGGCGCGAGAGGTCGTGACTCTATCACGTGGCATGAAGCCTGAATGTAGGTGCTAAACCCGCAGATGTGCTTGGTGAGTGACCTGTCTTCTCTGTCTCCCCGTTTGTTCGTAGCTCAATCGGCAGGACAACGGGCTCTCAATTTATTAGTCTATTAGTTCCAGTTTCGATTCCTGGCGGTGCCCGTAACTTCTTTTATTTTTTCGCGGGAGTTTTCTGTTGTCACCAACGCTCACGAAAGAACTCTTGGGGGTAGAGGCAAAAAGCTTTGCTTTAAAAGGCATGCTCCCGATGATGTTTTTACTCGTTCAGTTAGGCGACCGCCGGCATCTGTGTGGGAAAAGCCCCAGAGTTAACGATGTGCATTGAGGTCGCCTAAGACTATGTACGGTTCAGGTAGTTTCTCTATCAGGGCCTCAAAATAAGTACTCAATAGTTGCTAATCAGGAGGGATGTAGGGAGAGCATCCGTTATTAACCTATTATGAATTATTGTTCGAATCGCGAGAGCTTCCATAATGGTGTTTAGGTGGCTGGTGTGACAATAGTACTGCTGTATCCGGCCACTATGGCCACACCGCAAGAAAAATAGGTGCAACCGCGCCTGTCTTTTCGAAAGGCGATGTAGCTGTTAAGGACGTTAACATGTTTATTCATTAGGTGTGTTTCCTGAAGACACATGAGACTTGGCTGATATGAATTAACAATCTCGTGCACATTATTTATATTGTTGATAAGGTCTCTACAGTTCGATGGAATGATGTTTTCTGTTCCCATTATTTCTATTTAAGAATAACCGGAATGCGCATGTGTGTGCGTGTGTGTGTGTGTGTGTGTGTGTGTGTGTGTGTGTGTGTGTGTGTGTGTGTGTGTGTGTGTGTGTGTGTGTGTGTGTGTGTGTGTGTGTGTGTGTGTGTGTGTGTGTGTGTGTTGTCTCTCGGGGCTGTTACTCTGGGATTGGGCTTTTAAATGCGGAGCATTTCTTAGTCACACGATCTCGCGCTTCGGCGTCGGCGCCGTCAACACGCTCACTGCGCATGCGCGTCGAGTCGAGGCGGAGGTGCGCGTCTCCCCCCCGTACCCTCCTCGCTCTCAACAACAGGTCCGGCTGTGCTGGAGGACCGCGTGTACCTCGTGCGCTCCGTCGCTCTCAACAGCGGCTGCGGCGGTGCGGGGGGAGCGCGTCTGTGCGCGCATGCGTCGTTGCTACCCGTGCGATGCGTCGCGTTCAACAGTAACGGCGGCAGGGCGTATACACGTGATAACGACGTGGTGGGTGCGTGGAAAGGTCGCGCGCTTGTATACGGAAGTGTGCGCATGCACGTCTCTTTACCGTACTCCTCTCCCTCGAACGCGGGTGGTGTGTATATAAGCGGCGGAGCGCGCGTTCGAAATTCAGTCAAGGGTGTCTTTGCTTGGCTTTCGCTTGACTTGACGCTTTGCTGGACTCGAGTAGATGCGATGGAAGCAACGTCTTCACCAATTACGCAATCGCACGACCGCTCCTCAAAGACCCCTTGACAGTGCACTTTAGCGACCACAAAGCAGTCATCCTCTCCGTCCAATACAACGACGGTACCAAGCAATAAAGACAGACTTTAACTTTACACTCCTTGCCTTCGCCTCTCCTTCATTCAATAAATAAGAATAATAAAGACGAAATAACAATTAGGCATTCCCAAACCATACCCAATTACGCAACATTCACGCTATACCCCCACCACTCTGCGACGCATTTACTCGAGTTCCTCCCGTTCGAAGATGCGGGCGGGTTTTTTTGAGCTTGGTCGTCGGAGGCGGCTCCTTGCGCTGCGTTGCAGGCAGGAACTTCAAGACATCCTTCTTCTCGTCAGATGTCAGGGGGCTGGCAGATGGACCGGGCCCTTTCGGGTGCCCTTCGCTTGAGTAGCCACCGCCGACGGCGTCAGGAGCGTCACAGCTGGTATGGGTGGTGCGGCGGGGGTGAGAGCCGATGCGGGGCCCTGGTGTCCATCCCCTCGGCACCCTCCAACGTGCTGGAGGACAGGGAGTCAGGTTCAGGAACATCATCGGTCCCGACAGTGGCGGGTGGCACCACAGCCGGTGCTGCCTCAGCAAGCGGTGTCGTGACAGGTTGGGCTGGCTAAAGCAACCCAGCGGGGGCGGGGGGGACCAGGTTAGACTCGCTGAACTGGGTCCCTGTGGAAACCAGATGCGGCTCTGCCCCCCGGCAAGCTGCTTCGGCGTACTTCCCCAGGGGCAAAGAGGCGAACCTCGTTCGCGCATCTGGGAAGGTGATGTTCTCAGTGACCTTGATGTTAATCATGTTTTTCTCCAGTTAAAAATTTTCATATTTGGGGGGTATGCCGCATCCGGCCCACGGCAGCTCACACAAGGAAGGGTGTCGGATGGACAATTGTCGCTGGTATGATCTTGTGGTGCGGGTTTTGCCCAGGATGTTTGGCCACGGCACAAGTCTGTACCGTGCCCGAACCGCTGGTACTTGAAACAGCGCCGTGGGTTCGGGATGTAGGGACGAATTGAGCAGTGGATAAAGCCTCCATTTATACGTTGTGGGAGCGCTGAGCAGTCAAAAGTAGATGATGTGTTTGGCAAGAATCTGCTTGTCTTCTCTGCAGAAGGTGATGCGTTTCACAGCAGTGACACCCTGATTCTTCAATCATGGAAGAAGATCCGCATCCGTTTTGTTCATCCCATCTGACTCGGAGAGGACACCCTGCGAGCTGTTGAGGCTCCGATGGGGTGTGACCCAGATGTACAGATCAGGCAGTGGAGTTTAGCTAGAAGCTTTGTGGACTGCTGCTTGTCATTTGCCTCGACGAGGACTTTACACGCCCTTTCGTTTTTTGCCTGATACGATTTTCCAATAAAGGCTTGAAGATATTTTGCGCTCAAGAAGACTGACGGCGATACAAAAGGGTGGGCTGGAGGGAGGAGTTCCATGACACGAAATCGAAAATAAGGGTAAGGATGGCAATGGGAGAAAAGATACTTCGGTGTAGCCCCTTTTCAGTGAGCGACCACGTTTGGGGGGGGGGGGGGTAAAACAATACCATACAGCATAGTGTAAGAGCGAGGAATGAGGGTACTTTCTTCGAGAGCCTTACCCAATAGCTGTAAAGGTTTCAGAGCTCCCTGCCTGGTAAATACAGGAAGCCCATGCGCCGGTGCTTGACCTGGGCTCCAACGGCCACCGTTTGTGGTTTCTATCCTTACCGTAAAACTCCTAGCCATGGTAGAAAACCGCCTGAGTATGGGGGCCCAGGGTCACCGGTGTCGCCAATACCTTCACAAAGATTGCTGAATGTGCCCCGTGCGTGGATCTGTGAGAAGTTACTACGCCGCCGAATGCCCTATATACAGCGTCGTTTTCCCTGGCATGTGCTCTTTGTGAACAAGGTACCCATAGAGGAACCTTAAAATTAAGCTGCCCATTTGACTTGGTGAGTGACCTCCATTTCATCGTTACAACTATTACATGCTACGGACATTCGACAATTGGAGCGACATTGACCCCAACAATTGAAGAGTGTGTGCATCCTTTCCTGCAGTTTCCCAATACCCTATAATTACTCAGGGCGTTTCAGTTTTTGCTGTTCAGATGGGTTTCCCGGATTCCCGTTACTCTTGGTTGATTGGCATGCGACATCTCTTATACATCAAGAATTTTAATAAGTCACTGCCGTTTTTGGGGGCCGTAGCTCGACGAGAGGGATGCAACGAATAGACTTCTAAATGGCAAACATTCAAAAGAAAAGTAGGTACCGACAATGAACCGACCGTTTACGCCTGTTCCTCAGCAACCCTTGCTACCATTCGAGTCCGTTCGGCCACCTGGGCCGCCGCTCTCAGTAGCTTCAACAAGCCTCCTGTTACGTTGAAGTGGATTGTTCCCAAGCTGCTTTAGTGACTTGTTCGCAACGCAAACTTAAGCGTGCTTCCACGGGTCTCAAATCCACCTTGCGTTGGTGGCTTAGAAAAGGGGGTGCTTAGATCCGCCTGCAAACTTTCTTTCAAAGTGTTTTCTTGAACGTTGGGGAGGGTGCTTAGAATCACTGGGAACTGAGAATCGAGAAAATAAGGTATATAGGCCCGAGACGTTTTCCTTCCCAAAATAGGTTAATTGAATCCAGAGCGAACTAAAGTAGATTTACAGCAACATCTAAACAAAACAACCGGTCCAAAACACACATGCGGTCGAAGCACCGAAATGCATCACAGCGAACATCCTTGACGCCACAAAAAAAGTCTATTCCCCAGGCCACTGGGGTCCCGCGATACGCAAGGAGGCCCTGGTGGAAAAGGTCTGTGGGCAAGAACGAGAGGTCTAGAACCACGCGTGGGGTATCTCTCGATACGCCACGTCAGATAACTCTCTTCAAAAGCGCTAAGGCTGTTATAACGCGTGGGTGCCGTGAGGCACAATAAAAATTTGGCACTCCTCGATAAAAATAAATTCATGCACAGAAAGACGCAACGTATACGAATACGGAAACTCAAAGGACAACGGAACACAGCCTGTCCCTCGTTTCTACGTGAAGTTTCTACGTGACACCACAAAATCAAGCTCTTCAACTCCGTCTTCAATTCATGAGCTGAGAGATGCTGTTAGCACACGAAAGGCTTCAGCTTCAGGTACGGACAACATTACATAAAGTATAGTACAATACTTACAGGCTGACACACTTGAAGCACTCCTCCATTTAAACAACAAAATATGGCTTTCGCTGCAACTTAGGCCTTGGAAGGAGGCTTCAGAAGTGTATCTGCTCAAAAGCGTTAGGGACCCGTCTCCACCCTCGTCATCGTCTCATCGCCCCGACAAACTGCCTGTGCACGCTTCTCGAGAAGATGATGAATATGAGACTCGTGCGCTTGTTAGAGAGTACAATGGTCTTCTCATGATCTGCCAGGCCGTCCTCATGACGAAGCCATCCATGTATGACCTACTTGTGGGCCTGGAGTCACACATTACGGATGCCTTAATTTATAATCAGTTTTGGATAATGGTATTTTGATTTAGAAAAGGCCTAAGCCATCGCTTTGTGTTACGGCACGTTCAACGACATCAAATTATTTGCTTCAGCGAGCAATATGTTGAACACTCTTGCAAGCTATATATCTGAGCAACCTTTCGTCTAATGGTTGATACTGCCCTTTGCAGTCTTCAGAAAAACGGAGCCCCGGTAAGCGGAGTTGCACTCTGTTCATAGTTAAGCTGTACTATTCTGGGAAGGGATTTGTGCCGGCAATCTCTTATTACATGTATGTAGACAACTTGCAGATATCGTTTGTTTATGTATTATCTCAATCTGTGAACGTCAGTCCAGCTGGGCGTCAACAAACTTGCCAGCTGGGTAGAAAGAACGTTATAATCCCGGTCCAGGAAAAAGTATTTCTGTGGTGTTTTGCAAGCAGGAGTGGGATGCAAGGCATAATACTAGATAACGGACTGACAGTCATCCCACAATTAACACAGCCTAAATAAAAAGGCATAAACGTAGACGTTCTTAAAGTGCTCTTCTCAAAATCCTGTGGTACGAACAATCTACTCCTTCTGCGTGTTTATACTGCATTGGTAGGATCTTGGTTGGACTACGGCCGTATCTTGTATGGATCGGCAACCAAAACCGCTGTAACAATGCTCGACCCAGTGCTGCGCATGGCAAACACACTGGAGGGAGAATACAGATAAACTACACTTAATAAAACCACAATTGGGACAATACACAACTGAATTACACAACCGACCCTCAGAGATGGCCTTAGCTAGGCTATTGATAGGGCCCACACACGTGAGACTCACATCTGCTTACTGGGCCTCAAGACACCCGTGTAGCAGGTCCGAAGACGACCTGTCTGTGGTTGATATCCTAATTACGTGTAAGGCACTCGACACAGGAAAGCGCAGATATTTCCCCCATCTCAACAGGCAACATACTCCAGTACACCCTTCACACTATTGAGGCGAAGATCCAACGGCTTCAGTTAATTGGTTTTTTTTTTAATACAGGTCCGACTTTTACAGTTACATTCATACCACCCGTAATTATCCTGCCCTCATACACCCGTCATTTTATCCGTTAACCCGTTAAATTTTTATTTCCTGATTTTTGTAGTTATGGCTAAGACAAATGTAATTTAATACTTTTCGTTGTAATTCTCTTCGCTCCTCGCTGGCTTTGCGCAAAACACGTGCAGTCATCTTCAGTTTGCAAAACCTTTTTGGGGCAGCGGCATTTAGCAGGAGCGTTTCGTACGGAATTCACTAAGCTGGGCGATTGAGCCTCTATTCTGTGAAAAACATTTTCTTTGTTCGTTTCTTACCCAAACAAATGTTTCTTTTATTAAGGCTATCACAATTCCTTTTATTGTAGCGAAAGTAGGTGACGGTGGCTACGCCAGGTTAATTAGGGAGCTGCGTACAGGCATAACACCACTGTTTCAAAACTTTTGTTTCAGTATTTAGTTCCCATGGAAACATTGTTAAAAGGCGGTCAGTAAGAAATATACCTCGTTTGTTTGAAACTCTAATCCTTCCGCACCTAAGCCAAGTGTAGGCAAGAAAAACGTTTATTTACGTGTAAAAGATGAAGCGTGGACACCCTGACTTTATGCGCTACACAAGGTCAGCAGTTACGCTATAGGCAGAGTGCTGAAATCAGTTGATAGCATGGTTCGTGCACGTTTTTTGTATGATATGGTCGTTCAGCAGTCACCGTGCTGCGCCTTGACGGTGGGTTGGCCGGCTGCTGACATTCGCGAATACGTTTCTCTGACATTCTGAGGGCACGCCAATAAAGTGGCTGCTCTGTCTTTACAGCTTCAACACTTTTCTGGAATACCGATATTGGTTGAAAGTTGCTGGTAAAATTGCCAGCATTGTCATCGAATCAATACGATATTTTTAAAGAACCACGCTTTTGCTTTAAATTCAAGGCACCCATAATTTCTTCCAACTGCTGTAAACGCGACATTCTTTTTCTAACGTGATCCATTTGCGATTCCCGCAATGTCCAAGAAAAATATAACGTATTCCCCTCCATCTCTCCCACAGATTTGCTCAATGGCAGATAAATACAAAGGAATGAAATATGGAATTGCTGTTTACGACATAGACGCTGACTTTGGAGATAAACCCTGCGACAAGGTTAAATACCGCGGCCGAAACAAAAGACTGGAGTTGTTGAAGGCGCTGAATAACTTCCTAGAGGTGTTCACAACGAAAGCGGAGTGCTTGTTGGTAAAATAGTGCATAATTATTCGAAGCACGTGTATAGCAAGGTTGGAAACTGAGCAATAAAAAAACTTCTGCACATCGTCACAATGTGTGCTGGAACTTTCAGAAACATCAAAGAACTTGTGACACCGCGCGGCGCCTATTTGTACGGGACATTGTAGCCCTCATTCTACTTTCCGTTAACAAAAGCAAGCTGCACTTTTAATGTATTTCGAATGCATTTATAACTGAAATTTTTGTACTTTTTCGCAAATTTTGCCCAGATTCTTATGCATTGTAAGCACGTACAGATGTTTGCCAGAAATATTGCGCAAATAAATTATGACTGCAGCCGGAATATATACACAATGTGTTGTATATTCATTGCAAATGCACAAAAATACCATTTCAAATACGTGCCAAGTGTGCTAGTACTGCATTTTAAAATTACAGAAAATACTGTTTAAAATATATTCAAAATGTATTACTAGACCATACAAAGTACAACCCTAATTACATTTGGCAAATGCTATTCCAATGTGCCTTAGAGGGGATTCATTAGCTCTCAAGCTAGGAAATATTGTTCTGTGGTCTTCGAAATTGTATTAGGCTCTAGCCTAACACATAATGCTTGATTGTGTAAAACGAATGAAGCCGCATATTGAATGGGGCTAGCAAACGACTGCAACAGACAACACTTATGTACACAGATTGGCATTTCTAAATTTATTACAACCTCAGCAGAGTGTCCAATTTCGCCATTGCAGTCAGCAGCATGGAATGGTTGCTCTTCAGCTACCTTTGTGTTCAGGATATAGCGTTACAGATGCGTCTTCCGCGCACTTCGCAATCTTCCAGGAGGGTTTTTTCACCTGGCGTGAAAGTTAAAAAAAACACTGCTTTTAAAAAACCAAATACATGATAAAATTCACCCCTTTTCTCTAGCTGTGTCAACATTCTTCAAATGTAATTATTTGCTATACTCGAGAACAAGTTAAGAAGGGCAATTATCACCCCGCCTAAGCGAGGGACCCGGATGTCAACGGGCGTGCACGTTTTGAAAGGATATTACTATGAATGCGTGATACCTTCTGCATTTTCGCACGTAATTTTTTCATCGCTGTAGTATTTTATAAGAATATTAATTAAAAAAATTATGAAAGCTCCTGGTGTCATGTTCAAAATATTCCCAGCAACCCCCTACTTACTCTGCGTGGTGTAACATCAGGCTGCTGTGATGAGGCATAGCCGACGCACTGATAAATCGAGAGAGAAAAAGAAGCTCAAATGTCGTTAGAGATGTACAGGGCAGCGAAATGGGGCATCATAAAAAAAATTTCTGCGATAATTTCCAGGGCAGTGCTTTTCATTTTCAGGCTAGAGCAGGTTGCTGGCGAACAAAGAGCTTTCTGAGGAAGTATTCACAAAATTATGGGGTGTGCGTGGCCTGTGGAAAAAAAACTATGCGGCACATAGTGTTAGAATGCCAGTGTATCCATCCAAATCTACATGAGGGAAATATTCAGCTTCCATAACCCCTAGGATTTAAGGCTAGCACAGAGGAAGTTAACTTCAAGGCTGTCGAGCGACGAAGGGGAATATTGCATAGGACAGTTACCACCTGTAAGAGGAAAAAAGTATTTTGTGCCGAATCAGTTTTTTGTGTCTGTCCTAAGCAGAGCTAGTATTTAACCAAGAGTATAAAACATAGGTATATTATCATTTTTGGTAAGATGACACGTCATCACTCCTCTACAAAGGGAAACCAATAGCAATCATCATCGCGCGCAGTCAACCTGTGCCGACGTGCTTTTTTGTGCTCCAACAGCATGTTTCTACAGTGAAGGAGCGCGGAATTTCAGAGACAGAGGAGGACAGCCAAAGCTGAGTATTCACCTGCAGGGTTCTTTCTTGTTCTGTCGGGTGTTCAGCCGAGATGACGAGCACGGTTAGAAAGCTGGTTGCGTGGTATCTTCACGCGGCAGGTAGATGCAGACGAGCTTCAGCGGCGACACAGACGGGCGGCAACACAGAAGAAGGGGCAGGTACGTGTCGTTTATGCATTCTGGTGTCGCGGCTAGAACGCGTAAAAGCGGGTGACTCGGGGTTAGCTAAGCGGGATGGATAACTGGAGGCAGCGTTAATAGCGAACGCCACGAACGGAGGACCGTTGAGGGAGAATTAAACCCAGCTGAAAGAAAGCAGAAACGGATCCTTTTTTCTCCAAAAAATGGCGACACCTCAGCTCGTGCAGCGGAGGGAGGGTCGGCAGGCACCGAGGTGACAGAAGGGGCGGAAGATACGAAAGGCACCAGCTATTCCCGCGTGCTGCAAGATAGGCCGGGAGAACTAGTCAATAAGCAGGGTACTCGTAAATAGCAGCACGTGGCAGATAGCGTGGTAATAATTGCGAGAGATTCTAATTTGAAGAGGAGCAGCGCTGACAGAGTGGAAATGGTAAGAAGGGATAAGCGTGTGAAGGTAGGGTGGTAACAAGCTCAAACGATGCAGACGGTGATGACACATGCCTAGAGGCAGCTGGCCTTGTCCAGTAAAGCTAGCAACATTGTGGTGGTCGTTGCAGGGCTTAACGATGCTGTCAAGGGTGAGGAGGGAAAACTTGGCCCGGAGATAGCGAAGGGGTAAACAACCTGCGGGCGACGGCCCCAAATGTGCTCATTGCAGGCTGCGCCATGCTGGGGGTGACAAAGCAGTGCATGCACACCGAACCGGCAGTACTCGCTGCTAACTGCGAGGTAGTGAGGCGCGGCAGGGAACTTGGGTTGCAATGATACACGTGAACAGGGTAGTGGGCACCATAGGACATAGGCAAACTTTCGTTGGGACGGGACCTCCCCAGGCTATGAAACAAGGTAGGCTGGCACTTAGTGAGAGAGTGGTAGGTTTTAAATGCAGAGCATTTCTTCCTTAACTTGCACTGTCACCAGTCGTGCCTCGGCGTTGTCCGCTCTCAACAACATGTTCGGGCTCGCATGCGCGTGCTCCGGCGCTGAAAGAGGCGTTGCAGCAGCAGGTGCTACATCCTCTCCCTCTACTGCGCGCGCTAAGGCAGCGGCGAAACGACAGCGTCGAGCGGCCGATCCCGAGCGTCGAGAACGAGAGGCCGCCGCCAGTCGTCAGCGTCGAGCTGCGGATCCATCTTATCGAGAGCGAGACACGGCTTCAAAACGTCATCGGCGAGCGGCGGACCCCGCGTTACGAGAACGAGGTGCCGCGGTCGGCCTTGTTGACGTAGTCCACGACGTACGCCGCGCACGCGTAGTGGTCGAGGATGATCTGCAGGTCCATGTTCGAGTCGAGAACCCTTCCGATCCACGGGTTGAACGCGTTCACGCGCTTCTCGGCGGGGGTCCTCGCGTGAAGCACGCACGGACGCGACGCGCCAACCCGCAGAATCTCCGAGTACTCCTCCCCAGACCGCACGTCGAAGGCGCGCAGGAACTCGTCCAAACTCGCAAACTCCCCGTGCTCCAACGCCTCGTGCATTTCGTCGTACTTGGCCTTCAAGCGCCGTCGACGCACCCGTACGACAACAACAACTACAACTACCACCGCCAACTACCACAACATACGTCACGTGACCACCCCTAATGCTCTGCATTTACTCGTGTCCGTCGCGCGGGGGCATGCGACGGAGGTTTTTTTACGGGGGCCCCGTGCAACTAAGGAAGGCAAACTAAGATACAAAGGGGAAGCGAGGAACGCATGCACACTCAACTCTGGGATGCTGCCAGGCCTAGAGCTATCCGAAGAACTTAGACATAACTGAGAATATGTACAGATGCGATTTAGGTGGAAACAATGGAGCAACAATTTTGTAAAAGACAAAAATAGACTCCGTAAGCCGAAGGCGAAAGGGAAAACCAAATGCAATATTATTGAATCAGCTACATTATTATGCAGGGAGGCAGAAAACCTGATATGTGGGTAAAAATACTAAACCAACTTGAACAGGAAGAAATAAACGTGCACGGGTTGACCGACACTCACCTCCTAACCTAGAGAAGCACCACCTGTCATAAACAATTGTCTGGGAAGGATGCATTAGGCCCACAGGACTGAAGAGAGGGGCAGGTGTTGGCATGCATAATAAACAAGGACCCGACTGGCAGAGATTCCATGAAAGCTGAAAAAAGCATCTATGGCTTAGAGACACCATGGCAGGTAAAAACATTTCACCATCTTCCGGTACGGGAAGCCTGAGTAGTATGCGAAGCAGCCATGAGGTCGACTGAAGTCGACTGCGTTTAGGTTGTCCGCAGACATCATGCTCACTTCTACGGTCACGCATTTCACTTCGCAGAAGGCCACGCGGAAGGTGTTTAACTCGCTGGCGCAGAGGCATCTGTCCTTGTTGGGGCCGGTGGTCTTCCGAGAGAGCTTGAAAGCCACCTGCACCGCAGTTTCTCCCACTGCCACAGCCGCCTTTCTGGTGCTCGCGCAGACGAGCAGCAGACGACGAACACGTTGTAGGCGGTGTTGTTGCTAGTGTTGCTGTACCGGTTGTAGAGGCCAATGCCAAGCTAGAGGACGAACGTCTTGCCGCAACTTGCTGGTCCGTGAAGAAGACCCGTAACGGAGGTGCTGACCGCGTCGTCTGCCGGTGGATGATCTTGCGCAATAGCTCATGTAGTTCCGCGTTTGTCATCCTCATCCAGTAGCAGTATTCGTCCCGGTTCATGATGTCCTGGCCATACCTCGGCAAAGTTGGTGCGGGTCACTCAAACTCACTCACAATTTTTTTTCGGATCACCACTCACTCAAACCCAGACTCAATGCTCAGCAGCACATATGCGCTCACTCAAACTCAAACTCACATTGAGCGCAAAACTCAGAACTCACTCAGACTCAAAACTCAAATTGTACTCAGAACTCAAAATGTACTCAAACTCAAAATGGATTCAAAACTTATATGTACTCAGAACTCAAAATGTACTCAAAACTCAATATGTACTCAAACTCAAACTGTACTCAGAACTCAAAATGGACTCAAACTAAAAATGTACTCAGAACTCAAAATGTACTCAGAACTCAAAGTGGACTTAAACTTAAAATGTACTCAGAACTAAAAATGAAATCAGAACTTGAAATGGGCTGAAAACTCAAAACGAATTCAGAACTCAAATGGCCTCACAACTCTCTCGTGCTAGGAATTTACTGTGGCTCAGTTGGACTCTGATTTCATTAGCATTCAGTGCTGTCACATTCACGCGTGGTAAAAATATTACGGGTGCAAATTCGTGACCTCAAACTCTTGCATTAGGCACGATATGACACCGTAGCTCCTGTGAGGTAGGAAACAATTTTCGTTGCAGATTTAATACAGCTATACCTGCTGCCCATGATGACTAGCGCTGGTTGCGAAACATTGTACGTATATATTGGATACCAAACTCTTGATGTAGGCTCCGTGTTCGTGTTTATGACAGAGGCGGTCCAGACTCGATGGTGTGCTGGGTCCCTGGGTCGAAACAAGCAAGAATGGGCGAGGGGATGTGCGCTCACTGCTCCGTTCATTTATGTCGAAGCTGTTTAGGGTTACGGTTCCGTGCATTCTTGCTTTGCATCCTAAAGAAACGCCTTGCGTCAAAGCGAACTGTCCCCGCGAATCCCGGAAGCACGGGGCGTTCATGGATATGCCTTTGCTTTTTAATGCGTAGCATTCTTTGCTGAGTACCCCCCTCTCCCTACCCCCACCGGGATCGTGTAACGCCCTGCATTTACACAAAAACGCAGGTATCACGGAAGTTCAACCTGTAATAATTATAAAAGCGTCAATGTAGACAATTGATCGAAGTAAATGTTAAAAAACTAAAACAATATCGAAAAGGACAAACCGTGTAACAGGGGAGTCGTGGACAGTCTCAGATTGGGTTAAAATTCAGAGAGATGTGGCGCTAAAGAATGTGGGCTATCAAATTGAGGGTCTCGAGTAGGGAAATCACGTGGAACAAGCAGAAAAATGCCTCGTTGTTTGCTGAGGCACTTGTATTATATTAGCATTTGCTAGGTGGGATGAGCTTTCGTAGCTCGGCTCAGCACCACGCTATCGTTGTAAGCAATTACCGTCACCCTACCCAGCTGTAATTTCCAGCATCCACGAGTGTGCGTGTGCGAGTCCGAGTGCGAGTGCGCGTGCGTGCGTGCGTGCGTGTGCGGGTGCGTGTGCGCATGTGTGCGGGTGCGCATGTGTGCGTGAGTGCGTGAGTGCGTGTGCGCGCGTACGTGCGTGCGTGCGTGCGCGCGTGTGTGCGTGCTTGTGCGTGTGAGTGTGAGTGTGTGTGTGTGTGTGTGTGTTGTGTCAGTCATCTGTTCTTCCATGGCGTTTGAGATGTAGTCGTCGGAGAACTGCAGAGCCCGAGTTAATTATTTTCCTTTACATTGTCACCATGTGCTAGTTTTGATATCTTGCGCTGATTTCTCATTGTAATAAAATGAGTTCGAACGCACACACAAACTGCTCTTGCTTATTTTTCTGAAGTGCTTTCCTTCTGTCGCAATGTCTGTTTATGTCTTGGTGGCTCTGTTGCCTCTCTATCTCCTACACTCTAGCAAGGAGTTAATGTCTGACATGTATTTGGCCGATTCTGGATTCGAGTGCACGTTGGTACACTGTGGGAAGGAAATTACGGACACGAAACGCGGCCGCAAGGCTTATTCATTAAAAATGTGAAATTCGCCTTTATGATGAGCTCTGATGCCCCCTGTTACCTATGGTCGTCCACAATTTCCACAACACCATATGTGTCGAAGGATTTGCTTGTTTGTTGGCACACGGGGAAATGGAGGAAGTAACGTTTGAATGGAAGCTGTTAGCAGAGGGTTCTTGAGTCTGGTTATTTAAGTTCGAGAGCTTGGCATGTTTTTTGTTCTTACCCCATGCCATCGTGCCTCGAATATTCAGCAATTAGACGCCAATATTTTTATTACTATCTACTGCAGTGATGGACATCTTTGGACAAGCCTTCGCATGTATATAGCACAACTGCCTTGGTTTGGTTAACCCTACCCAGCAATTAAACAAAGACACCATTTCCTATACCCTCATAACTATAATTAGAAAGTATATTTGTGCCACGTGATCCCCCTCGACGAGACCTTTAATTTGATACCCCACACACCCTAGCAGGTTCATATAAAATTCATACAAGTCAAACTAACCATGACTCTCATGACTGTAACCAGGACGCACTATTTAAATGTCCTATGTGATTCCCCTAACTGAAACCTTCAATTTGACACCTCACATGCTTTAGCTGCCTCATCTTGAATTTAACTCAGTCTATGACTCATAATGACAATCTGATGATTAGAACCACGAAGCCTTTTTTATTTGTACCACGTGATTCCCCTCGTCAAGACCGTAAATTTGATACCCTACATGCCCTAGGGGTCACTTCGAATTTTAACCCAATATAAGACTCGCCATGACTATCACATGGCTATAACCATGAAGCCTTTTTGTATTTCTCCCACATGATTACGCTCATCAAGACCATTAATTTGATAGCCATCACATCCTAGCGGAATCAGTATGAACGTTAAACCAATCAATGACTAACCATGACTATCCCATGATATAGCCATACCGCATTTTTGTCCCACCTGATTTCCCTCATCAGGACCTTCAATTTGATGCCCCGCACAACCAGTAGTGTCATTGTGAATTTTAACCTAATTTATGACCAACCTTGAGTATGTCACGATAATAATCAGGAAGCACGTGATTACCCACATCAAGACCTTTAATTTCATACGCCATTCGCCCTTGTGCAATGAACTTGTATTTTAACCGAATCTATGGCTAATCATGACTACGTCATTATATAACCATAACTAATTTGGTACCGAATGATTCCCCACATCGAGACCTTGAATTTGATTCCTCAGATGCCCTCGCAGTGTCATTTTTAATTGTAACCCAATCTATCACTCATTATGACTGCCTGATGACTACAATCAGGAAGCATATTTTTATTTACCCCGCGTGATTCCGTTAAAGGGACACTGAAGTGAATTTGTCAAGCTCCCGTTTTTACTTGCACTGTGTAGACTGGCTCAAATTAGCACACTTTTAATCGTTGATCCGGTTGACTAATCGGTAATTATTTTACAAAGCGCGAAAGAAGAAAAACTACCATGCGCGGTTTGCGGCGGCCGCACCAACTAAGCTGTGACGTTGGGAGGAGGGGGCACCGTGATTGGACGATGCCCAAGGTTAGCAATCAAACAAGTTTCGGTTTCGGTTTCGTTTCTGTAAAACAACATGTTTGACATCCGATGGCATCGTTGGATGGGCATTCTCAATATCACAGTAATTGTAGTACCGCGCTTCTGCCATGTTGTCGACTGTAAAATGCATAATATAAGCCTCCCAGAAAGGCTTGAAATCGTAGCATTCATTAGCTGAGTCCTACGCAGTACATGAACGCCCTCCGCGTCCCCGCAGACGCTCAAATGCATGCGCTTTTCCCCCGTATTTAGAGCTTGCCTCACTCATGCCTGTATCGTAAAAAGCGTGTTCGCACCAGTCCAAGGGTCTGTTTATTCTGGCCTGGGCCCACTGCCTGCATGCAGTCGGTGCATATGGCAACAGCACGCCAACGAGAACTCGCTAGCGCGCCAGTGCCAGCCTGCGCGAGTTCTGTGGACTAGTTCGTGGAGCAATCAACGTTGCAACCCAAAAAATGTGAACCCAGTATAGAAAACATCGGTGAAAAACGAAAAAGTGAACTTATAAAAAAAAAGCTCGTACCCGCGGGGATTTGAACTTGTGACTGGCAAAGCAATTCGGGTGACATACCCAACGCTCCAGACAACTAGGCTACGGGCGGGATGCCTATGATGGAAAAATAAGCTCTATAATGTATAACCAGTTTACACTTTTAGTTAGTTTTAGTATTTCAAGCAGCTTCGGTGACTATGAGTTGTATTGCACTCGTGCAGTAAGCGTCCCCCGAGTTTCCACAATAGCTTACGTCTAGCAATTGCATTTCGTAGACGGAAAAGCGTTCGCAGATGCGTGCTGCTGACCGCTGTGCTTGTTCGCCCAGCACAAAAAAGTGCTTCCCGCACCCTTGTTTTACGCTGTACGGTATAAATATCAGTTGATTTTATTTCCTTAGTACCTATATTGACTTCGCTGACTCTTCTCCCCCTTCGAGAGGCCTTATATTTTCCTACTGGCGTACCAGACAGCGAAGCGTCGAATGTGCGCTTGTGCAGCGCTTGTGTGAAGCGACCTTTACTTGGAGCTAGATACAGTGTACAAAGTAACGAAGTAAAGAAAGGCACATTCTTCCATTCCTAAACGTGTTGTGGCTTAGTTTCAACTGATCCAGCGAATTGCGACGACCCGTCGGTGGCCGGCGGACTAAACGCTGGGACGACTGACTCGGTCGCGGAAGGTCGGCGAGCCGTGCAGTAGCGCAGCCAATTGCCAGCTCCTCTCCTGCTGATGTCACACGAAAACGCCACAGAAAATGGGCGAGCGTAAAAAGAGGAGGACAGCATTTTTGAATTGATTTTTCTACTAAATAAATTCACGTAAACGCGCTTAGAGTGGTCGAAACAGGGCCTAGGAACTCCGGACTGCAATTTGCGCTCGTAATCCCGCATTGTTTACAAATCACTTCAGTGTCCCTTTAATCGGCACCTTTCATTTGATACCTTACATGCCTTAGCATCATCAGTTTGACATTTCACTCAATCTAATCCGGTCATTATTCTGTCTAAAGGGGCGTTGCCCAGTCAATTCAGCTAAATCATTTGAAACAGCAGAAGGGACAGCCCCCGCCTCCTTTCCCCCCGGCTCTCACCCCTTCCTTTGTGACTCCTAGAATATCAAGCCGTTAACAGTAGCAGGCGAACAACAAGCAAGCAAGCGGCGCAGTGTGCTTTCCCACCACCCTTTCCCACCCTCGTAATGGATCCATCAGGAGGAAAAGTAAAAACAACCCTTTTTTATGACCTCACCAGTCAATTATCACTCACGCGCCAGCCGCGAAAACTTGGTATACAGCAAGTGCTTAGTGCCATGAAACTTCAGCAAGGAAGTAAAAATAATCAGACACCCCCTCCTTCCCAACCGATGACGCGGATCGCGAATGGTGCCGTACCCTAAGGTAATCTGAATTCCGAGCTCACAGCCTCGCATAAAACTTAACAGCCAACCATAGCTGCGTGCTAGGCTACTCATATGTACTCAAACTCAAAATGGACTCAAAACTTATATGTACTCAGAACTCAAAATCTACTCATATGTACTCAGAACTCAAAATGTACTCAAAACTCAATATGTACTCAAACTCAAAATGTACTGAGAAGTCAAAATGGACTCAAACTCAAAATGTACTCAGTACTCAAAATGGACTCAAACTCAAAGTGTACTCATAACTCAAAATGGACTCACTCAAAATGTACTCAGAACTCAAAATGGACACACACTCAAAGTGTACTCAGAACTCAAAATTGACTCAAACTCCAAAATGTACTCAGAACTCCAAATGAACTCAAAATCAAAATGTACTCAAACTCAAAATGGTCTGAAACTCAAAATGTACTCAGAACTGAAAATGGACTCAAACTCAAAGTGTACTCAGAACTCATTAGGACTCAAACTCAAAATGTACTCCGAACTCAAAATAGACTCAGAATTTACTAGGTCTCAGGCGTACTCAAACTCAATCGGTCGAAAACTCAGTCGGCCTCACTCGGCTCAAACTCACTCAAACTCACCATGCCACACTAGCCTCGCGCTCACTCAAACTCAAGCTCACGCGTGAGTGAGTCCAAATGAGTCTGAGTGAGTGGACTCATGAGTGAGTTCGCCGACCTCTGGTCCTGGCACTTGCGCACGGCCGCGCACGGACTCGCTTGTTTGATCAAGCGCACCAAGTCTTGGCTCGGGATGAGGTCAACGTCTTTGTGTTCCGGGTGGACGATCACGGCAGGTGGAGGGACTGCTCCTTCTTCTTCTTGTTCTTGCTGTGCCCTCTCCTCCACGCCGCTATCCGGGGCACTGACACTAGCGTTGACGCTGGCGTTGTAGGTTACGTTACCGGTGGCGTTGCCCGTGGCACTCATCACGGCGTTGCGGGAGCAAGTTCTCCTACGGGAAGATGACGAAGGTGGTTGAACGTTCAGCTATCTCGTGATGGATTGTTTCGTTGGCCAATCTCCAGGAGCATCCTGTCACAATCATCATCATCGGTGCCTGGTCAGGCATGTGCAGTCGGGGTGTGGACACAGCACAACGGCGCCCACACAACGGTGGAGGAAACAGGTGCCACCATAAGCTGCTTCGCATCTAAAATACATTGTTAGGGGTTGTGTATCTGTGGACTGGCAGCCCAGCAAGGGACGAAAATGAGAAAATGGTAAACTGTTTCAGAAGAGATGTAAACGAGTTCAAAGCTTCGGTTGAAATAATCTTAGTAGGAGATATGAATGCCTACATAGAAGGTTTCGATGGATACACGGACCATATCTGTTCTTTAGTGAGATCTATTTCTGGAAAACCAGCTTGTAATAGTAATCACGAAAAACGGGTCTGACGGACAAATAACGTGAGAAACTGGTAACAGACAGTCCAGCATCGACTATTGTATAGTCTCCGAGACAGTAACGAAAGTTTCCATGAGTGAAACTTAAGCGCAAAATTTTTCACAGGGACGAGAAAGGGAACGACACAGGCGCTTACTATCAACTGAAAGTTTTAATGAAAACGAAACACATATATACCACCCCCAGACTGAACAACCCAGCACGTGTGCCCTTCGCACATGCGTACGGCCGTACAAGAGAACCGCCCCAACCCCTTCCCTTTTCTCTTCTCCTTTCCCTCATCCTCTACCCCCTCTCCTTGAGAAGTTGCACTTCTTTATCTAAAATACTCAGTGACGGGTGACTTATGCAATCGGGACCCTTAATCCGGATGTGGAAGGCTTCTGCAAGTTCCCTGGTGGCACGGTCTCTGTGCTTCAGTAACGAAAGGTTGCGGGAAATGAGGATGGGTGAATGTGTAACAGACAGCGTCGGAAGTGACCACAAGCAGATTACCTTGTACTTTGGAGGAGCAACCCGGACAACCTCAGAAATCGATACTACCGGAGCAAATAATTTCAACTATGAACAGTAAATGACTATCGCTCATATGGTCACGTCATCTAAAGTGCGTGGGACACCCATCGCGAAGCATCAGATCTTCATGAATAAATCCGTCAGGCCAGTGCGCCAGCTACCTTACAGGGTGGGGCCAAGGGAAAAGGAAATCATCAAGAGCCAGGTGAAGAAAATGTGTCGATGATGATGTGATTCGATCGTGTAAATGCGGCTGGGCCTCTTCCGTAGTTTTAGTAAAGAAAAAAGAAAATATGCTTCGGATTTGCGATGACTACCGCAAATTGAACAGCGCGACAGAACCAGACGTCTACCCAGAGCCTCCACTTTAGGAAATAAGAGGCTTTTACCAGCGAAAAAAAAACATCGAGAGAACATAGACAAAAAGAACTGGTATGGAACCAGAGGTAGTGAAGGAAAAATCTACCGAGGAAAAAACTAGAAGTGCAGGAGATGGGGCACGCAAAGATCAAGCAGAAAAGCTAACAGTGGATGGCAGAAATACAGAAGAAAGAGAAAGGTGCGTCCAAGAAGTTTTCAAATCATGTAAAATTACCAAGCTTAAAAAACGATTTAAAAAAAATTCTTCATTGATGGGGAGGGGAACCTTTTCGAAGAGCACGTGTTAGCGCATATTTATCGAGTAATTAGTGAAAAGTTCAGAATATTAAAAATACAGAAGCCCGCTCCGATAGCATTAGTGCCACAGAAGGCTGCGGAAAGGGTGATGATGATGAAACAACGATTATTGAGCCTAAGAGATTTGGTGGTACCCACAGGTACAAGAAGGGGGTGGTTCCCCATTCACGGGACCCATGAGTCGCCAACAACTCCTGGCCCTTCGCCATCAGGGCTAGCTGGGTCGGCAGGGTGGGGCTGGACAGCAAGTCATCCCATAGCTCGAGGAGGGGAAATGGGTAAGTGGAGGTAGGATATGGGGGTGTAGGGGAGGGAGTGGGGGGAGTCGATTTTTGAGGAACGTGCATTTCGCCATGACGTGCGACAGGGTGCCTTCAGTCTGCTTGACAGGTGGTGACATGTAACTCGGGATACATGCAATGAAGCAGGGGGGGGGGGGTGCGCGAGCGACCCCGCGTGCACTCTGCGGAGGATCGTTTGCTGTTGCTTGGTTACAGAGCGGTGCAGTTCGGGTTAGGTGCGCCGTTCTTCTCTGTACGCTCGAGTAATATCCCTGTAGCTCGTGATTAGACTAAGGGTGTCCGCATCATCGCGCGACTTGGTGGCTTCCCGGAGCATCATTTCACGGACGTGGTAGTCGGCGATGGTGTTGCCTGCTACCCCCGAGTGAGCTGGGACCCGCACGGGTTCAACGGCTCGTCCCGGTGTCACCTTCTTGTTCAAAATGGCAAATGCCGCTGAGGAAACGCGTCCCCTTTGGTAGTTGCCGCACGCAGTCTTGGAGTCCATGAGCACGGCCTCGATGCCCGGTGGAACGAGCGCCACAGCCACAACCACCTCTTCTGCTTTCACGGGATCTCTGATCCTCGTCGACGCTTTGACGATCAGTCGGTCGTGTGTCGTAACGACTGCTGCCGCCCGGTCGCTGCCTTTCCTAAGCGAGGCGTCCGCGTTTAGAAGCCGGGGATTCTCCTCCAGCTGTCAGGCCAGGGCCTTGGCCCGCGCATCGCGCCTCCCGCAATCGTTAGGTCATGTCCGGGGTAGAGGCTTGGTGGTGATTGCCTCCTTCAACCTTTGGGGGACATACGTTTGAGCAACCTTGATGGGGTTGCTCAAACAGCTATAGGCCTGGACGGAATGCCAATGCAACTGATAACCTGCTTGGACCTAACATTAAGGCATCGTTTATGAGAGCAATATATAAGGTGATACAAACTAAACAAACACAGGATGAGCTAGAAAGTAGGATGAATATATAAAGACAGAGGCAACAAAGCCAGTATTGTTTCATACAGACCACTAACACTAACGTCAGTTGTGTATAGATTCGTATTGCAGGCGATAAAATCAAATTCAAGCATGAATGGAAGAAAATGAAATCCTTGCAACTGCAGAATGGATTTAGACAAGACGGGCAATTGCTTGATAATTTGTTTGCGATAACACAATGCATTGAAATTTCGAAAGCACAGAATGGACCAATAGAGATTGTGTTCTTGGGCATTAAAGCGGCATGAATACCGTAAGAAGAACTGGTGTGGCGAATGCTGAAACTCCAGGGATGGGATGACGAGTTAATACAGTTCCATATGGGAATGTATAAGGATAATAAGAAACCACCTGACATGGGAAGGATAAAAATGCACCCAGTCAGTCAACACACATCGGAGACTGAAATAGGGATGCCCTTTGAAACCCTAAAGGCCATCTCGGGAAGGTATTACATAGGGTAAAGGGGGAGGTTACACTGCCGTCACAAAAACTACAAAAAGAACATAAACACAACAAATAAAAAAGGCAAAAGTGATTTAGATTGCTAGAAAAAAAAACAAAATTCAGTAGGAATATTAACAAATATTGGTACGGTAAATAAAATGAACTACACGGAATTTACCACACGTCATTTGACAGCGCGCGAACAGAGTGAAAGGATGCAGGGAAATGATACACATTGCACATTGGTATTTTTGCTCAAAGTATTGAAACTTTCATGGTGCTCAGTTCAGTAATAATGTTTGATTGTAGCTTCTTCCCGTCTATAGTGGTACGAGGAACAAATGTTTCGGCAAAAGCAAGGGTACCACATGTGACGCGCTTGATATTGCATGAATGATCTCGACGTGAAAAATGGCTGCAGGTTCACAGATAAATTCGTTACGAAAGGACATATAATAGTATAGTTTCTAAAATAATGCTAAGCGAGCAATGCTGCGACGATGCGAAAAGGCTCTGAGTTGAGCACGATGTTTTAATGCTGTTACGCGTACTGGTACAGGGTGAGTAATCATCAGATGAAGCGACCAGCCCGGTTTTTCAGGGCTTCTAAATCATTTATTAGTGATGCCTGATGAGGGCAACGCGGGGAACATGTCTGAGGTTACGTTTCAGGAAACCAAGACAACGGTTAGCAGAGGCGAGGATATGGTTGATGAGCGAATTCCATGTCGAGTAACTGGTTAGATGCACGCCAAGTTATTTATAGGTGGAAGTTCTCTCCACGAGGTTGTCGTATAATATATAATAATTTTAGGAGGCTCCATCAGTAAAGGACACTACTTTTGTTTTACCATTAACAAGGTAGAGCACCATGTGTTTACAGCGTTTATGTGAGATTGAAGAAGGTCGTGGTTATGGTTACATTGAATTTTATAGTATAATACGCAATCATCCGGAGAAAGTCTGATGTTAAATTTAACGCAGTATTTTAGACTGCGGTAAATCTCGTATACACGAGCGTTTTTCCTTTTCGCCTTCATCAGAAAAGCGGCCGCCGCGGCCGAGAATCGAACCCGCCACTGCATACTCAGCAGCGCAACGCCTTAGCCACGGAGCCACCGCGGCGGGTGACTGCGAATTGTCGCCTGTAGGCGTAAAGATTTAACTGTAAATACCACGGAAAATATTTGGGCAAGTAGTTCCGAACAGTCTCTACAAGTTATTATTACGCCGTTCTGATTCGTAAAGACGATGTCAGGATTATGCTTGGGATTGAAACGCCGACGTTATTTTTTAGCATCGATGATAAGTCACGTTAGAAAAACTAAGTGCGTGGTTTTGGGCAATTTTTAATGTTCTCTGTCACATGCCTTATACTAATGCCAAGAAACAGATAATTGACTTTTATCTTTTCTTTTTCTTGTTTAGGTGGACACGTTTCTGCGGAAACCAAGGGGCAGTATTATCGGATTTTATAGAGATGACTGGGTTGTATTTATCTATCATATTAGTCAGGGCGTTTTGCAGTAGTAACCACTTTTCATCGACGGTCCACGTCAAGTTATTTGTTAGAAAGTCAATGGCAAAAAGTGATAGTTCGTGGTTAATGCAATCGAAGTTAGCTTTCTTGTAACATCGAATGATCTTGCCGAATATTTGCCTTTTGATAAAAGGAGGAACTATGCGACCGGTTAACACATCATGATCAGATAAACCATTGAGAAGTCACGACCAGGTCAAGAATATTTGAACAGTGGGTTGAACGTCGTGTTGGTCTTGTGACTAATCGGGTGAGGTTGAAATCAAGACAACATTGTGGAAGCGCATTGGACTCAGACTGTGTGCTGAAAGTTATTTGAGTAGACCAGGCTATGTCAGGGAAATTATTATATTTGAATGAAAAAAAAACCGACGAGCAAGTTCGGCAACATTACGATTTAATTCTGCCGTGAAACCGTGTGTAAAACCTGGCGGGTGACAAAAACGCTCTTATAGTACACGTTTTGAATCATAAAAAAATTACTACACATTCCAGAACAGCTCTAATGATCACTGGCACAACCAACTACTCTACAGTAAGAAGGACACCGCCACCCCGGCAGTTTACATAGAAAAGTTAGAAAAGAAACTTGAAGAAAGTCAATTAGGGTCCATCATAACGCATATGTTGCAAAGCGAAGTGGTACAACGCCGTATTCCGGGAATGTTATACTCAGACGACATTGTTCTGTTAGCTGATAACCAGTGCGATATACAACGACCCATAAATATTAACGGTCAGGAAGCGAACTACCTACGGCTCAATTTGAGTGCAGAAAAATTGGGATCAAGGTTTTCAATGACCCTAGCACTGACGCAGTGTCAATCCAGCATGTTGAAGTACTGAGAGTGAAGGAACATAAATATTTGGGAGTGTGCATAAACGAAGGGGGTAACTGCTTAAGAACTGAAGGGTAAGGCAAAGCGAAACGCAGCTAAAATGAAGCATAGAGCTCTGTGTGGGTATAAAAAATATGAAGTATTGAGAGGAATGTGGAAAGAAGTAATGATGCGTGGTCTCACATTTGCGAATGTAGTGCTCTGCTTAAAATCAGACGTTCTAGCAGGCCTTGACGTGAAAAGGAACGGTAGGCCGTTAGGCCTTAGGAGCGCATAGAAAAACAACTAACGACTAAGTGCAGGGAGATACGGGCTGCGAGTTTTGTTTGAAGTTCGAGAAGCGCAGTGTAATATATGTTTTTAGAGGAGGCTGAGAGCAAGGGAACAACGTAGGTGGTCAGCCAAGGTTTTAAGGTACCTATACTTGAAACCCGGGGGCACTGTGGCTAAGGAAGAATAGAAGGCTAACGATAATATACGGAAAGAACAGTTGAAAATCCAAAACAGCCAATGTAGACAAAACAGAGGCAAGGCCAATAGAAACGAATAAATGGAGAAAAGAAACAGAAGCTAAAACATTTTTAGAGAGGTGGCGCCGTGCACCTACCGGTAGAATAGGTGCAATCGAGTCGCAGGCCTGGCGCTCGGCCCTTCTCGGGGACTACAACCATGGGAAGTTCACCCGGCTTGCACGGGAAATCGCCCCTATGGAAAGGGGCGGCTCCGAAAACGCCGGAACTTTTTTTAATGAAGTATTAATATTATGGGGTACGCGTTGTCTGCGAAAAGAAACAGGAAATATGCGGCACTACATGGGGGAAATATTGGGCTTCCAGAAGCCCTATGATTTAAGGGCAGCACAGAGGGAGTTAACTTTAGGGCTGTCGAGACGAAGAAAAGAATATTAGAATGCTAGTGGGCGAAAAGCAGAGAGGGGAATGTTTCCTAGGACAGCTACCACCTGTAACCGAACAAATGAGTATTTTGTGCGTCATAAGGTTTTTGTGCCTGCCATAACGGCAGCGATAGTATTAAAACGAAGAGTGTAAAACATAGGTACATTTGCTTTTTTTTGTAAGGTGACACGTGATCACCCTGCTACAACAGGCATAAATAGCAATGATCATAATCATCATTGCCGTTCTTAAGCTGTACCGACGTTCACCGGCTCGTTCGAAAGAAAACATCGAAAAAACTGCGATCCGCATGCAATGCCAGTTGGAAGGATATGAAAAAAGCAAATCTTTAAACGAGACCCACAACAATTGCCCAAGAGACGTCACTTAAATTCCCACACCTGGCTCTACAAAAAGTGAAACCAGAGTTTCTTCCTACCATTACCTAGAATTCGTGAGGGCGGCGTCCCGAACGCAGCAGCAACGCCGGCAACGGCCGGGCTAGAGCGGTGGACGCCGCCGCTGTAGCCGGTCCGTGTGTCGGCGGAAATAAAACGGAGAGGAGCGTCTTTCGAAGGGCGAGACAGCGGAATCTAGCCATACTGATGTGCTAGTTCGGGGCTACACCCCCCCGCGACACAAACGCAGACACCGGAACAATTCGCCATGGGGGCTTAGTGATACTCATGTATGCCGATTAAAACTTAGCAAGGTTGAGTAAGCAAGTTTAGTAAGTAACTTAGAAAATTGAGTCGGTTAGAGAATTGCAAGAAAGCTGAGAAAACTTTTAAAATCGTTATTTAAGAAAACCAGTTGATCCTTTCGCCTTTTGTAATACCCCTTAAAACACAACCGAATTGGTATTCACAAATTTAGAAAAACAGAGTCCCACTCGTGGCAAGCAGTACGCAAGCGGTACCGTTCCTCTAGCGGCAAGATATCTGTATGTTGTCTACATTTTGTTTTCACGCCCTCCAAACCAATCCTGTCGAACAAAGATGTGCTAAGCCGTGCAAAGGAAGCGCGCAATAGACGCGAAGCTGCGCCAAAACAGGCCCAAAACAATCGTCGGTAAAGCAGACGCAAAGCCGTACCGCCTGCGAGCAAGCACCTTCGCGCGGGGAATGCTGGCTCAATTCGCCTCGCCATCTACAGTGTGTTCCGCGAAAGAAACCGTCCGTCCCTCGCTCTGCCCCGCCCCCCTCCCGTCACCGCGTTTCCGCAGCTTTAAGAGTTTATTGTCCCGCACACCGCCAAAAAACCGTTCGCGGTTAAAGGTAGAAAGCTTTGCTTTAAAAACGCATGTAGCTCTAAGTATAGTTCATATTGCAATATGGCATTGGACCCTCAAGCACTTCAGAAATAGGGGCAGGCGAGGGGTCGTATTTGGAAATCATGTAGGGATACCAAGGCCAAATTACAAACAAAGAGATGCGGGTGAACACAAGCGTGTAACAGGATTTTATTGTTGTGCTTCTTTCTTGTTTAGGACTTCGAGTTAACTACAAATGGTGGTCAGTATAGTTTTTAAACTTGGACAAACCTGGTGTCTTCTTTACCTTTTTGAACACTGTTGAACCCTCCTCTAATAATTTTCATTTTTTTTTCAAAACTAACCCTACCGGCTGGGCTGGTTAGGCTTACGGTTACTTTAGATTCTTTATGTCACGTTTCGATTAGCACTGTTATTATTCGGCCTCTTCTTGTTTTTATTTTCTGTCCGATGTAGCGGAACCATTGTCAGCCTATTTCATTTGTTTAAAGGTCCCACCGGGTTTATGACTTGCTTATTTCTTTATTTCTTGCTTTTATTATCCTGATTATGGCTACGACGACTGTGGTTCGTTCACATTTCGGCTTTTGGCGGTCTCTTTACCAGTAATACGCCCACCGAGCGAATTTACCTTTTTAAACTATCGGAACAGAAAAGCCGTAACGGAAGTATGCCTTTTAAAGGGTCACCTTGCCTGTGCGAGCTCGGCTGCCCCTACGCCGAGAACAACGAGAACGTGTACACCGTAAAAACTATTGGTGCTAGTAGGTTCCGATTTGATACAAAGGTCCGTATAGCTTTATGAAAGAGGAATGCGCAATGATTGGAACTTTAATGGCTTACTTTTAGACGAAATTGTGAAAATTAGCGCAGCACCGCCCAAACACGTCGGCCATGATATAAGAACGGTGGGGTAAACAAAGGAAGTTGCAGAAGTAAACGTAAACGTAGAAGCAGCAGTGCGTACCGCAGTTGGTACTGTGCACAGTATGGTTGTTACAGCCGAACAGCAGCCTGGCACTTTCTGGCACAATACACTGGCCGATTGGTGTAAGCACCAATGTCTTACATAACCCTGTTTGTCGAGCATAGCCCATTTTTGACGAAGCTATTACTTCCAACCGTAACATAAACAAGCCACGTGCAAATACATCCAGAAGCAATGCGAGTGCGGAGAGCTGCCTACGCAGTCTGCTGGCGCCTTCTAGAAGGACAGCCGGAAAAAAAAGAATTCCGCACTCCCCTGCGGACCAAACAGCGAAACGCGTTCGCTTTAAGACCTGTCTTGGTTACCGCATCGAAGACGTCATGAAACGCGAGTTTTCACAGTGAATTATACATCGTTTGCTGCCGGGCAAGGCTGGGGCTACTATAAAACACCAGTTTTTTCGAATAAAACAAGTTTGTATATTGTCTGCACATGCCCCTTTAAGATACACCTGAAAGGCAAAGAGCAATTGCGGCTGCTAACGCACACAAGCCGCCAAGACGTAAACGCGCACTCCCTAGGTTTCTGTTCTGTCGCGATTTTGGGCAGCACTTTCGGAGTCCGCTTGCCGTCGTAGCTCGTCCGCGGTCACGGTATCCATCCTAGTAACAAGGTAACGCAGAGCCTGCTCTATACAAGAGGTCGGTCAGGGGAAAGGGCCTATCTTGTTATGGCGTAGCAACGAAAAACGTAAGAAATTGTTGTCCCACCCGCATATTTACGCACAACGTCGTTGGAATTCGTTTGTGCCGGCATATTTGCGCTGTGCACATAAAGTATGCTGTACCAAGAGACGGTTCTAGGGAGGACAACTTAAACATGGCGCTAGGTATCCTACAGTGCGAGTAACACCCCAACACAATCGGCTCGACCATTGAGGACACCGGACAAGTCGTAATGAGGCGTTTGACTTCCACGTTTAATCCTCCCGCCAGCCCAAACAACCTTTCATCAGTGAGGGCAACGAAGTTGTCTTGCACGTCTACCCCCGTCTAGTGTTTAACCGTGCCCGCATAAGCTGGCAAACGGTTGTGCGCACGTGCTTAGAGCAGAAATACCTTTGAAAACGTCGCTCCGCAAGCCCTTCCAGCTAAATAAGAAATATTGGCTCACGTCAGCGTTCCGTGCAAACAAGTCCCTGTTTATCCGGGAGAGATTCGCAGCTACTCGACGAGCTGGAAGCTGTGGTGGCAATGGCGGCGGCAACAGCTGTGCTTTGTTTTCGCGCCCATTTGCGCTTCTTTTCTGGACAACTATTTTTCAGCTCCCGCCTTTCTTATTTCTAATGTAGGACATGCGGTCGTCCCACAGACAGTTAAACCTGAAAGTACGCGAGCTTTATATAGCGGACAAACATGTGGATGTCTGTTTCCCTTCCCTGTTATAGCCACCTTGTTTTTGTGTAGCACCCAAACCCAAAACCAAACCACTCGACCATAGAGGACAGCTCAAAGGTCGCACTCAACCGTGGGACTTCCACTTTTAAATTTAACACCAGCACAACCGGCATGTTATCGGTAGCGTCATGAAACCTCGCTGTCCGTTAACGCCCCCGTCGTTCCAACCCCAACTTTGCACGAATAAACCGGCAACCGGTCATGGGTGCGTCACTACGGTTAGAATTATCGGCTGACACCGGTGTTCTAAGAGGGCAAGTGGCCCTTCATCCGGGAGAGATTCGCAGCAACTCGACGAGGAGAATTTTCGGGCGGCGCGTGTACGTTCGTCGGCGGAGGCTTTCGTTTATTTTAACGGAAATTCGCACTTCTCGTGATCCTCAGCAATTACCTGGAATGGCGCTACCGGCGTTTCCATCGGACTGCGCCACTTGCGAAAGAGGTATCGGTGGTGGCGAGGGGAAGAAGAGTTGTGAAAAATAGGTCTGCGGTGGCGGCGTAGCGGCGCCGAGTCAAGCGGCTTCACTCAAATGAAAACTGTGGAGTTAAGCTTATACTGCTTCACAGTAAAAATCTCCTGCGCGTGGAATGCAGCATTCGTAAAAGACAGCGTGTATTCAAGCGCCCGCCTTTTAATCGTGCGTCAGCACTATTAGTTTGGCCGGTCAGCTGTGGCTGCAAAAAAGGCGAATGGCTCAGGCGCTTGCTTCATGCCTACACATTTTCTGTTAATTGATTACGCAGCGGAGCACTCCCTCACTGCGTTTCCAGCGTTTAACCAGTAGTTAAGTTAACGCATTTGTATTACTCGCTAGGTAAGGTTTGTTGACCTAGGCGCACGGAACATCGACGCAGTATTCGTCTTATTTGTGCTTGGCTGTTGTTAGTTCTGATCATTACAGATATTTTAGATGCCACTGCATCTCATTCACTCGCCTTGTCCCACCATGCGGCATTGTTGTTGTACGTCCACACCCCTCCCCCATTCTCCTCGCCGCGCGAGTTGCGCTCTCCGCCGCTCACCCCCTCTCCTCTCCGATAGCGAACACCGTCTCGCGAGGGACATTGGATTGGATTCGATTGGCTTGGCTTGGCTTGGATTGGATTGGATTGGATTGGATTTGGATTGGATTGGATTAAAGTGGATTGTGTTGGATTGTGTTTTGTCATAGCCGCGCCACGTGGCGTCATAGCCGCGGTCGTTCCAGCACCGGCCAAAAAAATATTACATCATACGCGTTCCTCACACGTTTCACACAATTAGAGAATCAACCCCCAAGTGAACCCCCAAGATGCGTCGCATCTCCACAGGGTTCCCCTCGCGGGAAGGTGGGGAATTTTTTGGTGCTTGAACTCTCGGTTGGATCAAGTACGCGCTTAAACGTGGACTTGTGAATTGACAGTGCAAAGGTTTTGGCGCAGCATTTCGGATATTGTGGAATTTGCCTGTCAAACAAACAAATCCCATACGGTTTTTTAAGTTACTGATTGTTAAGTTTTTACTGTTTTTTTAAGTTTCTTAGAAGCATACACCGCTCACACAGTGATCTTGGAGATCAAGTGAGCATAAGGGAGTGTTTCGCGTGTGTGTGGCCCATCCGCAATCTAGCTAGGGCAACTTCCATGAATATGCTGTTGTGTGAGTCACTAGTGTATCGCCCTGAGTGTGGTTTAATTATGTGTAGCTTGCCATCTGTCTGTGTACTCCAGTCGTCTTGCCATGTTTTGCGAATGTGTTGTCTGATGTGTGGCTTGAGGTCAGTGTAGGGTATTGTTGTTATCTCCACTGTGTTTGCAGGACCAGCAGCGGCGGCCATTTGATCCGCGGTCTCATCGCCCCCCCGATTACAGCATGGCCTGGAACTCAGCACAGGAGCAGGTGAAAATTCTTAGCATATATAGACATTATCTCATTAAATACCAAATTGACGATGTGGTTTTTTTCTGGGTCTGTGTGAAGACAATCCACGCACAACGCTCAAAGAGTCTGTAAAAAGGACGGACTTAGTAATTTGTTCTTTTTAAGAATGTACTGAACAATTAGTAAAATGCCATATGCTTCTGTGGAGAAGATAGTGATATGTACCCTCATGATTCTGCAAGAATTAAAATTAAGACCATGAGCGGCACAAGACACCGTAGATGAAGTTTTCAAGGCATCACTGTAAAATTCGGCACATTTATATTTATCCTGCAATGACAAGAATTGCTGGAGAATCGCAGTTCTTGAAACCCTGATTTTATCCATGCTCATAAAAGACAAACCCGATAATACAGGCTGAAGTTGCCATGGTGGCAAAATATAAGTAAATGATGATCCAGCAGATAGACCTGAAAACCGAACAGACAGACCTGAAGCTTCCTATCTCACCCTCAGTGAAAAGGGAAAAGAAACAGATCGACGATTTGAGAAGAGCTGGAGGACAGGTATTAAACGATGTTTACTCAATTATGAAACCTTAAAACATATAAAAAATCTATGTACATTCGCTGATGTTCCAGGCACCATTTGTTACATTCAACGTACAGACTCTGGCCAGGCTAGTGTGAACCGCACCCGACGCAAGGCAAAGACCCAAGTGGAGTACTCAATCAAGAGTCTTTAGTGTTGTTCTTGATGCTGACCCATACACGGCACTGCCGTAGTATAACCGAGACCCAACTAAGGCGGTAAAGAGCCGAGAAGCAGTTCTTTGTTTGTATCATAGGGTTTGTGGGAGGGGACGTTGAGAATATTTAGTGTTTTGAGATATTTATGTGTAAGTTGTTTGATGTGTGGGACGAACGTGAATTTTTCATCAAATGAGACACCTACAAATATGTGCTCCCTTTTTACAGGAGTAGATGCGCGATTAAGGGTAATCTGAGGGTCCGCACTAATCCCGCGGTTGCGGGAGAACACAACACAAGGAGTTTTGCCGGAGTTTAGTTTAAAACCATTGAGCTGCTCCCAGCCAGCAAGTTTCTTAACACCAATGTGTACTTGACGTTCGCACGATTTGAAAAATATTTGTACATCGTCCACATATGTCGAACAGGAACATCGTCCACATATGTGGAACTGTGTTCGCTGTGTAACTGTGTGTGCTGTGTACCTGTGTGTGTAACTGTGTAACGACTGTGTAACTGTGTGTGCGCATTCGAGCACAATTTGTAACCACGTCGTCACGTCGTTGCGCTTGCTGCCAACTCCACACCGGCACTCGACTGGGACCAATCATGCAAAAACATGTAGGCCATTTATCACGTGTAAAGATACATTCGAGAATTTTTTTCGTCATGTATTGAAACGTGGAACCTATTACCACCAGACGCTATCAATGCCGGAACTGTTGACCGCTTTGTTAAAAAGGTAGGATTTGGGTTGACTTCATCCCAGGAACAGTAGAGGCGTTTTGAAAATGTGCGCAGTTGACGTCAAAAGTAACTAGGAGACGTGTCGTGAATTTACAAACATTTCCTGTTCCGAAAACTCCCTGCCTGCATTGGTGTGCTCTTGAATGTGTCGTCCCAAATAGAGAAAGCTACATGTAAACAGGTTATGGCTGTCATAAAGCGAGTAAGACCGCTGGTTTTTGATGCACACTCGCCTAAGCTATTCACAATCGCCTATACTTTTTGTAAAGGCGATAGCAGGCGCAAACAAGGTTTTAACTATCGAAAACAGGCTCTTAATTAGAGTTTTCCGTGTGCTGACAATTCCCGAAACACAAGTAGTCCATCCAGTGAAATGCTTCATGGGAAGCTTGCATTCCCAAATTATGAAAATTGCGCTAAATGGAAGAGAAGAATGAATACAGACAATGCGCAACTCACAACTATTTGCGCATAGTGGGGAGTTACGCATTGTCTCTCTGCCTTCCTCTGTTTGTCTATTTAGAGCAATTTTCGTAATTCATAATGCACCAACTATCCCAACAGCACATTTTACTGAATTTATTCCCGGCGAATTAGCATATGCCGAGTTGGCCTAGGACGAGTAGCCGTGTGACGACTGGGACAAGACCTATAGTATTCATCGTATATCCGGCATCGTGTAAACATAATAGTAAATGTCAAGTCTTTTCCTCCTCCAGGAACGCACTTTTGTGTCTTGTGTCGCCGTTAAGGGACGTGGCAAAGGGTGATGTCCGAATTATGTACACTTTAGGTACAGGCAGTTGCGGTCCCAAGGGGGTGCGAAGGGGGTGCGACTACTAGCCATCCTGTACTACTGTGTACAGGAATATATACGGAAGATATAGAAGACAACTGAGGATGCTCGTAGTGAGCCTTAGAAAGCGCTTGCCCTGGCCTAACCAGCGCCCCGGGACTGTGCCCGCGACATGTAGCACGTTGGACAGCAAAAACCATCTTGTTCTCAAAGGGCCAAACGCCATGCGTAGCCCATCGATAGCAAGAGAGAACAGCCCAATTAAACTAGGCTCAACCCAGCATCAGACAAGCGGGGGCCCTTTAATATTTGCCTGCATTTTCTATGCGAGGTTGGCTCTAGTATGCCGTCTTGCTTTAACTCGCGAGAAAAAAAATTTCCACCACCAAAGCAACCATCTTCTTCCGGCCAACAATTCATCTATAGTCACGCATCGGTATCAACACGCCGCGTAACGGCTGATATTTGGCAGTGCTGCGCTACACCTTCCTTATCATTCGCAGTCAGCTGAGTGGGGCTGACTATCGCCTTGCCACGAAGAAGTCAGCTCTTTTCATTCTACATTTATGCTTGATAAAGAAACGTTGACGCTGAAGCCGCGAACTTTAAAAACTGAAGTCAATCCGGCACGTGGTGGCCAAAACCTGTACCACGGAGCAAGATATATTATCTTGCTTCGCGGCCTGTACTACTAGCCATGAGCGAGAAAGCTGGACATGTATCTAGCACTGTCCTCGAGGCTGTCGAAATATGCACAATGATATTCAACAGCTTAATAACGTTGTGCTCCTTCTGAATTCCTTCTGATGAGGGGCTATGAATTTATGATCTGAGTATCTGGCACACCAGTTACGGGAAATGTTTTTAGGAGACGTCAGTGTTAATAACTCACTGCGGGGCTTCTTCCGCAAAAAATACTCGAGGTCGCCTCGTTGAAAAGTTACTGCCCTCATCAGGAGCATCTTTCTAACAAAAACAGCCTACATACTAAAATTTAGGACCAAACACTTACTGATACAATGGCTTGGTCATTGGCTTTGCAGTTATGTTTCCGTGATTTAGTGTTGCGTGGGTATAGACCCATGGGGTAGTGACCACTTTCTTGCCTTACTAGCGTATATAGGTAAATGCCTAAACAGTTCTTTTCCTTAAAGTTTCGGTGAAGCACTAGCGAACTGGAGTACCTTTACAGAAACGTCCACACTTCACCTCATATACATAACACACCTACACGTAGAGAAAGCAGCACAACTCGTCATGGCACACAACCTATGCCCCCGAAAAGTCCATTCCCGACGTCCCCGATGCACTGCGCAACTGTAAGAGTCCCTGGTGGAATGAGGACTATCGGCGGGCAGGAGAGGCCCAAAACAAGTAGTGGGGTATACACTGGCGGTACCCCACTTCGAGTAACCTCGTAGTTTTTAAATGAGCAAAGACTTTTGGAAAGCATTTGCGCCGTAGGCTAAGAGGGAGAGTTCACCCTTTTGTAAGAGGGAGAGTTGGCGTGCATTCCCTACAACAATTATTTCACTCAAGGTATGGATAAGAATACGTACATTTAAGACAACAGACACATAGCCTACCTCTGGTGAGCACATAAAGGGACACACTCAAAGACCAAGCTAACGCACTTGCACCACACTCTCAACACGTGTCCAGGTCTGTACACTACACAAACATTTCGCTGAAACATAAAACATCTTGTGAAAAAAAGGCCCTACGCGACAACACATCACAGACTTCATATAATCCTGTTATCATTACATAAGCTGAGGGTGCTCTGAGAACATATAAAGCGTCAGCACCCGGTGCAGATATCATTATACACACCATAATACAACACCTACGCTCAACACGATTCGATTCTGCGGCTATACAACAAAATGTGGCTTTCAGGGTAGCTTCTATGGTCTTGTAATCAGGCGGTTGCACTGATTTCCTAAGTAGGGGAAGGACCCTTCCTCTCCTTCAAGCTATAGACCTGTAGACACGGCCGACCGTCGCGTAAAGATTTGGGCCACCCGCGCCAACAAATGCTGCAGCGTGTCTCTGGCAGACCGACAAGAACTGCGGAGAGAGGAAACGCAGACCTAGTGCTGGCGTTCGAGCCTGGGAGCCCACCTCCGTCTCACCTTTCTTCGGCCACACAACAGACTGCCGATGACGATGATGCTGTTGGAGATGTTGCTACAGATGGACTCCCTCTATGTAACAGGTTGAGGTAAGCGGCGATGAAAAGTTTTGAGAATGCAATCGAGGTATATACATAACTGAATAAAACCGTTACCCACGTTCAAGTAAAGTAACCCAAGAAAGCGTAATAGCTCTGCACAGATATGTGTAAACGATGTCCTTGTCAGTCGAGTTATGTATGTTGAATGTTCATGCCAAGTCAAGGTCCTTGCAGCACCGGTACCAAGAGAGGGAGTTCCGTAGGTCTGGGCTGGCAGTTCGGCAGAGGGCGGGTAGCGTGATCATGGAGGCTGTTGGCTACGTCCCGAGGTCGTAGTGTGTTGATCTGTGAAGAGGAACTCTCGGATGAGGTGGCGGGAACATGATGCAGGTACGCGTCGGAGAGTTCGTAGGAGGAAGGAGAAACCTGGGTCTTGCATGGCGTCGTTGACGAAAGTGGGGTCGCTAAGGTGACAAGGACGTTGGGCTCGAGGGACGGCGCGGAGGACGACAACGACGTGAGCGCCACACCCGCGGCTTCGTATTTGGCAAACCACCGGTATAAAGAGGCAATCCAGCCCCGCGCTGTTTAGATGACTGCAGGGGTGTGTCCTCGATTGTACCATGCTGAGCTGGGTAAAGACTTCGCTCGGGAGAGCGTGGCACGTGATACTGTACCTTGTGGCTTGTTTGAAGAAGCCGCGGATTTAAAGTGGCTCTCCATGAGCGTGCACCACAGCTCCGGGTCTTTGGGGTTCAAAGGTGGCATGCGAAGGAATGCGAGGATGGCGGCTCGCTGTAGAACCTTTGGTGGTACCACCAGCGGTGAAGTCATGCTTTCGTTGAGTCCTGTGTCTCCGCGTCACCGTCATCGTTTGTAGTGCGGGCCGTCGCGTGAAGAGGCCGGCCGTCGTGTGAAGACGCCGGCCGTCCGCCCCACAAACCCTGCACCGCGCCTGTGGCCGACCGGCCAGCGCCCGCAGAAAGGAGATGCAGACACAGTGCTGCCACTCGAGCCTGGGAGCCCACCTCGTTCTCCCTTTCCTCCAACCACATAACTCCCTGCCGATGACGATCGTGCTGTTGCGGATGCTTCTACAGAACCATCGCCCTCACTAACTGCCGGTGCAAACTTCTCCAGAAGATGATCGACAGTAAACGTGGGAGGTCCCGCCTGCGGTTCTTACCTTGGGACCTCCCAGTGCATCTGTACCCATTCACGTTCCATGTTCACGCTTGATGAATAAAATTCAAAAATTCAAAATTCAATTCTTGGAGTTGAATCCTGGTCTCGAGGGCTTCCAGGTGGGCTTCCGGGTGTGCCGATCCGCCAATTATTCCCTAGTTGCTTTAGAATCCAAAATTGAATATGCACCTGCTTGCATAAGCAATATTGCATGGCGTTATTGTTTATATTGAAAAGGCATATCATACAACATGGCGCTACGGCATCTTTTGGTACTTGAGGTAGCAGGCTTCACACTCTTTCTAGTTCTGTGTGTACACGACCATTTCGCGTCACAGTTGGGTCGGCACTATCAAACCTTCCCGAGTAGAAGAATGGTATTCCTAAAGATGGCGTTTTGCCCTAAACATCGTTTATCGCTAAGATCTCACTCCAAAAGGAATGCCCGCCCACCATGTCTTGCGCCCTGGGTGTAGATGACGTTCAAATATCTTTTAAATTATGTAACGTGTCTGTATGTGAACATCAGTTGCATCTTGGGGTTACTCTTTCTCGTTGGGCAGACGAAAACGGTTTCAAACTTAATCCTGCGTTGTAATTTCAAAGAGGCGCGGAATCCGGCTCGATCCCGACATAAACTCAATGCTGACTCGATTCCTGTAAAACAAAGGAACACAAGTTTTCAGGTGTAATTTTGGACGAAAAACTCACATATATACCTCAAATAAAACGACTTAACCAAAAATGATTTGAAACAATGAACATCCTAAGGGTCTTATTGCACGAGTCCTATGGTGAAAACTAACACCTACTCCTACAATTTTTTACCAGCATGGAGGGTCTCGCTTAGAGTATGGGTGTGTGGTATATGGGTTAGCAACAAAATCAGCACTCAAACTGCTAGACCTAGTGCTGCACTTGGGGCGTCACTGCTTGGGGCGCATTCCGAAATGATCCCGTACAAAGCCAACAGGTCTAATGCAACATATGGTCGTTACATGACCAGCGAGCATACATGAACCTTTTAAACGCGTTTAAAGCTTCATCATTAACCCACCATTATTTTCAACCTGTCATCTGTGATACAACCACACCCCATCTACTTTTAAGTATCCGTCTTTTCCCGCTACATTCTCACACAGGATCAGAGATGAAGTGTCTTGACTAGGTGTCACCTTTTCAGGCAAATGGAAATAATCTCGGATATTTTGCCACAATGGCTGCTCACCCCATCTGGTGCGATTTGTGATTTGTAGCAATGAATAAAAACCAGTGCCTAGAACTAAAACTCTCATTACTCTTTTTTATCCCAAAAGTTTTGTAAAGACCATGTTCCAAATGTAGTATAAAAGCCATTATGTCAGAATATGCGTTGTCTCGAAGTGACCGCGTGCTGGGTTTCCAGGACACTCTGGAATCGCCGGAAATGAGACCGCAGATCAGATCCGTAGTGCTGCTGCACCTGCAAACATATTGGACATCACAACAGTACCCTACACTGCACTCAAGACATACATCAGACAAAACTTTCGCAAACATGGCAAGCAAACTGGAGTGAATAAACGGAAAACGAACTGCACGTGCCAATGCCACTCTTCGGACCATACACAATTGACACCCACACCTCACACACTGAAGTTACCTGAGCTGGGATAGGGATGGGCCACACCTATTTAGCCCAATACCACCTGCTCACGGTCTCTCCGAGACACTGAGCAGCAGGTGTGGAGAGGGCCTATTCATAATCCATGTGCTACTTCAATGCAAAGCACTCGACAGAACACGACACAAACACTTCACCCAACTCGTACAGACAACATATCTCACGGCACCGAGCGTTTTTCCTATCTGACGGTCTAATGCTTTCTGGCAAGGGTATTTTCAGGTATACAGCAGAGGGGAAATTTTTATACGGAATTTTATACCACGCATAATCCCAACCTGGCCTTCTACACCAGCTATCCTCAATTTCTTTCATGCATTTTACTTTTGTTCTTGCTGACCGATATTAGTGTTTACGTCTTCCTCTCTCATATATAACCGAGGTTGTGGCGCTGTTTGCCCCAGTTGGACTTTCGCCATTATATTCAACCATCATGATCATCATCACCGTGAAAGCTACATGAGCGTATCTGAAGGCGTGCCATTGTTCTGTCCAACCGCACCTTCGTAGTCTGATTTCGGTTAGGTGTTTGTCCCATGTACTTCGCAGAGAGCATTGCACCGACGTTTGCTGATTATTTTGTTGAAAATTCAAATATGACGTTTGGCCCACTTCAGTTGATTTTAAAGCAAACCTTAAAATGGCTTAGATGCCTTCGTATTTTCAAGTGTGCAAGCAAAACGGCTCTGAGGGGTTGTCAGTGTTATCGCGAACACTCTGCAGAAAAAAAATTGCGGTTGCACTTTTGTCGAACCTTTGTTTAATTTGCCGCATGTGCGACAATACATTGTTCTTAGTTTTGTGTACTTGATATAATTTGTTCGCAGTAAAGTTGTGAATACAAAATAATTTTTTTCTGCTATCATTTTAGTAGCCCCACGTGCTCCTTAAAAGCCATGCTCTGGCAATACCATGCAACACTGCGTGGTAAGTTTATTACAGAGGAGTGGGAAGAAGCCCTACAAAGTGAAACGTACGTGACTCAACTCCAGGCTGTCGAGATTGCTTGCGAGAGAGTGGAGGAACAAGGACTTCGGCCCCCTGCGGAAGTGCAGCCTGGGTCCGTAGGACGCAGTCGGAAGACTCCCAACGGATTTTCTGGATCTCAATAAAGTTCTCTGTCTGTCTGTCTGTCTGTCTGTCTGTCTGTCTCTCTGCCTGTCTGTACGTCTGTCCGTCCGTCCGCCCGTCTGTCTCTGTCCGTCAGTCTGTCGCTCAGTCTATCTGTCTGATGTCAATAAGTTGGCAACTACGGGAGGCGCACGGAAACAGATAACATGCTAGTTGAACTTTACCAACAAGCATAAAGTAACAAATTTCCCCTAAGTAACAAATTTCCGCAAAGACTCTCGTTTACTTGTCATAATATATCACAGAGTAAAGAAGCTCATACCTTTGTTTCAAATTCGGTCGATGGTGTGTCGTATTGTCACGAAGTTAAAGACGACGCAGTTGTCTTCAAAGAAAATACGTTTATTGAAGCGAACTTGTGCTCCACTAACAACTCAAAGAATACACAGGTGGCGAAACAGCAGTCAAGAAAGGGGCGTGCGTCAGGCGGGTAAAGCTGGCTCAAAAATGTGTCTAAACACAGATGCCGCCATGATGCCACGCTGTAGTTGCCAGATCAGTAGTTGAAGATATGGCTAACAATTTTTCTTGAAAATGAGGCACAAATTTAAGGCCCTAAGCTAAAATTAGGCAAATTTTATGGCAATAACTGAGTTTCTGTACGAGTTTGTATGCTTTTTATTAGTTTTCTTGAAGTATTCATGCTTGACGAACAAAAATAAATGAAATTATAAGCAAAAAGAGGACATCGGGCTTAGGCGCCAAATTCAGTTTCGGTATATTGTGAGGAGCGTCAGTCGTGTGGGGCTAATTTACAAATGTTCACTCTAACACGCCTTAGTGTCTGCTGTGTCACTTCGTTGCTAGTGAAGAGAAGCTTGCAAAGACTGCCGACGAGGCGGAATAAAGCCGCCGTCGCCTATCTTCAAGGACACCTTCTCTACATGTCCGTAGTGGCTGCTGCCGATTTGAACTCGCCGTCAGCCGGTCATATCATGTTACGCGAAACATGTCTGGGCAGATCGGCTCCTTTTAATCGTATATGATTGGTAAATTAAAAACTAACAAATGTACGAACCATTTTACCATGCCTAGCGTATAACTAGGCTCTTGTTTACGGGTGCTGTTTTACTTTCACTGAACGGTGTTTTACTTGAGTCAGAGATAAAACAACCGCCAACTAATAATAATAATGGTCACTTTGTTTGCACAATAACGTGGTTTTCTAGAGGAGGACAAGGCGAAGCCGAAAGGTAATACCGAATGTAGGTGCAGAAATCTGGGTGTGTGCGATTGGTGCATGCTGCTTCGATCGCTGAAACATGCAATCTGAAATTTTCGAGAATATATTTGATGCTTTGCATGACACATTTCTTAAATTCGGTGGATCAGCGACGTTGTTTAATTACGTATACTTGCACCTCTGCTCTCATATGGCACATGTATATACCTGCACAGAGGAGGTGAGGGAGGAGTAAACTTCCTTCATGTGAGATGGGCACCCGTGTAGTGGGGCGTTAAAAAATTATTCTGTCCTTCCCTGGGTGCCTTCGCCAATGAACGGAAACGGCCACTTCTGTTCACGCCCAATTATCAGGACCACCCCGCCTGCAGGCGGTTTTGCCTGAAATGCCTGCGGGTTCGACCGGAAATCTGTCTGTCAACAGAAACTGCCTAGGAAGCATGTTGAGGTAACATACATATGCGCTTTCTTTGGTCGCGATGGGACAGTCATGTATTTTGTGCAAGGCGGAGTCGACGAAGGACATACGTCTCCCTTGAAAAGTAAATTAATTTGAGTGCACCTATAAATTGTTATTGCCGCTCATTAGTTCAATCGTAGTGGTTAATTTTGAAACAGCTGCCAAACATAACTATAGCAGGTGAATCAGACTGCCTAGCATGAGACAATCAATCGCTAATATAGAGTATTCAGACAATTAATGTGCATTGCATATGGCAGTCATTAAGAAAGCCGACAATAAATTGAACTCTCAATTTTATTATTTGCGACAGTTACGTCTGCACGTATCGGTTCAGCCAGGGCCATCTGGAGACGTTCTTCAGCTGTATACGCTAGATAAAAGGAAGGAACGCGATATGCGAATGCAATACGCGATAGAACTAAGGAATTCGATATGTGTAGCACAGCTTTCTCATTTATGCCAACATCAAACCGGTGGTTGGTTGGTTAGAACCGGTGGCCACAAAGGTGTCACACCAGACCTTGTGGAATTTCCACGCTTCCATTCCAGCGTGCTCACAGCAACAAGGATGATGACGAAGTTGCATTACCGAAGCTGGGTTCCAGTAATGC
The DNA here is from genome assembly GCF_048455015.1 of Haemaphysalis longicornis. Lineage (NCBI taxonomy): Eukaryota > Metazoa > Arthropoda > Arachnida > Ixodida > Ixodidae > Haemaphysalis > Haemaphysalis longicornis. The sequence continues at coordinate 166,356,435 of NW_027526385.1, forward strand.
TGTAGGTGATTATGACAGTTCTGGCTAATGCTCATTCAGATTGTGGTCGTCAGCATTCTTATTTATATCAAAAATAATGGGCCATCGCAATTCCATCAGCCCGTGTATCATAAGAAAAATAAACACAGAAAAAGCAAGAGGGTCATAAGTACAAGCAATTCTCATCCAACAAATTTTATTTACCCACCAGTAATACCACCAGACCTCTAGGGAAGTTTGTGATGGTAAGAGCAAGGCTAAGATGACCTAATGTGCGACTTCAAAGAAAGGAAGAAACTGTAGAAAAAAACTAGGGAGGGTAACCAAGGAAAGAAGAAGAACTGTCCAGCTGGCTGTGCTACATGTGGAAATGGGAACAGGAAACTTGAAAGGAAAGGACTGGCATAAAATAAAAAATAAAAAATTTCGGGAGAAAAGAAAACATGGCGTGGAAATGGCCAGTACAAAGACAGCACCATGGGCGAAAAAAAGATAGGCATAAAACAAGCAGGCAAAATGACAAAATGGGCAAACGAAGGATGCTGCATGCTGGTAACACCCCTACAGCACCTGTGACTGGTTTTCTCTCTTAATCACTGCAATCTGCTTCTTCAAGACAAGAACTGATTTGGCTACTTCAGCTCCATCTTGTCTAAAACCACTGAAATATGTCTGATTTTCTGTGTACATAATGTAAATAGGGCACGTAATTTCTAATTTTTTAAAATTTTTCCTGAAGTGTCTGCTCCTTCGTGGAAGCTTTCGACTGCCTTGTAGAATTGCATTTGCTTTGTATATTTTTTGCTCTTTTATGCTGCGTCTGCTTGTATTTGTTTATTTCATTCTTCTCTTCTCCAGTGCTTAGGTGTTTTATCATAAAATTGTTTTTTCTTCAAAAAGGTTTTTTGGCTTTTAACCCTGTCTGTTGATTGGCTTTAAACATGCAATAGCTTTGCTGAAAATAGTTCCTCACACAATTTTCCTCTTTCTTTATTCTGGGAGAGGGGGCATGAAATTTTAAAAGGTAAAGAGCACTGCAGCGACTAATGAACACTTGCACTACTTTCTTTGTAGTTGGAATTACTGAAAGCTATAGTTCCACAAACCCTGAATGGAAATGCGTGTTCTACATGATATCTTCTAGTCTCTGGTTTGCTTTTGTCAATATTTTGTTTAAGCTGCTATAAAATAGAATTATTGCGACCTAATGTAACCTGACAACATTAATCATGTACCTCGTGTGACGTCCCCAAGCATACAATCAATGACAAATCCTCTAAGTGTACCTAGAAAAACGGAAAATATCTTGAGAGAGTTTCTTGATGCACATAACTTAGTAATATTAGGCTTGGGTATTTCACGGTTATTGAATCTAAGCTAATGCAAGGGCCACTACTTAAAAGCATTTCAACTGGAGAAAAAAGTTGACACACGTGCTGCAGGGGCCTCGTAGACCGGCACAGGAACAGGCACAGAAAGCATGTTTGTTTAGCATAAAGTGCAGTCACAAATACGATTTCCACTTACATGCATTTTTTGGAAGCGTTGTCCAGTTTGAACTTCCATTCGCTAGAAAAGCAAGTAGTTGTAAAGAGCACCTCCATAGATTGCGAAAACAATCAGCTGACGCATACAGGGGGGGGGGCGGAGGAGGAAGGCGCGTGAAACATGTTAAAATAGCGCTGTACAGACGGGACAACAAAGAAAAGACTACACAGGACTAGCGCTGCATATCAACTGAACTCTTTTAGCACACACAAAATGATATATACAGAAACAGCGCATGCGCGAATACAGGGGAAGCCACCAGGAAAAAAAATCAGGGGAAGAAAGCAATCAGGGGGAAGTGATTTTTTTTAAAGGAAGCAGGAAAATAAATGGAATGGGGGTATTATTAAGCTCTCATGGGAGCTCACCTGCATTAAACACAGTCCGGAAGCGGGAATAGTTGGGGAAATAGGATAGGAGAAAGAAAAGTAAAGATTAGAAAGGTGAGGAAAGAGTAGAGAAGAGTAGTTCCACTGTGCTCCATTCCGCCGCACACAACGCACCACGAACACTGTTGGCTGGCGTAATGCTGCGTCCGGGAGACGAGAAACCTCGAAGGGAACAGTGAAGCGCGGAGGTGAGCATGGTGCGCCGAAGAACGAAGTCTGCGGCGGTCCCGACCGCTTTGGAGACGGGTACTGGGGGGGGGGGAGCTGGCACTCGACCACCCACACCAGCAGAGCGAAAGCCAGGCGACGTCCAACGGCCCGCGCTTGCAACAGGCCGCCGAAATGAAGCCCCTTCGAAGCACAGGAGCACGAAAAAACACGTCCGCTCAACTCCGAATCGACGACCGAACTCCCCTGACGCACCCGCAAAAGCAACCTCTCCGAGCGTACGAAGTACCCGCTAATCTAGGCCCTACCCTTTTCAGTTGCGGAGAATGCAAAACTGCATCTAACGCAGCAGCATGGCACAAAAGTTCGCTACCTACCACAGGAGAAACTTCACACAACGTTTCTGCACAGCAAAGTGTGCAAAGTTTTCCCGGCGCACTCACAGCAACGGTGGCTGCCATGATGGAATGCGTTGGTTACTAGGTGAATACCTACTACTGCCGCCAACTCTTGTAGGCAAAAAGGCAGCGGGCAACGCTCTGAGGGTGGCATCATGTCAGAGCCCGGGTGTAGCACGGTTTCAATGCACGAGCTGGCCGGGCAGCTTTTGCTCTAGAGTCAGTAGTATTAACTCTATGGCGTGCGTAGTCGAGCGTCGAGAGTCGAATGCCGCGGCATCTGCTCTGCGGGAATTTGTCACTCGGCGCGAGGGTTTCTCGAATGGTCGAAGTGTATTCAGAACACTGTAGATCAAGGAAGGTTTTTCTAGGCTGTTCACGTTAGTTAGGAACGCTCTGCTTATCAGAAGAGATAACACATGCGGCAAAGAAAGAAAGGACGGAACGCGCCCTCCCTTGGGCGAAAGAAAACAGAGATAACACAGACCGACGCAACCGGGCGGAAAAAGCAAAACACAAAAAAACAAACCCAATACATGGTTCGCGGCATCATGCCCCCCTCTAAGAGTGCATCGACCCGACGCTAACAAGCGACAGTCCGAACAAATAAAAAATAAAAGTCCGTCATCGTGCGTAGAAAGGTTTTGAGCGAACGTGAACGTGTACGGCTTCGGGCCGCGTGCGGCGCCGTGATGTTCCGGAGTCACCATCCGGGATCACCTCGTAGCCAACTCGTTGTAGAATCCGGTATGGTCCAAAATACCGTCATAGAAGCTTCTCACTGAGTCCATGTCATCGGATGGGAGTCCAAACCCACACACGATCACCTGGGCGGTACTCGGAGTCTCGGCATCGGAGGTTGTAGCGTCTTGCATCCACCAGCTGCGCTGGTCTGTTGTGCGACCTCTAGCGAACTGGAGGGCCTCCTCTGAACGCTGAAGGTATCCTTGGACGTGGGCGTTGAGGTCGTCGTCTTCCACGTGGGGAAGCATGGCGTCAAGTATCGTAGTTGGCAGTCTTCCGTAGACAAGCTTGAGCGGTGTCGTCTGCGTAGTTTCCTGGACAGCCGTGTTGTACGAAAACGTGACATACGGTAGGACTTCGTCCCAAGTCTTATGTTCAACGTCGACGTACTTAGACAGCATCTCCGTGATTGCCTTGTTCAGGCGTTCCGTTAGTCCGTTCGGTTGAGGGTGGTACGGCGTCGTTCTTCGGTTATCCGTGTTGCTGTAGCGTAAGATTCCTTGCCCGAGCTCCGCAGTAAAGGCCGTTCCGCGGTCGTGATTAGGACTTCAGGGGCTCCATATCGCAGCACTACTTGGTTTATGAAAAACTTGGCGACTTCGTGTGCAGTCCTCCTCGGAAGAGCGGTGGTCTCTGCGTAGCGAGTTATGTAGTCGGTTGCTACGACAGTCCACTTGTTCTGGTATCGTGACGTAGGAAAAGGGCCCAGGAGGTCCATTCCAATCTGATGGAAGGGCCTAGATGGGACAGTGATCGGCTGCAGAAGTCCGGCGGGTGTCGTCGGTGGCGTTTTTCGTCGGTGGCAGTCACGGCAGCTCCGAACGCAGTGGGTGACGTGGGATGCAAGGTGGGGCCAGTAGTACATCGACTTGAATTTTCCAATAGTGCGAGCTGTGCCGAGATGATCGGAAGACTGGTCGTCGTGGCATGATTCCAAAAGCTTGTCACGAAGGTATGTAGGGATGACCAGAAGATAATTGGTTCCTGTTCCGGGGCTGAATTTCTTCTTCACGAAGACGGAGTCTTTCAGGATGAATGCTGGTAAGTTTCCTTTAAAGGCCCTAGGCACGGCGACGTTTTGTCCTTCGAGGTAGTGGATCATTACGCGTAACACGGGTTGGCACGCTGCTGGGCAGGTAGGTGGCTCTCCGTCACGACACCGAAGAATGCGCTGTCTTCGTCAGAGTCTTGCGGTACTGGGTCGACGGGGGCGCGAGACAGGCTGTCGGCGTCGGAGTGTTTCCTCCCGGATTTATAGACTGCTGGAACGTCGAAGTCTTGCAGGCGTAAGCTCCACCTATAAGACGGCCAGAGGGGTCCTTCAAATTGGCGAGCCAGCACAGCGCATGGTGGTCCGTCACAACCTTGAACTGTCTTATATACACGTATGGACAAAATTTCAAAATTGTCTATATAATCGCGAGGCACTCTTTCTCAGAGGCTGAGTAGTTTTTTTCTTCCTTGGACAGACCACGGCTGGCATAGACGATTACGTCTTCGCCCCTGCTTTCCTTTTGCACGAAGACGGCACCCAAGCCTATATCACTGGCATCCGTGTGAACTTCCGTTTCGGCGTTTTCGTCGAAATGAGCGAGCACTAGCGGGGTTTGCAGGCGTTTTTGTAGTTCGCAGAACGCTTCCTCTTGGGCACTTTCCCAGCTGAAAGGCGTGCTATCTATCGTCAAGCATGTGAGTGGCTCTGCAATGCGGGCTAAGTTTGCGACGAAGTGCCGGTTCTATGCGCGCGCCCTGCTTATCTTTCGGTCTTGGGAAGTTCGCTATGGCTGAAGTTTTCGCCGGGTCAGGCAGGACTCCCGCGGCGTTGACGACATGGCCCAAAAACGTGAGTTCCTTGTACGCGAAGCGGTACTTTTCAGGCTTCAGCGTTAACACCGAAGTACGGATAGGCTCGAGTACATATTGCAACCTTGCAGGGGGTTCGTCGAAAGTGTGGGGAATACCACAACGTCGACGAGGTATGCGAGGCAGGTCTGCCACTACAGGCCATCTAGAACAGTGTCCATGACTCTCTGAAACGTTGCTGGCACCGCACATAGCCAAACGGCATCACCTTGAAATCGTATAGGCCGTCCGGGATTATGAATGCTGTCTTCTCTCGATCTCTCTCGTCCACTTCAAATTGCCAGTAGCCTGTCTTCAGATCCATCGAGGAGAAGTACTTCGCGTGGCAGAGGTGGGCAAGGGTGTTGACGATTCGTGGTAGGGGGTAAACGTACTTTTTGTGATCTTGTTCAATCGCCGGTAGTCAACGCAGAACCTCAGTGTTCCGTCTTTTTTCTTCACGAGTACGACCGGCGCAGCCCACGGACACTTCGATGGCTGTATAATGTCGCCGTTGATCATGTCGTCGACTTGAGTCCGGATGGCTTCGCGCTCGTGTGAAGAGACGCGGTACGGGGACTGTCAAGTAGGTCGGGCTCCATCCTCGGTTATTGTTCGGTGCTTCACCAGAGGTATCTGACGTAACTTTGAGTTCGACGAAAAACACTCGCTGTAGCGACGCAGTAAAGCAAATATCTTGTTCCTTTCTTCTTGCGGGAGCGCCGGATTCCCATCGAAGGGATACGGAAGCTTGAAGGTATCTTCGGGTGTGCGTTCAAAGTCGGCGACTGCGATCACGTCACTTGCGTCTTACGTTTCTTCGACGAACGCAATCGCAGCTCTCCTGTTTAAATGCTGGTACTCCTCCGTGAAATTGGTGACCAAAACGTAGGATTTGCGCTGCTTAAACTACGCAATGCCTCTTGCGACAGGCACACCGCGGTCGAAAAGCAACCTTCGGTCGCTCTCCACGATAGCGTCGACGTCAGTAGCAGCACCGTCACAGGAGACGGTGATCATCAAGCTTCCGCGGGGCGCCAAAGTGACACGATCATCGGCGATCCTTACAGCTGCACGGTGTTGGGGGTTCCGCTCCGGCGTCATTGAGTGATAGGAGGAAAAAGGTATCGACTTAGGTCTACAGATCGAATATTGCGCCGCTGTGTGTCAAAAAGCGCATTCCTAGAATTACGTCGCGGGCAAGTTACGCAAACTGGCGAACGCCGCTGGGGACGTTGTGCCGTGTATAGTGATGCGCGATGTGCACGTTCCACATGTCGTCACCAGGTGGCCTCCTGTTGTGCGAATGTGCGGACCGTCCCACCTGGTCATAACTTTCTGCAGCTTAGATGGAAATGGTCCCCTCATGACTGAGTTCTCGACTGCCGTGTGTATGAGGGCGACTACATCAAAGCCGTCGGTGGACAGCTAAACTTCGGAAGCCGTTTTCCTCGAGTTTTCGGTGCGTGGGGGCGTCGTATCTCGGCTTGTACGTGTTGATGGTCGGGCACAACGCGTCGTCGTCTTCGTCATATTCTCTGCGGCAGGTTCGGTCATGTCGGGTACGCGTCGGGCCATTTTGCTGTCGTCGTGTTCAGCAGTCACGTGCGGGTTATATCAGGTCGTCGGTCTGAGGGCATGTCTGGAATCATCGACTTCCGCTAGCCGTTGCATCGTTGGAGAGTTTTCATTGTTCCACGGTCGTGCAACTTTACCTCCGGAAGTTGCTGCTTGTAGTTTCCCCCACGTGGGCTGGGGGACCTTCCACGCGAGAAGTCAGCAGTGCTACGGCGGTTCGGTGGCTGGTACGGGTAGGGCGATGGGGAACGGCTGAAGCGGGCTCATCCTTGGTTGGTGTTAGACAGGTATTCGTCGATCTCAATAGGGCACTGGCCGGGTCGGATCCGTGGTGCGTCGACGGAGAATGCTCGCAAACCGAGCCTGTTGTAAGGGCAGCGACGGTAGTTGTGGTCGGCATCCCCGCAGTGGTAGCACTGCGGGCGATTATCGGGCGTTCGCCAGAAGTCGGTCTTCCTCGGTGTCTGGTTTTTGGGCTGCAAGGGGTGCTTCCGACGGCGTAGAAGTCCTCAGTGCGAGTTGGACTTTTTCTCGCATGACGTCGGTTATGGAAGCGATCAGGGTTTGCGGCGTGCTTGGGAAAAGTCTCCTGAGTTCTTCGGGAAGGACGGCGCGGATCGTTTCCCGCAAATCTTGCGTCGCGAATCCAGGGCGTTGACGGGGTTTGCCAAAAACGCGTTCAGTGGTCGATCGTATTGCCTCGAACGCATGTCCAGGGTCCTCTCGATCATCGAAGCATCTGTCACGAACTCAGCGACAGTTTTGGGCGGGTTGTGAATGAGTCCAGCGAAAAGCTCTTGTTTAACTACCCGCATCAGAAAGCGCACCTTCTCATCTTCTGCCATTTCGGGGTCAGCTCGTGGGAACAGCATCTTCATTTCTTCAACGAACACCACAACACCTTCCTCATGGTGTTGGATTTGCGTTTGCAACAGCACCTCAGCTAGTTCTTTCCGTACGACAGTTGTGAATGTTTTCAAAAATTCCGCTTTGACATGCTTCAGGATGTTACGAGCTCTCGCGACTTTAAAACCAGACTTGAGCCGAGTGTCCGAGGATGAAAAACACTTGCCTCAGAGTTTCTTCATCGTTCCATCGGTTGAAACTTCGGACACGCTCCAGCTTCTCCAGCCACTCCTCCGGGTCTTCAACAGGAGATCCTCGGAATGATGGGGGCTCCCGAGGTTGCTGCAGAACGACGGGAGGATTGGCTTGGTTGACGATGGTTCTGGCTGCGACGTCTTTTAAAGACGATACTCTTTCTTGGGCTACTCAAACCCAAAACTTTTGGTCTGTCTGTATGTCTGTATGTCGGTCTGTCTGTCTGTGACTAGATTCTACCGCCCGGCCAAAGTAAAACAATAAATGCGCAATAGTCTTATATAGTCACAGCTAAATCTACCCGTCTAAGTCCGGTGTAATGTTCATACCTGTGAACATTTTTGAAGAAGAACAATACATTACGCAAATATAAGACAACAAATTAATACAGAAGTGATGGTTGCAGTGTTCCTTTATAAAAAATCATACATGCTTGACTTTGGCGAAATTAAATGCTTCATCAACTCCAGAAAAAAAATTCACTTCGCCGTCGCCTGCTGTCGCCCGCGCCACTATAGCTTCTTGCGGCATTTTAAGGAATCAACTGGCAACAGTTACGAAAAGGTTCCACGAGGTAGATAGGTAGATAGGTTCCACGTTCTGGTTGCAACACACGTAGAGTAGGGAAACGCGGTTCTATAAACGTTGAAGTAGGGCGCCTCTATTCACGCGCGTCTTCGCCGTACGACAGCGTTGGCATCGAGACACCCGGTTTGGAGCAGTGGAACGCGGGTAATTTAAAATGATTTAAGGAAACCTTTGGCGTCTTTACCTTGGGAGGAGCGTGACGCAAGAGGAACAACATGAGAGGTGAGCGGGAAAGCGAAGGGAGGCATTTATTTGGCAAAAGTCGATGAAGACTATCGTCTTTTGACGACATTTGCAACGAAAGAAGCAGATACGCGACCAATTTTCTTCGTCGCTTTCTCCAGTAGTAGACCTAGCTAGGGTGGTAAACCTTGCAGGCGGAGGCTGGCTCTTGTTGGACTGGCTTGGCGGCTTACAGAGATTGTAGGGAGCATGAAGGGTGCGTACCCCGCACCCCCACCATTAGTCACGAAGCCCGAGATGACGCAGTTGTCTTTAAAAAAATTACGCCCACCTCACGCCCAACTCCCCTCGCGGGAACCCTGGTGGGATGCGACGCTGAAGGGGGTTCCATTGTGCGTTTCCGTTGGGTCGATTACTCGAATTGCGTGAGCAATCGACGGGTAATGCGAGAGAAAGAGCGAGCGAGAGCAAGCGTAGCGCGGACGACCGTCGACTGAGAGACCGGCCGGAGGGCGGCACTCCGCTTATATGCGCAGCGCCCCCGAAGGAGAGGAGATGGCTCAGAGAGAGGGCGCTGCACATGCGCACAGTGAACTTGCGCCGCGCGCAGCCCCGCCCACTGGCGGAGTGAGAGAGTGCGCCGCACAGCGCGCGCCACAGATGTTGGGGGAGAGGACGCGCTATCACGGCGAAAGGAGAGGGGTGAGTGAAGGAGTGACGCAGCTGTGCGGACGCGGACAACGACGACGCAGGAAGGACAGGGCTGCCGGCAACAAATGCTACTCTCAGCGTCGCATCTTAAAATTAAGTGTATTGGAGCGAAGTAGTGCTCCCTTAACAACTCAAAGAATACACAGGTGGCGAAACAGCAGTCAAGAAAGGGATTTGCGTAGTCGAGCGTCGAGAAGCGAATGCCGGGGCATCTGTTCTGCGGGAATTTATCACTCGGCGCGAGGGTTTCTCGAATAGTCGAAGTGTATCCAGAACAATGTAGATCAACGAGGATTATTCTAGGCTGTTCACATTTGTTCGGAACACTCTCCCTATCAGAAGAGATAACACATGCGGCACAGAAAGAAAGGACGGAACACGCGCCTCCCTTTGCCCACAGACAACACCGATAACAAAGAACGGCGCAGCCGGGCGGCAAAAGCAAAACACAAATAAACAAACCGAATACATGGTTCGCGGCAATATAGTAAACAACTTCGCGAGTCATCCGATTGGACGGAGTGAAATCGGATGACTCGCTGCTGATATTTTACTAACAAAATGCCTATTTTGATATCGAGGGTTTAGAATTTGTAACCCTTTTCGGCTTTTATTTTGCACGTACCATTACAAACACGCGCTAAAATCTTCGCCAGAGTAAGTATTAAACACAAAAAATGCGGTGTAATATAAGGTCAAATAGAGCCACAGCAAAGTTCATGGGGGGCATTTTTGGGAAGGTATGTTTTCCTGCAGCAACCCGGGTGCGTTGGCCTATTCCAAAGTTGATTGTCGATGCAATCAACAGGGCGTAGTCATTACGAACCAGTCGCAGCACCTGCGAGCAAGAATGCCGTCATGACGAGAGCGTGCGCAAAACTACCATCTCATCATTCATGAAGTAGGTTCAGTTGGTGGTCACTGTTATAGTGCCGTGGCCTGTATACAATCCCTCTAATTCGGCCACCAGGCACACCCGCTTTGTCTATGTCCCATGCTATGTAATTTGGAAGGAAGACAATCTACTTCTATATTGGTAATGGGAGCTACATACCTTCAAGCGTTGGCTAATCTAAAGTGGGTTATTTGTAAAAAAGAGAGAAATGGAGCACTTTCCCTTTCTCTGCAGATCAGGTAAAATGAGTAAGTGCATTAACAGGTTTAAGGAATTGCTTGCGTGAGGAAGGCACCGATTACGTCCCGATAGTTCCTGAAGTTAGCGGCACTTTAAGAAATTGCCTACCGAGCCATTGCTCCATACGCGTGGTTGGAGCCTGAAAAGCACCTGCAATCAAGATGCAGGAAACTAAATGGTTATAATGGTGTGAAGGCTGTCCTGTACCTCTTGTTAGCCTTATACACGAACACACTTTTACTGTTATCAGCCTGACATGGTACGGTGTTAAAAGCAACGGTATTTGGGTATTCACCAGTACCAATTGAAGAATAAAGGAAAAATAGAGCTTTCAGCTTTCCTTATAGTCTAGGTATGAACAAAATATTCCAATAAATAATTAACGAAAGCGTGTATAAGGAGGGGCTTGGCGACAATAATTCGGCGGTAATAATAATAGCAATAATAACAATGGTAATAATAAGTCAATCAATTTTTATAGCGCGGCCAGAAACATCCTGGGAGACTTTGAGCTGGCGCTCGAGAAAAAAAATAGAACAAAAGGAAACAGGCGACGCAAGATGTGGACATCTCACACACACAAAAGAGAATATATCATGGGTTACACTGAACAAAAATTTCAACATTTGACACACGCACACACACACACGCACGAACACGCACGCACGCAACCACACACACACACACACACACGCACGCGCACGCACAGACACACACACAGACATATATATATATATATATATATATATGCATACGTATATTGTAAGGAAGACCATCGCCAGTGTCACGTGACCGGATGGTGAGGTTGTCTTTAGCAGCTCAGAGAGATGGACGCGGGAAAGCCATTGACAGGCTTTACCCAACCCACAATTAACGCACACCCAAAACAAACCTAGGGCAAACCGCTTAATAAATCAATTGCACAAACTCGATAACAATCAAACCTCGAACTAAATATCCCAAAGTGCAATTCAAACCAAAACCCAAAAGTCCCTACAACAAAGCTCTATGCAATTAGTCCAAAGGCAATTATTACATCAAGTCCCAGTCAAATCTTTTCGCACCACAAATCTTTAGAAGTGTTCTACGACTATGTCTCTAATCGAGCGGCCTACCCTGTCGTCGGCACAGATGTGTCGCACCCGCTGCGTTGCCGCGACTCCGTGATAGCCGTGCTCGCCTCGCTTCGGTGCCGGCGTTCGATGCGCGCGGTCACTCCTTGGACGTTGTGGTTTCCCCGCGTCCTGACTGGTTTCCTTGGTGGCTACCACTGGGTGCCGCTCTCGCTGGAGGTCCGTGATTCCGGCGTTCGACGCACGCGGTCATCCCTTGGGCGTCGTGCGTCCTCGGTGGCTTCCCTCTTGGTACCCGCTGCCGCTTGAGGTCCCAGGTAGGTCTCGGCACGAACGTAGCCTTTACGGGCCGTCTATACGAATGTCGACAGAGCGTGGAAGTTGCCCGCAGGTGCCCGACCGCCGCCGCTGGGGCCACAAGGACACAGGTTCGTGGTGCGCCTAGGATAATGCAGCCGATTCGAAGTCGGTCCGCTCCCGCCCAGGCTTTGCAGGCATAGTCGTTTGTCTGGCCACGTCCCCCTGGCTCGTTTCGTGAAGCTTACGTGCTCCTGCCGCCTGCTGGTTTCTTGCGTCCCAGTGTCTTGCGCCTTTGTTCTCTTTGTGCTCCCCACTTTTATCCCCTTTGGGCTCTCTCGTGGCGCACTCTCATTGGCTACTTGCCTTTCCCATGTCCATATAAGGCCATGACGCCACTAGTCTCCTAAGCGGCGTTTTCGGATTGGATGACCAGTGCGCTGTCATATTTGCACATAATGCCTCGGTGTTTCGGCGCTGACGTTCGCTCATTGGTGCGCTCCTGGCGCGCGCTTCAAATTTCCCTTCCTTTGTTCTTTTCTTTCCCTTTGGGGGGGGGGGGTTGGTGCATCCCCTCTCCGGGTGTGCCCTGACACATGAAAACCAGCGCCATACTCATTTAAATAATGAATAAGCGTAGACCACACTTGTCATTCGAAATGAGTAGGAATGGGCAACACGGGCCACAGGGAAGAGGCAGGGACTCGTGGAACTCGCATCGCCATTGCTTGGGCGAAGAAGTCTCGTCTCGTTGGCTCTCCCGCTGGATTGACTGGACATCGGTGCTTCGGTGCTAGTTTTCCTGCTGAAGAACAAAGCCTGAATCCCTTCTTATAATATATCATGTAAGGAGTTCCAGACTACCGTAGCAATAGATTAAAACTTGGGTGCAGAGACTTGGAAAACACTGAACAAGGGTTTTAATATTCCCAACAGTTTCGAAAGGTGGACCTTTCTTCTGCGGGGCATCTTAGAATAGACAGAAAAAGGCTTATACACACCAACCCAACGCTTATAGACCCCAAACCGCCACCATGGAATAGCTAACAGAAGAGCCGTGCTACGCTACAACAATGAGGCCTGCCGGCCTACATCGACCATGGGATGGAGTGGCTGCCATCGGTTCGTGTGTTCGCGGCGGACGGAGTTCATGCGAGCTACCAGGGAGTGGCCGTGATGACCAGCCACCTGCGTCAAGCTCTCCTCAGGAACGCCGCCCGCTTCACACTGGAGTGGGTGGACCACGCCTCAGATTGTGCAGCTGCCCCGACCGTGGACGGATTTTTGGACTTTCTCGTGCTCCCGCGAAAGCTCCCTGAGCCAGAAAACTATGAATTGAGCTTCCAAATTGTGGGCGGCGCTCGCCGAAGATCACCGCGAAGCCCCACGCCGGGTGCTGCGGCCGCTGATGGGCCTGCAGCGCTGCCGGCCGGCCGACTCAGCTACGCCCAGGTGACTCGCGCCGGGCCATCGGGGGCAAGAAATTGACAGCGCGGCGGCCCAGGTTAGGTCCGATCTGGCGTTAAGTGGTCCAAATCATTCCTACCATTCCGTAAAACCAAGAAAAAAAGTTCCATTTAACTAACACGCCTCCTATCTAAATTCCTACGTGAAGAATAAATCAGCACCCAAGGGTCTCCAGCTCCAGTTATCACCTTCAATGTCTACGTTCAGTGACACCGAGAGAAAGGAGTAGGAAAAGATTTTTAATGACGCACCCGTGAACCTGACGAAATTGGTTATGAAGCACACCAGTCGGAAGCCGAGAAACTCCGATCAGCTGAACTGGTAAAACGACAGGAAGCATTTCTCTGGAATCCGGAACTATCTGAATTGGAAAGATACGAAGAAAAAAACAGAAATTTGCGGAAAATCAAAAGGCAAAAAAATACGAACTAGACACAATTTCAATTCGCGGGGATGACGGCGCTCTGATGGTGGTTGCTGAGGGGGAGGACCGGGGGGGACGAGAGACTATGCGAATCAAAAAACAGCCTTGAGTTCTCTAACGTTTTGAGCCTTCCAAATAAACAGCCGTGTCCCGCTGAGCGAAAACACTCGCGTTCGAACGTTGTGAACATCTCAAGTAGGGAGCTCTATACAGCGGAAATTAAATTACTGTCAAAGGGCGTAAAAGTCTGTCCTTCATCGAGAAACGTTAATTAATTCGAACTATACCAGGACCTGGACAACTTTGCGAGAAACCTGCGCCTTCGGAAATGCTTTCACGGGATTCCCACTGAAAGCAAAAATTACTTCCTGCCCCTTCAGAGAAAATGCGGACACCTAACGAGCAACGGGATAAGCACTTTGATCTATAAATTTCGGCCGTACAAAAAGATATAATCAGAGAGTTCGAAAAACGGTTGCCCATCCGCGGCAACCTCTCTAGGGACGAGCGTGAAGCACTGAAGTGCCTGAGTGAGTATACTGCCATTGTAATAAAACCTGCAGACAAAGGTGGGGCTGTAGTGACTATGAACAAGATTGACTATCTAAACCACGGACAGCGACAGCTAGCTGACGAGACATTCTACCGGAAGCTCACAGACGACCCAACATTGCGATTTGAAGGTGAAATTGTGGATTCACTCAAGTCCTTCCTGCGTGATGGGAAATAACCTATACGATGTATGATAAGCGGTGCTACCCCAAAATTCTAAGCAAGCACGTTACTATCTCCTACCTAAAATACACAAAGAAAGCAATCCTGGTCACCCCGTTGTATCCAGCAATGGAACGGACATAAAAATATCCAGTTTTATTGACCACCTAACTAAAGACATCCCCCAGACTTTTCCCTCATACGTAAAGGCTACAGGCGGCTTTCTCCGCGAGGTTTCAGGCCTCGAGGTACCAACCGGCAGTTTTCTCGTCACCATGGATGTTACGTTCCTGTACACTAACATTCCTTACTCTGATGGCAGCCTTGCCGCAGTGTCATGATACAGTGACTCTAATTTCTGCTTGGAAGTAACTTCTGGAACCTTAAAAACCCTTCTCCACATCGTCCTTGAGTACAATAACTTCGAATTTGACAATACCCAATACCTCCAAATTAACAGCACCGCCATCGGTACCAAAATGGCACCTACATACGCCAATATCTTTATGGCGTCATTAGAAACAGAGTTTATTGAAAATTCTGTCCAAAACCTATCCTTTATAAACGATTCCTCGATTATATCTTCTTCATTTGGAATAATTATGAGGCAAGCCTCAGGGAATTTACCTCAGAAATCAACTCCCTGCATCCGTCAATCCAACTGACCTATCAGATATCAACTGAAAAGTTGGATGTCACGCTCATATTGGACCAAGGGAGAGTCTCAACAACATTGTACAGGAAGCCCACTCACCGCCAACGATGTCTTCAATTCTACAGCAGCCATCCGCGCCATTATAAAACAAGTATACGTTACTCACAAGCACACCGGTACTGCAGGTTATGAGCTGGCTGGGAGGATTTCGAAAACATGCTGCGGAGCTAAAGACCTCCTTCGTTGGTAAAAAATATCCCGAAGGAATTATTGACGATGCGATTAACCGAGCACCCAATATACAAAGAGAAGATATTCTGGCTGAAATCCCCAAACAAACCCACCATGAGACTTAGTTATTATGTACTCGTGAAAAACTTACCAAGTAAACAACATCTTGAGACGACATTTTAATATAATAAGGCAGAATGAGCGCATGTCGGCTGTTTTTCAGCGGCCCCCCGTGCTGTGTACAGACGAGACAGAAACTTGAAGGCCCTTTTAGTCAGGGAAAAAACAGAAGTACCTGAGCGAACTCTAGGCTGCTGGCCATGCGACAAGCCGCGCTGTAAATTTGTCCCCACATGGAGACCACTAATGTTGCCCAGGCCACCAGGTCAATCTCTCAATATGAAATCAAAGACAGCCTCAGCTGCGACACCATTAATGTAATCTACAAACTCCGTTGCCTTGTCTGTGAGCAGGGATATATTGGCCAAACAAAAACATCTTTCCGCAAAAGGTTTAACAATCCCAAGTCACACGTGAAGGGCCTCCCCGAGCTTCCGCTGTCTAGGCATCTCCGACTCCCGGGTCACTCGTTTGCAAAAATACAGGTCGTCTTAATTCACTCCGGCTTCCGCACCACATACGAGCGGAAACAAAGAGAATCATTCTTTATACATACGTTTCTGACGTTTTCCGAGGGAATAATTGAGACCACAAGGGGATTGACTCGCGTATAGCCAATCAGGGCCTACTCAAAACGGACACTTTTGAAACCGACACAAAACAGAAAGAACACGAGAATTCCGCCCCAATGTCTTTCAAAGCCGCGTTGTCACTCCGCTCTTTTTTTTGCTATAGTACTTCATTTCACGCTCGTCCACCGCAAGGGTGGAGACACGAATACGTTGGCATCGCCATTTCGACCAACTCGCTTGCCGCCGCAGCAAGTCACTGTAGCAAGACCGCGCCATAATATTCGCCGCAACCCCGTTAACTCGCGAAGTTTGAATCATCTTATCGATTTCACGTTGCTGGGCATTGCGGGGAACAAAACCAGCTGTGTGTTGAGCACTTTGATTTATTTGCAAGGGCACAGCACCGCTCAAAGAGCGTCTCCACCATGTACGACAATGCCGGTTTTCAACACGAAAGCG
Organism: Haemaphysalis longicornis; assembly: GCF_048455015.1. NCBI lineage: Eukaryota > Metazoa > Arthropoda > Arachnida > Ixodida > Ixodidae > Haemaphysalis > Haemaphysalis longicornis. The sequence continues at coordinate 166,372,811 of NW_027526385.1, forward strand.
TTTTATTCTAGGGTGCAACAAGGGTGCAACATCGACGTCATATCTGTCCGGCAAATGACATTGCAGAAAAAGTCAATCTGACGCCGCAGCCCTAATTTAATTTTCAGCCAACTATCAGATAACTCTGACGGCAACGGGAGGTGGGATTCGCTCTGCCAACTACGATCTGACTCAAGCCGGTTTAACCCTACGAACGCACCTTGTAGCCTTTCCTATAAGAGCCTCTATTAAGATGGTGCTGTCGTCTAGCAGAGGTGGAGTGACGTAGTGCATTGTAATGCTAATGAGCACGATAGTTGTCGCTACTGCTGTGGGCCGCGAACTCTGCCTTTAGCGTTCCACAAGCTGAGCTTCGTAACTCAACCGTCTGTGTACACACCACAGAGCACGACTTATGTGGTTGCACCTGTGCCGAAGTGACCCGCCAGCAGGACTTTGGTCTCCAAGCACACCCACAAGCAGCCACCCACCCTCAAATTACCCTCTTTTCTCTTCAGCGGACCGTGACTACAAAAAACGATTCGCTGACATCCAGTTTTGTTTCGTTCACGCAATTTGCGAGCGCCTGTGGTTTCAGTCAGATTTACGCAATGCACCGGCGCGTGTAATCAAGTGTCAAATGTTTATGTGTCTAACGGTCCAAAAACAATGAAATATAGATAGCAATGTGCAAGTTCACATCGATGCGCGGTAAACATTCAACTGCTCCTGTGAAGGCAAATTTCACTTTCGTGTTGTACCAATACCTGTGAAGACGCATCAACGAGTTTTTCTTCATGTCTTGCTTGTACTATCGTACGTTTTGCTTGGCCTTGGCACTTACATGATGATGATGTGGATCCTTTTGGCGCAAGGCCGAATATGGGCAAAGAGCGCCAAAGAAGAAGTTACTGAATTTTGGTGAGACCGTAAATACTAAAACATGTGACTAAACGTAAAAGTGATGCAAAACAAAAGACAATGAAGATGGCTGGTGTATATGGCGAGGATGATTACACGGGATATACCAAGAGCTGCAGAAACTTTACCTCAGCTAAAAGCTTAAAAACAGGTTGACTAGATTCATTGGTTCGTCGGGTAAAAAGTATGATGATTGCAGTGGAATGTGTCGTCTGTGTAATTCACGGAAATGTTTGTGTCGCGTTGTGTCCAGTGCCTTGCATGTGATTAGTATGTGGACTAGGGATATGCCCCTTCCACACCTGCTACACATGGATCGTGAAGATCCAGTTAGCAGGTTGGAGTGCGTTGCACATGTGTGGCCTATCCGCAGCCTAGCCAGGGCGACTTCAGTGTATCTTTTGTGTGAGTCAGTTGTGTAGTGTCCCAATTGTGGTTTTATTACATGTAGTTTGTTGTCTGTTTGTTGACCCCAGTGTAATAGCCATGTGTTACGAAGCGGTCGTCTGATGTGTTTCTTTAGGGCTGTGTAAGGTACTGTTGTTATGTTAACTCTGGTCATGAGAGCAGCAGCCACAGCCATTTGATCAGCGGTCTCATTGCCAGGGATCCCACAGTGAGCTGGTACCCAGCATATAGTTATTTGAAGATTTGAGGCATATTCAGTCATTTGTGCCTTGGAAAGAACATTGATCACATAGTTCTAGATGACTTTCCTGATCACAGTGCTTGTAGAACGCTTACAGAATCTGTGTAGATGATGGACTTTGGAATTTTATGTTCGAGGATGTGATTTGACTCGAATAAAATGCCATACGCTTCTGCCGTGTAAATCCTGCTATGAAAATTTATTGTTTTTTGACGCTAAAATTTCGTCCGTGCGCTGCACAAGAAACAGTAGAACCAGTTTTCGACGCGTCGCTATAGAATTCTGCGCACCTGTACTTGTCTTGCAGGAACAGGAAGTGCTGCAGAATTGCACTCCTGGGTGCCCTCTTTTTTCTACTAGTGTGACGATAGGTCGCGCGTGATAAGATGTAGATGCGATGGTGGAAAAAAATTATGGATGGGTGTCCTGTACGTTTCTGACAGATGGACTATGAGTGCAGCAGCCTCCTCCCTCAACCTGAGAGAGAAAGTTAAGGAAATGGATGGCCTGTTTAAAAAGAGTTGCACGTTTGATGTATTGTTCATGATGGGATTAAAATGATGGTTGGTAAGAGAGACGATGTTAGATGCATACAGCAGGTCAACATACCCCCGCTGATGCCCTAGGCACCATTTGTCGCACTTGACATAAAGACTTCTGACAGGGCTAGTGCGGAAAGCGCCGCATGAGAGCCGAAGGCCAAGATGCAGCACTGCGTCGAGCATTTTCAGTGTGGTCTTTGTCGCCGACCCATACACGACACTGCCGTAGCCGAGCCGAGACCCCACCTAGGCTGTGTAAAGTCGCAGTAGGAGTTGTTTGTCGGCCCCATAAGATTTATGTGAGAGGACCTTGAAAATAATCATTGCTTTTAAGCATTTGTGTTTAAGATGTTTTATATGAGAAATGAATGTAAGTTTTTTTTTCGACTAAAATGCCTAAAAATTTGTGCTCCTTGTTCAGAGGAATCGGCACATTCGCAAAAGTGATGTCTGGGTCCGGGTGGACCCTACGCTTCCTGGAGAACACAACACAAGAGCTCTTTTCGAGATTAATTTTGAAACAGCTCTTGTCTGCCCTGCCGGCAAGCTTCTTGACGCGGAGCTGGACTAGACGTTCGCAGATGGACATGTTGCATGGTTTAAAGGATATCTGGACGTCGTCTACATACATGAAATAAGAGATTGTAGGTGGTAGTGCCTTTCCCAGAGAGTTCATCTTAATTTTGAACAGCGTGCAGCTCAACAGTACACCATGCAGGACGCTATTTTCTTGCGCAGGTACCTTTGACAGTGGACAACTAACCCTGACGCGAAAGGTTCTCTCCGACAAATAACTAATAAGGGTCTTAAACATATTACCAGAAGCACCGACTGACTCGAGGTCAGTAAGGATACCATAACGCCAAGCGGTGTCATAGGCCTTTTGAGGCCGAAAAACTGTTAAACCGAAGTATTTGTGAATGAAGGCATTGTTGATGTATGACTCTAGTGCCACAAGTTGATCGTTTGTGGAACTCTCCGCCCTGAGGCCTGTCTGGCAGCTCTCGAGAAGGCCGTTGTAGTACTCCAAAAAGTACACGAGCATCCGGTTTATCATCTTCTCGACAAGCTTGCACAGGCAGGTGGTCAGGGCAATGGGTCGATAGCTAGCGGGAGAAGAAGGGTCCTTCCCTTATTTCAAGAATGCTACAACTATGGCACCCATCCAAGACTTTAGAATGAGCTCCGAAAGCCATATCTTGTTGATAAGGTGAAGGAGTGTTACAACAGTGTCTGTGTGTTAGTTCTGTATCATTGTATATTTAATGTTGTCTGAGCCTCGAGCTGAGGGTTTACACGTGCTCAGAGCAGCCCTCAGCTCATGAAGCTTGAACTCAGAGTTATAAGAAGTGGCTGGTCTGTCATTGTCATGTCAATGCTTCTTTTCAGCCACGAGTTTGTGTTTCATGAAAGTGTTTGTGTAGTGTGCTGAAGTAGACACGTGTTGGAAGTGTGGTGCAAGTGTGTCAGCCTGGTCTTCAAGTGTGTTACCTGTTGTGCTGAGCAGAGGCAGGCTGTGTGTTTGTTGTCCTTTGAGTTTGCGCATTCGTGTTCATACTTTTCGTGTGTCTGTGTAGGAGGTAATTGATGTTATGAATGAACGCCAACGTTTGCGTATTGCGTTTTGACTGATGGCGCACACGTTTTCTTAATGCCTTTGCCCGTTTGAACAAGAGGAGGTTACTCGACGTGGGGTGCCGACGAAGGATACCGCACGCCTTGTTCTGGACCTCTCGCGCCAGCCTACAGTCCTCATTCCACCACGGTCTCCGCTGTTTGCGCGGGACCCAGAGGCGTAGGGATTGGACTTTTCGGCGGCGTCGAGGTAGCGCGCCGTGAGTAGTTGGGTTGCCTGCTCAACGCGTAGGTGTGTTATGGACGTGTAGTGTGGTTTATATGAATCTGTATATATATTCCAGTTTGCGCTTGCTTCATTAAACCTGTTATGAAAGATGCACTCATCGGGCCCTTGCATATATATGTTAGTGAGGTGGGGAAGTGGTCACTACCATATGGGTGAGTGCCCACATCCCACTCAAGATATGGAAAGAGAGCTGCCCATCCAATAGCCAAATCAAGGTGTGAATAAGTGTTGTGTCCTATATTTTAATATGTTGGCTGTTTCTGTTGGAAAAGACATGCTCCAGACGATGTTAATAATTTCGCAATTATGCGATCTCGGGCATCTGTGCGAGGAGAGCCGCAAAGAAGGTATGTGCATTCAGGTCACCTATCACAATGAAAGGTTCGGGTAACTGATCTACCAGACCCTAAAAATTTGTGCTTGAGAGCTGGAAGTGAGGAGGGATGTAAATAGAATATAGTGTTATAAGCCTATTGAAAATTATGTTTCGAATGGCAACAGCCTCTAGGATGGCCTGTTGTTGGACAGTGGGGCACGCCAAGGATTTCCAGATAATGATGGCCACACCGCCTGAGGATGTGCCACACCAATTCTGTCCCTCCTAAATACCATGTAAATATCCAAGAAATTTGTGTGCGTGGACTTTAAATGGGTCTCTTGAAGACACATCACAATTGGCTGGTTAAAATGCTGTAACGCATTGACATAATCAATATTTTTAAGAAGGCCTCTGTAGTTCTATTGCATGATATTTTCTCTTCCTATTATTGAAGTTTATAGCGACTGAAGTATGTGAGAGTTTATGTGTCGGCTTTTGTGGCTTGTGCTCTTGGAAGGGGTTTTTATTTTCTCTACTGATCTGGACGCCGGAGCTCGTTACTTCCACTGTGGGGCATGCCAGAACGGCTCGACGCCCATGTCGTCATCTGAAGGAAAGGGGGTGCCCTGCGTACTGTGCCTCCAAGACTTAGACTTGGCACCCTTCGCGGTGTCCTTCGTTAGAGCCGCGACAGTCGAGGGCGTCAAGAGCAGCCCAGGTGGCAAAGGCGGTGTGGCGGTGGTAGGAACTGCCATGGGTGGCTCCGTCTCCATCACCTCCATGCCCTCGCGTGTGGTTTGGGCCGGTGGAGAGGAAGCGGTGGATGCCGGCGCATCCCGAACTGACGTGGGTGCCACCACAGCCGCTGCTGGCTCAGCAAGCGATGTGGGGGCTGGAGTGGTCGTCAGACGCAACCTGATGGGGGGCGGGGGCTAGACGTGGTCCGACTCACAGTACTGGGTTCCCGCCGAAACGAGAGGCCGCTCCGCCCCCCGATGAACCGCGTCGGCGTACCTCCCCAGGCAGAACGAGGGAAACCTCTTTCCCGGTCTGGGAAGGTGATGTTTTTTGTGACCTTTACGTTTAATTTTTTTCTTTTCAAGTTGAAATTTTCTCGCATTTACGGGAGTATGCCGCGTGTGTGCCCTGACAGTTGATGCAGATGAGTTGTGAACTGCCATTATCAGTGGGATGGTCATGTTTGGCGCACTTGGCACAGGTTAGTTGGCCCCGACACGAGTTAGTAACATGCCCGAACCGCTGGCACTCGAAACAGAGCCGGGGGTTCGTAATCTCTGCTCAGACAGAGCACCTGATGAAGCCTGCGTTAATTTGATCTGGAAGAGTAAGCCGGTCAAAGGTGAGGATTATGCGGTATCCTTGTTATCTCTTCTTATGGTAATACCCCAAACTGCCGTCACACCTTGGTTTCGCATGCCTTCAAGGAGGTCGGCCTCTGTATCGTTTGCCATATCTGGCTCCGAGATCACGCCCTGGCAGCTGTTGAGGCTGCGGTGGGGCGTGTTTCGGATGGCCAGATCGGCGATGCGGGTTTGAGCAAGGACTTTATCGGCCTGATCCTCTCTACTTACCTAGATAAGGATTTCACCAGTTCGATGTTTTTTGGCCTTATACGACTCTCCAACAATACCCTCAAGAAACTTTGAGACAAGAATTACCGACTGTGAAGCAAGAGGTTTTGATTGGTCGAGCAATTCAATCATCATGAAGCGAGGGAAGTTGTTCGGTTTCGGAGGACTGAAGTTAGGAAGTGGGGGGAAAGAAACTTCGGTGCGGCCCCTTTTCGGAGGCCGATCACGTTTTGGTTAGAGTTTAGATAATTCCATATAGCATAGTATAAAAGCAGTCAGACGGGGGTACTTTCTTCGTCAGCCTTATCATGATAGCTGAAGAGGTCCCGGTCTGCCTGGTAAACAGACAGGGAGCCCATCCGCCGGAGCTTGACCTGGGCTCCGACGGCCACCGTTCGTGGTTTCTACCCTTCACCATTGAACACATCGCCACGGTTGGGTCCAGCCTATGTTTGGGGGTGTCGGGGTCCACGGTATCGCCAGTACCGTCACCAAGATTACTCAAGGTTCCCCGTGCGAGGCCTTGGCAGTTTCACATTAACCTATTCCCCCGCCCATTTCTCGACCCGTTCGGCCTTATCTCGTACACACCAGGTGCGAGGCTATAAACAGCACCGGATGGCCCAGGTGTAGCGTAGCACGGCGCACATGACAGGTGGGCTAGTTCGGACGATATGGAGAGGAGGGGGCACAACATAGGCATTGCTTTTAATTTTAAGCTTGTGATTTCAGCCAAAGGTTCGCAAAGCACGCGATAACGTGCTAAATATAGAAGTTTAAATACCTTCTTAGCTGAACTGCAGCAGAAATCCGTCTACTTGGTCGGAATTTCGCGAACCCCCGCTGTACGACACCCCGGTCATACGACGGATTCTCGCGGTCCCTGGAAAGTCGTATTATAGGGGTTCCGCTGCATATATATAAGGCGAGCTAGCTCGCACTCGAAATAGTTGCAAAGCTAACTCCAATGCACTCTGCTACGGACCTACAACTGACGCAGCGGAATCTAACAGCAAGTAACGCACAAGATACAACGGAATGGCCCAAACCACGTTTATTGGGGCCTCCAATCATTGGATTTCTCACTCGTCCTGACCCAGACGACTGGCGAAAATCAGGAGAAAGGCACAATGGGGCAGACAAAGGAAGGCAAAACCGGAGCTCCGGTACTCAGGTCTGTGGCGTCTGACGCTCAAACCCCACAGGCCCCTTCCCTTGTCCCGCGCACACGGACCGGCTCTCCGGAACCCCGACGTACCGGCCACGTGAAAACGGGCCGCCGCGCCACCTTCACGACGCGCCTGCTCTGCGGCGAGTGACGCGCGGCCGCCGAAGAGAACGAACTATCTCCTCTCGCTCTGGCGTCGGCCATCGATAATTGCGAAAGACTCCGGTTTTTCCGCAAGCCCTAACACTATTCTTCCGGAAGTCTCAAAAGCTTTCGAAAGCTGAGTAATATTACAGTACTTATCTTCTGTAAGATAAGTGACATCATATCAGGGCAGCATTATTTGTATCGAAAAAAAGAAAAAACAAGTTAGCACTGTTGGACATCAAGGATAAATAGTTTGACCACCTTTAACAAACGGTAAACAATGAGTGTCTTCATTGATTTCGAGAAGCTTTTGACTGCATAAAAAGCACATTTTCCAGAATAGATTGGACATGAAATCAGAGCGATTTCCTTGATCTAGTAAAAAGGTATCTATATACAAAGTAAAAAAAACTAAATTTCGGGGGGATGTATGCTCGGGCCAATTTACTTCTTGTTATGCATAAACAACAGCATACATACTTCGCCCCCAAGACGTGTAGTTTTGTCTGCCGCAGACGCGAACATATTTCTTTCTTGCAGGAGATATTATTTTTCTTCACGCACAAACAAATACCTTGGATAACAAGTAAAATATTGTAGGAGCAATGGGATTTAATTGAAAACAAATAGAAAGTTTGTCATTTTCTGTCCTAAGAATAAGGATCAAAACCACCAAATTGTTATCATATCTGGTGATGACATCCTTGAAAAAGTCGCTCCAAATGCATTTCTTTCTGTCAAATTCAATAATATTTCAAAGGTACTATCTCGTGTACAAAGAACTGCAACCAAAATATCATCTGAATCATCTGTACACGCAAGCCGCTTCTTCCCACATGGTTGTGAAACACAGCTATAATACTTGTTAGTACATTCTTACCTCACTTATTGCTCGTTTGCAGGGGCAACGAAAAATGGGAAAGACAGTTTAGGTAATTTACAACTACTTCAAACGGAAGTAATACGTTTGGTAGAATATAAATGACCTGGAAGCGGCGTTGCTAGTTTACTACCAAGCATAAGCTTGCTGACTACTTTGAATAGCATAACGGTCGGTTATTTCATATATCGCCAATAAAAGAATACTTTTGATATGTGTATGGAACAATACGCATCAAAGAGCCGTGAATACTACCAACGTAATGCGAGCTACGACGAAGAAAGATTCCGCCCAAATAATGGTTTCTAACGAAAACACACAATCTCCACTAGTTGAAAAATAAACCTGCTCTATTTACATTGATACAGTGTTCTTGTTCAAACGATCTTTCGAATAGTAAGATCTATTTTCTTGAGCCTTTAGAGGCTCCGCCCTCATGTAGGGGTTTTAGGGAACGAAACTGTTGTGAACTTACCCCTAGAAGCACTTACTGGTGCCACACATACAGTAAATTTCAAAGCATGCAATCACAGATCATTTCATGTCTATTCTTTCCTTCTTTCCTCAGGTTCTCAAGCCGGTGTCTATACTATTCCTTTATTTCGACATGGTCGGAGCGATATGCAGGACTCAGACGACAACTAAACAATTCGTCACGAGAGGAATGCAATTGCTCTACGAGCTGTATGGCTGTCAGGCACAATACATTAGGCCTAACTTTCCATTTTGAGGATTAGGACGTTAGGTCGAACATCACATCTTGGGGTTTAACACCTGCAACCGGCACCCCCTCAAACATTCGTCCCTCAACGCAAAGCAGTAGGTACAGATTCGCTCCGTACACCCCAATGCCCAAACGTTAGGTTTACGGAGTGCACACCCGGGAGTTGCTCTCGGTGTTCGCGAAGAGTAATGTGTACCTCCAAAGTAGCGCATACTGAGGTGCGCAAATGGCCAACCAGAGATTCCATTACGAGAAAGCGTCTCGTTCAACCATTGTCGTCGTTAGATAGAAGGCCTCCTAATTTGTCTCCACATTCTTCGCAGGCAGCAGCTTCTGCGATTTTCGCTACGTGTGTATATTATGGTGTTGAAAGCCGTAACATCGCCCTTTTAGGTTATTTCTGTGGTCTGTGGAAACAGTGAAATAGAGACTGGTATTGCTTTCTCTTAAAGTTCAATCTACGCATGTATCGTTTGTCGTGGTACGGTTTATTGTAGTTGGCGCCGATGGGGATGTGATTAGGACGAGGATGTCCTTGTCGATAATGTCGGAGACCTCTCTGCCTCCTTTGGTATTACAAGTGTAACCCCTGCCTTGTGGTGCTGCACTAAGGTCCCCAGCATAATAAAAAAACGGGTTAGACCCCACTATACCTTTCCCCTTCCAAAGATATTGATGTAAAGGGCTTTGCTTTATGTCAGGGAGTAGTTGACAATTAAAATGCTTTGAATATTTTTTTTCTTTTATCTAAAATCTTGTTTTCTTAGAATATCATCGTGAATGTTTGCAGTCAAAGGGTGTTGCACAGCTTTGATTTATCCTCAGAAGTTCCTTCTACGTCGCGGGGAATGTATTGCATCGCTGGAAATTTTGCGGTGTTTGTTCATTTCTTCTGGAGCTACTGCGTGAGTAGGATTAGGTTGGATAGCTACATGTTAGGGAGAACGCCTAATATGTCAAAACTCAATGTCATCTTCAATGACTACTACGGCAGAAAAAACAGTACAAGAACCCGAAAAAGTCTGAAGCACTCCAATTCATTCCCGCCGTGCATAAGTGATTAATATTGCCACGAAATATGTCTTCTCTTTCTTGCACCTATGTGTTTTGTCGCCAACGTCCAGCCGCGTCTGGTGGTCTTATCTGTGCTCCAGGCGAATCCGGGCTTCCTTCCTATTAGATTGCATTCCGTGAAGGGTAATTTCAGATAAGATCAAACAAAGAGTGGCCGGTCGATTGGTCCAGTTTGATTGAAAATGTTTTATAGCATTGCCTGATTGTTCAAGTGATGAGACTCAGAAATATTGTCTCCGAGGAAACTTTAGCCTAACTGTAAGACATTTTAGAACGCAACAACGTGAACCCCCCGCTGCTGAATGCTCTTGCGCCTAGGGTAAGTTGAGCGACGTGTAGCTGCGAAATATTGCATAGGGTTAATTTGTAAATTTTATGCTCGATTTAAGCCTCCTGTACATTTCTCTAAAAAGGTTCCGCTGCTGTTAAGCGTGTTGTGTTCTCTGAAGAAAATGTAACATTTGGCCCAGAGCTCCGTTTTGTTCCACCTTTGAGCCTAAATGTGACAAAGCACACTGAAGTTACCACATTCAAATTTTACTACCGTGTGCTCCTTGCAGTTTTAAGCGAACGCCGCGAATAATACTATTGCATCCAGTGTGGCTATGATGCAAGAGGCGCGCAAACGTGAAGAAAAAACTGACAAACACAAAAATACAGACGCTAAAAAAAAACATATTTTCCATTTTGCTAAAATTTCCCCAAATTTAGACCTTTACATGTACTTGCATTGGGATGAAAAGTATGTCGCATCAGCGCGTTCCTGAAGCCCCCAGAGTGTGACACAGGAGCCCTATCAATCCGTCTTTCTGTGACGTACTGTAGTACCATAGACTTTAAAGGAGCCATGAAGACAAAATACAAGTTGGGTTTATAAAAAGACTGCTTAGTCTCGATAACAATGATACCAATACCATCGTAATCTTCGTACAAATAACGGAGATATTAAAGAAAACGTGTGAAGCAGTCGCGACCCCCTAGCCAATTTCCCGCAACTTTTCTATGAAGTCACGGAACCTTCTTTGTGTGATTGGCGGCCGCCTAACTGACCTGTCGTGACGACACATGACTAGACGTCAGTAATGGGGCCTCTAGTTCCATCTGACCGCATCACTTGAATGCCAACGTGCAGTTAACGCACTTAAAATTATGTTTTATTGTTGGCCCGTATGACGTCATTCTTGCTCATAACACGTCACTGTGGCGCAAAATTTGAAAGTTTTTAAATACTTCTTGCTTTTTTTTCATTAAAAAACATATTTTGTGGCTGTAATGGAGCTGAGTGAGATACTGAATCCTAGTTCTTTCAAATTAAACGAAGTTGTATTTTCTCTTCATGGCTCCTTTAAATGGGGAGTATATTGGTTGTTATGGTACCAACGTAGACAGTAAAATGCCAAATTTGCTTTTACATTCTCACATAGTGTATCCGTAAAGGGATCATTTGCCTTTTGTACAAAACATACGTATTTATAAAATTCCGAGGGAAGCCGCTATAACCACCGCACGTTGAGGGGAGCTTGATGAATAGGGCTCCTTTCTCGCGCTGTACGCGCTCCCGAAAAAAATGATGCAATATGTTTTTGAGTATAATACAAGTATATTTAAAGGCCTACATCAGCGGAGAATTCGTGTTTTTTTTCTAAATTATTAGCAGAAATATGTTTCCCACTTCCTCTTCACCCTGCGTTTCCGTTGCTTCTTTATCGCACAGAATGACTTTATGTTATTCAGTGACTGTGTTTAGGACTGTAAGAAACACAGGTGAGAAAAATTTGAACGTTTGAACCAGTAGTTTTTGTAATATTTACGCTTAAATTTGTAAGAAAATCGAAGAAAATTCGGATACAGAGCGGAATTTTTTATTAATAATATTATGCACGAACAAGTTGTCCAAAATACTTAACACAAACGGTTTGGCCAATAGCCGAAGCTAGTTTAGGCCCATTACATAAATACAATATTCAGCAGAAAAAATTTAAACTCAGACAATATTGGACGGCTGTGAACGCTAGAGTTAGAAAATGTCATAATACGCGATGCTCGTTTTTGAAGGCGGATGATCGGATCTAAATAAGTTTGATATGTGAATGCCCAAGATTCGCGACAATATGTCAAGTGACAATAAAACAGTGAGTAGAAAATAACCTTCAGAACTTAGACACTGAAGTACGTTCTCTTCGTTCTTGTTTTCGAACTGTTTAGAGTCGATTTATACCCATTAAGCTGATTTGATAAGCGCGAAAACTGATGATTTATCGCACTTACTACATATTCAGCTGAATTTTCACTGACTATAATTGCGGTATCGTCCGCATACATTATGACTTTGTAGGATGTCAAATACATAGAAAGGTCGTTAACTTACAGGGAAAATAACACCGGACCGAGGACCGGGCCTTGAGGAATACCTGTTGAGATTTTTTATTGTGATGATGAAACATCGGCAACAGAAACATACTGTTTGCGATTGCACAAGTAGCTGCAAAAATTGTAGGGTGTGTCCCTGAAACCCGTAGTGTTCTAAACTTTTCAAGTGAATTGAATGCGTTACGGAGTCGAAGGCCTTTTTGTGGTCAAGAAATACCACACCCGCTATTTCTCAGTTATGCCATTACAGCAGAGGACGTGGACCTATTTGTAGTAAATTCATGTTGGGCGGACGTTATGATGGTATTATGTTCTATGTGTTTTCGTAGACGAACAGAGATAAGTTTTTCAAAGACAGTGTTTTTAACGCTCAAAATGGATATTGGCCGACAACAGCGGCGCAGCCCCTACGTGTGCCCGCGGAGGGTGATTACACTGCAGTGTGTGCCCATCGAACACCGATAGTGGCGTCAGTGCGTCATGTGCCCGTGCGCGCGTGTGCGATGAACAGTGAGCCGCCACGAACACGTATAGGGCAACCAAACCCGGATCATGCGCACAACCAACCGAGTGACTTTAAAGCGGCTCTCACAGAGGAGTGAGGGGAGTGCGCACCAGGTGACACGCGAGAGCAGCTGCGGCCGCGGGCGGCCGCCAGCCACGACCATGACGTCCGGACAGCGAGAAGCAACCAGCGTCCGCGGCGGAAGCTCTTCACCCGACGTCGGCACAAGTGACTGAAGACGTCGTCGTGAGTGTACAGCACCATGCTGTAACTTTCTGGACAAGCAGTGCTTCAACAGCCGCAAGGTTTTCTTTACGCGCTTTCCGTGCTTTCTTGCTGTACTCTTTTTATATTGCCTCCCAACATGCTTTGTTTGTTTTTTCCTGCCTTGTTTTTCCCGGAATAAACCGGTGATTCGTTCTCATGCGGATCGGTGTTACTCTGTCGGGCGGGTTCGGGCTCGCGAACCCTTTACGCTCGAAGGGGGATCCTTCAGTCGTTAGGTATTGAAGTCAGTTAGTTGCCTCGCTTAAAAATAATTGAAACACTGGTATCAGACGTGTTTTCAGGGAATATACCAGTAAAATGCATTATGTTACACACATAGGTGGACCCATAATGAACTCTACAGCGGCCTTGATCGGTTCAGGTTTATTATCGTCATCCCCCGGAGAAGTGGTTTTTATGCATTTATTATGTGTCATTTTTTTGTCTTCTGATGTAGGCGTTAGAAAGAAGGCATCACTATAGGTGCTGAAAATATAAGAAAAATGAGCTTCGGCGATTGCCAATACTTAACGTTATCGGTAGCTGCGTTCAAGAAATGCATATTAATTCAGTTGCAAGAATTTGGCCGGAGGAAAGTTTTTCATTTATGAGTAGTTCTGAAGATAATTTGTTTTCAACCGACTGCAAGTTTTTGCATTTTCGCCACAGCACCTTAGTATTGCGCATTTTTGAAGAAAAACGTATTTTCATATTATTGTGGTCTAGCCTTCAGGTTACAATTCAGCCTTTCACAGAAATTTTCGACCTCTACAAGATCGTCTTGATTTTGTCGTTTTAAGAAATGAGCAAAAGTTCGCTCTTTTTTTCGTATACTCACATAAATCTGGTTTAATAGTACCTTTGTTAGATTTTTAAAGTAGTTATATACTACACGTAGAACGGCATCGTCAGAGATTTTTTAGGAGTGTTTCTCGAAACATTTCGCAGGCCTTGAAGGGGTTTGCTTTACAGCATACCTTGGTCTAGATAGTAGCAGCCATCAAAGAACAAAATCGACCAATGTTAGCTTCTTTTATATACCGTCGTGTTGATTTGGTGTCTCTGAAGTGTCTCTTAAGCAGGAATTCGAGTGTGGAATTCAATTGATATGTAGTTTTCTGTGCTACAAATCCCCTTGAACAATTTCATGTATTCCCAGTTTTTCGTGCTTGTTTCTTTATATCCTGCTTGTTAACCTTGTCTTTTATATTTTATTGGATTTTGAAGATAATCCCGACGTCGGTGTCAACATCTTAATCATGTTTTGACATGTGCCCTTGAAACGGTCCGGTTGCAGCAGTATTCTTCCTCGCGTGTCCAAGACATTTGAGTATGTCATTTAGGAATGGACTAACATTGATAGTGTGGTAGTCTAGGGCGAATGTGTGCCTCAAAGGATTCTTAATTGGCCTTTGTTTGATATCTCGAGGGCTTTGCAACATTCTTGGACGTTGGACGTCTACGCCACGGATGAAAGGATTATCGCATATGAAGGCACAGTCGCAGCTGGCGCAGAAGCAATTTTACCCGGCTAGCTGAACTGTTTGTGGCCGACAAACCATTCAACAAATAAGCGGCAATAAACGAGTAAGCACAGCCTGGTTTTGTGGTTCATTGTATTCATCCTCGCGCTTGTCATGATGGGCGCGCATAGGCATACCCACCGGTACACCAATGAAGGCGAGAAGAACCAAGCACCGGAAAAGCAGCTAGCAAAGCATCGGTGTCGTTTACGTGCATCATGCCTCTCTGTAGTTACTTCCGCGGTGGAACCCCACCAGCGCGCTATTTTTTTATTTCAGTAGTTTGACCCCTGCCTAGTCATGTGATTCACTTGTGCTATAGAGAACGTAGAGCAGGCCAAGCCGCCGTTGGCAGATAAGGTATAAGTGGAGCAGCCATTTTACTCTCGTGTAGTCACGGGTACCCCAGCACTGAAGCTGCGAGCAAGTGAAGCCGAATGAAAGAAAAGCGCAGCTTGCATACCGGCAATTGAAGGTCATTGGGACGCGATGAATGACACTGAAAGATGTAAAGAGCAGTCGCTCTGAAACAAGAAAGGAGAAAACACGGCGTGAACTGGACGTGGACGAAGAAGAGAAAGTAAGACAGATACAGGCAAAAACTTGAAGCTGTGTATTTAAATGAAATAACACGAACTTATACTTGACTTATGTAAACATAAACAAAAAACAAGTAATGTCAACCAAGGTATAATCATGCAAACAAGTGTAAAAGGTGGTGACAATGGCTAGAATGCGGAAGTACAACACTGCTGAATATGTGGCAACAGCAGTGTTGTACTTAAGCATTCTAGCCATTGTCACCACCTTCTACATTTGTTAGCACGACTATACCTTACTTGTTAGCTATATCATACCTTGGTTGATATTATGTTGTTTTTTTGTGTTTAGATAAGTCATGTATAAATTCGTGTGGTGTCTTTTCAATAAAATGTTGGATTTTGGTGCCTGTATCAGTCTTACATTGTCTTCTTTGTCCACGTCTCCTTTGCGCCACGTTTTCTTCCTTCTTTAAGTATGTACCAGCTAGCTTATCAACAAGTCTTTCTAAAACACGACATTGCCGCGAATGCAGCGGTAAAATGAGCAGCAGTGCTCTACACAGCTAGAAACTATTAATCAAAAATAGAGTTTGAGATGAAAAAGCAGCGTATAGTTTTATTAGTCGTCTTTCCTAAGCGTCCAGCGACGCCAGAGCCAGTTTTCTGATTTATATCTTCTCTTTCTGTGCCCTTAGTGGGAATACATTTACTTCAAAGTAGCGACAGACAACAAAGCGTGTCGACGTTGTCCTGATTATCGCATGGCAGCACTAATCTGACTATTGGCATATCTCGAAATGCCGGGACGAGTGCTTTCTGCTTCGCCTAAAGTATTTTTTACCCTAAACGCCGTTCGTTAAAGTAAAAAAAATCAGGGGATAGAATAAGTGCAGTTCGTCAAGAAATGTCCACGCGGTTGATTTGTCCGTTCCAAGCGCGGTTATAAACATTGCGAGCCTTGGGCCGAAAAGGGTGCGGGCGTGCCTTATAGTCTTTCCTGCTGTGGTGAGTCTCGACGCCGTTGGTAACGCTTCGCTCAGGCGTAATATATTTCCGCTATAGCTGGAAGGCGATAGCAACGATGATGACAATTTAGTTGCGACATACTTTAAAGTGACAGCGGTGCATATCGCCACGCAGGGTGGCCAGTCTTGGTGGTGATTGTTATGCCGCTAGGTCTGGCTGGTTTGCGCTAAATCATGGGTCGTAGCTTTCAGTCGTTATTGGTGGAGCGCAAAACAAAATTAGGGGGTGCTAAGTTCGGGCGATACCTCTGCGTGGCCATGTGGCCTCGCCCTTGATTTAATTAAAGTAAGGCATCCGAAAGGTTGAGCCAGTGACAGACCAGGTAACTTGAAAGTTACTATGCATCAAGTGGCGGGTACCGATTGACGTTGTTAGAGCTCAAAAACAAGCGTCCAGACTATTATCACGATAATCCTCATGATGTTCTATAATATATCGGCGACGATATGCTATCAGTGTTGCTTGAAGTAACGTTAGACAGTACCAACCTTTAAATTATTATTGAGCCAAGGCGCATCAAATTAATTATACACGCTTTACATGGCGGAGGCTTGGGCGCACACATGTAGTGTGGGTTGACGTAGTCAGTCGCCATTTCTGGCCTTCAAAAAGATCTTTCTCGCCCTGGCCTTACAGTGGGGAGACGCGCATCAGTGACCGCTGGACTTACTTTGGGGCGAATGGTGCAATTATGTTCGAGTCTTGCTGTGAATGGGTTCTTATGGGACGACTATAACTTGCCAGCCAACATTCAGAGACACAAGTCCCGAAACATGGCCCATAATTCTTTTTAAACCGTTGTTCTGATTGGTGCCCGTCGCCTAAGCTCCTGTTCACACGTTTCATAGCTATTTGGCGGCATTTATTCC
Source organism: Haemaphysalis longicornis (assembly GCF_048455015.1). Classification (NCBI taxonomy): domain Eukaryota; kingdom Metazoa; phylum Arthropoda; class Arachnida; order Ixodida; family Ixodidae; genus Haemaphysalis; species Haemaphysalis longicornis. Next base: position 166,389,772 of record NW_027526385.1, read on the forward strand.
TGGTTCTACGTGCACAGCAACCATTTATATCTGGGGACAGCCACCTGTGGCCCGCGGAAAAGTATCGTGTGGCCCCTGGAGGAGGTTAGAACTCTCTTCTGTTTTTGACTTCCTATAGTAAGGCTTACATGGTAGGTTGAACCTAAATGGGCTTAGACAGTAATAAAGCAATATCGCGACCAGCTGGCGTTGCCCCGCACGTTCTCACTTACCCACAATAATGTCTTAAAGGGACCCCGAAAAACATTGTGAAGGTGGCATTCAAATGCATTCAGGTGGTAGAACACATAACGGGGGATTTTTGAGGCAAGTGGGAGCCCCATACGTTGTACGGATAATTTGTAAACAATTTTTGAAGATCGCCTTTCTCAGCCGATGAGCGCGACGCCTCAGCGAGCCGACCGCGGCTGACGCAACGACGACCGCGGCTGACGCAACGGCGATCGCGCCTGACGCAACGGCGAAGGCGCCCCCCGATTCACCCAATCGCCGGAAAGGTCAGCCACCGGCGACGTCACTGCGATTGGCTTCCGGCTGCTCTTCCTCCCTCCTGCGCGATCCCGAGGCAAACGCGGCAAAGGCGGGTCCGCAGCGATTGACACGTGCCTAGGCGCAGGAATGTAGCTAGCGCAGAACGGAAGTCGGGCGTCGCGATGTCACATGGATATTCCCAGTGTTTGCAGCTGCTTTGAAGGAAGCAGAGAGGGAGGAGCAGTCGATCGGAAAGTGTGGAGAGGTGTATTTAACTGCTTCTGGCGCAGCTAATACTGAATGTAGATTATTAATGCCAACGGCATTGCGTCGCTATATTGGTGGTACGCTACAATACAAGCCTTTTGTAACTTTTACAGAAGGCTTTTCTGGGTCCCTTTACTTTCTTTAGTTGCACCGCTCCAAAAACGTCCACCCCCATCCTCGCCTTCATTTGCAGCACGGCCCTAGCCCTGTCGCCTTAATGAAATCGGTCGTCCAACTCGAAAGGGTGCCGAAGCCGGATGCAAATGAAACAGCTCTGAGCTGCTCGTTAACCCGGTTTTATCTCATAAACATGTATTGATTCTTTCCAACACGGATCATTACAGAAGTGGAAATAACGTGGAAGCAGCAGCAACACATGGGAGGCCACTGACGCTAGGGCTTAGCTCTGGTTGCACCAACGTGCATAATAAGGTGCTGAAGTGTGACTAAACGGATGCAAACGCTTATTGACGCAAGGTTTCTGTGCTCGTCACGAGTAGGCAGCATGATTTAGCCGCAGCTCCGAACTGCACCACTCCATAGACGGCAGCGGTGCCTTGAAAGACGTTTGGTACACTCTACTAACGCGAAGTTAGATATTCTACTTCGTGCAAAAGCTTATATGCGCTAGAAAAAACTAGAAAAGAATCTCAGAGCCACGGCTCCGATAGGCTTAAGCAACCAAGCTGATTCGTTTCGTCATGACGACACGTACACAACGAGTAAGCACTATAGTACGCATACTTTAGAACAGGAATGCCGAGGCAGGTTGGTGTACACTCCTCGACGCTCACCGTAAGGCTCCCGCTACGCTATGAAATGGTAAGCTTTGTCGATTTTCCTGGAACAAAATTCTTCTGCACGCGAATGGCCGTCTAGCGTAGCCGGATTTTCGTGTCGCGCTGGCCATCAGGAAAGCGGTGAATTGCCGAAGAGCGCACACACGGACAGACTTTACGAAGTTGCGGCCAGTGAGTCTCTCGTGGCAATTCGTCCCACACCTTGAGGTCTCGATCGAAGTCGGTGCGTCCGACCACAGCCGAAGCACCCCCCCCCCCGCCCTCCCCCCTTGGGGTTTCCATATTGTCGAACTGCCTACATCACACAGCACCATTTGTCATGCAACGGCGGTAACTGCAACCGTCCCGTGCTACAGGCGAGCCATGGCGGGTGCGGGGATTGTATCACCTTTTAAAGGTCACTCAACTACTCGCTCTAGATGGTCTATACGACAAGCTAGTGGTACGTTTTAACACATACTGCAAACTAGCAGGCTGGCTGGATGTCAGGGAAATCTGAGCAAAACGTGCACTATTGTACTTCTGCGGGTATATGTGTAGTGAGGAGCAGGACGGCTTTTCGATTGAGTTACAGCATTGGTTTTGTCTAGTATTTTAATAGGGACGCATTAGAAAACAACCATCCTAGTGTGTTTATTCTAATGCGAGGACAACCAAAGCTGCATGTTGAGCAAAACGACATTTTGAACTTAAGGTTGCCGTGTAATCACTGGGATGTTCATATTGAGAAGAATAGTAATAATAGGTACTAGGTTCATAAGCAGCACTGAAAACAAAAGTGCCCCTACTTGCATGTGTTGTTCTGACGACTAAGCGCCATCAGAGATAAAAAAAATGAAAATTTGCTGATGCCTCCGAACTAAGTTCATTGCCAGTGGTACGCCGTGAGCTAAACAGCTTCGCCACTCATTGAGCTTCACAGCGTAAAATGGCTCATGAGTTTTCCCTTCCGTCACTCTTGTGTTCCTTAATTCATTCAGTCTTTTCTGGCCTCACAATCCCCGTTTGTTGTTTCGGTTTATGAGTCATGTACGCTTACGTTGACAATTTGCTGTTGATGCACGCATATGGGAATACATTATGCAATTTTCCATATTGCTTATTGAGTCTTTATGTACCACGCAGTCTGTATGTTGCCAAGGGCCTGGCCATGTATATTTCCGCCTGGCCACGGAGAGCTACTTCCTGCGCGGGACACTCCCTGCCGCTATTTAAGCAGCCCCCCTCCCGGACCCACTTGGGGCACGCCACCGGACCGAGCGTGGTCATGACGCCGTTTTTGCTTGCGCAGGCTCTGCTGCTATCGTCCGCCGCTTCGGCTGCGTATCTCGGAGGCGCCTCCATCTACCCCTGCCCCGGTTCAACGCTAGCCGAAGACTATGTGGACATCTCCTGCCAGCCCGCCTCAGATCCAGACAACGAAAACAACTCGCCCTCAAGCCCACTACTTCTAGCCCTCTCCCTGGTTTCCGCCTGGCCACGGAGAGCTACTTCCTGCGCGGGACACTCCCTGCCGCTATTTAAGCAGCCCCCCTCACGGACCCACTTGGGGCACGCCACCGGACCGAGCGTGGTCATGACGCCGTTTTTGCTTGCGCAGGTTAGTTACCTACCTTGTGCAAGATGTGTATGTTCTAGCGACCGAATGTTAATCGCGGTGTCGTTCCCCACCGACACATTTTATGCCACTCGAAAACTGCTTTACCAATCTCTCAGTTCATTCTGTGTCAATGCTCACCTTACTCTTCTTTTACTTGCCCTTTCCGGGGATGTTGAACTGAACCCTGGCCCCGACAATGCAACTCCGACTCCTGTGACCCTTGAGTTTATTGCAAACACCCTATCACGCCTTGAAATTTCGCAAAACACTGTTTTGTCTGAGCTAGCCATAATTCGTGCCGCTCAGTCCTCCATTGAAAACCAGGTTGGTCGCCTATTCACCCGCGTTGACGAACTTGAAAAAATAGTCGAAGCTATTAAACCACGTCCCCCGATATCTGACCCGAGTAGCAAACCTGAAATAATTAGACTCTCTTCACAATTAAATAACCTCGCGCAAAAATGCGACGACTCGGAAAATCGCCTTCGCAGGGATAACCTACTCTTTTTCGGTATTGAAGATGTACGCGACGAAACTTGGGAAATATCGGAATCGCGGGTTATTTCTCTTTGTGCACAGAAACTTGACATTCCTATTACAAAAGAGGACATCGAACGAGCACACAGGCTCGGGCGTTTTCAGGATGGTAAGAACCGCCCAATCATTGTTAAGCTTGCGCGGTTTAAAGTCAAAGGTAGTATTCTGTCAGCCGGGGCAAAACTTAAAGGTTCACAAATTTCTATCCGTGAGGATTTTTCATCGAGCGTTCGGCTTGCAAGAAAAAAGTTGTACGCGTATGCAAAACAAAGCGATTTCTCCAGTTTTAAGATGAGATTTGATAAGCTACAGATGAACGGAAAGCAGTTTTGTTACGATGCACAATCAGATTCAGTCTTGGAAGTTAATTCCTAGCCATCACAGCAGGCCTGCCCGACCCAACTTTCCCTTCCCCAGCAGCCGCTATTAACCCCAATTCATGCATCACCCAAACACACATTATCAGTCATTATGGCTAATGTTCGCAGCTACATGTCGAAAAAAGACACCGTGGTATCCATTCTCGATGACAACAACACAGACATGGCCATCTTCACTGAGTCTTGGTTATCTTCTGACATCAACGACACTGAGCTACTGCAAGCCAACTCCCCCTACACCGCTTTCCGACGCGACAGGAATGGACGAAAGGGTGGTGGTGTCCTTGTATTCACCAAAAGCAACATTCCTTCCTACCAGCTCCCCAACAATTGTGCCCACGAAATCCTTTGTGTGCACTTTTCCGTGCCGTCTCGCACATACGTACTGATATCTTGTTATCGCCCGCCAGATTCCGACTCTCCCTTCACCAATGAACTTCACTCCGTCCTCTTAGATATAACCTTTAAATTTCCCCGTGCCAGCTACATTCTTTGTGGGGATTTCAACTTTCCGGAAATAAACTGGGTCAATCTAACAGCATCATCGCGCCAGTCAAAAGACTTCCTTGACCTAGCACTAAACTTCAACCTTGCGCAAACCGTAAATTTTCCAACCCGTGGCACAAACACTCTTGACCTGGTTTTGACTTCTCACCCCGAAAACATTGAGTCTTTATCTCCCGTAGACGGGCTGAGTGATCACAGTATTGTTCTATTTAATTTGAATATTTCCGCTCCAATTAGACAGCGTTCAATAAAATTAATTCGAGACTACAGTAAAGCTGACACTTCTAGAATTAACAGTGAACTTATCACCTTCTTTGAATATCTAAAATAAACTGCTTATACAAGGTCTGTAGACGAAAACTGGCGTTTGTACAAGCAAAAACTACTCAGCCTAATTAGTAATTACGTACCCCTCGTTTGCATCCGTGGTGAAATGGGAAGGCCCTGGTACACAAATCTGTTAAAAAAACTAGCCCAAAAGAAAAAGCGCCTCTTCAAAGTGGCAAAAAAATCTGGTACTGCCCCGAAATTGAAGATCTACTTCAACTGCTTGCGAGAGTACAACCGCCTCTTGAAGCGCTCAAAGAAAAAATTCTTTCACCAGGACCTTCTTGATATCCTCCATGGTAATCCCAAAAAATTCTGGAAAATACTCACTCCCAACAGACATCATTCGCATAACATCACCTTAACCAATCCTGATGGGTCACACGTCCCAGTCGCAAAACGCTCTGACGTCCTAAATTCCTATTTTTCTTCCGTTTTTACGTGTGAACCTTCGACCAACATTCCTGCCTACCAAGATTGGACTTCACTGACATGCCTGCCATTGAAGTGACTGCTGAAGGTATCATGAACCTAAAAAAAAAGCTTAAAGTTTCTAGCTCCCCCGGACCTGACAACATACCAGTGAAAATACTAAAAGCTACCGACGTCATCTCCAGCCAGATCTTACAAATAATTTTTACCCAGTCCATACGCGAGGGTACTCTGCCGAAAGACTGGAAAATAAACAAAGTAGCCCCTGTTTTCAAGTCCGGCAAGCGCTCCGACCCAACCAAATATCGCCCGATCTCACTTACATGTATTGCCTGTAAACTTTTGGAACATATCATATATTCGCACATAGCTAACCACCTCGAAAGAAATTCTTTTTTCTTCAGCAATCAGCATGGCTTCCGTCCAGGCCTGTCATGTGAAACTCAACTTTTTGAATTCACCACAGACCTTCACCTAAACTTAGATTCTTCATTCCAGACAGACGTCATTTACTTAGATTTTTCAAAGGCCTTTGACTGCGTACCTCATAAACGACTAGTGTCCAAACTTTCGTGTCTTCATCTCGACCCGCTAATCCTATCATGGATCACCTGTTTCCTAACAGATCGCGTTCAGTTCACTTGTGTTGGAGATCGCTGCTCAGAAACTACCAAAAAAATATCCGGCGTTCCTCAGGGATCAGTACTCGGTCCACTTCTTTTCCTTATATTTATAAACGACCTCCCAACTGGCATTTCATCTCCAATCCGTCTTTTTGCTGATGATTGTGTAATTTACCACCGTGTCACAACCACCGACGACCAATCCGTCCTCCAAAAGGACTTAACCTTAATTGCCAAATGGTGCTCACGCTGGATGATGAGTCTAAATGTTAGTAAATGTAAGTTCATGCATGTGACCCGGAAGCGCTCCATAACTACATTCCCATACTGCCTAGGCAGAGTTAATCTATCTGAGGTCCATAGCTACCGCTACCTTGGCGTTACCATCACTAACAAACTAAACTGGTCTAACCACATTCTAAAATTAGCAGCCGATGCCTCGAAGTCCCTGAACTACCTTAGAAGATCGTTATACCTGTCCCCTCCATCGATCCGTAAAATAGCATATGAGACTTTCATCCGCACCAAACTGGAATATGCCTCCTCTATTTGGAACCCGAACCAAACGTGCCTGGCTGATATACTAGAAGCTGTCCAAAACCGCGCTACCCGTTTCATCTCATCCAAATATGGCCACACTACCAGTGTCACCCACTTAAAAGCATCTGTCGGACTGCCATTCTTAGCATCAAGACGTAAAATCTCACTACTCTGCCTATTCCATGAATTGTATTATAACTTCCCTGACCTTCGTTCTACACTTTTATTTCCACCCGTGCGCTCATCACATCGCCTCTTCAATTCTATGAGCATTCAGAGACTTCACGGTTCTACCAACGCCTTCAACAAATCTTTCCTTCCCGTAGCAATAGAACAATGGAACTCCCTACCAGAATCTGTCGTTGCCGAGCATAACCCTTCGAACTTCCGTGAGTTACTAAGCTCCTATATCCTTAATTAACCTACATTATTCTGTTTCTCGTTCTTTTTCTACGCGTAATTTTAGCGTCATTTCCAACTGCTTTTTCCTCTGGTTGCTTCTTTTCATGTGTGGAAAAATATAATTACTCCCCCTGCGTCCCGATGACGGCAAGGCTCCTTCTTCAGAGGTGACACGGCTTACATTGCAACGCCGCCTTGCAACCCTTCGCCGCTGCCGGCCTTCCACGAACCCCGCCCTGCAGAACGCAGCTCGTGTGTTTACACAGACTGGGGAGTCCCTTGCGAGCCATTGCGGCTCCGTGGGGTTCGCTGTAAAGGCACTTCCTCCAGTTCGCCCCTTTTTCGAAGATGGCAGTTCCGGCAAGGTCAGCTTTTTGGTCTGCCGCCCCGCATTGTTCGGAGACGGGGGCTGCGTTCCTTGACCTCTCTGCGGTCGTCGTTCTTGCCCTGCCTTGTCCTCCCGGGAATATTTTGGGGTACTGAGCGCAAAGAGTGGGGAACTCTACTCCGAGTGCTTCGCTCATTGTTGCATGGTCCTTGGGGCAAGGGGAGTAGCCGGCCCACTGACGCCAAAAGCTTGTGACCGTGTGAGAGTACTCAGGCCGGCAGGCCGGCGCCCTTCTGGCTGCTCGTTCATAGAGCATTGGCACGCGTTTCAAATGCCATACGGTTGACGCCCTCAGTCAGTTCATTGCTCTTTCTAGCTTTTTTTTTTTTTGGCGGACTAAGGAAACATTGACTTCTTGAAATTGCTCACCTCTCTCCCTCCCCCTTCTCTCTTTTCATTTCTTTTTTCATGCCTGTTCGTCTTCCCTTTCGTTACACGAATGTATGTCAGAATTGTTTATGTTTTATTGTCTTAATTCTTGCTATGTGTGTGCTATTGTTTTGCCCCCCCCCTTTTTATTCTTTTCATGCCTGTAGGTCTTCACTTTCTTTACACGAATGTATGTCGGAATTGTTCCTGTATTACTGTCTGAATTGTTGCTATGTGTGTACTATTATTTCGCACCCCCCCCCCCCTTATGTAATACCCCGCAAGGGGCCTTTAAGGGTACAATAAATGATGAATGATGATGAAGGGTGGTGGCTGTGGCCTGAAATCAGTGTTGTAAGGAACGGCGTTAGAAGGAACGGCGTTCCTGGAACTAGTTCCTTTTTCGAGGAACGGAGGAACGCCACCGTTCCATTATGGGTCGGTGGAACTGTAACGGTAACTCGTTAGGTTTTTGAAGGAACGGCAGGAACGGCGTTCCTGCCGTTACATCGCGAGGATTTGGCTGTTTTTGATGCCAAGGCTCGAGTGCAAAAATCAACAAGTCGATACTGCGTTTCCCTTCATATAAGCTGTACAATTTTTCCGCCCTTCAGCCGTAAGTGCTTCCTCAACGGTCAAAAGCAGAAGAATAACCACGCAGCAGGCCGCAGCTTGTGATTGCTTTCATGCTGGTTGAACTTACGCGGCGTTCGACGGGTGAATAGCGTAGCCGCGAGAATGCTTTTCACCTTTCATCGTTTGCCTGGGGAGGCCAGGACGCGCGTCTGGCCGATTGAATTGGTCCCTGGCGGGGAATGATTGTCTAATATGGGATCCGGAGATTTCGGTGTCGGAACTTTAGGTGCAGGACGTTTCGGTGAGGACATTTCTGTGCGAGGACATTTTGGTGCACGACGTCTTGTCCCAGACATTTTGAGTCACGGATGTCCCAGGCATTCTTTTAACATGTTAGCTTTAATATTGTAATTTCGTGACTTGATAGGATTTTACGTTCGAGACCAGTGCTTGCGCCGCATAGCGTGGAAATTAACGTTAAACCCTCGCGGAACATTGCCCCGTAAAACCCAATTTCTGTAGTTGATGGTAAAAATTACCGTTGTTAATTTGCATACGTTCAACCTTTTTTTATTTTGACATTCATGTGAACAACCCTACTACTTTAAGTGTTACCGAAGCGCTTTGCTTTCACTTCACCCGACAGTGCAAGACGCTGCTTGCTGCTTTTAGTCCGTTCTCCCCCCCCCCCGTTCACCCCCCCCCCGCCCCAAACACAGCAAAACATCCGCGAAAAAAAAGCAACAAAAAAATGAGGTAGATTAAGCGCGTGTACATTCCGTTTTAATTATTTTCTCCCTTAATATCGTATTCGTTGCATTCAGTGTCGGTTCTACTTAAAACTAACCAACCAACGATCGGACTTACGGTGGCGTTACTTAGGGGAGGGGAAGGCTGAGCCCCGCCGGCTACAAGCCCCCTTGGTAGACAGAGAGGGGTGTCACTTGTGGTTCACCATTGCGTCAACTGGACTTCGAAAACTTGAACACGACTGTTGCCGCTCTCGTCACACTACCATATTCAATTTTTTCGCTCCTTACTACGGAAGAAAGCAATGTATGCCTGGGGTGTCCATGATATGCGCGACTTGAAGAGTTGCTTCCCAATGGGGAGACTGAAGGCGAAGACAGAGCGATTCCTGGAGTGGGGGCGCCGCCGGTATGACCGCGACGCGCGGAAGGGCGAAGCCAGCAAACTATAGTGGCCATTGTGTTCTCAGCGGCTTTTTGGGTGGCTTTTTGTTGCACATTGTAGAGGTTTCATGAGCTCCTGGTATATGTAAAGCTTTTTCCTGTATCACTGCGGTGAGGCTTCGGAGAGCGTGAACTCCGCCACGCCTGTAGGATTTTCATGGGAAATCGAATATAATATGGCTGAAAAAAAAATCTGGTCGAGATTCGAGCGTGCAGGTGGGAAGAGGGGGAGGGGGGGGGGGGGGGGCTAAGACAGAATTCAAATGAGGTGAATGCAGGCATGTAAACATAAAACGAAGGTTGGTTTTCCCGTTCAGGATGGGTGGAATTTGTATGCACACCCGCACGCCCTTAATCAACATTTAGGACATTAGAAGCTGCCGCTGTTTTCAAAAAGGCCCGTTCTTCCTCCAGGACAATATCCTAGACCAGTGTTCGCAAATTCATTTTAGCAAGGCAGCCCAGCCTACCTATTACCCTTCATAAGGTTCTCTACATTCTGGAGGGCTAGTAATGTTTACGTTTTGGATATTGAGAGTGTGCGTGTAATTTATGTAATTTTGGGGGTGTGTAATTTTTAAAAAAATACAAAAAAGGCGTCGGACCATTGTAAACACTCGTCTTAGCTAAAAAACAGCGAATATAAATAACCAGCCAATCGTAAATGAAAAAAAAAAAAACGCGTGCTATAGAATTCAATTGGCTGCATAACAGGTGTCCCCAGGAATAGGTATAATTTCTAAAAATACCTGGCAAAGATCAAAAAAGGCATCAATCAATAAATAAATTTACTGCTCCAGATTGTCGTCCATAACCCACGTTAAGCGGAAATAAAAATATAACGGCTCTCGCAAACAGGCAAGCACTGGATAATTTGGTCGCCGAAAAGTTTGCGCACCGAAATGTCCGTACACCGAAATGTCCGAGCACCGAAACGCCCGTAACCGATATGTCCGTGCACCGGAATGTCCGTACACAGAAATTTCCGCACCGAAACATCCTGCACCGAAACGTCCCAGCGCCGCCTGGAGTTTGTCCGGTGCTCCCTGAAAAAATTCGCCTAGATTTTTTTTACTATTTTTATCTCCAGATAATCTGCTGCCAGCGGTGTTAATATTCGTATAATATACATAGTTCGATGTGAGTTTTAAATTTCTCATTTAATTTCGCCCCAGGATTATCCGAAACTAAATTTAATTTAAAAACCTAATTGTAACGTTAATGTAACGACACGTTCCAATTTTCGAAGTGGAACTGGAACGCGTTCCTTTTGCAATAAAGGAACTTGTAACGGGAACTCGTTTCAGAATTGGGAAGGAACGAGGAACGAGCTTTCGTTCCTATTTTAGAGGAACGTGTACAACACTGCCTGAAATAGATATTACATTTAAAATGGCGTTGCCAGTTATGATTCCTCATATCTTTGTGGCGAAATAGCAAAGATCAACAATGACACAAGCGGAAGCGAACAAAAAAGGCCAGCCTGTCCTCTAAGTATCTTTGTTCTTGTGTCTCCGTTGAAGGCGCTGTTTCATCGTAGTGTTAAATCGGAACTCGGCCGACTGTTCATACTGATCTTGATTGCACCCAGAAGATATAACAGGACCGCGAGGGATCTCTTGCCAGCTTGACGTCGGCAAAATAGTGTTGAAACAATAGGTGTGATTTTTACAAAAAGCAGAATCGGTAACTTTTAAATTCGGACCATCCCAAAAAAAGAAGCTTAAGTGAAGGTTCGAAGACCGTGCTAGAATCATAGCAAATAAAGATACATCCGGGGAAAAATATGCTGGAACTGACAACAGAAGGAGCAATTCTTATACATGTTTAGTCTATTTTCAATGAATGAAACAAATCTTTATTAAAACAACAGGTGCAGTTGTTAGGGCACCCGCCAGGTGGAGGGGATCCCTAGTCCGTGATCCCCTGGCTGCTGCTGGCTGCGCGGGCCCTTTGAACCAGGTCAAGCTGGAACGTAGGGTCCTTGCTTATCAACCGCGACGTCCACTGTTGTATAGAGGGGTTGGGGATTGGGTGCAGGTCCGGTGTCTTTTTGCACTTCCACACCTGATGGTATAGGGTACCGGGCGCTGGGCAGTAGTGGCAGGTGGCTGGATAGTCTGTCGGATAAATGGCATGAAGAAGGGTATGGTGTGGATACGTGTTAGTTTGAAGCCGTCTGAACGTTGTTGCTTCATCCCTTGTGAGTTGGTGGTGTGGAATGGGGAAAATTTGCCATTTGTGTCGGTAGTCCGCCAATATATCTGTAGCGCAAGAGAGGTTGCGGATTAGGTGGATGAGGTGGTGACTGCCCCATGAGAGACACGGCCCGGTGTATGTAATCGCGGGCAGCGGCGTGAGCCGCCTCATTCCCCTCAAGGGATTCGTGTCCTGGCACACAAACTATATAAACTTCGGGAATGCTCTGTCTTGTAAAAAGTAGACGAAGTGCCGTTTTAGAAATTCGCCCTTGTAAGTAATTTCTGCACGCTGCCTGAGAGTCGGTAAGTATGGTGATTGGGTATTGGGCAGTGATGATGGCGTGGGCTATCGCGGCTTCTTCGGTAGTATCAATCGCTGTGGTATTGACGGTGCAGGATGTGATCTCTTGGCCCCGTCCATTCACTACACAAGTTACGTGGGCCGGATGGTGCGGATAAGGGGATGCATCCACATAACAGGTATTTAGGTCGTTTGCATACCTGGCGGACATGGCTCGTTCTCGGGCAATTCTCCTGGCCTTGTTGTACTCTGCATGCATATTAAGTGCAATGCACTTCTTAAGCGACCCTGAACCTGCGTCCACCGGCGATGTCCGCGCACGTGGAGATGGGCGCGCGCAGCCTGGCCGCTGACATGGCACATACCCACGTGGGGGATTGGCCAGGAATCTCCTCGTCTTCCTTGGCAACGGGGGGAGATGGGCGCGCGCTGCCTGGCCGCTGACATGGCACATACCCACGTGGGGGATTGGCCAAGAATCGGGCGTGAGAAGGGCTAATGCACCTGCTTAAAGGAGTACTGACACGAAATTTCAAAGCTGAGATCCGCTCTAGCAATCAAGTACAACGACAACACAAATAGGTGTCTGTGAATAAAGGCATCTTTCTTTCTTTGTAGTTGTGTGTGTGTGTGTGATCTCTCTTTCGCGAACATTACCGTACCGCGCAAATTCAACTCGTGCATTTGCACTTTCACATTCTTCCCCTCGGGGAAATGAGGGGAATTTTTTCTTGGTATTGGGGCCACTCGTATGTGCTGTCGAATCTTCAAAGGTATGCTTGTTTTCTGATCTTTAAGCGGTGGAGTGGTATAACCTAATCGGTGAAGAGTTGCGCGCCCCGTCATCGTTTTCTTCAGGCGCTCTATCTGAGAAGTGTGGTGCGCTTCTTGTGATTCCTCCCAACTGTTATGTACGCCTAATTGTAATAATTTAGATGTCGATGTCTTCGAGGGTAGTCCGAGCGCAGTCTTGTAGGCTTGGCGAAAATCTCTCGTGTTGCTTTGGAACGGGCTTTAGTAAACCACTCCTCAAATGCGACCTGACGATTATCCGCTCGGTGCTTTATGTATCCGCTTGAAGGGAACGATACAAGACCTAATAATAACAACAGAAGGCTGTTGGGTATTTAGAAAAGTAACTTGCAGTCATCCGAAGACTCTAAATTCCCGTTACCGAATATACCCAAGAATCCCAGAAAGCAAACTGCGATGACACACACCTGAATCCAAAGTTCACTACTTTTTATATATATTTTAATAAGCTGGTTTGGGCCCATACGCGTCTTTTTTCAATTCCTCCAATGTGCGTATTTTAAAAACTCTTAAGAATGTAAAGCAATATTTCCCTCTTAGAATCCATGCTCAAAATAAAACGCCAGACTAGCATTTGACGTCCTTCCTGATAAGTTTGAGGTTGGTCATCTGCGTGCGCTAATAATCGTATTCGGAGAATGTATCGAGTAGTAAGAACAATTCTTTCTTTATCCACGTCTTTCTTGTCCACGTTTTGTTTTTACGCTGTTTCCCATTATGAACCTATACCAACAAGCCCAACTCGCAGTTCTTCTAAAGAACAATTAGCTCAACACGTGTCATGGTTTCTTTGTCATCAACTGTCCATTGCATCCAATTTTTAATACAATACCAATGAGTGTCTTATTGTGCGAAGAACTGGCTTTGGTGATGTTGTCCTGTAAAGAAAATGACCAATTATGTAGAGTAAAAAACAGATTTCATTTCGTAAGGAAACAGAACATGCGTCCCTAAGGTAATAGGGCAAGTCGTGTTGTGCTGGCGACACATCCTGTGGCAGGTTAACGCCAGATCACCGGAGTAAAAGACGCGAACGGCAGCAACGCATGACTCAGTGCGGGAAAGGTGCGTCATGTAGTGCCGTCAGACTGCCTATCGAAAGCACCAACTCGATGCTGCTCGCTGATTCAACGTGGACAATGTGCGTTTCTTGCAGCTTTAGAATTTGGTTGCAGCTCCATGTTTTAAAAAAAAACCCTTATTCTGTCAACCCTTATTCTGTCTTAATTCACCGAGCCCCTCATTTCCCATTTCTTATTCGCCACGTGCATAGCGAGGGCCTCTGGTCTGGCAGTCTTGGTGCCAGAGGTAGCTTAAGAGGGTTGAATGCAGGTCGACCACTCTCGACCTATCGTAGACACTCGAGACAGCCCGAAGGTGAAAAAGAAGGTCCCCTTCACCCAGAGTAGTCTGAGTGGCACTGGCTGCCGCCCCCAAGTGCAGGAAAAAAATACTTGACATAATACACCCAACAAAGTGGTGGGGAAACAGCCCCGCCAGTAGCATAGTGGTCCCCGCACCAGACCGGTATTCTGGAGGTCATGGGTTCGGATTCCACCTGGCGGGCATTTTTTCACCACTTTCTTTCTAACTAAAAAAAATTCTTCTTGTTTTTTATGACCTACCGCAACCCCCTTTGCTTTCCGATGTTTTCTTGACTGCCAACTCTTATTCTGTCTTAATTCACCGAGCCCCTCATTTCCCATTTCTGATTCGCTACATGCATAGCGAGGGATTCTATTCTGGCATTCTTGGTGCCAAAGGTAGCATAAGAGCGTTCAACGCTGGTCAACAACTCTCAACATATCGTAGACACTCGAGACATGGCCCGGGGGTTAAAAAGAAGGTCCCCTTCACCCCGAGTAGTCCGCTTGGCCCTGGCTACCACTCCCGAGTGCAGGGGGAAAATACTTAACATATTATACCCAAGGACGTAATGGGTAAACAGCCCCGCCAGTAGCATAGTGGTCACCGCACCAGACCGGTATTCTGGAGGTCGTGGGTTCGGATTCCACCCGGCGGGCATTTTTTCACCACTTTCGTTCTGACTCAAAAAAATCTTCATCTGTTTCTATTACCTACCGCCTTCCCCTCTTTGCTTTTCGAGGTTTTTATGACTGCCAACCCTTATTCTGTTTTAATTCATCGAGCCCCCTCTTTCCCATTTCTGATTGGCTACATACATAGCGAGGGCCTCTGTTCTAGCAGTCTGGGTGCCAACGGTAGCTTAAGAGAGTTCAACGCTGGTCGACCATTCTTGACTTGTCGTAGACACTCCAGTCACGGCCTGGGGGTAAAAAAGATCTTCACCCCGAGTAGTCCGCGTGGCGCTGGCTACCACCCCCAAGTGGAGGAAAAATATGCTTAACATAATATACCCAAGAAAGTGGTGAGGAAACAGCCCCACCGGTAGCGTAGTGGTCATCGCACACGACCGATATTCTGGAGGTCGTGGGCTCGGATCCCACCCGGCGGGCATTTTTTCAGCACTTTCTTTTTGACTAAAAAATTCTTCATCTGTTTCTATGACCCACCACAACCTCCCCTTTGCTTTCCGAGGTTTTCTTGACGGCCAACCCTTATTCTGTCTCGATTCACCGAGCGCCTCATTTCCCATTTCTGATTCGCTTCATGCAAAGCGACGGCCTCTCTTACGGCAGTCTTGCTGCCAAAGGTAGGTTAAGAGGGTTCAACGCTGGTCGACCATTCTTGACATGTCGTGGACACTCGAGTCACGGCTCGGGCGTTAAAAAGAAAGTCCCCTTCACCCCGAGTAGTCCGAGTGGCGCTGGCTACACCCCCAAGTGCAGGAAAAAATACTTAACGTAATATAACCAAGAAGGTGGTGGCGAAACAGCCCAGCCGGTAGCGTAGTGGTCATCGCAACAGACCGGTATTCCGGAGGTCGTGGGTTCGGATCCCACCCGGCTGGCATTTCTTCACCACTGTCTTTGTTCCTCAAAAAATTCTTTATCTGTTTCTATGACCTACTGTATTCCCTCCCCCCTTTGCTTTCCGGGGTTATCTTTACTGCCAACCCTTATTCTGTTTATATATATATATATATATATATATATATATATATATATATATATATATATATATAGTTACGCTGTCTACTCACGGTCCACAAGGTCAAGGGTCCCAAGGAATTGACCAACGAATTTAAGGGAATGTGTTGGCAAGGTAGACAAAGACGAGGTTGCTAGCGTTCGCGGCTGCAGTCGGACATACTGAGCTACCCCTTGTTGACTTGGCAATAAACCGTCGTTCCCCGCACGTAACAATTGTGGTAGAGGTGCTGGGTACGCCACGACGGATCCTCAGCACACCCAGGTTCTTCGCCGGAGCCGACGAGTCGCTGGTCTACCACCATCGCTGCCGGAGATGCCCAACGAACCAGCTCAGCGCGTGGCTCCACTGATCACCTTGCAACATCCACGAGAGCTCCGCGAATTCTCTGGCGAATCCGGTGAGGATGTCGACGATTGGCTACGGCATAACGAACGAGTAAGCCGATACAACCGATGGGACGCGACCATGCAGCTCGACCATGTTCCGTTTTCCCTGACTCACACAGCGTTGATTTGGTTTGAAAATAATGAATCAACCGTCACCAGTTGAGATAGCTTTGTAACGGAAATCAGGAAGCGTTTTGGTGACTCCGACGCCAAAAAGAAAAAAGCCGAACAGACCTTGCTACAAAACGCTCAACTCCCGGGGGAAACATGCACGGCATACATTGAAGGTATGCTGCAGCTCTGCCGGATCGTAAATTCGGCGATGTCTGAGGAAGACAAAGTGAGTCACCTTCTTAAAGGCATCGCCGAAGATGTTTACAACTTTCTGATAAGCAAAGATCAGCTGAACACTACGGCCGATCTGATCCAGCACTGCAGGACGTTTGAAGTTTTGAAGATGCGGCGCGTTACGATCAAGTTTGGACGTCTTGCCAATGTCACCACGGTCGCTGCAGTTGATGTTGCCGCGTCAGGCGACCTCGCTGGGATTGTGCGGCGTATCGTGCGAGAAGAACTCGTACGGCACGCAGAATTGACTCAGCGGCCTCATGACGTTCGCGATGGCTGTGCAATGCAAGAAGAGCCCTTGAACGCTTTCCAACCAGGAACACCCGTTTCAACTCAATGACGCTCGCGGATCCCCGGGAGCTGGCACCTCACGTCGACCGGGATAGGAGGAGCCGTAATGAGCACCTCAACCCTCCATACCTAACCCAGTACCCAAGCTATGTCGGACGTCCTAACCTCGAGTACAGAAACGGTCAGACCGAGTATCGGAGAGAACCTCCTGTCTGCTATTTTTGCGGATGCGTTGGCCACATTGCGCGGTATTGCCGCCGCCGCCGCCAAACACCGAGATTGGAACAACGGCCCGTGTTGTCGCGCACTACCTACCCTCGCGATTTTGGGGGCTACGGACATCCGCAGTCAGCACTTTTCCCTAGACAGGAGGCATTCCAGCAATCTCGTCGCAACAACTCTCCGGCCTCTGACAGGAGTGTCACACCCCCGACTCAGCGCCTACGGCGGTCCCCCTCTCCACGACGTCGCTCGCCACCGCCGGGAAACTAGCCGGCGCGGCCGATGGGGGTGAGGTCGCGGGACAGTCTTTTTCGGAAATACCTCTGCCTGTCTTAATGTTAAAGAACAAAGTGGACGTTATAATTGACGGAATTCCCGTAAGCGCTTTGGTGGACACTGGGTCTACGGTTTCGGTTATGAGTTTTAGATTTAAACAGAGTTTACGACGAAAGGTGATGTTTCATTGGGATCAACCTGTTCATTTCGTTGAGTTGGAGGCGAAGTGTTGTGTCCGCTTGGGACTTGTTTAGCAGGAGTGCATCTCGGTGGAAAGGTGTTCAAGACAGAATTCACTGTACTCCCCCATTCCACACACGATGTCATATTGGGTATTGACTTCCTGAAAGAGTGTGGCGCTACTGTTGATTGCGCGAATGGAGAAATTCACCTGCCAGATGATGTTCCTTCACCCCTCATGGACGATTGCACTGATATCGCCGCTCTTTCTGTATTGGAAGACTGTGCCGTACCAGCAATTTCGGCAAGATTTATTGTTACTTCGCCCACAATCCGTTCAAGCACGTTCGAAGCCTTGGTGGAGCCAGTACATGAACGCTGTGCCAAAAAGAACCTACTTGTTTCGCGCTGTGTCGTCTCAGTTGCTGATGGCTGTGCCAGATTGTGGGTGGTGAGCTGCTCGAACGAAACCACCGTGCTTCCCCAGGGCATGAAAATTGCTTCGTACGACGAATATCCCCCAACCGCAATTTCTGCACTGACCGATGCCCCAGTTCATTCTCTGGATCCTTCTCCCCAGGAAGCAAAGTTCATTGGAATGATTGATAAATCTCTCCGCTCTGACGAACGCCGGTCTCTATTGAGGATTCTTTTCCGGTACTCTGCCGTATTTGATTTTTCCCAGACCCGCTCCAAGCTGTCGTTTCCAAAATCCCGGGCGCACCACGTCATAAATACCGGATCAGCACCACCAATTAGGCAGAAACCTTATCGAGTATCACCATCCGACCGCAAAGTTATTAGCGACCAAGTCGGCGAAATGTTGAAGCAAGGCGTGATTCAGGAGTCCTCGAGTCCTTGGGAAGCGCCCGTTATTTTGGTGAAGAAGAAAGACGGCTCCTGGCGGTTTTGCGTTGACTACCGCCGCCTGAATGCTGTCACAAGAAAGGATGTATATCCTCTACCAAGGGTTGACGACGCTGTTGACTGCCTCCACTCAGCTTCTTACTTTTCTTCCGTCGACTTAAGATCCGGATACTGGCAGATTCCTATGCATCCAAGTGACAAAGAAAAGACGGCTTTCGTCGCCCCAGATGGACTATACGAATTTAATGTTATGCCCTTTGGCTTGTGTAATGCGCCTGCCACCTTCGAACGCTTCATGGACACAGTTTTGCGTGGTCTGAAGTGGAACATGTGCATGTGCTATCTGGATGATGTCGTCATTTTCGGTCGCACTTTCGACGAGCATAATTCCCGCCTAGCTGTTGTGCTTGACTGCATACAGAACGCAGGCTTCGTATTGAACTAAAAAAAATGTCGCTTCGGCGAGCGCCAAGCCCTTGTTTTAGGCCTTTTGGTTGACAAGGATGGTGTGCGACCAGACCCGAACAAGACTGAGGCTGTTGCGTCCTTCAAGGAGCCGCAGTCTGCAAAGGATTTAAGAAGTTTTCTTGGCCTCTGCTCGTATTTTCGACGTTTCGTGCCCAGATTTGCTGACATTGCGTCTCCCCTAACGCGCCTGCTTCAAAAAGACGTCCCTTTCATGGTCTTGACTCCTTGCTGATTGTGGTAGCCTGTTTGTAGCTTGTCAAGGATGTGGCGGCCGGTCGCTCCAGCTGTGACGCCTGCTGCACTTCGATGATTTCTTCGAGCGTGTTGTGAATTCCCATCTCAAGCAGTTTTTCGGTGCTTGCCGTGTCGGGAAAACCGAGTGCCGGCTCGTGCGCCTTTTTTAAGAGAATGTCAATCTTTCTCTTCTCGTTCAGATACTACTGGCAATAGGCCGCCACATATGTTACGTGACATATCACGAAGGCTTGTAATGGCCGGACGAAGTTGTCCTCCTTCATACCCCTCTCCTCAAGGTCACTCGTCTGAGCAGCCTGCAGGCGTTCGCCGCCTTGCTCGTCAGACGTTTGACCGTCTCCGTGTTTCTTCCGCTGGCCTCAATCATCATCCCGAGTACCCTTAGCTTGGGTACCGTGGGTATGAAGGTGCCGTCCCCAGTCCGGATCCTGATCTGATCGCACTGTCTTTGTTTGTGGCGTCGTTGCATCCTCGATGGTTGGTACACGAGCAGCCCGGATTTCTTTGGCGAGCCCCTGAGCCCCGCGTCTCGGAGGCATTAGAGTGAAGGACCATAGAGTGAAGGAAGGCCCCTGTTCGCTCTAGAACTTCTGCCATCTATTGAGGACGACGTGATCTAGGGTCTTGCAGACGCCGAACATCAGCGAGATGGGTCTCGTGTTGTCCGGGTCTGGCGGCTATCCCGGTTTTGGAATTAATGTCATTTTCGCTTTCTTCGTGTGGAGGGGAAGCGCGCCCTTCCGCCAGCACTCGTTATAGTATTGCGTTAGGTCTTCGACGGACCGATCGTCGAGGTTTCTGAGGATTCTGTGCGATACCCGATCCGTGCAATGTGCCGACTTGGCGTTGAGGTAGTGCAGCGCCATTCTCACCTCCTCGACGCTGATGTCTCGGTCTAGCTCGTCATTGGTCCCGCCGGTGTACGGGCCGTGTTGCACGGTGGGAGAACTCGGTAGGTGTATGTCTAGTAGCGTCTGCTTGACGGCCTCTTCTCCCTGCGCCTTGGCCGCTTCGTGCAGTGGTTTGGCGAGTCGGTCTCGTTGGTGTGTCTTCGTGTTCGTTTCGTCCAGCAGATGCACAACGCCGTTCCGTTGTGCATCTGTCCATCGATCACGTTGCAGAGTTCATGCCACTGTTGTTTGCATAGCTCTCTGCTGTGCTTTTCGATGGCCCGATTCAGCTGTGCGATCTTCTTGCGGAGCCTTCGGTTGAGGTGTTGATTCTTCCTCCTCGCAAGTAACGAATTCTCGGCCTCGATCATGTGGGCCAGTCTGCTGTCCATATTCTCCACTTCTAGCTCGGTCTTGATTTCTTTGGTCGCCGACGCGACGCTTCCCGTCAGGTCGCGGCACCACTCTTCGATGTTCGTAATTCCTTCTTCGGCGCCTCGTCGCAGTGCCTGGGCCTCTCTGATCTTCCGGAAGTCGTTCTAGTCGATCCACCTGAGCTTTCGCTTTTCGGCGAGACGTGCACCCGGAAGGAGAATCTTCATTTCTATCACCATATGGGCGCTTCTCATGTCGACGCCGGTGTTGTGCCAGCTGGCCGGGTGCGACCCTTAGTTATTGATGAAGGAGAGGTCGGGTGCTGTGTGACGGGACACCGAATTTCCCAGTCTCGTCGGGTGGGCCGGTTCAGTGATGAGAACAAGGTCCATATCTTGCGCGTCTTGGGCCACATTTAGTGTTTATAGCTGTGGTTATAGCCCCAGGCCATGTAGGCGGCGTTGGAGTCCCCTGCAATCAGAAGTCTGTGTCGGTCCGTGGTTTTACAGGCTCTGTGCAGTAGTGCCTTGAGTCGTTGCTGCCTATACGATGGGTTGCTGTATATGTTCATGATGAAGATGCTGTATTTTCGGTTCTTGGTCGGAATCAGCTCTACGATTGTGTGCGAAATTTTGGTACTCTTGTAGTCATGCTCCCCGAAGGGGATTCCTTTCTTGACTAATGTGTAGACGCCCCTGCCCTCCATCGTTGAGTGCGACTTGTACCCGGGTAGGGTCGTGGTTTCTTCCATTGTTTCCTGTAGTAAAATATATTCTGGTGGGTTACAGTAGTGTTTTTTGTGTTGTTGCAGTGCCGCTTTTTTGTTTTTAAAGCCTCGGCAGTTAACTTCCAGATTGTTATCCTTATTTCGTCGGTGGCCATGTCGGTTGCGGGGGGTTGCTCTGCACTTCCTGCGCCTCGGAATACTGCACAAAGATTGGGTGCGTCGTGATAAATTATTGGATATTTCGGAGGGTTTCTTTGATTCCTTGCATTTCTGCCGTGATAGCCTGCATCTCTGACTTGACACCTTGTATCCTCACCTTGATGCCTTGAACCTCCGTCTTGGCGTCTTGGTTTGCGACTCGAAGCACTTTGATGGCTTCGAGGGTTTGGGATTTAAAGGACGATTCGCTTACCGCCCTCCTTTTGGGGCCGGTGTGGTGTTATGCTGGACCTCATCCGGATTGTCTTCATCGTCTTCTTCAGCCGGCATGGGTTGCTCGATCGGTGACGCGGGGGTGTCGTTGGTGCCGACCTTTCGCTTCTTAGTGTTTCTATCTCTTCCGTGAGCTTTTGTATTGCCGCCATCATGTTGGCGTTTTCGGCGCTGAGCTTTTGCATGTTCGTCCTCATGAGGGCGTTCTCTTGCCTGATTATGTAGTCCTGATCGTTCCATTGAGGACGTTGGTGGCTGCCATTCGCTCTAGTAGCAGAACCTTGACTCTTCCTTAATTCGGTTGACTTGGCCTTTTCCGCCCAGGTTACCCTCCGTCGCTGGGAGGGCGTCGCCCGTTGGCGCTTGCGTCTCTCCTCGTTTTGGAGCGTGCGCCTGCCAGTGCCATTGTCACCACCCACTGCGGGTGCACCGGGTGTCGATGCCTTCTTTGAGGGACCTGGTGTGCAGCTGCGTCTCCCTTCCCTTTCTCTTGAGAAGAAGCGGCGCCGCAACCATTATGTTCTTTCGCGGCTTGCCAATCTGCCAAGATTTCTCCCGACTTGGCTTGCGTGTGTCCTTTTCCATTGCCGCCTGCGCACCACGTAAGCAATTTTGTAGCGTGCGCGGCAAGCCTTGTCACCGGTGGTATGGCCTCCTCCGCATGTGCTGCACTTGGGGTTCCACGTGTGTACCTCGGGTGGGTTAGGCGCACCAAATCTTCTGCAGACGCGGGCGTCGGGGTTGAGACACAAGTCCATGCGGTGGCCGACACTGCCGCACTAGTAACACACGTCGGCTTGCTTCCTGTATAGCGTGCACTTTGCCAGTCCGCTTCCGTATCTCACATAGTTGGAGACCTTCTGGCTATAGAAGGCGATCACTTGAGATATAGTGTTGCTAATGCGTTTGCTTCCACCGCGGTCAGCTTGAACTCAATCACTATTACTTCGTTGATGCCTTAAGGAGTGTGAAGCAGAGTATTGTCGCGAATTACGCCCTCCACCATCCCGTGCGGTGCCGTTTCGTATGCGATGACTTCGTGGACTGTGCCACCTACGATGATCTTGCTTATACATGCGTACCTGACCGCATTTTCTCGCGTCGAGGTACTCA
The DNA here is from genome assembly GCF_048455015.1 of Haemaphysalis longicornis. Taxonomy (NCBI): domain Eukaryota; kingdom Metazoa; phylum Arthropoda; class Arachnida; order Ixodida; family Ixodidae; genus Haemaphysalis; species Haemaphysalis longicornis. Next base: position 166,412,404 of record NW_027526385.1, read on the forward strand.
CGATGACAATGTGTTGTTGATATTTGGGGCATATCACGTCCCTCGTTCTCGCGTCCTCTGGAATCCCTGCGTCCTCGTTCATGGCTTCGTATATGGCGGCATGGCCGATCTTGCTTATATGATGCCCCCCCCCCCCCGGGGCCTCAAAACCATCTTGAAATCGTCGCGCGGTAGCGCAGGCATGCAAGCGTCCTTGATTACCTTATCTCGAGCTGCTCCAGGGCGGGTGGCTTCGCTGGGTCTCGGTTGTAGTCGGGCGCCATTGGGCAGCGCCAGGCCGGGTGCTTGAAAGCGTGCATTTCGCGCAGCGGAGATCCTCCAGCTGTTAGCTTCGGTGGCTCGGTCGGGGGTAACATCCTCCCCTTCTAGCTCCACTTGCATTATGGTAGACGTATCGCTCACGTGGATCGACGAGGCCGCCGTCTGTCTGACTGAAGTCGCCGAGGCAGCGGTGGCTCCGGCAGCTAGGCCTGGTGGTTAGGCTTAGCACCTACTCGCCCCACTCACGTTCCAAAGTACAGAACAAAATAAATTCTCACCTCAAACGTAGGTATCCACAGACTCCTGGTGAATTTGCGGATCACTTGAGTAAAGAATAATTGTGGCAAAAGGTGGTGAACAGTGGCATTCTTCGAAAACCTGCGGAGCCGATGTGAAGCACGTCGTCATGGCTCAGCAGCTCGCAGCGCCCCCCCCCCCCTGTGCGCAGTTAAAAATACCAAGAAAATACCCAGCGCACGTGAGCGCGTGCCTCGCAGTGACAGCCTGACCACTTAAAAAGACAAGAACATGCCAACGCCCGTGTGTGCATGCCTCGAGGCTACCACCCAGCGTCTCCGGCGCACCTTTGTCAAGTCAAGCATACTTACACAGGGATGTTGGTCAAGATTGGGCAAAGAGAACTCCATCATTCCGCGTACTCGTGAGAACAATTGTTCGGAAATGAGAGAGACACGTAATAGCGTATGCCCAATGATTGTCACTTCCAAAAAATGAACAAAGCTGGCACTGATATCAAAAATAATGGAGCGTAGTCCGTGGCGGCAGCATGAAAACAAATCGACAGAAATCATGGGCGCAAACTATCGTGATGGTTAGGAAAATTGAGTGCAGCTTCGCTACCTCCAGGTGTTACGCGTTAGTGGGATCTTCCTTGATTTTTATTGGCGTATTTTTATTTCCTATCGCAAAAATCTGTGTTGATTGTGATGGTTACCGAGTTTTATGGCGCAACCACAACGAGAGCAAAAAGCACCAAGAAACGTTAACGTAACTGGTTTGAAGGGGAATACTAAAGCATGTCGGGAATAGTAAAGGTGTAATAAATTAAAAGGCAATGAAGGTGAGGGGTCTATAGGCCCAGTTTGTTATCCTTCAGAATAAGAAATGAGGTGTACACGAGGAATATGTATCCGCTGTGTTACTGAGTGCACCAGTATCAGCGCTTTCATCTGCCACCTGATCTCCGAAGATCCTTCTGACCTGGTACGCAACATACAGTCGCTTCTTTATTGAAAAAATTAACTCATATAAAAATATTTTCATAGGAGAGATTAACAGTAATATTTTTCGACTACTTTCTAGATCATCATACGCGTATGACGATAAATGAATCCGTGCATAGTATAAATTGTGTAAATTGATATTTAACAATATGGCTACCAATAAAAATGCGGTACGCCTCCGTTGTCCAAACGGTGATATTAGCATTCAGGGTCTTACAAACATAAAAATTGGTATCATGCGCGGCACATGACACTATGGAAAGAGTTTTTGGGGCCACAGTGTAAAATTCTATGGTCTGGTATTTCTCCTGGAGGAGCTGGAATTGGTGCAGAATCGCAATTCTTCATATTCTGTTTTTTTTTTCAATTTGGTTAGTAAATTGTCTTCAATCCACGCTCTGAAGGTGGTTGTAAAACAACGCTTTCCACGACACCCAGAGAAATTGCCCATGCGATATCACTTGAATGCACACACGCGGCTCTATAAAGAGGGAAAACAGAGGTTCTACCAGCCGTAATCTGGAATTCGCGGGGGCGGCGTCCGGAACGCAGCAGCACCGTCGGCCATGGCCGGCCTAGAGCGGCAGACGCTGCCGCTGTATCCCGGCTCTTAGTCGGGAGAGAGAAAACGGAGAGGAGCGTCTTTCGAAGGGTGAGACAGCGGAATCTAGCCATCCTGATGTGCTAACTTAGGGCTACAGTAACGCGTGACACAAGCGCAGACACTGAAAATCTTTGGTATGTCAGCTTAGTGATTCCCAATTATACCAATTTAAACTAGTTTAGTAAGTTTGGGAATTACGAGGAAGCTGAGCGAACTTTTATAATCGCATTTTATCAGATCCAGTTGCTCCTTTTGCATTTTGTAATACCTCTTAAAAGACAACCGAATTGGTATTCTCTAAATAAGAAAACTGAGTCCCGTTCGTCGTAAGCAGTGCGCAAAAGGTAGCGTTTCTCTACCGGCCAGATGCCTGTCTGTGGTCTCTACATTTTGTTCTCCCGCTCTGCAAGCCCATCCATAACGTATCTTTGCCGTATGCTCACGTAGTTCCATCGAGTTCCGGTTACCCACAAGATGCTGAAAAAGTTAATCAAACCGTGCGAATAAAGCGTACAATAGGCACGAAGCAACGCCAAAACATGCCCAAAACAACTGTCACTAAAGCAGACGACAAAGCCATCCCACCGACCCGCCCCCGGAGCATGCAGTCGCCTTCGTGCGGGGAACGTGGGTAATAGCGCCCTATCGCCTCGCCATCTACACTGAGCTTCGTGAGTAAAAAGCGCCCTCCCCATCACCAGCTGCATTGGGAACTTCTTGTCCCGCACAGCACGAAACAACCGTTGGCAGGTAGAGGTAGAAAGCGTTCCTTTATATGCACGTTGCATGACACAGGTTGGAGGTGCCATGCTGCTATAAATTCAGGGAAAGATAATTTGAACGTTTTTAAAAAGGATACCTAGTGAAAATCCCCTTCCTCTCTCACTCTCTGTGACACGGGAACAAAAATAGGTGGACGATTTAAAAACAACCGGGATGTGTATGCAAAATAACAAACAGGTTCGAAGGAATATTGATTGATTGATTGATTGATTGATTGATTGATTGATTGATTGATTGATTGATGGCACCGTATAAATTTTGACCACCTGGGAATGTTTAACGTGCGCCGAAATCTCGTACACACGGGCGTTTTTGCTTTTCGCCTCTATCAGAAAATCGGCCACGGCGGCTGGGAATGGAACCCGCAACCTCATGCTTAGTAGAGCAACGTCTTAGCCATTGAGCCACCGCGGGGAGATTACGGAGGCAGATGCGTTCGCTGGTGCACTTGGCACCATTTGGCGGATTATATGTAAAGGCTTTGTACAGTCTGGTAGGGAAAGCGTAACACGTAATTCGTAGCCCCGAGTCTAGCGCTGGGTCAAGCATTTTTAGCGGTGTTTGCGTGGCTGACCCGTACGCCACAGCACCCTAGTCCATCCGGAACCCCACCAAGCCGCTATAAGGACGCTGTAGGGGTTGTTTGTTGACAGCGTAGGACTAGTGCGGGAGGACTTTGAAGATATTGATTGTTTTATTGCATTTATGTTTAAGCTGTTTGATCTAGGGGATGAATGTGAGTTTGCAGTCTACCACAACGACCCGAAAACTGTGCGGCTTTTTCAGGGGAACTGAAACTCCATTGACCGTAATGTCATAATCTGGCTGTATCCGCGCCTCTTGGATAATACAATGCAAGAACCATTTTCTTTATTAAATCCAATGCCATTCTTGTCAGCGTAGCCAACAAGTTTCTTCACACCCAGTTGGACTTCACCTTAATGGATGAGCATGTTTTATGATCAAAAATAATATTGCACATCGTCTCCATAAACTGAATAAGAATTTGTAGGTGGGTTTGCCTTCCCAAGCGAGTTCATCTTGACTAAAACAGTGTGCAGTTGAAAGCTCCACCTTGCCGCACACCATTTTTTGCACGTGAACCGTGAACGTGTACTAAAAAAATGACACCACCTTCCCGCGAGGAAACCCTGAGTTGATGCGAAGCATCTCGGAGGTTCCGAAACGTTCACGAGATTGGGTATCCCAATAACGAAAAATGACAGAACTCAGGACGGCGCAGCGGGACTCAATCGAAGCAGCAACTGAGGTGCAGCGCGCGGTCCGGGTTTATTATATAGAGCAGATGGAGTGGAGAGGAGGAGATAAGAGACAAGGTTAAGTAACGCGGTAAGGATGGGACAAAAGTAGAGACCACACAGGACTACCGCTAGACATCAACTGAATTTTTACTACACGAATCGAAATATATATACAGGAGCGCGCATGCGTGAACATGCTCAAGACACAAAGAAAAATCATGACAGGGTCAAGTGGTTCATTCCGTTACACACGTGGCAAGTTCGCATTCAGATACTCTATTTCTTTTTTTGACAAACTAATAGATGCCGTGCTTACACACTTATCACCGCCTTTCATGATTCGCCACGCTTCAAACAATGCACGGCTGGCTTGGTCCTTAAAACAACACAAAATTTGTGTCTTCTGGTAAAGTGGAACACATTGTTGAACGCACCGGCAGCGGCGGCAATGGTCAGCTACATGGCCCCCCGCAGCGAGCGCTTGAACAGCTGTATCGTGCTCCGGGAGCCTGTCGTTAATGCACCTACAAGTCTGCCCGATATAGCATTTTCCACAGAATAGAGGCACTTCGTACACAACACCTTGTGTGCAACCCACAAACTGCGTCGCATGCCTCTTAGCACAGCGGTTGCCCTTTTTCTCGCCATTCACCGCGGAGCACATTCGTGATAGTTTATCGGGGGTGGAGAACACAACGTCGGCACCACATTTTCCCGCCGATAGTGTTTGTCGCCGACAGTGTTCAGCACCGAGTTGCACGTTTGAAAAATGCCGGCTTCCCTCGGGAAGTAATAGCATCAGTGGTGATGTCAAGTCAGGGGCACGACGACAAGGGCGAGATGAACCTCGCAACGCAAAGATGCCTGTGATAGTCCCCTACGTGCACAATTTCTCCCACCGCCTTAAAAAGGTTGCGGGGAAATGTGGTGCCGACGTTGTGTTCTCCGCCCCCGATAAACTAGCACGAATGTGCTCCGCGGTGAATGGCGAGAAAAAGGGCAACCGCTGTGCTAAGAGGCATGCGACGCAGTTTGTTGGTTGCAAACAAGGTGTTGTGTACGAAGTGCCTTATCCTGTGGAAAATGCTATATCGGGCAGACTGGTACGTGCATTAACGACAGGCTCCGGGAGCACCGTGCAGCTGTTCAAGCGCTCGCTGCGGGGGCCCATTGAACAATGTGTTCTACTTTACGAGAAGACACATATTTTGCGTTGTTTTAAGGACCAAGCCAGCCGTGAATTGTTTGAAGCGTGGCGAATCATGAAAGGCGGTGATAAGTGTGTAAGCACGGCATCTATTAGTTTGTCAAAAAAAGAAATAGAGTATCTGAATGCGAACTTGCCACGTGTGTAACGGAATGCACCACTTGACCCTGTCATGATTTTTCTCTGTGTCTTGAGCATGTTCACGCATGCGCGCTCCTGTATATATATTTCGATACGTGTAGTAAAAATTCAGTTGATGTCTAGCGGTAGTCCTGTGTGGTCTCTACTTTTGTCCCGTTCTTACCGCGCTACTTAACCATGTTTCACAGTTCGAACCAACTAGCCCACATTTACGCATTGACGAGATAAGAGAGGAGACGCGCATGCGCGCTTATCGCGCAGCTGCGGTGATGAGTACATCGCGCGCTATCGCACAGCTGGCGTGGAGAGACGGAACGGCGGAGAAGCGCGCGCGCTATCGCACAGCTTGTGGAGAGGGGGAGAGGTGCGGACGGACGACGGACGGACGACGGACGACAGAGCCGAGAGCAAAGATGCTTTGTATCTAAAACACACCGCACACTCATTCAACAACGTCTCGCACTAAAACGCTTCCTGCTTCAGAGACACGGAACTTTTGCAGGAAAGCTGCACACCTTTAACCCTAATGGTTTTATCTCCATGAGCAAAAACGCCAACGCGCCAAGAACACACCTATAGACTGCATGTTTCGCCCCTCCGCTAGTTTCACGTTAGTGGAGATGGCCCGTGAACTTTTTTTTTGCTGCCCTTTCTGCCATGAAGTCTTTGTTGCAATCACTAACTCTTACTACTGTAGGCTGGCAATGAAGTTTCGGCGGTTCGCCCAACACAAAGCTCTGCTTACGTCTAAAATTTTTTATAATTTTACGACTTCGAGATAACGAGGTATTACTATGCAAAGGTGTTCGCTACACCACAAATGAATGATGGCTTCATCACAGAAAAGTGAACAAAGTTCTCTAAATGTTCGTTTTTTATGGCAGTGCTCTGCGTGGCGTATACGATGAGCCGTGGCGATTTTCGGACATACAACCTTATGTGTATGTGGTGCGTGTTCCTGGCAGGCCAGTTCGTGAAAATGCGGGCTTCGTTCAAGCATTTTGCAACTCTTTTGGTGTGCTGGCGACCAGCTAGTATTGTTTTTTTCTCGCCGTACACATGAGTTGCTCAGTAGGTTTCACAAAAGGGTTGGCACAGAATGATCCTAGCATACGAGTGTATTTATTAAGAACGTGCAGGCACGGTATGCTGATAATATATTTTCAGGCGTAATGGCCTCAGTGCATATTTTCGCATTTTTGCATGCATTCGCGTTTCTAAAAAAAAAGCATGCTTTTCAAGAAGGCTGTGTATTGAATGCCGTAGAAAGTACTATAAGCACTCCACTTTATCGACGTGCAGAAGGTATTTGTAAAAAAAATGCTGCATCTTGGACTACAGTGCTCTCCCTAACGTAGCGTATCGCAGCCTAAAGTACCATACCCATACTCTAAAGAACAGAAAGGAATTATTTAAACGACCCACATACCCATACTCTAAAGAACAGAAAGGAATTATTTAAACGACCCAAAACTAGGTTATGTAAAAATTGTAATTGAACATGCAAATGAAAAAAATTCAGAGCCTCCCATGCTGTCAAAAGGGATGTTCAGCGATGCTGGCGCTCTCGTTGGAGTTGCTATGTTGGGCCGAAACTATATTAGTGATCAGCTTCGTCGATTTATAAGGACTGTGGCCGGATTTCTACGTCACAGAGAAAGTACCCACCATTATAGGATGCAGGCAATCCGTCTCTCGTTCCCCGCACAGAGGTGCCCGCACAAAAACGCGGCATGGCGTAATGTCAGGAAGAGAGAGACGCAACGCGTGACGAAGAGTATACGCAACTCTCTGAAGAGGCGCCGGCGGTAGCATGGGGCATAAGGTGGGATTGCAAAAGTACTGCAACCGTGGAGGGCCACGCTTTACTGTGCAATAACCAACGTGTAAAATCCAACTTACAAATGCCACGCTTATATCTATCTCCCCAATGTCGGCTTCACCTATAAACACAGGAGCGTTGCTGGGAATACATTTGCTTGAGAGGTAAAGTAGGGCGTTGCAAATTAAAACATGGAAGCTCTACTTTTATGGGAGAAGCTCCTAAAGCCATGGGTCTGTCCATCCCTTGTGTCTCGTGGTACGTGACCGCCGCATGCTATCGGAGATGTCGCAACGTGGGCCGCGTTGCACGCGCAAGAACCGGCTGCAAGCGGCAGCGCAAACTCGGCACCGGGAGCGCGAGCTTGTCTGTGTTCGCCAACGGAGGCGCGAGCGCACGTGCCCTGCGAGGGGGAGATCACGCAAGAGATCACGCCACGAACGCAGGCAGTCGTTCTCGGAGATCGAACGAGACGCAAGGACCTTTGCTCGTTTCCTCTCGTCTTGTTCGGGCACAAGTTCGCTCTAAATAAAACTTATTTCTTCAAATACGCACTCAGATGTATCCATATGAACCCTACCACGATCTGAGGAACGTGTACAGACTTAGTGTTTGCAAACTTCCCATTGCAGCCAGTACAATAATCTCTCTCGCTTCATTTCACAGATCATATAGCCGTCGTAATGAAGGGACCTCGCAATCCAGTCATGACAACCACGAAATGAAAAGAACAAACGAAGAAACAAAACAACAAACGAAGAAGAACAAAATAAAAGAACAAAATAAAAGTTGATTTGTACAATGTACGCACACAGTCTTACGTCTTACTTAATGATGTAATGGGCGAACTTTCACGGGAGAGTTACGGTTACCGATGATCTCCCCCTCTCGAGCTTCGCTCCACTTATCATAATTCATTCCGTGGATATGGCGTAATTTTTTTTCTGATGAATCTTTCACCTGCGCTAAAATTTTTGGTCTACGGTTTGTCAGTTGCCGGAGGTGATCCACTTCATCCTAACCGCGGCTTCGCCGTAAAAAAAGCCGCCAACGCTGGCTTTGAACCTCCGAGATCAGAATCCGTAATCTCACACAGAACCACTGCACCACAACAAGAGACCCTCTCTGATCTGCCGGCGTAGCCGTAAATATTAGAATGTCGTCAGACCGAACTATAGCCGTGGCTGTACTAGACCGCCGTCAGACGACACTCTCGACACTGCGTTGTGAGAAATCGATTTCTACAGCCATTTAGACGTGGCCGCATTGGGGGCGCTGCATCATAGGTGTGACGCGTTCGACTCTGTCGGGTGGTTTTTGAACTTTCGCTCCAGATTTCGTATGTACGGCTAGCAGAGACAAGTGTGCCACGGCTGGTTTTTGAACGTAGGCATTTCGCTGCAGGGGGTGCCACAGAGGCTAAAGTTGTTTAATCTGATTCCGCGTTTATTGACTAAATGCCGAAGAAGGCTCGAGCTTTTTGTCTTTGTCTCATACATGGCGCCAACGCTTTTGTACGAAACGTGCGGTGATATTTCTTGCAATTTTGTAGACCACTAAATACTCTTGCCATTCTCCACCTTCACTTTTTGAGTGGGCCCGCGCATCTGAGGACACGCGATCTGGTGCGCATACATACAATATCACCTCCGCGTAGATGAACAACCCTGCCGCTCTTAAACTCTTCTCGGTACAGCCTCACCTGCTCACATCAAGACTACACAGGAAACCAATGGACAGTGACGGCATTCACAAGGGGTATTGGAGGCCCAGGGCCCGGCATCACTCGTCAGTGGAAAGTGCGGCAGCAACTCCGGCACGATGTCCATAACCTTCTATTTTGTTTGCCGGTATGTTACTACCGAAATGCTCGGTTTGATATCCCACTTCAAATTCTGCTTACTTGCCAATTTCTTTTGTTGAGTTCGACCGCTTCATTGTGCGCCCGTCGCTTTTGCTAAGCGGAGATATTGATCAAAACCCAGGACCGCCAAAGCTCAACTCATCCTTAAGTTTGCAAAGTACGGGGTAAAGTAGCTCTGCCCCGAACAATCGCTCTCAAACAGATTCAGGCTCCACTCAGGAAATCGCTGCTGGAACAATTTCGTTTTTATTTTTACGGTTATTCTACGGCAACATTTCTGCTGCAACAAACACTTCTGGGATATTTAAAAATGCCGAAACATTTGGCTGATCCCGTCGCCTGAATAAAAAAATTTTAGGTGTTGGTTCTCTCGCAATTTGACAAATTGGAACCCCTCGTGACTGTGATTGAATCGTCCAATCTTGTTTTGGAAAATTGTGTGCTACAGGATCACCTGGGCTCCAAAATCGACAACCCATTTCAGTCGTTGTGACCGTGCTGATTTTGCAAAACGACGATCCAAAATACGGTCGGCGCGTAACAATTGTATTTTTTATGGTTTCACCGAACAGTCCAACAGTCCCACAGTACGGTTTCACCGAACAGTCCTTTGATGTCCTAGCCAATGTTTCTCGACTATTCACTTGTATACTTAACATTGGCTGTCCCCAGAGAGATCGTTGACATCGCATTGTAAGGATAAATCAAGGCCATCATCGATCCGTGATACTGAAGCTATTCACCTAAGCGGCACATTTGCAAACCTGAAGAACGCGTTTAAAGTAACGGATTAGGATTGGATGTAGCAGAAGATTTTGCCATGGTATTTTTCATTCGTAAAAACCTACGGAATGCATTCACCTGCTTTAAAAATAACGGCTCTACCATGAAGTTGAGATTTCACCACATATTCGTTGATGATGTTCGGTATGATTGGAATAAATGTTCCAGTTGTATGAACCAACGGCGAGACGTTACGCCTGTGCAGCGGGATACTACTGCTACGGCTGCTACTTTAGCGCCTCGTGACGATGTTCCGCCATCATCTACGCCCGTCCAGCCGTCTGAATGACCGAAATAATGTTCAGGAGTTAACGTTAATGCATGAAGTATCGCTTAAAACGTTCGTGGGTTCCTTTGGCCTGTTTATTCGTACGTGCATCATAAAATTTGTATACCTAATACCTGGTAAATAGGGGACATACATGTTTCCGAGTTTACCCCTCCTGCCTACGTTTCTGTTGGATGGAACCAGATACATGGGAGAGCGGGACGTGTCGGTTCGCTATTCCAAGCAGATGTGAAGTTTTCAGTGTTGCCTGCACCTATTCAGAAAGAGTCACGTTTGTGCAAACTGTATATCTTGAGTGCTGTGTTTTATCGACCTCCTGGATCTTCAGTAGAGTTATTGCAGAAATGTGTGCAAAACATTTATGGCCACAATATCTTTTCTTCTAAAGTCATTTTCACAGGTGGTTTTAATGAATCGTGTGTTAACCGGGAAATTAAAAACTTTGCTTTGTACTTTGACCTTACTGAAATTGTCCACGCTGGTACTAGGGGGCTTGGTATTTCTCAGCTCTACCATAAAGAAAACAGGTAAGGAATCTGGAATTATTTAGGGTATTTTGGAACACGAGGCAGTTATTGTTCTTTTGCAGTCGTGAGTTTCAAAATCACGCTTTACACTGAGAACATTCCCGGACATTAGCAATGCTGATGATGTTTCGATCAGTTACTCCTTCTCAGGTGGTATCTACGAATTCAGTGAGCTCGGCGCAATGAATGACGTCAATCACGGGTTGATAATTTTGACCAGAATGAAAAAGTGGCATAGCCGCTTCCTTCCTCCTAAAACAAAGTACAAGCTCTAGAAAAATTGCATAGGCGCTTCGTTCCTCTTAAAACAAAGAACAAACTCTAGAATCCATTGCACTGCACCCTAGGTTTTGCATCTGTCTCGTCGTGTTTCTCGATCAAGGCGGAAAAGGTACCGAATGATCCATAAAGCATCTCTGGTTTTCACAAAGCAGACGAAGACATTCGGGTAAACTCTAGCGAACCGAAAGATTTATTTTTCGGCGTAGTATTGAATGACTTAGTGTCAACCAAGCGTCGTGAATTTTGAAGTTCAGTCGGGCCACGCGACTAGTTCTCAACATCAATCAGTGTGGGTAGTGAAACTACAAAGTTTCCAGGAAGTATAGCCACTGGTTCCAACGCTTATTTTACTGCGATGTTACTGCGGTGTCCCTCTTTGTTGTGTCGCTTATCGAATTCGCCACTTCTCGAATATGCCTCTACAGCCTGGAGTTCTTCAGACTTGATGTTCATTTCTGCTGCACAGAATAAGTTGTCTGTGGTGCACAAACCATTAGGTAGTCTAGGATTCGACGGAAGTCCATCTGATCGCGTTGGGAGCCCATAAACAAGCTTTTTATGGAAATGCACAATTTTGACGGCACAATTTTGACGGAAGTCCATCTGATCGCGTTGGGAGCCCATAAACAAGCTTTTTATGGAAATGCACAATTTTGACGGTTCAGATTCTATATGGGATCCTTGTTGACAGTGAGGCGAGCAAAGTTGCGTCGGTGTTTTTATGTTTACAAGATGTGTCGTGGTGACCGAGCGTAGATAGCGGGATATTTTCTCTCCGTCCTGTTGATCAGTATCTCGTGTCTTTCGTATCACTAGAGATTTCACGAGGACCCCGGTTGTCGCGTTGGTTTCTTGCGATACGATTGCGGCACTGTCCCATTGATTTTGCAGTTATGTGCTGCCATGTGCTCGGCAAGCCCTTTGCCCGTCGTTTCTTTTTGTTCCAACCAATCAAGGTGCGGCTTCTTCAGTCGTCTCAGGAACGTTCCAGCTTCCCCGACATACACGCAGTCTCAGTCACAACCAGATATCTTTCAAATAAACGACGCCTGCGTATTTTACAGCGGAGATGTTTCAAGGCCAGCCTTCTCGTCTTTCCGGTGGTGTCACGCAGGGACAGGTTGCCAAACCCGCAGTTTAACCGGGGTGCATGGACCAACCAGAGCGGGCGCAGGGACAGGAGAGGGGGTATCACCGGCGTGCGTCCTTTCGCTCCATGCACTGTGCCCTAGCGACGGCGAGCGTGGGCTCACCAGATAAAGGCAGCGCGGATGACGCCAAATTACGACTTTTGAGTGCAGGAAGCAAAGCCAAGCGAACCTGATCTTGAAGAAATACTGACATTGCCTGCTTGCACGAATTTATCAACACACGGAGTTTTGCTCTATGTGTTTGTTTTGTTCACTTTGCTAGCGCCCAGCTCCGTCGACCACCTTCATGGAGTGGAAGGGCACTGCATATTATTTATGAACTTCTCATTTGCATTTATTAGCTTGCCTCAAAGTTTTGCCTATGACATGTGGGCGATCCGCAAGACATATTTCGAAAACACCCCCGAAAGGTCCTCGCTGACGCCGGTGGCATGGTGATTTAAAGCCCGGGAGAAGAACTTTCGGCTTGGCGCAGAATCAGCGCCAAATAAAATTCAGCGCTCAATTGTCCCAGTGAAATTCTTTGGACATCATTCTGAGAAAACTCTTCTTGCATAGCTTTTAGTTCTGTCGCTGATAGTCATCGTCGCTTGGCGCCGGCTACCAGAGAGGCAACCACAGACATCTTGTGGGCAATGGGGTTCTCACGCGGAGAAGTTTGGGTAGTGGCATGTATGGACTTCCTTGCTGTGCAAAGAAAAACAGAGTTCGTTATCTGTACACCTAACAACCAAAGTCAAGAATCGCAGGTTCGGGTATCTTCTTGTTGAACACTGTATTCAATACTTATATTCCAAGGAATTGAAGCACCGCAGGAATCTAGTGGCAACGTTTTACGCATAACACCAAAGCAATCCTCCACGTGAGGATCACAACATTCCGGGCTGCGGGGAACACATCCAGAGCTTTTGATTCTATTGTCTCCATCACAACGTTAGCGGTAGTTACGATATCGATGCTCTCATCCCCGTCACGTGGGCATGCTTATAAAATTTAAGGCGTTACGTGAGATATGTGTTGCGCAAACGAAAATGGAGCAGGTTCCAACAATTTGGGGCAATTAAGAAGGTTCCACCGGCCATCCTGGTGTTGTGGTTGAAAGACTACCGGCATGTGGTCACAGCAAAATCGACAGCGACGGTGGTATATACAGAAAACGTCAAAGGACACCATAGCCTTGTCAGGGCCCAAGTTTACCATGTCGCAATCTGAGCAGAGATCCGTTCTGAAAGTGCCTCGAAGTTCCACGTGCTACGGCACTCAACCCCTGGTACAGGTATCGCGAGAGATACAAGAGTGGAGACTTTCTGAAGTGCACCAGGGTGCGAAAAAGAGAAAGCTGCTTGTGTATCTTTGCTGGGTCGTTAATGGCATAGGGCTGAAGGAGGACGGGCTAGTGAACACGAAAGGTAAGCTCCCAAAAGAAAAACACCCGGGTGTAGTTTACGTGATCGCCTGTGGCACACTGAGACCACGTGACGTGGGAGAAACTGGAAAATTCCTGAGACACCTCAAGGGACACGCGCTTCACGTAAACCAAAAAGAACGTCGCCGCCAATGCACTTATCGAACATGTAATCACAAAATTCCCTGATACAGTGCCGCAATAGTACCACATTCTCATAAACAGGAACGCCTAGCCCGGAGCACTTCTTTTATTACACGTCCCGAACTTGGCCATTCTCACCTAAACGTGGCTTCAAAACGCATTACCAAACGACAATCTGGTACTTCCAGGTTAAAAATATTTCTGAGGGAACGGGCGAGAAGCTGCGATGGTGTGGTAGTAATATTGATGACGAAATCTTTAGGACTCCAACGGAAGCCACCATTCTCACGCAATCAGCTGACACTAGAAGCTTCTGCTTTAGGGTGCGATTCATTGTAAGTGCTGTGTTCAGACAATTCTATTGGGGTTCTGATTTTCTTTTCAATAGTCGATTCCGTATGACCTCTTTTAGTAAAAATAAACCCTTAGCTTAGGGAATTTTATTTTCCCTAGCTTTGAAGGTGAACGCTTGCGAACAAGACCTTTTTCTACCATACTGATGACACTGTTGACATAATGCTTTCCCACAACCTTGGAAAAGTTCTTCAGTAACCAATTCGTGTTTATGGAAGTTGCTGTTCTTTATGTGAACTTTTTTTTCCTAATAAACGTTTGTAAATTATGATGTGTTATTTCAACTTCGAGGTTCAAATAACACATCAAAGAGGTTCAAATAACACATCCAGGTACGTGCCTGGGGGCTCCTCGGGGCCCGTATCTCCCCCAGGCTTACATCGCTTCTCGCGTGAGGCTTATACTGATGCGATATTGAAAGTGCGTATTATCTTGGCGTAAAATCCACTCACTCTGATAAACCACTTAAAGAGACATTTCTCGTGACTTGGTGGTGTTCTTTACAAACATTTTGTATAGGTGAATGGCCTTTCCCGCCTGCAAAGCCGTAATAAGTGACAGCTCATGTGGGGCACCTCAGGACACCATAGAACGCTAGTTGAACCCTCTCCCCACCCAGGAAATACGGCACATGCTCGTTAACTTTAACCGTCAAGGGAAAGCCACATAAGTTCGAAATAATAAAAGGTTGAACTAATGAAAGTGAGCAAGAACAAAAGTCATCTGTGGTTTGGAAGCAAATCACTTTGAAATGTCGACAATATCCCAGGCAGCACAGTACTGTTCGGCCTAAAACAGGCCGGTGTACTTTGGCCGGTGATTTTGTGTCCGGCCGTTTTCCGGCAGCAATGTTCGGCCCATGTCCAAATGTGGGCCTTTTGGCCGTATACGGCCGTACTCCCATGGCTGTAAACGGCCAGTGTCCGTCGGCCAGTCGATCGGCTTACGGTCATACGGCCAGATTCCAGCCGTAGGGCTCCGGCCATTCCAAAGCCACCCGTGTACGGCCGAAGTACGGCCACCGGAGGACAGCCGAGATGCAGTCGTCGGACTCCAGCCGGACTAAAGCTACCGGAAATACGGCCGTGCTATGGGCATTGGACTTCAGCCACAGTACGTTAACTGTACTGAGGCCGGTCACTGCATGTCGCGCAAGCAGATGACTCATTCGCGCAGTGCAGCACAAACCCAGCATTTTGGGTCCAATGCAGCCACATCAAAGTGAGCTCGCGCGCAACCACTAGCCGTCAAGCTTTCAGCACAGCCTTGCTTAATTACCAGCCTCAGTTGACAGCAAAATTCATTTATTAAACAGTGCTCACAAATTGTCGTTCCTTTAATTGCTGTGCCTCTTTTACTGGCGAGCAGAGAAAATATTGAGTTCTTTGTAGAGCTTGAATAGATGTATTGTCCAGGTCCTGATATCCTCTGTGGGGCGGCTTACCTGTAATAAACGGGGAAAGAGGAGGCGGAGGCGGCGGAGGGCGCATACTTTAGTGGGTTGAATTTCATTTTAGGGCAATATTCCGGAACACTTTCATGCTATGACTACATAAACTATTTTTATAACAGTTGCTTGACCAATTTTGATGTATATAAAACCGGCGTGAATGCCTTTACGAAGCGTTTTGGTTCTCAACAAAACACTCAGGAGCATTTAATATAACTCCTTCACAAAAAACTATGTCCAGTTTTTGCCCATTTTTCTTGCAAAGACATTTTCTACTCGATCAACTTTATTGATAATCTTGCGCAATGCTGATCCGAAGAAGGAGCGAACAGGTACTTTCATTTTCAATCTATTTTAATGTTCTTTTCATTAGTATACGTCCACACCACTTAATAGTCCGAAAAAACTTAATTTTCTTCTAATGTCATACTACGTTCAAAAAATTCTAGACGCGTTGCGAATGACGCCCTGCTTCAGGTGGCTGCAGTTGTATCCCTCTGTGTTCACGCAAGGAAAGGCGTAAAATTAGAGTTGCATAATTTGTTTCAAACCAATAACATAGAAATGGTAGCATGCGTAGAGGATACCTTGCATACTGCAACGAATAGGGCGATAAATATTTTATTGGTCAAGGTTGAATGCGTATGGTTCTCAACCCGACGGAGGCAAACTTGCGCTTCTGGAAGTTTGTTTGTTTATTTATTTATTTTTATTTATTTATTTATTTATTTATTTGTTTGTTTATTTATTTATTTTTATTCATTTATTTATTCATTGTTATATTTATTAATTTATTATTTCATTTCTTTGATGCCTGCTTGCCTTTGCATGCATTACAGAAGGAAGATACATAACACTAAGCATTAAATATGAGACAAAATAACAAAATAAATCTACAAAGCGCGTTGAAAATCTTCAATATAAAATATTAATGCAATCATACGTGGAAGATAATTACACTGCAGTATTGATGTAAAATAAAATGAATCGTGCAAGGCGTCACCTTTAAAGGAAAGTTAATAATTGGCTTAAAGCTAGCGGTCCCACTTTGCGATATGTAGAATGGCACGTGGATATACTTCTCCCCTTCTACTCCAGTTTTCGAATGATAGATATTACGAAAAAAGTTCAACCTGTGGTTTCGTCTGTGATCTTTCACGTCCTGCCATTTCAGTTTACGTTTACTTTCTCTCATGCTATGTTGAGCGTGCCAATTACCTAATACGAATCGCACTGACATATTCTGTATGTTTTCGAGCGTATCAACCAGCTCTTTGGTGTAGGGATCCACGAAAACACATGCGTGCTCCAAGATTGAGCGCACATGAGTGTAATACGGTTGTTCTTTTCAGTTAGATGGAGGTTCACTGAAATTTCGTCTCAGAAAGCCAAAAACATATGCAGCCGTAACTTTTATAGTTTGGACCTGCCTATTTAACCTCTAACCACTCGCTAAAAAAACTCCTAGGTATTTATATTCCTCGGCCGTTGTCACAGCAGCATAATTTACGGTATACGTATTCAATTGGAATGAAGGTTTTCTTGTGAAGGTGCCGTTAACACACTGTTTAACATCCAAAAACTTTTCTTGATCAGCACACCAGGATGTTATTAAATTCGAATAAAGCTGCAAGTATACGGAATCACGTTCATTCGCTATAGTACGGTAAACTACACAGTACTTTTGAACAAAGTTACAGGGCCAATAGTAATAACAATGCAAAAACCGATTCATTCAGTTCATAGGATAAAATGCACTACGCAGAAGGTGATATGGAACACCCTCATTTGCTTTTTTGCAGTCCAAGAATATACAGTCAACCACTTTAAGCTTATCTATTGCAAGAGCCAAATCGTGTGTGAACTCAACAATCTGCGTTGAGCAAGAAAATCCTGACAAAATCCGTGTTTGCTAGGATGCTGGCGATTATGTTTAACCAAATGAGTCATATACCCGACGCGGTGGCTCAGTGGCTAAGCCGTTGCGCTGCTGAGCACGAGGTAGCGGGTTCGATTCCCGGCCGAGGCGGCCGCTTTTCTGATGGAGAAGAAAAGCAAAAACACCCGTGTGTACGAGATTTCGGCGCACGATAAAGATCCCCAGGTGGTCAAAATTAATCCGGAGCCCTCCACTACGGCGCGCCTCATCGCCTGCATTGCGTCGGCGCGTTAAACCCCACAATCAATCAATCAATCAATCAAATGAGTCATATCCCAAGAGTAGCTAAGCTCACCTTCAAACATCGGAACTAAATTAACAGCTAGGCTCTGTTGTTATCGCAAATTTGAAATAATTTTTTTTCTAAATAGGCATTCGTAAATTCCCATGAAGTAACACAGTGCAGGGCATGAAGTTGATCCTACCAATGCACGAGCTAGTCTCTTCTACGTTTATCACCAACAATATAGTGCAACATTGCTTGTCGCAGTTTAATTGTAAGCAGAATAACTTGCGCTTTTGCTCGCACTTGCCTTTCTTTGGTGGGGAGTCCTTGACATGGTGGTGGTTTAGCTCCTGCGTGGTGGCCGCTTGCTCGACGCCCTTGAAGGCCAGTTATTTTGGTGTACCATCTCCATCTCGGATCGGACATCTCTGCCGGGTCGATGTCTCCAATGCTCTCCATTTCTTGGGGGGGCGAATAGCCTCGAGCTGATGCGTCGACGAAGCCGGCGGCAGAGGCGTGGTAGCGGCGATGACAGGCGAGGTTTAGCTCACCCGCCGGTGTGGCACAGTCTTCTTGTTGCAATAAATGACATTTCGATGGCCTAAAAGGTTCCCTGCTAAGGTCCAGTGAGTCTTTGCACCTGGCCCGTTCACCGAGAACACTCATTACTGTTTTACAAACGATGTTCGTTCATTTAAAACGTAGAAACACGGAGCGGATGAAAAACGCGTCCCCGTCGTTCGGCTCCCTAACGGCTTTTTCTCCCCCCAGGAGAAAACCGGTCGGTCTCCTTGCAAAGATGTCTGTGCATGAATTCTCGGCGTCGAGGCGCGTGCCGTTATTCGGCTGTATGCCGTTTGCCGAAAAAATGACGTATAACCAGATACCTTACGTAGGCCGGTATCCTCTTGAACACCGGTTGCCAAATATTCTGTGGCCATTCGCTTGCCGTAATTCGGCCGAGGACAGCTAACCGAATAAAAAACGTATATTCTGGGGCCGTACGTCGGCCGGTATCCTTCATAACACTGGTTGCCCGAAGAAAACGAATATTCTACCACCGGACGCGCGGTTCACCGTTGAAACAACGAATGCATGGCAGCCACGCTCCGGCTGGTCTCCTTTCGAACACCAACTGCCGCAAGAATACGCATATTCTGTGGCCGGTCGCTTGCCGGGCTTCGGTCGATTACCGCTTCCCAAAGAAAAAACGGATGCCCTAAGGCCGTACTTCGGCCGTTGTCTTTCTTAACATCGGCAGCCGTAAGAGAACTGAATATCTGGCAGCCGGTTAGCTGCCATTGTGCGTCCGGACACGGGCGGACGGAAAAATACCGAAGTGCTGGTTGCCAAATTTCGGCCGTTCAACGCATGATCAGTGGCTGCCAGAACCTGGATGCTGGCCGGACATGCCAGAAAGCGGCCATAGACGGGCCGGTCTTGGGGCACACTTTCTGTGGCGCCTGGGATATTGGTTAAGAAAGTACGTTAACAGTGCGGGCATCAGAATGGCTCAGTTACGGCTGCGTAGCTTGAGTGGGGAAGCACTTCAACTTTTATCAAGCGAACGGGGATAGGAAGGGCAGCAATACAGGAAAAAAGCGCAAATCGTCCTCTGTGATTAAAGTTTGAGTGTCATTCCAAGCTATGAAAAGATTGGGATTGTATTCGACATTGGTCCTTTAAACAACAGCCAGCTCTTGTTTCTCTTCCTAGCAAATTTACCATAACGCCTCCAGCTTTTCGTTCTTGAGTGGAGCCTCCTTTTCGCCTTCGCAACGGCCGAATAGCCAGGCAGCATCCTATCCGGTCATGGTTTTTGAGCGGACGGCCGTACCGGTTCTGTCTCGTCTTCGTCGTCGCTGGCAGCGACAGGTCTGTTCGCGCACCACACACCACTGCACGCGCACTCACATCGACATATTCCACAGACAATACGTCTTCCGAATGTCCGACGTGGCGGTTTCAGATTGGTTGACCTGATTTTTCTTTTGTTTGTCGCTCCGTCTTCTCGGAGACGACGCAGCCTCCTGCGTGGTCGGCGCGTCCCTTTCTCTTTGTATTCAGGCTCCAGGCCGCCGCATCCGTGACGCGCAGTTCAACTAATCCGCTGGGAAAATACTCGCGTAGGAATGAACGGAATTTGTTATACATTAGCTTTTATGGATCCTGGCACAACGAGCTCTTGCAGTTTTAATTATCCATAAATGTGAATTGAAGTTCGAATTAGCTACCTGTCACTGTAAACGCTTTCTTTGAAAACAGTTTATCGGTCGCCTATCCCGTCGAGTGGCTACATGCGAAGGACATCTAGTGTATCATTATCACCATCATTGTAAACATTACAGCACGTGTATAATGTTGGCTTTGCGGCAAGGAGTTTCGCCAAACGCCCCCATAGATGGCGCAAGTCAGCCCATCCAAGCTATGTTTAGAAAGCGCCGCAACGGGCTGATAGGTCACATGAACGTAAACGTGATTATTCGGGCTTCTTTTTTGTATCACGAAATCGATGTATGGCCTACACAATGGGTTCATGTAGAAGGCTCCTACAAGATCCCCGGTCGTTTCATATCTGTATTTAAAGGGTATATCGGTATTACCGCAAAGACGGGGGCACCCACACGCATCGCAATGTGCGGGCAAAATTACATATATTCTTTTTTTGTCCCCGAGTGCTCTTTTAGCCGTATGATCACACGGAACCCCGTCTGCCCCACGTAAACGTTTCCACAACACGGTTGTCTGCAGTACATGGCACACATGCTAATCACGCCAAAGCCCGAGTAGGTTTGACACCACTCTTCTTAAGGCTTCCCCCTTAGCGGTATTTGTTTTTAGACAAGACCCACAGCCTGCATACTTTATATTGGTTGAGAAGAGGACCTGCACACCGTAGCGAAATATTTTATTTGCGATCGACGTGATTCACGTAGGAGCAAAGCTTTTGCATGAAACTGAGGTATTCGCGTTCGGTCCAGGGTCGTACAAGTTATCCGCGTCATTTTTTTTGCTTAAGTTGCAGTTAGAATGAAAGAAATGCTTGAGAGAGATGTGGTTCGTATCCTGATTCATGTAAATGATTACTTGTTCCCCAGAATGAAGCGTCACAGAACGCTAACGGTATCCTGGAGGCTTTGAAAAACAAGAGATTGGGGCTTACGTGCACCATAGACCTACCCTCAGGAGAAGGTTTACAGTTCTGGGAGGTAATAGTAACGTTTGTGGAGGGTGACCA
This sequence comes from Haemaphysalis longicornis, assembly GCF_048455015.1. Lineage (NCBI taxonomy): Eukaryota > Metazoa > Arthropoda > Arachnida > Ixodida > Ixodidae > Haemaphysalis > Haemaphysalis longicornis. Next base: position 166,433,380 of record NW_027526385.1, read on the forward strand.
TTCTTGGAGGGAGAACCCTGGATCTGTAAAACTGATTATTAATTACGCATCTGGTACTCCATGCTAGTACACACGGGCATGACCACCTGAGGCCTACGCTGCACGGTAAACAAAATCATGCCAGCGCCTTGCCGGGTTTTTCTTTTACGATGTCAGCCGCCTTGAGTCTGGCGGCTTTCCAGATTGAGAAATCGTTATCTGTACTGCAGCTACCAGCGAAAGAATAAGTAGGGGAAGAAACAACGAAAAAACGAGCTGATTTGCCATACACACCCAACATAGCACACGGATGAACAATGTGGGATCCCGTTAAAAGTTACGACTTTCTGAGGCGCAAATAAAATGAATTGCCGAGTTCGTTTGCAAACAAAAAGGCATACCGGGAAAGGGGCCAGCCTTGACAGCTGCGGTGTCAGAGAGAAGCGGGCTTTTGTGCCATTTAGAATGTTCGTCTTGTAGCCGACTACCGTATGTTGTGGAAACGTGCATGTGGGGCAGGCGGGGCGCCACCTGAATGTACGGCTAAGAGAGTATTTTGGGACAATAAAAAATGGCAAATCTGAAAATTAACTTTCCTATTGAATTCGTGTGGCCACACGGCAATATTTGGGAGCTCCGAAATGCTTTTCAAACAAAGCAATAAGACCGCCGTTGAATTCGGAGAAGCCTTCTCGATTAACCTAAATTAAGTTGCAGGAGCCAATGCTACACTACACAAATACGACGCCTGAAGAATCATATTTATGTTCATGGGGGCAGCCAACACTTCCAACGCGTGATTTAGCGAAGTTCAATAACCCAGGTACAAACTAATCAAGCGCCTGCTAGCGTCCATATCACCTTCATGTAGGCACCTGGTGCGGCAAAGGTGAACTATGCCCCTCGTGCAGTTTCGTGGCGCCTGTGTAAGAGCAACCGACAATTTTGTGATATTACTTTTGCAGATTGAAGCCTGGAGTACCTGGGCTATGTTTTGACCACAATGGTGCGTTTATGCGAATTGTTTGGCTAGATACTTTTTTTCTTTCCTGGGTTCTTCTTGCCGATATTCGGCGACAATTCCTAAGCACAAACCCCTTCGGATTAGTTTGACTGCGGGGCTTTGAAAAGTAGTCGGCCGGCCATTAGTTTGAAAAGCAGTCGGCCGGCCATCGATTTGCCGTCGGGTCGTAATTCCGTCGCGCAGAGAAAAACGAGGGTGGATATTTGTGCCTGCAAGAACGTGGCTTTATTTGTGGTATTTTGTAGACTGTATCAAGCTTACTAAAGTCGATGGAGCAGAAATAACTACACAAAGGTGTATACGCGACACTTGTGTCACCTTACGACGCATCGCCCTCGTCGCTTTATGTAAGTTGCAGATTCGTGTGCTTGTAGTACATTTGTACAAAATGTAAGTTCAATGAAAGCAACGAGACGAATCGTCGAAAATAAGGCAACTCAAAATTAAAATCAAAGGATGATTTTATAGTGACACGTAAAACCAAAAATTGAGAAGCAGTTCTGCGCAGGATAAACTAGCAAACGGGTCGGCAGCAGAAACAGACACTGCCGATTGCTTTTATAGCATGATGGCAAGCCGTCGCTGCTGCTCTGATATTTGTGGGGTGTAGGGGGAAGCTTACTACACAAACGACATTTAAAAAATGATAAGCTTCTTAGCTCTGACTGCTTATTTTCGACCGCCGTCTGACGTGGATGCCGCAAATCCAAGGCCTAAAAGAGAAGTTAACGTCATTCGCACACATTTTCGGCATGCTTCCCAACAGCATTGATGGATGTAACGTCAGCTCTCTTTTAAGGCTTCACGACACCCTCTGCGAAGTCTTACTTCGTTATAGCCTCCCAGCCCTGACTTCTCTCTCCAAAGGGAATTTTAAAATACTAGAGGGGTTGCAGGCCTGAATACTGCGGATACGTCTTGGTGACCCGAAGACTACCTCCACAGTGGGAACCAAGACAGAGAGCAGGCGCTTCCGCCCATTCCTGTGCAGGCTATGGAACAACTTCGTACGCGCCTATGTGTTGTGGCAAGGCAACATGGGCATTCTCTTGCTGCCACCGGGGTCTCTGAAGTACCGCACTATCTGCCTTCCCAGTATCAGCCATCAACCTCTTCTCCTCACCCTCAGTGGCTCTTTCCTCAAATGAAAATTGTAACCACGGTACGTGGATTTAGGCGGAAAGCGGATATACCAGCTCAGCTCTAGAGTTCTTTGCCTCGGAGCTCATTAACGACAAATACAGATGTCACTCTCACGTGTACACTGATGGCTCAGTGACGGCTACATCTTCGGCGATAAGGATGTGAATACCTTCGTAGCTGACTAACATCTACGCCCTACATATCCGCAAGCCCTCTCCGAAAGCAACTTTGCCGGCTGGATTTCGCGTGGCTTTTCGGTATATTATAAAGCAGCCGGCAAATCAATGCGCTGTTTTTACAGACTCCAGGTCACCACTCGAGAGCGAAAAATTGCTTTCAAAAGAACAGCGGGCTCGGAAAATCAATCTTTTGCACTCACGAGCTATACATAGAGGACACAGCGTAGATCTACATTGGCTTCCTGCCCACTGCGGAGTTGCCGGCAACGACGCAGCTGATAAAGCCGCCTCATCTGCCCACAGACTCTGCACTCATGCTCTGCCGATCCCATTCACGAAAAAGGGAGCGGCAGTACTCGCATCAACTGCATGGAAAGCGCAGATGTCTATCTTGGCTGCTACAAGGCACCTCTTAATGTAATTGATCGAAAGTGCACCTGGGCTCAGCAAGCGTAAGGAAGCTATTCTGCATAGGCTGCGCTTGAATGTGGCCTACACGGACACTACCTGTGCAAAATCCAGCAGGCATCTGCACCTTTTTGTTCCACATGCGGCTCACGAGAATACATTCGTCATGTTATATGCGTGTGCCCAAAGTACACCGTGCACAGACAGAAGTTATTATTATCTTTGTGCAGGCAGCTTGGTGCGGGACTTGAACTGAGTGCTGTTTTGGGACATTGGTCGGGTCTCAGTCAGGCTGCATGTGCAATCAAAGCACTCTTAGAGTTTCTCCGGAGCACAGAACAGGGGTGCTATTGCAGAAGGCCCGAGTTTGAGCGAACGTCGGGCAAGGCGGAGCTTTGGTCATATTAATAAGCCCATGGAAATATTTCGGGGCAGGGTCAAAACGCTTTCAAAATGCGATTCATGCTATTTCCTGGTTATTGAGGTGGCGTGATCGATCCAGGGCAGCGCGCTCCAAGAATGCACGACTAGGGCGTTACACATCTTTCAGTGCGTTCTCTCGTTACCACTGCTGCACTGGTGGCTACTGGGGAAAGCAAATACAACTACTTTGTTTTATTGTAGTTTTACTTTATTAATGTGTATTTCAGTTCATATGACCTTTTTGTAGGAAATGTTTCGTCCTAAGAACTACTTTCTTCCGTCGGCTCCAGACAGTGCAATCACGTGACTACGGCCGACTGGCAAAATAAGAAAGCGGGTGATAGAAGCGCACCACATTCAAAACAGTTGCTGCTTCTAACACGTTATTGAAAGCCTCCACTTTTCGACACAAAATTTCTTCGGCGGGTTCCAGTCTGCCTACGCGTTTTTAAGGCGAAAGCCTGGCGATACGTGTTAGCAACTTTTTTTTCGAATACATTGTACGTACGCCATTTCCTCGCTTTCGTTTATTTGTCTTTTGGCACGGATTAATTTAAATGGCTTCTTTTCTGCTATGTGCTTGTGTCAGTTTCTTCTATTAAATGTGATCGTCTTAGTGTCTGGAACAGACTGGAACACGCCACAGCCTCCCTAAAATCAGGGTTCTGCGAGGGTGGTGCGCACCTGTCCTACTGCAGCGACATCACGTTCAGGCTTCACTCTGCACGCACGATTCTACAACTGTTACTTTCCAAATTCACAGTGTTATTAATTTTGTGCACCGGGCACGTTAGTTCCTCAAAGCGCCCAATTGCGGGCGAATCCCCAAGTGGCGATGTGGTACGAAGGAAAAAAGAGGAACAAGGACAACTTTTCAGATTTCTTTGCTTTATTTTATTTTGCTCTTCACCGCTCTTGTTCCAAGAAGCTCTCCACAGTCGTTTTTTTTTTCATAGAGTTCAATCTCCTGATAACCATGTCGTATTTGGCACCCTTCCCACTGCCGCTTACCGTCATTGTGGCGTCACGCGGTTACATTAATTCTTAGCTCGTCCCTTTACTCGCTTTATATGATCTGCTTCCTGCCATACGAAGGTGACGCTAAATAAAGCCCGTTGAAATGTGTAAAAATCGTTTCTGACAATAGGCACGCGCCGTAGATTTTAGTGTAGCGAAGATAATGAAGAAATGAAATTGGTCATCAAGCTATCGAGGTACGCATCCTACCAGCATCAACCGTGTGGAAGAGGAAGGCAGGATTATGTCCATTCCAGACACGGGGATTTGCGCCAAAGACGTGCCAGGAGAAGATGAACCCCATCAGGTGCATGCGCGAGAAACGGTCTGGGTTATCTTAACGCTCGGATCTGCGTTCCTGTCGCATTCACCTCTGCTAATAAACAACATCTACCGGCTGTCTGTGCATCGACTGATTCCTTGCCTGTATATGTATTATGTATAAGGCGCCCTGCCAGTAACGTTTTCATAAGAAATGCCGTCACGCAACCCCTCGAGGGAGCCTGTCTGCCGCGCTTATGATAAACAAAAACGCACAGTCATGCAACGCTTCGTTCGAAACTGCTTTGCGGGCAGACCATAACTGAAGCGCACGCTCCGGCTGCAGACGGATAGATACGCTTTGTAGGAAACTGCGGAAGCCATGTCCGCCAAATCACCTAAAAAATGCGAGGTCTTGCAAACACATCTTCACTGATCCTGTTAGGCACACACCGGCTGACGGTCGACTGGTGGCGGTCGATGGTGCGGTCGCCACCAATGCTTCTGTAGAAGCTGCACATCGCGTAAACCCCAGTGCACGCTATACTTGCTCCTCGACGGTCATGGACCAAAATCCGCTTCTAAATCATCGAAAGGGGGGTCTGCCGCCAGACGAGGGCACTACCAATGCACAGGCATAGGGGTGTGGTTAGGCTCTTTTTTTAGTACGGTTAATGAAGTTAATATATTTTTTTATTTATGCGGAAGAAAGAAAGAAAGAAAAACCCCTATGTATCCTTTGGCGTTGTAGACTGCCGACTTGTCTTTCTGTATTTTCCCAACGAGCCCCTCATTTCCTTACTATATTATTCTGCGAAAGCCTAGCGAGGGTCTCGATTCTGGCAGCCTTGATGCCTAGGTAGCATAAGAGGGCTTCCTGCCAGTTACCCGCTCATTACAGGCTGTAGACGTTCTAGTCACACCTCGGGGGTTGAAAAGAAGGTCTCCTTCTCCCCGTGTAGTCTGAGTGGCGCTGGCTACCACCCTCAAGCGTCAGATACACTTGTAGTAAATATAAATAGCCCAAAAAGTGAAGGAGAACACAGTCGCCCAGATAGCCGAATTGGTAAGGCATTCGAGATCAAATCGAAAGGCGTGGGTTCGGTCCCCACTCTGGGCGCGTGTTTTTCTTTCTTTCTTTCTTCCGTATATTAAAAAAAATATATTAACTTCATTATATGTACTAAAAAAAAGAGCCTAACGACACCCCTATGCCTCCTTTGGCGTTGTAGACTGCCGACTTATCTTTCTGTATTTCCCCAACGAGCCCCTCATTTCCTTTCTATATAATTCTGCGAAAGTCTAGCGAGGGTGTTGGTTCTGGCAGCCTTGATGCCTAGGTAGCATAAGAGGGCTTCCCGCCAGTTACCCGCTCATGACAGGCTGTAGACATTCTTGTCACGCCCCGGGGGTCGAAAAGAAGGTCCCCTTCTCATCGTGTAGTCTGAGTGGCGCTGGCTACCACCCTCAAGCGTCAGTTACACTTCTAGTAAATATAAATAGCCCAAAAAGTGAAGGAGAACACAGTCGCCCAGATAGCCGAATTGGTAAGGCTTTCGAGATCTAATCGGAAGGCGTGGGTTCGGTCCCCACTCTGGGCGCGTGTTTTTCTTTCTTTCTTTCTTCCGTATATTAAAAAAAATAGATTAACTTCATTACCCGAACTAAAAAAAAAGAGCCTAACCACACCCCTATGCCTCCTTTGGCGTTGTAGACTGCCGACTTATCTTTATGTATTTCCCCAACGAGCCCCTCATTTTCTTACTATATTATTCTGCGAAAGCCTAGCGAGGGTCTCGATTCTGGCAGCCTTGATGCCTAGGTAGCATAAGAGGGCTTCCCGCCAGTTACCCGCTCATGACAGGCTGTAGACGTTCTAGTCTCGCCCCGGGGGTTGAAAAGAAGGTCCCCTTCTCCCCGTGTAGTCTGAGTGGCGCTGGCTACCACCCTCAAGCGTCAGATACACTTCTAGTAAATATAAATAGCCCAAAAAGTGAAGGAGAACACAGTCGCCCAGATAGCCGTATTGGTAAGGCATTCGAGATCTAATCGAAAGGCGTGGGTTCGGTCCCCACTCTGGGCGCGTGTTTTTCTTTCTTTCTTTCTTCCGTATATTAAAAAAAATATATTAACTTCATTAACCATACTAAAAATAAGAGCCTAACCACACCGCTATGCCTCCTTTGGCGTTGTAGACTGCCGACCTATCTTTCTGTATATATATGGATATATATATATATATATATATATATATTGCGAGAGTCGGATGCTCGCGAAGGAGAACGGTTTTTTCCGAGAGGCGAGGACTCTGGAAGATCCAGACAGTAAACGGTGATGATGCTTCGAGAAGCCGAGATGATGAAATGAAGCGATAACGATAGTGCTTCATATCAGAGCATTGCCATTGTCCTAGGACTGTACATTCTGCTGGTGCTCACACTTATCCTCCCTCTTAGGAAGTGGTCACCCGGCCGCTCTCGAGGTCGTGTCGGACTGCTGGACTTAAGGCTTGAGGCGCGAAACGTGGACTATTTCTGTTGCAAGGCAGCGATGATCAATAACGGTACTGTTTGGAGCCACTAGATAATTTACAGGAGCAATGCTCGAGCACTCTATAGGGTCCGATGTAAAAAGAAAGCCACTTTTCTGAAACGCCAGGTTGACGCACAGGAGTCCATACCGCGTCCGCGTCCCGCCTGGGTGAAACGTGACGTCTCGATGATAATCGACGTACCGCGACTTGCGGGCGTTCTGGCTGGATTATGTGTTCATACGGGCGAGACAGCGGCAGTAAGTGATACGGGAAGGGAATTGTTCAGGATCACTTGCCGTGCAGTCAACAGATGCGACAAGAAAGGGGAGCCCAGAACTGAGGGAGGCAGACGGCCATCGACAAGAAAATAGGGCCAAAACAAGTGTAGCGCTGAACTGTGGGATTACACGTGTATGTTACAAACAGAAGAATTGTGTCCCAATTGTTATCTGGTCGGATGTACAAAGAGAGCATGTTGGATAGCGTTCGACGAGAACGTTCAGTCAAAGCATTGGTTTGAGGGTGATAACTGGACGTAGTTTTGTGAACGGTGTCGGTGGCACGAAGAACTTCCCCAAGAGTAGCCGGCAGAAATGTCATTCCGCGGTCGCTGAGAAGAACTCTGGGAGGTCCGTGGCGCGTAAAATATGGAGCGCAAAAAGAACTCGGCGACTTTTACAGCGCAACGAGTGCGAATTCGTGCGGTTGCGGCATAGCGGGTTAGATGGTCAACGGTGGTTACAACCCTGCAATGACCAGCTGTGGAAAAAGGCACAGGCCCATACAAGTCTATGGCGATGACTTAGAACACAGCTGACAGACAAGATAGCGGTTGTAGCATTCGAACCGGAGGTGACGCTGGCCGTTGATGGTGCTGGCAGGGCGTGCAGGAGGGGACGTATTTGCAGACACTGGTGGAAAGCCAGGCCAAAAGAAACAACTTTTTACGGGGTGGTAGGTCTTGTGGAAACCTAAATGTCCGGCAGCAGCGTCGTCATGAAAAACAGAATGTGCTGCTGCGGAGATCGTAGAACGATGGCAACCCACCTTTCACCGGTAGTAGCGTAATTATAATGGTAAAAAACACCGTCAAAAAGTCAAACTTTTCGCAGTTGGCGGCGCAAGTGGTTGTTAAGTGGTTTCGCCAAACCGGTAAGTTTATCAGTTAGGTTTCTGCAGTACCCGTCAGCACGTTGAAGGGACCGCAGATCTTTGATGTGGTTGAACTTGATGTCGTCCAAAGGTGCCATGGTTAAGACGACTTGTGGCGCATTGGATGGCGAATCATCTTCTGGAGACACAGGGCAGCGGGAAAGGGCGCCCGCATCCATTTGCGTCTTGCGAGACTTGTATGTTACAGTAAAGTTGTATTCCCGTAACCTCAAAATCCAGCGATTAAGCCGTCCAGTAAATGTTTTGAGCTGCGAAAGCCTACACAGAGCATGATGTTTAGTGACCACAGTAAAAGGCTGTCCGTACAAGTATGAACGAAATTTCTGTACTGCCCAGACAACTGCAAGATATTCCTGCTGAGTTATTGAGTAGTTTTGTTGGGCAGGTGTCAACGCATACTTGCGTAAGCCGCAACGTTCTCCATGGAGGAGGTGTTGCATTGTAAGAACACGGTACCAAGGCCACGTCCATTGGCGTCTTTCTGACCTTTCCGAACCGAACTTTCTGTCCTTAGAATGGAGGCTCTTATAGCATTCTGTTTGTAGCGGTACATTCTTCTGGTTAACTCGCCGGATCGAGATAAATGTTCGCCTCCCTCTTATACGCCCTATCGAGCGCCTGCCTCGTCTCTGCAACGAGTCTATCGAAGTAGCGTCCAAAACACACACACACACACACACACACACACACACACATATATATATATATATATATATATACATATTTATAGATATATTTATATATTCTTTTGTTTTCAATGTTTTACAAATTGCTGGGATTCGCCAAATTTGTGCGGAATAAGCCCAGGGGTCCACGCGTGCGGGCAACAAGCCGAGTGCTTACAGTTAATGCGGCGTGCATTGGGCTTGCAGGACACGACTCGACACCGTGTACAGAGGGAGGGGAAGGCGGGAAAGGAGACGCCTCATATGAGCTCCCCCATTAGTTTTCGTAGGACCCCCCATATTCGCGGAAGCTTCCTGGGCTCCAAATACAGCAAAGGGCCACGCTTGCATTTTTGACCTTGCCGCTGAATACGGTCGATAGTCAATCCTTGTTACCAGCGGCGCGAATGTACACTCACTGCTCGTGGTGGCATGTGCTTTCTAGTTTTCCCCTCTTGGAGACAACGGACGTTTTTCGGGCTTTCACCACCCGTGAACTTGTCGCATTTCCTACCATCCCCACCACTCCCGTACATGCAGTACGTTCCTCTTTCTCCCCCACTCTTTTTTTGTTTGTGTTTGTATTTTCGTTTGTTTGTTTGTTTTTGGTGGTCTTTCTCGTTTGCCTCCACCACAGCAGCAGCCAACATCAACATCGACATCGTTGGACCGCTGCCAACCTGTCAAGGTTTCCGCTACCTGTTAACGTGCGTCGACAGGTACACGCGATGGCCCGAAGCGACGCCAATCCCACGGTTACCACAGTTGCCGGAGCATTCATCTCCACTTGGGTCTCACAGTTTGGCTGCCCTACAGCCATCAAAATAGATCGTGGCCGCCAATTCGAATCATCCATCTTTACCTAGCTTCTCCACCTGCTTGGGACGACTCGACTCCGCATGGCCGCATATCACCCCAAGACCAACGAGATGGTGGAATGCTTTCATCGCCACTTCAAGGTAGCTCCTACGGCTCATTTGACGCCATCCGTGAGTGTGCAGCGCCTTCCGCTCACTCTTCTGGCTATTCGATGGGCTATCAAGAACGACTTGTCCTGTTCCAGTCCAGAACTCGTTTATGGTTCGACACTCCGGCTCCCTGGTCATTTATTCGACCCACCAGCAGAGTCATTTCCTACCAGTGACCATGTGCAAAGACTACCCATGCTCTTTCGGAACTTCCACCTCAGCCTACACGGCCTTCCCCGCCGAGAGACGTTTACATCACCTCGGACCTTCGCAATTCAACCACGTTAGTGTGTGCAACGACGCTGTTCGCAGGCCACTCCAAGCTGACTACGCCGGCCCTTTCTCGTCAACGTACCTCGTGGACATGAACGGCCGCCCTGACACCATTGCCCTCGAGAGGCTCAGGCCCGCCTATATGGCTAATGCCACTCTGGATCCTCCACAAGAGCCTCTACGTACACTTGGACCTGAAGTGTCGATATGTGCACTGCAACCCGCCACGTACATTGGTATGTGCCGCCCGTCAAAGACGACCACAAACAAACAATTGTGCCGGACATTCCCACGTACTCAAGGACCTTCAGCCGCTCTCCTCTGCTATGTCCCAAATTCCTCTATCGCGAAGCGCGCTAGGGAGGACCCCTGAAGGGGCATCAACATCATCACCACAGATGCGCCCATCATCAACATCGCCCACGCTCTATCATCATCACCATCATGTAGCGCGGGTGCTTGTGTGAGCAGTCCGAGCCACGCCCAGAGGACAAAAATTATGTTCCGGTTGTGGCAAGATGTCTGGTGCCGTCTCTCTCGCCTCATTGGCGCTCTACAATGCCTTTCCTTTGCCGCCATTCCTCTACCTGACAGTGACCGCCAGCATGGCCACTTCAGCCAAAGGGAATAATAGTCTGAGCGTGAACTAAGCATACGAGAGGCTTAGCAACGAGCGATCATCGTCATCTCCGCTGTTGGAATGGTTGCTGTTCGTTTGTGGCACTGCCCTGCTCCTGCAAATAAAGCCCACCTCAAGCGTTCTCTCCGACTCTCTCAAAGATATATATATATATATATATATATATATATATATTGTAGAACAGAGACGTACGGGACGAGGGATTCCGTAAGGACACATATCAAAGTTGCAGTCCTTATTGCCAGTGCTGTTTGGCGTTTTTAACAGTGTTTTATAGTGCCGAATGAGGCATGATTGCATTTTTTTTTTTGCAGGAATAAAAAATTGAAAATTCAAGTCGAGAAAAAATGCGCCGTTTTTTCCGGAAGCGGGAATCGAACCCCCAACCTCCGCATAACGCGTGCGGTGCTCTACCATTGAGCTAGTTCCGCGGCGACTCCCTTCTCGACTATACGGCGGGGTTTTGTATTTACGACTGCTCAGAGCCAGGTCAACTAGCGCCGCCCCTCGACCACCGCGGGAAGACGTAGAACGTCTTTTCCCAGCGGCCGCACGTAAGACGTGGTCGGAAGTCGGGGATAGCCAAAGGCATTTCAGACTGCTGAAGCCAGAACCCTCGTAACGCATTTTGTAGAACAGAGACGTACGGGACGAGGGATTCCGTAAGGACACATATCAAAGTTGCAGTCCTTATTACCAGTGCTGTTTGGCGTTTTCAACAGTGTTTTATAGTGCCGAATGAGGCATGATTGCATTTTTTTTGCAGGAATAAATAATTGAAAATTCAAGTCGAGAAAAAATGCGCCGTTTTTTCCGGAAGCGGGAATCGAACCCACAACCTCCGCATAACGCGTGCGGTGCTCTACCATTGAGCTAGTTCCGCGGCGACTCCCTTCTCGACTATACGGCGGGGTTTTGTATCGACTGCTCAGAGCCAGGTCAACTAGCGCCGCCCCTCGACCACCGCGGGAAGACGTAGAACGTCTTTTCCCAGCGGCCGCACGTAAGACGTGGTCGGAAGTCGGGGATAGCCAAAGGCATTTCAGACTGCTGAAGCCAGAACCCTCGTAATGCATTTTGTAGAACAGAGACGTACGGGACGAGGGATTCCGTAAGGACACATATCAAAGTTGCAGTCCTTATTGCCAGTGCTGTTTGGCGTTTTTAACAGTGTTTTATAGTGCCGAATGAGGCATGATTGCATTTTTTTTTGCAGGAATAAATAATTGAAAATTCAAGTCGAGAAAAATTGCGCCGTTTTTTCCGGAAGCGGGAATCGAAACCCCAACCTCCGCATAACGCGTGCGGTGCTCTACCATTGAGCTAGTTCCGCGGCGACTCCCTTCTCGACTATACGGCGGGGTTTTGTATTTACGACTGCTCAGAGCCAGGTCAACTAGCGCCGCCCCTCGACCACCGTGGGAAGACGTAGAACGTCTTTTCCCAGCGGCCGCACGTAAGACGTGGTCGGAAGTCGGAGATAGCCAAAGGTATTTCAGACTGCTGAAGCCAGAACCCTCGTAATGCATTTTGTAGAACAGAGACGTACGGGACGAGGGATTCTGTAAGGACACATATCAAAGTTGCAGTCCTTATTGCCAGTGCTGTTTGGCGTTTTTAACAGTGTTTTATAGTGCCGAATGAGGCATGATTGCATTTTTTTTTGCAGGAATAAATAATTGAAAATTCAAGTCGAGAAAAAATGCGCCGTTTTTTCCGGAAGCGGGAATCGAACCCCCAACCTCCGCATAACGCGTGCGGTGCTCTACCATTGAGCTAGTTCCGCGGCGACTCCCTTCTCGACTATACGGCGGGGTTTTGTATTTACGACTGCTCAGAGCCAGGTCAACTAGCGCCGCCCCTCGACCACCGCGGGAAGACGTAGAACGTCTTTTCGCAGCGGCCGCACGTAAGACGTGGTCGGAAGTCGGGGATAGCCAAAGGTATTTCAGACTGCTGAAGCCAGAACCCTCGTAATGCATTTTGTAGAACAGAGACGTACGGGACGAGGGATTCCGTAAGGACACATATCAAAGTTGCAGTCCTTATTGCCAGTGCTGTTTGGCATTTTTAACAGTGTTTTATAGTGCCGAATGAGGCATGATTGCATTTTTTTTTGCAGGAATAAATAATTGAAAATTCAAGTCGAGAAAAAATGCGCCGTTTTTTCCGGAAGCGGGAATCGAACCCACAACCTCCGCATAACGCGTGCGGTGCTCTACCATTGAGCTAGTTCCGCGGCGACTCCCTTCTCGACTATACGGCGGGGTTTTGTATTTACGACTGCTCAGAGCCAGGTCAACTAGCGCCACCCCTCGACCACCGCGGGAAGACGTAGAACGTCTTTTCCCAGCGGCCGCACGTAAGACGTGGTCGGAAGTCTGGGATAGCCAAAGGCATTTCAGACTGCTGAAGCCAGAACCCTCGTAATGCATTTTGTAGAACAGAGACGTACGGGACGAGGGATTCCGTAAGGACACATATCAAAGTTGCAGTCCTTATTGCCAGTGCTGTTTGACGTTTTTAACAGTGTTTTATAGTGCAGAATGAGGCATGATTGCATTTTTTTTTGCAGGAATAAATAATTGAAAATTCAAGTCGAGCAAAAATGCGCCGTTTTTTCCGGAAGCGGGAATCGAACCCACAACCTCCGCATAACGCGTGCGGTGCTCTACCATTGAGCTAGTTCCGCGGCGACTCCCTTCTCGACTATACGGCGGGGTTTTGTATTTACGACTGCTCAGAGCCACGTCAACTAGCGCCGCCCCTCGACCACCGCGGGAAGACGTAGAACGTCTTTTCCCAGCGGCCGCACGTAAGACGTGGTCGGAAGTCGGGGATAGCCAAAGGCATTTCAGACTGCTGAAGCCAGAACCCTCGTAATTCATTTTGTAGAACAGAGACGTACGGGACGAGGGATTCCGTAAGGACACATATCAAAGTTGCAGTCCTTATTGCCAGTGCTGTTTGGCGTTTTTAACAGTGTTTTATAGTGCCGAATGAGGCATGATTGCATTTTTTTTTGCAGGAATAAATCATTGAAAATTCAAGTCGACAAAAAATGCGCCGTTTTTTCAGGAAGCGGGAATCGAACCCACAACCTCCGCATAACGCGTGCGGTGCCCTACCATTGAGCTAGTTCCGCGGCGACTCCCTTCTCGACTATACGGCGGGGTTTTGTATTTACGACTGCTCAGAGCCAGGTCAACTAGCGCCGCCCCTCGACCACCGCGGGAAGACGTAGAACTTCTTTTCCCAGCGGCCGCACGTAAGACGTGGTCGGAAGTCGGGGATAGCCAAAGGCATTTCAGACTGCTGAAGCCAGAACCCTCGTAATGCATTTTGTAGAACAGAGACGTACGGGACGAGGGATTCCGTAAGGACACATATCAAAGTTGCAGTCCTTATTGCCAGTGCTGTTTGGCGTTTTTAACAGTGTTTTATAGTGCCGAATGAGGCATGATTGCATTTTTTTTTGCAGGAATAAATAATTGAAAATTCAAGTCGAGAAAAATTGCGCCGTTTTTTCCGGAAGCGGGAATCGAAACCCCAACCTCCGCATAACGCGTGCGGTGCTCTACCATTGAGCTAGTTCCGCGGCGACTCCCTTCTCGACTATACGGCGGGGTTTTGTATTTACGACTGCTCAGAGCCAGGTCAACTAGCGCCGCCCCTCGACCACCGTGGGAAGACGTAGAACGTCTTTTCCCAGCGGCCGCACGTAAGACGTGGTCGGAAGTCGGAGATAGCCAAAGGTATTTCAGACTGCTGAAGCCAGAACCCTCGTAATGCATTTTGTAGAACAGAGACGTACGGGACGAGGGATTCTGTAAGGACACATATCAAAGTTGCAGTCCTTATTGCCAGTGCTGTTTGGCGTTTTTAACAGTGTTTTATAGTGCCGAATGAGGCATGATTGCATTTTTTTTTTTGCAGGAATAAATAATTGAAAATTCAAGTCGAGAAAAAATGCGCCGTTTTTTCCGGAAGCGGGAATCGAACCCCCAACCTCCGCATAACGCGTGCGGTGCTCTACCATTGAGCTAGTTCCGCGGCGACTCCCTTCTCGACTATACGGCGGGGTTTTGTATTTACGACTGCTCAGAGCCAGGTCAACTAGCGCCGCCCCTCGACCACCGCGGGAAGACGTAGAACGTCTTTTCGCAGCGGCCGCACGTAAGACGTGGTCGGAAGTCGGGGATAGCCAAAGGTATTTCAGACTGCTGAAGCCAGAACCCTCGTAATGCATTTTGTAGAACAGAGACGTACGGGACGAGGGATTCCGTAAGGACACATATCAAAGTTGCAGTCCTTATTGCCAGTGCTGTTTGGCGTTTTTAACAGTGTTTTATAGTGCCGAATGAGGCATGATTGCATTTTTTTTGCAGGAATAAATAATTGAAAATTCAAGTCGAGAAAAAATGCGCCGTTTTTTCCGGAAGCGGGAATCGAACCCACAACCTCCGCATAACGCGTGCGGTGCTCTACCATTGAGCTAGTTCCGCGGCGACTCCCTTCTCGACTATACGGCGGGGTTTTGTATTTACGACTGCTCAGAGCCAGGTCAACTAGCGCCGCCCCTCGACCACCGCGGGAAGACGTAGAACTTCTTTTCCCAGCGGCCGCACGTAAGACGTGGTCGGAAGTCGGGGATAGCCAAAGGCATTTCAGACTGCTGAAGCCAGAACCCTCGTAATGCATTTTGTAGAACAGAGACGTACGGGACGAGGGATTCCGTAAGGACACATATCAAAGTTGCAGTCCTTATTGCCAGTGCTGTTTGGCGTTTTTAACAGTGTTTTATAGTGCCGAATGAGGCATGATTGCATTTTTTTTTGCAGGAATAAATAATTGAAAATTCAAGTCGAGAAAAATTGCGCCGTTTTTTCCGGAAGCGGGAATCGAAACCCCAACCTCCGCATAACGCGTGCGGTGCTCTACCATTGAGCTAGTTCCGCGGCGACTCCCTTCTCGACTATACGGCGGGGTTTTGTATTTACGACTGCTCAGAGCCAGGTCAACTAGCGCCGCCCCTCGACCACCGTGGGAAGACGTAGAACGTCTTTTCCCAGCGGCCGCACGTAAGACGTGGTCGGAAGTCGGAGATAGCCAAAGGTATTTCAGACTGCTGAAGCCAGAACCCTCGTAATGCATTTTGTAGAACAGAGACGTACGGGACGAGGGATTCTGTAAGGACACATATCAAAGTTGCAGTCCTTATTGCCAGTGCTGTTTGGCGTTTTTAACAGTGTTTTATAGTGCCGAATGAGGCATGATTGCATTTTTTTTTTGCAGGAATAAATAATTGAAAATTCAAGTCGAGAAAAAATGCGCCGTTTTTTCCGGAAGCGGGAATCGAACCCCCAACCTCCGCATAACGCGTGCGGTGCTCTACCATTGAGCTAGTTCCGCGGCGACTCCCTTCTCGACTATACGGCGGGGTTTTGTATTTACGACTGCTCAGAGCCAGGTCAACTAGCGCCGCCCCTCGACCACCGCGGGAAGACGTAGAACGTCTTTTCGCAGCGGCCGCACGTAAGACGTGGTCGGAAGTCGGGGATAGCCAAAGGTATTTCAGACTGCTGAAGCCAGAACCCTCGTAATGCATTTTGTAGAACAGAGACGTACGGGACGAGGGATTCCGTAAGGACACATATCAAAGTTGCAGTCCTTATTGCCAGTGCTGTTTGGCGTTTTTAACAGTGTTTTATAGTGCCGAATGAGGCATGATTGCATTTTTTTTGCAGGAATAAATAATTGAAAATTCAAGTCGAGCAAAAATGCGCCGTTTTTTCCGGAAGCGGGAATCGAACCCACAACCTCCGCATAACGCGTGCGGTGCTCTACCATTGAGCTAGTTCCGCGGCGACTCCCTTCTCGACTATACGGCGGGGTTTTGTATTTACGACTGCTCAGAGCCACGTCAACTAGCGCCGCCCCTCGACCACCGCGGGAAGACGTAGAACGTCTTTTCCCAGCGGCCGCACGTAAGACGTGGTCGGAAGTCTGGGATAGCCAAAGGCATTTCAGACTGCTGAAGCCAGAACCCTCGTAATGCATTTTGTAGAACAGAGACGTACGGGACGAGGGATTCCGTAAGGACACATATCAAAGTTGCAGTCCTTATTGCCAGTGCTGTTTGACGTTTTTAACAGTGTTTTATAGTGCAGAATGAGGCATGATTGCATTTTTTTTTGCAGGAATAAATAATTGAAAATTCAAGTCGAGCAAAAATGCGCCGTTTTTTCCGGAAGCGGGAATCGAACCCACAACCTCCGCATAACGCGTGCGGTGCTCTACCATTGAGCTAGTTCCGCGGCGACTCCCTTCTCGACTATACGGCGGGGTTTTGTATTTACGACTGCTCAGAGCCACGTCAACTAGCGCCTCCCCTCGACCACCGCGGGAAGACGTAGAACGTCTTTTCCCAGCGGCCGCACGTAAGACGTGGTCGGAAGTCGGGGATAGCCAAAGGCATTTCAGACTGCTGAAGCCAGAACCCTCGTAATTCATTTTGTAGAACAGAGACGTACGGGACGAGGGATTCCGTAAGGACACATATCAAAGTTGCAGTCCTTATTGCCAGTGCTGTTTGGCGTTTTTAACAGTGTTTTATAGTGCCGAATGAGGCATGATTGCATTTTTTTTTGCAGGAATAAATCATTGAAAATTCAAGTCGACAAAAAATGCGCCGTTTTTTCAGGAAGCGGGAATCGAACCCACAACCTCCGCATAACGCGTGCGGTGCCCTACCATTGAGCTAGTTCCGCGGCGACTCCCTTCTCGACTATACGGCGGGGTTTTGTATTTACGACTGCTCAGAGCCAGGTCAACTAGCGCCGCCCCTCGACCACCGCGGGAAGACGTAGAACTTCTTTTCCCAGCGGCCGCACGTAAGACGTGGTCGGAAGTCGGGGATAGCCAAAGGCATTTCAGACTGCTGAAGCCAGAACCCTCGTAATGCATTTTGTAGAACAGAGACGTACGGGACGAGGGATTCCGTAAGGACACATATCAAAGTTGCAGTCCTTATTGCCAGTGCTGTTTGGCGTTTTTAACAGTGTTTTATAGTGCCGAATGAGGCATGATTGCATTTTTTTTTGCAGGAATAAATAATTGAAAATTCAAGTCGAGAAAAATTGCGCCGTTTTTTCCGGAAGCGGGAATCGAAACCCCAACCTCCGCATAACGCGTGCGGTGCTCTACCATTGAGCTAGTTCCGCGGCGACTCCCTTCTCGACTATACGGCGGGGTTTTGTATTTACGACTGCTCAGAGCCAGGTCAACTAGCGCCGCCCCTCGACCACCGTGGGAAGACGTAGAACGTCTTTTCCCAGCGGCCGCACGTAAGACGTGGTCGGAAGTCGGAGATAGCCAAAGGTATTTCAGACTGCTGAAGCCAGAACCCTCGTAATGCATTTTGTAGAACAGAGACGTACGGGACGAGGGATTCTGTAAGGACACATATCAAAGTTGCAGTCCTTATTGCCAGTGCTGTTTGGCGTTTTTAACAGTGTTTTATAGTGCCGAATGAGGCATGATTGCATTTTTTTTTTGCAGGAATAAATAATTGAAAATTCAAGTCGAGAAAAAATGCGCCGTTTTTTCCGGAAGCGGGAATCGAACCCCCAACCTCCGCATAACGCGTGCGGTGCTCTACCATTGAGCTAGTTCCGCGGCGACTCCCTTCTCGACTATACGGCGGGGTTTTGTATTTACGACTGCTCAGAGCCAGGTCAACTAGCGCCGCCCCTCGACCACCGCGGGAAGACGTACAACGTCTTTTCGCAGCGGCCGCACGTAAGACGTGGTCGGAAGTCGGGGATAGCCAAAGGTATTTCAGACTGCTGAAGCCAGAACCCTCGTAATGCATTTTGTAGAACAGAGACGTACGGGACGAGGGATTCCGTAAGGACACATATCAAAGTTGCAGTCCTTATTGCCAGTGCTGTTTGGCGTTTTTAACAGTGTTTTATAGTGCCGAATGAGGCATGATTGCATTTTTTTTGCAGGAATAAATAATTGAAAATTCAAGTCGAGAAAAAATGCGCCGTTTTTTCCGGAAGCGGGAATCGAACCCACAACCTCCGCATAACGCGTGCGGTGCTCTACCATTGAGCTAGTTCCGCGGCGACTCCCTTCTCGACTATACGGCGGGGTTTTGTATTTACGACTGCTCAGAGCCAGGTCAACTAGCGCCACCCCTCGACCACCGCGGGAAGACGTAGAACGTCTTTTCCCAGCGGCCGCACGTAAGACGTGGTCGGAAGTCTGGGATAGCCAAAGGCATTTCAGACTGCTGAAGCCAGAACCCTCGTAATGCATTTTGTAGAACAGAGACGTACGGGACGAGGGATTCCGTAAGGACACATATCAAAGTTGCAGTCCTTATTGCCAGTGCTGTTTGACGTTTTTAACAGTGTTTTATAGTGCAGAATGAGGCATGATTGCATTTTTTTTTGCAGGAATAAATAATTGAAAATTCAAGTCGAGCAAAAATGCGCCGTTTTTTCCGGAAGCGGGAATCGAACCCACAACCTCCGCATAACGCGTGCGGTGCTCTACCATTGAGCTAGTTCCGCGGCGACTCCCTTCTCGACTATACGGCGGGGTTTTGTATTTACGACTGCTCAGAGCCACGTCAACTAGCGCCGCCCCTCGACCACCGCGGGAAGACGTAGAACGTCTTTTCCCAGCGGCCGCACGTAAGACGTGGTCGGAAGTCGGGGATAGCCAAAGGCATTTCAGACTGCTGAAGCCAGAACCCTCGTAATTCATTTTGTAGAACAGAGACGTACGGGACGAGGGATTCCGTAAGGACACATATCAAAGTTGCAGTCCTTATTGCCA
The DNA here is from genome assembly GCF_048455015.1 of Haemaphysalis longicornis. NCBI lineage: Eukaryota > Metazoa > Arthropoda > Arachnida > Ixodida > Ixodidae > Haemaphysalis > Haemaphysalis longicornis. The sequence goes on from NW_027526385.1 coordinate 166,452,916, forward strand.
GTGCTGTTTGGCGTTTTTAACAGTGTTTTATAGTGCCGAATGAGGCATGATTGCATTTTTTTTTGCAGGAATAAATCATTGAAAATTCAAGTCGACAAAAAATGCGCCGTTTTTTCAGGAAGCGGGAATCGAACCCACAACCTCCGCATAACGCGTGCGGTGCCCTACCATTGAGCTAGTTCCGCGGAGACTCCCTTCTCGACTATACGGCGGGGTTTTGTATTTACGACTGCTCAGAGCCAGGTCAACTAGCGCCGCCCCTCGACCACCGCGGGAAGACGTAGAACTTCTTTTCCCAGCGGCCGCACGTAAGACGTGGTCGGAAGTCGGGGATAGCCAAAGGCATTTCAGACTGCTGAAGCCAGAACCCTCGTTATTATTTATTCCTGCAACAAAAAATGCAATCATGCCTCATTCGGCACTATAAAACACTGTTAAAAACGCCAAACAGCACTGGCAATAAGGACTGCAACTTTGATATGTGTCCTTACGGAATCCCTCGTCCCGTACGTCTCTGTTCTACAAAATGCATTACGAGGGTTCTGGCTTCAGCAGTCTGAAATGCCTTTGGCTATCCCCGACTTCCGACCACGTGCAGGCGAATTAAGGTGGCGGCAGGTTGCTTTGTTGTGGCGACGGGTCAGTGGCTGCATTCTTCTTGGCCAGCTTGTCCCCCTTTGATGCAAGCACAAGTTTCTCTCTTTATTTATTAAGATTTACCTCTTGTATTCAGCTGTGGCTTTCCTAAACCCTGCAAATGAAATGAAACAAATAGAATTATCAGTAGTCAATGTTTAGTCTCTTGTTTAATTAATCCTGAAAATAATTTCCGTAAAAATTACTGTCACCACCTCAAGAGGGCCTGAATAGATTTGTTCCCCTTGGAAATACTTTTATTCTGCCTTACACTCTTCGCAACAGGATACAGAGCAAAATTGTTATCGATGATGCTGAAAGGTAATTCCTTGCAATTTTGTCACCATGGTCCATGTTAAAACCTTCATGCAACTTTTATATTATCAATTTTCTGTGTTTAAATCAAGAACTCCCAATTTGGACTATTCAACGTGAGGTTCAAACAAATGTACTTCAGCTAATCACTTCGTCAAATGTAAATGCAAATTCCAGCCCACCGAGCATTTTTTCTGCTGATGTAGATAATAAAAAAGCGACCCAAAACGGCATCAATTCCTGCATGGAAGGTGTCTGCTGGATGGCTGGAATGTGCAAACACTTGACTTTTAATGCATTTCTGGAGAATGTAACGAGGAAAAAAAGCACCTCATTATTCCACTCCACTGTAGTGCTAACACCGAAAATAACAAACAGAAATGACCGAAAATTCATCAAAAAAAAATGCGCAGGAGAGCATGCTCATGCAAGGGGCACATTTCTCGGGCAGATTTTACATGGCGGTAGTGCTACTAAAATTTTATTAGCATGCATTTATATTCACCGACTTTTCTTTAAAGTATAAGTGAAAGCCCCGTGGATATTATTTTAAGATGTGTAAGCTATATTTAAATGCCCAGTGGAGTACAGATGAACGACGCTATAACGAACGCTAATTTAGCGAATTATCAGCTGTAGCGAACTTAATACGAACTTTGGTTGGTCACGTTTCAATTCAGTGGCACATTCTTTTTATAACAAAACTGAAACATTAAGCCATGTGCTATATCGGCTGTAATAAAGCAATAGCTGGCTAGCACGTGTCTCGAAACTGAGAAGCTAGCATATAAAAGCAAAATAAAGAAATTTTAGGACAACACATTATTTTGAAGAAACTTCAAAAACTCCCGACATCCAAAACAGCACAAGCAGAAAACGCCCTTCGTGCGTGGACACTGTGAAAACTTCATCCTAATCCGAGCTCTGAAAAGCCACCCGATAAAGACCGCATCCATCAAATAAATACGAAGGCAAACCTGTTTTGCCAAACAAGCGATGCTGTTGTTTTTTCACGTTCTCATGTTCCGGTGAATTACCCAGTGAACGCATCAAAATGTTTACTTTGGCTGCCCGATTGAGTGATAAAAAATGCCTTATCTTCCTTCATGTAACCCAATGTAACAGGCAGCCGCGAGAAAGCGGTTTCAGGGAGAGCGCCAGCTAAGCTCACAGACTGAGAGGGCGCGTGAGCATCCCAGCAAAGCCCTGTGCATGCACTGAGCGGCGCGTGCTCCCGTGTTTACTGGCACAAAGCATTCGACTGTACCTCGGCTGAACTAGTGGGCCGCACTAAGTTTTTGAAAAATAGATGCAGGGAAAGGCGGTAAAACAGGGAAACACTGAGTGTCCAGGTTAGCAGCTCTGAAGAAAACTAAGCGTCACCAGTATTACAAACGCCTTAGCTACAACCTCAGCACGTATGTACGCGCCCGACAGATCACCGAGAAGTCCTAACGTTAATACAATTTTCTTCAGCGGAAAAGGGGACGGAGAGGGTGAGCTGTAAAACAGCGCTTCTATTAAAACAAGTAGGGTTGCCACGACAACTTTCCGAGAGAATTCGGAAGCGTAAAGCATCGAGTGATAGAACGCTTCAGACGCGCCACCCAGTTTAAGCGAGTCTCGAACCAAACGCCGGTTCCACTGGTTCTAGCGTGTTTATACCAATCGAGGCTTGGACATCAGTTGTTTGGGTACACTTGTTGTACCCGCGAAAGCGAAGGCCACTGGCTTGATCTGTATGCGTGGCTACACGGGTAATATATCCGCATCCGCTAAGTGAAATTCGCATACCTAGAAAAAATATTACCTCCAATAAGCAAAGCCTTCGGTGCTTGACATACAAAAAGTTACACGTGCACGCGTATCCTCTTGAAATGAGAGCGCAATTCTATACCAAAATGAGAAAAAAAAAGCTTACCCTGGAATTCTCGGTGACAGTGAGGCTTTCTCGCGGCACTGCGTGTATCCATGCATGCCTCAGTCTTTCTTTCTGGGGAACTTTAACACGTGTACCTTCATGTCCGTGGTGTAGTCGCAGTTGCATCGTCGTACACAGCACTTGCATGGCATCTCAGCGTACTTGCGTTGATATTGCCAAAATTTTCAGACGCGGAGACACTCACAGAAACACGCAAAAAATGAACGAGTCGACGGCGACAAGACGCAAGTGGAAAAAAACACGGCGTGGAATGCCGAATCTGCTTGACAGTAGGGGCACCCTGCAGCCGGACGTTTAATTCCTAGAAGTCGCGGAGGGGTGATTGCCTCCGCTGGGCTCTTGAGCGTGAGTGGAAAGGGTGAACTGAGGCTTTGTCCCTTTCAAAGCGGTGTATGTATACGAACTCACCGCGAGCTGCCGAAAGAGAAAAAAGAGAAACGTGCAAGGCTGGACAGCATAGCCGCTCCCCAAGCGGAAAGCTGAGGGTTGCCCCTTTGTTTGTTTTGCGGGAGACGCCTTCCAAGAATGGCGGACTGGCAGCCTGCGTATGATCCGATCGCTGCTGAAAAAGGTCCATTTTCTTTTAAGATGCCATGCGCTGTAGGGCTGTTTGAATGATCTGAATAACGCAGCACGCACGTCGTGCTTTAGCGACCACGACATTGGGTAGGCGCAGCAGGCGGCGCCGCTTCGGCACCGTGCTCTAGCTATCGCTAACCGATCGAGTTGCGTCACTGTATAGCGTCCTCGATAAACATGAAGCAGGGTTTTCCCCAAAACCGGTGTGGTGCACAGTGCCGTGCGACGGTGCGCACCGGCACGGGCCATTAATGGAGGGCAAACTGAGCGGTTCTACCAAATGTCATCTCGTTAGCTATTAAAGAAATTCATAAATGCATTCACAATGGCAATAAAGTAGCGTAATATGACACAGCGCTACTAAATAGAGATATTTATTGAGAGGCAATGATTTTATGTACAAAAAAACCATATCTTTCTCAAACTAGAAAAAAATTACGATTGCTGAAGAGTTCTAGGCCAGAGGGTGATTTGTGAACATTATCTTTGTCTACTGAACGCAATTTTAAACGTACTCGCGAGAGCGCTCCGATGAATAAACATGTTTCAAACTACTAAATTTTAACCGCGGTTATCGCAAACTGCGGCTTTGGCTGTTACATGCGAAATTCCAAGTTTGTCGACAGTGGTCACTTGGTTGTGAGCGTAATAAAAATAAAGTAACAAACTTTTAACCTCAGGATAAAAACAAAAGCCGAAGCAGTGTAGACAAAAAATATCCTTAAACAGTTGCTTCAGACCCAAACGCGACGCACTCGCGTACGGCGAAAAAGGGGCTTCCCCAGCAGCTCGCGACCGGCTTGTTCTCGGGTCGGTTCGGTGTTGCGAACTGAGGATCGTGGTCGATATTTGACCGGCGCTATCTCTACAACTGCGAATTACAATACATAGCCCAATTTTTTACCTTTATAATATCAACTTTGTTGCATGTGGAACTTCTTTTCCGCGATCAGATTGATTTCGAAGAGGGGAGACAAGCTGTTGCTGCCGTAGTCTGGGCTGGTTCGAGCCACTTTCAGTGCCGTGCGGACAGATGCGCCGGCGTGTTTGCAGGAACGGCCGACGTGCGCGCAGATCGTTTCCGAGTGCTGAAAACGCTTCATGATTGCCTGCTTTGTCTATTTTTTTGGCGAACGATCAGCGGAATTTACAAATTTAGGCGTTTCTCATAGTTGATCGGGTGGACCGGGAAACGAGCTGCTGCTCATGCGCGGTCATGCCGACTGCGAGAGCGACGCAATGAGCACAAGCTCCTTTGGGGTCAGCTGGCAGCTTCGGGGCTCCGCTATTTGAGGCCTTTGTCTTCTGCGACTTCTGCGAGCGCCAGGTGATTTTTTTCGCCTACGGCATAGTACCGCATTTCCTCTTTAGTCTTGTGTAATAAAGCGAGGGTATTGCAAGAAGCACACGCCGCAAAATTCTGCGCATAGGTGCCCTCACAAAGTTGAACCTCAAAAAAAAAAAAAAAAGCACACGCAATAAGAAACAAACAGGCCCAATTTTTTTGCACTACGGCTATGAATGGTCAGTTGCCTAGATTGTTAAACCCTGCTGCCCCAATATTGATGAGGCTACGGAAATGGCAGGGAACAAACTCAGTACGCTCACACCGAGCTTTGCAGCCACAGAAATTGCAGCGTGCGGGTGCGTATGTGTGTGTAGGGGGGGAGGGGTGAGGAGGGGGCATCAGTAGTTGCTCACTAAAGCCACCAGCGGTTGTCTTACAACTAAAGGTAGAAAAACTACTTTCTGCCAAAAAAAAATGCGTGAATGCATTTGACTACTCACTGTTTAGCAGTACAGCACTTTCCAAGCTCACTGACGACTTATTTTTAAGAGGTTCACAGCACTGTAGAAAGCCACGGCTTCTTTCTTAATAACTACGACTGCTCAAAAATTACAGCCATGCTGCATTCTGAACTTCTCTACCAGAAATACTGTTTTGTGAAGAACAAACTATTCGCCGCAGTGTTTCACTCAGCATCATCTTTACTGCCTTCAAAACAGCGGTTTATTTGTACTGCAGAAACATGGCTTCCTCGAATGTTTCTTTTTTTATATTAGCTTTCTTAGGAAGGTTTGCAACCTCCATTTAAAGGTTAGCAGTGTACTGTGTTCGCAATAAAAAAAAAAAACCAGCCGGCAATATTCACGTCTATGCTGCAGTGCCCACAGGATAGCGGCGGCCCATGCACTAGCCCAAAGCTGGGAAGCATGCACGCACCACCGTGTGCAAGCAAAATACCTACAAGCTCCTAGAGCAAAATCTTCTGAGAAATATCATCACATCTAAAAATACTTTTTTCTTTTCGAGCAAGAAAGTGCGCTACAATTTCCTACTATCGTAACTGGGCCTTTACAAACCGATACCTACCTCGACTTAGAAGCTCTTGATTGAGGTCTGTATTGTGATAATTGCTTAACGTTATCTACCTCAGCACTGATTCATTACTTCAGGCACCCCACTGTCTCCAGGGGCCTGCCAGGAGAAATGCACACATGGCTTTTTCTCCATCGGCATAGTGAATGGCAAAAAAGCCGCTGCCTCTTGAGCTAGTACCGCAGCACTGGCAGGAACATTGTCAGCTTGTTCTATTCCACGGTTATTAACACAGTAAGCTTCTAGCCAACAACAGAGGGTAGAAACTTGCACAGTAAAGGATACTAAAAATACTGAGCAAGCCTTGTCTATACAGTACAAGAACTTCTGAACTTGTGCTTGGTCGCTGCAGTGAAGTTTCTGAGGAAGCATAAATAAATGCTGCTTAAAAGACAATAAAGACGAATTTCTGTTGAATTTACATTGGCAATATTTAGTTCTTTGTACGATTATATTTTTATGTTTCATCCAGCTGCCCCCAGTAAGGAAGTTTTTAAGCGCAGACTTGATTTCAGAGCACACATCGTGAAATTCTGCGAGAAGCTGCATCTTTCACGGTTTTCGATAATGCTATTAACTTTCTAAAAATAAAGCACCGATGAGGTTAGATAGTGCCATTACCATCAAAGAGTGCTTACTCAATTGCATTCCAGACGATTTGTCTCACCACCAAGGTTTTGGCAAGTACAATTTTATTCAACGAGTCAGCACCCTACAGCTTAACAGTGCACTAGAGAGCGCACTCATGGTGAGCGAGAACTAACTGCACGGTGGGTTTGCCCATGCTGTGCACAGGCTGCAAATGCACCGTGTCGCATGCTGTCTTATCAGATTCATGGCCTCTGAGTGGTATATTTTGTCATGGCAGTCCTCTTGAATATAACAGCTGTACCCACATGACTTTTTTTTTTCCTCCAGCATGCAGGTCAGCATGCCTTGGGTGAAATTAACAATGTGCAAAGGCTACTTGTTTGAGCGTCACTGCACAGTTGTTGAGTACACCAAAAAATAACACAAGATCGTTATGCATTAAAAACCATACATACGATTTTAGGGGTCCCTGAGTGCTTCCGCCGATAGATTATCACACCCAATTGAACATATTTGAATGTAGCACCTTTGCAACAATACGCCTCTCGTACGCTGTTTTTAGAGCGCAGTTATTGATTCCCATCCCATTATCTATCACTAATTTCTGTTCACTACAGGTTAGCAGTGTTCTTTTTATAGACGAGAAACAAACAAAAATCAACCCTTTTCTAGCGCTACAGCTCAGCTCTGCGGGGACAATAAGCGCACAGCTAATTCGTAGGGTATAGGAGTCGGGTGCCGCAATTGACTGGAGAAAGCCTGGCACAGAGAAATACAGCTCAACAAACCGCGTTTTTGGTGAGAACCTTGCACAGCATGGTCCATTTGCAGCCTGTGAACAGCATACGCAATCCTCGCATGCAACTAGCTTTCACTCGCCTTCAACCCACTTTCTACTGCACTGTTAAACTGTGGGTTGCAAACTGTTGAATATGAACTTACCAATTTTCAAATCAGATTAGGTGTCCGAATCAGCCACACGATACGCAGTCCAATGCGGCTGGTGGCATGTGGCTGGGGCCGTGGCTGCTCCCGCTGTCCCCCGGGAAATGCCTGCACAGCTCCACACCAATCCCGGGCAAATGGCGCCACCCTGGGAAGGTTGGAAAATTGTGGTCTATAGTCAGGGCGCCTACCAAACTGATGCGTCAAAATTTCTCTAGTTTTTCCAAATTTCAATCAGTGCTTCAGCAAATTGCCATGAGCAACATGAGTTCATTCATCTCTAGGCAGTCTGAAAACGTCACATAATGCTGTCATCCTCAAGTATCCTGAACAATCAAAACAATAGGAGGTGAACAAATTTCATACATTTCTTAAATTGAATTTAAATAGTTAAATACAAATACGAATTTCACTGTTTTTAGTAGATTATAACATGTTTTATTTTTGCAACCTGAAGTCGACTCTCGCGTTACAATCTAATACCGCAACTGAAGTTGCCTAAAAATTGCAATGGTGCACCCATTTGTCATCAATGGCTACAGTTTTTGACCATTTTGCAATCTATGTCAGCAAGATGTGTCAGAGTTGTTCGGGTCCATTAAAGCTTAGATGAACTCTTTCCGTGTCCTTGCTTTTTTCCTGTGGTGGTTGACAGCGTGCGCAATGTTTTTCCTTTGTTTTTGCGCCGTACTTTTGTATTGAGGCATAGGTAACTTTCATTGCCCTCAAGTGTTTCAACACCTATTCAGCTTCCCTTGTTACGGCAACGTGTTGCACTCAGTATGACCCATGCTATTTTAATGGCTCCAGAAATCGGCAATTCGGCAGCTCCCCGAAGAGTCAACATCGACCGTCTGTGGATGGCAGCTACTGCGGGAGCGCCTTTTTACATGCGAACCCTGCCTAAAAAGTTTCCAAGGGCCTTGCTACAGCAGCCACATCGAATTACAAAAGGGTGTTGCTGATTTTGTCGCCAAACAGTGCAACCACCTCTTGGCGGTCAGTGTTGAACTGATACAGCTCAAAACAAGCGATATCGCTGGACAGGTGGGCTTCCTGCGAAGTTATAAGTGTCAAAGGTGGGCGCCCAGCCAAAGTGTTTGAAAAATAAATGTGCTTTTCCATAATTCCCCTAGCCTCACAAGAGTACTTGGCGGCTTTTTTTTTTTTTTTTTTGGCGCGACAGAAAGTTACCCCTTGAGTTACTTTAGTGGTTTTAATTTTTCTTTCTGGATGCGATGAAGTCACCCCTCACGCTACAATCGTGGTCACATTACAATTCAGTAAACACGGTACGTGGTTGTCTTTGGCATTATTATTGGAAGGGCAAAATTCAAAATTACCATACACTATGTTCTCTGTGCTTTTTTTAGACCGATATTGATCAGAAGAGCAAGACTATAAGCAACAACGAAACGAAATCTTATTTGTGCCCGATCATCAATGGGAGACAAGCTTTTGAGGTATTAAAAAATGATGAAGGACTGTTCCAGGTACCCCTGCTTGGTACACAGGGGGGTTGCGGCCAAATCATTAGGGAGCACTGCCTTTCTGCTTCAATATCTACCTATAGTAGACCATGCAAAAGCACAAGCCAGCATGGGCTACTTTAGGTAAACCTACCCATCCGTACCCGCCGCGGTGGCTAAGGCATTGCGCTGCTCAGCATGAGGTTGCGGGTTCGATTCCCGGCTGCCATGGCCGCTTTTCTGATGGAGGCGAAAAGCAAAAACGCGCATGCGTACGAGATTTCGGCGCACTTTAAAGATCCCCAGATGGCTAAAATTAATCCGCAGCCCTCCACTACGGCGTGCCTTATTGCCGGCGTTGCGTCAACGTGTTAAACCCCACAATCAATCAATCATCATCATCATCATCTACCCATCCGTACCATTGACGCATTTTATTTGCCAGGACTATCAACGTTTGCCCCCTCATCCCACCAAAAGGCTCTGACAAAAATCACGTGATTACGTTACGCCGTCGGATTGACTGATGGCAGGGTTTAACTTGCTGAAGCTGCACATGGGCTATGAGGCGTGCAGTAGTGGAGGGCTCAAGATTAATTTTGAGCACCTGGGAAACTTTAACTTATGCTGAGTCTCGAGGCAAGGGTGTTTTCGCTTTTCGCCTCCATCAGAAAAGCAGCCACCGCGGCCGAGATCAAACCTGCATATATGGGCTCAGCACCACACCTTAGCCACTGAGCCTAGCTGCGGGTGCATTATGCTGTCAGTGTCTCAAGCTTGCGAATACAGTAAATGCAAAAAACCAAACTTTTGACTGCACTTAATTTACATTGTTTTGGTACAATTTTTTTTTTTCAAATCCTTCGCACACTATCTAGCCAAATATATGTTCAATATGATGACCAGGCGGTTTATGCCTCGCCAGAATTACCATCCCATCAACATGTGCAGTCACTTTACTGGCCCGAAAGAATGAAATCGTCAATTCTTATGATTCGAGAAAGCGAACTCATGATCTTGAGTAGCATGTGGCTATGCCTCATTTAAAAACAGAACCCAGCATGTAAACTTTTGTCTGCACACATTTAGAGGCACTAAAGCCATTTTATATAGATGAAAAAAAAATATATATATTTTTAATAATGAGCAAGAATAAACAAAATATGGCAAAGAAAGCATAACGGTTCGTTTTGCTGCGACAAAAATCTATTTGGTTGAAATGATTGATTGATTGTAGGGTTTAAAGGGACAGACAACCGATTTTTGTCGAGTATATATTCTCCATTCCAAATGAAAGGGCATCACTTAAAGCACGTTGACGAGAAACGGTTTTGCTGTTAACGCTCTAGAACTTTTTAAATCGAATTTTTTGATCTACGAGCCGTATGTGTCCCTCTCAAAACTAATGCTGGCAACCATGACATAGAGTAGCTCGGCAACATACTTTTGTCTGTATGCGAAATAAAAAACGATATTTAAAAACTTGTTCTCAGCTAAAAAAGTTTGAATCGCAGGCTTTCCTGTTCCTTTATGTGTTTTTTTAATGCAACGGTCTATTTTGCACGAATGTGCCATCTGTTGGGATAGACGATAGGTAGAATCTGGCTTCACGTTGTGGAGGCGGGAATTTCAATTCTCCCCGGGCGTGATGTTTTTTTTTTTTTTTTTAAGCTGCCGTTGGCGTATTTGAAGACTGAAATCAAATATTTTGGCAGAACAAACGCCCCTCACTCAGACAGAATCATCAAAGCTCCTTCGCTGGGTCTGTTTACTGAACGCTGCCGTTGATTCTGGGTATGGTGGCTCAGTTAGCCACACTGAGAGCAACCCAGCGGCGGCGGGCGGCGTGTCTTTAGAATTTTCAAAGTAATGTTTAGAAATACATATACTATTTAAGCTTGTAAAAAATACGTGTGTTAAAAGGTTTTCAATACGTAAATAAACGTTTCAGCTGTTACAGTAGCTGCTAGGTTTGCAGGTCACGTGACAGGGACACATATTGTAGTGTCAAGTTTCGACACTACGAACCGCCACCCTTCCGATTTCAGGAAGTTTGCTGCCAAATTAAAATTATTTCCGCCAGTTTGTTTAAAAATTGCTTGTGGTTACCCGGCTATATAAAATGCTGGCTTTCATATGAGCTAGAGAACATATACGCGACAAAAATCGGATGTCTGTCCCTTTAACGCGCCGACGCAACGCAGGCGATGAGGCGCACCGTAGTGGAGGGCTCCGGATTAATTTCGACCACCTGGGGATCTTTAACGTGTGCTGAATTCTCGTACACACAGGAGTTTTCGCTTTTCGCCTACATCAGAAAAGCGGCCGCCGCGGCCGGGAATCAAACCCGCGACCTCGTGCTCAGCAGCGCAACGCCTTAGCCACTGAGCCACCGCGGCGGATAATTTGGTTGAAATGAATTTGAACTCATACAACAACTGAGCCTGTGCGCATAATGTAAGCACTGTGCTTACAGCATTTTGAGCAGTCACAGTATGCAGTCACAATAAAGAAATGAAGCATAAAGATGCCTCACTCTAGGTGCCACCAACAGTGCAGCTCAGTAGCATAGACATGATCCTATTTCAGAGGAAGGGGTGGGTGAGCTTGAATGCAAAAAAAGGAAAGGAATTCAATCGACAGATCAGCTTACAACTCAAGTTCACAAATAACTTCGGGACCTTGCACGCACACCCAGCATAACCTTCCCACTGTTTTTTTTTTAGTTTGCTTGACCCATTGCAAAACAGCCGGCTGATTAACTGACCACTGACACAGAACCCATGCAAATTCAGTGCATAGATAGCGCCAAAGGATGTCAGGAGTCTGTATTCACAGAAAAGAACAGTGCGTTCCTGTATCTGCAAGAGATTCAGCTTGACTAGCTCACATTCACTGGAAGCATGCAGGCTATGCTGCCAGAAGTGTCTACTGAGAGCACCATCACTCCACTGGCGCGGCATCCAACATCCAATGCATAATACTCAGTGACACGGTAATACCGAAGAATCCATAGGTATAGAGGGGATATTGTGGCCGATATGCATGCATATATGATATGCTGCTGTCAGTTACCGCTGGTGCAGCTACACAGACCCGAGTTTGGCCCCAGCTCCAGCATTCCAATTACTTCTTGCGGCACTGGTACTGCACCTGCAAGACCTTGTGCTTACTCACATTACAAGCATTATGACATAACAGCTGCCCAGCCTCAAGCAGATGTTGAAGACTATTCACCCAGAAAACCTGGTTTGCACAGGCACTACATTGTGTGCAAAAAAAATATAAAACAGGAATTCACTTTCTGCACGTATAAAAAGGTACAGCCGTGAGCTGAAGTAAACGGACCACGGGAGCGGTGGCCAAAACTAATCGCTGCGCCGTCTGGTTGCGCGGCGCCTGTTGTCGAGACCGCGCACAGCGCAGGCGCGGCCTAGCAGTACAGCACACATGCCGCTATCGCTCGCTGCTTCGCGATTGTCTCACGCTCCGATAAATTGACGCCAGGGGAGCCGCGCTGCCCTTTTACCGCCTGCGGGTCACACACCTTCAGTGGAAATGGCGCGCTGGCGCAATCGGCGGCAACGCGGATCCGCTGGCAGAGTTGGCGCGCTGGTGATTATCTCGGGCTTCAAGCTTTTTTTTATTTTTTTTGCAATCCCCCCCCTCCCCTCCTCCCGTCATATATTGAAGCAGAAAATGAAGCAGAAAAAGATCACTGGACAGTCGAAGAAAATAAAACACAACACCATCTTTGTCGGTTTTGAGGATAGATGCGAAATCACAGCCTCCCGAGAATATTATTGATGCTAACCTTACATGCCAAGGTTTTGACAAATACTGCTGTGTTTAGGTATGTACTGCGTTGCTTTATGAAACTTCGTTTGCCGCATGCGGCATATGTGCCATTTCGCAATTGCTCGGGAAAATCCAGCTTCGCAATTTTTCAAGTTCGAGGCACCAACACATACATTTTATGTTCCAAAACTATATTGCGATATGAGATACCATTGAACCACGCCAAGTCCTGCGGGCAGCCCTTTACTTCACCACGCCATAATCTTTATTTAATTACAAAAGTCCCGCCTCCCAAAGAGATGTCTCAACCGAGAGTGAGGAGGACCTATCAATTAGCCAATACTATAGGCCGCTGAGCGGCCACAAAGACAGTCAATTGTTGTTGTGTACACAAATAGCTATGGGACCCACTCTCATGCAGAAACTCGAAAAACACGAATAACACGAACTCGAACGAACAACAAGACAGCAGATATCAACTGAGAAACTTCATCACTTAACAAAGAAGAAACCTCATGCTTTTTAGGACCGGGTAAAAGGCTACGAGCCCAACGCAGCCACAGCACGCTATGTGTGGCAGCGTAGCACCATTGCCACTTATCAGGTGAGTCGCATCGTTTTCTGTGATAGGGCGGTGCCCGGCAGTGTTCCTCTAACTGCGCGGCGTGATTCCCCTGGCGTCAATTTATCGGAGCGTGAGACAATCGCGAAGCAGCGAGTGATAGCGGCATGTGTGCTGTGCTGCTAGGCCGCGCCTGCGCTGTGCGCGGTCTCGACAACAGGCGCCGCGCAACCAGACGGCGCAGCGATTAGTTTTGGCCACCGCTCCCGTGATCTGTTTACTTCAGCTCACGGCTGTACATTCAACATAATTTAAATGTCCTAAACATGCAGAGCATTCTACCGCTGAAAGGGCTATCTACTACTATTATTCCTGTGGTAATGCAAGAATAAACAACTCCCACAAGTTAGGTGGGCATAATTCCTGCTGTAAAGGCCCCACATCCCTCAAACGCATACTTATAGGTCCAGTTCTATTTCTGGGTTCCTATAGCGGTCACATAAATGCAGTACGTACCTGTTATTGCTTTTCATCTTGCCAGACAGCCCTCGTCCTGAAGCTCCAGCCACTTTTAAATGAAAAGGTTGCAAAGAAAAGTTACATAAGCACAAACGTCGTTACCTGCCAAAGTTAAAAGCTCACAGTACACTACACATTCCGAGATGTAAGAACACTCACTCAATGATTGTTTTATTATCAAGAAAGTTATGTTAAAAGACCTGACCACAGAATTGATGAAAGGTGCTTAAAACCAATGCTATGTAAGGGTAGATAGCGTTTACAGCACAATGAAATATACTCCACCTAGGTGCTCCTGAACTACAAACTGTTTGAAGAAAACAAATAGTTTCCAAAGAAAGAGAACGCGAAAAAGGGTCAGGAAAGGTTTTCAGCCAGTAACAATACAATAAAAAAATATCAAAACACTTTTACTGCCAAGTTAAGATGTTCAAACTATTTCCGGTTTCCATTTTTCTCAAAGGAAGTTTTACGTCCGATAAGTTGAGCAGTCGCGCATTGTATTTTGCTTTGTTCAAAGTGCCACAGCTATCGAAAGAAAACAAAAGCGCGGTGAAACCGCACGGCCGCATATAGAAACAGACCTAATGCGATAAAAACCGCATACGAAACAAAACACATCGATTCCTCACGATGTTATCAAGAGCACCGGCAAGAGAGAGAGGAATTTTATTGAAATGAAATAAACACAGAAAGGTCGGCCTGACGGTAGTATATCTGGCCAGCTATTCTGTGTGTGGGAAGGGAAAGTGGAGGAAATTATTTCAAGCTTCCTAAGGTCCTCCGCTGCGCCCACCACCTGTCCGTCAGCAACGCTAGACATATCGAGCAGCGCCAGCAAATTGCATTTAGCTTGCACGAACCACAGCGTGAGACTGACGCGGAAACGAGAAATCAAGCAGATAACACGTTTCTGGCACCGAACCTTAGTCGCGCTAGAAAAGGTCCAGCAAAAAAAGAACTTACCGAACTTCTTTGTCCGGGCACAGGAAAACGCCGCCGTTCTTCGATCGTTTGCCGCTGTATTTCAGCTTATCCTTAACCTCACGTGTTTCCAAAGTGGCAAGCAGGCTTTATCCACAAAGGTCGAACACATTTTACGACGGTATATCGCACAAAAAACATGAATAACAACACGGACAACGCGCACCCACCGTCGATTTCGCCGCCAGCACTCGTTGATGGAAAAATGACATCGGAAACGACCGCAGCGCCGGAACGGCCAAATACATGAGCAGAGTTACGACTTTATATTTTATTCAAAGTGATCATACAACATTGCCAAATGTTTCAATCTTCAAAGAATAATTTATTCAAAATTGTCATTGCTTTCGGTGTTCACAAGTATTCCAGTTTAAATAGAATCATGATCGGAAACGACTGCAGCGCCGAACACATGGAGGAAAGAACCTTTTCCTTCCTCCATGGCCGAACACATGGAAGAAGCCGAACACAAGAGCAGAGTTCACTCTTTGTATTTTCATGCAAAGTGATCCCACAACATTGCCAAATTTGTCAATCTTTAAAGAATCATTCATTCAAAATTATTCCTTTTGTGTTCACACGCATTTCAGTTTTAATAGACTCCTGATTGCAACTTTCCCGATCGCTGCCTTCTTGCTTTTTCTTCTTAGGTGGTTCGGGTGAAAAGGAAAAGGAAGTGCACTGGGGATATTATTGAGCCCAACTGGGGGTTCACCTGCATACAACCCAGTGCGGTGGGGAGGAGGTGGAGGGGGATATAAAGATTAGAGCAGAAAGGGGTGATAAAGAGATAGGAGGGGGCCTTCTTGCTCCCAGTCTTTTCCGATTGGCTGCCAGTTTTGGCCAGAAGATCT
This sequence comes from Haemaphysalis longicornis, assembly GCF_048455015.1. Lineage (NCBI taxonomy): Eukaryota > Metazoa > Arthropoda > Arachnida > Ixodida > Ixodidae > Haemaphysalis > Haemaphysalis longicornis. The sequence continues at coordinate 166,468,490 of NW_027526385.1, forward strand.
AAGCCCATCAGGCTGTATTTTTGGCGCATGGCAGCGCCCAGAAAAAACCTTGAACGGGGATGATGATGGCGAATAAAAGTCTTTGAAGCGGGGTGACGGCATGTGCCATTTCACCCGTCTTAGCTATAGGCCTCCTGCGCTGCCCAGGGGGCGCTGCGCAAGCGGCTTCCAGGCAGTACTTCCGGGTAGTACAAAGCTGCGCGGGTCCCATAGGATCCCGTGTTGACAGAAGCAAAATGAGGTCGACGCTCCCAATTATTTGGCGACGTGGTCACCAGCTCATCCCCGACGCTTCAGATCTATTTCAGCGATCAACTTGGCATTAGGGGAAAAAGCTTTGCAGCGCTAAACACGTTTACAGCGCCGACGAAAGTGCCGGGCCCGTGACGGCGTCTGCTACTCGCAGGATCACCGATCGATGGTCGTACGAAGTGAAATTTTAAGTAAAATTTCTAGCTTAAACTAATACTCTAGGTGACAAAGACTTCTCAAAAACAGCCGATCAAAAAAGAAGAGTGACGCAATCGGCGATGATCGCGCTTTAAAAAGCCAGCGAGTCCGACGGACCGCAGGCTCGCCTGCTGCGGTGCGCCGCTCTTTTGCGTACCTGCACACTATGCGTGCGCTTTCATTAAACAGTGCTCGTTTGCGTCGCCGTTACGAATACATGGTGCAGCGTTAGCTAGCCGTTTTGTTGCGTGTCTCAGTGACAAAATGCCGCGACCGTCAGAAGCGTGAAATCGGTTTTCGATTCCGAAATTAGTGGCCGTAAAACAAAGTGGTCGGGCGATCTAAGAGGCCGCTCGCTTTCCTTGTTTGCTCTCACTTTACTTAATTACGCTCTTGCAGCATACATTCCCAGTTCGCACCTAATAGCCTAGAATCAGGGTCAGCAACGGCTGAGTTCCATGCAGCCTACACAGCCGAGGGCTGGACGGCAAATCGGGGGGGGGGGGGGGGGGAGAGGAGGGGGGCTTTGAATGCAAAGAGGAAAAAATTCAGCGAATTTCTAATAATATTTGACAATAATCTGGCGAAGTGTGAAGATGAGGGGGGGGGGGGGGCAATTCAACTGGAGGACGCCACTTCTCTGTTCTTGTCTCGCTGTCTAACTCCATTTGAAGTCATAACTGGCGTGTCGGCGTACGACCCCTGCACTAGAAAACCAACTTTGTCAGTGATGATCGTATAGAAATATTCGGGGCCCCGCGTCGTGTATGCGGCTGTGTTATGTGATGTTATAGAAGTACACATCTCTGCAGGGCGTGTGATTTGGTGCGTGTTTTGCGTCCTTTAATAGCGCTTAATTTGTTTATTTATTGGCGCTATTGTCCCACCTACTCGCTATGTACCCTGCCGTTCGTAAATCGTGCGGCGTAAAACGTTACGCAAGAATCATTTAGTTTGCGAAAATACGAAACAAAATTTCCACTCGTTTTAAAGGCGGTGCCAGGCCAGCAGTGTCAGCTGAGTCGGCTGCGCAATTCTTGCGTTCGCTTGCATGCTCCCGTTGAAGCAACATTTGCAGTTACCTCAGGATGTAAGATGAGCAGCGTTCCGTGTTTATGCTACTCGTGAACTTTCCTTTGTCGACCGCACGCAAGAAGAAAAAACTGTAACTGTCGTCAAACAGTTAAACCACCCTACCTGGCGATATACTGTCCCACGCCGCGACCACCGCGACAGCTCGCTCAAAAGAAAGCCGACAAATCGGCTTCTTTTTGCGGATATTATTTTGTTTAGCCTCTGCAGCTACTTTAGGGGCTATTTCATACAGTATGCAGTGATTTAAACACGCCACAAAGCACCACAACCAACTTTCACTCTGGCTTGTAATTGAAAACACATGGAGGGCGGCGAGGGTCGTCTGCTTTTGTACTACCCAGAGGCGTCGGCCGCTAGGGGCGCTGCATGTCGCCAAAACTCCAGCGCAGGAGGCCTATTTATTTTACCTCGGACTTGTCTTAGCTGCCGCTATCTCTGGCTCTGATTCCCCGCGCCGTACCCGGTCTCGTGGACTAGTCGGTCATAACCAGACAAATGAAAATTCACGTGTGGCTTACAATGCGGTTCAGCTCGAACAAAATTTGGCGTTCGGCCTGCTTCAGCGCAGGCTTGCAGGGGAGTCCTGAATCATTGGGTTTGCGCGTTTGCAGATCGTGATGTTGCATCAATCATTTGAATTACTTCAGGGTGCGTAATCATTACCGAGGGAAATCTTTGTCGCAGGTGTCGCTCGCCTTACGCTTTTTCAACCGCTTGGTTGGTAAATCTACAACTACTCGTAAAAGGTACAGCGTTTATGTGAGTCTTTACTGTACTCGCACAGGACTATTCACTAGCATTTCTTTTTTTGTCGGGTGTTTTCTTCGTAACTCCTGCGAGGAAAACTGGGAGGGAGGAATACCTTTATGATACGGAGAAGTCAGCCTGGAAACAAGATAGCTTGATGAATGAAAATGACGACAAGGAATGAATACACCAGCACAGAAAAACGCACACATACACGATCAGTACTCTAGAAACGCAAATCTGAAAGACGCACAAACGCGCACACAGTGCAAACATTCACAGAATTTCCTCAAAGCGCGGTCACGGAGAAAGGCAAGGCCTTTAATTCGCAGCCCTTGTCGCAGACGCAGTCGAGTGCTGTGAGCCTATGCTAACGCCGAGTTTCAGCACACAGTGCAGGTTCAATGTCCTAACGAACACTACAAGAGGTGATACTCGTCTCGTCATATGCATGCAGGTAGTCGTTGGCGAAAGCGATGTTGAGGCTTCCCCACGTTTCCGTAGGTCATGCTGAAGTAACTGGAACTGGTCCACGCAGCATTCGGGAAGCCCAGGCGGGGTCATTTCTGTAGTGGTCGGTTGGCAGTTGTAGCTGCAGCGGCGGCTAGCTGTGGCTTTTTGTGTGTGCGTGACAGCTTACTCACCCCGTAATTGCGCATATTAGGTTATAGACCCCCAAACGAAAGAGTTCCTCTAAATAATTACCTGTGGTTAAAGCTAGTTTTGTATAAACGAAGTATATATGCTGTCAATCAAAAGTATTAGAAATCAAACATAAAGTGCTAGCTCTTCTGAAACGTTGAAATTGCATTGCTGACGCCGTCATACAACTATACTTCTGATGGAGGCCAAAAACGAAAACGCCCTTGTGTTCGAGATTTCGGCGCACGTTGAAGATCCCCAGGTGACCGAAATTAATCCGGAGCCCTCCACTACGGCGCGCATCATCACTTGCGTATCTATAGCGTCGGCGTGTTAAGCCACATAATCAGTAATAAATCAACCAATCACAGAAATTTACGTACCAGTTTATTTTTTTTCAGGGCTATAACAAAATACGCTCAAATTATGCACCGTTTTTACTGGTAACGTCTGAGGGGTTGTAAAGATAAGATTGGGACCACTTCGCCTTCCACAGAAACAATGAGGGAACTAAAATTTAGGATGCCCACGTGGTCTAATTAATGAATCGTTGCCTTCATATTTAGACTGCTATCATGGCTTCGGCGGGTGAAATTCTCGTTTTCTTGACGGGTGAAAAAAAAAAACGTTGTCTCTAACCTGAATTTCGGCAATTTTTTTAGTCTTATCGGTACATAGATCTGCTGTCATGTTTAGCGACCGCCGAGCGTTTGCACATAGCTGCTGGCCTTTTCTCAGTGCAGGAAGCCACGAGCTTTCGCCGCTGTTCGGGTCCATGTTAGTGCATTACGTGACTACTACTTAGGTGCTAAAGCCAGGAGCTCGTTCAATAGCACATACGATTTTTGCTTCTTTCCATCAGCACAGACGGCGAATGAAAAGGGTTGCTTGATGGCACGACATGGGCCAGTTGCATGTATTTACGGCTATCGCGATGAATGCTCCAAAATACAGATTCTATAGAATACATATTTCCGTACGAGCAAGGAAACTTGCTGACAAACGTTCTGCGTACAGTGACTTTGACGTCCCGAGGAAAAAAGAATGCCGAGAGGGCGGTCTTTTTTAGTCTAGGTAATATGCGTTGTGCGCCCGCAGCATTGATCCTTAACCTCTTCGGCGTCGCGGTTCGTCGCAAAGCTTACGTTCTTAACTTGTATCAAAAATTACAATACCAATGAGGTCAGCGTCTGTACCAATGCGGGCAGTGTCTATGCAGGCTCGCAAAGCACGAGTTGTTTTACGCGCACTTCTTCTTTAGTCCAAAAAAGTGACACTTATTTTTGGTTTTAAGTCTAAAGAATGGCCTAAAACGTATAATGGACAAATGAAACGCGAACACGACACTATGAACCAGAACACACAAATAGCACCATTTCTTTCCATGCAAGTGAAATAATCGCGCCGCTATATAACAGTAACAAAAATTGAAAATGTGTCTTTCCAAATATACCACTAGCGAGCCATTATTTTGCATTCACTATCCATATTCTTTCATCTAGAGCGTTCCGTTTAATATTTTCGTTTTTTCATGTATTCGTCCATGAGTGCACATGTATATACAGCACACTGTGTTCTGTGGCTGAGCGCTAGCCCACGCATGACCTTCGGAATTCCGGTGATTGGGCACGGGCGGTGCTAGACCTGTGACAGACATCAGCCGTTCACCTTTCGAAGAGCAGGAGCGTGAAAATTCATAAGCGGACCAGGTAACGTACATTTCCAAAGCAACTTTTGAACAACGGCTGCTGACGAAACACGAGTACTCTAGAACCGGATAACAGCCATTCATCACGTGTTCCCCGGCAAGCGGAAACAAAGCGGTCGCCCGGTGGCCGAGCACAAGCTGATCATCTTTTGCAAACCCGCTTTCAAGCAACAAGCGAGTACCCGGCGGCGGGAAACCTGCCGCCTATCTTTTGATTGAACGTTGCTGGAGCAAGTGCCGTTCATCGACGGTGGTTGAACCGCCAGGTAACTTCTGCGAAACTTTCGCCCAGCTGAAACCGTGTGTACGGCTAACGAGCGACAGTTGGCCAACTTTTGAACATTGGCTGCCGAAAACGTGCGGAGAGGATGGTGGCCGTATTCAAACAGTTTATCTTAAGTTCAACGCTGGCCAATTCATTGCCGATGGCCGAGCATGCCGGAGAACAGCTGTAGGTTGGCCAGTCAAGAATCGGACTGGCTGCGCTGCCTGGGAATTGTGGTACATCATCTCACAATTGAAGCTGCGACAGAGCTATTGTAAGAGCCTTTATTTCTCGGCCTAATTTTTCGCTAATCGGGGTATGGAGCCAATTTGCGGCGGCACTTAGCAACCTTGGGTCGGTGGATGTCGCGCCCGGGCGCTTAGCGCACGTGAAAATACGTTCGCTGTGTGCGGTTCTACGCTGTGTGGCGGCCGTTTTTTAAGAAACACTTATAAGTGCAAGTTGCAGTGTTTAATGCTGCAGGAAAAAGTTCGTCTGCAGGAAAGAGTTCCTCGTAGCGCCGCTACTGCTGCGTGAAGGACTGCCACAATCGCGAACGGCAGCTAGCTGCATCGTGCTGTCGAGGATTCGCGGGCAGCCGAGGGAAAATAGGCGTCGCAATAAATGAAATTTGGCACCAAGAACATTAAATAAAACAGAAAGCTATGACTTTTTGTGTCAGTGGAAGGAGTAAAATTATGAGTACAATTACCATCTACGCTTAGCGCTGACACAAAGGGCCGTAAAACTAAAATGTTTTCTTTCAGTGTTTTATACACATCACACAGTGCAATATTTCTATATCGCATGCCCTAGTATTTGCATAACACAAGGTATTACGGCTTCCGCAACTATTGTTTTATCAGCAGTAACCTTTTATTAGCAACACTAGAGGCACCAAAGGGACGTCAAAAAGGCGGCACAAGAATACGTTCCCAGCACATCGCCGGTGGGGCGAAAAGCAATGTCAAGACGGTCAATACGCACCCCCCGTACTGCCCTACTTTGTTCGCCGAAGTGTACAGAGTTCGGCTGTCACCGCACCGCACACACTGCATCATGTGGGATTGTGAAGTGCGACCGAGAGAGGCGGCGGACCCGTACGGGCCTCTTCCCGCTAGCATCACGAACGCCGTGAGGTCCGCAGACCTGGACACGCAGACAGCCGTCGTTCAGCAACTCGAGGCTACTCTCGCGCGGCAGAGGCGGGGGGAGACGCAGCGGGGGACCCCGGGGGCAGGACGCCTCGGGGATCCGACGCGCGCCGAACCCGCCGACGCCGGCGCGGGGCTTTAGTCATCGGGACGCGATAACCGCGTGAGGCGGGGATCGGCCCTGCGCGGTGCTGGCCTCAATAAAGTGTTTCTCTCTCTCTCTCTACAGAGTTCGGCCACGCATTCCAAGCGAGATCGTTGCAAGCTATCAAAGGCAAGGGGGCATTTACACGTGTTGACTTTTTTAATGCCTTTTGCGTACTCTGAAAGTTGAGGTTAATATTTTTTAAGCAGAGGATTAGGAGCAGAAAGAGAGTTTTATGGAGAATTCTGAACGGCCTAAACAACTGGTATCACAATTAGCTACTATGGGGACTCTGATATTACTAACAAGGAAGAAGCCGAAACTAAACAGAATCTTCGTAAAGACAGCCCGCAGCTCCGCTGTATCAGCGGATTTCCAACTGGATGAAACTCTGTTTACAGTGTCATCAGCTAATAACGTTTGCAGTGCGTTGTTAATTAGTGACAAGTCCAACTGATCTGAAGTAGGGCCACCGAAAACGTAACTGCTAGTGTGGTTTCCCGAACCGAGGAAGCAACAATACAAACAAGCCCCTGTCATAGAGCGCCATTGTATACGCTGGGGTCACTTAAACTAAAAACATTGGTACTGATCTGGAGAGAAGCGCTGTAAATACGTTTCCCTTGCTGAGAATGGCACTTCGCAACAATGTCTGTCCCGTAAATTTCTTTCATGGCGTACACGCGCAAGGCAACGTACAATATCTGTCCCATCTCGCGCACGCGAGGCCGACAGCAGTAGTTAAGCCCTGCAATTGTCCGGAACTCGCACACAAGCACTTCAGACATGGGTAAACTATTTTCCAGAAAAATGTTCGAGCACGAGACACCGTCTAAAAACAATCACGTAATCGCGAAAACAAACAACCCAGAGGTATCGAACATATCAACGCGCGCCCCCCGTCTGGCTCTCACCGACCCAAAGTTTGCTCAAGCTTCCGCGGGGCGGCGCTGGATGTACATATTCGTCGCTCCATCTGAGCAGTGACCGGTCCCTGTATGACATCGAGAACTACCAGCCCCCCTTTTCTACCCCAACGCATCCCCTCCTAACTGGTGACGCTAAGGATGGGGCGAACGCCGCACCGATTTACTTGCGTGTTTGCAGGCTTTCCACATGCAGGCTTACGACGCGCTAAAGCGAAGGGCGGGCGCGTGCCTCCTCCCCACAAACACTGGCGCATTTCGGAGTAAGGGGCGGGAGGAGGGGAGCGTGAGGTCATCCTTTGGCCAAAGCAAGCCCGACGCAGAGAAACGAGCCTTTCAGCGGCGACTCACTGACCTTGCTTTAGTCTCGAACCGGTAGGCTGCTGTTCAGGGCGTCGTCTCCCAGGGAATTGGAAGGGAGCCCTAGTTCTAACTGCCTAATGTAAGGAAGCATAGATAATGGAACTTCGAGCAGCTACACGTTGCCTTCCACAGGAGCCTCCTGGCTGCTAACAACCTGGCTCCCGTGATCAGTGGGCCTCAGTGATTCTACGTTTGCGTCGGGCATCACATTGAGCCAAACGAAGTGTTCTGCACTCGTCACAATGGTACTGGGACCAATGTTTAGAGATTAGCTCTTAAAAGACTTGTAGGGGACATCATATTCTCTAATTGTGGATGAGATCATGGACGTCTCATGCACAAAAAAAAACTATCGGTCATGCGCGCTTTTTTCTAGCAGCAAAAATGATTTTGTAAGGCCTTTCTCCGCCTGGTGACTGTAACTGATGCATGTGCGGAGGGTTTATTTGACCATTTGAAGGCGCTGCTAGTTTAACAAAACTTGATATATATTTTATATAGGCCTCGGGACAGATGGCACAAGCGTGGTGTGTGGACAGCCCAACAACCTTTACACTAAAATAAAGGCAGAAAATTCTCTACTTCAGCTTGTAAAGTGTGTGCCATTCGCTGCAGCTAGTTGTAGTGAAGCGACCGATGGGCCACTGACGCACAATGAATAACTTGTACGCGAAACTTTCAATTGTTTCGCGCATTCCCCAAAAAAGGCAGCAAGAATACAAGGAAACATACAATGTCATCACCTCAAGTGATGTCCCAAATAAACTGTTAGGTGTCTATGCGAGAAAACGGCTAAGCATTGCGTCTGCCTTGCGGTAAATCTTGAATCAGTCGGTGCACTGCAATCCAACTCCGAAGCAACAAAAAGTAGGAAACGCTGCTATGCAGCTAAAGTACTGAGTGAAATGTACACTGATCCGCAGAATTTACGCTTTGTTTAATTTCTAAACCCAATCTTTAACGTATTTGAGCGAATGAACAAGCTCTTTCAGTGAAAAGACTTTGACCCTGTTAGGCCAAGTGAGAAATTCATTTCCTTTGTTAAAATACTTGTGCGACGAGTTCGAATACCTGGCTATGAAGAGCCTGACAAGACGGAATGGGAGGAGCGCATATATAAAACGTGTCAGGGCATGCGCCATTGGAGTGATTTTTCTAGTCTGTCTTGAGAAGTCTTCGGTCAGTGATACCAGAGTCCTTCAATGCCTCACAAGTACTCTGGTGATACTAACAAAGTTTTTCTGTTGGAAAGGTGCTGCAAGTTTTTTTATAGCTTGTATCAAAAGTCCGCTGAAGCGCCTTCCTGTGATCCTGAACCTTCTGAGTGACCTGCAGCTGCTTGAACCAAAAAATATAAAAAAAGAGCTCGTTCGATTTTTTGTAATACTCGTTCGCTGCTTTTAGGAGAAAACTGTTATTCCGGCTCTAGAATTTTAGTATCGCTTGCTCCAAACAAATGTCGACGATCTGGCAGAGGGTACCCAGAACTTGAACAAATTGTAGGTGAGGGTGAAAAGCGCCAAAACCGTTGCCGGAAACTTGACCTCCCTTCTGATGTCTCAGCTGCCGCTCTCTTTGCTATCACTACCCGGGTGAAACGCTGCTCTGGAACGAGTGTTCAGGCGATATTCCCTCATTTAAAATCACATTTGAATTAAAATGCCTAACCAGACAGTAGAAGCTCTCTTTGCTCTCAAGTTTGGTCTGGCCAGGAGCAGAGGCTGCTGTAAGAGTTTTGAACTCGGCCAGGAATTTTGGTCCCGTTTTGCTTCAAACGTTATTTATGGGGCAAGCTGTTCCACTCCCACATAAGATCATGATGGCTAAGATCCCTCTCTAGCCTATTGTACTCTCTGCATACTCTCTAGCCTGGTGTATCTTCTTTTTTAGGATGTTTAGTTCAAATAATTTGTTATAGTAATGTATGTTTGCAAATAAGCTCTTACCCTGTTGTACATAGTTATGTGATTCTACGGAGCCTTGTCAGTTTCTGTATGTAAACATTGTAAATAGATCCTTGTGTGTGCTGTTTTTCTCTTGGGGTTTTGTTGCGTCACGGTATATGATTCTACGGACTATTGCAGTTTCCGGATGTACTGTACAGATTGTAAACAGATTTTCGGTGGGCTCTTTGTCTCTTAAGGAATTGGTTGTGTGCCATCAAGTTATGTGATTCGACGAAGTCTAATCAGTTTCTGTATCCAACTGTATAGGTTAATAATAGATGTTCTGTATGCTGTTTTTCTCTCGAGGTCATGTTTCTGTTGCCTCAAATATGTGATTCTACAAAGCCTTGCCAGTTTCTCTGTGCTGTCTTTCTCTTACAGTTTTGTTTGTGTTGCGTCAAGTGACAATAAACTTACTTTTCTAAATTGTATGCAGTCATCGCTTGATGCTTTTTTGCGACACACTCTATATGTATATATACATCTGGTGACACAGTACAGTTGTCTCTGATTTGGGGTTGTTCGCGGCTAGCGTACGGGAAAATGTCGAAAAATCGTACAGTTGGGCGGTCAGTTACGCGCCCTCCCTTGAAACCGAAAAGGGCTATTGTAAATCTCTAAGTCATCTGCACAAGGCGATTCGAACTGCTTAGAGAAGTCTCAGCCAAGAAGGTATTTACGGAAGCTGTCCTTAAAAAATTCCCCCGCATTTCTCCGAGGGGGAGAATGTGAAAGTGCGAATGCACGGTTGTCGGCCCGCTTGCGGCGCTTGCGCTCGGCCCCCGCAGCCCACCGCCTCGCCGCCTTCTCTTCCATCTCTTCCATCGGGTTTGTAGTATCACGTGTACACCACGCAGTTATCAAGCCGCTATAACGCCGCTGAGTCGCCAACGCACGCCGCTGACGACGTAGTTTGAATGCGTTAAAGATATAAGGCGCGTCACTATCACTGATATCACCATCGCGTCCGTGGCTTGGAGGTGTTGGAGAAAGCAGTTTTCTATTTCGTATTTATCACTTGTAACAACACCTTGCCATTCAACTTCAGCAATGTGATTTCGACGCGCATGCCACTTTTCGGTGCCAAGCGCTCTCTTTGTCGGCGCTTCATCGGCGATAATTCTTTCGGCCCTTGCCCGTACCATCGCTCCGCGATAGCGCTCAGTCTCGAGTACATCTAGCTTCTGTTTCACTGTTTGTATCTCGGCCGTGAACTCGCCTGGCATTCGGCACTCTTCCCGCGTTAATTTTTCTAGATTCTCGCGCAAAATAGTTTCTTTCTTTATCTCCTCTCTTTTTATTGCTACCGATCGTTCTACCGCGTCGATTTTAGTTTGCTCTTTGAAAATTTTCCATTTCACACCGGGCCTTATTTTGTTGTCAGCGTTATGTTTTTCTATACGCATCATTAAGTTGCTACTGAACACTTCATCCTCTAATAATTTAGAATTCATCTTCCACAGATCCCATTTAAATTGTTTGTCTTGCTTGTTCGAACCTTTTATCGAAAATACGACCAGACAATGGTCACTAAACGTGACCGGCCGCACACAATAATCGTGACACAACGGCACCAAATCGAGCGTGACGTACGCTCTGTCTAGTCTGGCATGACTGGCCGCCTGAAAATGCGTAAATGTGACCGCTCGCCCACCCTCGAGACACTCGGCAACGTCTTCTAACGCAAAGTCATTTACTATATCCCCAAGTGCTAAAGTGCTTGCGTCTCTGTAGGCTGTGGTGCTTGTTTTGTCACCGGCGGCTAGCACGCAATTAAAATCCCCTAGCACGATGAGTACCTTGTCGCTGTCACAGTACTGGCGCATGCCCTCAAAGAATGTTTTTCTTTCGTTTACCGTGTTCGGAGCGTACACGCATATAATCCTCCATTCCAAACCCGACAGCGAGAAATCGCAAACCACAAGCCTCCCTGAATGGCAAGTCTCCACCTCATTGACCTGAACACCCACACTTTGGCGCACAAACAACACACAGCCCGCTGACACTCCGACTGCGCGGCTTACAACAGCATTGTACTGCGTCGTAAAGCGGCGCACCATACTGTCCGTCTGCTCATCACCATCGACCTTAGTTTCTTGAACCGCCAATACGTCAAGGTCAAGTTCATTAGCGAGGCGGTACAGCTGGTTTTGCTTCTTTTTTGTGCTTAGCCCTCGCACGTTTAAAGTGGCAATTCGCAATGTTCTAGTAATTAGCTTCGTGGTCGATTAGTGAAGAGAAGGCGACAGCGTGGCGCTTACCATTGCATTGCAGCGCGCCGTTCGTGCGACGGTACAGGGAGTCAAGTCCGTCGATTTCCGTTCACACTTCTTTCGGGAGGAACGCTTGGAGCAGGACGCAACAAAGACCGCCGTAAAGCAGGCGCCTTTGTGGGCGGCTCAGCGGCCACGCTGTCGCCTGCTGCGGTGCTTCCGTCGCTCATTACGTCGTCGAGCGCACGCTTCACAACCACAGGGCTCGCGTTCCCGTCGTCGGCGCCTTCGCCGTCGGTGTTGGTGAGCGTCACCTCAGTTGGTTCGTCAGCTGCTCCCTGGTCTTCCTCCATACTGTCACTGTCGGTGGAAAGAACCGGTGAAAGAGACTGCGTCGCGTCCCGAGGACGAGGTTCTTCGGGCAATGCTGCTGCCGCCGCGTCTGGTGACGCTGCCTTTGTCTCGCCCGGGTTGTTGTCCTTGACGCGCGTTCCGCCGGCGGTTTCCTCGGCTTCGGTCTCGTCCATCATGAGTTCCGCAATATCTTCGCCACTTGCCGGTGCGGCCACCTTCGCGTAGGTGCGGACACAGTTACCTTCTTCGTGGCCGAACTGACGACACAGCGCACACCTCGGCACCCTGCACTGGCGTCGCACGTGGCCCTTTTGCTGACACCGCAAGCATTGCCGCGCCCTTCCAGGCACAACCACCAACGCCTGGTCGCCGGCAACTCGCACCTGGTGCGGGAGGTCGTCCATGGTTATTCCGGCTTTGAGCCTGAGAGCCACGAGGCGCGTCGTGGAGGCCTGCGCTGTGCAGCCCTGCACACGCCACCGGTCTTTGGTGACCTCTATCACTTTTCCGTAGGGCTCCAGGGCGTTCCGCACTTCATCGTCGGGAACATTTTGAAGAACCCAGTGAAGTTTCAGACGCACTTCTTGATTCTGCGGATCAATCACGATGCACCGGCGGTTCTTCACAGTCACTTCCTTCAAAGCGAGCAGCTTCTTCGGTCCTTCCGCATCTTTGAAGGTGACCGCCCACAAGTGGTTCATCTGGTATGCCCCTAAAGCGATAACTTCGGGGAGCAATGCCAGACCAACCAACATGTCGCGGAATTCTTCGACCCGATAAGGCCTAGCTTTCACGTCAGCATGCAGAAACAGAGTGTTCCGGGTGGTCGGTCCGCTGGGAAGGTGGGGCAGAATGACTTGGTATTCCTCGTTGACAGATTCTACACTGGCAAAAGACCTGTTACCGCGGGCTGTGCATTTAAAACTATGTGAATGTTGGCTCTGTTATTCGAGAAGGTGTGGCCATGACGTACAGGTGTTGCAAGACGCGGTTAATAGTAAATAAGGTTGTGGGAGAAAGCATAGAAGTACAGCGCTCTGTACGCCAGGGATGCCCACTTAGCCCGTTACTTTTTTGTTTATACATAGAATCACTTTGTTTAAGTATTATACGCAGCGACAGCGTACACGGATTTCGGCTGCATGGGGCAGAAGTTAAACTCTTAGCCTATGCGGACGATATTGCTGTTTTTTGTTCAGATGTCGAAAGCATCAATGCGGTAGTGGAAATTGTCAAACGATCATGTGAGGCGAATGGGAGTGCCGTAAACTGGAAAAAATGCCTGGGCTTTTGGCATGGAGATTGGCCATCAACCCCAAGCATCTTCGCTAACATGAATTGGGTCAGCACACCGGCAAAGTACTTAGGTGTGCCTTTGGAGTTTTATAAAGACAGCGATCCGTATTGGGGGAAGGAAGCCGAAGTAATGAAAGAAAGGGCAGAAAAGTGGAAAGGGTGGAGCTTATCAATATTTTCAAGAACGACTGTGTGCAACTTATTTTTTGTAAGCAGACTGTGGTATGTCCTTCAGGTTCTTCACTGTTCCCGAGCAAATGTTCAAAGACTGCATCGTGTATTCGCTGTGTTTATATGGGGGTCAAACTGGGAACGGACAAGCCGGACAAACCTGTTTCGTAGGGTCAGGGACGGAGGTTTGGGACTAGCACACTTGTTTGTACGTCAAATTGTAAACCGTTTCTTGTTTCTCCGCGATGTTAAGGACCCAACGTTAAGAACTATCTGTCAATTGCGCTTGGGTAGAGCGTTACCGGATAATATAGTCACGTCCAATGTTATACCTGGCGGCCTGCATGGTTTTATGAGAGAAGTTGTACTGTCATGCCGTTTCTTGGCTGTTCGATTTTCTTGGGTATACTTGTGTCAAGTAAATAGGAAAAAGTTGTATAAAGACGTGTGTGATGTAGTCCTCCCTGAACCAATGTACCTGTTGATGTATAGAGTAGGTAGGGGTAAAGATGTGCTTAAAAGAGTTAAGCGTATGCAGGTACCCCCTAGCGTAAAGACTTTTTTTCTTCAAACTGCATACTGGAACCCTCTCTGTTAAGACGTGGATAGCAGAAAAAGACTTGTTCGTTCCATGGGGAATTGACTGTATCATATGCAAAAAAGCTGAAACTATTGAGCATGTATTCATCGATTGTTGGGATGCTGTGTTCCTGTGGGATGTGCTCCAACGAACTCTGAAAAAGGATGTGCCTGTGGATGCCCAAGGCATACGGTACTTGCCTGTTGAAAACGAGGATGGTATGCCTTACGACCTGATCATGCTTGTTGGATTGAGCTCTATTTGGAAAGCAAGAATGGCCGCAAGGTACTCTGACATCGATGCGCGAAGCGCGAGACAGTATTTTAGAGAGGCAATGAGTGAATACGTGGAAAATCAAAAATATGCGTCGAATCCGCCCGAATGTCTTGCAGACATGGAATCGTTGGTACACCTAAGGGACTTTTAAACACATAACGTCAACCAAAGTCAGGTTGACGGCTGTCTGTGAATGAATGTCTGTGTTCTGTATGTGCCAAAACAGGCAATAAAGATAAAAAAAAAAGCGTCCGTGGCTTGGTCGGTAGAGCGTCGCGCTGCGGCCTCAAAGTCCTCGGATCGAAACCTGGCGCCGGATGCTGTTTCTTTTTTAAATATAGAGGAGCACTGCGGACGCCGACGCCGCCGACGCCGCCGACGCCGGCGGTGGATGGTTTGGGGTCGCTTATAAAGTGCATTCGCACTTAAAAGTCTTGTAGCTGCGTTAACATGATGCTTATAGCCATCTATTGTGGTGCATGCGAAGTGTACACAACTTCTTGCAGGACACCTGAGCAACTTTTGGCCCCAAATAACTTTTCATTCACGTTCAAGAATTTTTCAAGGTGTTTCGGAAACTCTCTATCTACGTTTACTCAGGGGTTAGTTATTGCCACCCGGTAAATGCTTTCTCTGTACATACACGCTAGCCTGAAATATTTAACGAGCTGTTTTCAATTCAGACACAAGGCAGCCGCTTCTGGAACAGTGACTTCGACTTACCACTGTACTTCAATTAAATACCTTTTCATAAACTGTCATGCAGTTTAAGACACTTAATCAGAGAATGGCTGCTCATTGTTGAGTGTTCTCGAAGCAACCACTGGGAATTTCAATTGTTGACAGCTGGTAGCAACATCCAAAACCAGCCTGTGTGAACAGAGAAAGAACCAAGCAGCCAGCACAACTGAAGGTGTGTTAGCACAACACAAATAGGGGCTATTCTCATAAACTCGCATGAATAGAGATTTTGATGCCAGCTAGGTCTGATTTGACATGTTTCGTGTCCTCTGTACAACTAAATGATAAAATCAACATGCGATCTATTGAAAACCAAGCTTCAATTCTCGTGCAGATATACGTATACACGTTAAAGCACTAATCAATACAGGAGAAAGCTCTCACACAAAAAAGTAACCTTCAAAAAGCTATTTACTTATGAGCGGTGATGGCAGTTTCTTGTGGCAGGGATCAGCAGTAAGGCTTCTTTCGTTGAATCGGAGTATGCTTGCTTCTTGCCTCCAGTCGTGTGGGGCCATGACAGCGGTATGCCTGGGTAAAACACAATGCACCATGCCACTTACAGTGTATACCAGTAGTGAGTAGTGAAAGTTATCAGACAGACAGCTACCTAATTAAGGACACAGGTAGATAAGGTACAAGTGCCAGCTTTGATATCTACTTAACTACTTCTTAAGCGCCAAGAAACTACAGGGACATAGAGTGAGACAGGGACAAGCGCTAACTTCCAACTAAATTTTACTGAGCAAGCGTGAAATATATACATAAAAAAAGGCGATAGGAGAAACAGAAAAGACTAGAATTGCACACAAGAGATAACAGACGAACTCGGTGTTATTCGACACGTTTCAGGCACTACCATGACCAGTTCTTTTTTAAGAACACTGCTTCCTTTACTGACAAGGCTATCGACGTTGTGCTGACGCATTCGAAATCAACTAATTGCATTTCAGCCGCTTCAACTATTTCACGCGTGCGTTGATCAGAATCATGAAACAACGTGACTGAATTTGAAAAGTAGGGTTCGCACCCCTGGCATTTAGCACAGTGATTTGAGAGGTTCCCATTTTTTCTTTTTTGTATGTTATTCTGGTGTTCACGTAGCCTTGAGTTGATGCATCTGCCAGTCTGTCCTACATATACTCCACCACAAGCCAACGGCACACGGTACACTACGCCACCATCACATTCGACATACGTGTTATGTCCAACATTAAAGCCACTGTTTTCTTGCCTTACCGGACACGTTTCCTTACACAGCCTTGCGAGTTTAAGCGGTGCGGACATGACAACCTGAACCCCGGCCCTCTGCCCTATTTTCGTGAGCCTATGTGCAACACCATGCAGGTACGGCATCACGGCCGTCTTTTCGATAGCCTTGCCAGTAAAGGAAGCAGGTTCTTGAAAAAGAACTGGTCATGGTAGTGCCTGAAACGTGTGGAACAGCATCGAGTTCGTCTGTTATCTCTTGTGTGTAATTCTAATCTTTTCTGTTTCTCCTATAGCCGTTTTTTTATGTATATATTTCACGCTTGCTCAATAAAATTTATTTGGAAGTTAGCGCTTGTCCCTGTCTCACTCTATGTCCCTGTAGTTTTTTGGCGCTTAAGAAGTAGTTATGGAACACCAACTAGCCTGAACGCAAACCCTTCTTCAAGCTTTAATATGTACCTATTATCCACGGGTACAGGTAAGCAAGCATAAGAATTAGGGCTCGAGGAATTTTTATTCTTTACCATAATGAATGAATTTCCAGGAAAATGCAAAAGAAAGTCCACCAGCATTGTCACACGTAGGGGCGGACACCAGGATGTCCACACGTGTGGGGAGGGCGGAAGAGGAGTGACAGGCAGATAGAGATGATAGCAAAGGCGTGCAGGGTTATAAGTGGTATTCGTTGAAACGTTTAGCTGTCCATTTTATCGCGTGGCAACACTAGAAATGGCCACACACATGGCCGATGCGCCACGTACATGGCGCTACTTCGGCCATTGCAAGCGACCTCCGAAGAAAAAACACTGGCGTGCGTCGTCTGCTCCTTTGCAACCAGACTCTCAACAATGGCGTCAACAGAGATGTTAATAATAGCAATCACAGTGAACTCGCGGCAATAATTTGCTTTCGGGGAGATAGATTATGTTAGCGTGCAACACAGTCATGTGCTTAGCACGGACAAGTACAGCCAACCCGCGGAACCCGACGTAACAATTGACGGCGCACTAACACAGTTGCCTGCATGCGTGCCTCGCCAGTGAATACAAGCGATTATGGCGTTTAGCCTGCAGACACTACACAGACGATGAGGTGTGCCATAGTGGAGGGCTCCAGATTACAATTTTGAACACGTGCGCCGATACCTCGAGCATACGGGCGTTTTTGCATTTTGCCTCCACCAGAAAAGCATCTGCCGCAGCAGAGATTGCAACCTGTGACCTTTGGCTCAGTTGCACAACGCCTCAGCCACTGAGACACCGCAGGGGGTAGTGAAGGTATAAAAGGGACACCGAGCTAAATTTGTCAAGCTCCTGTTTTTGCTGGTACTACGTAGAATGGCTCAAATAAGCACACTTTTAATCGTTTCTCGGGTCGATACGGCGGTATTTATTTTATAAGCCCTGAAAGAAGAAAAACTTATATGCGCGGTATGCGGAAGCAACTTAAGCACTGATGTCTATTCAAGGTACTACGTGATTGGACGATGTCCAAGATTAAAATGCAAACCAGTTTCTGTTTCGGTTGTGTGAAATACTGTATTTACTCTGAAACTTTCCACACCCTTTCCAGTCTTGCCAGGTCTACAGAAACAAAATTTACTCGCCCATTTTGCGCTTCCTGTCTCGCACAAGGCAACCCATCAGCGCGCACACCAAACACGCACACTTTGGATGGAAGTGCACTGGTACACGCATGTTACACGATACTGCACGTAAATAGTCCCTTCTTACTTTTCTCACTTCTTTGCTTCCCCGTGCCAAAATGTTCCTCCTCGTTGCCTCTATATCACTTACTCACGATTACTTCCTATCACTATCATTCACTATCACTCACTATCACTCACTATCACTCACCTCATGCCTGGGCAAACTTTTGGAACATGTTATCCTGACAAGGCTGAATAGATATATGGAGGACAAAGACTTGTATCCTCATACTATGATAGGATTTAGAGCCAACCTATCAACACAGGACATACTGCTACAACTTAAACATAAAGTTATAGATGAAGAGGGCAGCTCACCCAAAGACACCAGAGCCATTATAGGACTGGACCTAACCAAAGCGTTCGATCAAGTTTGACACAAGGCCACTTTACGAAACATTGAAAAGCTGGGATTCCGCAACAGAACTCACGAGTATGTAGCAAACTTCCTAAAAGACAGAACGGCAAAACTACGAGTCGGAAGCATAGAATCAAGAGAATTTGAATTGGGGGGAAGAGGCACATCGCAAGGCTCCGTACTCTCTCCTTTACTATTAAACATCGCTAAGATAGCACTACCGAAGAATTGAATAAGATCGAAGGCCTACACCATACCATCTATGTGGACGACCTCACACTCTGGGTAACTGGCGGCAGTGATGTTCATATCCAAGAAACCTTACAGACAGCCATCGATTTGGTAGAATTATATGTAGAACCTAGAGGACTAGGATGTTCGCCACAGAAATCGGAGCTTTTGCTGTACATGTCAGGCAGGAGTAGACTAAAAGTTCACAAGACTCCACAGATAGAGCTAAGAACACACGGCAAGCCTATACCAGCAGTCTCCATGATCAAGGTCCTGGGACTCAAGATTCAAGATAACGGCTACAATACGGAAGCCATCAAGACACTCGAAAACAGTGTGCTGCAGACAACAAGACTGATATAACGGGTAGCAAACAGACACAAGAGACTCCAAGAATCAAACTTGATCAGACTAATACAAACCTTCATCCTCTCCAGATTGGCATACACCACACCTTTCTTATCACATAAGACGGATGAAAAGTCCAAGATAAATAAGATGATTCGTAAAGTTTACAAGCATGCCTTGGGTATCCCCATTACGACCCCGAATAATAAATTCGACGCACTCGGTCTACATAACACACTAAGCGAGTTAATAAAGGCCCAGCAGACATCGCAGCTCGAACGACTTACCAAGAGCAACACAGGAAGACAAATACTAAGAAAACTCAACATCGGATACGACGCAGAACACGTAGCCAAGAAAGAAATCCAACCTTAAATCCGGGTACACATTTATGTACCTCCGCTACCCCGTAACACGCACCCAATTTACAACCAAGAAAAAAGAATGGACAGAGCCAAAGCCCTCCATAAACGCTTCAAAAACCTTCAGGAGGGAGTCTTTGTAGACGCTGCAGATTACGCTAATCAGGCAGCCCGAGGACAGTAGTGGTTTTGAATCAAAAGGGGCAACTCCTGACCTCAGGAACAGTACTTACCACCACGACAGAGATCGGAGAAGAAGCAGCCATATCCTTGGTCATCGCCTGTACCCAAGCTAAGGTCGTAGTCAGTGACTCGAAGACAGCGATACGTAGTTCGCGAAAGGGCGTATTTCTAACACAGCACTAAAAATACTCAATAGCAACGACACTGCCAACATCAGAAACATTCAACTTGTTTGGGACCCAGCGTACTCTGGTCTACCCGGAAATGAGAACGCTCACCAGCTAGCCCGAGGACTTCATACCAGGCTAGCACCAATGAAACCACCGAGCCACTCACTTTCCGCAAAGCAGACAGCGATCGCATGGTAACCTATAGAGAAATACTTGATCATTACAGAAAAGGCAGGCTTTACTATCCGGAAGCGCATAAAACCCTCCACAAGCAGCAGGCCACAGCTTGGAGACGAATTCAAACTGGGATGTACGCAAACCGAGTCTTACATAGGTATTACTACCCAGGCATACAAGACAAGTGCAAACACTGCAAGCAGAGAGCGGATTTAGAACACATCATCTGGTCCTGCTCCAAAATAGATAAATGTGATCAGAGAACACTCTATATAAACACACCCGAGCAGTGGGAGACAGACTTGCTCAGCCCGGAAGCAGACATCGAGCTACAAGTAGTCCGGATGGCCGAAGCCGCCGCCAGGGACCAAGGACTCCTGGCTAATGGATGAGGGGGAAGCGGCGGGAACTCCCACCTCTCCTATTCCCAACCGCTTACCGGGCAAAAATAAAAGTTTTTCCTCCTGCTCTCCCTGCCCACCCTCCCCAACACATGCACACCACTTCTACCCGCCGTGGTGGCTCAGTGGCTAAGGCGTTGTGCTGCTGAGCATGATGACGTGGGTTCGATTATCATCCGCGGTGGCCGCTTTCTGATGGAGGCAAAAACAAAAAGCAAAAACGCCCATGTGTACGAAATGTCGGCGTTCGTGAAAGATCCCCAGGCATTGAAAATTAACCTGGAGCCCTCCACTACGGCTTGCGTCCTCGCCTACGTTGCGTCGGCGCGTTAAGTCATACAGTCAATAAAATCAATCACACTGCTTCTCTCGTCCATTCCGCGGGAGTCAGAACTGCTGAAGAATAAGCCTTCCTTCTCCTTTCCGTTTTTTTTTTCGTCGTGATAACTCACACACAACAAGCACAAATGCAGACGCGGGGTCGGAAGGACGAATTTCTGCATCGGGGGTGTGAGACGGCGTATCATCCCCGCTGCGGTGTTGCCCCAGCCGTGATTCATTGATGGCAGTCCTTTAACGCACATGTGAACTATCTGACCAACTCCTGTCTCCGTACGCTTGGCGCAATTTCCCGCGCGACCAGGGATTTCACCGACCGATCATGCTTTGTTTCACTGTATCGCGCTGTCATTTTGCCCACGCTCGACTTTGCTAGTGCAATTTAGAATTGTTTAAGCCCTTCGTCCTCCCTTCGACTAGAAAGGATTCAGAAGCGCTTTACTAGAACCGTATTTTCTCGCCACTCACCTATGAGCCGATATGAGCACGGTGGGCTTCTGAAGATCTTGAATTTAGATGAGCTATCAGCGAGGTGCTCCAGGCGCGACCTGGCTTTTCTATTTAATTGTATTCACTCGAAGTTCGACTACCCTTGCCTCGTAAGCTCTGTCCATCTGCTAGTGCCAAGCAGACCACTATGGCCGCATGGATGCTTTGATGTACACAGATCAATGAGTTTGGCACCAGCCAGCCGGCGCCAGCTCACCTATAACAGTCTGTTTCTATCTTCTATAGACGTTTTTGCAGCGATTGGGTACTATTTAAGCGCTCTCTTAAATGTATGATATTTTGAATACGCATGCTGTGGAGAGGTCGCTTCTGCACTTCTCTCCCTGCTCTCGTGTTTCCTCACATACAGAGTTACCTTGCCCATGTTCGTACGTGTTCTCCTGTGCATACTCCAGACACGTCCTCCGAGCCTTTACCGTTCAAAAATGTTTGTGTCTCCTTCGATAACACTACGCTTTTGTATATATCTGTCTGCACTTCCACAATTACCAATTTTTTATTTATACGCTGCCCATATTTGTACTGTTTGTATTCCTTGTATTCATGCATCTATGTATGTTGCCTGTTCGTATTCTTTGTACCTATGTATGCGGTGCATCACCCGAGTAGGCCCTGTGCTGTTGGTGAGCACTTCAAGTAAATAAATAAATAAATAAATAAATAAAAAAACGTGCCGACGCAATGCAAGCGAAGAGGCGCGTTGGAGTGGAGGGTCCCGATTAATTTCGACAATCTGGAGATCTTTAGCGGGTGCGAAATCTCGTACACACGGGCATTTTTGCTTTTTGCCTCCATGAGAAAAGCGGCCACCGCGGCCGGGAATCGAACCCGCGACCTTGTGCTCAGCAGCACAACGGCGCAGCCACTGAGCCACCACGGCGGGTGCCCAAGCCTTGCCAAGTGCCGGCTATCTTTTCGTAGATTTGTGCTGCGGCGAAATCTTCTGCCTCTCATTCATGTGTACGCGCTGCGATGAATCCACCCTGTTCAATTTTCGCTGTCAGTCAGTCACCTTTTGCTAACTTCAAGGTGGGCTACCATAAACAAACAACGAAATTCAAACTCACTGTCACCGAGTTTGCCAAGAAAAAAGGGAACCATGCTACCGGCAAGCACTTCACTGTGAAAGACAGCCACGTGCGGTATTTAAAAAAACGGAAGAGTTTACACCAAAATACCAACCCTGGAAAGACGGCGTGTTATGGGACCGAAGCAAGGAAAGTTTTATGCCGTTCAAAAAGAGCTGTTGACGTATGTTCAACAGATGAAGTCGTACTGCCTCGCAGCGTCGTGCGAGATGCTGCAGTTTAAGGCAAGGAAGATAACACTAGAGTAAGAGGCATCTGCTGCGGCATTTATTTATTTATTTATTTATTTATTTATTTCGGTACCTTCAATGCCCATGGGGCGTTACAGAAGGGAGTGGGGTTTGTACAAATAGTGGGAAAAATAACTACATAAAAGGGAAGTTTACAGCAAAGAAAAGGCGAAGCCATAAATACAGAAACAAGAACAACTCACTGAAAATGTAAGTAAATATATGCATATAATACAGGGCACATAAAAAAAATAATACTGTAAAGTAAGCGACAGAGTGCCATAAGCTAGGTGCACACACAATTTACACTAGTGCAAAATGGCAAAACAACTTTTCAATGCCAAAAGAAGATGAGCTATACAAATACACAAGGGAATAAACACACGATGGGACACTACTATAGTACAGATAAGTGTCGTTCAATTGCTGAGCGAAATGCGCGCGCATCGATGATTGTAGCTATCGGACTTGGCAGGCGGTTCCAATCGTCTGATGTTTTAGGTATGAAGGAATGTAAACGCAGATTAGTACGACAATGAGGGATGTTCACTTTGAAAGGGTGATCTATACGCGACGATATGTATGCTGGACTGGAAAGAAGTTCATTTTTTAGCTGTGGATTGAAGTGGTGGATTTTATGAAACAGGTTAAGCCGTGAAAGCTTTCTACGAAGGGAAAGAGAAGGCAGGTTTAGCGTTCGTTTCATTGAAGATATACTGACCTTGCGAGCATAATTAGATAGGATAAAGCGTGCGCTGCGGTTTTGTACAGATTCTAGGGTGTTAATAAGATAGTCATGCGCAGGGTCCCACACTGAACAGGCATACTCGAGTTTAGGGCGGATTAGTGTCTGGTAAAGAACTAGTTTTAAGTTAGATGGAGCCATAAAAAAATTACGTCACAGATATCCCAGTGTTCGGTTAGCATTGCTTATAATATAATTAACATGTGTTTCCCAGGATAAGTTGTTAGATATGTGTACTCCTAGATACTTATAAGTAGTAACTATTTCAAGTTGTTGTCCCTGAATCGTGTATAGTGTCGGTAATGTTTCAGCAAGATTAGTTCGTCGCGAAAGTCTCATCATTTTACATTTGTTAGTATTTAAGCGGATTTGCCAGTTGTCACACCAATTACCTACTGCATCAAGGTCAGATTGCAGTGTTGATGAGTCAGCCGTAGAAGAAATCACTCTGTATATAACGCAGTCGTCTGCAAATAATCTAATGTGAGATCTAATGGTGTTAGGCAGGTCATTGATGCAAATGAGAAACAGGAGTGGACCGAGCACGGAACCTTGGGGTACGCCGGAGGTGACTGGACAGAACGATGAATCGTAATCATTGGCTGTAACAAACTGTAATCTATCGGTTAAGAAGTTTTTAATCCAGGCTAGAATACGGGGATCGATGTTTAAATCACGTAGTTTTTTACATAACAAGTGATGGGAGACGAGGTCAAATGCTTTGGAAAAGTCCAAAAAAATGCAATCAATGTAATGACCATCATCAAGAGCGCAAAAAAGGTCGTTTGTAAAAGAAATTAGCTGAGTTTCACAAGAAAAAGTTTTTCGAAATCCGTGCTGGCATGGTGAAAAAAAGGAGTTACTTTCAAGAAATGTAACCAGGCTTGAGTAAATGATATGTTCAAACAGCTTGCAAGGGATACTGGTCAACGATATGGGACGATAATTAAGGGGGTTATGTGCATCACCAGACTTGAAGAATGGTACTACTTTGCCAATTTTCCAATCGTCAGGTAATACACAAGAATTAAGTAATTGAGTAAAAATTTCCGCCAGAATTATGGAACAATAAATGTCGGTGTTTTTCAGAAATTTTGAGTTTATTCCATCAACCCCTGACGATGAGGAAAGCTTTAACTTGGCAATTAAAGGTATTATTCCAACCCAGTCTACTACTAGTGGTTCCATTGGCGTAAGTATTGTGGTACCGCAGGGATATGAATGGGGATGTGGCTGACATGGTAGAAAAAACTTTTTTGAATGCGTCATTAAGCAGAACGCAGCTTTCAGAATGGGGTACAACTGCGCCTTTTTCGTCAACTAGAGATATTAAATTTGTTTTCGTGCCACGAATGACGTTCCAGAACTTTTTGGTGTTTTGTACAAGCAAAGAGGGAAGAGTATCATTGAAAAAGACACGTTTTGCGCTTCGTATAGCGTTTCGAAATTCAAGTTGCAGCTACGATACGCGGACCACGTGGTGCTGTTAGTGCTCTGTCTTGCTTTGCGGAACATCCTTTTCTTCTTATTCAAGAAACGTTTAAGAGTAATGTTGAACCACGGGGACCGGTGATTGCAAGAAATCACTCGTAAAGGTATATACTTATTAATTAGGGAATGCACTTTGTCTTTAAACAGAGCCCAATTTGTTGTGACAGTTCGTTCGTAAAACGTGGGCATGTAATCATTAAAAAATACCTCCAAGTCTTTACCTAACGACAAGAAGTCAGCTTTTCGGTAATCTCGGACGTACTTTGGCTTACCGCGTGTTTTGGTTGTGCTCGCTTTAATAGAAAAATGGATGAAACAGTGGTCACTGAGCCCTGGCGTGCAAGCGAGTGAGCAAACAAGATCTGGGGAAGTGGTAAGGACTAGGTCAAGCACATTAGCACTCGTTATTGACATCCGGGTCGGTTCGGTCACAAGTTGAGAAAAATGAAAGGTTGAACACAAATCAAGGAACTCTGCAGTTTCTCGTGACGAGCCTGAAACTCCTGGACAGCTTTGTGTCCAGACTATTTTGGGGTAATTGAAATCCCCCAAAAGAAAAAAACGATGATTTGGGAAACCTTATTGTAATGTTGTTAAGCACGTCATGGAGGTCATTACAAAATGATGCGGGGGCGTTTGGTGGTCTGTAACAAACACAAAATATTGCGTCACGGTGTTTTAGGCGAATACCTGCGCAGACTATTTCCAAATGAGATGAAATAGGAACAGAAAAAGACTGAAAAGCGTCTGCGATTGCAATGAGCACCCCTCCACCCGCTCGCGTGCCTCGATCACAACGATAAAAACGAAAAGACTTTTGACACTGCAAAATTTCGCTACTTGACACCTTGGCAGATAACCAAGTCTCAGTTAGTGCCACGACATCTGCGTTACATGTATCAATGAAAGAGGATAGATCATCATGCTTATTTAAGACACTACGAATATTTGAAAGCAAACAACTGATTTCACCGCCTAGCTATGACTGCGGGGTTCGGTGCGTAGCTGTGCGTTCTGCGGTAGTAGCATCGTGTACTTCTGCTTGCATCTGCTTGCATTCAAGGCAAGAAGACGCTGAATGATGCGCTTCGTGAAACGCCACCAGCTGTCTTTCAAACGGACGAGGAGCGACCCTCTACCAATGGTTACCACTCGACTATGAGGAGAAAATTGTATTGTTTCCTTGTTTTCTGATTGGATTACACTGTACGGGGGGCTTCATCATGTCTGTGATTGGGATAGGAACACCGACGAAACATCGCCAATGTTCGACATGCTGCACAACACCACAGTGAGTAAGAAAATAGTCTCGCCTGTGACTATCAATACCACGGGCTGTAAAACAACAACGAAACACCGTGATGCTTGCCGTGACAGCGGACATCCACAAACCCCCGCCCTTCATCATTTTCAAGGTAAAGGCGGTGCTGAAAATGAAGCCGGGGGCCGCATTCACGTCCGTGCACAAGAAAAGTGTGGAACTAAGAGCTGCTGCGCGATTGTATCGACACTGTCTGGAGCAAGAGAAAGGGGGCTTTGCTGTGACTGCCACAGCTGTGTTGGTTCGTGACAGCTTCAAAGGACATCTTGTGGAGAGTGTGAAGGAAAAGCTGCGCGACATCTGGACCAACCTGGCCGCTATTCCGAGTGGCCTAACATCTGTCCTGCAGCCCTTAGATTTGCCGGTCAACAAACCATTCACGGACTATGTGTGAAGATGTAGATCGTGTGGATGGCCAGCGGAAAGCACGGGCTCGCTCCCACTGGGAGGGTAAAAGACCGCCAGTGCAGGCGGTCTGCGAGTGGATGGCGGCCGTATGGGACATGGTCTCCCAGAGCAACGTGGAGCACAGCATCAAGAAGACGGGGCTGTCGAATGCACTCGACGGTACTGAGGACGACGCCCTTTGCGAGGGCAGTGACGGCGGCCATGACGATCACTCGAAGTAGGACATCTCGACCAGCGACTCTGACTAGACCGCAACTGGACTGGACTAGCCAAAAATATGTTCAGTGTACTTTTGACTACTTTTGTACTTTTGACTGTGTACTTTTGACTTTTGTACGTACGTCTACTTTTCTATGTACGTATGTACCTTTGACTATGTACTCAATGAGTATTGTTCGTTTGCGCTAGTATACTGAAATTTCTTTTATTTGTATATTCTGCGTTATTGCGGTTTACACATTATTTGGGGCTTTTTCGCACAATACCCATGTAATTTTCAAACACCCTTTTCAAACGTCTGAATTCACAAAAAGAATTGCGCAAATTACGCGAGTAAATAGAGTAACATGCTTGGCATCTGGCGTTATCGTTGGCCGGGTATTTTGATATCTCAGTTATCGGCATATCGCACTTCCGCCCAGTTGTCGGCTGTAAAATGCATCAGATATTCCTGGCAGCACGGCTTTGAACCGCAACAATCACTAGCTGAGGCGTTTGCTGTGGATGAATGTCATCTGCACCACGAGAGACACTCTAATGAGATGTGCTTTTCCCCTACCTTTGGAGCTTGCCCGGCTAGCCTTGCCAAGAGAGGGAATTTGTTTTTGCTGTCAGGCTCCTTCTGCGCAAAACTCTGCTGCCAATACTCGTAAATCCGTGTAGACGAATCTGATTCAGCATGTTCAAGCTGGACGAGCATGTATTCATTCATCAAAGTAAACACATCACAAGGCTGGATCACTTGCGGCAGCCTGGTAGCTAGCACCCTAAAATGAGCGCAAGAGGACTCCTCTTCCCTCAGCCGTGGGCTTAAGAAGCGCAGGCTTTGAAAAATTACGTTGAATGGTAGAAGCGAGAAAAGGTACTCAGTGCATTTTAGGTAAAAGCTTCTAGCACCCAACCTAAATATCTATTTCTCTCCGGGTTGCCAAGATGAAATGCCCTCTCTACGCCCTCTCCAACTTCTACTCTCGCTTTCCGATTTGCAGGGGACTAGGTTTGCAGCAACGGCAACTCTCTGGATTTTTTTCTATAGGTAAAACTCTGCCTTCACGAAACATCCACCTAGCTTGCGAACGAAGGCCACCATCTCATCATAGAGTAGGTGGACTTCCAGCGCCCTTTGAAACAAAGACCAAAAGTCAGTGAGTACTTCGACCACATTCTTCACGAAGAGTAGCTTACCAAAAAAATTTGTATCAAAAAATGCTTTCCTTAAACGAGTAGTGCTGCGAAATATTCGTGTTACGTTTTTTTTTTTGCTGCTATGGGTGCCTATAGACCTTATGTAAAAACTGGCGCCCTCTTGACGTGATCGCGTGCGCTTCCGCCATGTTGGAGGATTCCCGGATCTCCGGATACCGCAGTATACATGATAGTCTGGGGTTAGCGACGTGCGCGTCGGCATTTATCGTTGACCAAGATACCCAAATACTGCCGTGTACTTTGCTTTGCACAAAGATGATCCGAGGACGACCACGGAATCAGCGTAAACATTTTTTATTTTTCAATGAAAGCATGATTCCAGGCCGGCGGGAATCACAAAACCAATATAATGTGCAGGACTAAAAAATTACCGAAGTGAGCTGCTTTCTTGTCCAATATTGGCCACGGAGCACTCTGTCCTGCTAGCAGTTCAGGCGCACTGCATCGGTGAGCTAGTACTTTGTCATGCGGGATGAGTTCTCAATCTGTCGTTCGGCTTTGCACGCCCACGTTTTCTTTTTATTCTGAACGTTCGGTGAGCTTTTATGGAAGTACTACGCGTTCTTTCGTTCACCAAACGTTACAGGAAATAAGGGATCCGCGAGAGCTACAACCTTCACGTAGCGCCATGAGTGGCACAAGTAACGTCCGCAGTAACCCGTGTATCGGTCATTTACCGCTCGTCGCCTTCTGTTGACCCTTAGCCTATTTTCCCAAGATCATTTTTTTTAGTGGAATTTCCCAAGCGGCAGTGTGCCCCCAGTTTAATTCACGGCGCGAGGCGGGGACGTTTGGTTGTCGCCGCGAGGCACACGAGGCACACGAGGAAATGTCGAGGCACTCGACATTTCCTCGCTGTTCAAAGTTCTCGCAGTTTATTATTTTTTTTTTAAACTAAAGCCTCCGCGCGTGACGGGGACCCTCGGCGGCCACCGCGAGGGATGCGCTCACCAGCGGTGGGCAATTTATTAGTAATTTTATTATTTATTAGCAATTTATTGGACATTTATTTGCAAAGTTTAACGCGTTACACGCCAAATGCGTTATGCTCTACACACTGCGTACGGCCAGCTACAAGAGCTCCGCGTTTAAAAAATGTTTACAGGTAGGCAATTTATTTTATGCGTGTATTTTTTTTCTTTTTCAGATTTCCTCTTAACGTGTACGCCTCGAGCGCGGCCTGTAGGGGCGCCACTGAAATCACCCTAGTGGCTCGTTCCGAAAGCAGTCGCGGGAGTTTCCGGCCCACTCACCACTGTCGCCGTTGCTTTTACGTCACGTTCGCGACTGATATTTTTCGTTTGTATGCGTGTTTGAAATACATATTTATGCGAAACAGCTGTTCGTGAATGTGGTGTATTTACGAGAGTGTAAATGCTTGGGACGCGATCTTAGTCTGGTACATCCGGTCCGCATAAGCGCCAGGTGTGTGTCACAGCCAGGAGTCGCGAAACCGGCTTATGCATGGAGCTGATTGCAATTCCACTGCCCTGAAATTTACTAACAGCAGCGTTAGTTCAGATGCTCATTCTAAGGCTATACACTGCGATGTAAATCGGTTTCGTGTGGTTTCATATTCTAGCGGAGCACTCGTACCTGACAGGACGCCAGTTACGCTTCATATCTCAGATATTGATAACTACCCTGAGCAAGCCAATCTGGCATATACGTGCCGGATATTCCACGCAATAAGGTCTTTGGATAATGCGCAAAATTATGGGCGGGAGTCAGCACACGACAAAGAATTTACTGCTGGGTCGTCTTGTCGCAAGGTGAGCCCTCGCAAACGTTCATCTGCCACATACATCTTCCGATTATATCCGCGTCCGCAACTAAACGCTTCTTCGCATCATCGTTATATGACACAGGCAGCCAGGAAAATCTAGCACAAAAAAGAAATCAGACGGGCTTATCAGATACCACACTCTTCCAACGACGCCTTTTATCGCTTGTGAACTTACTGTATAATTCAAAAAAATGTGTCCGCAGCGTGATCAGCTGTTCGTTAAAGTCGCAAAACTAAATAAAAGTGAACGCGCAGCTTGTGCGTGTGGTTATTAAAACAGACATTACTTGATTTCGTTCAGCACTTGTACACAACCATAGTTAAGCGCACCCTGCCCTCCCCATTTGTCTTTGAAAATATCAGTGCATTTCCAACCAAGTTGGCCTAGTGAGTACTACCTGCCTAAGTTAGACCAACGTCTCCAGCATTTCCGAAGCTGCACCGGGTTTTTCTCATTCCCGTACGAGTTATTCTGGTTTTTCCGGAATTGCAGACCATTTATTTTTCCGTGGTTTTATTAACTTACCAAAGTTCTTGATAAAAGCACGAGTGGCACACATTCCCCGACGCAGAGCCTCCCATAAAAGGCGCAAGGTATTATAAGGTATTGTTTAACCAAAAAGTATTTTTCTACGACGTATATATATTAGAAACAGCCGCATTCGTTGTCCGCGCTGCAAAACAAAACGAACCCCTGTCTGTGCCATTATTAGGTCTCAACAAGGCGATAATAGAATGCAATTGCGCCTGACGTATTTGGAAGCGACAGTGGTGATATACTGCTGCCGTCACCGACGGCCGTAAGAGCGGAGAAGCAGCGCGCAGTTCGCGTCACCGTATAGCTCTAGTTGGCGTTCGAGCACTATACCAGGATGCAGCTGTTTTTCAAGGTACTATAAACGTACTAGTTGCTTACACACATCACCATAATAAGTTATTTAGGGCGCGGGAACGCAAAAAGAAGCAAAAGAGAACCAAAACACTGTATGGGCCGCTATCAGCTACGCAGCAGTCATCCCGCATGAGCCGCGGCGATGAGGCGGCAGGCAACGCGGCGATCGCAAAGCTCGACGTGTATAGCTACATCGCGGAGTCCCTCTCCCTTCCCCTCCTGCCCCCATTTCAACCTCAGGACGGCCCGCATCGGCTCGAAGCGTTTCAGGAATGACTTCCTCATAAACCCGCAGGGTGCGAACCAACATAGATGTAATTCAATGTTTGTGTTCTCAAAGCCAGAAGAAAGAAAATAAAAATAAACGCGACCACCCCCAAAAGCTTCCCTGCGGGTTTTATGACTGCTTTTTCGATGCATAATTCGTATTTACGAAGTCGCTCGGAAATATAGGCAACAGAGAAAGGTCCACAGACCACTCATCGCTGCTATGCTGCGCTAAATCTGAAAATAAAAGGATCGCCAGTCCGAGAAAGTTCCTCACATGGTCCGTACCAAGCAATTCCGCGACCGCCATCCCAACACATGTTGTCTCGCGCTTGTTTCGTTTTTCGTCCGGTAGATGGTGGCACTTTTGCATAAGGTTTATATGCCCACTAATCATACCTTGGCACATTAGACGGTCGAACGCAGCGTAAACACCCATTTACGCAGTCGTTTATTCGAGTCAGTTTCGGTTTCGACGCGCTTCCAATATCGGCCAAGGTCTTCACCATCACCCGCCGCGGTGGCTCAGTGACTAAGGCGTTGCGCTGCTGAGCACGAGGTCGCGGGTTCGATTCCTGGCCGCGGCGGCCGCTTTTCTGATGGAGGCGAAAAGCAAAAACGCCCGTGTGTACGAGATTACGGCGCACGATAAAGATCCCCAGGTTGTCAAAATAATCCGGAGCCCTCCACTACGGCGCGCCTCATCGCCTGCGTTGCGTCGGCGCGTTAAACCCTACAATCAATCAATCAATCAATCAAAGGTCTTCACCATCCCTACGATCCCCAGGATCCTGGGGATGGTGAAGTGGTACCCACGAAGTGAAGTGGTACCTACGACTTAGCAGCACGCGCCAACCGCAGCCGGCGTGTCGGCTACGCACGGGAGCCCCGTCATCAGCAGTATGGGGCAAGTATCACATGATGTCATGTCGGCCCGCTCTGGGCTATCTTATGAGAGCAAATATTAAAATAAATTTAATATATGTTATACCTAACGAGTAGTTGAAAATTGCTGGGAGATATTTCCTTCTAAACAGGAAACATTTTACATGGTAATCTAAGCATTGGAATTTCATGTCGTTACTCCTTTAAGCGATCCCGTAGCTGTCCTCCTGAACGACATGCTGAGCAAGACAAGATTGCTTTCTTTAAAGCCGGCCCCCCAGTAAGCCATCTTGAACTTTCGTCCTATTCCCGCTAGTTCCCCTTTTAATTCCCTCTCCATCTCGACCCCTCGGAGCTAGTCACATGAACTCCTGCTAAGCTTTATTGCAAAGGAGATAGCAAGTGATTCCCTCCACTGCAACGCCTGTGGTGTAATGAGGACTCCGCCCACCCGAGCCGACCATATCGGGGAAGCACAGCGAAACGAAGCTTCGGTGCAAGATTGTCACAGATTGCTTGAAATGTAGCAGGACGTAGCAGGATTTACCTTTCGGCGCGGTTAGGCACAATTGGCGCAGAAATCACTGGCTTGTTGCCCTTGAGCTTCGTGTCTGGGCACCCACTGCGGCTATACCCAGGTGCCCCGAGAAGGCACTCCCCGCACCAGGAGTAAGCACGGGTAACCTTCCCGGATGCACACCAGGGCCACCCGGGAGGTTCACAGCAGGGCACACAGCTGGGGTGGGCTCCATTTCCAGCATCAGGCTCAGGCTCACATACACCAGCTGAGCAATGACTGACGACGCGGCGCACTACAGCAGTGCCTGCCGGCTGACCACCCCAGCAGGGAGGCTGCTGAGGCCGAGCCCTGTCTCTGTCGCACAAAACCGTCCTCATAGGTCAGGGTGTGGTCCTTCAGGTCATCTCGGATAATGGCCCGAGTCAACTGGGCTGCCCACACTGGGGCGCCCGTTGTTTGCTGCGCTTGCCCAAGATTGCCAGTTGCACCTCGGCCACCGGGGCAGGGGACCCACCAGAGCCCTCCCATCCACAGGGGCCACCACCTGCCCGTAGAGGAAAAGCAAGAACAGGGAACTACACACGCAAAGGCAAGTGGGTGCACAGCCGCTATGGTAGGGGGCCTCTATCTTCGGCCTGCCACAGCCGGTCTGTGTGACCCATGGCCCAGTGCTTGGGCATCATCCCGAACATCCTTGCCCACACCTTGTGGCACTTAGAGTCCTGGACAGGTGAGCAAGCAGGCGCAGACTTCTTTGCGGTGGTCGCTCTCGAACTGGCCCACAATTTCACTCAGCTTGGCCTACACTCGGTAAAATCAGAAACACAATAAAACCACACCCAAGCATTTCAATTGTCCCCTTGTACGAGAAAACAATGTATGCTCTCGCAACAGCAAGCCTTATAGAACTAGCTACGGAAACAGCAGCGATGTCCCAAGTGCGTTCGTGCTATTTTGAGGTTGATTATTAAAAGCTTTACTTAATCTTAGGCATTGGAACTAGTAATATTTAGATGCAAATAATCAATTCGAGCAGTTTGAGGCCCTAGGATATTTCTGTTGATATACACAACAGTTTTCTCCATTGTGTTTTAGACAAAATAAAATTACAAGCAATCCTGTCTTAATAATTTGCCATGTCACCGCTGGAGCGCACTTTCTAAAAAAATTTGCTTTGCCAACAAAACCTGCAGTTTTTTCGTTTCCCTGCATAGCATGCCGATTTGGTCATTTTAGGCTCAGGCTAAGAACGTATTGAAATGCGAAGAGCACACATTTACACTAAGCAGACCGGAGAAATGCAAACCGTACAAGCACGCCATCCAAACAGTGTTGTGTACACCTCTCCTTTGTCTCAATGTGCGGGGTACACAACTTAAGTTTATAGTCGCCAACCATAGGTCGGGGTACTCACTCGTGAGTATACCCATTTGTACTCATTTGTACTCAAACTCACGAGTGAGTACGATGATGAGTGATCACACACCCAGAAAAAAAACAGTGAGTACGATGACGAGTGAGTACAGGGGTAAGTCCACTACTCGTGAGTACAGTACTCATGAGTACACTACTCATGAGTATGAGTACTCATGAGTACAGTATTCATGAGTATGAGTACTCATGAGTACAGTATTTATGAGTATGAGTACTCACGAGTTTGAATACTAATGAGTATGAATACTCATGAGTACACAGTACTCATGAATACACAGTACTCATCAGTACACAGCACTCATGAGTACAATACTCAAAAATACTGTGTACTCATGAGTACTGTGTATTCATGAGTATATGCACTCCTGAGTACAGTGCAAACAAGTTTTATCACAAGCTCGAGTCCGGACGCGCGTGTACGAGTCGCAAACATTTAGCGGTGCCGCTGTGCAGCTTAACTGTCAAGGGTGGTAAAATTAGACAACGAAAACTGCACCTCCCTCCTTTCCCGGTCTCTGTTTGGCGCTGTAAGCGTTTGTCGGCGGTCGCTCGCAAAGGGGTCACGTTGAAGAGGAAAAAAGGAGGGGTGAGAGCCCGGTGGGAAACGCGGCCGCAGTTGCTCGTCTCTGATGGGACTTGTTGACTGCCGCAGTTATTTTTGTTGACGCGGCCTGTGAACGCGTGGCGGCTTCATTGCGCTTGCTCCCTTGCAATTGTTTTAGGGGAGAGGTGGTGGAGGCTGCTAACAACGCACGAACTAGGCGTACTGAAGTCCCTCTTTTTCAGTCTTCAGAAGTTTCCGTAGACGCATGTCACGCTGTGTAGTCGTTTCGTGAGCCGAACCGCTCATTTCAACAGTCGCAGTTAATTTAAGTAACTCGCGTCAAACCGACTGCGTGGTTTGTAACGTTCGCTGTGCGTATTCAAGCGACAGTTTGGCTGATGTACGTGCGCCCATATGGTTTTATTAGGTTCCCGTTTTGAAACATTTTGCTCAGGTTCGCTAGTAATATGGTGTCGTGTATTGCCATTTACAAGTGAGGATATAGCCCCACCGTGCACTACATCGTGCAGGTGCGGCGGTGAAATTTGCCCAAGCAATGGAAATAAAATATCCGAGTACACCTAAGCACGCTTGTGAGTTGTGAATCGGACATCATAATATCCTGTTCAACGCGTGCGGCGGCTTGTTTAGCCTCGCATATTTTGTCGAAGAGCTCTGTCATCTTGCCGCTGGAGGAGCGTTTTGCTTTCGAATGGCTTTACTTTCTTGTGGCAACCCGATTCGCCGCTTCTCGTTTATGCCACCGTGTAATGAGGGCGCTGACGATGATGGTGAATTTCGGTGGTTGTTATTCCCCTACCTTCACTACTGTTTACAGGCGGGGCGACCACACCACCCCTCGCTAGCAACTATACCGCCTAGTTTAAGCTCGCACTGTGAAAGGCCTCGTAAAGGAGTTGTTCTGAATTGATGAACGCCAACGCCAGACGCCGGGATTTTCGCTTAAGTTCGCATCTTGGAACGTCTCGTAAAACATGTGGATTGCACATAACGACGTCACCGGACTTTTTGATCGATCGCTGTAAGCTTCATCCGCGTTGCTCGAGATAAGAGCTGCAAATTTCCACTGTGCAACTAACCCACCAACACGGCAATACAGTGACGTCAGTGCAAGCTATCACGCCCCCGAAAAACGCGTCTACAAACTTTGTTCTCGAGTACACAAAGCACGGCAGAGCAGTTCTACGCTGCTGTAACGGCTGCCAAGTACCGGCAGCAACTGGGTGCCCTGCGGCCCTCGACAGCGACCGATACCCTCCCCACGCCCCCTCCCCCCCCCCCGAACACACACACACACACTGTTTGGACTGGGCCATTCTAGCTCAGTCACCACTGTTCGATTGACTTCACTTTATTTCCTTAAAGACCACACAGGGGGGTGTTACATAAGGGGCGCGTTGTACAACATAGATACAAAAGCCACAGGTGCAGATGCATATATACAGATGCATAGATGTTGTGACGTTGCCCTGCTCAGTCCGCCATCGACGCGGCGCAGAGGAGAGCGATGAAGTTGTCGAGCCGACGGTGATTTTAAGCTGCATTCATATACAATATATACAAAGGTAGCAAGAGCGTTACATGGCTCGCACAAAGGCACTTCTCAACTCAGTGCCTCTGATGAAATGCCGCCGCACAGCCGCTGCTTCAGGGCTGGTTTTATACCCAAGGGGTTCCGCCGCAGCCGCGTGCAGTTCGAATCTTTCCAATCAGGACTATCACTGGCCACAGTTTGAATCCAGCGAATGCAGGCGAAGTGATTGCGTCAGCCGAGCCACGAATGGGGAAGGGGAGGCGACTCAGCGGCGCGGTCTCCAGAGTCTACTCGTCGCTGCGTGTCTTTTGCGGGCCGGTCGTCCCAAGCATAATTTGGTGCGGCCGTGTCGATGGGAAAAGGAGAGTAGACTCGGTGGCGCCGTGTGCCGCCAGTTGCGGCACGTCTGCCGCGGACCCGCCGCGGTGGCTCAGTGGCTAAGGCGTTGCGCTGCTGAGCACGAGGTCGCGGGTGTGATTCCCGGCCGCGGCGGCCGCTTTTCTGATGGAGGCGAAAAGCAAAAACGCCCGTGTGTACGAGATTTCGGCGCACGTTAAAGATCCCCAAGTGGTCAAAATTAATCCGGAGCCCTCCACTACGGCGCGCCTCATCGCCTGCGTTGCGTCGGCGCGTTAAACCCTTCAATCAATCAACGTCTGCCGCGGGCTGGCTGACCGAGGCGTGAATCGGGCCCACCGTCGGCGCGTCGCCAGGTGCAGCAAATTTGTTTCGGGTGCTCTGGTTAACCGCACACACACGCATAGAAAAATTAGTAAGATCAGACCCGTGTGGGTTTTGGCCTAGTTGTTAACGGAAATAGACACAACGACGCGTAGCGCCTGTACTGTCCCTATTTCGTGGCGGGACCTCCCTCTTTGGCTTTTCGCGCGCTAGCCGGTTTTCGTCTTTCTGTTTATCTCTTGCTTTGCGGGCTGGCGGCGGTTGCGAGGGGTACGGTAGCGCAATGTTCGCAGAATTAGGAACAGCGGCGGCAGCGTCTCTTTCCAGATGGTTTTAAAGACGATAGTCTTTCTTTGGCCACTTGAGGGCGATAATGTTGGCCTATCAGTCTGTCTGTCTGTGTCCGTCATAAAGATAATTCATTTTTGTAACTTAATATCACGCCCTGCTGTACACATGGGAGCTACTGTGGTCGCCGTTAAGTAGCTTCATGTACATAATACGCCCTCTCTACAACTGGCCAACTGCCCCGCCATTCAGCCGCGATTCAGCCCGCGATTCAAAACGCGAGTGCGTACGTCCCGTTTCGCTCTCTCCCGTGTACGTGCCTTCGCGCAGTGGGAAGCCATACGACAATGCACCGTGTAAGACGTTTTCTTCTCGTGCTCCTCTGTCCTGATGTATATGTAATCTCAGTATTTCTAATTAGCTAAACATTTTATTTTTTTATGTTTAACCTTTCATTCGAGCCACGACATAGCTAAGATGTTGCAGTCGACAGGATCATGATTTAGGGCACGGGAGGACGAACGGACGAACAACCTGGGCGGACCGCAGCACGACTACGAGAGTGCAGCACGCAGACATGGGGCACCGACGCACTCCATGCCAGCGGTGGTCGACACAGTGCTGACTTCAACGGAACGCTACGTCCTATGCTCTACGAAAAAACAGCAGTTCGTGAGCGCGCACTACGATTACGAGGGCTACTCTGCTCTGGCCGTAAGGACGGCATCGTCTTGCGTCTTCTAGTGGACAACGAAGAACGCCGCCATCTCTCCAAAGGAACGAATGTGCCAACGCTACTTCAGGCTGCCTCCGACAACAAACGGCAGACGACCCTGCAAGCGGCGCTGTCTGAGAGCAGAAAGCCGCGTGATGAACGAGAAAGTTTTCTGAGACAACTGGCGAGAGTCGGCCGCACGTTTTCCACGGTGCCTGGACTGCACGAGATCCGAGCACAGGCAGAATGCACGACGGCACGCACATGAACGAGACGACGCATGCAAAATTGTGATTGCGTGCTCACCGGACCTTTCCCAGGTAACCGCCACGATTATGGAGACGCATCGAAGGTCAGTGAATTTCTGGCGAGATCACGAACACACGTTGCTCTGCTACATCGCCCACGAGCTACATCGCCCACGCGCAGGTCATTCCAGCAACGAGTAACGCGACGCGCAACGTACGCAGCGCGCACGAGCCAGAAGGCACCACGTTCCTGGCACCCGCGCTTCCTCTACAGACGTACACGAACGGAACGCTGAGAGCAGGGAACGCAACGGAGCCGTAACGTACATTTTCCGCACGTGCTGTCCCGGCGCGGGTCCACGCAACCAACGACATCGCATTCAGATTGGTGGATATGGCCACGACAAGCGCGCAAGACGCACGGCGCCCGAAATGCACCATACGTGGCGAACGACCGCACCCCAATTATAGGGGATTTTCCTAGCTAAAACGAGACGCACAGCGCACGAAACGCACCAGAAGTGACGAACGACATCCAACTTGAACCAGTGGAGCTGACCACGGAGAACGAAATGCACAACGCACGGAACGCCACCAAGCCGCAGCACACACGGAGGAAACTGCCGTTCGCGACATACTCCGCTCCCACTGCAAGTACCATCCGGACTTGGCCAGCGAATGTTACAACCGCAGAAATCACCTGGCCACAAGCAACAAAAGACCCAGCGCACGCGGTTCAACCCTACCGGTAAGTACGAGCTATCCGACACCCGCTGCTCCCGCCCGAGTCCAGCGGACGAACAACATGACCCTCGTGCAAGTTCGTCCGTCAACGAGCAACGACACGGCCAGCGCATGCGGTATGTCCGAGCCAGAATTAACAAGATCACCGGCACCCGCGCTCCGATCGAGACTCACACGACAAATACCATTTCGTACAAGAGTACGCAACCGCGAGCAAGCGGACTCGCGATAAACGGATCCTGCTTGTATGGGAGAGAAAGCGATTATAGCATTCTCGAAACAACGGGCAAAAGACGAGGTCTTGAGCGACGACACGGACACGGCAAGAACGGCAACGAATGAACCCGATCCAGACGAAGCATCGAATGCCCTGACGATGAAGTCACGCTTGCGACGCCGAGGAATGTGGGACCGAACGGACGGCACGAACTACGCCCGCTTCCCCACCACAACGGTTTCACTTCCGAAACGACCACGGCGACTGCGAGCACGGAGCCGCAACGACTTTGACCGATCAGCCATGCCACCCTACGAAAATGCCCCGCTACCTCACACTAAACGAAAAGCCAAACGGCTCCCGCACCACACACAACGCACGCGTCAATCAAGCAACGTCCTCAACGCGCCGAACTATGCCATCCCTACACAGCGCAGCTCGCCACCGGACAAACCAGACGTCTACGCTCCCACATGCATCAAGCACGCGACGAGCTACACGAACACAATTGCCGACGGAAGCGGCGCAACCAACGCAACGCCGTAAACACTGTCAAGTTCAGGTCTGACGAAGTGAATCCCACGGCACACACACAATAAAATCAAGCAGATTTGAAATTCACCGAAACTCAATGAGACGAACACCCTCTTAACGAAGTTTCTAGTATCTGGAACAACAAAAAACAAACGCCAGCATCGAGCATCTGTGAACAAGCGAACAGTGATCTGGATACGAACGGACGTCAATCTACGCGAACGCTTCATTGTGCCTGGGGGCAGGCGCATTTCAGATTCAGAGCACGATTAAGATACGTATCAGCGCGCGCGGAAACGAAAACGGACGACAAAAGCTGCCACCTGAAGACACGCAGAAAAACGCAGTTTACGGCCACGGCCGCACCGACAAGCCCCGAGCTCCCCTGAGCCCGACCCGGCCTGAGAACAAGACGAGACGCCAGGCGCAACGCGAGTGCTTACGTTCCGTTTCGCTTTCTCACATGTACAGTGTACTTGCCTTCGCACAGTAAGTCGCCCAACGACAGTGCACCGCGTGAGACGTTTTCTTCCTCTGTCCTGATTTATATCTAACCCGTGTTTTTCTAATCAATTAAACAATTTATTTTTTCTACTTAGTCTTTCATTCGAGTTACGACCTAGCTAACAGTGCAGATAAGTTGATTATTCGTGAGTAATACAAATTGAGTACTCATTAGTACTGATTGAGTACTCATGAGTTCAGAATGAGTAGTACTCATGAGTGCAGAATGAGTAGTACTCGTGAGTGCAGAATGAGTAGTACTCGCGAGAGCAAAATGAGTAGTACTGATGAGTAGTACTCATGAGCAGTAGTACTCATTGAGTACTCATGAGTACAGATTGAGTACTCATGACTACAGAGTGAGTACTCATGAGTACAGATTCAGTACTCATGAGAACAGATTGAGTACGAATACTCGTGAGGACAAATGAGTTTGAGTACAAGTGAGTACGATTACAAATGAGTATTTGATGAGTGAGTACGAGTGATTTTGTGAACAGACGAAATTTTTGAGTCTGAGTTTGATTGAGTACAGCGTAAATATAAAAAAATGTGATTGAGTTTGAGTAAGTTCTTTCTGTTTTGCCGACCTATGTCCCCAACTTGCCCAATATGGCACACAGTAATGCACAAAATGCAAGTCGGAAACGGGTAGCCGAAAAGCGAGTTGAAAACACACAGTTAAACGGCAATGCTCTACTGTGTGTATCGCTTTGATGACCACTTCTTCGGCACTTATACTTGCTTCTTGTTTTGTAGCGGATCACAAGTTCGCTCCTTAAACCTTGTTTATCACGAGAAATCGGCATTGCTCTTGGCTACGTGGCAATATTAGCATACAGAAACGAGCATTGGCACACTATTTGCAAGCCAATATAGCTGTATACTTCCTGTGTATGCATGAATACATCTCTCGGGAACTCTGAGGAGTAACCGGTTCGTGTAACACATTTTAAATATAACCGAATAGTTGCACAGGCAGGACAGCTTGGA
Source organism: Haemaphysalis longicornis (assembly GCF_048455015.1). Classification (NCBI taxonomy): domain Eukaryota; kingdom Metazoa; phylum Arthropoda; class Arachnida; order Ixodida; family Ixodidae; genus Haemaphysalis; species Haemaphysalis longicornis. The sequence goes on from NW_027526385.1 coordinate 166,509,076, forward strand.
ACGGAGAGCCTTTTGACAACTCCACTCGCATGACGTGGTGATAACCTGGAAGTCGTACTGTTTACGCCGGGCTATGTGCATAACACGTTATCAGCACCGTGCCAGTCAGGTTTTCTGCGTGGGAAGGGCCTTATTACTCCTCCAAATAGGGAGCGGCACACCTGTTGTGTTGGTTTGTTGTGTTGGTGGCTGTGTTTAGAGGAGCCGGGTTTAGGCTTACCATGATGATGAGATTTGATGGCGGGTTTTGCTAGTGGCATGGCTGAGGATTTATGGTGCAACTTTCAGCCCCTGCGAGGAAAACTTTGACATCCACCGGAAATGCAGTCATATGGCTAAATGAAAATGTAAAATTTTCCCACGTACAAACTTACTTCACCTTGGAGATTTCACCTATACTGGTCGATTAACAATTTTCAGCAACATTTGCACCTTTTCGTCATGTTTTTCATTCTATTTAGCAGCAACAAGCTTTACCTGGAGCTACCTGTAACTTTCCCAGCTACCACACCGTACTAATGTTAAAAACTCTAGGAGAACTCTAATAAAAAGTAGACCTTTATATCTTGGTACAGCGCAGTAAAGAAAACACACAAAGAAAGATACAAGGACGAGCGCTTGTATCCTCGTATTCCTCGTCCTTTGTTTTCTTTACGGCGCTCTACCTAGTTAATAAGGATTACAAACTCCCCCGTACCCACACGTCGATAAAAAAGCAGTGTCACGAAGTTACCCTTACTAAAGAACTCAAGTGCAGGTTTTGTTGAGACCAACATGAGTGACACCAAGCATAATCATTCACGCTGCTACAGGCCATCTATTCGGCCATTTTATGATAACTGAACAATAGGTAAAAATAGCAGTTCAGAAAAAAACACATTTACCTTTCGAAATATGATATGAAGGTGTGGTATATATTGCTAAGTCACAAGGCATTAAGCTCTGAGATTTGCAGGCCTGGCCAATTGCCCTGAAGCTGCCTAAACAGCAACCAGCACACTATTGTCCCACGTATGAAGCTGAAATTGAAGTCTTCTTCATCTCGTGCCGAACATCAGTTTGATACCACTATAAAACACTCTCGAGTTCATATAACAATAAACGTAGCTATAAATATCCCTAGGTTTAACCTCAAGACAAGAAACCTATACACGAAGGCGGCTACGCAAAGTGGTAATACCAAGGGCAGCGAGCATAAACTGCACAGCTTCTCTCTCATTTAGTGCACACAAATCGCGTACCACGTCCTAGCAAAACCTGATGCATCCAGATAAGTGGTAACTTCACTGTAAACACATCATGGCTCTGCAAGGAAAATTCCAATTGCAGCATCAGCTATATACAGAAAGTGGTTGCCTGCTGCAAATAAAAAACCTGCTCCTCTATTCCATGCAAGCACAGCTTGGCATACTTACACATGGACACGTTTATCAGCGACACCTCCTACACAGCTTTGGTCTCATCCAGGGCTTGAAAAAGCGCCATGAAGGGGCAGAGCAGAAACCGGGAAAAACACGAGATAATAAAGCACACACAATTTATGCACTTTACAAGTTTAATAATTAAGGTAAGCAAAACTTTTTGTCTGAAGGTAAACAAGGGTGCCGAGTGTTTTTACTAATCTAACATAAAAATGTCCAAATGCACAAGGACGAAAAAACCAGTCAAAAGCTCATTCACTATCCTTTACTGGTGAATGAGCTTACCCTATTCAAACAAGTTGAACCTGCAATAATGAAAGGCTTGGAATGAATGAAACTCAATTGCAGCGCCTTAAACATGCACAAAATATTTGGGAGGGTCTGGTACTATCCTTAGCTCAGCAGAAGAAAACTAGAGCATGTTAGAAACTAGCAATATCGTTGCGAACTTTCTTCATAAACACTCATTCGCAGCTTCCTATATTATGCCGTTCTCCTTTGTCATGCTCTTTTACGTGACAGAAGACAACGTGAATGGTACAAGTAGTAAGACGAATGTGCAGTCTATTACTTTGTTTTTATCTCAGACATAAATGCAATAAGTACCCCTACCGTATCTCAAGACAAACGATCACATTAAGAATAAAAGCAGAAAGAAGATGTGATAATGGTCAGTGGCAAAGTAAATTTTCTTAAATTGGCCCCCCTCCAGCTTTATTTTTGGCCCAGATTACAAACTTGCAGGACACGCATTTAATGCGGGTTTTTCGAAACAGATGGTGTATTAAAACTTGTGTCCGGAACAAAGTCAATACTGCACTACTTCTATTGTTTTCTATGGAGTTATGTGGCTAGGGTTATTGGATTCTTGCGTTTTGCCCTGCAGACTCACCTTGCGCCACTACTGTCTAGTATGTGCAATGTCTATAAGCTAAACTATGCTCGTAAACCCATTGGGCCATGTAGGATTTTCTGCACGTCAAAGGAACCTTACAAACGATTTCCCATTCAGTCTCGGTACTCACGCGCGAGTTATCTGCTGGCTATTTTCCGTAATCAGTGGAAAACATTACGCACATGCGGAATTACTGCAAACTTCCTGCTTCTTATCGTTACCATCATCTTTGCACCAGTCATCAACAGACACAATGACTGGAGCTTTCTCTTTAATTTGATTTCTTCTAAAGTGGTACGCTCATTGCGCCATATATAATTGAGAATGTGAGTGAAAAAAAGAGAAACGGGGTTACAGCATTAAGGCCGCCGATGCAAAGAAAAAAAGAGCCCTGCTTCCACCCCCCCCCCCCCCGCCTGCATTGATAGCGTATTTACGTTACACTCCACCGCTGCGGGGGTTCGCCGCTAGGAGGCCGACACAGCCACACGCGCTTCGTTTCGGCTCCCGCTTCTCGCTTCGCCACCCGCGGATGGGCACTTCCTGCCCACCTGATTTCGCCACCAATCGAACCGGTACGATGCACGGATTCTCCTGATACCACTTTCGTCGTGATCCACCCAACAGGCGAGTCGCCCTGTCTATTGCAAAATTCACGACCGCCAACGGAGGGCTAACCCTAACGCCATAGCGAGGAACAGCATCGGCCTCGCCTCGCGCCGCAGCTGCCTTCAGCTGCCGGCTGCATCCCACGTGCGGAGCTCGTGACATCTCTACTCCGGGCCCCCGAGCCCCCGCCGCTCGCTCCACACCGGCGGCGATGACGACCACGGCCACTCCCGCGCTCGCTGCGATGGACACGACCCCCGCCCAGAATCCGGCCCCGAGCTGGACATCAGAGGCGGGCTAATGACGATTACGGTCAGAGGAACCGACGAGGTCGAGAATACCCCGAACGCCCAGGCTGGCTGGATCCTCGCGACCCGGCGTGGCAAGCGATCACCCACTAACGCCAGAGAGCCACGTCAGCACTCGTCCCCGGCAAGCCATGCCGGTCAAGGTAGGCCACCTACCGCCCCCACACGGGCCCAGTTTGCCCGGAAAGTCAACGCCGCCATCGACAAGGCCGCCCGTATGCCACGTAACTCGGCCCGCGACGAATACAAGATAGTGATCCGTCCTCGCGGCGGACTCATCGTCGGAAGAACGAAGCCCACCGACCTCATGCAAGCAATTGCGCGGGCGGCGGGCATGGAACCACAAGCCATCATCACGGAAGACACCGCCTGTCCCAACGTAGCCCAGAATATCGTCGTCATAAGCACACCGAACGACGAAAGAGCGGTGCGCTACGCGGACATCCGAAACATCACCCTCGGCACGCAAGTGTTCGAAGTATACACATATCACGCAGCTCCGGACAACACAGTCAAGGGAGTCATTAGAAACATCTCCCTCGAAGATACCCCGGAGGACATTCACAACTACATCACAAACAAGCACAACCCGACAGTCATCGGCGCACACCGCATTGGTACGTCCGAAGCCGTCATCGTGCTATTCCAAGGCAGTAAGGCGCCCATGTACGTCAACTATGCGGGTGTCTTTATCAGGTGCACCATATATAAACAACATAGAGAAGTCTGTAGAACATGCGGACAAGTCGGCCACCGCAAGAACGTGTGCCCCACGCCCAACCAAAACGTGTGCTTTGCCTGCGGCAAAATCAACCCAGACCAAGACCACGAGACGGAATGCAAGCCGCAATGCAAGCTGTGCGGCGGTCGCCACCCCACAGGCGACAGACACTGCAAGAACAGATTCAAGGTGCCCTTCCAAGTGAAGAGGCGCCAGTGGGCGATCAGAAGTGTCTGCTTGTCGCAATCCCAACTCTCCGACTTGCCAAATCCGCCTTAAACAGCTCACAGCCGCGGCTCGTCGCCATGAACGCCGGCTGTCCCGCCAGCGCTGGCTTGACATGTGCGCTTCGTTAGGGCCTCAGTCTGGACTACGCTCCATATGGCGCATATTTCATTCTTTGGAGCGATCACCACGATCCCCAGATCCTGCTGCGTCAGCGTTCCTCACGTCCAACCAGACTTCTTTGCAATTTGCAGATACGCTGGCCCATACTTTATACCCCGATTTTGACTTGGACCCAGCCATCATGCCCCCTCCGTTCACTCTTCCTTCCGGTGCTGGTACGCCGCCATCGGAAGCAGCAACCGAGGGCATACTCTCACCATTTACAATTGCGGAACTAACCGCGGCCATTGACACGGCGGCACTCCGCAAAGCTCCTGGCCCCGACGGAGTAACATTTGAATCTTTCAAGAACCTGGACCATTCTTCTCTGGAGGGACTCCTAGAGGCGTACAACCGGGTTTGGCTCACGTGTACAATCCCCCCGGCCTGGCTTCAAGCGGATGTTATCACTATCCCGAAACCCGGTAAACCGAGTACAGACATCCGCAACCTCCGACCAATAGCGCTTACGGCAACCATTTGGAAGCTGTTGGAACGGATGATTGCTACACGCCTTCAGTGGTGGCTCGACGAGCACCATCTATACCACCCATGCCAAATTGGATTTCGCCCCCACCTTGGTGCAGAGGATGGTCTGGGCCACCTCTCCGAGATGATCCTTATTGGCGGCCGATCCCACCATGTTCGCTCTGTGCTGGGCATGGACGTTCACAAAGCGTACGACCACCTTGGCCACGCTGCCGTCATTGCGGTACTTCATCTCCTTCACCTGCCATCCCGCCTATGTGATTTCATTTCCTACTACCTACGAAACCGCACCTTCTCCATACGTCTCAACGGATCTCCCATAGGTTCCTTCCAGCCCCGCCGTGGTGTGCCTCAGGGATCTGTCTTGGCCCCCTTGCTTTTTAACATGGCCATGATACCTCTTGCCTGGCGACTTGGTGCTGTTCCACACATCTATAGTATCATCTATGCAGACGACATCACGGTATGGTCTGTTCACCAGGACCTTCACGTCCAAAGTGTCCGCCTGCAACAAGCTCTAGATGAAACCAATTCTTGGTGCAGGTATCTTGGCCTCACGCTTTCGCCTAACAAAACAGCCCTTCTCACCGTGGCCAACGCATGGGGCCGTCGGCGGTTGGCAACCTCCCCGATCCGTCTTTCGGTTCAAGGCACGCCTATACCGACAGCATCTACCCTGCGGGTGTTGGGCTTGGATATTACGGCCACCGGTTCTGCAAAACCTTGGATTCGTTCTGCAAAACATCAAGCTTCACAATCGCTGCATCTATTTCGTCGCATGTCTCAAAAAGCCGGCGGTGCGGCCTCCAAGATGGCCCGCATGCTTGTCCGAGCCATTCTTCAGCCTCGCATAGTTTATCAAGCGCAATTCCACTTTCTTACAAAGTCAGACTGGGCACTACTCGAATCAATAAACAATTCGGCTATGCGAGCTATAACTGGTCTTCCAGCCCTCACCCCCGTCCCTATTCTGCAACAGGAAGCGCAACTCAACACGTTTGATGAGCTAGTGCATCAGCGTCGACAAGCCCGCCTCCAAAAACAAGCCCTTGACCCTGATTCCGCCGCTCTTGCAGCGTACATGACCGGTTCACCAGCCCCACCCCTATCAAACACCAATATACGGCCCCCATGGAAATTCCACCAATTAACGGATACACGACCTGTTGCCCGTATTCATCCCCGGACAGTTGGTGCTCCGATTCCGCCTTCTATAGAGATTGGTAGCCCCTCGTCTACGCTGATGTTTGTCGACGCCAGTGCTTCCGATACCTTACTTCATACGGCTCTACTCTGCCCGACTGTGGCTCCCGATCCAGTGACCCGCACTTACATAACAACGGAGAAGTGGCCGTCAACGCAGGCAGAACTCCTTGCAGTGCGGGATGCTCTGCTACACACATCGTTGCTAATCAACCACGCTTCACCACAGTGTACAATTTACACTGATTCGTCGGCAGCTGTTCGAGAGCTTCGTAAAACTCTCACGTCCAACGAACTTCTTCTAGAAATCCAGGACATAATGGACACTTATCCGTGTCGTGTGCGCGTGTCATGGCGCCAACGGAATAGCCACCCCGCAATGCAGGCTGCAGATGCCGGAACACACCCCGTGCGTGTGCAATATCCAGCTCCTCTTGCACCTTCATCAAACGGTGTTCGCCTTGCCAGTGCAAAAGAACGTCTACGGCGCACCGCGCGCGCTCTCATACCCCCGTGCGGTACAGATCTCCCTGGCGGGTTGTCTCGCCAAGATGAGGTCCTGCTCAGACGTCTTCGCCTGGGAGTCGCCCTCACGCCAGCTGTGACGAGGTCCTGGCCTCCTCAATACCATGCCCCGTTCAACTCCACCTGCCCCTTTTGCCCCGCTCCAGTTGACCAGGCTACAGCAGAGCACCTGGTGTGGAGTTGCCCTGCTCTGCGAAGCCTACGCGCTGTGCACATCGCCACCTGCGGCCCGCGCCCCGGACGTCCGCCAGACTTCATGGCGTGGATACAAGGACCACATCATGGCCCCCTGCTCCGATTCCTTCGGGAATCCGGCGTGTATCTATACATTTAGTTTCCCCTTATGCTGATTAGCAAACTTCCTCAAAAAAAAAAAAAAGAATGCCACGGCGGTGGAAAAGGCCCGACCGTCGTCGCCGCCGGCGTTAAAGGTCAGGCTATCCCGAAAGGACGCATTCCCGGAGCTGCCGAGGACGAACAATAAGAGCAATCCGTCACGCGGCGAGAGTCGCGACAGATTGCGCAGCAAGTCACGAGGCCCGGTGACGCACAACACCACATCGTGGGCCAACGTCGCAGCTGCCGACGGAGGTGGAGCTAAGCAATCGGTTAACACGACTCGCCCGCGCTCGTCTAGCCGCGGAAACAGTAGAGTGCAAGCTCTAGAAAAGATGGTGCGCGACCAACAGGACGTGATAGCCAAGCTGACCAAGCAGCTAGAGGAAATCCTCAACACGGGGCACCGCAAACCTACGAAGACATCGGGAGTGCTCGAGAAGGTACCAAGACCCGCGTCTCTCACGCCACAACACCTACTGCCGGCCCCCCAACCAAGCCGTGCGCCGGTCATCCAAACGAACACAGCTCAAACGCCGCACCAGTCATCACAACAGCACGCCACCACCACCGCCCCGACGGAACGGGTCAATGCAATGGAGGCACATGACAAAGAAGAAGAATTGGAAGAAGACGAGGTCGAGCAGGAGAGCCGCTCCTCTTCATCACCAAGATCAGTTAGCTCACTATCCCCTCTGCTAGCAAGGGGCGGAGTCAAATTCACAGTGAGACACCGTCGTCTTTCGGAACGAATAGGCAACATAGAGAGGCGGCAAAATGCCAAGATAGACCAACTCGCTGCCCGGCTTGATGCACGACTCAATGAACTTGAACGATTCCTATATGAGAAGCTGGGGTCCCCGACCCCCGTCACAGTCAACTGCAACCCACACACGCCCCAACAGTCATCATGAACAGGTCCGCCCAAGCAAGACTCAAGATCTGGCACTGGAACGCCAACGGCCTCCAGTGCCGCAGGGCGCTCCTACAACAACACCTACAGACCATGGACTCCACGCCGGACATCATCATGGTGCAGGAAACTCACATGGAGCGGGTACCGGCACTCCCGGGTTACCGCACGCATGCTACACCCCCCAGTGCTCGCACCAGCTCCAAGGGCGCGGCGCAGGGAGTCTGCACCTTCATCAAGAAAGGCATCACCCACATTCCACACGACCGCTTCCTCGATCAAGACACGGCCCTCGAGCTAAGCGCGACCGAGGTGGTGGTCGGCAAGAAGACACAGGAAACATTATACCTGATCAACCTATAGAGCAATACGCAGCACAGAAGTCAGCGCTTCCGAATGTTATTCAACAAGACCCTACGCAAGGCTTCGGGCCATCCAATACTCATAGCTGGCGATTTTAACGCCCACCACAAGGAGCTTGGGTATGGGCTTACCACGGCCAAGGGTAGGAACCTACTTGAAGAAGCCGGAGAAGCCGAATTCACGCTCATCACCGATCCACAACAACCGTCCCGCATCGGCACCTCGACAGCCCGAGATACCACCCCCGACCTCGCCTTCGTCCATCTGCCAGACGACAGAGCGGCGAGCTGGAAAAACACGGGCCACAACCTTGGCAGCGACCACTATATCATTGAAGTCGAGATCCCCCTTCGAGTAACGGGAGCATCCGTGGCTAAACGTACTCACAAGATGATAGACTGGCACGCCTTTCGCCAGCAAGACGTCCCGCCGACCATCGACGACATCGAACGGTGGACGGAGTGCCTGGTAGACGCCGCAAAGCGTGTTACCACAGAGATTGTGACGGATGACTCCATACCAAGCATGGACCCTCGACTAGCACACATGATAGAGGCACGCCGATCCCTGCAACGGAGGTGGAAAAAGTGCCGACACAATCGTAACTTACGCAAACGGATCGCCCGCCTCGGCCGCGAGATTGAACAATACAGCCGGCAGCTCTGCACCCTACAATGGCACGCAATTTGCAATGAGGCAGACGGTCAACTCCACGCGAGCCGAACGTGGAAGCTGCTCCGCCACCTCAGAGATGAGACACAGAGCAAATCGTACCAACAACACCGGCTGTATCAGATTTTACACACGGCGTCCAAGACCCTAGGCACAGAGGAGATCCGTAAACGCCTAAACGACCGATACCTGCCCATCACCCCGAGCGTCGCGCACCCGAACTATCGGGGGACGGCCAACCCAGAGCTAGATGGCGGCATAGAGGAGTGGGAGATCCGCCGCGCAGTACAAGAACTCAACTGCAAGTCGGCGGTCGGGCCAGACCAAATCCACAACAAGGCTCTCCGGAACCTAAATAATACTGCCATAACGGCCCTTACCAGATACTAAAACGACTGCTGGCACTCGGGCTCGCTACCCAAACAATGGAGGACTGCCCGAACAATATTAATACCGAAGCCCAACAAGCCGCCTGGCATCGAAAACCTGCGCCCAATCTCTCTGACATCGTGCGCGGGTAAGGTGCTCCAGCATGTCCTTAACAACCGCTGGCAGAGCTACCTTGAAGATCACAACATCTACCCGGACACGATGCTTGGCTTCCGAGCGAAACTAAGTACGCAGGATGCCATGCTCCTCCTACAACACGACTTGCTCGAGTCCCCCAGCAGAACCGACTGCAGGGCAGTGCTCGGCCTCGACCTCAAAAGCGCATTTGATAACGTGCTTCACTCCGCTATCCTGGCACAGGTCAACCGTCTAGGGCTGGGAGAGCGGACTTACAACTACATCCGGGCATTCCTGTCTCACCGAACGGCACGCATCCATGTCGGCCATCTGCAACTGGACGAGAGGGAGCTGGGAAGCGTCGGCACGCCACAGGGGTCCGTCATTTCCCCCTTCCTCTTCAACATCGTCATGATCCCGGTAGCCGAACGCCTTGCCCGACTGCCGAACGTCCATCACACGATATACGCCGACGACATTACCCTCTGGGTGACCGGCGGCACCAACGGGCACATTGAAGAAGCACTGCAGGAAGCGATCTACGAAGTCGAGGACTGCCTGAAGAACATGGGTCTCCGCTGCTCCCCGCAGAAATCGGAACTGCTCATACTACCGCCTCCTGGACACCGAAAGAAAGTAGCCGAGAGAGAAGCTCGCAACATCACCCTCCGCACCGAGGACGGCATGACAATACCACACGTCAGCAACCTCCGAGTGCTCGGCCTCCACATAGACTGGGGCAACACCAACCGCACGGCCCTGGACAAGTTGATAACGAAGATGGGCATTGCGACCCGTCTAATCAAGCGGGTCTCCACCCGCCGCGAAGGCATGCGGGAGCCCAATCTCTTGCGACTGCTGCAGTCGTTCGTGATGAGCCACGTCTCGTACGTCGGCGCATTTCACCGATGGCTGCAGCACGAGCGGGACAAAATTAATGCAGCCATACGCAAATCAGTCAAGACCGCTCCGGGACTCCTATCATGCACGAGCAATCGGGCCCTGGCATCCCTCGGCGTACACAATACCCTGGAAGAGGTATGCGAAGCCCAGCGCACCGCACAGCTCGTCCGCCTCGGAACCACGAGAACGGGCCACCAGATCCTACAGCGAGTCGGCCTCCGCCCACCGCTCGAGGAAGACACTGAAGAACACAGAAGGAAAATTCCCATTGCCATCGCCAGACAGCTGGTGGTCTCACCGCTCCCGCGCAACGTCCACCCGGACCGCAACAAGGAGCGAAGGCAAGCCAGAGCCCGCACGCTCGCGGAAACATACGACACAGATAACATAGCGGTGTACGTGGACGTCGCCCAGATTCCGGACAAACCTCGCACCTTCGTGGCCGTCGTGATCCGCGCCACAGATGGAAGCACAGCGAACGCCTGCAGTCTCCGCGCACCCAATGCGGAGCAGGCAGAAGAAGCCGCCATCACACTGGCGCTGCGAAGCGACCACAATACCACTATACTGAGCGACTCCCGGTCGGCCGTCGCCAACTTTGCCAAAAACAACTTTGGGGAAACGGCGGCCCGCCTGCTCCCCGTACAGAAGTCCACAGCGACCACCATCAGATGGTTCCCGGCCCACGTCGGACCCATCGCCGGAGGCACGGCCAACCGTAACGAGAGGGCAGACGCCGTCGCACGCGAGCTCGCGCACCGTGCGGCGCCCCCTGCACCCCGACTGCGAAAGGTGTTGACCTCCAAACGGAACCACTGACGGCCTACGGCGACATCTTGCTGTGGTACAGAGAAGAACGCCAGACGCTGCCCCCGCCTCACCCGAGGCTAAGCAGACGCGAGGGTGTCCTCCTACGCCAATTACAAACTCGTACGGTGTTGACGCCGGCCCTCGCTCGGCATGTGTGCCCAGACTTCTGCATAAGTGAACGGTGCAGTGTGTGCGCGAATGGACCCGCAACGCTTGCCCACATCATGTGGGGTTGTGATGTGACGCCGAACAGTGCTGAGCCGGACTCACTGCCTCCGGAGGTAGTCAATCACATCAGCTCGCCGGACCCGTCGGTGCAGTTGCTCGCCGTCCAGCGGCTCGGGAACGCCCTGGCCCGGCAAGAGCGAACGGGGGGCCCTCCAACGGGAGCGGTCCCGCCTAGTAGCCGGGACCGGGCCACAGGCTCACACCCGAGGTCCACGTAACCGGACAGGTTACACAGATAGGGTGCGGTGAAGCCCTGAGTGGCCTGATCCGCACCTGCGCGCCGAACAAATGAAATAAAGACCTGTTCTCTCTCTCCACCGCTGCGCTTCGACATCAGCGAAATTTATGTCTTATAGTTTGGTGCATCACTCTTAGTCTATAAAGGCTGAGCGAAAACTCGGCTGATAGCCTGTCCATTCGTTGTAGTGCTTGTATTGTTTCAACAGTCTTCCGCTACGAGAAAGCTAATGTCATCGTTTGCAAGCCGAAGAGTGCATTTTTTTACAAATTGTAACGCTGGGCACCGGCGTGGGCTACGCACAGAATTCTCCAAATTATGGTACTGTGCAGTGGTAGCTCATTAACAACGAGTGCAAGCAGCTACTACTCACCTCCCTTGTTCGTGCCGGGTCGTTTCCGGCCACTTTGGGAACCGTGGCAGCTCTCACTCATACAAAGGCTTGAGCAAGCTATTATGAAGATGCACTATTACACCACTTTCCTATTCCCTCTCTTAAAAGCATTTGTTCGCGCGAACAAACCTACAAGCGCAAGATAGACTCTGAGAAATAAGACCAACGCGACCAACGGTTTTTGCCACAGCTGTTGTTTGGTTGTTTGGTTGGTTGGTTGATTGGATGGTTGGAGCCATAACAAGAATGGAGCGTACCCACTCCGGGGGATTGGCCAAGTCTGCTTGTGGTGTCACTGTTCAGGAGCTTTCGCATTAGTATCAAACTAAGGGAAAATAGGGTACAGCGAGGCTAACAATTTTGGAACCAAAAATTGCAATACTGTTGTAACAACAGAGATTTCAATAAACGATTAAAATTGGTTGATGCGATTGGTTCACAAGGCAAGCGACCTCATTCGGCAATAAAAGAGTGAAGAGCGCGACAAACGTCCCCGTTGGACCAATCAAGCCCGACTGCCCCAAATGACAATAAAAATTAGGCAGCGACTAGGCGAGACCCAGGCACCGTAGGGGAAGCTCCACGTATTGATTTCGGAGGGGGGAAAACCGCCGGCAACACAACAGGAAGTGGTCAATTGTTCCCCGTCTTGAGAGAAGCCGCACATGGCCGATGGCGCTGTGCGTGCGCTCGGTAGATAAAAATTAAAATTAGGTGTTCGGCAGCGAAAGCAAGTCAGTGTGACCTCGCACAGTCGAGACTGTGAAAAGTCACACTTCCAAAAGTACCGGAGGTACACAATATTAGGGCAGATAGCGATAATGTCTGGTGGGAAGCTGTCCAGCGAACTATACCTTCGAAACCTAATTGCAACAGCGTAGGCTGTCGGGGGCCCAGTATCAACCAGAGGACCATTCAGTGTACTTTTGCCAGGTAATCAGATGTTTCGTTATGTTGAACAGCTCTGTGCCATTGGACCTAGACCAGACAAATTTCTCTGACATGTGTTGGTATAAGTATCGACAGGGATCGGTGAAGTGGAGTAACGGTTATAGAAGGTAAAGCGGAGAAGACCGAAAAAGAATCCGCCACAGTGGTCACCTGAAATTGCTCTTGGCTGAGCTTTCGAAGAGCGAGCGCGATTACCAAAAATTCTGCCAACTATATTGACGTTAAATTTGGAAGACGAATAGGAAATGCCGAGTCAAGCGCAGGTGAAATGATACCTACACCAACTTTTTTGTCCCGAACCGAAGCATGTGTGGCAATAACCACATGTGTTGAGAACTCTTAAAAGTAATTTCCTAAAGGCCACATATCGTTCACTCGGGCAAACATTTCACATTGGAGGGGAAAATGTTGGCGAATCATGCAGGAAAGAAAGAACCTTTTCTTTCCTCCCTGGTTTGAATTCAAGCGACGGAGGATGGCCTGGTGGCACTGAAATCTACTACAACAAACACACAAACTAAATAGTAAAATATTTCTCGTACTAAAATACCCGAAAACGTTTTTTGTAAGCCAGATTTTTAATAATTGAAATAAATTACCCATTTAGGTGCAATCTTTATTAGCTTATCATGTTATTTTTGGGGACTCCCACAGCGCACGCTTTTAAAGTTTGCTGCGGTTCGGTTCTGCAATTTTTCGATTGGATCAAATGGACTGGCGCCTGTGTAGATGTTTCGTTAAGTCTTTGTTACTTTGCTCATGCGTTATCAGGCACTCTATGAAAACCAAAGTTGCTGGATATGTACCAGTGTCAAAACTGCCCATAGGCCCCATGTATCGAAAGGCGGTGTTTGGTTGCCTCCCTTCCCCCCCCCCCCCCCTGTGCCGGGGCGAGCACAGGACAAGTTGACTAGCCACGTCTGTCGGCAGGACGTTGAAGTAGTACTCTAGTGCTTGCAGCTGCTGCCGTAAGTCACAAAAAAAGACGCAAAAACACACCCAAATTTTACGTAATTTGCATTCTAATTTACAAATCAAAGGGTAATTTAAAAGAAATTGAGTAATAATTATTTACTGATGTTCAGTTTTTGTCTTCTAGGTGCGGTGCGCGTCGACTTGCCTCTCAGTTTCCCTGAAGCAGTGGGGCTAGTGGAACCCGGATTAAGGAGCGGAGTTTCGCAACTGTACATAAAGCCAACTGCCTAGTTTCGGCACTCTGTGAAGCAACAAAGGAACCCGTTATTATCCATAAAGTTTAAATTGGGCCGTCTGCTTCAATGAACGCTGAAAGCCTTTTTCACAGAAAATAACTTTTGTTTTCCCAAGTGTTCCCAGTTGGGTGACCTCAAGGTCTTCAAACAGTCGCCTTAACAAAAGAATTACCCGCACTAATTGTTCACAATGTGCGTCTTAAGCAAATAACAATCCACAACCGTCTATACTCAAACCATTACGCTTGTTTCATACGGGAAAAGAAGGCCACTTCAAGCTACCGCTAAGTTTAGGCTCGCGCCACGGATTTCTTCGGGCTGTCAAAGGACTCGCGGAACGATACGTTCTCGCCCCGCCTTCATTTGCAACCGCGATTTCATCATCATCATCATCATCATCATGATCATCCTCACCAGCCTATCTACGCCCACTGCAGGGCAAAGGCCTCTTTCATTATTCTCCAATTACCCCGGTCCTGTGCCAACTGTGAGCAATTTATCCCCGCAAACTTCTTGATGCCATCTGCCCATCTAACTTTCTGCCGCCCCCTGCAACGCTTGCCTTATTGCCTTTCCACATACAGCAAAGCTTCCCTTTCCGCATACCGCGATTAAGGTATGCGGAAATCTCATTGCTCAAACACTGCAACGCGAAGGAACTGGGGACGCGTATGTGGCAAATTTGGCCGTTTACACGCACCTTACCTCCGTCTCTCTTTGGTGTCGTATTAAGGAACAATGAAATTCCCAAAATTAAAGCCCCCTTTTTAACAGAAAAAACACGAACCTTTCTCCAAGGCAACCCGAGTCAAAGTTCGAAATCCCCACTTCTTCAAGGGTGTCGCAATGGGGCAATCGCATATACGTCGGCTTTGTTTATAAGGCGAGGAACGCACGTTCAATTCCGACCGCGGGAAGCGTTTTTTCTTCGGGCGCTTGATTTGCCTTCCGTTATCGTCATCACCATCGTTTTGCGAAACCCATTGGGTATATTTCGCTCGCAAGCCGGGCGTCTGGCACGACCAACGACGCCTTAATGAGGAATAAGAAGATTTTCATTAAAAATGGCGTTTGTAGGCATAACCGAACCTACACTGATTACTATACAGCCCACACCGATCTACAAAGCACCAGAATATCGTTAATATGGGTAAACATGCCTACATTCTCCCATGAGAACACGTGGCAGCAAAAAACAGTAAAAGGGTATTCAAACGAAACAAAATGACCGCCATCATGCCCTGCAAAAGAGGATGTCGAGCAAAGCTGTTGCAAACTGATACCGATGCTGATGAGGTATAGGATGTGAAATGTTCCTTAACGTCTGAGCGGGCGTTTCACTCGCGCTCCGCTTCTTCGCAAACGCTGTGTTTTGCTTACCTAGTTCTTCCTAGGCTAAAGCAAGCGCTCGTCGTCTTGGGCGAAAATTTCCGTGTTTTTCTTAGCCTGACACCTATTTTCGCCTTTGAATGCCGTGAAGCCTTTTTGGAAAGAAGCGGGAAATGTAGCTTTTACCAGGAACACACGCGGGGAAGCTCCAATCGTTCCCAAGCGCCTCATCATCTCTCACGCGGTTTTCATACCTGTTTTGTGCTTTTTAAACGAACACTGAATACTAAAAACGAATACTGCCTGATAGGAAAGAACCGTATTTGTTTGCCATGGTTTCTTCCTTACGTCACGACGCTTTCCGATGGCGGAAAAGGCTAACAGCTTCGCTGTAAAAATGACAACCACTGAAGGTCGAATCGATGCTCACAGGGTAAACGCCCATGACTCTACATACCTCTAGGAACCTTAGCGCGAATATGGAAGCGTGCTTAGGAGGTGCTGAAGAGATTAGAGTCGGTTCGAAGCCAACGCACTGTTAGGGCGTGGAGCTCGGCCCTTATGTGGGTTCACGACGCTTGGAAAGTTCACCCGGCTCATGGGAAATCGCCCCTATGGAAAGGGGCGGCTGAAAAAAAACGCAGGAACTTTTTTTTTGGATGGCTCTATGGTAGACGGCTCCAGTGGATGGCTCTAGTAGGAGTGCATCTAGCCGGCTACGATTTTCCATCACGCATACCGGATATGCATAGAGGGGCTAAACGTAAGTAGCTTCACTAAAAAGTGAAAATGTTGCTGACTGAAACCAGTGCCTTTGAAGGGAATCTCTAACTGTATACCGTTAAAGCAGAATATCTAAGTAATTTCTACAGTTGATCATGAAAACTTGGGTAATTTGGAGAACGAGCGACTAGACGGCCCCTCTACAAAATCGGCCGTCCTATGCAACTGCAGGAATAGATCAAGAATTTAACCAACTTATAAGTCCACTTCAGTAAGGTGTCAACGCGGTGAATGTGCTGCGGAGTGATTAAAAGGCGTGCGTACGAAAACAGATTGGGTTCCCATCTTTATCTAGTTGATTATTTCGTAGTTTCGAGATAGAAAAAACAGAAAATAAATATGAGGGGAAAATATTTGGTCATTACCATTGTTGAATCGAGAGGCAGAATGAAGAAAACGCCGGAAAAACTTGTCAAACAACGAGAAAGACAAAGAAACGGGGAAATTGAAATCATTTACGGCACCAACATCATCACCACTTTGAGTTTTGAAGGAATGGCAAATGGCAAGTATTGGTTCCCCGTCGATTTGATAATCACGTTAGGTGAATAAGAAAACATGGTCTACAGAAAACAATAAAATATGCTAGCGCGTTTCGCTTACCAAGTCATATCGAGTGCTACATGTTGCTGCTGATTGCCGTACTTCACGGAGACGCGGTTTCGCGAAGTTGACAACAAAAAACGCCTGGTGTTTGCGTCATAGCCACACTGCGAACATCACCATTTTCACCACGAGTTAGGAATAGACGGTACACCGGACGTATCCCGTGCGGATCAATCTGAGAAGTGCACTCTCCTCAAATAGGAAAATTTTCTGCTGAAAAAAAGTTAACATGCCAAACACACTACGGTGGATGCGATATTAGGTTGGTTGTGTGGCTGGTGACGCACGTGCCTGAACTATCGCGGCATCAGAAGCGGACAACGACGACGAGCTGCTGCTAGCATCGGAGTCAGTCTGCGAACGACATGGAGCAACTGGATCTGGAATTCTCTCCTGGTGAAGGGGACGATGGTGAGCCGGCTCATTTGGCCTCGTCTTTGCGGAGATAGCCTGTTCGGCGTGCCTTTGCGAGCTCCAGAGGCTACCTTGAGGGCGCTATCCGCAGCCGCATTCACTTGCGGCTACGGGGCCTGCCACGAGCCTAACCCTAACGCCGCTTCAAAGTATGGGTCATTTCTGAGCACTGTTGTGGCTTTGTCTCCCGAGCGTGAAAGCTGGGAGCATCGAAGGAAAGTCAGGCAGTTGCAGCAATGGTTCCAGATTAGTGAGAAAAAGACCTAGACCTTCCGGTGAGTTCTGAGAGGGACGCAGAGCAAGCGCTGAGAGTGGCATTGTATGATGTTTGACGAGAACACAGGTCAGCAGATATCTGATTGTCATTTGTTTTGTAATTATCAGTCGAAGACATCCTGAACGCTCAAGACCCCTTTGAAAGGCGTACTTCGAGCCCGCTTTAATTGCACCCCCCCCCCCCCCTTCGTGAAGGGGACCTTGATAGCGCTTCGCAATATGCAACGTGTCATCCCTGTTTGGCGGGGTATGTTTCTTCGCTTGCTCAAGAAGCACACAGTTCAGCAATTTTAAATCTATCCCTTTCTGATTCAACGCACCGAAGGTTCACAAGGCACATGAGGCGCGAGGAAATAATGGGCTCAAAATAAATTTAAATACTCTGGGGATACTTAACGTCCAGGAAAATTTGACAGTCGAGCGCTTTTGCCATTCTTTTACATGGGACGAAAAGCCGCCACGGACGGGATCGCACCTACGTCCTCTCCCTCAGCAACGCTGCCATCGAGTCGCCGCGCTTGTGCTGTTTGCGTGTTACTGAGCGTGCTTTACGTATGACCACTAACGGTTATAATGAGCAAAATCGTGATGCCTCTATCCATTGCCATTGCTCGATGAGGATTGGACCGCGCCAGTTGTCGTTGCAAGTAGCCCAATAACTTTAGCGCTCGTTTTGTAGCTGCAGCGCGGTTGTTGCGTGTTAATGCGTTAGCAGGCCTGGGCTGATTCCCACAAAATCTGTTCGACTGTGTAACACATTACGCAATCCATTCCAAAGGAATAAAAGCTGCCTTGCGTGGTACATACGACATGCCATAAGTATAGAGCTATGAATATGACTAAAGGGTATTTTCTGTCGCGCAAACATATCATTGTAATTACGACACCACGTGTAATAGTCAATTCTGACGTGATGTATACATGAGCCAAAAAAGGGTAGTACATTTATGTCGTGTGTCCTGGTTTTGACTGGGTGGTGACTCACGACTATGTTTTGTTCTGATGGCCTACGACTATGGCGCGACGCGCTTTCTAGCCGCAGATGGCGTCATATGGGGTATATATTACGTTCCCGCATTGGACACTGGTGTAACTTGACCGTGTTCTCATAGTGTGACACACGACTGCGACTTTGGAAAATATTTACAGATTTACGACCATGCGATTCTACAATGGTTTGCTAAGGAGTACACGTGCTGTTCATTTTAGTATAAAATTACTGCTATCTGATTCTCCTGTCGCTCTCACTAAGTGATGACCTGGTTCACGTTCACGGTGGACTATTCCAGGTACACGTAGAGACAGTAACGCTTTGAAATAGTACTTAAGTACTATTCCAGTTGCTTTGGGGGACCGGTTGCAAGTATAATGATGATCTTATGTTGGGGCTATTTAAACGAGAAAATTTCAGTCAGTTTGTAACTTTATTCAAACAGTCGGCCAAATGTGGAAAGAAGGCACGAATAAAAAGTATATAAAGGCAAAACCTTCCCAAAATATTAGGTATAGTTACGGGCGTACTACATACTGTTAATGCCTAGAAAAAAAATTGTTAGACGTATCTGAGAAGCAAATGTCAGTGTACCACTGATATCAGCAGTGATTTTTTAATTAAAATAAACGTGGGATTAGTATTTGTTAAAAAAATTAGAAACGCAATAAAGTGATCAAACGTCTTAAAGGAGTACTGACACGAAATTTCAAAGCTGAGATAACTACGTAAAACGCTTCCCTTTTATCAGGAGACATCTCCCAGCAAGTTTCATCAGCAACCGTTCAGCGAAACATATTTAAAATTCATTTTAATCTTCGCCCGCACGAGAAAGCCCAGAGCGGGCCGACGTGACATCATCTGCTACTTGCCCCAAACTGCCGACGTCGGGGCTCTCGTGACGAAGCCGACGCGCTGGCTGTGGTTGGCGCGCGCTGCTCGGGCGTTGTACACGTCATGGTTTTGGGACTGACGTCATGCTGCCCGGGCCTGTGGGGACGGCAAAGACCTCGGCCGGTCTGGGCGTGCGGGTGCGCTCGCTCGCGCGCGCTTCCAGAGAGGCAGCGATACGGCAAGAATGGTGACGCCATGTGATACATCCTGTCATGGCGGCCGCTCGGCGTTTTTTTGTCGAAACCGAAACTGGCACAAATAAACGACGCCGTAAAGGAATGTTTACGCTTCACTCGACCGTCCAATCTGCCATTCTATGATTAGTCGGCTGGTAGGCACGCATAGCAGCGAAAAAAAACGTAACATGAAAATTTCGTGTCAGTACTCCTTTAACGGCGAGCTCCACGTTCTATTAGTCTGAAAGCACGAAAAAGTGCCGACAGATTTCCCGCTACAAAAGCCATCGCGGGAAAATTGAATTGCGCACACCGCAATTGTGGTTATCACTGCAGAAGGACTAAAGGAGGGTAGTAGTGAGGGACGCAGGATGCGGGAGAGATAAGAGGATTTTATGCGGCATGGGCGACAGGTGAATATCGTATTTTGTCGATATTTGCTTTGAAGGAACGAGACACACGGCTTATACAGAGTGTGGGCAGGCACGAAGATTGATTGATTTGTATTGTAGGGTTTAGCGCGCTGACGCAACGCTGGCGATGAAGCGCGCCGTAGTGGAGGATTCCGGATTAATTTTGACCACCTGGGGATCTTTAACGTGCGCCGAAAACTCGAACACACGGGCGTTTTTGCTTTTCGCCTCCATCAGAAAAGCGGCCGCAGCGGCCGGGAATCGAACCCGCCACCTCGTGCTCGGGTGCACAATGACCCGCCGCGGTGGCTCAGTGACTAAGGCGTTGCGCTGCTGAGCACGAGGTGGCGGGTTCGATTCCCGGCCGCTGCGGCCGCTTTTCTGATGGAGGCGAAAAGCAAAAACGCCCGTGTGTTCGAGATTTCGGCGCACGTTAAAGATCCCCAGGTGGTCAAAATTAATCCGGAGCCCTCCACTACGGCGCGCCTCATCGCCTGCGTTGCGTCGGCGCGTTAAACCCTACAATCAATCAATCGGGTGCACAACGCCTTATCCACTGAGCCACTGCGGCGGGTCAGGCACGAAGATGGGGCCTAATGCTCAGCGCCGTTGTGTGTTCAGGCACGCACTTACGATGACATTTTCGCTCAGAGTAGCTGAGATATCAAGCGGTGTTATAAAAAATCAAGTCCTATTTTTGCGCTCTTTTTGATCTTCTTGGGCTCGATAAAATAGTTACGAATCCAATTAAGAGTAAAACAAGGCTGAAAACGGGGCTAGTTGGTATACATTCACTATGATTCAACAGCGCATACTTATTGATTGATTGATTGTAGGGTTTAACGCTCCGACGCAACGCAGGCGGTGAGGCGTGCCGTAGTGGAGGACCCCGGATTAATTTCGACCACCTGGGGATCTTTAACGTGCGCCGAAATCTCGAACACACGGGCGTTTTTGCTTTTCGCCTCCATCAGAAAAGCGGCCGCAGCGGCCGCCGCGGCCGGGAATCGCACCCGCGACCTCGTGCTCAGCAGCAAACAGCGCAAACTAAACGGGCCGAGACAGAGGTACACAACACGAGGGGTGGGGTTGTGTACTACTCTCACCTCCCGTTTAGTTCACGCTGTTGAATCATAATCAATTAATAGTAGATTTTTCACGAGAAAATATTTCTCGTGAATATTAATAGTAAACTCAGTATTTAAGGATTGTGTTCAGTGCCTTTCGTAGAGAATAAACGTACATTTAGAGGATGATACCTCCAGGCGCCAAATATTTAAGCAGAGGACGTGAAGGACAGAGACATGCGTTAAATCCAATTGAAATTGTATTTTCTAAACGACAAATATATGCGCAACCGTACTAACAAAAAAAATTAGTGCCCTTCCACTCTGTGAAGAAAGATCACCTGATGAGCTGGACTCCGTCCATGGAGTGCCTGAAACAAAGCACGTTTGTTTTTAAGTTGCCGTTGAGCATACGTTCTATTGAATTAGCTCAATGAACCATGGAAGGACCCGACCTTTATTCCATCCGGGCAAACAAATAGCTGTCCGTCTGCCTCCCGCGTCGTAAGCACATGACCATGTGTAGAACACTTAACCAAAAACGCTCGAGGGCTGAGGACACCGGACGTGTTGAATTTGGCCGTTTTACATCCACGTTCAAACCTCCCGCCAGCACAACGAACAAGTGATCAGTGGGCCTCTTCGATTATCAGTCGCAGGTCGTCCGCAGACTGCCCGGCACGCAACCGGGGGATCGATTTTCCCATGTATTCCTACGGGCCCTTAAGGCCAAGGGAAGTCCGTCGACCGCCCACGGACGATCCACGACTGGTTGATCGAGAATGCCCAGTGAAGGCGTGAAACACGCTCCGCATACCCTCCCCCTCCCTCTCACTACTGGCTCTCGCATGTGTAAACTGGCAGCTGGTTATCTGGGCGTGCTTTTGAAGTAAAGAAGGCGTTCGAAAAAAACCTGACAAGCCACATGTTTGTCCGCTAGAATGAAGCTTCCAAGTTTTTAATTCGATATGGGAAGGACGCCCGTCGCTCACTTGGAAAAAGAAGAGCGGGAATGCGAGAAGTGTTGCCGCGCACGGAAGCGCAAATGGGCGCTGAAGCAACGAAACGTCGATGCCGCCGCAATTTCCAGCTCGTCAACTAGCGGCTATATCGTCGGGCACGAGCAGAAACTTGCACGCTTGGAACGCCTACGTGAGCCACTACTTCTTGTTCAGCTTGAAGCGCTTTCCGAGCGATATTATCGGACGCCTTCTTCCCTTCTAAAAGCACGCGCACATAACCAGTTGCCAGTTTATACACGCGAGGGCTAGTAGTGCAGGGAGAAGGCAGTATATGCGGAGTATGTTTCCCTCCCCCGTCGTAGGTATCTTAAAGGCAGTGTAACACACCAACCCAGACCCGAACAGTTGCATTACGGACGACAGCTGACAGGGCAGCACATTGCGCCTTGAGTCTTCCATGTTTAAATCGACCACAGCTGTCACGCGACGGATGGTGAGGTTGTCTTGACCAGCACAGAGCGATGTGCGCAAGAAAACCATTGACGGGTTTGACCAAACACACATCTAATGCACAATTGCAAAACCCCTAAAGCAAACCACACACTTGATTGCACTCAACCAATAAACAATCTAAACCCCTAACGAAAATATCAAAATACAATTCACACCAAAACCCAAAAAGTATCCACAATAAAATTCTACCCAATTTGTCATAATATCCTCATCAGTAAAGAATAAAACTGTCCTCAACCAAGTGTCTACCACAGCTACTTCCTAGTTGTGTCCTACGACCAGTGTTCCTAATGGACTGGCCTACATCGGTCGTCGGCGCGGACGTGTCGCACCCGTTGCATGGCCGCGACTCGGTGGTGGCCGTCCTCGCCTCGCTTCGATGACGGCGTTCGATGTGCTCGGTCGTCCCTTGCTTGGACGGCGTCGGCTCCGCACGTCCTGACGTTTCCTCTGTGGCTACCGCCTGGTATGCGCTGCCGCTGGAGGTCCTTGATGCCGGCGCTCGAAGCGCGAGGTCGTTCCTTGGACGGCGTGTTTCCTCGGTAGCTAGCCCTGGTAGCCGCTGCCGCTGGAGGTCTCAGGTTAGCCTCGGCACGAACGTAGCCCTTTGGGGCCGTGGAAGTGAAGGTCGACGGAGCGTGGACGTTGGCCGAAGGTGGCCGACCGCCGCCTCTGGGGCCACGAAGACACATGTTCGTGGTGCGCCGAGGATGCCGCAGCCGATGCGGGCCCGCTCCCGCCCAGGCTTGGTAGGCATATTGACGGTGTAGCCGCGTACCCCTGGCTCGTTCCTTGACGTTCACGTGCTCCTGGCGCCTCCCGGTTTCTTGCCTTTTCCTTCTCCTTGTGCGCTCGGCTTTTAACTCCTCTGGGCTTGATCGCTTCACCCTCTGATGGGCTCCTTGCCTTCTCGTGCCCATATATCGTCATCACGCCACTTGCCTCCTGCGCGGCGTTCTCTGACCTGCTGACCAGTGTGCTAACTTATGTGCCCATGATGCCTCGGCGTTTCGGCGCGGCGTTCGTTAATTGGTACGTTCCTGGCGCGCACTTCAATCTTCCAGTTCTTTGTTCTTTTGTTTTGTAGCGTGAGCTACACTGGCCGAGGTTGAGAAGTTTCGCGTGGCTTCTGGAGAGCCGTGCTGCGCATGCGCTAGGAGCCGTGACTTCACACGGCGCACAGAACGTTCCTCGCTGCCCGGCGTCTCTCACACACCCTACGCGCCCAGCGACTTCGCCGACCACTGTTCCGCACGTTGCGGCCGAGCCCACTTGCTGGTTATGCGAGGGGTGGCCGGGAGTGCAACCCATGGCTCGTGCGTTGCAGCAACGCCGGCGTGCGCCTGTGGAACCAGCTTAGCTCTGGGTCGATTGGTGACGCTCCGCCGGAGCCGCTTGATAAATGTACATGTATCACATATGCGTATACTGTGTGTGCGTCATTGAAGCAGCAGTAAGCATGATAACCAAGCTAATCCTCGACAACCGGGAAAGCTAAGAATATCCAGCTGAACCTTAGCTCAGGGTACTTATATCCTGGCATAGCCCAGCTAAGCCACTGCTTTTTCTTCTCGGGGGGTTTTGATGCCTCCCCCCCCCTGTTGGGGTGCCCTTGACACATGACACCAGCACATCAGCCATGTCATCGGTAGCAGCAGTGAAACCAGGCGGCGCGTACACGCCCACTCCCGCACATGCAAAACCGGTAACCCATGTTGGGCGCATACTTACGCGGAAAAGAAGTTGGAGATAACATCTGCGTTGGGGTCTTAAGATGTATGACGCGAGAGCGTCACTTCTCCCAGTAAGCGCTTTAGAACTAGATTTCTGCATCTATTATGTAGGCTTCACCAGATCTGAAGGTCAGCGAAGAGAGAAGGGCTAGAAGGAAGAGTGTTTAATCGCCGTGTGCCAGAAGAGACTGAAACCCTCCATGCTAAAATGGGAGCGTGATAGGATGCGGCTGCGGGGTTTTGATCACTGTGTGGGAGAGGGAGAAGGTAGCAGTGTAAGCGTTTCAAAGTATCTATTTTCAAATTTCTGTGCCTGACTGAACATTTTTGCTTTTTTGCGAATTGCGAAGAGAGAAAGGGATACAAAGTTGAGATCTTTGTTGCGGAAGAAATACTGGAAGGGTATTCGAAAAGATGGTAAACAGATTTGAGAGAGCTCAAACGTGGGACTTGAAGTATAGGCCGTGGATGCAGAAGGTTCTTTAGTTGACCTTTCAATCAGCTTGCGCACATCCTGAGGCCAAGAGCTGGCCAAAACTGCCTCCAATGTTTGAATAGAAGTAGAATGCGTGATATTTGAGTTGTTCGCCCGTGAACATACCGCTGTACATGCCTAGGTTACGGAGAAGAGGTAAATATTTCTCCGAATTTAGCGGCGTTTTAAGTTATTTTATGACGTTCCCACCCAACATCCTTGCGCACATTTATTTGTAGGTACTTGTGTTGGTTTACCTACCACAGAGTTCGCAATTCTTCGGCACGGAGGCCACCTTTAGCATGGTAGAAGATCGCGTTTCTAGGCGAAGGATTACGGGATGTAAATGTTTTTCGGGGAGGGGAGGGCTGTTGCCGTGGTCGAAAGTAGCATGGTCTGTGAGTTCGCGGACCTTTTGGCACGTGCCTCGATCTCTTCGAACCCTTGTTCCCGGGTGTCCTAGTGACGCCCTATTGATTACGGACTGGAATATATTCACAAATGTTTTAGCTATTCTGCCTGCAGAGAGCCGTGTAAGGCCCTTTGAGAGTCTATAATGATGTTACATTCGGCTTCCTACTTCAGCTATTGGTATTGCGAATAGGATGGCTCCAACGTCCGCTTCTTTGTTCCTGTAGGTGAGAGAGCTATGCCGTCACACAAATTGCCAGAATATCCACTTACAATTTGTGCCATCTACAATCATACATCACACAGTCGGCTTCTCATATTTCACGTTCCTTGAATCAATTTGACCCTTTCCTTGCGTAGGTTTTAATGCATGTTTTTGGTTGAGAGTCTTTTTTTAGTGGAGCTGCTGGATCGATGACACGACTGTGATAGCGTGCACTTGGTAATTCCCCTTGGATGAGGGAGGGCGTGGCTACTGCCTTCCATACGATGACCCTGCCCCATTTCGCTTTCCAATGCACGTCCATTGTGCAAGGCAAGAGGTTTGTCTAGTTTCTCCAAATATCTTCTAAAGACACAATTTGGGGACCTATTAATTGTCAACTTCATCAACAGACCATTCAGCTCTACGGCAGGACGAAGGCCTTCACCTGCTCCTGTGCGGTGCTGCCCAAATTTATTCTCTCCCTCTGAATTCTTTTACTTCGTCCCTCCGTAGAGCTCAAGGCCTTCCCCATCTTTTAGACCCATCTCTTTCTGTCTATTCTGTTACGCTGCTGGGCCACCGGCTGTCCGTGTGTCTCACGCTAAAAACTGCGGGTGGAGGGCTGCCTTATATGCTGCCCTGGTGATGGTGTTCACTTGATGTTCTCCGCTGTGGGTAATTTACAATGGTACGGTACGCTTAGTAAAACCCGCTCTGTAATCAAGGGATTCATGAGTCTTATTGTTTAACATATCGCTCTTGCTATTCTCCTGGTAAGGCGTTTCGTATAGTGGGCACGTGGTACAGATTTTGTCTTTCTTTTTTTGGGATTGTGAAGCCGGCTCCGCCGCTTGACTCTGGGGCACGCCGAGGATTCTTACGTGATTAATTTCTGGGAGGATATGCGTACTCTTTTAGTGGTGACTTTTAACTTTGACTATTGGTGTCTTGCGTTGTTTGTCAAGCACAGCTTGCGCCGAAAGCAGAACCGCGGGAATATCAAAAATAGTTGGATAATTTATGTTTTAGACGCTATATATTGCGTTTAATTTCAGTTGGTTTGTGATCATTTTGTATGATTTCCTTGATTTCTGAGTGACTAGCGTTAATCTTTGTCGTCCCGTTTTAGTTTGGTGTCTTAATGCGGGGGACAAAATCAGTTACGGTGGAAAACACGGCGCGGTGGGCCAGTCGGTAAGGCATTGCGCTACTGAGCCGAAGAAGTCGGTTTCGATTCTCGGCCGCGGCAGCAGCTTTGCGGATGGAAGCAGAAACTAAAAATACCAGTGTGCCAAGGTTTCAGCCCCCATTGAACATCCCTAGGTTGTAGAAAGTAATGTGAAGCCCTCAGCTACTGAGCGCCTTGTAGCCCCGTTGTGGCTTGGGCATGGTTACTATTACCGAGAATTTAAATTTTTATCTACTGCTTAAGAGGTGCTTTTATTGTGATGGCGCCAGCTTGGGGCACCACTGGCGACTATCTGCCGAGCCTGCTACCACCGACAGAACGTAGAACGAACTTTACTGCGCAAGCGCGCCATCTGCTGGAAAGGCGTGTCCTTTCTTCTATATTCGCCGTAGCATTATCGTCCTCCATTCCACAGTTCAGTTGCCGTTGTGTCATATTCCAGATTCAGGCCAGCCCTTCGATCTTGCTGCCTCAGTCGTAGTTTCTGGGTGGCAGTGATCACGTATTTCCGTGGACGCTGTATGGGCACGACTGATAGCGGACGACTGGCAGGCACGGGGAAATCGAAAAATGCGCCTAAAAACGCTATCCCGTTAATATACCGGCGAAAATGTCGTCCGGAAAGCGTTTCAAGCTAAAGATGAATTATAGACTCAAGGCGGCGTTTCAACCGCGCAAGTTTGTCTTCCACCATGAGGGATTCGCAGCTACTTGGTGATGTGGATTTTGAGTCGGCAAGGGCGGTGGCTTTTGGTAATTTTTGCGGTCTTTCGGGCCTCTGAACATTCTCCGCAGTCATGTAAACGGGGCGTACCGCTGTTGTCAGCCGATTGCGCAATTTGTAAAAGAGGCGTTTGTTGTAGCGAGGGGAATAACAAAGTCCGTTCCTTCATGCAATTTTTTCATGAGTGCATGCACTTTGGCGTATCGAGAAATATTTAATGCTCCCACAAAGGCGGTGTATTCGACCGATCCAGGTATGCTGCAGCGCTGGCCTTTGGCAGTTGATGACGAAACGGCGTCGGGCACAAGTGAAAGGCAAATTTGAGGGGTGCCTTTTAAGATTTACCTCAAAACAGAAATTGCGATGGACGGCGCTTCCGTAACTTCATTAACTACGGTACAAACGTGTTTAATTTTACAGAAATACGTTTACTACAGTGCTCGGTAATTGTTTACAGAATACATACCGCATGATAGTAAAACGTTCTTGCTTTTCGCGGAAAACCATTGCTTTACATGAATTTTAATGGTTGCTGGCTAGTTGGTTAATGGTTTCTCAAAAACCAATTCCTGCATGGCTGAAGGACGCAAGACAGGAGGGTGCCCGAAACCTGTACTCAGTTTCACAACTGACTGCGTTCGGTTTACAAGCTGCCACCTACGCTTGAAAAATCATGTACTCCTTCGTCTAACGACGATGATGGTTTATCGCAAAACTTTCTCGTGTGGGTTTTCTTGGTTGTCTTTTGTATTTTAACTTTGACAAGTTGAGATTTCAATGTGACCACCACGCAGTTTGGCCCAGTAATCACAACGTCATTGACTTGGACCATTTCCCATTGGTTTTCGTACGAAGAAAGCTTCGCGTCAGTCGTTAAACGAATTCTGGATGATTTTGCGGTTTAATTTTGCACTTACATGCACCACTCTCCACATTCTCACTGCTTCCAGCGTGTTGGAAATGCGTCTGTGCTGGAGGACTCGGGCTGGTGCACCCCTATTTGAGGCAACTAGTCGCGCGTTTTGGTGTCTTCACAAGGCATTACTCGATTTTTAGGTTCTCTAGAAAGAATTCTTAAGCACTAAAAAACACAGGCTGATGTTAACACTGCCACATTTTTTGACTATTGGTGCCAGCACTTATTCCACGCAGGTGGTAAAATAGGAAGCAGAGGGGGATGGCTTGTAGCTTGGGCTCTAGGGTGGTTGAATAACTTTGGCTCTTGATAAACTGACCACTACAAGCGTAAGACTTCCGCTTCAGCTCTCAAGCTCCCTGTTGTCACAGTGTCGCTAATCAAAACCGAGGGCACAGACCTAACGGTTACAGAAAGAAAGGGTGAAGTGCGACTACGTTTTCACGGCCACATGGTAGCCGATCTCGTACGAAAGCGCCTTTCTCTTCAAAGCACACCTATCGAGGTATTCCAGCGTTAGGGCTGGCGTGGAAACCATAGTCATTGAAACCCGTGAATATAATTTAAAAAGGTAGAAATGAATACTAATATGAATAGTATTATTTATGCTCAGATCACGCGGAGCCATTCGCAGAGCACCAAAAAAGCGCTCTTGTCAATGGAACCCATTCCCAAAGTCAGAAGCGTCAAATAAGGTTTTGTAGCTGTTAGTGTATTTAGGAAGTAATTAATACTAATAATAATAGTTTTATTCGTAATCAGAACGGGTGTACCCAAGCGAAAGTCGCTGTAAAAATTGCTCACGTCATTCAAGCCTATACCCAACTTTAGAAACATTGGACAAGTTTACGCAGCCGTTATTGCATCTAAGAACCCAACACATCTGTATAGACTTCGTTTCAACGCACAAATTCACTCGCAACACCACCAAAATATTCAAAGCACCGAAGCAAACACGCCAAAAACAGAGGGAAGCCACCCCGGCCTCTCCACTTTGGATACCCACCTTCAAGTGACATTCCCATACAAGAGTGACATTGCGGCTATTCTAGCCCTCGACGTGCACAAAGCATTCGATAACGTCTCTCGCGCAGACGTCCTACGGCCTCTAAATTACCTCAGCCTGAGATCAAGCACTTACTGCTATGTTGCCTCCTTTCTCTCCTTTCACAGGAACCATTCGCCTAGGGCCCCATATCTCAGACCTCTTCCCCCTACCACCAGTCGCCACCCCTCAGGGTTCGGTTATATCCCCCCTGCTCTTTAATCTTTCCCCTTGCTATGATACTTGTGGCCAGCGCCCTACTTACCATACCCACCCTACACACGTCTGTATACGCCCATGCCATCACCCTCTTGATGAGCAGCGGCAGTGACGCTCAGATCAAAGAGGACGCTGCAGCAAGGAGCAGAAACTGTGAGTACAGTCGCCCGCACAATCGGTCTCTCATGTTCATCGCACAAATCAGGACTTTTTATCGTTTATTTATTTTTTTATTTAATATTACTGTTAGCCCCAGAGGCGCTGTTACAGGGTGGTAGACAACGAAAGAAATAACGCAAACAAAGCTCATCAGCCCGATACAAATACGCATTTTCATACACACAAACAAGACCAAATTTGGCCACAGATACCATTTGCACGCAGTGGCAAGCTATAGCGACAATGAAAACAAGCAACACGTGTTCAACAACAGGGTCACAGGCCAAGCAGCATTCCCGCATACAAGCAGCGCAGCAAGTGTTCTGCAATGGAATGCGCAGGAACTACACCAAAAAAACATGTGTACGCGTGCGTAATACAGAAGCACAAGGAAATGCAAGAACACACAAATAATACGTTGCAGCAGCTATCAATCACTTAGAAGTGAGTAATGACGAAGCAAAGACGACTCAAACTTGTTAACTGTGATTGCGGCAATTGCAGCCTGTGGAAGTGCATTCCAGTCTTATATTGTTCTCGGTAGAAACGAATATTCAAAACTGCCTCCTACCCTGGCATTGACTGCGACAAACTGGCCCGCGTGGCTACCTCTGACGGTGCGAGTGTTCCTAGGTTTTAAATACGGCTTAGTGTGTAAGTTTAGGGAACTATTTTTTAGCATAAAAAGAAACTTCAACCTGGCTATTCTCCGTCGGTCTGAAAGGTGAGGAAGGTTAATATCGGCGACCATGTCAATAACCGAAGCAGTGCGTCTAACTCTCGACAGAATAAACCTAGCTGCTAGCCTTTGTATGTTTTCGATCTTATGAATCTGGTATCTCTTATACGGATCCCATATAATACTCGCATATTGTAGAGAAGGCCGCACAGGCGTCAAATATTCTGTAAGCTTTGCTTTGGTTGATGCGAGTTTTGATTTTTTTCATAAAAACCATGGCTTCTTTTCTGCAACGCTGCACAAGTGATTAATGCCGATATACATGCCACCCGTTGACGCCCACCCACTGCGCCCCCCATCGCCATCTGGATTGACAACACCTGAGTGCCTCCTTTCCCCTCCATACGCACACTTGGCATCACGATACAAGCTAACTGCGGCAACTCGCTCACCTTCCAATGACTCCGCTCACACACATGTCAGACCATAGGACTCCCCAGACGCATTACATCTCCGCACCATGGCCTGACGGAGCCCGAGCGGCTTCGGAAGCTCCATGCCTTCGTAATCAGCAGGTTCACGTACCGCCTCCCATAATGCAGGCCCACCCCGTAACCGACAACGCCAAATCGAACTGCCTTCACCGCAAAGTCAACAGGGCTACTCTTTTGCTTCCACGGAATGACCCTACCGACCACATCCTTCTGCGTGGCATACATAACGCCTCGTCTGAACTCATCGAAGCTCACCGCAGGGCCCAATCCATGGACTGGCTAGCACCCACACTGGCCGTTCCATAGTCGCTCTACTCTCCATTTCAACCCCTATCCTCCCCCATTCTCTGTCCCCATCCCCCGAGAATTTCGCCCACTCAAACGAATTACCTAAGCCACTACCTCGCAACTCCCACCCAAATTACATGCGGCCAGACGTGCTGCACGGGGAGTGAACCTGCAACGCCTGCAATCCCCCCCCCCCCCCCACCCCCCTGACCCCATACCTTCTACGTAGACGCTGCCAGGTCAATGCTACATTTTCTAGTTACAGCTCTATTATTGCGCGCCTAGAGGTAGTGACGCTGGGGCAACACTGCTCCCCTCATTTTTTTTCTGTCCGCTTTTCTCCGGTGCGACTGGGGCCGCGCATGCGCGAAAATGGTCACCGCAGTTGCAGCTTCCGCACGGCGAGGCAGCGAGGCCGGCGCGCGTCTCATGTAGTGGGCGATTTCTCGTATGTGCTCCCTCGAACATTACGGAGGCGGCAAAAGGGACGCCAAGAGCACCAGGATGAATCACAACGCGAAGTCTCTTTGAATGGTGTTAGCAAAATGTGAAAACCTCGTTCGTATGCCGTACGTGAAGCCGAGCTGAAGGATAGGACTTGTGCCGTGCGTGCGCTGTGCTTGATAACAGACAACCTTGTCTGTGTTGTATTGGCCATCGGTGTTTCTCGCCGCACGTCTCGTTCGGGCACGTAGCGCGAATAAAGTGTTCAAGTGACATTCGAGCTGGCGCCGTTACTGCCCAAGCAGCGTACCCCGTACAGCGTGGCTGCGCGCCGGTAGTAGCGGGGCTTGTCCAGGGAAGGCCGCGGGGCGGCGGCGGCAGTTGCCGGGATTGAATAGGGGGGGGGGGGGGAGTTGCGGGGTGCGGGAGGGGGGGGGATGAATTCAACCGCATGAGAGGAGAGAGCATCACCTCTCCCCCACACAAGCTGCACCCCCTTGCATTGTTGCCATGACGATTATAACGCTTCCAAGGCCAACATGGCGGCGGCGTTGCAAAGGCAATAACAACCCAGTAACGTTTCCCCAAGATCAGCAGGGGAGAATATGGCGCAAGAATCACAATTATCCCGGACGCTGGGTTGAAGGCTAAGAGATCGCCTCCTGACGCTGCTAGCTACCCCCCCCCCCCCCCCCGAGCTGCATTCTCCATAGTAGCGCTCTCCCAGGATAGCACAGCTCAGGACTCCCTCACTGTACTCACGAGTTCAGACACAGTGGCTGAGGAGGCGGCTGTAACCCTCGCCCTAGCCAAAGACCCCTGTCCAGACACCACCTGTAAGATTCGCAATCCGCAATCAAAAATTTCCAAGGTGGCAAGATATACAAAAATGCCCTCCAAATTCTACCCCGAAAACCACCTCCCCACCCCGTGGTCATGTTGTGGGTCCCCGCCCATATGGAAATAGGTGCCAATGAGGCGGCCAACCGAAAAGCTCGAGCTATGACTACCCAAACAGGACCTTCGTTGCAGACCAACCACGGCCTCCCCAGCTGCCGGGACATTCTCATCTCGTACCTGGAGATCACACAACATTACCGCCTCCGCCGCCACTACTATCCCCCCCCCCCCGCCGCACCCAGCCTCACACAGGAGGACCCAGAACCTGGCGCCTCCTCCAAACGCACTCCTTCCCCTGCAGAGCCTCCCTCTCCCACTCACGCCCCTCCCTCTTCCTCTCCCCACTCTGCCCACTCTACAGCGCCCGGGACTCTCAACTACAATCTCTCTGTGACTGCCCGCGATGCCCTTTTCGCCATTTCCCCACACCCACACACTGGGAGCAGGTCCTGCGGAGCTCGACCCTGGAGACCCAGACCACCCTTGTGTCCAGGGCCCAACAGGTCGCGGAGGCCCTCTGGACCCTCGCCACCTCTCCCCCTGACAGCCCTAAATAAAGTGGTTCTCCTTCTCTCTCTCTCTCTCTCTCTCTCTCTCTCTCTCTCTCTCTCTCTCTCTCTCTCTCTCTCTCTCTCTCTCTCTCTCTCTCTCTCTCTCTCTCTCGCTCTCTCTCTCTCGCTCTCTCGCTCTCTCCAGACCAAGCTGGCGGTTAACAACAATTTTAATAGGTTGGGGGAAATTGATTAGAGACTATTATTATTGTATTATTTTACCAATATTTCAAAAAATTGCTTAGAGACTTTGTTCATGCTTTTGAGCATGCCTACGAAAACATCGCCTTTATACGAACTGGTGCACCACCGTCAGCTACAGTTCAAAACAACTTGTTGCTGACCGAGTTACTTCATAATTGAAGAAAACAGAAAACGTCACGTTAAACAGTCGTGGACGAAGACAAGACAGAACGTGTAAAGGCACCCCTGTCTGTCGCACCTTGTCTTCGTCGAAGTACGTTTGGTTTCTTTGTTTTTCGTCCGCTGCAACTTCCCGCTGGCATACAGCCAGCCGCGGAAGTTTTCAGGTACGATCCCGCACAGCCTTCTCTTTCACCGAACCCGCCGTTGCAACTGCTCACGGCTACCACAGAACAGGGAGGATTTTGGCTACTTCGTAGCTCGTAGGCGTGCTAATGCATTGTGAAGAAAGCAAATTAAAAAGAACGCTGAAGAATTCAACTGTCATGCCAAGCCCAAGCCAGAAGCACGGGTCTTCCCATAACCCGGACGACAACATGGATTCCCAGGAGCAGTTTCCTCTCTAGCATACTTTCTAGCATACTCTCTAGCATACGTTCCTCGCTAGCAGTACTCTCTAGCACAGGAGTACTGACACGAACTTTTCCTGTTACGTTTTTTTTTTCGCTGCTATGGATGCCTACCAGACCACGAATCATAGAATGGAACACTAGAAGGTCGATCACAACGTAAGCAATCATTTACGGCGTCGTTTATTCGTGTCAGATTGAGTTTCTATAAAACGAACGCCGAGCGGCCGCCATGGCCGGAGGTGGCACGCGACGTCACCATTTTTGTCGCACCGTGAGGATTTCACCATTCTCGCGCGCCCAGGTAGCATGACGTCTGTCCCAAAACCAAGACGTGTACACACCGTGTAGCCGCGCGCACTGACCGCAGCCAGCGCGTCGGCTACGTCATGGGATCCCCGACGTGGGCAGTTTGGGGCTATTAGCAGATATATCACGCTGGCCCACTGTGGGCTTTCTCGTGCGGGCAGAGAATAAAATGGATTAGAAATTTTATACCGAACGGCTAGTGTTTAAACTGCGCTGGGAGATATCTCCTGATAAAAGGGAAGCATTTTACATGGTTATCTAAGCTTTGAAATTTTGTGTCACTACTTTAAAACTCTGTCTGTGGCGATGCAGCCAGGGCTACGCCGCAGAACCATGCCTTTTCACTGCGCACCTGGAAGAAGTTCAACAAAAATTGTTAACTGCCGGTAACCTAAGCAAATAAAAATATACTATAGTTCTTATGTTTTAGAGTTGGAATAATAATGCCACTAAATTACTAGCCAGATCACACGAAACAGAGAGAATTACTTTTTAGATCGTATGTTGTTTCGTTCGCGGCTGCCCCCGCTGGCGTCGGAATGAATCCCTACCGAAAAAACAAAAACGGCGTCATTGGTTACTGCTTTCGGCAGTTCGCCACTCCATTTTCCGCAAATGATTTTTAAGAAGCTTCGCTGTACAAACAAACAGAGCAAGTGGTTTGCGAAGTTTGTGCCTTAGTGCGACTAGTATGACCGGGACTCTCCGCCATTTCCACAATCCGTTCGGTTAGCCAGTTGACCGGCGTCAGCGAGCTTGTGCGTGAACGTGTGTGCATGCTGCTCTTTCGCTGTACCGCGCCCGCGCTTTGTAAATACACTACACGAGCCGGTGGTGCAGCCCAGTTCTTAGCTCCGGAGGAATTTGCAAATCTGTGCATGCCGTGAAAACTACAAAATTTACTTCTCTTCGGAACGATACAAGGATGGTTGGCATAGTCCACGCTCGGTCTGAGGTCTCCGGTGAAAACATTTTGCTTGATTACAGACGAATGAATCGTGGGGAAGGAACGCGAGTATGAACGCACACTCGTCGATTGTGGTTGAGCGTACTCAACTACGAAGCTGATTCGCAGAAATGAACTTTATCAAATGCGTATCTGTCACGCCGAAACTGACACCGAAGCCAGTATATGGGGAACCACTTTGAAGCAGTAACACAGAACATTTCGCTCCCCTCCTCCCATAGCTTTCGCTCCATTGCCACAGAAAGTTGTCCCCGAGTGATCGTCTGTCCATGAAGTTCTCATAGTAATAACCTTGTTTTAGTACTCCCCGAACAGCCTTACCGCTGTCGTTTCTAGCGCGAGATTTACCAATTATTCGATATATTGATTTTTACTGCGAAGGAGTATATGTCGAAACCCGCCAGTTTTAATTCCGTTGAAGCCGCTTTACTCGCCACTGCTCGGGGTCCTCCTCGCTACCGCCGACCGCTCTACTACAACTGCTGCTCCCCTCGCCACCACCGATGCCTCTTAAATAAGTTGCGCTATCGGCTGACAACGGCGGCAACACCGTTATCAGATAATTGCAGAGAACACGAGAAGCTCGAATGTCTGTAAAAATCACCACCGGCTTTAATAGATAGCGGCTTGCCCATTGCCGACGAAGATAACGGGAGCCGGCGTGCCAAAAGACTGCCGCGTAGGGAGGGCCCTCCGCCAGATGGGGCTAATTTTAAACCCCGAACTCGCAGCTTCGCTTCGCTCGCGGTGCGACCGGTGACTCCTCGCATACAAAGTATCAGTCGTAGCAATCAATGGTGATTTTAAAGATCACAGCATATAATACCAGCTAGCAACGATAATTATTGGTTAAGTCAATAGAACAATTTCTTTGCTATGCTAACGTCAACGTATACAAGTAAACTACACTTATAATATTGCCGCCAGCGCTACCGGTATTCTTTATTTTCGAGCATTTTCGTTCATTTAGGCATGCAGAAATTTTGTC
The DNA here is from genome assembly GCF_048455015.1 of Haemaphysalis longicornis. Lineage (NCBI taxonomy): Eukaryota > Metazoa > Arthropoda > Arachnida > Ixodida > Ixodidae > Haemaphysalis > Haemaphysalis longicornis. The sequence goes on from NW_027526385.1 coordinate 166,545,053, forward strand.
GACTCTCGGTTTGCGTCGAGAAACTTCCATTGGACGCGAAACTAGTCTATGCACGGATTTGTATAATGCGAAGGCTCGGATGTATATAAACACTCTAACAGGCCCAATCCGTGCGTGGGAGCGGTTCCATTTTGCCAGAAAGCAATGTTTTTCCACGGAATGGAGCGTTAATCCACGGCAACGTTTTCACCGGCTGCGGCGGTTTCACCATAACGGAGCGCCGGGTTGGTAGGAGCTACGTCGTGGTGTCCCAACAATTTCCAAACTTGGGATGACAGCCGTCCCCGCTAAATGCCTGCGATGAGAATCATAGTTATCTTCGGGATATCTTTTCATCCAGTGCCTTCGTTTCGAAGCGATCGGAACCTTCACTTTTGGCTAGGTTTGTCGCCGGGCCTCCTGACGCGGCCGCTCGATGAAGGGCGCACTCACGGTCTCATCCAGCGGGGGCGCGAGAACCTACAGCCTCGCTATCACACTGACTGCAGCTACATTTTCGAAAAAATCACTTTTCATGCCACTGCTACACTGCCTGTACATCAGCTGAAGTTCAACCAAGAGTGCGCGTAAAATTTGATGCTGATGATAATGATGATGATGTGCTCAAACATTTTTGCACGTACCCAAAAGAAAGGATTGGCCTGGGCTAAATCGGTTTTTGAAATACGTGGGGACTTCAAAATACTGAATTATTTCTGTAAAGAGGCCCGTAAAAGGAAACTTACTTATGAATAAAACCCGAATTACCCATTAATTAGCTCCCTTCAGCAATTCAAAAGACCTGAAGCAGAAAGAAAATTTCGAATGACGATTATATATATCCCTTTTTGTAAACCCCAAATTTGATGCCCCAATAGATACCATAAGTGGAATCGAAAAAGTCAACCCCAAACGCTCCGGTGGGTCCTTCAAAAGCAGTTGTCTAGCTGTTGAGAAAAGCGGCAGTTGAGAAAAAAATGTTCGATTGTTTTAGAGACCCTGACGCACACGGTTTTCTTCTTTGTTATATACTCGTGCTATGCGTCGTAAGCCAATGGGAATTAACCGCGCGCTGAGTTTTCCTTTACGTGTTTTTCTTTTGTTTCGCGATATGAAACTGTGCGCGCAAAGTGCGTATTCTTGTTATTTTTTGTTGCATTTCTTCTGTTCAAATGCACTGCATATTTTTGCTTAAGGGGGGGGGGTCAATTCTTTAAGATATACGCGCGCCGTCGAACGCGTGAAACGTGACGAAACTTGCTAGCAAGTGGTTAGCAGCTGTGGTGCGGATGATATCCGAGTGGGTGCGCGTTCGGTAAACGCCGGCCGTGAGCGTGCTTTCACCAGCCTAGCCAAGTAACAATTTCGTGTCAAAAGCGGTTATATGAGCGCATCGTCGAGCCCACAGAAGTTGTGTACGTTCCCAAGTGGAAATTGGCAAAGGCTGAGCACAACAGATCGAGAAAACGACAAAGTAACAACGATGGCAGGCCGAGCAAATAAATGTGGGTTAAAAGTAGCGCCAGCCGGTGCAGTGGCATCGGAAAGAACTAAAAAAATTACTCCCACCTCCCCTCGCCAGAACCCTTATTTGTATGAAAGTCTATGCCCCTGGGTAGATGCGACGCATGGGGGGTTCCGTTGTTGTTTCCGTTAGGTGAATCCCATCCCGTGAAATGTGCCGTGAACCCCCTGCCGCGGCAATGACGCAACCTGGCGCGGCTATGACGCAACATATTCCAACACAATCCGCTCTAATCCAATCCAATCCAAATCCAATCTAATCCAAGCCAAGCCAAGCCAAGCCAATCCAATCGAATACAATCCAATGCCCCTCGTGAGAGAGTGTTCGCTATCGGACAGGAGAGGGGGTGACCGGCGGAGAGCGCAGCTCGCGCGGCGAGGAGAATGGGGGAGGGGTGTGGACGGACAACTACAACGCCGTATGGAGGGACAAGGCGAGTAAATGAGATGCCGTCGCATCTAAAAATGGTTCCAATCCACGCTGTGAAGACGAATTTACACACGTGGCTCTAGAAAGAGTGAAACCAGAGATTCTGCCAGCCCTTACTAGGGATTCGCGGGAACGCCGTCCCGAACGGAGCAGCGTCGGCCGCTGCCTGGCTCGAGCGGCGGGCGCTGCCGCTGTAGCGCGGCCGTGCGTCAGAAGCAAGAAAACGGAGAGGAGCGTCTTTCCAAGGGTGACAAAGAGGAACCTAGCCATCCTGATGTGCTAGCTCGGGGCTACACCACTGCGCCACACAAGCGCAGACACGGAAACAATTTGGCATGCCAGCTGAGTGGTTCCTATTTATACCGATTTAAACTAGTTAGTTTAGTAACTTTGAGAATGGCGTGAAAGCTGACGGAACTTTTACCTCTGCCATTTATCAGAACCGTTTGCTCCATTAGTCTTTTGTAATAGCTGTTAAAACACAACCGAATCGTTATTCAGCAATTTAGAAAACGGAGTCCCATTCCTGACAAGCAGTAAGTAAAACATAGCGTTTCTCTCGCGGCCACATGTCTGTAGGTGATCTTTATATATTTTGTATTTTGTGTTTGCGTCCTGCAAGCCAATCCTTAACGTACCTTTGCCGTACAACCAGTTAATTCCATGTGGTCCGGGTTACCCAGGAGGTGCTGTTGAAAAAGTGAATGAAGCCGTGCGAATTAAGCGTGGGATAGGCGCGAAGCTGCGCCAAAACAGGCCCTTTGTAGTCGGTAAACCAGACGACAAAGCCGACGGATGGGTCCCGCCGACGCGCCCACTTGAGTGAGCACGGGGAACGCTGGGTAATAGCGCCCTATCGCCGCGCCATCTACACTGTGCTCCGTGAGTATAAAGCGCCCCCCACCTCTCCAGCTGCTTTGGGAGTTTCTTGTCCCGCGAGCCATGAAAGAAACGTTGGCTGGAAGAGGTAGAAAGCTTAGCTTTAAAAATCCAACAAGCAATAACAAATTCGGCTCGCAGAATCGGCGCGCATGGGCAGGTCGCTATTTACAAAGACGGTCGTGGTAAAAATGAGCGAAAGCCTCCGCCATTGCCGCCTAGAATTCCATCTAGTCGAGCATCTCGGAATCCCTGCCCGTTGAAGAGCAACTTCTCTGGTTGGAACGCCGGAATGCGCCCTTTATTAAAGACGATAGTCTTTCTTGGGCTCTTAAACCCAGCAACTTTGGTCTCTCTGTATGTCTGCCTCTGTGTGTGTGTGTCTGTCTGTCTGTCTGTGACTCGATTTAGCCACCCGGCCCAAGTAAAATGTATACTGTGTAATAGTCTTATGCATTCACAGCCAAATGTGAGCGTCTAAGCCCGTTTCATATGTTCATACTTGTCAACTTTGTTGAACATGAACAAGACATTGCGCAAAGATAAGACGAAAATTAATACACAAGGGATATTTACAGTGTTCCTTTATTTAAAAATGCATGGATGTATGGGCTTTCGATATCAAATGATATTCTACATCTACTGCAGAAAACCGCCGCCTGATGTTGCCCGCGCCAACAACTGGCGGCCTATAAGAAATCACGCGGCAACAGCAACGAAAGTTTGCACTAGCTAGGTTCCACGTTCTGCTGGGAACGCTCGTGGAGCACGGCAACGCGGTTCTACAAACTTTGAAGTCGGCCGCCTCTGTTCACGCGCGTCTCGGCTAACTGCAGCGCTGGCATCCAGGAACCCGGCATGTAGCAGAGGAACGCGGTAAATTCAAATCGCCTTGAACAAACCTTTGGTGTGTTTACCTTCGGATGAGCGCGGCGGAACAGGAACAGCATGAGTGGTGAGCGGGAATGCAACGGGGGGCATTTCCTTGGCAAATGTCTACAAAGTCTATCATCTTTTGACGACATTTGCACGGAAAGAGCAGATAAGCGGCCAATTTTTGTTCATGAGCTTGAAATACATTATGATCGGTATATTCGCCGGGGTAATTCACGTATACGTATGCACCCATCACCGGTTGTCGGGTTATGCGAGCACGCGTTGGGAAGGAAGGGGGCGTGCGCACACCGGGGCTTCATGCCGCTACTGATTGCATGCTCCTTGTGCTGGCGGGAGATTTAAACTCTCTATGCTTAATGCACCATGTCTGCTGCCCTCCGTAATCGAGCAGACTGTGTATGGGGTGGGGTGTCAGAGAAGCAGCAAGATGGCGACGACAGGGGTGCGAAACGGACAGCCACATGTTTTTCCACTAGAATCAAGCCCGAGGCTTTCCACAATTTAACTTCCTATTGGGCTCAAGGATGTCGTTCACTTCGGTGGAGTAGAACGGAATTAAAGGTCGGACCGAACCGAAGCGCGAATGGGCACGGAAACAACGGAAAGCCGCTGCTGCCGCCATTTCCGCCACACGTTCCAGCTCTTCGAGTAACTGCAAATCTTTCGCGGATGAACAGCAACTCGCAAATATTACGCGTTAGATATTCATACTAAGCAATTTTAATTATCAATATAAACTATATTAGCCGATATTGCGTGTTCGTATTAAATGGCATTGAGAGCAATACTTTTGATGGTGTCTTTCACTTGGGACCCATTGGTTACAAGGCTGCCGTAGGGAAGCCGAAAGGTCTTGTTTGTTGTTTTAAAGTTTTTAAAATTTTTTACAAGTTTCTTTTGGTTGGTGCCTCCGTGTTTACTTTAACATGCCTCCCGAAGAGACGGGTTTCCCACAGACCTTCGACTTCTTTGACTTCTAAGTTCGTGACCATAGCCGTTTTCTGTTTATATATGCACGGTTTTCAGTGAAGGGATGGTGGCTGGGGGGAGGCGGGGGGAGCAGAGGGTGCATACACGCGCAGCTATCGTGCCCTTACTTATGGCATGCCCGTCGGGTTGCGGGGAAGTTTTAACTTGGACGTCTAACAGCCGAATGCGACCTGCTCTGTTACCTAAGTGGTCGAGCTGGTTGGGATGGTGTGTTACACAAACAGCAAGATTCCTACGACGTGGCCGAGGCCCTAAGAGGGGGAAAATAGAAAGAAAACGTTTATTGAGCGACTGGGGTTAGGGAAGCGTAGTGGCCGCCGTTTGGAGGTCGGCGGCGACGATGGCAGCTCGTTTCACCAAGGCGATCTGAACGCCCGGGTCGAAGCTACCCAGCGCACCCTCCCATTGCTCGCGACGGGTGATCAAAGGGAAGGGATTGGAAGGACACGCCCACATGGAATGGGGAAGTGTGGCGCGCTCGCAATATGCGGGACAATGAAGTGAGGGGTAGAGGGAAGTGTGGATGTGATGGAGCACCGCCCTGCATTATAATGAATTAACCTGCAGAAGTCGCCAAGTGCGCGCTTGCTCATTGCTGAGCTGGGGATGCGCCGGGGGGTATTCTCGGCGGGCGAGGCGGTAATGCGTGAGTATGACATGATCAGAGGCCGGAACTTTAAGCAAAAGGCCCATTTTTTTCTTGAGTCCGTATCAAGCCTATTTGACATATAAGCATGAACTAAGGGAAGGGGGGCATTTTAAGCAAAATAGTTTATTGTGCCTATAATGCCTATTTTCACTATATGGACTTTTTAGTGCCCAATTTCACAATATGGGCCAATATGGCCTTTTTATCTCCTAAAAATGCCTTTTTGTGTTATATGTGCTCTTTTTGGTTTTTCGAGTCACTCGTCGGCACGGACTGCTCTGGCTTCACACACACACACACACACACACACACACACACACACACACACACACACACACACACACACACACACACACACACACACACACACACACACGCAAGCACGCACGCGCACACGCACGCGCGCGCGCGCCCCCCCCCCCCCCCACACACACACACACGCGCACACGCGCACGCGCGCACGCGCACACGCACACGCACACGCACACGCGTGCACGCGCACGCGCGCACGCACGCACGCACGCACGCACGCACGCACGCAAACACGCACGCACGCACGCACGCACACACGCGCGCGCGCGCACACACACACACACACACACACGCACACACGCACGCGCGCACGCGCGCACACGCACACGCACACGCACACGCACACGCACACGCGCGCACGCGCACGCGCGCACGCGCGCACGCACGCACGCACGCAAACACGCACGCACGCACGCACGCACACACACACACACACACACACACACACACACGCACACGCACACGCACACGCACACGCGCGCACGCGCACGCGCGCACGCGCGCACGCACGCACGCACGCAAACACGCACGCACGCACGCACGCACGCACGCACACACACACACACACACACACACACACACACACACACACACACACACACACACACACACACACACACACACAAAAATCCGCGAGCCCTGCCAAACAAGCACAGAAGCGGAAACCGTGCAGAAGACAGCCACCTAGACCTCGTCACATCGGCCCAGCTGCCAGAGGTCCGCACGTCACCCTTGTCCACAATAGCTGTTTTGCTGTATGTCCTTCTGACGCGCTGTGTCCGGGGGCTAACGGCGAGAACTTTTCCCCATGTGCCCCTCCATTGCTAGCGGAATAAAAAAAATGTCGTTTCAAATCGCGCGCCATCAGCCGCAAAGGGTTCGCACAACATCCGACAGATGGCGACGAGTGTACTGGCCAGTAGGAAGACGCAGTGAAACATCCCCCTCTCGAGGGCCACTATCAAATGCAAAGCATTTCCGGGGGCGCACGACGTTAAGTAGTTTGCGTTACGTTAATGTTGTTGCACTTGTGGCAACTGCTGGCGAGAGAGCGCTCGTCAACAGTAATTTGAATGAGTAATTTGAACGCTATATGGCGGGTTCATAGCGTCACATTCTGTGTCGGCTTTGTGGCGCAGTGGTTAGAGCACCGTGTACATTGCGTTCCGCCCGCAGGGTCAAGGGATCGAAACCTGGCGCCGGGTAGTATTTCTTTTTATATAGTAGGGACAACGACGGTGCGGACTACGGACGTCAACGCGGGTGACATCGTGAGTTACTGAAATGCTCTGCATTTAAAACCACGGCACCGATGAATCCATTGGATTCAACGGTGCTGTGAAGAGCTGAGCGGGTCGTTCTGCCTGTCAACGAATATATACGTGAAATTAAAATATTTCTTCCGTTTGCAGTTGTGCCTTCAAGCAGCAGTTAGCGATTGTACCTCTTCCACCAGATGTCCTATTGCTACGACCTACAAATTCGACTAAGGGCGGAAATTTACTACAATTACACTCGCCGGTACTAATAACACCATTGCAGACAACAAAGTCGCCCCAGCCAAAATTGTTTACACCACACTACACTTGAACGTGGCTCGGCACGTTTGTGTGCTTATTTCACACTCTTAGCAAAAAGCATATTTCCGCAGCTCAGAGCTTTTCCGCCACTCTGACAAAGAATGCTGAGCTCATTTCGAAGGTCCAGGACTTACCCGCCACAATCCCCAAAGGACCGGTTTCGGATAGCGCCATTCCTGTCTGACAATCTGCCATTCCGTGTGACATGAAATTCCTGGACGTGCTAAAAGAGCTGCCGAAGTTTCTGAGCACCAAACAAAAGTATATTCCAGATGGAATCACGAAGAGTCCCGAAGAACAAGCGCGCTCCTCCGACTTCAGTGAACGTTGAGTGTTGTTTTTCCGCACGCAGTTATCGACCGAAATGAGGTACGACTTCAGGGCGCAAATAATTGAGATGGGCGTGCCTTGCCACTGTTTTTAAACTTTTCTTTTGTTGTCGAATCACTCTGAGTTTCACGTAAATCTGTTAATATGGCAACTCGTGTGTGGCTGATTTTCAGGAATAAAAAAATTACTTTCCCACAGTACAAGAGGTAAATTGTGCGCTGTTTTTACTGCAAGTCATAAATTTGTCATAAAATATGCTGCTGAAGTAAATATGAATTCAGCCTATATGTGCCCTAAACAACAGTATTTGGTGTCTATAAATGCCTAAATGACACTTTTCAGTCCCTATTAGAGCACCTAAAACTGTAATTTTTTGTGCCTAAAGTTCCGGTCTCTAGTCATGATACGTAATTAGGCGGTCTCTGCGGATCGGGCCCGAGGTAAGGAAGTAGGCTGGTTCCCGCTCGGATTGCGAATTCTCCAGCCGCGTCATTTGCCGCCTCGTACCCCCCAAGTCCCGAGTGCGCCGGGATCCACAGCAGGTCTACCGGGGAAGTCTGAGGATTTTGAGCGACAATTGAGTGCCAGTGGCGAAATGTGACTACGGGCGAAATTTTGAACGGCCGTCTTTGAATCAGAGACTACGATCTTTGGGGTCGGCCTATGTGACAGGGCGAGCGCAATTGTCGCCTCCTCCACTGTGGCAGGGCAAGGGGTGTGAACTGTAAGGCAACATAACGGGGGTCGTCCGGCTGATTCGATATGGCCAGAGCATAAGCATCTTGGTGACGGTGTTCTACCGCGTCCACGTATAAAATATCTGATCTTAGGTAGGCGTCACTGAAGAGCCTGCGCTCGTTGCATTCTGCGAAACATATGATACACAAAGTGCATGTTGCGTGGCACAGGACGGACGACAAGTCGAGCGTGAATACCGCGAGGAAAGGGAGGATTTATGAGCGTGCAAAGTAAGGGCACGAATCCCGAGTCGGTCTAAGATGTGCAGACCGGTTGAGGTAGTAGATAGGCGGGCTATTCGTCCTGTCAGGTGCGCCTCCACAAGCTCCTCGGCATTATAATGGATGCCCAGACGGTCTAACCTGGCAGTGAAAGAGTACAGGGGTATCTGAAGTGCCGCTTTGTATGCTTTTCTAATGAAGCATTTGATTTTCTGAAACTCAGCAACACTGGCATGGAGGTAGACGAGGGAGTATGTTGATCACGAAGGCCTGAATGAGTCGCGATCTCTTTCTAACACAGCCCATGCCGGCGGTGGGCAATGCTTTTTATGATACCAATTGTTTGGACAACATGCTTAGTTAACTGGGTGTCGAATTGTGTATTGTTTCGATTCCGCTGTATAAGGAGCCTGATAACTTGATAGTACTTGAACTTCCGATACTGAATAACCATTAACAGTGATTGGGATATCTGACATTGCGCGGGCTGCCCTTTTGGTTGGCAAAACCAGCTGCTCGGTTTGTTAGGTGAACATATAACGCCTGCTCACTCGGCTTGTTTAACTACAATATTTTCACTATTTTGTAAGGTCTCTTCAATGTGCGCGTCACTGCCTCCTGTCACCCAGGGAGTGATGTCATCAGAGTAAACACTGAAGCGCAGACGGGGAACTTTCTGTAATTCTTTGGGGATATTTAGCAAGGCCAGATTAAAAAGCATCGGGGATAATACCGCCCGTCACGGCGTACCTATGGATGGCAAATTCAAGGTTTCTGATATGTTGTGTCCGATTTAAAGGATTGCCGTTCGTGCCGTGAGAAAGCTGCAAACATAGTTGTCTGTTCGCTGTCCCGGGTTTATAGATTATAATCCGCGCAGAATGGCGGTGTGTGAAACTCTATCAAAAGCCTGAGCGAGTTCCAAGGCCAGGATGGCCGCCGAATTGAGCCTACTGGGGGGAGTTATCACTTCGTGGTGTAACTGAAAGAGGACGTCCTGTGGGGATAAGCCGTTACGAAAGCCAATCATAGAATGCGGAAGGCGTCTGTGGAATTGAGATTATTGGTGCGAGGCGTGAGGATGACGCGTTCGAAGACTTTTCCCAAACATGAGGTGCGGGAAATGGGCCGGAGATGTTCGATGGAAAGTGGCTTTTCCGGCTTGGGGATGACGGTGATTTTAGTGTGCTTGTAATGTTTATGCAGGGTTCCGTGCTTCCAGCAATTATTAAAATATGCTGTAAGGGTCGAAATAGAGCTATCGTCAAGTTGCGAAGCATTTTGTTAGTGATACAGTCCGGTCGCGGTGCCGAGCCCGGTCTCAGTTGGGGAAGAGCCCCTCGTACCTCCGACTCAGTAATTGCAGAGTCGGGACTGTTATTGCTGATACCTTTATACTCCTGTAGGGGCTGTTTTGGACCGGAAGGTACGTATAGGGAACAAATTTGGTCTAGGAGTTCCCCATCCGTGCCGGAAAAGTTGTGAATGATCGTGGTGAGGCGGTGATTTTGTTTTGTTTTAGAACTACCGGGGTCTAGCAGGTGTTTAAGTAGGCCCATGTTCGCTTCATGTCTAGGTTCCCTCTCATTTGGTCGCATACTTGTCCCCACTGATCGCGGGCGAGACGGTCAGTGTGATCGCGGATTTTGTTGTCTAATTCTGCCAATTTGCGGCGAAGTTTGCGATTGTGCTTTTTAGATGCGACTGCGTCTCATTTACTCGCCTTGTCCCTCCATACGGCGTTGTTGTTGTCCGTCCATACCCCTCCCTCATTCTCCTCGCCGCGAGAGATGCGCTCTCCGCCGCTCACCCCCTCTCCTCTCCGATAGCGAACACTCTCTCGCGAGGGGCATTGGATTGGATTCTATTGGGTTGGCTTGGCTTGGCTTGGATTGAATTGGATTGGATTAAAGTGGATTGTGTTGGATTGTGTTGCGTCATAGCCGCGCCACGTTGCGTCATAGCCGCGGTCATTCCAGCACCGACGTTCCGATTTCGGGCACGTGCATAGACTTGATCTTCGCTGCAAATTGCACGGTGGTCCCGTTACTTCACCATCCACTACCCGTACACTTCAGCGACCACAAGGCAGTCATCGTTAACGTTACGCCACGTGTTAAATAAAGAATACATCATACGCGTTCCTCACACGTTTCACGCAATTAGAGAATCAACCCAACGGAAACACCAAGTGAACCACCAAGATGCGTCGCATCTCCACAGGGTTCTCCTCGCAGGAAGGTGGGGTAATTTTTTTCCTTTCCACCGGACCTGTATGTTTCCGTATGCCATCCACAAGTGTTGCAGATGGCACTCCAAAGCATCTGATGGATGGTCAGGATCCACCTGTTTGCTGGCGTTGCGTGCGTCTGTCAGTAACTCGGGAACCCATCTTTGGAGGTTTTTAGCATCTCCTTGAAGTGTAGCATTCTCATCTTGCGTACGAATACGCCTGAATTCATCCCAGTCGGTGATGTATGACTGCTTGGGGTGCGACTTGACACGCTGAGCAAGAGTGAGCTCAATCTGAATGATATAATGGTCACTACCAAGCCAATGGTCGGCGCAATGCCAATGAACATTGTTGAAGTGATGAGCAAGGGTTAGGTCAGGAGTGGAATCGCGTTGTGTTATGTTGCCTACCCTGGTCGGGACGAGGGGATTCGTTTTTATAGTAAGACGATGCGCTTGTATTTGATCCCACACAAGGCGGCCTTTCTTGGTGCAGTGCGAGTATTCCCATGCAGTATGAGGCGCGTTGAAATCACCCACATTTGGGAGCCTACGCTATTGAGACTCATTTTAGGAAGGGAAAATAGGGGAATAAAATTGTGACTGGAGGCCTTATGATTGCTGTATACGTTCACTATTTAAACTGTGGTTGCGGAACAGTTAGTGGGGTACAGAACAAAATCATGAGGGATATTATCACTATATAATTCAAGCCTTTCGGCTGGGATATTTCATTGAAATAAATTTTTCGTTTTATATCATGATAGCGTTGTAAACCTTTGTAGCCGGCGAATTTAACGTTCGTGCCGGTTTCCTGCAATGATACGATGTTCGGGTCTTTCTAAGTTCGGGTCTTTCCAAGTTTATTGAGGTAATTGGCTAGAAAGGAGGCTCAGCCGCAAATTACAAGCAAATATGTTTGGTTTTGCACTCAGTGGACCGGTCCAATCTTCGCAGGTTTTGCTGGTTCGCAGGGCGGTAGAGCACTAGTTTTTTAAATGAAGCTTTATACGGCTTCGTGATATACAATTAGAGGGTCCCGTTTATGCAGAAATCCGGTTCTATAGGAGTTCGAAATAAATGGCTCGGTTTATGGCTCCTAATCTGTCCTTTGCGGTTGCTTACTGAGGGCACGTATGAGCTCCGTTACCAAGCGGCAACCGGAAGCCACAGGTGGCGGCCCCTGTTCACACTAAAAACGCCGTATTTTCATCAGGCCGTCTCACTTGTGCACGGAGCAGGTTTCCCATCCGCTACCCCGAACCGCAGGATTGCTTCAGCACCTTTTCGGGGAGACAGACAGACAGACAGACAGACAGACAGACAGGCAGACAGACAGACAGACAGACAGACCGACAGATAGATAGATAGATAGATAGATAGATAGATAGATAGATAGATAGATAGATAGATAGATAGATAGATAGATAGATAGATAGATACATTGATAGATAGATAGATAGATAGATAGATAGATAGATAGATAGATAGATAGATAGATAGATAGATAGATAGATAGATAGATAGATAGATAGATAGATAGATAGATAGATAGATAGACAAACAGACAGACAGACAGACAGACAGACAGACAGACAGACAGACAGACAGACAGACAGACAGGCAGATGAATAGATGGATGGATGGATGGATGGATGGATGGATGGATGGATGGATGGATAGATAGATAGATAGATAGATAGATAGATAGACAGATAGATAGATAGATAGATAGATAGATAGATAGATAGATAGATAGATAGATAGATAGATAGATAGATAGATAGATAGATAGATAGATAGATAGATAGATAGATAGATAGATAGATAGATAGATAGATAGATAGATAGATAGATAGATGTACCACTGTATTCACGGCTGGGTCAAGGGGAGGGTCAAAAGGGCCTCTGCGACCAGTTCGAACCTCGAGACGAGGATGACCTGCGTCGCCAGGGTCGATAACCGCAGCACTTGTTCCCATGGCGTGCGCGCTTGGAAAGGAGGGATGGGGGAGTGCGGGCACTCGAAGAGGGTCTGTCATTGACGCCGCAGGCTGGGCACAGTAAGAAAAGAAAAAGGAGGGGAGTGACTGGGGGCGGCTGGTTGCCAGAAGAAAGATTGCGTTTCGAGGAGGCACCAGGTTCTGGCCTCAATCAGTGTGTCGTCGTAAGGAACCTGTGGACACCATTTCAAGGCAGTGAGTGAACTTTGAAGTATTTTATCGCGTATTTTGTGTTCGACCACCAAATACGCCTCGCGGCGCCGAAAATTAGGCCTAGTGTTCAGGCAGCTGGCAGGGCGTCTGAAGGACCCAGCGTTGGATCGCGGATAGTCTATGCCGCCCCATGACAATGGAAGTGATCGCAAACACTAGGGATGTCGATCCGGCAGAAATGGAAAGCGCGGACTGGGTGACAAAAGTGTAGAAGCGTGTCGCGGAACTTCAGCAGCAGCAAAAAAAATCCCGCCATCTCCACGAAGTGAATGATGATGAGAGGGGCGAAGCTAAAATGCTTATCGGTAAAACCGTGAAACATTCGCCTACACATCATATAAAGACTCGACACGTCAAGCTTTCCACCGCTTCTTTGACAAGCGCGTCGACGACGTTGATGTTTGTGGTGATTTTGTACGGCTTGGTGGGACGATGAGAATCTCCATGAAAAACTCATACTAAATCACAGCGTGAAAGACGGGACAGACAGAAGACCAACCACTGGACAGGCGCTGACTCTCAACTAAATTTATTGAAAACCAACCATAAACATTTATACCGAAGGCAAACAACGCCGCAACTGTCAAAGTAGCATACAAAAACAAACAAAACCAGATAAAAGGACAAAAGGGAACATGACTTATTTGTCGTTATCCATGAACTGCACCGCTTTATCAGTAAGCACCACTGAAGGGTGGCTCACACATTTTTTGCCCCTCTTGCTAATGTGATTGGCTTCAACTGTCTCGCGGTGTAGCTGCTTCGGGTGCTTGGTAACAATATCAGTTTCCTGAAACACCGGGTGGCAGCCGCACGTGTGGCAGTGTGAGGGCAAAGGCGGTCGCGGACGTTTGTCAAAGGAGAGCGCATGCTCTCGCAATCTAACATTAGCGTACCTACCAGTCTGCCCTATGTATGACGCGCCACACAATAGAGGGACTTGGTACACGACGCCGGTTTGGCAATCCGCATACCTGTGCTCATGGTTTCTGCAACACCCTTATTTCGTGGCTCTTTCTTCTAACGAAGACTTTCTTTGTAGGGCAGCGCACATTCCCCCAATTTACGTGGGGAGGAAAAAACCACCGTGACACCATACCGACTGGCACGGAAGTAAACTGGCCGTGATTCCCTATGTACACTGTACGTCGCACGGTTTAAGGAACCTTGCCAGTCGGTATGGTGTCACGTTGGTTTTCTTCCGCCCCACGTAAATTGGAGGGAATGTGCGCTGCCGTACAAAGAAAGGCTTCGTTTGAAGAATGGGCCGCGAAATAAGGGTGTTGCAGAAACCATGAGCACAGGTATGCGGATTGCCAAACCGGCGTCGTGTACCAAGTCCCTCTCTCGTGTGGCGCGTCATACATAGGGCAGACTGGTAGGTACGCTAATGTTAGATTGCGAGAGCATGCGCTCTCCTTTGACAAACGTCCGCGACCGCCTTTGCCCTCACACTGCCACACGTGCGGCTGCCACCCGGTGTTTCAGGAAACTGATATTCTTACCAAGCACCCGAAGCAGCTACACCGCGAGATAGTTGAAGCTTATCACATTACCATGAGGGGCGAGAAGTGTGTAAGCCACCCTTCAGCAGTGCTTATTGATAAAGAGGTCCAGTTCATGGATAACGACAAAGAAGTCGTTCCCTTTTGCCCTTTTATCTGGTTTTGTTTGTTTTTGTATACTACTTTGACAGTTGCGGCGTTATTTGCCTTCAGTATAAATGTTTGTGGCGGGTTTTCAATAAATTTGGTTGAGAGTCAGCGCCTATCCAGTGGTTGGTCTTCTGTCTGTCCCGTTTTTCGCGCTGTGATTAAGTATGAACACGTTAACAACTCGCCCAACTTGCAACTGTCCTATACTCAATGGGTAAGTTGGCGGATTTGGTGGGTGACATTTTAGCACCTTGGCCGTCGCCTTCTGCAGAGCGTCTTGTGTCGCGAACCCCCGTTACGTGTCTTCAGCTCGTAGGCGACGAACGACAATTTCTTCTTCCTCTCCTCCTTGTTGGATAGTAACGAACGCGTTGAACGTTTTGATTTCTTGGGCCAATCTTTGCTTGGTCAATTCCTAGGGGGATCCTGCCACAAGCATCATAATTTCGCCGTGTATGGCAGCAACGAGGGATGGCACAGGGCCCGAGCAAGGTTCTTGAGCTCGGAGGCGACGAATGACAACCTCTTTTTCCTTTCCTCCTTGTTAGATAGCAACAAACACGTTGAACGTTGTGACTTCTTCGGCCAATCTTTGGTTGGCCAATCCTTAGGGGGATCCTGCCACAATCCTCATTTATGTGCCATGTACGGCCGGGACAGGGCCCGGGCAAGAGGAGCTTCGCCCCTAAAACGGGCACGAAAAAATGGCGCCACAAAGATAACGTCCCTCAGCGGCGGAGGTGAGGAAGCCGGCAAGATCGCATCGTCCGGCTACAAGGATAAGTATGGCGTCAGCGTGGGACCCTCGTAGAAAGCGGAGAGAAGAAAGCTCACTGAGCGGTCAGTTGCATCGCGCAGGCGGTGCCTTTCAAGCGCGGATCACAAGATTACTTTCAGGTCCAAGGAAGTGTTGACGCTAACCAAGCTTTCGGTGCCAGTGGTTTGGGAGGAGACGAAGGAGGAAGAGAAGGAAAAACGTTAATTTATGATTTTTATTGTTTTGGCGGCACTCCACCATGGGCTCGTGCTACGTGCAACAGTTCCCTACGGTGTCAGCAGGGGTGGTACCCTTAATCCATGGCTCCAACGGCCTCTGCAGCTTTGCGTGCCCGCTGAATCAGACCGATGTCGTCTTCACAGCAGGCGCTGCCCAGAAGTGCCTCCCATTGCTCCGCATTAGGGTTTCTGATGTTGGGGACGGCCATTGTTCTTTGGCATTCCCATGTGGTGTGGTAGAGTGCGGGGTTTTCTTGATGGCACAATGGACATGCGTCTGCATATCGAGTTTGAGAAATTTTACTCAGCACGTTTAGGTTTGGGGAGCAATAAGGATGGCGGCCGCCATTCCGTGGTGCAAAGGTCAAGAGGGCGACAGGATCGTCGTGAATGATAAGCAAGGAACCCTAATATACAGCACGCCAAACGGGGACGATGCCAATAAAATGTTGGCGCCGAATTCCATAAAGCTCGACGGCAAGGAGTACGAAGTGACCAACTACATGGAGGCACCCCAAAGCAGTGGCAAGGGAGTAGTGCACGGACTCGATGTGAGGCTGTCGGAGAAAGAACTGGAATAGGGCTTCCCACACGGGTAGAATCCTCCCATTCTCGGTGTGCGGATGATGGGCAACTCAAAGTCCGTGATCACTACTTTGGGTGATGACTATGTCCGGAAATGGATGATGTCTTTCGGGGCGCCATTGAAGTGTTTTCTCTGCAATACGAGATAAGAAGTGTGTTTCAAATGCCATGAGCTGGGACATCCATCCGACGTGTTGGACAGTCCACATGAAAAGTGCAGAGGATTAGGGAAATCTCGCCGTCGAAGAAACACACATCTGTGCTGAGGTGCTGATGTGTTAAAGATCATGTAACCGGGGACAAAATGTGCAAGTCACTTTTCCGAACGCCCTACATTATGAGGAAGCAACAGGGGGAAATGAAGCTGAAAGAGAAAGCAAGGAAACAAGAAGAGGGTTTCAAGTCTGACGCGGATCATCAGCGGCACATCAGAAAAATCTGGTTCTCAGATCGTTCGTTCAGGAATTCCCAGAATCGCAGCCATTCGAGAGGGCGTTCAGAATTCTCTCCTCGACTGCCATCGCCTGAGAAACAGGAGCCTCACCCCAAGGAACCCCAGGACAGTGGTTGCGGCACCAAAATAAGCCAAAATATGCTGAATGAAAGGTTGGTTGGGTAGATAAAGTTTCCCTGGATGATAATCGTGCACGAACCAAAATAATGCAGTGGATGGCATCGAATCGTCTTAGGAGCACTTCCGGTACTGTAGCAAACGATAGAAGGTGGCGGGTCGGTAGTGGGCGCATGCGGTCGATGGAGTACGGCCACTCACGACCGAGTACAGAAATCGCTGCTTGGCTTCGGTAGTGTTAGCGGCGGCCTGCCATGAAGGGGGGGGGGGTTGCTCACAATGCCATTCGCCGGTATGGTACGTGCCCAAAGCTGACCCAAGAAGGTATAATAGTTTATCGGTGTGTAAATGAGGGAGATGGACATGGCACCATGCCGAGCGCATGAACCGAGATCGCGCACGGAATGGTGGTCGAGGCAGTGACGCCTTTTGCCGACCCAGTAGGGTAACTTCGACTTGCTTGACGTGCATTATCAACAAAAATTACGATCCCCCAAATAGCTCCGCTGTTACAAGAAGAAAGCAGAGATATAAGTTCGTGGCAGGGGGGCTTTGAGAAAGGAGAAGCAGCTCACGCCGGGAAAAATGAGCTGAGCCCAGGCAGGGTAAGCCGCTGCCGCACGCGCAATACTAGCCATCTTGAGATTTGAATGTATGGTCGCGGCTCAGATGCTTTTGTTTAGACAATGGATACCTAAACGCGCCCTCGAAGATGACTCTTTGGCACAGGTCAGTGGGTGACCAGCGCCGTAGCGATGTTGAAAGGAACATTGATCAGATAAACAGGATTCTCTGGGTGAGGATGAGCGAGGGGAATGTTCTTCGCACGGGCTGACAAGCGGTGGAGCCAACCGGCGTCAGACGCGGGAAAAGTACAAGAAAAAGTTTAAAAGTAGATGAACAGAAGGCCCAACTAGGCTTTTGCATTCACATTCTTAGAAAGGTCTAAGCATCGACTGTACATTCTCAGAAAACCACTCTAAGGCGATAGCTGCTGTTTTTATTTCGTAAGTTGGGCGCAAAGTTTTGCTTTAATTATTATTTTTTGTAAAATACGGCGGTACAGGTAGGTGTGGGTAGGTAACAACTCATGTATCCATAAAAAAATTTAAAAAAATTACCCCACCTTCTCGTGAGGGGAACCCTGTGGAGATTCGACGCATCTTGGGGGTTCATTTGGTGTTTCCATTGGGTTGATTCTCTAATTGCGTGAAACGTGTGAGGAACGCGTATGATGCTTCACGGCAGCGGCTTCACGCTGACGAAGTTCAGCATCGGCTGCTCGCTTCAACCGTTTGCGTTCGGTATCATATTTACGAAGTTCGGAATCGGCTGCTTGCTTCAATCGTTTGCGTTCAGCATCACGTTCACGTCGCTTCGCAGCCTTGTCTTCAGTAGTGCTATCATTCCTGTTATCACAATGATCGGTGCTTGTTATAGTTGTTGCGCGGGTGATAGCAGAATTGTTAGGCTCCATTCTACGCATCGATGGAAATCGGAACGCCGGTGCTGGAACGACCGCGGCTATGACGCAACGTGGCGCGGCTATGACAACAACACAATCCAACACAATCCACTTTAATCCAATCCAATTCAAATCTAATCCAATCCAATCCAAGCCAAGCCAAGCCAAGCCAAGCCGACCCAATCGAATCCAATCCAGTGCCCCTCGAGAGCGAGTGTTCGCAATCGGAGAGGAGAGGGGTGAGCGGTGGAGAGCGCAGCTCGTGCGGCGACGAGAAGGGGGGAGGGGTGTGGACGGATAACAACAACGCCGTATGGAGGGACAAGGCAAGCGAATGAGATGCAGTCGCATCTAAAACCCTTCTCCCTGAGGAAAGCTTTCCCTACAAACGGTTCCGCCTCAACTCTTAAGGCATTCTAATCTAGCTGCATTGGCTCCCCTATCGCAAGGCCATCACGGCAAATCAAGACCTGATTGCATGGCGGAAAGAGCGCATCACCGATTCACCGCACTGAGTGAAGAAATAAGGTACCTGCAGATAGCGAGGTACATAATTCGAAAAAAACTTCAAGCCATGGCCCTTGGCGCCCGCGTTTCGTATGACGAGCACCCCAACCAGCTTCCTTGGCACCGAACGCGTCGGATTGCATCGCTTCCTCCTCAACGTGTACCCACTTTCTGGCAACAGAAGCAATCCCTCCTGCGTAGTACAAATTTCCGCAGCATTTTCCGTTTTGAGCCATACTCAGTGTGGTTCGGCAACCTGGAATACCGTTATGCACACCTCGTTACCTGATTCTCAAGAACTGTCGTCTGTCACTTCGCGAAAACGCTGTGTTCTACAAACTTCTTTCGAGGAGCTATAAAGCTACCACTGCAGTCATGGCTGGGCGGCTTGTATTCCAGCACAATTTTTCGCGCTTTCTGCCTTTCGTTCTATTCATTCTAGATTCAGTCTAAATTAGGGTCCTCTCACCTCGTGGCAGTTATGGGAGGAGTAGTTTTTATCTTTAAATAAGCAATGCATGCAAAGCTGTGATTCTGAAAAAAATGTGTCTTAAAACATGTCTCGTTATTGTCCTATGGTGGCACTTTCTTTGGAGGACCCCCGACTCTTCTGCGCTTGTACAAGATTGAGGATTAAGATCTTCTCAATTACAAAATTGAAGGTGGCCAGAGCTGCCTCTAATAGCGCGGACGTAATCGTGGTGGTCTTTACTGAAGACCAGACGATAGGGCAGGCCCAGGTTGCATGAAATAAGGTGGACGAGTTTGTGTGTGCGTTTGTGTGTGTTTGAGGGGACATTTTGTATAGCTGAAAGTTGTTTGGGGTAAGAGTTCCTCTAGATTTGTCTCTAAGTTAGATGTTCCGCCACAGAGAGGTGCTTATCTGGCTTGGGAAAAAGGGATCGTGCATCTCCCTGGACTGGAGGAATTCTACAAAGCCGCGTGGGAGGTTCTGTAGGAGGTTAGGCTGTTAGCCGCACGGTTTCTAAGAACCCGAGAAGCATGTTCGGCCCACTTGTTTCCCTCCAGCTCATTGTATTTTGGAGTCAAAGTAATGAAGTGGAAAAAATTCGGTGTTTTTGGCGGTCAAATTTTAACCCGTCTCTGAATTTGCGCTATTATGGCATTCTGCATAGCGTTTTTTGAATCAATGACTATTACGGGTATTCAGTTTATATGCTCCCCATACTTTATGGCTAGGCATGGAGCACACGTTTGCGCTTCATTATCAAAGGTGCGAGCTAGAGTAAGGCAGTTTTTGATGGCTCCTTCGTGATGGGGTATGCGAAGGGAGGTACTGTTCCTAACGTAGAAAGCAGTGTCCCTGTGGTAGGCGTTTTTTTCCTTTAAAGTTGTTTCCGTCAGAAGACTACTGTGGCTCTTCTGTCTTTGTACAGGTAGGGGTTCACGCTTGAATCGGTCGCGTAAAGTGTTGGTACTCTACCACTCGAAGTTATTCGCTCCACAATATAGAAAAAAGAATGCAAGGACACCCAAACACGACGTACTAGTAAATAAGTATTTTATAATTTCTAGGATTTCGCCTTTAGTCTACGTAAGCATAGTTAATCCCCTAGTGATTTGTCTTTGGTTCTTCTCACCTTCCAATGGCATACCTAGGTCTACGTCCTGGTTTTCACGGTTGACTACTTCTGTCGGGAGAATGCGGATAGTAGAAACAAACAGCGGGACGTCCGTTTTTCTTTCACAACATGTTTCTGTTTGCAAATTTTCTGAATTCTCACCCCTGAGATAGTTTGTAGTAAGGCGCTGCCCAATCAGATCGCATGAAAGTGGCAGCGCAAAGTTCTCACCGTTCAGAAATATTGCATGCTCTGCGCACCATGCCAAATAACGTTATACCCTTCCTGCCCAACTGTACGCTGAAACGTACTTTGCGCAAAACCAAAGCAATGCTTGTCACCTGGAAATGCTCCAAGCACGTCAAGGATTAAGGGAACCAATAGATGCTGCGCAACACCTGCGATGGCGGAAAATTTAAATATAACAAACACTCACTGCATTTATAACAGAGAGAGCCACAAGAAGTGAAATGGCGTGGGGAGAAGGAGCAGCGGCCGAACGAGGGTGTTGGGTGCGCAAAAAGGCCATAGTTGGTACACGACATTAATAACGAAGGAACCAAACACGTGGGAATTAAATGTTCGGTTATCTACTTTTCCGCAGGGGTATCTCCGTGATCATTTCCTGCCTTTTTAAACCAAAGCGCTATGCATACCGTATGCTGTTTATCAAAAGTTTCTTCTCATATTGGAATGATGGACTTTTTCTATGTTTGCAGCAAAACTAGGTTACTCCTCGTGCACCATTTCAGAACGCACCACCAATGTTGCTGAGCCTATTGTGTTTTTATTGGTA
The DNA here is from genome assembly GCF_048455015.1 of Haemaphysalis longicornis. Taxonomy (NCBI): domain Eukaryota; kingdom Metazoa; phylum Arthropoda; class Arachnida; order Ixodida; family Ixodidae; genus Haemaphysalis; species Haemaphysalis longicornis. The sequence goes on from NW_027526385.1 coordinate 166,566,188, forward strand.
CACACTAGAAATAAGACCTGCCCTGGATGTGTACATCAATCTGCAATGTAGTCAATTTATTTACTCGGAAGAACTCCCGCCTACCGCTACTATATTTAACAATACATGCTGTTTTTTAATATTAACCTTTGAGCTTAGACTGAGCGCTTCGACATGGAGTTTGGGAACCTTTACTCATACTTGTTTTCAGAGGCCTCACTTAACTCCTTCGCAACGCTCGACGTCATTCCCAGAAAGACAAAAAACAGCGAATACTGCAAGTTAAATACCAAAATTTGAATATTACACTAAATTATATTTTAAATAAAAGACTCAGAATAGCACGATCGGCTGAAGAGAGCATCAGTTGCAGAGTACGCTATTCGGAAATATGATTTGAATTGGTGCTGAGGATTATTCTTTCGCAAGTATAATGCGGCATTAAAAGAAAGCTGACATCCGACTGCACATTACACAACCCAATACCCACGACAGAGTAAGAAAAGAGAAGCGGGATTTCACACATGAGCGCAAGAGTTTGCTCGGGAGCCGCCTGAATCGTAAGCTGCCGCCATTGCTCTAGAATGACGCTGTGCTCAGAGCATAATTGCTTGCAGCAACGGATACCGCAGGATCTTTAACTGGATGACAATTGTGATTCGAGATAATATTTCATTTGTTTTGTTGCCAAAAACATGGCTTTATGGTTGTCAACATCGTTTTGATGACACCATGAAAGCAGTGGCCCACAGATATTGAAGTGTCGATCATGGCTATTTGTACACACAAGATGTTAGGGCTTTTGTAAGCATAAATGACATGTTAACGCACTAATGACGCCTGGAGGTTCAGTCAACACGTTGGCAGCTTGCTCAATATCGGAGTGCATTATATTTTGCCTCGTACATTTTGTGTAGATTGTAGCTAGAAGCTTTAGCAATACTGCCTAAACACTGGTTGGTGAAGGATGGCTATTGAGCTGGGCGTTTACCTATACTTACTATTTTGGACTGTTTCCTCTAAAATGATTTTCGAGAGAACGCACATAATGTGGCGAACGGAAACATCAATGTAATTTTACTTGCATGTCTCCGGCTTTATAAGGGGCAGGAAGTTTATCTGGTAGCTAATCAGTGGAATGCGCAATGTGCATGGAATAACTTTGGATTTATAAGGACCAAACCAGGTAACTGGATCAGCGTATCAGCTAGAGGCATAGATACTGACAAAAGCGACCTTAGAGTTATATAAGAAAACTAGTAAAAAGGGTGCCGATCCTTCTACAGGGACTTTCTAGTGGCGGGTGGCTGTTTCAAAATTCGTCAGTATGACTTGCTTTACATTTTCTCGTTGTATCGCAGTTAACATAAATGCTAATAGCGGGGAACAAAGCAGCAGTTTCTTCGTGCTCCGTGGAGAAAAGTGGCTGCACAATGGGCACTCAATACGCAAGCAATCAATCACCAAAACAGAAACCCTGCGTCTAGGGCAATATGTCTTTCTCAGGGAAGCAGATGTCGAAATTCTGACTGGCTTAACGTAAAGCAGGTACCGCCGATGTTTATTGGCCTTAAAGCCTGTGGAAGTTTTTCCTGCTAGTCGCAATAGTCACACAGTGTTGCATATACAGGGCGCAAGAAAAAGCCGCAGATTGGAACTTGCAAAAAACAAATTACACCATCTCCCCGAAGGGAGCTATGTGGTGATGCAGAGCATGGGGGTTCCGTTTAGACTCTACACCGGAGCAGAACCGGCGCAGGCGGTGTCTCGAAGCAGACTGTACGCCCCGCAGCGCGCGCACCTGCTTTTATACAGCTGGAGGAGAGGAGAATGGAGGAGGGACGCGCATACGCAGTGCCGCAACAAGGGCGGGACATAGCCCCGACCTTGAGATGGCTCCTGGAGCGACAGTGTTGCCGATTTCTTCCTGAGCCGGCACGAGACGAGCCGAGCGGCGAGAAGGAGAGCGGCGTTATCAACGCTGACGTGGAGAGGGGAACAGAGAGGATAGGTGCGGATGCCGGACGCCGACGGACGGTGGAGGGTCGAATAAGAGATGCTTTGCATCTAAAAATGGCGCATTCTGTGAAAATGCTGCCGTCCGGCACCCGGTGTCTCAGCGGCAAAGCGAGTCCAAATTGTTCCATTGGTTTCGGCGCATGCCGTACCATGGGTTCTTGTTCACAAACCAGAAACCACCCTCCGCTACGACACGTCTTTGTGTGAATTGGCTACCACAAGTTCCGCATGGTGTGCTTCGCGTAAGGCTAGACAACACAAGAACATATTAATTGGCTGCAATGCGTCTCGAACTAGTGCTTTACATTAATAAAATACACAGGAGAGCGTGCTGCCAGGCATTGCCTGGACACCCGTTTGGTAGCGTGGAAAGCGGGTAGTGCGGTCGTGGCCATGGCCAGCGTTGGGTGTCCGGCGGCAGCACCACCCCCGCGAACCCCCGAGGCCGTGCCCTCATTCAGGAGGGCAGCTTTCCCCGACAATCAATTGCGCTGTGCGCGGCATCACGTTCAGTACTGCTATGGAGTTTCAAGCATTCACAAAATCGGTGGCCGTACACTTGGTAAAGGTGAAAAGTGGCCACTAAGCTGCAGATACCTATTGCGAAGCTTGGCAAAATTGCCAGCGCAAAGGGATAAACTTAAAGTAACGCTCACAGGGATTTAAATCGATAGTAATTTTTGTGTTTACAACCCGTAAAAATGGTAAGGTTAACAGGGAGTTATACTAATCCTGTAAGTGAAAACCAAAAACCAAATATATAGTATGTGATGAAATAAATTGCTCCAGTTGTTTTCAGAAATCTGTTGTTCGGGATAAATCCTCAGCGGTCATTTTGGTTCGAGATGATTGGATGACAACTGGAGAGGAATTTATTATACTGGCTTATGATTTCTTTGAAATAAAACGGTCTAATTCCTATTTTTAAAGGTTTAATGGAGGGAGGAAGACTACGTTCATGACTTGTAGTGCCACAAGAAGCTTCTGACAGCACACTGTCGACAAATTGAGGAGCAAAAACTGTAGAATAATATGATTCGCCAACATGTAGGCTTGATTGGGCATAGAGGCTTTTGAATGAAAAAATTTAAAAGTTTTTAGTAAGTTGAGCCTGTCACACTCCGATTACTACAATAACAAGTGTAAAAAAAAGTCTTTGGAATACTCTTTGCAGGCCCCGTGGAGGTTTCCTTCGAAGAGGATGCCGATGATGGGTGAGTGATATTATCCCAAGTTGCCTTATCGCTTGGAGATTTAGCCGGAAGAAAACGCACATATAGATAACTGAGAATCGACGGATTGAATGCCACGGCCGTTTGTAAGCAGACATTTAACATGGAGCTTGGTGTTTTTTAGAAACAATAATTTAGACCGAAAACACTTCATCAAACGTCAACTGTGTAGGTAAGTGACAACCCATGGCCGTGTTCTCTAAAAGACCGACGTTATATTTAAAATGACCCGGTATTGGTATGCCCATGACTGTATTCGTCGTTTGGCGATACAGAACATAAAGAGGGCATCTGATCACTAATCCCAGACCTAAAGACACTGGCCTAATTAACGTCTTCGGAGGAACGTGGGAGGCACTGGTCAATTAGTGTTGCGCCATCTGACGTTACACGGGTCGGCAAATCAAAGACGTTAACAAACCCTGAAGCATATATTAATTCGGAAAATACCAAGAAGTATCGGAGGGCACCATGGTGATGCGGAAGTCTCCCAAAATAACTACTGATACATTAGGGTCATTCCATGCCAAATGTCCCAGCCGTAAAATCAGCCAACACGGATTTGCTCAGTAAAAATTGTGCGTCATCCTCGCATGGCCTACAATGCTCCCTGAAAGTTTTTTTGTCCAAAAAAAATTCGTTCTGTTTCTAGCGGCCCTTTTATATCCAGGGTTTGAAGCAAACCTACGTGTGTGAAAAAAATCATGAAAAAGTAAATTCTCTTACAATGGCCACCATTTTTTTGTGAACATCATGTTGAGGCCCTGGGCTGCTGTATGCCGATTTTTTAAAGTATTTTTCCTTTTCTTTGCTGTGATTACGCCATTGAGAAAATACACGATGCCGAGCATTTTCAAACATTTTAAGAAACACAAGCACATTCTCTCAGCCAATGAAGCATTTGTACCTGTATCTCAGCATTGTGGAAAATTGGTAAAAACTATATTTACACTGAAAAGAGGTGAAGTGTGCGAGAAAACGTTTGTCAAACTTGAAAAAATATCCTTTCTGGCCCATATTCACCATTGAATTGCGGATTGTTGTGCTCGAAGTAAAAATATCAAATATCAAAGCCATTCACTAGTACAAGTGATCACAGTTTATTTCAGAAAGTTTAATCAGAACAGTTGTGGTTTTACAGGGGAAAAAAATTTCTTTTTGTACAGCGAGAGTACCTCACCCCGCTGTTACACAGAGCGACTTCTCTGCACGGCATGCACCTGCCTGCATGAAAGGGCCGCAAGCCAGCGGGTTTGCGCTACAAGAATATCTCTCCCCGCAATGGTAGTTCGTAGCGTCAGTACAGGAAAAAGGAATAATTCGAGTGTTAGCGGGAAAAGTACAATATGCAGCTAACGGTGGTGCGCCCATTCTATCAGCGCGGGCAACTCAACGGCAGTCTGGACTTGGACGTGCATTTAAAGAAGCAGGGTATGTTATAAGCGGTATATTTTACGTATGCCGAAAATTACGAAATAAACAGAGGTTGCGTCATCCAGTTGAGCGGATTTATTTGTATGCGTTAGCGGGAATTGCATAACCCGATGCTTGAAATGCACATCTGATGTGCATCCGCGGAGTTACCCGTACTCATGGAATGGGCGCACCACCGCTAGCTCCACGTTGTACTTTTCCCACTAACACGCGAATTATTCCTTTTTCCTGTACTAACGCTACGAATACCATTGCGGCGAAATGTATTCTCGTAGCGCAAACCTGCTGGGTCGCGGCTCTTTCATGCAGGCAGTTGGATGCCGTGCAGAGGAGACGCTCCGTGGAACAACGGGGTGAGGAAGTGTCGCTGTACAAGTTGAAAAATTTTTTCTTTGCTGAAACAAAAACTGTTCTGATTAAACTTTCTGAAATAAACTGCGATCATTTGTAGTAGTGAATGGCTCGCATTTGATATTTTAACTACCAGCACAACAATGCGAAATTTCAAGGCGAATATGGGCCATAAGGGAGATTTTCCCAAGTTTGAAAAACGTTTTCTCGCACATTTAATCTTTTTTCAGTGTAAATACAGTTTTTACTAATTTTCCACAATGCTGAGATACAGGTACAAATGCTTCATTGGCTGAGAGAATGTGCTTGTGTTTGCTAAAAATGTTTGAAAATGCTCGACATCGTGTATTTTCTGAATGGCGTAATCATAGCAAAGAAAAGAAAAAAATATGTTAAAAATTCGGCATACAGCAGCCCAGGGCCTCGACATGATGTTCACCAAAAATGGTGGCCATTGTAAGAGAATTTACATTTTCATGAACTTTTTCACAGACGTAAGTTTGCGCGAAACCCTGGATATAAAAGGACCGTTAGAAACAGAACGAAATTTTTTTGGACAAAAACACTTTCAGGGGGCACTGTGGGCCATGCGAGGATGACCCACAATTTTTACTGAGCAAATCCGTGATGGTCAATTTCACGGCTGGGACGTTTGGCATGGAATGACCCATTATATTGCCCCGAACCATGTACGTATTTTTTTATTTATTGTTTGTTTTTAATGTCCGTCCGCGGCCGGCTTTGTTATCTGTGTCCCATGCGAAGCGTTTGTTCCATTCTTTATTTTTATGCCACACGGGCTATCTCATTCAGATAAGAAGACTGTTTCGCCCTAACGTCGCTAGCCCAGAATAATCTTATGTGATCTACAATGTCCTGGATGTGAATCGACGGTTCCACAAACACTCGCGCCGAAAGATGAACGCCTGCAGAGCAGACACCGCGGCATTCCTTTCAACGACCCTCGCCCGCGCAAGTCAATTGGTTGACCACTGCTTCGCCGCCTCTCTATTCTTTTAAATTGCTAGGGAAGCCCACGTTCGCTCCAATAAACTTGTTTTCCTTGAAGACAACTGTGTTGTCTTTGGCCATGTGACATCTGGTGGAGGCGCGGGGTACATGAACCCTACGCCCTCGTCAAGCCAACAAGCAAGTCCCACTCGTGCCAGCCGCCGACAACAAGGTCTCCAGCCGGAGTTTGGACTGCTTCCGGATAAAGGGAAGAAAGAAGAAGTTGTAACCTCCAACATGATCAACGCAGGCACCATGACCATCACTCCTACTCCTGCCCTCCTTCTCCAGCAACCCAGGGAGCCCCCATTATTTCATGGGTCACCTTCGGAGGACCCAGAAGACTGGTTGGAGCAAGTGGAACGGGTCAGGCTGTTTAGTCGATGGGACGACGTGGAGACACTGAGGAAAGTGTTCTTCTACCTTGAGGACTCAGCTCGGATCTGGTTCAAAAACCATGAGAGCTCCCTAGAGTCTTGGAACGATTTACGAACGCAATTATGAACGACGCTCACCACGGTTGTGCGGAAAGAGCGGGCCGAAGTGTTGCTGCAGACGCGGACACAACAACCTTAACGAAAGTGTGGTTGTGTTCGTCGAAGAGATGAAGAGGCTCTTCAGGCGTGGTGACCCTTGCATGGCGGAAGAAAAGAAGTTACGCTTCTTAATGCGCGGTGTAAAGGAGGAATTGTTTGCTGGGCTTGTCCGCAACCCGCCCAAAACCGTCGCAAATTTGGGACCGAAGCCAGCGCAATTGAGTAGGCTGTTGAAATGCTTGCTAAGCATTATCCCCGCAACTTTGCAGGCGCGGCAAATGGGAACTACGTCAACAGCATGCCGATTGCTGATTCAGACAGACAACCTACGTGAGACTATCCGCGCAATAGTGAGGGAGGAGCTGCAGAAACTTCTCGCCACGCTGCCGTAGCCGCAAGTCGCTTTTCTTACCGATGTCATTAGGGAAGAGTGCACCAAGCGCTGGGAACCTCGACGACAGAAGAAGCACCCCGCGAGCCTCAAGCCATGTCCTACGCGGCTGATGTTCACCGCCCTCGCCAAACGGCGACCTACCGTCACGAAACTCCATACCGTCGCCCCTGTCGCCGGCCCGACCACCTGCGGTGCACCCCCCGCCCCAACAAAGACGGAGGTGTGGCGAACGCCCGATAATCGACCGCTGTGCTACCACTGTGGAGAGGCCGACCACATCTACCGTCGCTGCACCTACAAGAGGCTCGCTTTTCGAGGCTTCTCCATCGACGCACCACGCCCCCGACCCGGCCAGCGCCTTACTGAGATCAAAGACTACATGTCCAACACCAACCGAGGACCAGCCTGATTCAACCGTTCACCGTCGTCCTACCCGTACCAGTCGCCAAACCGCCGCAGCACTGCTGAATTCTCACGTGGAAGGGCCCCCAGCCCACGTTGGGAAACTAAAAGCAGCAACTTCTGGAGGTAAAGTTGCAGGACCGCGGAAAAATGAAAACCCTCCAACGACACAGCGACTCGCTGACGACAATGATTCACGACATGCCCTCAGCGCAACGACCCCATCTAACCCTGGCGTGGCTTCTGAACACGACAACAGCAAAACGGTGGGACGCGTACCCGACATGACCGAACCTGCCGCTGAGAATACGACGAAGACGACGACGCATAGTGCCCGACCGTCAACACGTACAAGCAGAGATACGACGCCATGACGCATCCGGAACTCGAGGAAGTCGGCGTCCGACGTTCAGCTGTCCATCGACTGTTTTGATGTAGTCGCTCTCTTAAACACGGGAGCCGACTACTCAGTAATGAGCGGGCCATTTGTGTCTAAGCTGAAACAAGTATTGACCACATGGGACGGTCCGCACATGCGCACAGCAAGAGGCCACCTCGTGACGCCAAGTGGAACGTGCACCACCATCGACGGCGCAACGTACCTTGCGGCGCTCGTCGTTCTGCCTAACTGCTCCCGCGACGTAATTCCTGGAATGAATTTTTAAACCAAAGCTTTTTACCTGTATCCCCGAAGTGCTCTTTCGCGACTGTTGGTGTCACCAGAAAACCCCAGCGAACAAATAAAAGAATTTACTGTCACCGCCGGGAATCAAACCTGGAACTAATGGACTAACAAAGCGAGAGCCCGTTGTCTTACCTATTTAGCTACGAGCCCACGCGAGGACGGGGCCCACGCGTGGGCCCTACGAGCCCACGCGAGGACATTTACGGGTTTACCCCCTGCGTTCTCGCTGAATGCCACGTGAAAGCGTCACGCGACCACTCACGCCTGACTAGCGGGCCTGTGCGCACCTTCCTCATGTGGTAAGAGTTACAAAAATGAAAGGAAGGTCACACCAGTTGCATGACATCTCATTTCTAGTACGCCAATGTGCTAAAGCCTGTGACCTCCAGTGTTCACGTAATAAAATCACAGCTCCTTGTCGTCCGCCCTTACGCCAAACCAAGGAATACATTCAAATACTCCTTGATGGCCAGGTCATCGCTCGCAGCCCCAGCATCAAGATCCTGGGCCTACATCTCGAGGCTAACAACAAGGGAGACGTCTCCTTGCAGCGCCTCAAAAATAGCATTAATCAAATCATACACATGATCAAGCGAGTTGCCACCAAGAAGCGAGACGTAAAGGAATCCGATACCTTTCGATTAATTGAAGCTTTTGTCCTCTTGAGAGTCACTTACGTCAACCACCTGTCTTCTGCTCGACAAGGAAGACATAGAAGTGCTTTATAAATTTAATCAGAAATGCGGTCGAGCAGGCCATTGATGTTCTGATGAGCGCGTCCACAAAGAAGGTCTGACTCAGAACTGCGGTGGGTAACCGCATGCTTCACCAGATTGGCTGAGCAGCCCAGAATGTCACTCCGCTTGACGTACTCGAAGACTCTTGGCGACTACAACTAAAAATGCTCCCTTTGCTTAAAAATATGAACCCCTCACAAGATGAGGCTCACCGAAAAGCATGGGCTCAAGCACTATACACCACCCTCGGTGGTGACCATGCTGTTATCTACACAGACGCCTCCAAACATCGAGGGCAGCAATACGCCATCATCGTGGCTACCATCTAGAACCAACCTCCTTGCGTGTACCTCCCTTAGACCAAAGAAATGACGGCAGCAGAAGAGGCAGCCATCACCTTGACTCTCACTCAACCAGGGGTTCGGAGGGTAGTCACCGATTCCCAGCAAGCCTACTGGAATGACCAGTCGGGTGGCGTGCTCTGACCTGCACTGCGCGTGCCAAAAAACCACTGCATAAACCGTTCCATTCAGCTCATCTGGACACCCCCTCACGCTTCAATGGAGGGCAACAAATACCCCCACCCAACAAGCCTGCGCTTTTAAATACCGTGCTATGGAGCTGCACGAGGACAGTCACCCGCTTGTCACGTTCAGGGAGATAACCCAACATTATCGCCTTATGAGACAGAGCGTACTTTCGCCTTACCCTGACCTTTCCAGAGAACAACAAACTACCCTACGGCTCATACAATCCGGGCACCTTCCCACAGCCTACGCGTCTTCACTTAATGTATCCGAATCGCTACGACGCTGAACGTAAATTTTGCTCAGAAGTAGGAACACTCCGCCCCGTAATCGGGGTGTGCGACTTTAGCCCTGAGCACCCTCTCTTTCCGTCAACTACCCAACAAGAGCAATGGGAGATGCTGCTGTTCCGGCCCTCTCTACCTACCCAGATTCAGTGGGTGGACTGAACACAGGCCGCGCGGACTGCATATGGGCCCCACAGAAGAAGCAATCACTCCCCAGGGCTGCACTCTGGGCCATTCAGAAATCTGAACAGAAGTATTTCTTCCTCCTTCTCCTCCTTCTCTGCCGCAAAACTCGTCGCCTCCATCCGCGGCGCAGAGATGGAGAAGTCAGATCGTATAACACCGGGTTGGAGCATACTTTAATTTTATAAAAAAAAGTTTCCACTCTTGTGCTACACTAATGCAACTCAACCAAACGCCGTTCATGCACCATACATTGATTTAGGCTTACCAAGAATATCTCTTTGAAGTAATAAATGGTGTGGTTAAGTGCATTTTACTTCTCTCTCGTTCTACTATTTCTAGAGCGATGTGAGTGAATTTAAGTGACGTCGCATGGGTAATCGTTGTGAGTGCCGTTTACAGCTTTGCTTTCCAACCACATTCACGAGGTGGATTGGCGCGATTTTTTTTCATGGACAACGATGCAATATTCGATCTGCAGACCAAGTCAATAACGTTTTCCCCCCATCACTCCATGACGCCGGAACCAAATCCCGAACGTCGTGCTGCTGTAAGGATTGCCGATGATCATGTCACCTTGCCACCACGTGCAAGCTTGATAATCGCAGTCTACTTTGAAGATACTGCTCCTTACGTCGACGCTATCGTAGAGAGTGATCAAAGGTTGCTTCTCGACCGTGGTGTCTCTGTCGCAAGAGGCATTGCGCGCTTCAGGGAACACCAATCCCACGTTTTGTTTACTAATTTCACCGAGAAGTACCAGCATTTAAACAAAGGCGCGGCAATTGCATTCCTCGAAGAAACGCAAGAAGCAAGTGACGTGATCGCGGTGGCCTACTTTGAACGCACACCAGTAGAAACGTTCAAGCTCCCGTAGGCCTTCGACGTAAATCCGGCGCTACCGCAAGGACAACGGAACAAATTATTGGCTGTGCTGCGTCGCTATAGCGAATGTTTTTTGTCGAGCGCAAAATTACGTCAGACACCTCTAGCGAAGCACCGAATAATAACCGAAGATGTAGCCCGACCTACCCGACAGTCACCGTACCGCGTCCCGCGTCTCTTCCCACGAGCGGGAAGCCATCAGGACTCAAGTCGACGACATGCTCAGCGACGACATTATACAGCCATCAAAAAGCCCCTTGGCTGCGCCGGTCGTAATGGTGAAGAAAAAACACGGCACATTAGGATTCTGCGTTGACTACCGCCGACTGAACAAAATTACCAAAGAGGACGTGTAACCTTTGCCACGAATTGACGACGCCCTCAAGCACCTTTGTCATGCGAAGTACTTCTCAGCGATGGACCTGAAGACTGGCTACTGGCAAATTGAAGTGGACGAGAGAGACCGAGAGAAGACCGCATTTTTAACCCCGGACGGCCTATACGCGTTTAAGGTGATGCCATTTGGGCTGTGCACAACACCAGCGACGTTTCAAAGAGTCATGGAAACTGTGCTAGCTGGCCTTAAGTGGCACACCTGCCTCGTATACCTCGACGACGTTGTGGTGTTCGCCCGGACTTTCGGCGAACACCTGCCAGGTTGGAGTCTGTACTAGAGGCCATTCGTACGTAGGGTTTAACACTTAAACCTGAAAAGTGCCTTTTCGCAAACGAGGAACTCAAGTTCTTGGGCCACGTCCTCAGCGCTGCGGGAGTCGTACCTGACCCGGCAAAAACTTCAGCCATTGCGAACTTCCCAAAGCCGAAACACAAGAAGGGCGTGCGAAGATTTCTCACTACCGGCGCTTCGCGCAAACTTCGCACGCATCGCAGAGCCACTCACGCGATTGACGAAAGATAGCACCCCTTTCAGCTGGGAAGACGACCACGAAACAGCATTCGGCGAGCTGCGAAAACGCCTGCAAAGCCCGGCCGTGCTCGCTACTTTCGACGAAAACGCCGAAACGGAAATGCACACGGACGCCAGTGATATGAGCTTGGGTGCCGTCCTTGTCCAAAAGCAAAGCGGTCGCGAAAAGGTAAGCGCTTATGCCAGCCGTGGTTTGTCGAAAGAGGAGAAAAAGTACTTTGCCTCTGAGAAAGAGTGGGTGGCTATTATATGGACGATTTCAAAAGTTCGCCTATACCTGTGTTGAAGACCATTCAAGGTTGTGATAGACCACCACGCGCTGTGTTGGCTCGCCGATTTGAAGGGCCCTCTGGCCGTCTTCTGCGGTGGAGCTTGCTCCTGCAGAAGTACGACGGTACAGTCGTCTATAAATCCGGCAGGAAACACTCCGAGGCCGACTTCCTGTCCCGCGCCCCCATCGACCCACCACCACAAGACTCTGATAAAGACAGCGCGTTCTTCGGAATCGTGACGGAGAGCGACCTAGCCACCCAGCAGCGTGACCACGACTTCGCGACACGAAGCCGACCACGACCACGAAGCTGACCACGACTTCGCGACAGAATCGACTACCTCGAGGGATGCAACGTTGCCGGTCCTAGGACCTTCAAACGCAGCTTACCAGCATTCAGCCTGAGACACCCCGTCCTGTGTGAAGACGCATTTCAGCCCCGGAACAAAAGCGAATTACCTACTTGTCATCCCCGCGGGGCTTCGTGACAAAATTTTTGAAGCGTGCCTCGACGGCTCGTCTTCAGGACATCTCGGCACAGCTCGCACTATTGGAAAACTCAAGGCACGGTACTAGTGGCCCCGTCTTACCTCCGACGTCACCCACTACGTCCGCAGCTGCCGCTACTGCCAGCGACAAAAAACGTCGCCGATGAGACCCGCCGGATTTCTGCAGCCGATCGCCGTCCCGTCGAGGCCCGTCCAACAGATTGGAATGGACCGTCTGGGCCCGTTCCCTACGCCACGATCCGAGAACAAGTAGATTGTCGTAGCGACAGACTACGTGACGCGCTACTCAGAGACGGCCGCTCTTCCGAGGGGGACTGCACAAGAAGTGGCGAAGTTTTTATTAACCAAGTTGTGCTGCGACATGGAGCCCTTGAAGTCCTAATCACGGACTGCGGAACGGCCTTCACTGAGGAGCTGATGCTAGGAATCTTACGCTACCGCAACACGGATCACCGAAGAACGACAGCGTACCACCCCCAAACGAACGGTCTTACGCAACGTCTGAACAAGACGATAGCGGATATGCTGTCTATGTACGTCGACGTGGAACATAAGACTTGGGACGAAGCCCTCCCGTATGTCACGTTTGCGTACAACACAGCGACCGAGGAGACTACGCAGATGACACTGTTCGAGCTTGTCTACGCAAGACGGCCGACTACGATGCTCGACGCCATGCTCCCGCATGTAGAAGACGACGACCTGGCGCCGACGTTCAAGGATGCCTTCAACGTGCGGAGGAGGCCCGCCAGCTCGTTCGAGTTCGTATAACGGACCAGCAGCTGGTGGATGCTGGCTGCTACAGCATCCGACGCCGAGACGCCGAGTACGAACCAGTGGATCGTGTGTGGGTTTGGACTCCCAACCGACGACGCGGACTCAGTGAGAAGCTTCTGCGACGGTATTTCGGACCCTACCAGATTCTACGACTTATTGGCCAATTAACCTAAGAAGTGATCCCCAATGGTGATTCCGGCACATCATGACGACGCACGTGACCCGAAGTCGTCCACGTGGTCTGCCTCAAACCGTACTTCGCAAGTTGACAGAATTTTTTTGGTTGTATTGTTGTTGCTGTTTGTTCGGACTGTCATTTTATTTTAGAATCGGGTCGATGCACACTTAGAGGGGGGTAATGCCGCGAACCATGTACGGGTTTGTTTAGTTATTGTTTGTTTTTATTCCCGGCCACGCCCAGCATTGTTATCTCTGTCCCATGCGAAGCGCGTGTTCCATTCTTTATTCTTCCGCACCGGCTATCTCATTCAGATAAGCAGACTGTTTCGCCCTAACGTTGTTAGCCCAGAATAACATTCTGTGATCTACAATGTTCTGGATGCGATTGGGCGGTTCCAGAAACACTCGCGCCGAAAGATAGAAGCCTGCAGAGCAGACACCGCGGCTTACGTTTCGACGACACTGGCCCGCGCAAGTCAATTTGATGACCGGTGCCTCGCCGCCTCTGTATTCTTTTGAGTTGTTAGGGGAGCACAAGTTCGCTCCAATAATCTTGTTTTTCTTGAAGACAACTGCGTCGTATTTGGCCACGTGACAATGTTACGTTGCAACAGTTCTTCAAAAAAATTTGAAAATCGCGCCATGGAACCAGCAGGAGGCCAGTAGATTCTTGGGAAAGCAAGGAGCGGCATGTAACCACTAGAGATTTGTAGTCTTCACCGGTTAAGCACTAATCACGGATTATTGTGTGTGAGATGAAGTTTTCAATTGAAAGTGCCCCTCCAGCCCCCATTTGACGGCGAAACAGGCTCTCACACTTATATCCATTGAGTGGCAATAATTTATTCTTTCATGGTGCGGCTTATTCTAAGGCATTGAGCATTGGACATAAATGAATGAAATAGCTACCCGTTTGGTTTTCTATAAATCCTGCAACCCTTAACATAGCTATAGCAAGTTATGTCATATTTGGGGCAAAAAGCAAACCGATCGATAGTAGGACTGCAGTAACGTTTGATGTGGAAACAGCAAAGAAATTTATGTCACGGTAATTTCTGAAAGTTCATTTTCCGGATTACTTAAAGAACACCTTGATAACCTAAGTGTAGAAATTAAAAAAAAACATAGGAATGCTGAATACATTTCCGCAATCTTGCCAGTATGATTTAAGCGACACCTATATTATGGAATGGTTTATTCTCGTTTACACCACTGTAATGTTGTTTGCGGCCCTGTGGTAAAAGTTGCCGTGAGAATATTCTGGTTTCAGAAAAGAGAGGTCTTAGATTAGCCGCAATCCTCTTGCCGGGTCACCGTACAGTGCCATTTTTTTTAAAAATCGCAATGACTGACAGTTATAATCGTCATTGTTTAGCTCTGCAAAATTTCAATACCCTAAAGTGATAGTCTGTTTTTAACAAATTACAAATGGTCAGAATGTGGTTACAAATTCAGGCAAAATCCGTATAGTAAACAAAGAGGGCTAACGCCCTACGAAACCGAGTCAATGAAATGCAGTGTACGTGATCTTCTAAAATAAATGTCCTCAATTGCCTGAAATAGGACATGTGTGAATGGCTGCTGCAATGAGTAAGAAATGTGTAAAAGCCCTTTTGCGAAGCCTTTAGTAATTACCATGTATTTGTACATCCTGTTCAGTGTTCAGTTTCTTATTTGTTTTTTTTGTTGTGTGTCAAGTATGCTAAATTGCGTCTAGTTTTTGAATTGTGCTTTGAACTGGCTGTGGGATTTCAACTGGATGTGTACTGA
The DNA here is from genome assembly GCF_048455015.1 of Haemaphysalis longicornis. Taxonomy (NCBI): domain Eukaryota; kingdom Metazoa; phylum Arthropoda; class Arachnida; order Ixodida; family Ixodidae; genus Haemaphysalis; species Haemaphysalis longicornis. The sequence goes on from NW_027526385.1 coordinate 166,581,285, forward strand.
ACTGGCAGTGTACACTGAAACAACGCGTTATTTTCTTCAAATGCTGCATACTTATGCAAAACATTCCGAAAGCGAGCCCCAGACAGCCGTCAGGTATTCGCCTTTTGCTTCGCTGATCTTGGTAGCAGTGTATATCTTGTTTCATTTGGAATGTGCTATGAGTGCATACCTTGTGTTTGAGAAGTAAATGAAAATCGGAAAATAAAACGCACGCCGTGTCCCCTGATCGTGATCCTTGCAAGGGCTGAAAACGACGCACACTTCGGACACCTTTTTTGGCGTCGCTATGCGTTCTCTTTCTTGCGAGATAGCCGGATGCGGCCGAATACCGGAAGCAAAAAATGAACGCTGTCTTTTGATAGAAGGAGAGGTAGGCGTGACAGTTTCGTGAAGCAGGTGCCATCTATAAAAACAAAGCGTCGTAAATAAGTAGTTCGCGCTTTTTATTACAAGGGAAAAATACAAGCAGGAGTAGCGCGTATTGTCCCGCATAGGAGAATGAAGCCAGCGTCTTCTGGAAATAAACGCTTATTCGGGAAAAGAAGCGTTCCGCATAAAAAGAGTAGACTATGACACCTATGTGTCCTTGCTACTTGTGACATCCAACACAATGCCGTTACTTCAAAATGGAGGAAGGATTTTAAGTGCGAATGCACTTCTTAAGCGAGCCTGAATCGTCCGCCGCCGTAGTCCGCATAGCAACAGCTGCGGGTGCGCGCGTTCCTCTTCTTGCCTAGCAACGGGGGCAGATGGGCGCGCGCTGCCTGGCCGCTGACATGGCACATACCCACGTGGGGGATTGGCCAGGAATCGGGCGTGAGAAGGGCTAATGCACCCGCCTAAAGGAGTACTGACACGAAATTTCAAAGCTGAGATCCGCTCTAGCAATCAAGTACAACGACAACACAAATAGGTGTCTGTGAATAAATGCATCTTTCTTTCTTTGTAGTTGTGTGTGTGTGTGTGATCTCTCTTTCGCGAACATTACCGAACCGCGCAAATTGAACTCGTGCATTCGCAATTTCACATTCTTCCCCTCGGGGAAATGCGGGGAATTTCGCTTTTAGAAGTTTTGCTCCTCTTACCGTTTGTCGGGCCTGAGGATTGAGGTTTTCATTCCCCGTTGCACAATACACAAAGAAGCCATAAACGGTCATGTTCCTTATTTGGTTGTAAAAGGTTTTGGCCCCGAGGTGTTGGAAACCCTGAGCACGAAGGTGACAGTCTGTGTATTCCAATACTTACTATCTAGTGCCTTGGCCTGACGGAGCGGTTTGTTCTTTGGTGATAGAGAAACAGAGATATTATTCAATGAATTTATCAAGTTCAGGAAAAGGGGGTCAAGCGACAGTGGTGAGCTGAAGGGTGTACGCTAAGGTCCAGGGCCCCAGAGGAACGGAACGCATATTTTGCTCTCAATGAGCTCACGTTGTTCGTTAAGCGACGTGTTAAACAGGGCTTAGTACCATATCTTCATATAGGTGAAACGTGCAATTTCCGAGTTAAGGTAGCACGCCCCTAACAAAAATCTTCGTCCGTGTCGATTTGTAGATATGTGTTGGTTTGTATGATGAGTTTAGTTTGCGATTATTCGGAGTGGAATACACCGTGCGGAACTATGACGGGTCGCGTGCATACGCGACCGTAGCAAGAGGTCCTCCATATATTTGGGGTAAGGAGTTTGGTAGTCGCTCTTGCAGGTAGCACGGTAGGGGAGTTGCGTCCTTCATGGTGGGCTGATATTTTTTCTTCCCGATTCTCCTTTTTGGGTTTGCATGTGGCGTTGTGAACTTCTTTCATTGTGGACGTGATAAACTTCCTAGAGTTAGAAATTATGTTTCTACCAACAACAGCGTAAAAGCGTTTTTAGAGTCTGTAATGATATGTAATCTTTTATTGGAGACCTCCTCAAGGCTGGCTGCAAAAAAGATGGCTTAATGTTCCGCACCTTGTATTCCTGGGTGCAGAAGGGTGATGCCGTCAGAAAAAATAATGGTAGTTTACTGCGAGTTAGCTTTATACTTTTGGCCACCCCGGCATTGGTGTGTTCTGTTTTTATGGTTTTCAACTTGCTTCTATACTACTTATCCGAGTTGGTCGCCAGCCCTTATGCAGCGTTATTTGTTTTTCAATATGGGCTAATATTTAAGAAGTGTCGCTGGATTGGTGACAGGTCCATCAAGCCGTACAGTCGTTCCTTATCTTGAGTGACGCCAATGCTTGATATGTTTTCCCATCCCGATTCTTTTTCGCAGCTGCTGCTGGTGCGCTTTGAGATTTGCTTTCCTGATGTATTCAATGATCTTGTAAATGCCTAATTTGAAGGAATTCGCGCTAACCGTTCAACTGGAGAATTTCCGACGGTCTGTTGCTGTGTCATGATGGGGGGCTTTTTAGTTTTCTTCAGTGTGGCCTAATAGGAGGCATGACAGGCTGTACGATATCCAGCTTATGATCAGTGCCTGCATGTCTCTTACCGTTTCGTCTCTGCTTCATGCTCTTCTACCTGTTAGGTGTTCTACAATCTGTGCCAATGTTTACATTTTTTGTATTGTTCGGATTGTAAGGTCAGGTGTGTTTGTTCTCTGGTTGAAAATGCTGAGGATTCTTTCGCGACTGTTTGATAAAGTCGTAACCTATTTTTAAAGTGATTGTTTTCTTTGCGCGAATGCCACCATAAATGTTTGGGAGGACGGCGGGTTATTCTAAATGAAAGTAAATATTCGTGTAATTGCGCGGCATATACTGCTGGTATTTCCTATTAGGACACTAATATTTGGCTTCTTCTGACAATGTCGTCCTTGCTTGGTTGTTGACTACCGGGCGTTACTCTTACACCATACCACTTGTGTACTTGGGAGGAACAAACTTGTATCAAAATAAGTTCCCGGGAGAGAGAGGCTTTGGTACGGTATCGAGATTTCAGGACTGTCAAGGGAGAGACGACCAACATGGCATACAACAAACTTTGCTCTGCAGCCACTACGTCTGGTAAAATGTCGTATCTTTTGTGTCGTGTCAATCGTAGCATCATTGTCTCCTTTTATACAATCCAACTGCTAGTGCAACTGATTCCCGATCAAGCAGAACCAGTGTATCTGGATGCCCAAGACATAGTTTCAAGTTTGCCGCATTGACGTACTTCGAAGAACGCTCGCTAGGCACGGTTAATTGAGGACGGCTAGGAGGGACCAAAAATCGCAAAATGACAATATGACGCTACTTCGCTAATCAACATAAACAAATCAGGTGTGTTTGGCGCCATTATTCTCCTCTGAAAATACATAGACCGGACGTTAATATGAAACGGTCGTCCTAAGGATACGACACCAATCGGAAGGTGTTGTAAGGCTTCAGGCTAACCACATGGGAGACATCAAGCAGCATGCCTGGCAGTAATGTCGCATTGTCTCCGTTGGGGCCACAGTGTACCCAAGTTTACTGACACATTGGAGCTTCTTGGCGAGGCCTAGACGTGAGGTTGATGTTCATATAAAGAACTACCGGGGTAGAAGACGGTGTCCCGGCGTCGCAAGGGGTAGCATGCTCCATTAACAAGCTGCTAGACAGCAGTACGTAGGCATGTGAGAGGTCGGGCCTCTACACGCGGTAGGTATACTTAGAGGTAAGCGTTGTGATGGTAGTCTTTTATGTGTTCTGCGTGGCGTCGAGCGTCATTGTGGGCTGTGTTCCATGAATAATTGGAACAGAGTTATCTGCGTAGCTTGAAGAATAGACTGATGGGCGTAAACATGAAATCACAAAAAAATATCCCAAGTGCTTTGTTTGAGGTGTACGTGCACAAACAGTATAACAAAATGGTCTTGTTCAGGCGTTCGGGATGATTCGGTTGCTTGAGGGCAGTGCAGAACGGTCGTTCGTTAATCTATGTGTCTGCAGTGTAACAATCATTGCATAGCGCCGGCAGTGCTGCTGTTCTGCAGCCTGTGATTATGACCTAAATAATTTCATGGTACCACACACATTTGCGAATAACAATGTTCACAACTTGCAGTGCAGTCTTCTTGGTAGAGTGTCGGTTCCTCTGTAATGCATAGGCTGTGGGCGTGACCATACACTTGATCTTGGCTTATGACATTTCAAAGCAAGAATGATGTTCCAATCTCTTGAACGGGCAACCATGGTAGGGCGATGGCCTGCAGAAGTTCGTTGCGTCTTGCCTAATACTTTTCCGCCTGTGGCAGTTACGGCAGCTACGAACGTAGTGGGAAATATCGGGTGTAAGGCGGGGCGAATGGTATTGTGTACATCTTTGGAAGTGCGGGTGCTGTGCCCAGGTTCCCGGAAGGCCGGCCGTCTTCGAATGCTTACGAAATCTCAGAAATATGCGCAGGAATGGCAAGAAGATGATTTCGTGTGGTTCCGTGGTCAAAATTTCTTTGAGGAGGACGAAGTCTTTGAGAGAATGTAGGCATGGTTTGTTCGAAATCCCTCAGCACGGCAAAGTTGCAGCGTTTGAGGTAGTCTCTCATGCCTCGCAACCCCAAATGAGTGCTCTGTTGGGCGTCTACGTCGCTGTTTGTCACGATGCGTATTACACGCCGTTGTCATCAGCGTTGAAGCGGTAGATGAACTGGTACGGGCGATAGAAAGAAAGCGTCCGAATATTTCCTGCCAGATTTGTAGACGATGCATAAGAGGTCTTGCTGGTGTATGCTCCATCGCCGGGAACACCCAGAAAGATCTTCAAACTGCCGAGAAAAGAAAGCGCATGGTCAGTAACAGACTCAAAAGTTATGCTGCATATGCACGGGCGCCTATAAATAACCGATAAATGACCCATTTGATCCTGATGCAGTTTTCTGATAGCGTGAATATTTGCCGTTTGGAGATAACGCGTTGTGCATGCTGGTACGTTTTGTTGGGCGTTTCCGTTCTTGCTGAAGACGGCATCCAACCTTACATCACTTGTGCTTGTGTGCATTTGTTTCAGCATGCTCGTAAAACTAGGCAAGCACAGGAGGGAATATCAGGAAGTGTTGCATCTCGCAAAACACCTCTTTTCGCACTTGCTTCCAACACAAAGAATTGCTGTCTTTTGTCTGGCGCGGACTATGATTTGTCAGTTTTCCATGAAGTGCCCGCACTACTGGCGCAGACCAAAAACAGCTCTCCCGTCTGTTGTCTTTGGGCGTCGGAAAATAGAATACAGCGGAAGTTTTCGTGAGGTTAGGCGGTACTCGTTTGGCGTTGACGCTCTGGGAAAAAAAACTTTGCTACTCTTATACGCGGAAGTCATTCCCAGGCTTTAGTGGAAGCGGCCACGTACGGTTGGCTTGTAGTACAGACTAGAATCTTTTTGAGATCACAGCTGCATCGCCATCGACCGCCATCAACCTGCTGCAGCCAGCTAACCTAATCGACTTGATGGCCTCCGGCCAATCTCCCTTGGCTGGCATCAGCATCATCAGGGATCACGCTTCACGAGCGCACGCATTGCTTCTTTCTCTTCCCTTTGATGTTCCATTAAAGACAGACCTCCATGGTCACTTCTGTCCCCCCTTGACGGTCGAGTCTCGTCCTTGGGGGTCGACGGATCCCACAACTTGGTGCCGAAACGACCCGGGACTCGTGTCTGCCAGGCCGACACAGACAAGCAGGACCGACAGCCTTTCTTCGACGGCTTCTGCTTGAGAGACCGGCGGACCTACCTCCAAGGACCAAGGATGACTTCGATCGAGCGGAAGCTGCTGCGACGAACCGCCCTTCGGGACGAGCTTTCAGCCGCCTAGTCCGAAATAGAAGACGGCTTCCGAAGTGGCACCCTGACCACGGCGATGGACGCAGCGGTATCCTTGGAGACGATCGAGGCCATGCATCGACCGATCCAGAAGCTGGACGCCGACATTTTTCTGGAAGCGACGGAGGAAATGGTCACAAAAGAGACCTCCAGTGCGACTTCGTTCAGTGACAAGGTGGTGAAGATTATGGCGGAACTTCGCTACAGATCTCGAGACCAGCAGGCTGGTGAGTCTCTCGTTTTGCCTTCTGTAACGAGACCGCCTCATAGCGAGCCCTCGACCACCAGAACGAAGCTACCGACAATAGAACTGGCGAAGTTTGATGGAGACCGTCATAATTGGACGAGATTCTGGAGTCAATTTGAATACGCCATACACAAGAATTCGGAACTGCGAGCGATTGAGAAGTTTCATTATTTGACCAACCTACTTACCGGCTCAGCCGCTTCCGCAGTAACTGGGCTCCCCATTACAGAACAGTGCTATAACGACGCAATAGAAATACTCCTGAAGCGTTTCGCCGATCAGACTCGAATTGCGCAAGACCATCTACGGGCACTGATTGACATCAGAGCAGTTTCATCGTCGAGTGACGTCGCACAACTTCGAAAGCTTTACGACGAGGTGCAGATACACTGCAGAAGCTTGAATGCACTTGGCACAAGCCCAGAGACCTATTGTGTTATGCTAAATGAGATACTTCTTCGGGCACTCCCCCGAGACATGGTCCTGAGGTACCACCGGCATTCGAAGACGTCGTCTACTGCTTTATCGTCAACCGGAGTGGAGCATCAGCACCAACTAACAGACCACAAGAAGCAGTTCGACGATTTGATTAACTTCTTTGGAGTCGAACTTGAGTGTCTGGAAGCAGTTACACTGAGCGTGCCTCTGAGAACGAAGTTTAAGGCGAATGTCGAACCAAGGGAACAGCGTCAAACAGCAACTTTGAAACATCGACATTCTGCGGCCGCCCCGTATGCCGCAGCTAACGAGACGCGACAGTGCCTCTTTTGTTCCGGCCTGCACGATACAGTGTCTTGCTCGGATAAGAAAATCACTATGGAGCAAAAGAAGTCCCTCCTTGCAAAACACGGACGTTGTTTCCGCTGTCTGACCCATGGACACATCGCTCGACAGTGTAAAAGGAAGATTGCTTGCCCATATTGCAAACGACGGCACGTTCCCTCAATGTGCAACGAAGACCTAGAAGAACCAAAGAAAAACATGTATTTTGCCGGCGCAAGTTACGAACTTGCTGTTCCCTCCAACCAGGCAGGTGACAATTCCGAAGGTGACCTAGGTGACAATTGCGAAGGAGCAGAGCGAAGAACTGGTCACTTGGCCAAGAACGACGACCAGAACTTTTCCCTAGGATGCGGTACCTCAGACGAGAACTTATCAAAGAAAACGGAAAGCCAGCCACTGATGCATTCGGCGTCGTGGGAAGGACCCTCAGGGATCTCTTCTAGGAGCAACTCACCCCACGAACCGGAGAATTTTCCTATGCAGCCACAGCAAATAACCAAGGAAACAAGTCCACAGACCTCTAAAATTAAGATATGTACCTCGAATTCGGCGGAGAATAGCCCATTGGGCTGTCTACTACAAACGCACTCCGTAGTTACGCGATCGTGTCGATTTGTCTGCAGCCTTCGGAACCGGAGACGAATCCACGGGCTTCCCACGACTGCGCTTCCGACCACTGATAAATTTTGGATACCAGAGGACTACGGAATGCACGGCTTGAAAGGACCACGTTTCCCCAAGACTGCTTCTTCAGGGAGCCGCGTCCACATCGACATTTTCTACGGTGCCAATACAAGGGCCATTCGTCTCGTACTGGACCCCGACAAGAGTGTGCGAAAACGACACCGCTTTGTATTGTGCCGTCGGGTACGCCAGACTATACGCACAGACTGCGCAGGGACTTGCATCATGGCTGCCCTTTCAACGTCTCTACCCTTTATAAGCATGCTCGCTCTACGTCGTTGGGGGCCGGGAAGATGTAGAATCTTTTTGAGATCACAGCTGCATCGCCATCGACCGCCATCAACCTGCTGCAGCCAGCTAACCTAATCGACTTGATGGCCTCCGGCCAATCTCCCTTGGCTGGCATCAGCATCATCAGGGATCACGCTTCACGAGCGCACGCATTGCTTCTTTCTCTTCCCTTTGATGTTCCATTAAAGACAGACCTCCATGGTCACTTCTCTCCCCCCTTGACGGTCGAGTCTCGTCCTTGGGGGTCGACGGATCCCACACAGACAATATCCTTGCAAGGTGTTTGTCAAAATTACAGGTTAAAACAAAGAAGCCCTGAATTGGTAGTAATTAAAGTGCAATGCCTTGAAGCTGCGGAAGCGCAGAGCTATCTCTATGCAAAGCATCACACTCCTCCACTCAAGATCTGCAACGAGATTTTTATATAATGCACAAATACAAAATTTAGAACACATCGGTAGCTGCACGGTGCGAAACGATGCCTGATGCAGAGCAAAAACAACGAAGGATGAACAAAGGGCCACTATAGGGCCAAATTTCCTAATGAGATTCCTTTCGCAAAATAAAAAAAAGTGCCGTTCGCAGGAAGACGAGGCATTTTTAGCACAAGACCGAATCACCACTCAAGTGTGTTAACAGAAACTAAAACTTCTAAATGCTCAGAACGACATGGTATAATGTGTGATCCAGAATAAATCGTACCAAAGCCGAAATGTATAAGCAGCAAAATGACCACTGCTAGAGCATATTTAGAGTTCATAGCTTATAAAATTGCCATACCACTCGTCGTGCTACTCACTAAAACTGAATGTCACCTCGGTTCAACATCTTGTCGACTGTGAGAAGCAAGGCTCAGTCACCCGGAAATGTGATTGGAAAACACTCAGGTGCAAGGTTCTAGGACCTGAAAGGGTAGACTTAGGAGTGTTTTGTCTGAGTCATCTAGAATAGGTCCTAAGGGAGTTCTAGCTACGGTCACGGCACAGAAAAAATAGGTCCACTACGTTGAAATTTTTAATTGAGGGAAGTTGGTGCCCTCGCAGTTGCTCCGTAACTCACCAAGCTTATCTCTCCGGCTCGGTTGAATTCCGTAGTGTTTTCGTCCTGTGGTGAAGCGTCAAACACCACTCAGAACCTTGTTTTATCACTGGACTCCTGGACGACTGCTTTCTCTCGCACTTGGTACGTTGGTTACGCTGTCACAAAGTCTCAATTTCCTTGGAACGCTTAAAAACACTCCTTCCAACATGTGACCGTGACACACCCGAAACATGAGGAACTCTTTGCAGATATTCTCCTTGTGATGAAGTCAAGAGTAAAGAGCGAGTCGCAAAGAAAACGTATAGGGAGGAGGAAAATCACCAGCAAATGGGTATGCGCCTCAAGAATAAAAAAGCCTTGTAGAGAGGACGAGGAAAAGTTAAACGAGGGGGCTGTTCGGTAACAACGTCCTGGGTGCGCCTGCAGAGAGCAGCGAATATACCCATCGTCGGCCCCTGTGCAACGGTGCCTGCACATCGCCAGGTACCTCCTGGCCACCAGCCAGGTCCACCACTCAACTGGGCAAACGCGTGTGATACCTCTCCTGCCGTTGTTGTTATGCCTGGTAGCTTCTCCTTCTGTTCCGATCAACGTGAGACCATAGATATCCTTCGCGACCGCTTAACTATTACTACACACAAAAAATTGTTGTGCGTTACTTTGGCTTAATCTCGTGCTGAACTATCGTCACCGAACTGTGACCGGGACGACCTTTGACACGCTTACCTCTGCCTTTGGGTTTTTTATATTTGTTTTCTTCCCATCTCTTTTTGCGGAAACCCGTTTTACCCACTGTGAATAACATAATGTCTCTATGTTTCACCTCATTGGTTGTACTCTGTCATCATTTAACTCGTCTGCATTTCTCGTGGTTCAAACCACCCAACCTTGACATCAATACACAATTACTAATTGCAGCAGTACGTTTGTAGGATCTTGGACTCGCACATCAGAGCCCCTGTGCAAAAAACACTTGGAGCAATTGAAACAACTTGCCCGTGCTGCACAGGAGGACGAAGACAGCGAGACAACACAACAGTGCTTGCAAACAAGTGCCCTTCAGTTATTACTGGATAAATTTGATGGGGCGAACTGTATGGAATGCTCTCGCATGATACGTTTGGCTGTAGTAACGGACAATGCGGTTGGCTGTCTATAATACGAGTCCTTAAGTTTTGGTCGAATACATCAAGCGAGATTGTTTAATGTGAGAAGTTGTCCTTCATCTTATTGAGAATAACGACCTCAGACGCAAAAAAAGCCCCGAAAAAGGTTCAATGCTATTAACGAGTTGTTATCAGAAAGAGTTATCTCTACTGCATTTCTACGAAGCGATTATCCGGCGTTCCGTTGGAAATCCGTGCGTGTGGTAAAGTTTACAATGAAACTGTGGCGGCACCCCACTGGCTCGGGTCGCCTGCTGCTGCAGCCAGGCGCTGCAAGAGCGATGGCGATGGGGCTGACCAACAAGGAGTGAGTGCAGGCCATGCGCCGCTGCTGCGCAAGAAGCCACGAACGCCACGAGCGTGGAAATAAACGGAGGCCCAGTTTTTGGGTGCACGGCATAGCACTCGGACTTGTCTCGGCTCATCTCTTTGTCGCGTTCTCGACATTGGTGACTCGGACGCTGCAGAGGAGCCAAGCAACCCGAATGGACCCACCTCACTACACCAGCGGTAATTCTGCGTCGTAAGCCGGCTCTTCACATTGCATTACCGCCATCGCCTGCCATTTTTACCCCTACCGCGCTGAGCACCCCGACGTGTGGTTTCTTCAAGGCGAGGCAAGTTGCCGATTGAGCCACACCATGTCGCAAGCGACCCCCTGAAACCATCTTCAAGAGTCACTACCTATTGAGTTCTCGCTCGAGGTACGTGACATCCCCGCAAACCCACCTACCCCAAACCCTGACGACACATAAAGGCTGCCATCTTGAGCCGCACGAGGCCTTCCTAAGGGTAGCCTTTCCAGCGCTGGCTTTCTGCGGATGAGCTGGGTGGTCGTCGACCTTCACAGCTCCTTCGCGAACTGGAAATACTGTTCAGCGACACACCTTCTGCCACGGACTCTTGCTTGCTGAAAAAAAAAAATTTCCGGCAACGGCTTCCCTCGTCTGTGCAGATGATCTTCGCGACGGCTTCTTAGCTTCCCTTGCCACAATTGGCCGCGCACGCCGACAAGATAATGGAAGTCACCACATTACATTCTTTCATATCCACGGTGGCATCGGCTTGATCTTCCGAACATACCACTGTGGTGGCTCCTACCGCCTTTCCCTCACCGGCATTCAACGACGTCACCACTCTACAACAGCGCATGCAAAACCTGGAGGAGCTTGTTGCGTCTGCCAGCTACCACTCGTCGCAAACGTGCACCACTCGTCAGTTTTGTCGTTCTGCGCGTCCTCGTCACTGCCCATTTACCGTCAGGTATACACAACGTGCAAGCAGCCTCCCAACACTGATTCCTTGTGCTGGTACCATCGCCGCCTCGGTGCAGTGGCGCAAGGTTGCACCCGTCGTTGTGGCTGGTCGCGAAACACGATGAGGGATTGTTAGCGGCGACGACCGATTCCCCAACCAGTGACAGTCGCTTTTTCTACATCACAGATGCAACGAGCGTACAACGTTTTCTATTTGACACTAGTGCTGCAGTGAGTATGCTCCCTGCTAATTACTGTTTCAAATCGCCCTACGCCGTGGCATCCACTGGATTTCTCTCGTGGCCACGTAAGTCACGCATTCTAGGAGGCGATTTCCTTGTGCACTTCGGCCTCTTTGTTGGCATGGCCCCAAAAAGAAACCTCGCTGTCACAACCGGCCTTTCTGTCATCGGCCAATCACCTACAGACTACCCGTCCGCGTTCATGCTTTTTTGCGACCGTATCGGTAGTTGCTGAATGAGTTTCCTGCCTTGACTGCGCCTCCTGACTGGACAAATCCAGTGAAGCATGACGTCGTTCATCAGATAATTACAAATGGTTTACCTACGCATGCCGTGGCGCGTGGCCTGGCTCCGGAGAAACAAAATTGCCGAGCAGGAATTTCATCACATGGTTGAGATCGGCACTGCTCACCCGTCCTCGAGCAGCTTGTCCTCGTCGTTAAATATGGTCCCGAAGAAATCAGGTTATTGGAAGCCCCGCGGTGAATACCGCTCCCTTAGCGTGGCCACTGTACCTGGCAGGTACCCCATGCCATATACACAGGACTTCACCAATAACCACAGGGGATGTACAAATTTTTCAAAGCTTCACCTTCAAAAAGTCTACCGTCATATTGCTGTTGCCCCAAATGACAACACGAAAACTGCCATCATTACACCGTTTGGCCTTTTCGAATTCACCCGGATGCCTTTCGGGTTGCGCAACGCCGCCCAGACTTCTCAAAGCTTCATAGATGTCGTGCTCCGTGGTTTACCGTTTGTTTTCGGAGACATTAATGATGAGGTTCTTGTCACCAGTACAACCTCATCTGAGCATCTGCAGCATCTGCGGATAGCTTCGAAATGCCTAGCAGGGCATGGCCTCATCCTTAACAGCGAAAGTGGGCATTCGGGTTGCCATCGGTTGAGGTTCTCGGTCACCTCTTTGACGGCAATAAAATTCGTCCTCTACCATACAAAGTGAAGGCCGTAATGGACTTCCCTCTCCGAGAGTACTTACGCCAATTGCGCCATTTCCTACGACTGGTAAATTATTACCGACGCTTCTTCCCAAACTGTGCGGCCATTATGCAACCTCTAGAAATTTCCTTTCAATCTTCGAAGTCTCCCGAGTGCAGGCTTGAATGGTCTGAAACTATTGATCGCGGATTCAATGACACCACGGAGCGCCTGACCTTTGTTACTCTCCTTCTGCACCCGCGCCAAAATGCTCCCGCGAGCCTTATGGTAGACGCTCCCCACTGTGCGGTTGAAGGTGTACTTCGCCCACACATCCGTGGCACCTGGCCTCCGCTCGGTTTATTTTCGAAGAAGCTGTCTCCAACCGTGCACCGCTACAGCATTTTTGGGTGGGAGCTCCTGGCGGAATATCTCGCTGTTAGGCATTTCCGTTTTTTTTCTTTTAAGGGGCGCAGCTTCGTAATTTTCACCTATCACAAGCCTGTTACGCACGCCTTCAAGTCATCGAAGAGAACATATTCTCCCCAAGAGACGCGACATTCGGCATATCTTGCAGAGTTCACGGTGGACATTCAGCACGTCATGAGAGTTCACAATATCACAGCCGACTCAGTCATTTCGGCCGTACAACGGTCCTGTTCCAGCACTCAGTATTTGGCTCAAGTCCAACGAGCTGGTGAAGAGCACTGCACTCTGCGTTCTAGAAACAGTTCCTCTCTGCAACCCCAGGACATTATCTGCCATGATTCCGGAACCACCATCGTTTGCGACATTGACCTGGTTTCAGGCCGCAAATGGCCGTACCTTCCTGGTTCTCTCAGGCGCACTGCCTTCAACTCCATTCACCGTCTTTCTCGCCCCGAAGTTCGTGCCTCACGGCGTTTAGTTGCCGAGAAATATGTTTGGCCTAGCATGGATACTGACGTACGCACATGGGCTCGTTCCTGCCTCGCCTGCAAGCAATGCAAGGTCTCTCAGCATGCCACATCGCCTTTGGCCACTTTTCCCTTGCCGGACTCTAGTTTCTCCACAATTTACGTCCACCTTGTTGACCCTCTACCACCATCAAAGCGCTACCGTTACATCTTGACAGTAATCGAGCGTTTTAGTTGCTGGCCGGAAGCGGTTACAATCAACGATGATATGGCTGAGACTTGCTTCCACGCTTGAATCATCGTAAATCGCCCCTTTTGGCGTGCCTTCGCTGATTATCACAGACCATGGCAGCGAATTTGAGTCCATGCTCGTTCACCGTTTGGCATGCCTACTCGGTGTAGCTCGCCTAAAAAAGACGGCCTAGCATTCTCAAGCCAACGGCATGGCCGAAAGGTTTCATCGTCACCTAAAGGCTTCACTGATGGTTCACGAATCACCTGAACAGGGGACAGTTCACCTTCCTGTTGTGCTGCTATAATAACGCACTGTTATCAAAGATCTTTGTTGTGCCACCTCTCGAATAGTCAATGGCACTTTTTTGCGCTTACCGGCTGACTTCCTTGTCCCTCCGCAGCAGGAATACCTCTCCCCTCCAGGCCCGTTTTGCGCAAACAATTTACCTCGGCTTTTCAGCTATATCTGTCCACCACTCTCCTGTTTTACTGAGCACACTATTATTCATCCAAACCTCTCTGACCTCCCATACGTTTTCATACGTTGGAAAAGTGACCGCCGGCCACTTCAACCGCCATACAATGGCCTGTATCGCGTGATTTCACGCTCTCACAAGACATTTTCAGTTCGCGTCAGCGGCCGCGACACCATCGTTTCCATCGATCACCTCGAGCCCACATTCACCAAAGCTGACCTGTTTTTGTTTCACTTGACCATCCAGCATTGTAACCTAATCACCACTACTTTCCCTTTCGTTTGTACCACCACCCATGAACCTCACAGCGCAAAGACTGCGTTTTACTATGCCGCTTTCCAATAGGACTCCTCCTCCATACTCCGGCTCAAGAGGAGGGGGCTATGTGGCGGCGCCCCAGTGGCTAGGGTCGTCTGCTGCGGGAGCCGGGCGCTGCAAGAACGATATAGCTGGGGCTAAGTGACCAGCATTGAGTGCGGGCCACGTGCCGCCTGTGCGCAATTTAACGGCGCAGAAGTTTCTGAGTGCGCAGTCTAATGTTCGAACGTGTTTCGGCTAATCTCTCCGTCGCGTTCTCGACAGACCAAATAACTGAAGTGCGAGGGAAAGTAGGTATCAGTGAGTCAGTGATAAAACGACGTTCTGAGCGGTGTTTGACGCTTCACCACATGGAAAAAACACTAGGTCATTCAACCGAGGCGTCCGAGATAAGCCTGTTCAGTTACGGGACAACAGCGAGGGCACCAACATCCCTTAGTTGGACACGTCGAAAAAAAATTTCTGCAAGTTTAAATACGTGAACACTGAAAGAAATTGAGGCATGTTTGGTACAAAGCTCAACCCTGATCTTCGGGGTTAAAACAAAACTACAGATTGCATACGATGAGGGTCTGGTTGCGAACCGCGGGAAGGCTTTTGTGTTGTCTGAACCCTTAGGAACAATCTGAACAACACCAAGAAACTTCATCTTACCACAAGAAGAATGCTAGCCGACATTTTGTAGGAAGCCATGGCGTAACTGGACCAGAAAATTCAAACATTTGCGGCTGACTCTAATCCTGTCGTTGAGGGGGTCTTCATAAAACTACACAAATGGGCAACGAACAGCAAGGAAGTGAGTTAGCAGATCACTCAGGGCCAAGATGCTAAGCTTCTAAGATACTTTTTGAGTGTTCTGGAGTCACGAAGCGCATATGTGAACCAAGTAAAAAATGAAAGCGTAAAAATCGAATGCTTTAGTATATACTTCGCTTTAATGGGTGGTATAGTTCACCACTAAAAGCAGAGCTATGTTTCAAGAATTTTGGGAAGGAAACGTCAAATGAAACGAAGTGCTATGGGGTGATCTGGAGGTGAAGTGGTTGTACAGCGTTGGTATTGCGCTGCCCCAGCCGACATGCTCCTAAAACAGTGCTGCTTGTGTTCACAGATTTTAAATGTAAGGCCCACTTGTAAGGTTCATTAAGGTTTGTGGGGCATTCTGAATGAATTATAAGGTTAAGTATTTCATTGAGCAAGTGGAGTATCTCATCGACCGGACTGTGCCGAGTGTTCATTGAAGAGTGTTATTAGGAAGTTGGTTTAAGCAGATACATAACGAACCACGTGAAGGGACTCAACCAGGGTCTTCAGAGTAGAGCTGAGTGCGTTGCCAGTAGGATAACTCGGTACCCTGCCGGTGAGGAAATGAGTTAGCCTGGTGGGTTTGGCGTGACAGGTTAGGTTACTGGCACATAAAAGCCGGTGTATGCCAGCCATGGAGACCATGGTTCCATGGAGGCTAACCCCGTGAATTTAGGCAGCAGAGTTTGGCAAATAATTTGGTAGAAAAATAAACCATAGCGAATAAAACGTTTGAAGCACAATGGGGGAGTAAACGAGCTCGATAATTACAGGCCTTTGCCTTCAAAGGACATAAACCTAAGAGCCTGAGGAAATTTTTAATGAGACACAATAAATGTATTGTGGTGCTTTCGAGGTTTGTGTGGAAATTTGTAAATGTTGCATATATATTCCTGCGAAATTGTGTTATTTAAAGTGCTTCTGAGACTCTATTTGATCCACATGTGTTGGATGTATTTACGTCTGCAAATGGGGATAGTTCTCAAACTATACTTAGTAAGTTGTATGATGAATTAACGGAAAATCTCTTAAATATCTTTCTTATTGTTTGAGTGCGCATGCTCCATTTCAGTTCGCGCATTTTAGCCTATTTTCTCCGAGGAACCAATAACATTGTCTAATGACGTCCACTCACAGTGAAACAGAGATATGGACTTTGACTCTTTTATACGTTGTTTACGAAAAATTTGTTCTAAGTATTCTGTATCGGCCTTGGAGTAGAATTGGCTGGAATGGAAGCTCATTGAGAATAACGGGTGGTGTATGCAGAACAACTCAACGGTAATGGCTGGTCAAAATGGTTACTGAGGTCCCATCGAACGCATTTATTGCAAAAGGTATGGAACAAGTATTCTCCTGTAAAGAAATTGAGGATTGCGTAGCGAGGAATATAGTGTTGCAGACTCACAACATTTAGAGAAACTTTCTTTTAAATGAGGGTTATTTTGAGGTAAATAAAGCTGTTTGTTATTGTTTATAAATTTACTTCTAAATGTGAAAAACTAACGCAAATGCGTCCGAGCGTACAGCACCAGGTTTGCGAGTGCTAACTTGAGGGTAGAATGCTTTCGCGGTGTGTATGGAGAGGCCAACAACAAAGCCGCCATTGAGATATTGAGGACTGTGATGCAAAGGGAAAGATAGCGCTATACTCTTAGCACGTTCTGCCTAATTGCTTGCCTTCCCGCCGCCTTGGGTACCGGCAATACAGCTGATGGGGTTTGAAGGCCAATACAATGGTGTCAAATATATCTGGGAGGTTTTGTAGCACATGTACTCAAACAAGGCTGCTAAATTATTGTCTCGTGAAAAATGCTGGTTGCGAGCCACACAAAGCGTGTTTGCGGTTTTCTAAGACAGCCTCCCGTTGTATCTAGCGATGTTATGGAAAGACCAAGCGGCATGTCACACCCGGTGAAGTTATGGAGGGTGGCTCCTGACCATGCTTCAAGGATGCTAAGAATATCTGGTATCCTTTATTGATCAGGGCAGTTCGTGAAATTTGAGGTAATGTCCAAAATGGGCAGCAACTTATTTCTTCTGGCCAGCGCAGGCACCGCACAAGACCAGTGCAGGCACCGCAGAAGAGGCATGGCCTTGCGGGCCCTTTCACTGTGGCCTGAAGGGTTTTTCTCTTGTATTACAACGGGCATAATTAGACGATCTAACCAAGCGACGGGACAGAGGGCTGCTTCAATTCTTCACAGAGAGAACGCCATATCGGAACCTTGAGTTTTTTATGGAAAAACATATTTGTCAATGATGCGTCGCTATTGGCAATGATGCACTTTTGTACAGCGTTTCATTTATGTTTCACTTTTGAAAAGGAAATAAATTATTTTTAACGAATATATGCCCATAATTTTATCTGTGGTGCGTAATGGGCTATCTGTCTGTTTTCCAGGGGGAAAGACGTGTTTCCAAAGATAATGACATTTGTTATCTTGCTCAACTCCATGATCTTGCTTGGCCTTTCTATCGTCGGATTTCTTGGGCTACCGGTAACAATTGGTAAGTTTTCTTTTTGCTTCGCTTATCCGGAAATTAAAAGAAATAGTGCCCTTTTATTTTGGGAAGAAGGATGACCTACGGAATTTGATGCCTTCAACAGAGATCACAAAACAAAGCACGTTTCTTTCCAACTTGCGATTGAGCATGCTTCCTAGCCAGTTATACTTAAATGATACTTTGAAATACCCGAGCTTTGTTCAAGCATGAAGACATGAAGCTGTCTCCCTTTCGCGTCGTACGCATCATGCTATCTGTGTAATACGCCGACCTAATCCACTCGACCACCGAGGACACCGGACAGGTCACATTGGGCCGTTTGACGTCCAAGTTTCAACCTCCTTCTAGCAGTACAGACAGGTCAGCAGTAAGGATACGACCAATATACTTTGGCGTACAAGCCACCCCACCTCCTTTCACTCCGAACCTGGGCACGCATGAACCGGTAACCGGTAATGTGCACCAGTTCAGCAGTGAAAGACTTTGTCAAAAATGTCCATCTGAAAGCACTTTAGGCTGAGCAAGCGATATGGGCGCATGCTGCCGTTTGGAGAGGGCAAGGTGCGCCTCCTATGGGAAGGATTCGCTGCTACTTGATGAGCTGAAACATGAAGCGGTCATGGCAGCGGCAGCGGGTTTTGTTGTTTTCGTGCAAACTCGAGCTTCTGTTCGGGCCATAACTTCAATTCTAGCTCTTCTCCTTTGAAGCGAACAAAATGTGTCCGTCCAATACAGAGATAAAAATAGGAAATCCTCGAGCTTTATTCCAGCAGACAAATATGTGTTGGCCACTTCTCTTCCGCGTCGGAGGCATCTTAATGTCGTGTGTAACACAACAAATGCTCCCCTCAACAAATCTCCCTCCAGCACAACACGCATGTCATCGTGGTGGATTGAAGCCCAGCTGCTCGTGCATGCCCCCTCCTTCCACCGCCAACACTCGCACGCGTAAATCGGCTAGCGGCGATGGGCGCGTGCTTAAGGGTGAAATAGACCAGCGAAAGTGTCTCTCGGAAAGTCTTTGATCCTGAAGAAGAATTGTATGGGATCCCGCCAGTGTTCCAACTGTTAAAGGTGCTCTTTATCAGGGAGGGATTCGCAGCTACTTCGTTTCGCTTGGAAGGCACTGAATTTTTTACTACTTCGAACGTTCTTCCCAATTGTGGCAAATACATAGTCGCAGTTTCGGTGTTCTTGCTTAAGTACGTCGCCATTATGTAGATTGTGTAATGCTTGGTGAGCCTGTCTAGCGACTTGTCTAGCCTGTCTAGAGCCTGGCAAGCGACTTTTGAAGCTTCATATCGCCAATGAAAATACCGCGCAATACCGTGCGACAATTCCTGCACCACCGACAGGGTTGATAGACTGCATACGTCGCTCTTTTGACCAGGCCTTGGCATAGCGAGGTATCTCGTGCACATGTTTGTCATCCGCGGCCATCTCTTCCTCACAATGTCTGTAAGGAATGCCTGCACATCACGAAAAATCGCTGTAATATTGGGGACTATGAACGACACAAAAAACTGTTTGTTGCCTTCGACTGGTGGAGCTGAAGAAGAAAACACAACAAAACACAGTGAAAACACAATGAAGGCAACTACGTACTGTTTCGGTAAAAGCGCAGAGAACTGCTCCCCCTACTATAACACAGTGATGAATTTGTGTTGTATACAATTGTGTTTCTAAGACGGTATTTTCGAAATTCTGGGGAAGTACTTATTAATCACAAGGTCAATCCTCCCGAACGTCTATCGTGTGGATTCCATTACGCGCTCTGCTGGGGCGAAAATAGGATATGCTGGAAAAATATTGCGTCGCTTGTTGAAGAATCGGTGCGCGTCGCCTGCCGTGTTTGTAAAGAAGGAATGGGAGATACAGTTGCGTTGATAAAGGGTAGCTTAGCCGGGTCTCGTAAAAGGACGTTCACGGGTTGCCTCTCATCGCTGATGCTCTCGGTAATCTAGGGCACGCACGTTACTTTTCAATACCTCAAAGCGCTTAATGACAGAATACGTTCGGCCAACGCCTAGAATGCCTCCCCTCGCTCTTCGAAAAGATACGATAAGCGGGAACGCTAAACCCCAAGAGGTACCATTTTGTACAGGAAGAACTGCTGTTCTTTGACCATCATTGCTGGTCAGCATTGCTGGCAAAAAGAAAGCGATCGCCCAGTTTCCTGCATCCAAAAGCAAAATCCGCCAAGCCTCAGATGTTTTTTTAGGGCCTCTGGCTAGTCTTACCCAAGATGAGCTGTCGCTCTTCTGGATTGACAAGTAACAGCCACCATTCAACGAGCCGCAGGAGTAAATTCAAACGAAACCCGTCAGAGGCAGTTCGGACGGAAATGACTTCGCTACATTCCGTACTGACGCCAGTAACCTTGAACTTTCAGGTGTACCTCGTAAGGTCAAGATCGTTTCAGTACGGTGGTCGCAAACGTTTCGAATCTATTGGATAAAATTGCCGTGGTAAATTGTACCGAATGGGTCTTCATTTCACCTATATTAATATGGAAGTATCCGCCAAGCAGTAGGGTATACTTATTATGTGAGCAGTAGTTAAGAAACGTATTTAAAAATGTGAAAAAGGTGTTACGTTATTTGTTAGAGGGCCGGTACATTACAAAATAAATGAAGTGTTGTGTTGTACCACAAGCGCTTCACAGTCATCGGTGTAACTGAAATTCTGTCGTGGTGGTGCGCTGAAAAGAATATTTAAAGAAGCTGCACCACCTCCTCGGAATGGCCTATTTAGGGAAAAAAAAGCGTGCCATGACAATGTTAGTAGGTCGACTTCGTTCTGACACCACGTTTTGTGAATAAAATGCAATCGATATCGCATTGTTACCTAAAAAACTTTCAATTAGATCGTGCTTGTTTCTTATTGATCGGATGTTGAAATAAGGAGCAAAAATACTGCTGGCCTTCGCACTTCAACGAATCTTCCTTGGCATGAACCGATCACAGTTATCTACAACAGCCATGAGGGAAGAAACAGACGCAAGAGCGGGAAGGGCAGTGAAGTGAAGATTACTTCCAGGCACTAGCAGGCGTGGAAGCACGTATGTGATTCATTTGTAAAAAGGACAGAGCCAAATTTAATGACGTCGGAATAGGAGGCGTATGCCTCTAAATAAGATATACGTATTCACTTTCTATTCATAAAAAAAGACTACAGTGTGCACGGTTACGATCATTCCAAAAAAAATCCCGCCATGTCAACGAAGTAAACGATGGCGAGAGGGGCGAAGCTAAAATGCTTATCGGTGAAAGCGTGAAACATTGTTATAGGTCTTCTTGACGGCGCGCACCATCTGAATTAGTGAAGGACATAAGGAGCGTTTGTAGCCCTGCTCGCGTGTCGGTTTGCAGCGCATTTGGAATTGCGCCACGTACCTCCCGTCGCGGCCAGAGAGTCGTGGTATCGAAACGGGGCGCCGCCGCGTCAAGACCACCACTCCTCGCTCGTAAAGCTTGAGACTTCCCACCGCTCCCTTGACAAGCCCGTCGACGACGTCGATGTTTGTGGTGGTTATGTAGCGCTTGTTTGGGACGATTAGAACCTCCATGGGTAAGTTGGCGAAATCGGTGTGTGACATTTTAGCCACCTTGGCCGTCGCCTTCTGCCGAGCGTCTTGTGTCGCATACCCCCGGTACGTGTCTTGAGCTCGCAGGCGACGAACGACAACCTCTTCTTCTTCCTCTCGTCCTTGTTGGGTAGCAACGAACGCGCTGAACGTTCTGACCTTTTCGGCCAATCTTTGGTTGTCCAATCTCTAGGGGGATCCTGCCACAATCTTTATCGTGGTGCTGTGTACAGCAGCAAAGAGGGACGGGACAGGGCCTCAGCAAGAGGAGCTTCGGCCCTAAAGGTGATGCGAACTGCAAAAGACAGCCATTGGCGCGTACACGTTCTGGTAAAGTCATCACTTCGCACAATCTTGATGCAAGGTGCCCCGTCATTGTGCCGAGCAAAGATCATCCCATTCAGCACACACAGGTACTTTCAATTTACTTGGTAGGCGTTTCAAGAACGCGCACAAATGCTTAATAATGAAGACCTGGGCCTGTGAATCAGAACTGAGATCACTGCTCGTAATTGTGACCGCGCAAGCCTTTTCAAAGAACACATCCTGTATTTTGTGGCTGACGAACTGCCCGACAATGTTCCTCACAGTAGGGCTCTTAGCTGTAGGAACTCGATGAACAACTTCGATGTCAGCCGGTGTTACGTGTTCTTAAATACCTTCACCAACTTTGGCTATCATTTGCGTAAGATCGTCTTGCTTACGAACTGGTACTCCGTTAGTTTCTAGGTTAGCAGCACGGGAGTGCTATTCAAGTTCGACAGGCTGGACTTAGTGTTTCTTGACCTGTTGCGACAGGTCACTACACTGCGTTTCAGGCGTGGCCTTCGTTTCTTTCAAGAGCCGTTTCTCAGCAAGCAACTCACCATTCGCCTTGTTCATCTCTGCCAAGCTAGCCTTGACTGCGTTTCAAGCGTGGCCTTCGTTTCTTTCAAGAGCCGATTCTCAGCAAGCAACTCACCATTCGCCTTGTTCATCTCTGCCAAGCTAGCCTTGACTGCGTTTCAAGCGTGGCCTTTGTTTCTTTCAAGAGCCGATTCTCAGCAAGCAACTCACCATTCGCCTTGTTCATCTCTGCCAAACTAGCCTTGATTTCGCCCATTTGTATTTGAAAATCACAATCAAAGCTGTCCATTAGCTCCCTCAGCTATGCCCTAAAATCGTGCTTGAATTCATCAAAAACGTGGTCTACTCTTTTGAAATGGTCAGAACAATTCAGTCAAGACTCGAGATAATACACTGTGGCAGCGGCAGCAGCAAGGGCAGCAAAAAAGTGTTAAGAGGACAAAAAGTAAACTAACAGTAAATTAAATTAAAAGTAAAAGAATCCGTCTTGTGAGCGCGCTGTATCTTGCCGCCGCCGCCGCTGCTGCAAGTAATCGGTGGCCCGTTGTTGCGTTGATTTTATATCCGCAGCATCCGATGATGGTCCAGCGGCAGCGCAGAGTTCACGTTACGTCATGCAGTCACCGTGATCCTTTTCGGAAGACCGCCTGTTGCATCAAATAGTGCTGCGGTAATCAGCTGTGCAGACTGCAGACGATCACGATGACGAAGGCACGTGGCGCGCAGGTGGGACCTGCGTGCACGAAAAATGCGTTTTGTGACTTGCGGCTGCCGCCGCTGCTGCCAAGGTAAAGGGTGTAATCACGGGGAGCGAAGTTTCGCAACGCCCCGGTTAATTAGCGCTGGTGCCCCATCCCGTGGCCGTAAGAGACGTTGGCGTTGATCCGACTCTAGCGGAATCGCCACAGGAGTAGTGAGGTCAGCTTCTCTGCAGGTAGGAATAGAAATCCGTCATTGGCATGCTCGTTTTGGGGCGGCGTGAAATTCGTCCGCATTGACGTGGCCACACGTGTGGTACCTCCTGCGGCTCACGTGTATAGATCGAGTATTGGTGGGTGGCCATAATCAGACATGTTGTCCTGGTGCAGATTACCCGACGCTCACCCCTCGTGGATCTGATGCGTCATCAAAGATGAACCAGCAGGTGTGAATTACACTGCTTTACTTGCAGCCCCCCCCCCCCTCGACTTCGGAGGTGTGCTCCTGTGGGTTCTTGGAAATTTGCTGTGTTCGTTCACGTCACCCGTTCGTGACAAAAAGGGCTCTCTGACCGACGTGACCGGTGATCCTTTACTTGGTCTGTTTTGTAGCGGTGCTCGTAAATATTGCTCCCAACTGATGTCTTACCGAAACGTCTGGGCAATAATACACCTTTATCAGCAGCCAAGGAGTAGTTTGCTCCTGAACGTGATAAGGAAAAGCTATTTTATCATTATTCGCTCTATATCCGGTTAAGTCGGCCAAGGCTTATTTTCCAATTGTTTAGAAAGGTTCCAAGTTTCTGCTCCACCTATCATCACAGGCAGTGTACAGTAGTCATATATTTTTCTTTTCAGCGAAAGAGGTGGCTCATTTATATTATTTAAGCGTGCTCGCGGAGTGCTGCCCAGCGCATATTTAGTTAGTGCTGCCCAGCACTAACCCTCTGTCTGAGGTAGTTACATATCCATTTAGTTCGACCTTCTGGTGTTTCATCTCCAAAGCTGAAGGGAGCGCTTCCGCCTTGCTGATTCGTAATTACTTTACATTTATTTACATTCGTAGTGGTTCAACGGCTATGCTTTCTGATTGTAGTTTCCGAAGCATTTGTAGTGTTCTGCAGTCTCAATCAGCGATACTATGTCGTTCGCCTCCAATATGAACCAAGTATCCTGCGTTTCTCCTAATTTATTTTTTACCCAGTCAAACTTTAGGATAACCCGCCCGAACATATCGTGAACAAATCTGGCGAAATAGTGTCTCCCGGTCTTACTCACTTTTGGATGGGTTGATTGATTCTCCGGTTTAACGAGCTACGCTACTCAGGTGATGAGCGTGCCGTAATGGAGGACTCTGGATTAATTTTGACCACCTGGGGAACTTTAGCGTGCGCCAAAATCTCGTACACACGAAACTTTTCACTTTTCGCCTAAATCAGAAAGCGCTCACTGCGGCGGGGAGTCGTACCCGCGTTCTTGTGCTCAGCAGCACAACGCCTTAGCCACTAAGCCAGCGCGTCGGGTACTTTTGGGGGTCATTTGCTTGTAACGTGTTATCACGTCCGTACCTCCGTTAGATATGGCGTCTAGAAGTCTTAGGTTGGTCTTCTATTCCCGCGTCATTCAATGCTTTTAGCACGGCTGTGGGATCTGCTGAGCCAAACGCTTCCTCATACCCTATAAATGCCGTGTAAAGGGTGTTTACTGCATTCAGCGGAGCGTCCCATGGCTTTTTTGACAACATGGACGTGAGCCATGGCTGAGCGATTCTTCCTAAACCCAGCCTGCTCTCTTGGGTGTTACAATCTAACTTATCTCTACTTTGCATAGCTTTCCGCAAAGTCAAATTCTGTTATACTTGAAACTCAGAAATTTCTATCGGTGCAAAACATGTTTGTGGCTTGATCCCTTATTGTGTAGGTTTTATGGCTAAGTCCTTTAACCAACTAGATAATGTAATGTGTCAAGCGCATCAGAAGTACCTCGATGTTTAAATAGTTACGTGCGTGACGAAATCCTGCAATCACACGAAGCGTGATTGCATCGCTGAAAGTGGTGTCATCAGCAATAACAAGAGTCAGATGGCGATCCCTCAACATTTTTATGGCATGTATGTTTTCTGTGAAAGTGGCAACAGATGTTGTAATTGAGTTAGATGTTATTGGGCTGCGACAATGTATTTGGAGCCACGCTAAGCTCAAATTTCTGTTTAACACGCCTGATTTACACTTAGGCTATGAGGGGGGGGGGGGGGTAAGTGGAAGGCTGTGGACTAAATTATCATCTCGGGATCTTAAACATGCGCTGTAATCTGAACACGCACGCACTTTCCTCGTCACCCCATTCGAAAACCCACTGCCACAGCCGGAAATTGAAGCCGCCTTCTGGGTGCCAGCAAAAAAAAACGCCATGAAAAAAAACCCCACCTCGCTCTCTCCGTTCTCGCCATTTTACTAAGCAGGAAACCACTAGTTTGAATAGTGTTTTATAAAGATTAAATAAGGGGATCTTATATGGTTAGAGGTTAATGTATTTTTGTTTTGTCAGAAGAAACAGCCACGTTTATATGACGCACTAGGAACTCCATGGCGTCGGGTATTTAAAAACAAACGTCCCGGTTTGTGTTCGATTACGAGGCGGTCGCCACCGAAGTCTCGCGCCTTTAAAAACTTTGTACCTTATGGCTATACGACTTGTCAGTTAGATGTTCATCCTAAGTAGATTGGTATATTAGGCACTGGTTTAGTAAAAAAGTTGACAAGTAGATTAGTATATAAGGCATTGTTTTAGGAACAAACCTTCATGCAACCTCTCTCTAATATGCTGCTTCCCAGGTATATGCCTTTCGGCTACACAAGTTTTCAATAGGCACCATATGGAAGGTCAAAGTAGTCGAACTGCCTGTTTATGTGTACGTATCGGTGTTAGTAAGAATGTCCTTCGTTAATGCTTATAAAAATAAAATATTCTCCTACCTTTCGCCTATATTTTGTCACCTGTATACTTCGCGCGAAAGGCGTTCGCTGGACATTCACGGTCACCTTGTGGAACGGCAAATGTTTTTGAGGCTTCGAAATATTCTGTTTTAGCTTCGTTTTATATACTAAATCCTCAAAGCATGTCTCAAAAACTGTTGTAATGGCAGTGGGACCCCACCTTTTGGTGCTGGATCTGCTATTTCTTTGGCTTTTTAGAAGTTCTTGTTTTTATTTTTTCACTGGCGCAAACAATCCCGTTTGGCAAAATGACTTCGTGAATTTCCAAGCATTGAAAATTTCTTCGCGCCTTAGGAGGACCTGAGGTTTTTTAGTGTTGATATGCGATGCGATTGCGTTTTGGGGTCATGCATAGACGTTTTGCCTACAAATTATTTCGGACGGAGGGTAGCACTACAAATATTCAGGCCATCTTTTTAGACTATTGACAGTTAATATTTACAAAATTATAAGTGTTTTAATTCTCACTGTTAGAGCTAACAAACTATTTTGGTATATTACGCTTATATCAGTTTACTTTGAAAAACCATACATTTCAGCGTGAAGCTAACTGCTATTTTCAAGGGTGCGAATTTACGAATACTAGCAAAAAAGTATATTTGCCAACTTTATACGAGCACAAATGACACACCAGTGTTTGTCCTTAGGCCAGAGCTAGTTAGTTATTAGTAAAGAGGGCGAGCTAATTTGACTCGTCACTTTACAATAAAAACCACGCTCAATAAAAATATTTTGATTCAAGTACTGAACAGACGAAAAAAAAACTCCGTTCAAAGGTATGAGACCGCAGGGAAGCCGATTTTCTGGCACACAAACAAAACTAAAGTAAAAATAAAGCCCACTTTTAAATCGACGCTATCACGGGTGAATGCGGGAGACCTCCGCAATAAGGAAAAATGAAGCAATTTATGTTAGTACAAAATAGAGCTAAATAAAATATGAATCAGAGATCCTCACTTCAATGACTTTTTGTGTTTACAGGCAGACTGCGTTCGCCGACCTATCAGAAACTGAGCAAAGGCTTTGGGGATCCGAAATAATGTTGTGATGCAATACCAAAATAATGGCTTTTTGCGAGGACACTTCCTGCGCCGTTGCTAATTGCTACTCGTTCCTCTTTGGAATAGCGCGTCCTGCTCACATTGTATAGACCTATGGTGCTTCCGTTTTTAAACAATAGGAACAAGGGTGACGCGCCGGTCCACAGCCAGCTTTTTTCCATCTGCGAAGACACTAATGGTTACCATGTGAATGTAGATACTGTGGCACGGTGCTTTTAAAATCTTCCTCAGTGAATTTTTCGTATTTTTTATGTAGTGGCTATTATACGAAATAGAATGTAGTCTACCCAGAGAAGTAAAACATAGAGACGATTGGGGCTTTTGAAAAGGAACAGAAAGTTTTCTAGAAGTTTTTGTTTGTTTTGTATTGCATTTTTTGTTAACGGACGACTAAGCTACTTCGCTAAAGTTGGCAACCTGCTTCTCTAGAAAACTTGAGCCAGCGATTGGTCTCATACGGGCAGCATGTGAGCATACGGCACAACCAACGTGACTGCCGCTTCTTTTCTCGCGTAGGCTAAAGCCTTGGCCTCGGCACCAGCTTCACAATGGGAAGACTTCTTTGCGATGCCGGGCTGGGAAGCAAAAAGGGTGGCAATCGGCGCCAAAGAACTGCGTAAAATGTTTGGCGTGTCTTATCTCTGCCTCAAAGCCAGATGCTGCGTCTTTCTCCTGCCAGTGTCACGCGTGTGTCACATGCGAGGGTGGCTCCCTCTGGAAGCGAATGAGGTCGTTAGCGCGGCATGCACGTGCGTTCAATCTAGAAGGCATTTTTGAGAGGTTTGTACAGGCAGCTAATAAATATTTGGATCCCGGGTCCTGGTGATAAGGCACTCAGTTTTGGGAGGGCGCGAGATTTCACATTATGAGCCAAGCAATTCGTTGTGGGTGCAAGCAAACAAAAACAAAACAAAGGGCAATGATGTAATGAGGGGGATCCCAGAAATCAACTGTCAATCCATGCGCCCAATGTAAACTATGGTGCGTGGGTGACACCCGCGTCGGTTCGGCAGGACGATTGTACAGAGATTTGCGACAAAATAAAGTAATGCACGAGAAAAATATTGCATTGCGAATGATGTGAAATTTCATCTTTGGTTCATCTAACTGGAACCGCAGCGGTGCTTCTAACGGCTAAAATAAATGCCGAAGCTACGGTATCATGCGAGGACAGCAAAGAGACCACGCTTGCGGTGATTGGTCCGCGTGTGCTTGTATGCTGTTGCTCTGAAACCAGCCGCTATCAGCAAACGTCGCCTGCGCAGTCTGGTTTCTGCCGTTGGAGTCCTATGGAAAAGCGTTGCACCTGCTGTACGTTAGGTTGTTGTTTATGCAAAATATTTTTCCTCGCTTACTGCTTGCTACAAAGAGTAAAGCACTGAACTTGTCACTGCTATCACATGGCAAACGTTTTTCAGAAAGTCACGGTGGAGTTGGAGAGAGTGAGTATTTACTAATTTTTCTACTATGAAACTTTAGAAGGCCGAAAACCAAAAAAAAAATATTTTTCTGCAACTTTGTGCCTGGAGAAAACACACTCATAACCCATCTATAAAGCAACATAGACAAATAATTGAATAAAAATAGAAATCAGTGTTTCTCGTTATTAGAGTATTTTTTAGGCGGTACTTTACGCATGCATTGAGGAGTTTTGTTCAGAGCGCTACAACTCCCGTTGTGCAACTGGGCATGCTGATTAAAAAAAGCTGAAGTGACACATCTGTTGTACCCTCCACGAACCGGAAAAATGCAGGTGTTTTACTAAGTCTGTTATTCCTGAAGCAGGTAGATAATTTAGGGCATCAATGGAATGTGTACGTGCAATGTCTTTTTCATTACCGCTGTGCTCACTGGCGGGTGCAGCACATTTATCTAGAAACGATTTAGACAGAACAGGTTTCACGATTATTCGGAAATATATTATTTTCTTAGAATTTCCCGATACAAAAATGAAAGATGAACTACACGTTGCCTTATTGTGGCAGGGAAATTGGTTTCCTATATACAAACACGTAGTACCTGCGGCATAATTTATATAGTATGCTTACAAAGTACGATGAATTGTGACATTAGCGTAAGAGTCGTGTGTAGGCCGCCGAAATATTCCGATGACTCTTAGCCATCGGAAAAGGTTGGCGAAGACAGAAGAGCGGCAATCAAGGAACTCACAATTAGTTGGCAGTAGGGCGAGAAAGTTTAACCATTTCGAATATCCACAAATATAGGAGGAAATGTGAATAGTGCAAAAGCGTAAGTGGGAAATTTCTCCTAAGGAAATTTTCCGTCTTAGGGGAAATTTCCCATTTACTGAAAAGTACTGTAATGTGATGACATTACATGAAATATATTGGCTAAAATATCTCCTCTCTCTGTTCCTGTGCGACCAAGAGTACACGGCTTTTTACTGGAGCTGTGTAGAAACAAGACATTGTTTGTGAGCAAAACACATATTTTTCAATAAAAAACCAGACTTCTATAAGAGGCCCGACTTGCTCTTATCCGGCATGAAATCTTTTTGTTCTGTATAACAATGAATACAAACGGGTTTTAAAATGTTCTTACCGTTGGCGGAAATAACATCGCGAATGGCGTCCTTTTTTATATTTGACAAGGAAGCAATGTATTATGCCTTGCGGATTTCAGAATCCAAGAGTTACGTTCTCAACAGACTTACGGAAATGCTTCACGGTTTTGAAGTGACAATTTTGTTCTTTTTTGTAGAATGCAGGAATTTGCACCAAATAATATTAAGCGTGACAGGTCGGGAAACGGATGAGAGTTACCACCGGAGATTTGATTTTTCTAATGTCGGTCTCACTTTTGAAAGTTTGCGATGAGTTTAGCGACGTTAAAATCAACGTGCGATATACTGTGAAAGGCAGCCTATAATCACGATTGCAAAAAAATACATCTGTACTTTTTAAAACGAAAAACTATACACAAATGCCAAATCGGCTTAACTTTCAAAAAAATATTCTACTTCCGATGTGCCGCACCATTAAAGTCGCAATAATTTTAAGACATACAATTGGCCATCTTCAATTTTATTGCATCTTTTCCGATTTTGCAGGTGCACACTTCGAGCCGGACGCAGGTAGGAAATTGTCCTAGAACAAAAATGTTTTGTCGCTATTTGATGTTTGCACACATACAAGTTTTCTTGAAGGGCTTATATGTGTTTTTTATATCTCTTAATTTTCCGGGTGAAAACCCTATGCGTCTTAGCCCATGCCTAATCCTATATAAAATCAGTTTATTTAGCTACAAGACTTTTTTGCAGAGGTAGAATATGTAGATGCAATAGCCCGGCCTTTTTTAGAAAAGTTCAGGGCTATATTTAGCCAATTATTTCCAGTATGCCCAAATGTCGTTGTTTCCTCAAATTAGGCGGCATGTGCTTTTTGATAGAAAATCACGTATCCCTGTGTAGCAATTTGTGAGTTGCACGGCAAGCAAACACGTATACAATTCTGTATTATGTTGAACACTTTTTATGGTGTAAAGTAAAGCATAGAACATATTTACAGCAACTTCCAAAACGGCGTGCGCGCTGGAGCTGCATTAACCATCGCTGCTCCAGAAGCTGATAGTTGTCTCCTAATCCTGCCATCCTGGCTCTAAAATTAGGAAGGGAATTTCATTGCACCGGTTAATTGGGCAAAGCTTTATTGTCTTGACTGATGCCATTGTAAGCCAATACACCCTGAAGAACAGCTAACTTTTTCTTGCGATGATGCTGAATGATAATCAGTTAAATAAAAAAAAACGCTTCCTGTGGCCGTAGTTGAACCTTGGTGCATCACACTAAGGAGGTGGTGTCTACCCGATTGCTCCATTTCGACAAGTTCGAACAAAACACCAGACAAAAGGTACCGATACGCGCGGTATACCCCAAACCCAATTCTTAGGCCTGCAGAGTGCACATCCGAGAGTTGCTGTGCGTATTTGAGAAAAGAGTTGCACACCTCCAGAGTAGCAGATACTCGCATTGTGGGATGGCCGAACCAAAGAAAACACCACTACAACGCTTCGCGTTCAAGCATCGTGGTAGTTAGAAGGGGGGTCGCAGGATTCATTCCCGTAATCCAACTGCAGCGTGTCCCCAGCGTCAAGCCTAACACCTTTGGTGATCCTTAATGCTGATGATATACGGGCCCACATTCCCGACAGACCGCGTCTTCACGACTGCCCGGCGCGAGTTCTTAGATAGCGAGGGCGACGAGAGAGATAGTGAGAGAGATAGATAGAGAGAAACACGTTATTGAGCGTTCTGTGGTCTAAGGGTCTGTAGTGGCCCCCAGCCTGAGCCGAGTTGCGACTTCGGTAGCTCTGTTGACCACAACGGTTTGCACGTCTTGGTGTGAGATCGCTAGCACATTTTCCCATTGCTCTTCACAAGTAAAAAAGGGAACGGATCTTTAGGACATCCCCACAGGATGTGAGGAAGGGTGGCGAGGGACCGCATGCAGAGCATTCTGGGGAGGGGTAAAAAACAGGGTGGATAAGGTTCAGTTTTGCGGGATTAGGAAAGGTGTTCGTCTGCAGAAGATGCCGCACGTGTTCTTGGGAAAGGTCGATTTGGATATGGGCGGGAGGGTATCTACGGCGGCAGAGGCGGTAATTGGTAGTTATTTCATTGTACGTGACTGGTAGGTCCCTGGAAGAACTCGCCCCGTGGTAGGGAACGTGACTGGCCTCGGCTCGGATCGTAAGCCCTCGAACCGTATTTTGGGCAGCTTCATTTCCCTCGAGACCAGCGTGTGCCGGAGTCCAGACAAGCTCTATTGGGGAATTTTTTTGCACAATTTTAAGGACAGAGTTCATATTATGCCGCTAGCGAAATCTTAAATGGCAGTTTTCGAACCAGAGATTATGATTGGGGGGGTCGGCATCAATGAGAGTGCTAACGCAATGGCCGCCTCCTCCGCCGTGGATGGGTGGGGAGAGTTAATGGTCAGGGAGGTGAGGGGGGTTATCAGGGTCATTAATTACAGCGATGGCGTAGGCATTGTAGTGCCTATATTCGGTAGCATCCACAAAAACTACATCGGGTCATACCGGGAGGCGTTTGCGTAGAGCTCGTACCCTTTGTTCTCTACGGCCGGCGTTGTAAATAGGCTGCAGGTTGTGAGGGATTGGTCTGATGATGACATTGGAGTGAATGTCGCTAGAGAATGGAGATTTTGCTTCAAGGTCTTCGAGAGTGGTCATTCCTAATGTATGAGAATGTGATGCCCAGTGGGAGTTTTCGATAGGCCGACCACCTGACTAGATAAACGGGCTTGGATAAGCTCCTCTGTCGTATTATGTATCCCAAGTCAATCGAGTCTGGCAAGAGACGTATTAAGAGGGAGGTGAAGGGCAGCTTTGTATGTCCGGCGGATGAGGCCATTGACTTTCTCTATTTCACTATTACTGACGTTCAATTAGGGGAGTGAGTAAGTCATCCCTGTGATAAGAAATGCCTGGATCACTCGTATCTCTCCGCCTCCTTGAGCACCTTGGGACCATTAGAGATGCGCCTAATGAGCCCAATTGTTTGGGTGACATGCTGTTCCAATTTATGGAGAAATTGTGTGGTGACTCGATTTCCCTGAATTGTCATCCCCAATATTTCCAGGACAGAGACCTCTGGGATCGGCTTGTTCGCTACCTGAATTTTAATGTCCGGAGAGACTTTACAATTTCTTTTTGGGGGTAATAGGAGCTGTTCTGACTTTGTAGGAGAGCAGGAAAGCCGTGCAGGTCCAGCTCCTTCTACTACAACCTGAGAACCTGCCTGCAGAAACTGCTCTATGTGCGAATCATTACGCACCATGGCACTGACGGCCAGTGGCTACAGAAGTAAATGTGGGCGCTTTTGACAGTCCACCCGAAGATTGTTTCGGCGGCATTGAGGTGAGGCGTTAGGCGCGATATTCTTTCTCAAGACCCCTTTTAGAGGAACTTGGATTTAAAGAAGATGCTGAGTCTAATCACCGGAGAAAAAATCCCGCCATGTGACACAGTACGTCAGCGTTGCAACAGTCCTTGTCCCACCACCAAATTTTGAATTCTATAAACAATCGATGGAAATGCGTCTCCTATCGTGCTTGGAGCTTGGAGCTTGGAGCTTTTTTGTAGTGTCAGTCGTCTACAAAACCAACTCTGACTGCTGCGGCATAATATACGCAAACGACTGCATTGCTCTGAGTTATTAGGTCGAGAATAAGGATATTCGATTGGATAAAGGCCGCTGAACCTGTTTTGTCAGTAGCCACATTTACCATTGCTGTCTGTGACCAGGTAACCACTGTAACATGGTGATGCTGAATATATGCAGTCGGAGGTTTCTGCCTTTGAGAGAGTGACTTGATTGCCCGCATGGTGAATTCTAAGGCACTAACGCACTAGATAATGCAGGTGCGGATGGAGGCTACGCCATGGGTTACAAAAAAGGTGTCGCCGATAGGGATATTGTGAGCTTTATTTGAGTATGCTCGGCAGATTGCAAAGATTTACAAGCCGGTAGTGGCGGGAATTCCCCGTCATAAGCCACGTGAGATTTTTGGAAGGTTGGGGCTCGCCTTTGGGAAGTCATCCTGGCCTTTATATGCGCCTTCTTTTAATCCCCTTCCATGCCCTGCTGCACGGGGAGCGCAGCAGTTGCCCGCTTGTAATGACGGAAGCACGGTTTTTACATGCATAAGTGGGTAGATCATCAACGCTGATATACGTCGTTTTTTCACTTAGCCGCGTGTTTGGCGCTGCTTCGTTTGAAGTTGTTGACGGTTTTTATCACGCATTGGCTTTTAGGTGTCCTTCTCTACCCTACATACCAAACAGCAGGCAAATGAATATTCATAGGTTTCATTACATTTGGGACAATTTGGTTTACAGCGTCGTACACAAAAGGTTTAGACTACCTCATACTGCGGACAGAAACACGGAAGTTTACACATGGTTGCAACGTTACGAAAGCGTTGTCACATGCTTTATTTTCTTAGTGTATGGACGTGAAGAAGTACGCAGAAGCGATTTCAAGATCAGAATTTTATAGTTTAAAGGCAGTTGCCAAGGCAACGAGCCGACATACTAGGTGCCTTCTGACGCAACTCCAAAAAGATTTGGTTATAACTCAGGCCTACCAAAATTCCTCTGATAACTTCGGAGCAGTAGTAACTTGGGCAAGAATCTCAAGCCAGAGGTGGGATGCCCGGTATGGCTGCTATGCTCAGGAGGCATGCAGTGGCATCGGCCCTAAACAGGTCAACAGGAAAGATAGCTTTCCTTCGAGATACAGAGCTTCACTAGGAATGGTTTTTTAGGTGATTTTTAGTGTAGGTGGGTTGAAAGGATGTGTTATCCTAAAATCACGTCTCTGCTTAGAATGCATCGCAGCCTGCCGAAATATATACACATTATTCAAAAAGGGAGGATATAAATGTATGTACCATGCTATGCGGCACCGCATCATATTTTCGCGTTTACTCCTGAGACGCAACTATCGCCCGCTGGCCAAAGGTGGTGTCTAAAACAGGTGCAGAGAGGTAACACCTTGGGGTGGTGCGACCCGGCGAACGAAGAGTTGATAAAGATGGCGGCCCCTGTGGAGCTGATCTTACCTCAAAAAGCATGTCCTTGATCACGTCCGACGTCCGAAAACCGACACAAATTCTGTCGATGATAAAGTTTATAATGCACATACAAGCAGAACTGTGCGATAATAGCATTTTAGCGTTCGATGCTTCTAACAATGTCAAAGGCGTGCCAGTTGTCAACGTGGTTCGCAACGACCGTGTCCGTATTGACACATTTTTGGGTGAGGGTGCTTACGGCTTTATGGTAGTTATCATCCTCCAGTCGGGTGCCTTCTGTCGTAGCCTTCGACTTCCCAGTCTAATAGGATGTCATATACTATATGTGAAGCTGACCAGGAATGCTGTGAATGGTGGCGTCAAAGTGGTCTCGGAATTAGTGCCAGCAGAGCTGGTCACCCATCATTGCAAGGACGTGCAAACGTGCGTACCCGGCAAAGAAAATAGTGGGGACAACCATTAGGGACCGCCGGATGACATAGGCTACGCTGGGAGAACCCTGTTAGCGCGATTGGAGATGCGGCATCCCCAGCGAATGTGCGGAAAGAACCCGCCGATGTTCTCGCAAACCGCCCTCACGTACGATATTCTGTAACAATGTCCTCGTACTTTGGGAAGGCAGTGCGGTCCGTGACAAAGTCTTCAACAGTGACGCCCTCCTTGATCATGCTAAAAAAAGATTTCATTTCGGCGGACCTTATGGTGTTATGGTGATGAAAGTTAAATGGCTTGGGGAGAGAAATTGAAAATGCGGCCGAATTTATTGCCATATACTGGATTGTTACGATTCTTTGGTCATATGACTTGGGCCGAACCACGATGGCTGTGGAGCCTGTCCATGCCAGAGAAAACAGTTAAGTGAGGCGACCGGGTGGCCTTGGTACGAGCACAGGCGGCGGAAAACTTTCGTGGGTAAGTATCTCCCTTAATCTAGCTGGACTCAGAGGAATACATGGCCTAGCGTCGCTTGGCCTGTCCGGCGTGAGGCCAGTTCTGCAGTGGCTTTAGTCTTCTGGTCGAGGACAACGGACTATACAGAGGTAGCCACAAAGCGGGTCGCTCGATAGTTGTTCTTCAGACGATAAACTGCGACGATTTCAAGGGGCAGCTAGGCCTGGCACACCGTGCCTTCGCGAGCCGCCTTTATTATGATGTTGAATAGTGCCTCTAGCAAAGTACCAATGTTGGGTACGATACTGAAGATAGAAGTTACTCCCCATAAAACTGCAAAGATAGTCTTAATAAATATAAAAAAAGGGCACTTCGTTTCTGCAATGCCGTAGGCATTATACGGTGCACTCGGTTTGCATGGTAATATTGTCGTATTTTTTGCATTTGTACGTGCGCTCTCAGAAAGTGTGGCGATGTTAGCGAAGCGACTATTGCTCTTGCATGGAGTCTCCATTGCTTTTTATTTATCTCGAAGCAGTGTATCTGTTGGTTCATTTGTACTTGCAATTGCAGTGGGGCCGTTACCGGGGTGGTTACTTGGTATCAAGCATCACAAACAAGCATGAAACCAAACAGCTGGAGGGGTTGTAGTAGTGGGGGCACAGGAAGCTTCTGCGAACAGAAAGGTCAGTGTACGATATAAAATATAAAAAAAAGGCGAAAACGGTATTAAAGTGCACTAAAATGGTGTCGATGCTTCTTAAGAAGAGAACCGCTAAAAATAGTTTTATATTCCGTCTGCTTCGGCGTTTCGGTATGGACCGTGCGCACTAGGACCCCACTGCGCCAACGTGCACTGCCACTGCTCTGAGGCCCGTTTCCGCGGGAACGAACATGCTAGCACGGCAAGGCCAGGACGGCTGGTCAGCGAAACTAAACAATCCTAATAGAAGCAATGCACAAGTGCGGTCGGATCCGGGTACGGGCAATACACACAGGGAGGAGATAACGGACGGAATGCTGAAACTCGCTAATAACAGGCACCGGCTTCGGGTAATTTTGGCATCCCGGCGACGGTGCGTGATGAGGTGACCTTGAGCGCATGGAATTGTTCTAATCGCGCATATAAAAAACGAACATGTGCGCACCCCAGAGGAATTCACCTGCTGTAATTCTCGGGCTGAAAGCATTAAACCTATGCTTCCGGATAGATGTATACGAAAGTAGGATTATTTTCAGTTATTTCGGATGCCTTGGTCCTGGCATAGAACTGCCATGTGGCAGCTGTTAATAATTATGCTTCAATTTTTATCTAGTATGGAGGATGTTTCGAAAGTGAACGTATTTATCTGTAATGAGTGCTAGGAAAAAAACGGGAATATTAAGGTCAGAGAGTGCTTCTTCGTTTTGGAAGACATTTTAAATGAGTGTTGAAATCTTATTTCAGGTTTGGTGATTCCTTCTGAAAGTTCCAATGGTAAGAATTTCAAAATACAGCTCATGCCCCTAAGGTCTACGTGTACCGAGTGGGAAGAGAAGTAAAAAAATCTGAGAATCTAAAATGGGTCCTTTAATATCGAATAACGGATAAGCTTTGGCCTGTTGGTATAATATCCTTGGAACAGCCCAAATGGACTATGATGAGGCGTTCACAGGACAAGCGCAGGGTATCAACCGGTATTTATTGCACGAAATTACTTATATGCAAAATTCTATTACAACAAATGAAGGAAAGAGGGAAAAAAAACTCACAGGCATTTCAAGCAATTTTTTCGGTTAACACCACCGAAGAATAGCTGACACACATGTCTTTGTACGAATAAATCTGGTACTCGTCAGCAGTCTCCGGTGTTATTGATAGTTGTCTTTTGAAAATATAGAGCATTTTCTTAGGTCAATTTAGCGACCACAATTTTTACAATTTGTGCCTAGACGTGCGTTATTTTCTTTTGCACGCTATTGCTATGCTCGCGCACTCTGTCATTGACACATCTTCCTGTTTGTCGGCTGTACACGTTCTAGCACTTGCTTAGCGTATTATATAAACCACGCCATCCGAGCAGGCCCCAAACGGCGTGCGATGTTTGGTGTTACACGTATGAGATATGACGTGGACGTCGTGAACTTTGTTTATTAACTTGACGTTTTTTTGAAGCCCGGAATAGCGCGTTGATTTACGCGTTTTCCAATCTTGTCCAGAACATCAATCTTCAATCTTCTTTGGATAATCTAAAGAATACAAAACGCTATAACGTCAACGTGCCATTCTCGGTTCCTACGAAGCTATCAAAGCATTGAAACAAAGTAAATGACAACCACGTGAAGTATGATCTGGGATCGGCTTTTTCGCTATCTCAATTTTATGGTCCGGAGAAACTTTAAAATTTCTTTTTGGGGGTAATAGAAGATTTTCAGACTTATTATGAGAGCAGGAAAGCCCTGCAGGTCCAGCTTCTTCTACTACAACATCAGCACCTGCCTGCAGAAACTCCTCTATGTGCGAATCATTGTGCACTATTGCACTGACGGCCAGTGACTACAGAAGTAAATGTGGGCATTCTTGGCACTCCACTCGAACATTATTTCGGCGGCATTGAGGTGAGGGGCTAGGCACGATATTCTTTCCCACGACCCTTTTTAGAAAAACGTGGTTATAGTGAAGCTGCTGCGTCTAATCACGCGAGAAAAATTACCGCCACGTCACTCAGTACATCAGCGCTGCTATTGTGTTTGTCCCTGCGCCGATTTTCGAATGCTAGAAACATACCATGGAAATTTGTCTCCAATAGTGCTGTATGGTAACCGTGAATAAGATGCGCTTTCACCCCACCGGACTCAGGATGGGTAAAATGACGCAGAACTCATCGGCGCCGTGATTTATGCAACAAAATGTTCGGGACAGGTCGCTCTGAATAAACGTGCAATAGCTGCCACGTTATGAGAAGAATAACTGGGTGCTTGTGGCTGGCTCTAATTGTCCACGCTAGAGCTGTTTGCAGGAACAAGCTAGCGTGAAACAGTGGTCCCCAATGGATGCGCGCGTTGCGATTGGTGTTGCCTGGAGTTATTTTGGTCCATTCACCTGCTCTGTAGTGGAGGGCATACCATTTGGTGTGTTCGCAGATTCCTCCTGTGGATGACGTCCGTACAAGGTTTCCCTAGAAACAACCGCCACAAAAATAGCTTTAGGTGCTCTGCAGACGTGGCCAATATGTTTTTTTCACAGACGGCAGAAACGGCGAGCTGCTTGTTATTTGCTGCACTTTTCGCGAGCTGACGTCTAAGAACTTCTCTGGGGTACACCGTTCCCTGCTGCAGAGAGAGCGTGCTGTTGCAAAAGCTGGGATTATGAACCAGCTGTTGTCGAAGGCAGGAAGCACCTGCTGGAAAGGTGTCAGCGAAATGGTGGCGTGACGTGGTTTGACTCGCTGTGTAGCACCTGCATGGGCGAGATGCTTTTCCCCAGGCACCTGTTCCTGGATTCGCTGAAAGTGCAATATACCCTTCAATTGACTCGCTCTTTCCGATAAGCTCGCTGTTTCATCCGGTGCTGCTGCTGAGTGTGACTCGTTAACCCCTGAAGGTAAATTTTCCGAGTTTGGATTGCAGGGCGTTCATCAGTACACGACGGAGGACCATATTTGTTCTTGCAACAAACCCCGGCCCTTCCAACGCGTTGACACGAAAGGCGATCTGGTCATGGATGTTTCTGAGTCTCCCGATGTCGCCGTAAAGAGTGAAAACCTTTATAGATGCAGAGAAGTTATCCTGCACAGTGCTTGGCTTGGGACTTCGTGTACGAATCGTGTGGGATGAAGATGAGTGACGACGTGTCCGCACACAAACATGCACAAATACCAACTGTCGTAGGACCAAAAGTATTAATAAGGGTAGCAACGCACCATAACACAGATCTGAGAGCGCGCGTAAATATAACTTTCGCTGGGTGTGGCTGAAGACACGGTCAAGATAATCAGACACCGATGCCCGTGTTTGCCGTGTAGAGGTGGCAGTCCATTGCCATGATTCGATGGTATTTTAGGTTCAGTGTTGGGCAGCACGAAGTCGCAAACGCATCTAGAGCAGACGCCATGGTGATGAGAAGCGATGACACATACAGGATATGTTTATTCTCTTCACGAGCCGCCTCACGAAGACCACTTGCCGTGCGGAAAGTAGATGCGGGATACATTAATACATGGCTCGGAGCTTTTGTAGTGTCAGTGCATAAAAGCAACTCGGACTGTTACAGCACAAGATACGCAAACGACTGCATTGCTCTGAGTTATTGTATTGGGAATGAGGACAGTCGATGGGCTAAAGTCCCCCTAACCTGTTTTGTTCAGCAACCACATTTCCCATTGCTGTCTGTGACTAGGTAATCACTGTAACATGGTCATGCTCAGTATTCTAGTAGCCTGAATATGCAGTTGGAGGTTTGTGGCTTGGGGAGTCTCTCTTGATTGCCGGCATGGTGAATTCTCCGGCAGTAGCGCACTTGATAACGCATGTGCGGGTGGAGGCAACGCCGTGGGCGCTGAAAAAAGTGTCGCTCATACGGATATTATTAGCTTTATATGAGTATGTATGGCAAATTGCGAAGATTTACATGCTCGTAGTGCGAGAATTACCCGTCATAAGTCACGTGGGATTTTTCGAAGGCTGGGGCTTGCCTTTGGGCAGTCATCATGGCGCCTTCTTTTATACCCCTTCCATACCCTGCTCCACGGGAAGCGCAGCATTTTCCCGGAGGGGTGTTTGCCCGCAGGACGGAAGCAGGGTTTTTACATGCACAAGTTGGTAGATCATCAATGCTGAGTTACGTCTTTCCTTAACTTAGTCCCGTGTTTCACGCTGCTTCGTTTGAAGTTGTAGACTGTTTTTACCACGCATTGGTTTTATGTGTCCTTCTCTTTCCTGCATACCAAACAGCAGGCAAATGAACATTAATAGCTTTCATTACATTTGGGACGCTTTGGTTTACAGCGTAGTACACAAATTTTTAGACTGCCTCATACTGTGGAGAGAAACACTGAAGTTTACACACAGTTGCAACGTTACGAAAGCGTTGTCACATGCTTGATTGGTATAGTGTTTGGACGTGAAGAAGTACGCAGTAGCGATTTCAAGATCAGAATTTTATAGTTTCAAAGTAGTTGCCAAGGCAACGAGCCGACATAATAGGTGCCTTCTGACGCAACTCCACAAAGATTTAGTTATAATACAGGGCTGCCAAATCTCCTCTGATAACCTCGGGGCAGTATTAACTCGGACAAAAATCTCAAGCCAGAGGTGGGATGCCCGGTATGGCTGCTATGCTCAGAAGGCATGCAGTGGCATCAGCCCTAAATGGGTCAACAGGAAAGATAGCTTTCCTTTGAGATACAGCGCTTCACTAGGAATGGTTTTTCAGGTCATTTTTAGTGTAGGTGGGTTGAAAGGATGTGTTCTCTTAAAATAACAACTCTGCTTAGAACGCATCGCAGCCTGCCGAAATTAATGTTCATTATTCAAAAAGGGAGGATTTAAATGTATGTACCATGCTATGCGGCACCGGATGATATTGTGGCATTGTCTGCAAAGACGGAGCTACTGCCCGCTGGCCAAAAGTGGCGTCTAAAACAGGTGCAGAGAGGTAACACCCTGGGGTGGTGCGACACGGAAAACGAAGAGTTGATAAAATGGCGGCTTATGTGGAGCGGTTCTTAGCTCAGATAACATGTCCTTGATCACGTGTTCCATCCAAAAACCGATACATAGTCTCAGGATATTAAAGTTTATAATGCACATACAATCAAAACTCTAGGACAATACCATTTTATCGTTCGAGAATCACCTTGCAATGTTAAAGGCGTGCCGGTTGTCAACGTGGTCCGCAACGACCGTGTCCGTATTTACAAATTTGGTGGTGAGGGTGCTTATGGCTTTATTGTAGTTATCATGCTCCAGTCGGATGCCTCCTGTCCTCGTCTTCGCCTTCCCTGTCAAACAGTATGTCACATAATATATGCAAGGCTGGCAGGCAATTCTGTGAATGGTGGCGTCAAAGTGGTGTCTGAATTAGTGCCAGCGGAGCTGGTCACCCATCATTGCAGGGAAGGGCAAGCTTGCGTGCCCGGCGAACAAAATAGTGAAGACAACCCTTAGGGACCGCCGGATGACGTAGGCTTGCCTGGGAGAAACCCTGTTCGCACAATCGCCCATGCCGTATCCCTAGCGAATGTGCGGAAAGAACCCGCCGACGTTGTCGCAAACAACCCTCACGTACGATCTTCTGTAACAATGTCCTCGTACTTTCGGAAAGCAGTGTGGGCCGTGCCAAAGTATTCACCACTGATAGCCTCCTTGATCTGGCTGCAAAGATATTTCATTTAAGCATATTTTATGGTGATAAATGTTAGGTGGCCTGTGGAGAGAAATTGAAAATGCGGCCGAAATTATTGCGATGAACTGGATTATTGCGATTCTTTGGTCATGTGGCCCGACTCGAACCATGATTGTTGCGGAGCCTGCCCATGCCAGAGCAAACACCTAAGTCAGGCGAACGGGTGGCCTCGGTACAAGCACAGGCGCAAGAAAGCATTCGAGGCTAAGTATCCCCCTTAATCCTGATGGACTCGGAGGAATCCCTGGCCTAGCGTAGCTTGGCCGGTGCCGCATGAACCCGGTTCAGCAGTGGCTTCGGTCTTCTGGTCGCGGACAGGGGTGCAGACAGAGGTAGCCACAAAGCGGGTCGCCTGATAGCTGTTCTTCAGACGATAAACTGCGACGACTTCAAAGGGAAGCTAGGCGTGGTACACCGTGCCTTCGCGAGTAGCCTTTATTATCATGTTGAATAGTGCCTCTGGCAAAGTACCAATGTTGGGTACGACACTGAAGATAGAAGTTACTCCCCATGAAATGGCAAAGATAGTCTTACTAAGTATCAAAACGGCGCTTCGTTTCTGCAATGCCCTAGAGGCGTTATGCAGTACACTTAGTTTGCAGGGCAATATTGCCGTATTTTTGCATTTGTATGTGTGCTCTCAGAAAGTGTAACGATGTCAGCGAAGCGACTGTTCCTCTTGCAAGGGGTCTGCATTGTTTTTTATTAACCACGAAGCAGTGTATTTGTTGGTTCATTTGTACTTGTAATTGAGTAGGGCAGTTAGCGCGTTGATCACTTGGTATCAAGCATCAATAACAGGCATAAATCCAAAAAGCTGAAGGGGTACTAGTGGGGCATAGAAAGCTTTTGCGAACCGAAAGGTCAGTGTACGATTGAAAATATTAAAAAATACGCGAAAACGCTATTAGAGGGCGCTAAAACGGAGTCGATGCTTCATAAAAAGAGAACCGCTGAAAATAGTTTTATATTCGGTCTGATTCGCCGTTTGGCGTATGGACCGTCCGCACTGGGACCCCACAGCGCCAACGTGTACTGACACGGCGCAGAGGCCCGTTTCCGCCGGAACAAACATGCGCTCATGGCAAGACTAGGACGGCTCGTCAGCGCACTAAACCATCCTACGGAACGAACGCACAAGTTCGCATTCGGGTCAGGGGACGGGCGATACACACCGGAAGGAGATAAAAGACGTCATGCTGAAACTGCCTAATAGCAGGCACCGGCTCGGGTAACTTTGGCACCCCGGCGACGGTGCGTGATAAGGTGACCTTAAGCGCTCGCACTCGTGCTAATCGCGCAAAAAAAAACGACCTTGTGCGTGCCCTCAGAGGAATTCACCTGCTGTAGTTCTTAGACAGAAAGCATTAAAGCTATGCTTCCGCATAAGTGCATACCAAAGTAAAACTAATTGTCAGTATGTTTCAGATGCCTTGCTCCTGGCATAGAACCGCCATGTGGCAGCTGTTCTTCCTTGTGGTTCGATTTTTATCTAGTGCGGAGAATGTTTCCAAAGTGAACGTATTGATCTCTAACGAGTGCTAGGAAGGAAATGGGAATATTAAGGTCCGACAGTGCGTCTACATGTTAGATGACATTTACATAAGACTGTTGAAATGTTATTTCAGATTTCTTGCTTCCTCCAAGTGGTTCCAAAGGTAAGAATTTCAAAATACAGCTCATGCGCCTAAGGTCCACCTGTACCGAGTGGGAAGGGAAATAAAAAGATCTGGGAATTTGAAATGGGTTCTTTAATATCGAGTAATGAATAAGCTTGGGCCTGTTGGTAAATATCCTTGGAACAGCGCAAATGAACCAGAATAAGGCGTACACGGGACACAGCCCAGAGTAGCAACCTGTGTATCTTGCACGAAATTACTTATGTCAAGAATTCTATTACAACATTAGAGGGAAAGAGCGAAGAAAAAACCCAACAGACATCTCAAGCCGTCACTGCAGGTCACGTGCTGTAACCAGATAAAAAAAAGCACTTTTTTCGGTTAACAGCACCGAAGGGTAGCTGACACACATGTCTTTGTACGAATAAATCTGGTACTCGTCAGCAGTGTCCGGTGTGATTTCATAGCTGTCTTTATAAATTATATAGCATTTTCTTAGGTCAAGATAGCAACCACAATTTTTACAATTTGGGCCTAGACATGCGTTATATTTCTTTTGCACGCTATTGCTATACTCGTGCACTCTGTCATTGACACATCATCCTGTTTGTCGGATATACACGTTCTTGCACTTGCTTAGCGTATTATATAAACCACGCCACCTGAGCAGATTGCAAACGGCGTGCGATGATTTGGTGTTACACGTATGAGACATATCGTGGCCGTCGTGAGCTAGCGCGTTGATTTAGCGCGTTTTCCAATCTTGTTCAGAACATCAATCTTCAATCTCCTTCACGTAATTTAAAGAATACAAAACGCGATAACGTCAACGTGCAATTCTCGGCTCCTACGATGCTATCAAAGCATTGAAACAAAGTAAATGACAGCCACGTGAAGTCTGATACCGGTAGCATAAACGTCGCATGCCATTCGTGACTTGCTCGGATGGCGTGGTTTTTTCAATACCACCAAACAAGTGCAACAACAAGTATATCGGGCAAAAACACAGATGGCAATGAAGATTCCGCGAGAATCGCAATATCGCATAAAAACGAGGTAACGGCCATTTTGGTTCGCATTGCGAAAAATGTGGTTGTTATGCTGACATCAGAGAATGTTCCATAATTTATAAAGCTAAGAATCAAATGACACGGGAGATTGTTGAAGTGTACGAGAGTCATTCTAACAAATACAAGCATGTCAGCTACCTTTTCGGTGTTGCTAA
Organism: Haemaphysalis longicornis; assembly: GCF_048455015.1. Lineage (NCBI taxonomy): Eukaryota > Metazoa > Arthropoda > Arachnida > Ixodida > Ixodidae > Haemaphysalis > Haemaphysalis longicornis. The sequence goes on from NW_027526385.1 coordinate 166,625,815, forward strand.
CCGACAACGAAATTGCTTTTTTATGGGGTGACAGGGGCGTCTTGAAATATCGGTGTTTTTTTCTTTTTCTGTTTCCATCATTTGTTGGAACAGAATGTTGTATATAAGTACCTTTCTTCAATAAACACATGCTGCAAGTCTCCACTGTGTGCCGTCTATCCCTCTACTTTGTCTTTCGACGCTGTTCCGTGGAAGAGGTCTTACATCGCTTATATTGCTAGACTATATTCGGCCAGAAAATCGGCTGAAAACAAGCACACTACTCCGGATACTCATCCCCAAGTTTTTCCTCTTTTAACCTGCTTTCGACGGATTGTGAAAAAGGAGTTTTCGCAGCTGCATATTTGATGTGCAGTCATTGTCATCAGACATGTTTGTTGAAATATAGTTCAGCGCGAGGAACACAGGATTTGCGTATTTACATCGGTGCGTCATAGAATATAGCAAACGAACATTTTCGGTTAGCCAATTTGGGCGCATGTATGTACCCCTGAGGAGTAGAAATCATGCAAGGCTGCCGTAGTAGGAGGTAAACTCTTCGTAAAAGCTTCAGAGCGTACTGTTACTTTGTGTGCAGCATGTGGGAGGCTAGGTTGGTTCTCTTCTATATTTTATTTTCAAGGTCATTCAGGTTTCAATATCATTTCGTGTGCAAAAAATGTACTTAGGAGGTGTGAGCTTCAGCTCCAACTTATAGCGTGAGTACGAGTACAGAAAGTACCGACAATAATTACGGAGCCCTCCACTACGGCGCGCCTCATCGCCTGCATTGGGTCGGCCCGTTAAACACTACAATCAATCAATCAATCAATCAATCAATCAATCAATCAATCAATCAATCAATCAATCAATCAATCAATCAATCAATCAATCAATCAATCAATCAATCAATCAATCAATCAATCAATCAATCAATCAATCAATCAATCAAACAGAAAATACCGACAGCTTGTCGCTGGTGGAAAATATTCTGTAGGTGAGCGAGACTAGTGGCGCCAGCGCTGTTTACTTTTCTTCATGCACCCTTGCACCATTAGACCGCCGCTCGTTCGCACTTTGCATGCCAGTTGTAGTTGTCGGGCAGCAACGTCCTAGCTCTGTGAACTAGGTTCAAAAATGAAGGATATTTGCAATATTATTTTTGGTTTTGCTCTCTTCGAAACACCCACGAATTCGGTGCACTTTTTCGTAAAACCCTCGAACTGGCCAGTGGAAACACACTAATATTCGTCGGAGATTTCAACACTCACCACACCGAGTGGAGTCATAAACAGGGCATGATTAAGGGGTGAAACATCTGGCTCGAGGCGCATAGAGAGTGCCTCACGTTGATCACGGACCCTACACAACCCACCCGCATAGGAAACAGCGAGAGTGGCGATACTACACCCGACCTCGCATTCACGAAAAACACGCGCAAAGATGCCACTTGGTTCAACAGTCAAGAAACCCTCGGCAGTGACCACTACGTCGTCGTGATTGGGGTCGAATCCAGGGTAACTAAATACCCGTACGGTACGAAACTCCACCTTATCGACTTGGACTCCTTCCTCAAAATACGGGCCGCTGAACGCGCCTCATCTGAAGTTGCAGGCAGCCCTTCCATCGAAGATACACCTGACAGTCGGGATTGGACAGAACAAGTTCGCAGGGATGCTAAGCAGGCTACTAAAGAAATACCGGCAGATGCAGACTTTCATCAAGCCAATGCAAGGTTCCTTCATATGTGGGAGGCCAAGCAGAATTCGTACCAGCTACTTCGGAAACAAAAGCTAAAGCGTAACTTAAGGCGGCATTTCGCTACTCTCAATTGCGACATTAAAGACTGCACTAAGTAAATAACCCATCAAAATTAGCTCAGCACGTGTGATCGAAGGGAACATGAAATTACACTGTCAAGGACGTGGAATATCTTACGCTGTCTCATGGACCCCGACCATAGGAAAAGAACACAGAGAAAGAACCTCATCATACAGCTACACAAAAATAAGGGTTCCCACACCCAGCTGCTCAAGACAATTAAAGATAGATACTTCGGAGACTCCACACGTGATGTCCTCCCTCACTTCACGGGACAGGAAAATGAGCTCTTGACTGATCCACCACAATGAGCGAACTCGCTCGTCGTAGGTCAAGATGGTATCAGGAATGAAATGCTCTGATATCTGGACGATAAATCAGTTGAATCACTGACCCGTGGTGCCAAATACCCGACATGTGGAGAACGGCCAAGTAATCATGATCCCCAAGCCAGGACAGAGAGTGCAGCTCAAAAATCTCAGTCCGATTTCGCTCACGTCTCGTGTGGGGAAATTATAAAGCACGTCATACTCAACATACCCAACAGCGTCATGGTGGACAACGGTCTTTGTCCACACACGATGATCGACTTTCCACCAAAACTCTCTGTGCAAGACGTGATGCTTCGCCTCAAATACGATGTAATAGGCAGAGTGCACTGCTCACCACGTGACACTAGAGCTATTTTGGGTCTTGACCACACAAAGGCATTTGACAACGTCAAACACTCGGCTATCCTTACGAACCTGAGCAATCTCGGTATCGGGACAAGAGTGTACGACTAGATCAGCAACTTCCTTACAGACGCACAGCTACTCTCGCTGTAGGGGGAATTGAATTGGATGCGATAAAGCTAGAGAGCTGGAGGACACCTCACGGCTCGGTCCTATCCCCTTTTCTCTTCAACGTCACCATGATTCGTCTTCCCAAAATTTTAAACTGAATTGAAAGCCTTCAGCATCACCTTTAAGCAGACTATGTTACGCTACGAGCCCCCGCAGACAGTGAGAGCCACATTTAGGACACGGTACAATAGGCAATGGAAGCAGTCGAAGATAACGTCGGCCCTCGCGGTCTGAACTGCTGTCCGCTAAAATCGGAGCTTTTGCTATATCGACAAACCAGTCGAGGGCGGCGCACAAATAAGACCCCTCCGGAAGTCCATCTCTTCGCTGGTGGTGGAACCCAACGCATCTCCAAAGTGACAAGGATACGGGTCCTTGGCCTTCGCATACAGGCAAACGGACACAATTCCGAAACCATCCTCGCTCTCCAAAAAGGTCTCTCAAATCACCCCACTCATTGCGTGTATTGCAAACCGCCATTACGGCATGACGGAACGCAATCTAGTAAGATTAGTTGAAACATTTGTTTTAAGCAGGATAACGTATGTCACTCTGTTCTTAGACAAAAAAGGACAAAGAACACAAAATCGACGCTCTCATTAGGCGAGCATAAAAGCAAGTTATCGGGATACCGCTTTTCGCATCGACCAAACACTTCTAGTCATTTGGGCTACACAATACGCTAAGCGAACTCATCAAAGCTCAACGCTTGGGGCAACGAGAACGACTAACATACAGCGCGACTGGACGGCACATCCTTGACTCTCTTGGCATCACCTATCCGAGTACTGCCCCAACCAAGGTCCCACTACCTCCAGCCATAAGAGAAGGCATATCCATGCTACCCTTTTCAAGAAAACATGCATCCGATGTACAATCTAGAGCGAAAGCACGCGCGAGCCAAAGCTCTCCGCAAGCAGTACAAAAAATCAGAGAACGTGGCATACGTGGATGCAGCCGATTACGAAGGCCGCGACGCCATGGCATTCGTGGTAGTCGATCGGCAGGGAAATTCCATAGCTTCCGGCTTCATTCGCACGAAGGAACCTGAAGTGGGAGAAGAGGCGGCCATCGCACTGGCAATGACGGCCTGCGCAAATATCAAATATATAATCAGTGATTTTAAATCTGCCATTATAAATTTTTGGAGAGGACGAATCTCCCCAGAAGCGTCTAGAATCCTCACATCTGGCTTCCGTCGCGAAGCGGGGGCCGGAAAAATCTACGTGATATGGGCACCCGCCCACTCCGGCCTGGTAGGGAACGAGTGCGCGCATGATGCTGCTCGAGGATTTACCGACCGAACTGACATCGGCAATAACAACCCATTCCCCCATTCGCTCCAATGGTCCTGTAGGGATCGGCTCGTGTCCTACAGGGACATTAAAAATCACTACCGTCTGAAACGGGCCCGTTTCCACCCCCCCCCCCCGCAACCGTCACTCAACAAGAGGCAATCCGTCTTATGGCGGCTACTTCAAACAAATTGATTTTCAAACCCGGTAATGTATACCTACTGCTATCCAGTGCAACATTCGCACAAATGCCACAAATGTAAAGAAAGGGCAGATGTAGCACATATGCTGTGGTCCTGCCCGAAGGCGGCTACACCCGCGCGCAGAATCACTCGGGCGGAGCAATGGGAGACCGTGTTGCTCAGCTCAGACCAAGCGGATCAAGTCGGGGCCATCCAGCTGGCCGAAGACGCTGCTAGAGCCAAAGGGCTTTTGGCCGACGCCTAGGATCACCAGCCTCTCCCAATGAAGTTATTTCTCCCTCTCTGTCTTGTTAGAAGAAAACGAATGTGCTTCTTGAACGTGTTCATTTCCCCCAGTGGTGAGTGGGCTGGGGCAGTGATTAGTTATACAGGTTGCGTTTGAGAGGTCTTCACGAGAGGGACAAACTAGCTTCGTTCACATAATTGAAGGCTTTTTTTGTACTTGCCTGAGATTATGTGTGGGGAAGTGCGAGAGCCTGTGTATTTCTTCGCCTACTTCAAACGGGGGCGAGGGTGGCGTGGACCGAGCTGGAAGCTCCAGCATTGGTCCAAGCTACTTGCTGCCGTGGAACATTCCCGAGTGTCACGGCAGGATTAGGAGGGTAGTCTGGGCTGCGCACAAAGGCGATGTGGTACTTCTTGACTAGACGTTAGCGTAGTGTGGTTGCAGTAGACTTTCTTTAGTCAGCCTTGTATTTGGTGGTCGTTTTGCGAGCAATACAAAAGGGATAAATGCACTCGCTTAGCATCAGTGAGGGTTTTTCTCATGCCTGGGCATGGCGGTTTCTGAATGCAGGTAAAATTCTCTTGATCTCTCACATTGAAATCCCGAATGTTTTCGCCATGTGTGGCATTTCGCCAGGCGTCTTCACCACTGCTGCCACAGAAGACCCCCCCCCCCATCAATGACTGAGGCGTGGAGTAAACCGGAAGGATACTTTTGGAGACCGTCTTGTGGGTATTGTCTGTTCCGACTGGGGCAGCTGCGGCTGGTGATCCGCAATTAGTATTGGGGATTCGTCTGGTTGCGCAGAGAGCGGCTGCTTAGTTATGGCAGGTTTGAGGCTACCAACAAAAATACTGCCCTGTTTGCCCCCCAAATCCACGGCGAAATGCCTATCAGAACGATGAATGACGCGGTAGGGTCCGTCGTAAGGCAACACAAGTGGTTTCCGCACCGCGTCACGGCGGAAAAAACGTAGGGGGACGTCGGCAGCTCTATGGTCATATGGGCATCCGCACACTGCTGGCAGGGTGGTTCGGGCTCACAAGTGAGCGAAACGAACATCGTAGTTTGGTCACGTAGTCGGTGGGGTAAGGCACGGTGATGATTATGAAGCGGTCAGAAACTCTTCTGGCAGGCGTAGCAGCAAACCAAAGACCATTTCTGCGGGTGTGCAGTGCCGGTCCTGCTTCAAAGTAGCCCGAAGGCTCAGTAGAACCACCGGAAGGAACGTGGACTAATGGGTGGTGTCCGGCTGATTTTCCGAAGTTGCGGTAATACAAGGATGCGCCTTGACGTGAGGGTGACGGCGAACGGCGGCGCGAGTAGGCGCGGGTACGCGAGGGAGAGGGGTAGCGCTAGGCTGAGAAAGCGGCGATTTCATTTAATAGTCTGTTGACCTCACCATGGAATTTCTCGCGCAGGCTCTGCAGGGCAGGTGGAAGCGGTGTTGTGGGGGCTGCCTCAGTGAGCCCGGAACGTTCCGGGAGTGATAAGTTGAACGCACGACGTTCGACAGGAGTTGATACGTCCATGATGTAGTGCGCAAGTTGGACCAACTGGGAAATGCGTAAACAGCTCGCGGTCGCCAGCACCATGCAGACGGAGGTGGGCAGGCGTTGAAAAAAAAAGCTCTCGAGGCAAATCTTGATCGAATGTGGCATCTTTTTTTCCAAGAAGCTGTTAAAGGTGACGCAGTAGCTGTGAGGTTTTGCGCTCACCGAGTTGTTCAGATTGTAGAAGCTGCAACCGTCGCTGTTCCGACATTGTCGTCCGCTGGATGAGTTAACTCGTGAGGGTGTCAAACGGGGCAGTCGCTGGTGGTGAAACAATCATGTCGCGAAGGTCGGTTTCAATCTCGGGAGGCAGGGTTGACACAGTGATAGAGTTTTTTTAGCTCTGCGACATGATGCGCACTATGGCGAACTGGCTGTTCACGTGGAAGAGGCAGAGCTGCGGGTCCTCAGGGAAGTTCGGGGGAAGCGGCAGCGAAAGTGCAGCCACGTCACCCTGCACGGCGGAGGACGCTAAATGGCTTTACACTGTAGCGCTGGCTCCTAGCTGGGCACCTAAAGCATTGTGAGTGTAGTCAGCTATGCCCAATGTCCGCGGTCACGAGCTCTGTGGCAGCACGAGGCAATAAAAATTCTGAGCTACAGAACAACACATATATTTAGAACAGAAGTCAGCAGCTGATGGCCCAGTGGTAGCTATGCCTCGCCGAACGCTCAGAGTTCCTCGGAGCACTGACTGCTCGCGCCTCGAGGCTCGCGCCGTAAGCCTCAGAGTGGTGCTTCGTCGTCTTCGACAGTGCTGCTACAATGGCATATTGGCAAAAAACTTCAGCGCTGATTCATCCCCACACAGTCCACCTAGAGAACAACGAAGATCTTCGCTGCGGGGTCGCCGATTTTGCTCGACTGCCCCAATTGTAAAGTGGTCGTCAGGACAATTTGAGGCTCGCCTTCCATCTATGCTTTTATGCCTGCGCACAGACTCTTAATGCATACCGCACGTGCCATCACAACTTCGTACTTGTGGTGGGGTTTGTAGAATGGAGTAGGAAGACAAAACACGGCAGGAAAGGGAGTGGAATCGGAATGAGGGAGACGAAATGGCCTAAATCATGGGCAACAAAAAATGCGAAAGCTGGCACGTGCTGCTATATTCGAAGAACGCCCTGGGGTTGTGTCCAAAAACCGCAGCACAGCGTGTTGATGAAGCCGAGGAGGGTACTTGCTTGAATCAGCGACGAGAGGCTCACGTATTCTCTACATTCCGGAATGAATCTTCAAATTTTCGTGGTGTCATGATCCATGCTTCTAAAAAGTTCTCTTGGCTTGTGGACCCCCCGCGGTTACACGCAAGCAATGGAAGTAAGATGTCCAACTTCATGAAGTTCAATTGCAGATCTTTGAAACGAGACCGGATGGATAACTCTGTAATTTTTAAATTTATTGATTGGTGCCGACATGGTATTAGGTATTTCTTTTAAATGATGTACCTAACTTTCTTCAAAAAGTGGAGAATTCATGTTGTCTCTTACGTTTTGCCCACCGAGCTACTGGAATATTCGCCATACCTGAGGAGGTTTAGGCAAAGTACCCCCGCTCCCTCGTTTTCGAGATGACACTCCTGGTATCTTCTCGATGGCCAAGGCTGTGTGTGCGGAGTAAAATCTGCCACAGGTACCTACGAATGGTGCTGTATGATGTTCGCAGTCCTGAAGAATATTGTTACGTGGCGACAAAGCTAATGACACGAACCATGGTTGAAGATGGTGCGATGTATTAAAAAATTGAACCATCTATGCAAAGTATTAAGATGGCGGCCATTGGAGAGCCCGCGCCAGGTAAACTAGCCACTTTGTTCACGTCGTCATCGTCGTCGTCTGCCTTGGGTCATGGCCCTGTGGGGCATGGTGCGTCTACTAGTTTCGTGACAATATTTTGGTAAGCGGTATGGGTAGCAAGTACAGGCATTCCTAGCGAATAGGATGCTACTCCAAATCTGTTTGCCCGAAGTCACTTGAGTGAGTACTTGGTAAAGTCGTTATGTCCGTTTTTAGGACTCTTTTTAACCCGAAGGTGTTTATGCCGTGATCCACCAAGATATGACTGACGCGATATCCGTCACAGAAAGGACATCGCCAGAAAAAGTTCCATTGACGCGGCAGCGCAAGTATTCGAGTCTGGAACTCCGTCGCCTCAACGGGAGGAGCCAGGTGCTTTGAAAACTTGGTTATTTATGAGCAGAATCACAGACTAGCAGTATGAACGCGCTACTTATGTTTCCCATAACGTTCTCTATTTAGGATGCCTTGATACACGCGTTCTAAGTGCCGGGTGGAGAGCTATACGCTGGCGCTGCCATTTTGGGTCACTCGCTCGTCCCCGAAGCAAGTCATTGTGTCAAGACCAGGCTAAAATTACCACCGGAACCCTGTTCACTCGCGAAGTTTAAATCAGATTATCTGTGTCGCGTTGCTGAGTCTTGTGATCAACGAAAAGAAAAACGCGTTGAGACCTTTGCCCCAATAGCGGCGGCATGGGACCGTACAAAGGCTCTCTCCACCCTGTACGGTGGCGCTAGCATTGAGGCACCCTTTCTCTATTTAGATGGCGCTGCCGTCTACACGAGGTGAACCTCAGTAGTGAATCACGATGTTATTGATCGTCGACAGTTGGCGCCGACTGAGCTCGTCGTAACGCAACCGTCTGCCGTACACTCCAGGTAGCAGAAACACAGTGGTTGCACATTTGCCAAAGCGACACGCCGGCAGGTCGTCACCCGCCAAGCACACCCCCATGACAGCCCCGCAAATTATGCTCTTTCGCTGCAGCGGACAGTGAGTTCACCAAATGATTCGCTGGCAACCCGTTCGGTTTCGTTCGCGTGGCTTGCGAGCGCGTGTGGTTTCATTTGGGTATACACAGGGCTCCGGCGCGTCCATCTTAGTGTCTAATGTTGGTGTGTCTGACACTGTCATACCAACGAAATTAAAATAATGATGTGGAAGTTCATGTTGATGCAGAATAAGCAATCAACTGATCTTCTGAAAGCACATTTACTTTAGTTTTTAGCGATTCTTCTGAATGAGGAATCAATCACATTTTTTAGAAGAGGGCCGGCTTTTTCTTGGACGAAGCTTTGCTCAAAGTATTTAGATATTGGTGGAAGTTCTCTAACTTGGGGCTGAACGCCTGACAGTTTCATTTCCACGAAGAAAGCAATGTGTTAAGCCTGTTCCTGTCCATGTTGAATACTGTAGGGTCTTGTTAAGTTCGGGTTCCTCACTTATTAATTAAACAACCCGGCAACTAAATATTTTTCGCTGGAGTTAGCTTATTTACCTGCATTGTGTTTGTTTTACGGCCGGCTGAGGTGAATTGGGTGCAAGGGGCGAAAAAAGAAACCACGGAGGCTTCTTTGTTTTTCTCTATTCGCGGCGCTTTTGGGCCAACCCCACGAGCGGTCCCGGAGACGACACACAGAAACGCTTCGGTCACTCCATAATAGCTGGAAACGGTGTCACCTTTAGAAAAAGGCTTTACTTGCGTTTATTTGAGAAGCGGGCGGAGATGGACTGTTGACATTTCAAACACCGCGATTACTGCCGCGAAAATCCCCGAACCGGATAGTAGCAGACGGTCGGTCAAGGGGTCAAACCTAGGGTCAAGCATAGGAACAAGGCACCAGAAGTTCTGTCTGTGATGGTTGCACTGCTCAAAGTTACTGGGCGAAGTTGCAGTTCATCACCCGTCTGAGCGTGAAGATTCGGTGACACGGATGCGTCAATGAGTAGGCGACCAGGCTTTGTTGGGCGCTCCACGTGTTAACAAAAGAAAGAAATTTTGGCAGCGTGGGGCACAGTTGACGGCGCGCACGGTATGACAATATTTTAAGAGTTACCACCCGAGCCAATTCCCGTCGATAGGTCTGCTTTCAGTGTGTAGGTTTTCATTTCTGTCATGTTTGTGTTTTGCAGAATACCTTTGGGTTTGTTTTTGAGAGTCAGATAGGTGGGTCACGTGACTATTTTGAACCCACCTAGCTTTGTTTGTCACGGTGGCCAATCAGTGGCATAGTGTGGTTTAACCAATGTTCCATCCTCACTATCGAGTTATGACGTCCCTTTTTTGGGCGGCATTTTCGTGTTAAAACCGAGGAGTTAGGTGTTTACGTAGACGAACAGAGAGAGGAGAGGTGGAGAGTGGTGTGTGGCGCTCTACTTGGGCCTTGGCCGACCTCTCGTATGCGATCATGAGCCTTAGAAGTTGTAAATACGTAATGCAAATAAAGTGTACATATTGTACATTTTCAGTTCGCTTGAAGTGGACCGTCGTCAGCTACGTGCCGTCGGCCAACGAGCCGGCAATGGTCGTTTCATCGGATCATTGCATGGATCATCGGCATCGGCGAGCGATCAACCTTTCTTGAAGTTTAACTGGTCTAATGTTGCTTACATAAGAAAGCTATGATGCTGGTCAGATCGGAAGATTGGTGGGATTGTCGCAACAGGCCAGCCTGTAGTGAAATATTGTGAGCTCCAATCGTAAACACAGGGCTATCTAAGATGGTATTTGCTTGGTGAGCATTATTGGCGAAGGGATCTCTTCTTGATATTGATGGTGTGGCCATCTGTTTTCGTTTCCACTTTCTGGAGTGTTTTGTGCTGAACAGGTTTGTCTGAACACAATGTCACTTGCGGATGTGTAGAGAGAATAAAATTTTACAGAAAAAGAAGACTGTAGGGCTGCGATGCTTTACTTAAGAAGCTGTACATTTCGAAGGAAAATTATTCACTAGTGTGCATCAGACAGTGTATATAAAAGCGACGCATTTCAAATGCTTTCCGTTAGTTTTCTTCGGCCACGTTTTGTTGGTTGATACGTGCGATTTGTGCCTTATATATGGAGGGAGATTAGTGAGTACTGACTATTTTGCTTGGCTGAAAATAGCAGGTACGCAAAGTATATCAATCTGAAGATTTGAATGCGTTTTGCTCGGGGTTGTTTCACTTGCAGGATAATAGAAACTGCTCAGTTGGCCTCTGCTGTGGCAAAAGTTTGAGCCGGAACAGTTGTGTTTATCCGGGTGTCTGCTGATTGTGTTTCTCGTGTTTTCTCTGACAGGTGTAACACTACAGAACTGCCTCATTCAAATTGCTTACCTAGCGTTGGATGGGACTATTGCGGGGAAAAGGCTTCCGCCGTGTTTGTCATCGAGGAGACACATTGCGCTCAGGCATGTCAAAAAGAATACTTGGGATTCGGGGGAAATACGGCCGACGACCCACCGCGTAGCATAGCTGCAGCGTAGAATCCGTAGCCCCAGGAGTCTGCCGCTGAGGTAATGAAATCTTGCTCACGGCAACGCTCGCCGAGTGATGGGTGCTTCCCATGTACCTGACAATTTTGCGAGTGACAAGTCGCACATCTCCGAGATTTTATCACCTGCTTTTATCTAGTGAATTGTTTCGGTCTCCACGCTTGTGGGGATCCGCTTAACCCCCTTTCCTCCTCCCGCGAGCGCGATGTTCGAACGAGCGCGCTTTCCCGCGCACGTGACGTCAACCTCGCGGGCCGACGCGCCGGCGGGCACCGACTGTCCCGCCGCCGCTGTCGCTCCTCCTCGCCCGGGAACTTGCCTCCTCTCCTCCGCGCCTTATAACCTCGACGCGCACGTTTCGCGGGTCTCTCTCGGCTCTCTCGCTAGCTCTCTGGATGTCTCTGGCTCCAGGGGCTAGGAAAGGAGATGGAGGATAGAGTATAGGGAACGCGAGGGGTCGCGACGAGGTGGGCTACCCCCGCCTCGCCGGCAGCCCCGTGTCGCCTCAATGGTTGCGGCCCGCTTGAGCCCGGCTTTGAGGCACGCGTCGGTACAGTGTAGTTCTTAACCCTGTCTTGGCGTTATTATGCGCTGTACCACTCGGCCAATAAACCCCCTGGTTCGTCCTGGCCCCTTGGAGCCTGTCGTCGCCCCTGTCGGTGAGTCGAACCCGTCGCGGCGTCTCCCTTGTGGACGCCGCGTACCCGTCTGGGGCATGTTGGATGGGTCATTTCCGGGCGTAGGGGGAACACCCTGAAACCAACTTAGCCCACAAGGGACCATCGAGCCCGAATTGGCGCTCAAAATCTCTAACGAGGCTAGCCGGCGTGGTTTGCTACCCCGTAGCTAGACCCATTATGCCCACACGCTTTAGCATTTAGTTTTTGTACGGCCACTGCATAATGTGTGAGTGAATGGCGACAGTCTTACTTTTCCACTTCGTTTGTATTATGCCACAGAAAACGCATCGGGTTCATTTGTTCGTGCAGCCCACCGCAGAAAAGGGAACGTGTGTCTTCTTCTTAGAATTTATCTGCTTCCCGTGGCAGGGCAATGACAAACGACAACAACAAACTCAAGGAGCTTTAGCTTTCTTGTGATACTCGATTGTCCTTACCCTGTAGTTTTCGCTATGTACACAAAACATTTGGCCTCAATATATGAGTCAACTCTCCTTGCAAAGGTTTCCTGGTCTCTACACTCTTGCTGTTTGATTAGTACTGTAAGATTGTTCTCAAACGGATTCAGAAACTCTTCGGCGACTTTCATGGCCCCAATTCCTGCTAAGATTTTATGCCTTCGCCGTCAATCAAAATCATCCCGCACTCTTAATTTCGTACAATGCGGCACATCTTCACCAGTGAGTAGTTTGGCAACATAAAGATTGCTTCCTGAAAAGTAGAAAATCGCCCTTTATTGGTCTCCAGGCGAAGATTATGTAGTAACGGAAGCTTCATGCACTGTCAGCACCGCTATCATCATCATGAACGCTCGCACCTATCATCATCAGCAGTGCCTCGTCTAGAGCGTGAGCAGTTACACGAGGCATTATAGATGGAACTCAACCATGTGCATGAGCGGTCGCATGGCTACGCCGCTGTGCCAGTTCAAACCGCGCTACTGACTCAATAAATGTAGGAGGCAACAGCTCACCATGTCTCTGGCTGCTTCCTGCAAGAGATAACCCGGAAGTTCTGCGCCTATTTCCCGGCCAGCGGCACATTGACATGGTGACGCGGGACTTGCCAATACCGGAGTTTTACCCACGCTACCTCAGAGGCTGATTCATTGGATCGAGGCCCCGTTCTGGCTGAACCACGTCACCATACAACCTCTCAAACTCTCCATTCTTCAGGCTGCGCTTCCTCTTGTGTTTCGCTATGTCCTCGCCAAACTACCGCCATTGGAACTCTTTATGATGATCTTCACGCTGGCCTACTCGGGCTTTACGGCTTCAGGGAAGACCAGTCTTGACCTGCAGCAGAAGAGGCACCCGCACGGTCGGCGCACGTTTAGCGGCCGCACATTACAGCCTCTTTGCCATCCAGCCCGTCGTTGCTTCCTGCTACTATCGTCGGTACTCTGGCCTCAATTTCGAGCAAAGCAACTGCATCTCCGCCCGGAAATGAAACAGACAACATCGTCGACTGCAGCGGCCACAGCCCGCCTCACCCACTTCTACGACACCACGGGAGAATTTCGACGGGGCACTTCGCTGTGTCTTACCAACTTGGATGCCCGCTACACCTCCATTGCTCCTCAAGTCGAAGTTGAAATATTGCCCTGCTCCAATGCCGTCACAGCTTGACTCGGGTGAAACATAGAAAGTCACACCGTCCACAAACACCAACAGCACAGCCTTTACATCAAACGCCCCTAAAGCGCCCGTCAACCGTGACGTGCAGGATGACGAAAGCCCAACCCAATGGTGACAGATATCCATCCTCAATCCTCACCGATGTCGCCACCAGTGTAGCCAGTGTATACGATTCGACCTGGACGTGGGCCTCGATGTAATAAGCACCCGTCACAAAGACAAGTTTTGTCGCAGGCCCAACAGCATTGCACACCCTTGAGCCATCGTAGCCGGCGTGCCCAACATCTTTGCTGCGCGCGGTGGCGACAACTCCCCTTCCGTGCTCACACTCGTCGACATTTCGGGAGTTGCGCGCCTCGCGATAGGGGCGGTCATCATGACTAGCGTACCGCGTTTACACTTCGAACAAGTACAGAGATGCCCAACCGGACAGCCTATTCAGACTACCAGCATCGAGTGCACAAACCTTCTACGGGCAACCAAACGGCGCTGTCGACGCTTCGCAAAATGATGCTCGTAAAGCTGCGGTCCTTCCAGCATAGCCAACCTATCTACACCGTGGTTGCGGGAAGTACCCTTTTCACATTGGGTGATAATTCGTACAGAAGCTCGTCGCCGCCTGCACTCCCAGCCAAGGTTCCCAGACGCCAGCATACTCCTCAGAAGCTCAACCGAACTGACCAGGACTGCTTAGTGTTACTTCTAGAACACGGATATACATTTTTAGTTCTCTGTGCCTAGGTGTACGTAAGTGCTACATATGCATCTGGCTTAACGCGCTACGCGTTATAGGGAGCCCTATGGTGCTGCAGGTTCATCCACTATTACAGCTACTATCATCATTATGACCGAACGCCAGCATCAGCGTCAGCGGTGCCTGGCTAGAGCGTGAGCACAACCACGTTGCATCTGAAATGGAATACAACAGTGTGATTGAGCGGTCAATTCTGTACACGGCTCACCCAGTGCAGACGGGGTTATGCATTAAATTAATATATGAGGCCACAGGTCACCGAGTCCACAGCTCCTTCGTAAAATTTGCTTAGGGCTACTCATACTAAAATTGCATATAGATGTGAAGCAGACATAAGGGTTGTTGAATGGAAAAAGCAGGCTATGTGTGGTACGCTAATGGACGCCTTCTTTATATTAATCCAACGGCTGCATACCGGCAAAAGTGGCGGTGGCATCTTGGCCTAGATTGCTTATTGTAAGGAATGCAGGGTCCAGTGCGGTGGCAAGACGGACATAATGACGTTCGTCTGTCTCTTAGAAGTTGTACGCTTAGTGACAATGCGGGTGCATTGGCAGTCGTGTGCCCATTGGCAGCTTTGTTGACCAGCAATCAATTTTGCAGCGTGGTGGGCTCAGGTTGGAGCGCCTCTGTTTTATTTCCTAACTGGGCTTGCCCGATGTTCTCGTAGGCTGTTCCAAGGGAACGAACTTTTACAAATTTGTGGCTTATTTTTTTAACGCCCATTTTTAACGGAGTGATCTATAAAACTACCTGTAGTGGAACATTCTCTACCTATGCAGCAATCTACGTGACCCTGGTGACATACGCGTGTGAATAAATTGATTATCCTTGTTTTGGGCAGCCATGCCCCCGGCCTCTCTCATCTTGCGTCCTTTTCGTCTGGGTGTGTTCTGGAGCTCAAAATCGTAGGACGCTATTTTGACCTGGCACCAATCACGAAGTAGGCAAAACCAAGAACAAAAATGCAACCAGAATTATTAGCAAGACCAACATGGCACATCGTAGACGTGCCCAATAATCTGCTATAAGGCTGAGACAATTACAGCTGCCCGATATCGTCTTGGGGACAATCACTACTACACTAAATAAATGAAAATGTTTCAAGAAGCTGGACGCACAGTTTGATCATCCTCCACCGTTTGTTGGCCGTTGTTGGCCGTTCTTAAAGGCGCAACACGGTAGAAGCATCCCGGGGAAAAACGGAAAGTTTTTCCGTGTGGATTCAGATGAATTGACATTGCGAATCAGAAATAAACATGTTAGACTTGATAATTTCTTGTGCATTGACTATCGATTATCTTGCCGGATGATGTAAAGCATACGACCACCTGCTGTGAGCTGACATAATTCTATTACCTCGGGGAAACCAGGACTCTTCAGACACATGCATGTGAGCGCATTGAAAACGGAAACAATCGCTACTTGCAGATAACGAAATACCGCGCATAGAAACATAACAGTTTTGTAGATAACGGCTATCAGAACTTGCTGTGGGGTGCGTTATGAGCAGAGAAATGAAACACGCAGGAACCACCACCGAAAGTGACAGTACCAGACAAGACACCTTCACTTATTGTGCAAAACACGGCTGTCTAGATATCACTTGTGCAGTGCAAATGGACGACGGAGAAACTGAGAATCATCGTGGCCGGCTTGACGATTCCGAGGAAGGGGCAATCGGTGGTTCCTTGTGCTTGTTTCATGGTTCGCAAAACGCGCAGAACAAGAGAAACTCGTGCTTACATTTGGTGTGTGCTACATCCGTTGTCTTAATATATCCTCAGTGCAGACATCTCTGAAATGCCACAGCAATGGCGCTTCAGCTTGTAACGCTAAGGATAGTCCAACCTGCCGCTCAAAAAAATTGAAGAAAATGGGGAAGTTGCTGTGACAGTATTGTAACAAATGAGACGGGCTAGAAGCGCCTTGCCAAGGCGAGTTCGAGACGCGGCGCCAGCTGCAGGAGCTCACGAACTGGCAGCAATTAGGCCTGTGGGATTACTTGCTCTTAATTAGTGCCGCGACGGACAGGTGGGGTATGCAGATAAATATTTGGTAATTACGCGCTGACCTGGACGGATATTGTGTAGATTTCCGTGTGCAAGAATCTATCAAAACTATTTTAGGCTGCCATCGTCCCGGTCTGTCCTTCTTGTTTTTTCTGTACAGCAGTTATTGTAAATTCATACGCACTTGATTGTATCAAGGGGGAATAAGCAAAACAATTTCCGATGCGTTTTTTTTTCTGCGGATCATATCAATATCCCCGCATTAAACCTGGGCAAATACACCAGCATCGCAGCAAGAGATAGATTGCAGCGCTGGCTGCTGCTGAGGGTGGGGGGGGGGGCGGAAAGAAGCCTGTACAGAGCGCTAGAGAAATAATTTAATTTGTCCGTGTTGGTACATTTTATGGTAGAAAGCAGCTCGAGAATAAGCGAAAAAGAGAGAAACAATAAACCGGACATTCCGGCAAACAACTTTTTATATCTGAGGTGTTACAGGATAGCTCACCTGTTTTATTTTGTGGATGGGACGCATTGTAAGCAGGCTATCACAGATTTCATGTTCTTTGAACGTGTCATAGTGCACCGCACATGTTCTTTCGTGCTCCTTCTGGCAGCTCTCAGACCCGTTTTTTAATACCCTTCCCGTGTATTTTCAGACATGTCCCGCTTTTGCGCTGTACGCATACACCTAACGTTAGCGTTGTACACAAAAAGCCGTTACTACCCACCTCGCCACTAAACCATAGCCTTTGGCCACCAGTTCGCCTTCGGCGCTCTCTCGCCCGTTCTCTTCCGTCGTGGCTTCTCTCGGCGGGTCTGTTTGCTGCGACGCCATACATTGCCTAACAACGTTATTGCATGTTGCACTAAGCGGGGAAGAGCAGCGTGCCTTAGAAGAGCGCCGGCGTTGGAACAAGTGGCCATGCGAGCAATGGCAGTAGACGAAAACTCGGCAGAGATGGTCGGTCCGTGTATACCCCAAGAGTTCATCGGGGCTGCAGTCCACCTGAATGCTTCCCTGGTGCGACTGCGTGGTTCGAGTAGGATTGTGCGGTCTGGCGATTTGGCGTACGTGTACTGTGTGTTATCGCGCGTGGTTTCCCTGGGTGCTGAGTACTGGTACAATAGTAACCCACAAGCAGCTCCGCTGGTTATCCTTTCTCAGAGCCGAATAGCCCGGAAGATTTAGTGCGGAACACATATAAGGCCGGATTGTCGTCGTAGCTTGTCTGGAGTAACGGTATCTATCCCCGTTACAGTAAATTTGCGTAACTCACCCAAACGAAGTGTTCGGAGTGATCACCGCTTCTCTGGTCGAAATCAAACCTGGGTCTCCCGGGTTACGAAGCCGATGTCAATCCCATAGCCTCACAGTGGGAAAAAGTATGCCTCAGAGGCATATATTACTCGTGCGCGAACTGTTGCTGGTGATCATTGCTCTTCGCCTTCGCCACGGAGGCTGCAGATGCTAGGCAGCAAATATGTACACAATATTAAAAAATACGAGAATTATCAAAATTTGACGCATTAAAAACCCACATAAAACTGCAGCAGGTGTCCTTTTAAAGGTTATGTCACGAACTGGGGCGTCCTTTCTTAACTACTTTCGGTATCCATGCCAGGATTATACTCAACTACTCAAGAGAGGCAGCCACAACCCATTTGGCGTGTCACTGTCCCGCACTGGACAGCTTTCATGTTGAGCGGAACTTCGTTTTGTTCTTTTATAAATACGAAGACGTGGAGTCTCTTCGTTGCAGTATCAAATTGCAAGAACACATTCTTTGAAGGGGATATCATACATTCGTTCATTTTCAGTGAATTTTAGACGCGTGTGAAGAATAATTATGTAATTATTTTTTCAAAATACCTCGTGACAGGGGCACCCGCCAGCATAAAAAAGCAGTCCCCTCGAACCGGCTTCTTCTTTACTTTATCCGGAAGCAGTCCAAACTCCGACTGAAGGCCATGCTGTCGGCGGCTGACACGAGTGGGGTTGCGTGTGGGCTTGACGATGGCTTAGGGTGCATGTACCCAGCAACACCACCAGATGTCACGAAGTCAAAGACGACACAGTTGTCGTCAAGGAAAACACATTTATTGGAGTGAACTTCTGCTCCCCTAACAACTCAAAGAATACGTAGGTGGCGAAGCAGCACTCAATAAAGTGACCTGTGCAGGTGAACTCCGGCGATTCAAATACCGCGGCGTCTGCTCTGCAGGCGTTTATCTTTCGGCGAGAGTGTTTCTCGAACCGTCGATTCACATCTAGAATATTTTAGATCAACGGAGATTATTCTGGGCTAGTGACGTTAGGGTGAAACAGTCTGCTTATCTGAATGAGATAGCCCGTGCGGCATAAAAATGAATAATTGCAGACGCGCTTCGCTTGGGACACAGATAACAGAGCCGACCGTAGCCGAGCAGTAAACTAACCATAAATAAACAAACCCATACCTGGTTCGGGCCAATAATAAAGGTATTTTTATAAAATCCAGTTTATGGCAACAAACCGCCCAGATTGCACCGATATAATATACCTGAAAATTAATGGTATTATATTCATCACACGATTGTGTACATGGTATATGTAGGCTTATACAAAGACAACAGATGCTTTCAGCAGGTTTGTTGAGAAAATAGAAAAGGTCGAATAAAGCAAAAACAAACTTCTAAAATACGCTCTTTTGTGTTCTGTTTCTCTCTTTTTCTCACTCGTAAAAACTAAAATAATTCTCAATTCGTGTTACAAATTTTGTAATCTGGAAGTACAGAGATTGTGACATTTCATTAACTGTTTAGGTTAGCTTTTGCACTTTGAACTTCAGCATTATTTCTGTGCCGCATACACATATGCGTGCTCTAGGGCGGGACAGGCATCCCGCAAAGCTAAATCCAAAATAACAAAAACCATGCACCCAAATGTACTACGTTATTCAAAAAGGTCAACTACGTTTGAGCAAATATTTACAAAAGTGAGGATATTCATTTCTACAAATTGTAATGTGATTCAGGGTGTGCCAGGAATGATGCACCAGGATTATAAAAAAGAGCAGTGGGGTTATTCGAATAAAACATTTGCATAATATTGCCAGCAAAGTATACTATCACTTAGTATTTTTTGTTAGTGAGATGTATTTCATTATTTGTATTTACTATCTGACTCGAGAAGTACCTTACAGAAGTAGCTTACAAAAGTAAGGTACCTTAAAGAAGTACCTTTTAATGAGGAACTTGTATGTACCGACGACAGGCACTTAACCGCACTATTTTCAGCGAGTAGCTGACTGCGTACTTATTTATTGTGCCCTATAAGGAAACCCCGTGAAATATGAGAAAAAATTCACGTGACACCTCTCCCGCGCGTTTTAATTCCAGCGCCCTGAAATAACCTCATTCAATGCAACTGCTTTGAGTGTCACACGCCCGATGAGACTACGCATTACCTTAATACTTGCATGCACGGAATGAGCACTAACAGGAAGATTCGCTGGGCGGCTGCGGCACATAAGCCACAAGCTCGGCCGCGATTTCTGCTTTCTTTTCCTTATTTCATTCTTTGTAAAGGTCCACTCATGAGGTCAGAGGCCAGTTGCCCCGGCTGCGCGTGTGAAAGGAAAGATCCCCGCCGCTCGGTCTAGAGGCATTGCACAGCCAACACTACGCTGTGGTCGCCGCGAATTCGCCACGGCGCGCTCGGGTGACTGCCTGTCCAGACGGAGGAATGCCGCGGGAATAATCCCCGCCAAGTTCCCAGAATTGTTGAGGTTGCAGCAGACAACGTAGGGATGATTATCGGCGTCGGACCGCGCGGCGGCTTTCCGTGAGACCCCATTGTTGTTGTGAGGAGCAGTCGGAACGGCTAGCTTTCTGCAGCTGTCGCTTCTCGCCCCCACCTCTCGGGGCTGGGCGTGCTTGCTCGCTCGCGCATCGGCTTTTGACCCGTGGGTGGTGGCGCCTCATCGAATATTCCGAAGATGGCAGAGTGACAGCTGTCTACGCGAATTGTGGCCCTCTCTAACGCGTGTACGAAAGCTAGAGGGGCGTGTCTGAGGGAGAGTAATACCGAGGTGTTATAAGGCCGAACTTGGCCGTTAGAAATCGTTCTTGTCGGAGTTCTTGTCGGAGTAGCCGGCTAGGCAGTTCCCGACGAGACAAGGAGTCTCGACCGCTAAAGCTAGGTTGGGATTTGTGAGCCCCCTAAGCGAGTGATAGAATGAAGGATCGTGTCGGAAGTTTAGGGTACAGCTGTGTACCGGGCAACTAGGCGGATCCTGCGGTCGGAACAGAGCCCCGGCCGTCGTTCCTCGAGCGGTTTGTGTACACTGAGAGGATAGGAGAGTTAGACGAGGTTGAGAAGCTAGAGTGACTTGTACGCACTTAGAGCTAGCGTCTAACTGAAGTTTGAAGTTTTTCCTTTTTATTCATTATGTACTAAGTTAACCTAATGTAAATAGTTGTATATAAACTCTTTGTTTTCATTCATTAACAACGAACGCCTCGAGTTCGTGAATACGGCCACCATCTCCGATAACTTCAAGACCAGCACCTTTCGAGCCTCCTCCCAAATCAACCGGAGCCCTGGCGGCTGGGTTCCTGATCGACACCGGACTTCGGGGAAATGAACATCAACAATCTCTACTTTCTGGGTAACTAAGAGTGCAGGCACCATGACGTAGTGCAGGCACCATGACGAAGGCACCATGGCCAGCGCTACCAATCCTGCCGTTGTTCTTCAGCAACCCAGCGAGCCCCCATCATTCCATGGGTCCCCTTCAGAGGATCCCGAAGACTGGCTCCAGCAAGTCGAATGGGTCAGGCTGTTTAACCGATGGGACGACGCGGAGACAATGATGCAAGTTTTCTTGTACCTGGAACATTCAGCACGGATCTGGTTTGAGAACAATAAGAGGTCCCTAGAACCTTGGAACGAATGCAGAACGCAATTTGTAGCGACACGGACACAACACCCTCACGAAGACACTGTTCTGTTCGTCGAAGAGATGAAGAAACTTTTCAGGCGTGCTGACCCTTGCATGGTGAAAGAAAAGAAGTTACGTTTCTTAATGCGCGATGTGAAGGAAGAACTGTTTGCTGAACTTGTAAGCAATCCGCCCAAAACCGTCGCCGAATTCGTTACCGAAGCCAGCACAATAGGAAAGGCCCTCTAAATGCGTGCTAAGCAGTACGACTGCAACTTTGGCGGCACGGCCAATGCGAACTACGTCGACAGCATGCAGATTCCAGCAGATACCTTACGTGAGACTATTTGCGCAATAGTGACGGGGGAGCTACGGAAACTTCTCCCAACGCCGCCGCCACCACGAGTCGCTTCTCTTACCGACGTCATTAGAGAAGTGCAGCAAGCGCTGGGAACTCCAACGACGCCAGAAGCACCACGTGAGCCGAAGCGATGGCCTGCTCCCCGCAACCCCCCGCCCCAAGGAAGACCGACGTGTGCCGAACGCCCGACAATCGTCAGCTGTGCTATCACTGCGGAGAGGCCGACCACATCTGCCATCGCTGCCCCTACAAGAGGCTCGGTTTGCGAGGGTTCTCCGTCGACGCACCATGCCCCCGACACTGCCAGCGCCCATCTGAGATCGAAGAACACCTGCCCAACACCAGCCGTGGGCCAGCCCGTTTCAATCGTTCGCCGTTGCCCTACCAGTACCAGTCGCCGAACCGCCGTAGCAATGCTGAGTTTGCACGTCGAAGGTCCCCCAGGCCACGCGGGGGAAACTAAAAGCAGCAACTTTGGGAGGTGAAGTTGCACAACGGCAGAAAAATGAAAACCCCTCCAACGACGCAACGACTCGCCGAAGAGCATAATACACGACTTCGTCCCGACGACCCGATATAACCCGGACGTGACTCCAAAACACGGCGACAACGGGACGGCGTGACGCGTACCCGACATGACCAAGCGTGCCGTTGAGAAAACGAGAATAACGGTGACGCATAGTTCCATACCGTCAAGACGCACAAGCCGAGATATTACGGCACGACGCACACGGAACTCGAGGAAGGCGGCGTCCTAACTTGAGGTGTTCATCGACGTTCAGTTGTCCATCGACGATCACACTCCGCGGTATTCGAATTGCCGGAGCTCGCCTGCACGCGTCACTTTGTTGAGTGCTGCTTCGCCGCCTGTGTATTCTTTTAGTTGTTAGGGGAGCAGAAGTTTGCTGCAATAAACTTCTTTTCTTTGAAGGCAACTTCGTAGTCTTTGAATTTGTGGGAATATTATTTTGAAGTAGACGCCTAATATGTTTGTGTTTGTTCCAACGAATTGCGTTAAGGTAGAATAAAATGCTTTTACGCATTTTAAACGCAAAATCCAAAATTTCCCATGGCATTTTGTGACATTAGGTATAATTATGAATACGAGTCTTAAGGGGCGCTCATACAACGCGGTGTTGGTGAATACTCCTGCGCTTAATGAATGCTGTTGGAAAGTTCGAAGCTGTTACCCGACATACATTTTACAGAAATATGAGAACGTTAGCCTTCTGCTTTTAAAAGAATTGGTTCGTCAATATTTTGAACAGAAAGTATAAACTGTTTTTGTGTTTCATATCCGGCTATGTCAACCTATTTCTCCTTTTTATAGAAATGGTGAACGTTTCTGGTGAACGTAAGTATTACGCTTTTGGGAATGAAACACTTGTTGTTGTAGACGGTAATAAAGACACTTTAAAAAAAATCCCCGAACAGGAAATTTACAACCGCGAATGAGGTATTGTTCCCAACAATAACGTGGTGTGTGTGTCTTTAGTGGATGGGGAGGGAAAAATATTTATTCATTCATACACCCTATGGACCAAGAAGCCCTTAGGGTGTATGGGGGTATTGCACATCAAACAAGAAATTGCACACAAGTTACATATGTCAAATGACTGGAATGTGAAAAGCCAGTACATACATCGAGGCCGGAAAAGGAGTGCAAAAGAATATGGGTAGAAAACTAGAGAAGATGTTCACTTTCTAAAACCGCTAACACAGCACTCTGAAAGAAGGGCAGCTTGGTTAAGAATGCCCCACTGGCAGGCACCATTTCTCTTCGGCTATAAAAGCTGTAGCGGTAACTTTTGGTATTTGTTAGTATTCCCGATAATGGCGTGACGTTATGCGCATGGTTGATTCGTGCTTATGAGTAAGCAGCTAGGTGAGCATGACTCCTTGAATACATTAACCACAGTAATAAAAACCGTGCAAAAATGATAGGTGACCTTATTTACTTCCAATTACAAGAGGCGAAAGTTTGAGGGACTCTTTTATAGCTAGTTAACGGTTATAGCGGGATTGAGACGAAAGAATAAACCTAGCCGCCTTCTTCTGTACTGAATTCAGTAAGGCTTGTAGATAGTCCTGATGCGGTTCTAATATAACAAACGCGTGCTCTAACGAAGGGAAAATTAAAGGAATGTATGCGTCCTGCTTATTTTCAGAGTTTGCAAGGTGTAAACGGTGTTTTAGAAGGCCCACTACTTTAGAAATCTTTATCGGTTATGTATTTTATGAGTGTTGCGTGAAGTTCGAACTAACAAAAATACTAGAGGACACTAACTACGGTGCTGACGCTATACGGGTCTCGCAAATAATCTACTGATTTGGGGTAAAATACGGAAGAATATAAAAGTTACAAGCTTAGTTTTATCTTTGTTAGTCTCGATTCGGCAGTTAAAAGAGCTTTCGAATAATCTTGATAATTCAGTCTGACACCTATTTATATAAGTCCGAATATTTTATTTCGCTATAAACAACGCAACCATCTTCGAAAACGCGAACGTTTGGGGATAGATTATCAGCTATCGCAGTTACGTATATTAAGAGCATAAGAGGGCCTAGGACTGATCCCTGTAGTACAACGAATTTTAGAGGCACGCGGTTAAATGCACGATTACCGAGTCTGACTGACTGAAAATGGTCAGTTAAAATTTTTCCGATCCACTCTGTCGTCACGCTGTCAAGTTGAACGCTGGAGCGTTTCAGCAGTAGGCGTTGATAGGGCACATAATCGAAAGCTTTCGAATAATCAACGAATATTGATAGACGTAAAGTGAAGAATGCAATGACCAGTGAATGTCATTCACAAGATCGAAGAGCTGAATTTGGCCTGATCGCTTGCGTGTAAAACCATGCTGGTTTTCAAACAGAAGAATACTTTTGTTCAGATACTGTTCACCCTCTGTTGAGGGTCGTTACAGGGAGGGAACAAACACTGCAAAAGCACACAGCAATGAACAAAGCACTGCAACATACTGCAAGGAAACAAAACATGGGAACAAAATACCACAAGTTCAGAAAATGATGAACTAAACTACTCTAATAGCGCACAGTCATGAACAAATTTAGGATAACGCAATATTTGTAAAAAACATATCTATATCTACTTCAAATTGTTGTACACCCGAGCACTACACATCATCGTTTGGTAATTTATTGCATATTTCAATGGCATCTGGAAAAAAGAATACCGATACACGTCAGTGTGCGATACCGATACCGATACACTCTTAATAGTTCGAATCGATCTGCTGTGATTTTTGCGGGAACCATGTTTTGGAGGCGCGTTCACATAGTGTTCCTTATCTAGTTTTATTGCTCCACACAAGATCTGGAAAAGAAATTTCAGCCGTTGCTTTGTTCTGCTTTCCAGATGTTTCAACCCGCACTGCCAAAGCATATCTGTAACTGATTCTGTGCGGCAATACCTAGAACATATAAAACGTGCCGCTATTCGCTGTATTTTTCAACCTTCTTTTAAATGCAGAGCATTTCTTTAACTCACGATGTCACCCGTTCTAGTTGTCCGTTGTCGTCCGCACCCCTCCCCCTACACTATATAAAAAAATAATACCGGCGCCTGGTTTAGATCCGACGACCCTGCGGGCGGAACGCAAGGTACATGGGGCTCTACCCACTGCGCCACAAAGCCGACACAGAATGGAGGGCTACGAACGCGCCTTATATCCTTGACTCATTCGAACTACGTCAAGAAGCTGCTGATACAACGCATTCACTACCACCAACTCCCCAAACACTAAACGTTAACGCAATACTCGAGTCCCCCTCGCGGGGAGATGGGCCCAATTTTTTAAAACCCTTTTGGTGTGGGCTCCATACAACATTTGGATATTCTAAAACGGGCCGTATAGAAGTCTTGTAGGCAACTAACGTAATTTCTTTGGTCGCATTTGGTAGCTTCCGCCTAATAAAGCAAAGCATTTGATTTTCTTTGGAGTAGGTATTACCACATGAATGCGCCCATGAAGAATATGCGCCCCTGTGACCCCAAAGTTCCACAAGCTCTGTACCTCGGTCAAGGCATATTCCCCTATATTATATGCAAATCTTAGAACATCCCGCTTTCTCGTTACATGCGCATATGTTGTTTTTTATAATAGATTTCCATATCCCACCGGTGACGCCATAAATTTATTGCTTGCAGGCATTTCTTTAGTTCGATCTGATCGTTTGGGCATAGTAAACAGAATAAATCAAACAATCGTCCACAAAAACACCCCCCCCGAAGGGGTATGTGCCAAACAAAAAGTACGAATTGTGCTACCGTTTTTATGATGGTGAAGGCGAGCAGAACAAAAGGAGGGAGGCAAGCATTTGGAGAAGGAAGAAGACGGGAAGACCAGGATACGCTCCTGGACCCGACGGCAGCGTCATCGGGGCCTGACAAGGCCTGGGGCATACTGACAGTAGTTCCAGGCCATAATCCTGGAGGGAGACCCCGCGGAAACGCACCGTCAGCGGTTTCAGGCACTAGAATCACCTTGGCTTCGGCCTGCGTCTATGTTCGTGCGACTCATAGACGCAGGCCAAGAACGCACCTGGGCTACTCTCCCCATGGTTCTTGATGGTGATGGCTAAGCTCGCTCCTTGCCAGCACTACGAGACACAACGGTCGCCTTGATCCCTACAGCAAATGGAAAGACAACGTGGTAACGTGATGCGACACCATATTTAAAGACTTTTACGTTAACCTAAATCACGTGAACATTTTTTTGGAAACTTACTAGTACTTGTTTTGTGCTTTCATGTACCGTCCTCATCAATTAAATGTTTTCCTCTGCATCCTGTCCGCTTGATCAATAGATGTGACAATTTTGGCAAGCCATCCAGGTTCCATTAATTTTCATTGCAACCATCAATTCAGCCAGGGGCGTGATGGATCCAAAAAAACTGTTGGCCCTTACCGAGGTGCTGCGATTGACCAAGGAGGAGGCGTGGGCGATGTACATGCGCAGCCCAGGAGGAGCAGAGGAAAGCAGTGAGATAACAGAAAGTATTGGAACTTATAGTGCAGCTTGCCGAAGACGCTTCTCATGGTAGGAAAATTGATACAAGGGAGAGATCAGGTTCCTTGTAACTCCAAGCCTCAAACAGCTGCACAAAAAATTGGTGGCACCATTTGATGAGAATCGAGATGACTGGGATGCTTGCCTACAACGTTTTGAGAGGATAGCCATTCGTGAGGGCTGTGAAGCGTCACAATGGGCTACAGTCTTGAGATGTTGCTTGGCTGGAAAGGCATTTAGTGTCTGTGGTTGAATTCCAGCTTCTGACTTCAATGATTACGACAAACTGAAGAGCGCGCTCCTACTGAGGCGTCGCTTGACTGCTGAGGTTTTTAGAGAAAAGTTTAGGTGCTGCAAACAAGAAGGCTGTGAAACTGGTTCAGAGTTGCCAGCGCGGATGAGCAATTACTTCGATCGGTGGTTGGAGCTCTCTGGCATTAAAAGGACCTCTGAGTCAACCAAAAATCGAATTGTTTCTGCATAATCTTTGAATTGCTGCAATTGAAATATAGTTGCGTTTTGAAGGAGAAAAGAGGATGCAATCAATTAACGGGCTCGCGGACTCAACCGGTGGCTTTCTCGAGCCACAGGGTTTAAAATACTATGGAAGGATGCCTGACGAACAAAGACAGGCGGCAGGTAGAAGAAGTGTACAAGACTTCAGGATGCACCGAATTATCAAACGGGGTCAGAGAAGATATTTTCTCTATGATGGGATCGGGCATTATTCACAAATTGTCGCGCTCATAATGGAGGGAACAAATCTGATGTCCTTTGTCATGTCTGCTATAGGAGGGGGCACATGACTGAGGTATGCAGGTTTAAGCCCCGAGACAGAGTTGCAAGCTCAGTTCCCACAAATGCAAGAACATCAACGCAATGGCAAAATGACCCAGGAAAAAAAGATAAACGGGAAGCAGCAGTTGAATGCAAGGCAATGAACCATCTGGACAGAACGCCGGTGAGTGAAGGAAAAGTCTGAGGGCGAAGATCTGTATGTTAAACGATAGCGGAGGTAATCAATACTGATAAGGAGGAGTGTGGTAAGGGAGGAAGACCTAACCAGGAAGCTTGTATAAGTACGAATAATTGACAATACCATGAAGTGGTTCTGTGAAGCCACCGGAAACACTTCTACGCCCTAATATTCTGGGAAGATCAGTGAGTAATGTCTAGATAACCGTTTATACGATCCCATATTGGGAATCATCTAAGTAGTGGTGACACTCCTGAACCCCTGTGGTTTTCCAAGACAAAAGTTCAAGAAAAGGAGAATTGCCGTCCAGTACGCAAATGTCACACCAGATCAAAGAAGAATCGCTGCGCTTAGGGAGTACCAAATTAGACACATCAGCAGCAGTTACAGAAAACACCACACTCGAGGGGCAGAAAATTACGCAGCGAAATACAGGACTCCATTTTTTCTCAATGTCTCTCTTCCGCTTAACAGCACGACAAAAGCAATATCGTTCTCTACAACAATGTTATCAAAAAGAGGAGCACAGTGGAAAGCTCATCGGTAATTGTACGAGTTCCAAACAGTAGATGACTTGCTTTACCGAAGATGCCAAGTAGGGTCAAGCCGTGAATTCATGAAGCTAGTAGCTCTGCACAAGTTCCGAGCTAAAATGATGACAATGGAGCATTCAAACGGAATGACGGATGAGAGAGGTATGAATCAAACTCTTGGGACAATCACAAAATGTTTTTCGCCACGATACATGGACACCAGGCCTTCTGGAAAGTCTTGCCAGGTTTGCAAGACAGCTTTATTTATGGACCCTACCAGCAATCTTCGACGTAGAGTAGATCCGTAAGTTAAGCCACCCTTCCAAGAAGTGATTACAGCAACTGTTCCATGGCAATGGGTTAACGAAGAACGAGAGGTATTCCCCAGTGACAATCCAAGTACAGCTGGTGTTACAATAGTGGAGGACGGACAATGCGACGGACACAGTATATGAGAAGTGGAACTACGGTAGCAACAGTGGCTAATTAGAACAAAGCATGTCACTGAAAAGAGTGCCCCCGAGAACAGCAAAAGAAAAGATAGTACAAATGCAGATTTTCTGAGGCAGTTGATTTTGTAAACTGGAGTAAGAGTGAGATAACTTGTAAGGTTGCATTAGGCGTTGTTCGACTTGTTGTATGGACTTCTTAATTCAGTATTAAGTTGCACTTCAAGGTCTCAGAGCTGAAGACACTTGTGAACTTCATAACGGTGTGTCGAATTATATTTGCGAACTGTGTTCCTTAGACGGGCAAGATTTGTTGACACCGTGAATCCCGCACTCAGCTCAAGCGAACGAAAAATCTGGCCCCATGTGTGCGGCGGCCTGGCCTTGCCCTTTCGCGGTGTACGTTGCTGCAGAACTTTGCTATCGGCGGCACGCGACTTTTTATCGGCGGCGAACTCGCAGCCGCACGGGGAGGATCCTGCGCTCGCTCCCTTGGATGCACAGCGCACTGTTTATCCAAAAAGCGCCGTATCAGATGTGGCCCCGCTGGTGCCGGGTCTTATTTTGTGGCGGTGGTAATTCCTGCCGGCGGCATGTGAAAAAGACATTTTAAACTGATACAGAACCCGTGCACAAAACGCCAGTTCAGCTTGGGGCGACGCGTGGTGGAGAGCGGCAACGTTGGCAAAACATGCTCCGGCCTCTGAGCTTTCTAGCGCTAGAGCGAGCGCCATTTCTTTGACAATATCAAACATCGGTTGCCCTGGCAACAAGGCACAAACCGCTCTAGAAGTCAGTTACGGTTGCGTGATCCCGGTTCAGCTTGGGGCCCCACCTCGCGGCATATGGGCACTGCAGGCATACTACTCACTCCCATTTGGAAGTGCGAGATGCGTTTGGCATTACAGGAGGCGATGGTGTGTGTGTTGTGGACGCCTTTGTTTCGCGATGAAATGCGACGTTGTGCTTCTGCGGGTAGATAGTGCTTCCCATGGTCTGGATTATCTTTCTCGAGCAGCGTACGACTCAACCTCGCATGGGGTATGTGCAGTGTGCGTGGCTAAAAGCCATCTCGGCTTGTGCGCCAGAGTTAAGTGACTTGCTGCTCGTACCCGCAAACCGCGCGCGAGGTGAGTGCCGAATTTACGACGGGCAGGAGCCGGCAACCCATCGTCTGTCAGTCGCGGTTCGGACTTGCAACGCATGTTGTGACGTTGTGTTCGTTCGAAACACATCTCTGGATTGTTTGGAAGTTGAATAAAATGTATGCGTCAAACCCGGGCATTCGGCTCAGTGCGTTCTCTGCGATTGCAAGAAAGAAGTGCCACGGGGTTTCAACGCTTTCTTTATGGAACGTACTCAAGTAATAGAATATCCATGTCGTGTTATGGCCGTGTTGCATTCAATACAAACGGTTAAGCGTTTGTTTACACTTGTTTCGTTTGTTGTAAAATGTCCAAGCACTCCGGCACTCCGCTGGCAGAGCAGACGGCGAGCCGCCGCTGAGCAGACGACTCATCTCGTTGCCGGAAGTGCGTGAAAAAGCCGCCCAATAGCAGGATGTCTAGCTCATGACGAACATCTGGGAATCGATGATGTAGACATGTGAAGATGGCGGCGTCCAAAAACACGAAGGAAAGGGTGAGAAAAAAACGACAAACTTTGTAACAAAAGTGTGAGCTTTCCGCTGCGCGTAAAAGAGTAATACTTGGCACAGATGATGTTGACGACCCAATCTAACGATTGCGCTAGTCAATTTATTGTGCTCAAAACGCCTTTCAGGGCCCCTTTAAGGGCTATAAAAGAGTGAAATCTGCAGGCGGCGAAGGCATAACCATAGCCATTTTTAAAGAATGTAGATATAATAGCAGAAAATCTCACTAAACTATCCTCAGAATGTTTGAGAATGTAGATATAATAGCAGAAAATCTCACTAAACTATTCTCAGAATGTTTGTCCAAAAACACGAAGGAAAGGGTGAGAAAAAAACGACAAACTTTGTAACAAAAGTGTGAGCTTTCCGCTGCGCGTAAAAGAGTAATACTTGGCACAGATGATGTTGACGACCCAATCTAACGATTGCGCTAGTCAATTTATTGTGCTCAAAACGCCTTTCAGGGCCCCTTTAAGGGCTATAAAAGAGTGAAATCTGCAGGCGGCGAAGGCATAACCATAGCCATTTTTAAAGAATGTAGATATAATAGCAGAAAATCTCACTCAACTATTCTCAGAATGTTTGAGGACTAAAATTGTCAAAAGCCTAGAAAAAACGCCAACACAGTTTTAATTCACAAGTAGGGAAATAACAAAGACCTTAATAACTACAGACCCATCAGCCTTCTGTCGGTAGTATACAAGCTGTTTACCAAGATAATAGTTAGCCGCATGACTATTAGGCTAGACTCGCAACAACCCAGGGAACTGGCTGGGTTCAGAAAATGGTACTCTACGATGAATCCCATCCTTGTAATCAACGAAGGAATAGACAAATACACAAATTATAATAAATCACTTTACATATTATTCATAGACTATGAGAAAGCATTCGGCTGAGTTAGCACCGCCGTAGTGATGAATGCCTTGAGGAATAGGGAAGACTGACCTAAGACCCCTAGACGACTTGTATAAGGAATGCACGGCAGAAATACCGTCCATAACCAAAGCGATAAATTATCGATCCAAAAGGGAGTGCGACAAGGGAATGCCATCTGACCAAAATTGTTCATAGCATGTCTGGAGAGTGTATTTAGGATCCTGAACTGGAAAATGTAGGCTTAAGTATTAACGGCGAATTCTTGAGCCATTTAAGGTTTGCAGGCGACATAGTCTTCCGCATTAAATCTGCCGAACTCCAAGAAATGATTGAGGAACTGCAATCAGAGCGCTTGGCTGTTTTAATAATGATAAATATGATTAAAACTGAAGTAGTTATTTATGAACCCGCTGAAAGCGTATTTTTCATCATAGGGGACAAAACACTGGACCAAGTACAACAATATAGCTACCTTGACGAGATGGTCGTGCTGACACACACTACGAGAAGGAAATCAGGCATAGAACAGGTCTGCGAAGGGGTGCATTCGGCAAGCCCTCACAAGTACTGAAACGTAAGATACCTCTATTCCTAAAAACAAAGGTATTCAACCAATACATCGTGCCGGTGATGATATACGGAGCGGAAACACTGCACCATACTAAACAATTACGAAGCAAACAATTACGAAGAGCTAATATTGTTAGAAGAAAGGCTTACACACAGAAAACAAGGTACCTAGGTAAAGCAAAAAACACGGATAGATGATATCATAGTTGAAGTCATGAAGTCAAGAAAATGAAATGGACATGTGCAGGCCATGTGGTACGACGAACTGACAACACGTGGACCAGAAGGAGAACTGAATGGACACCTAGAGACGGGACTACAAGAGGAAGGCCATTAACTTGACTGAGAGATGAACTAACACAAGTCGGAAGCAAATACTCTTCTCGGGCTTAACCGAACCGAGACAGGCGGAGGTCAATCGGGGTGGGCTTCTTCCTTCAGTGGAATTAAATACGCTGTTGATGATGATGATGATGTGTAATCGATGTATATCACCAGCCACGGGATTCTAAACACACCAAGAGCAGCTCAAAGTGCCTGTTTGACAGCCAAAAATATCAAGGAATATGCTACCAACAGCAGGAAACTTGTCCGCTTGTGCCAGAGCGAGGGCGACCACGGTGGCGTTTGGATGATAATTGTGGTTAGAGTGAAGATGATGTCTGAGACATAGATAAGTAGGGAGGCTACTTTTCCGGATGAATAAGTTAGGGATAAGGATCACGCTGCTTGATTGCGTCAAAACATTTTCTACCGAACAAAACAGCACTTCATGTGGACGAGTTTAAAAATTTTATCGTACTTAGACCATAGCTAATGTAAAGGTGCGAAAGGCAGCAAGGCAGATTACGGGAAGATTGGAGGGTTGGCACGTAATGAAATGTTTGGTTTCCTATTCACAGTAATTACAGTACTGTCAAACACCAAAAAGTCACAGAATTCTTCAATGACTACAATCGCAATGCTTGGACGTAACCTACAAATACACATACGTAAATACAAAGTGATGATAAATAAGCATGCCAGAAACGCTGTTTCAGCTTTGAAAGCACAACACAAGAACTATAACTACCTTAGACAAGTTCTTACGAGAAACAGATACGGTCCGGATTAGGAATAGAATGGGTGCACCCGGGAAACGCTTTCAAATATTAAAAAATTCCCTCGCACTTCCCCGAGGGGGAGAGTGTGTAAGTGCGAATGCACGGTTGTTGATTGCGCGATTACGGTGGATATCGTGATCTTAATGAGTAGTCTAGAGATTACACACACGCACACAACTACAAAGAAAGATATTTCACTCGTTATTGCTGGTACCGTTGCCCGGTCCGCCATCATCGTTATCGAGATGCAGGACCAGCGACCGCTCTCGACGACGGCGCGCGCTCGACTAATACCCTCCCGCGCCACGCGGCCGCTACACGAGCGCCCTCACGCGTCGGAATGCGGAGCGCCCGCTACGCGAGCGAGAGCTCTCCCGCCCGAAGTGGAGAGGAGGCGCCCAACACCCGCAGTCACTGAGCGGAGAGAGGAGGAGGAGAGTAGCGCCCGCCGTTAGGGCGAGGGCTACACGAGCGCCCTCACGCGTCGGAATGCGGAGGGCCCGCTACGCGAGCGAGAGCTCTTCCGCCCGAAGTGGAGAGGAGGCGCCCAACACCCGCAGTCACTGAGCGGAGAGAGGAGGAGGAGAGTAGCGCGCGCCCATCTCCCCCCGTTGCTAGGGAAGACGAGGAGCGCGCGCACCCGCAGCTGTTGCTATGCGGACGACGGCGGCAGACGATTCAGGCTCGCTTAAGAAGTGAATTCGCACTTAAAAAGCTACCCGAATCACTAAAAGGAATGTACAACCAAGAATGTACATTTCCAAGAATGTACAACCAAGCCTGCGATTACATATGGGGCCCTCACTAGACAATCGGAACGCAAAGTTCGGTCATCAGCCCCATGGACAATGGGACAAAAAATGCTCGAAGTACACTGAGAAACAGGAAGCGAGCTTCCTGGATGAGTCTACAAATTCGCGATTTGATAGCATAGCTGAAAAAAAGAAATGGAATTGGGGTGGCCATGTTGGAGAACCTACGGACGTAACTGAGAGCATTGATAGAAGCCATTTAAGTGGAAACAATGGAGCAAACAATTCTGAAAAAGACAAAAACAGACCCCGTAAGCGGAAAGGGAAAAACAAATGCAATAAATATTTAATCAGCTACATAAATATGCAGGGAGGCAGAAAGCCAGATAAGTGGGTGGAAATTCAAAAGCAACTTGAACGGGAAGGAATAGACGTGTACGCTTTAGCCGAGACTCACCTCCGGGACCTAGAAGCCCCACCTATCATAGACAATTATGTCTGGGAAGGTTGCAACAGGACCACAGGAATGAAGAAAGGGGGGAGGTGTTGGCATGCTCATTAAACAAGGGACCGACTGGCAGAAAGTGCATCTATGGGTTAGAGGCACCATAGAGGGGAAAAATGCATGGTTAGGAGTGGTGTATCTGTGGACCGGAAGTAGTGCTAGGGAGGAAAATGAGGAAATGGTAAACTGTTTGAGAAGAAATATAAACGATTTCAAAGATTCGGGCGAAATAATCATAATTGGAGATATGAATGCCCATATAGAAGGTTTGGATGGATACACAGACCCCAACGGTTCTCTAGTTATAGATCTATGCCAGGAAAACCGGCTTGTAATAATAAACACGGAAAGCAAGTGTGACGGACAAATAACGTGGGAAAGTGGTAACAGACAGTCCAGCATAGACTACAGTTTAGTATCCGAGACAGTATACGGAAGGCTCAGGGAAATGAGGATAGATGACAATGGAACAGACAGCTTAGGAAGCAACCACAAGCGGTTTAGCTTGCACTTTGGAGGAGCAACCCGGGCAAATGCAGAAATAGGTACAATAGGAGGAAATAATTTGATTAATGAGCAGTTAAAGATCATCGCTGATTGGAAGATGAAATCAATAAATACCCAGGCAAAAATTGGGATTACGACGAAATGATTGCGTTCATAAAGGTAAGATGAATGAAGCAAAGGAACGAAACCGATGGAAAGGAAAGAGAAAGCCGAGAAGCTGGTGGAATAAGGAAATGAAAGAGGCTATTGACCAGCGAAGGAAGGCGTCGAGAGAACAAAGAGAAGAAAAAAGAACTGGTATGGAACCGGAGGTACTGAAGGAAAAGTGGGATGTCTACCGTGGGAAAAACTAGAAGTGCAGAAAATGTTGCAAGCAAAGATCAAGTAGAAAAGCGAACAATGGATGGCAGAAATACGGAAGAAGGACAAAAGCGCATCCAAGAAGATTTGGAACCATGTAAAATCACTAAGCTCAAAAAACGATAACCATCAAAAATTCCTGATTGATGAGGAGGGGAAAACATTTAGAAGGAGAGCACGCGTTGGCGCATATTCATCGAGTGATTAGTGAGAAGTTTAGGACAATAGTGTTAGGGAAACCTGCACCGATAACATCAGCGCCACAAAAGACTGCGGAAAGGGAAATAAGTTTGAGCAACCTTGATTGGAAAAAAGCAGAGCAAAAGGTTTCCCCCCAGAAAGCAGTGGGCCCGGACGGAATACCAATGCAACTGATAAACCTACTTGGACCTAAAAGTAAGGAATCGTTTATGAGGGCAATAGATAAGGTGATAGAAACCAAACAAATACCAGAAGACTGGTTAGAAAGTAGGATGAATTTATTATATAAAGGTAGAGGAGACAAAGCCAGTATTGATTCATACAGACCACTCACAGTAACGTCAGTGGTGTATAGATTCGTAATGCAGGCGATAAAATCAGAAATTCAAGCATGGATGGAAGAAAGTGAAATACTTGGTGAACTGCAGAATGGATTTAGACAAGACAGGCGACTGGATGACAATCTGTTTTGTGATAACGCAATGCATTGAAATTGCGAAAGCACAAAATAGACCACTATGGATTACGTTTTTGGACATTAAAGGGGCATGTGACAACGTAAACAGAGAACGGCTGTGGAGAATGCTGAAACTCCAGGGATTAGATGACGAGTTAGTACAGTTCCTTATAGCAATCTATAAAGACGAGAGAGTGCACCTTACTTGGGAAGGACAGAAATGCGCCCAGCACGTCAACATCCATCGGGGACTGAAACAGGGATGCCCTTTGAGCCCAATACTGTTCATGCTTTACATGGCAGGGTTAGAAAAGAAACTGGAAGAAAGTCAAGTAGGGTTTAGCCTAACCCATATGCTGCAAGGCGAAGTGGTACAACAGCATATTCCGGGAATGTTATACGCAGACGACATTGTTTTTTTAGCTGATAACCAAACCGATATGCAGCGGCTAATAAATATTTGCGGCCAGGAAGCGACTGACCTCGGTTTAAATTTCAGTGCAGAAAAATCAGGAATAATGGTTTTCAATGACGCTACCACCGACGTAGTGTCTATCCAGCAAAGCGAATTACCTAGAGTGAAGGAATATAAATATTTGGGAGTGTGGATAAACGAAGGGGATAACTACTTAAGTACTCACGAGGAGAAACTTAAGGTTAAGGGATAGCGAAACGCAGCTATAATGAAGCATAGAGCTCTGTGGGGGTATAACAAATATGAAGTAGTAAGAGGAATGTGGAAAGGAGTAGTGGTTCCGGGCCTCACGTTTGCGAATGCTGTACTCTGCTTAAAATCAGACGTTGCGTCAGGCCTTGAAGTAAACCAGAGAACGGTAGGACGTTTGGCCTTAGGCGCGCATGGAAAAACAACTAACGAAGCAGTTCAGGGAGATATGGGCTGTGCGTCGTTTGAAGTTAGAGAAGCTCAAAGTAAAATATGCTTTGAGATGAGGTTGAGGGCAATGGATCAACGAAGGTGGGCAGCTAAGGTTTTTAGGTACCTATACTTGCAAAGCGTGGACACGCAGTGGTTAAGGAAGACTAGAAGGCTAACGATGAAATACGGAAAGAACAGTGGGGAATCCAAAACAGCCAAGGTAACCAAAAAGAGGCAAGGCAGATTGAAACGAATAAATGGAGGGAAAAAATGGAAGATAAAACGTCGTTAGAGATGTACGGGGCTGAGAAGATGAACATCAGAAAGGAAAATTTCTACGATAATTCCCAGGGCAGTGCTTTGCTTTTTGAGGCTAGAGCAGGTTGCCTGTGCACTAAGTGTTTTGTGGGGAAGTATTAACAAAGTGATGGGGTATGTGTGGTCTGCGGAAAAGAAACAGAAACTATGCGGCACATACTGTTAGAATGTGAGGGTATCCATCCAAATCTACATGAAGGGAATATTGGGCTTTCAGAAGCCCTAGGATTTAAGGGAATCAGAGAGGAAGTTAACTTCAAGGCTGTCGAGGGGACGAAAAGAAGATTAGAATGCTGGTGGACGAAAAGCAGAGAGGGAAATATTGCCTAGGACAGTTACCACCTGTAACAGGTGAAAGAAAGTATTTCGGGCCTAATAAGCTTTAGGGCCTGCCATAAGCAGCGCTAGTATTAAACCAAGAGTGTAAAACATGGTTATATTAGTCCTTTTTGGTAAGATGACATGTCATCACCCCGCTTCAAAGGGGAAACCAATAGGATTCATCATCATCATGTAGTGAGGCGAAATGACAACCGGTGAACCAAGGGTTACAAATTGCGTACCGGCAGAAGAAGCGTCAGAGAGCAATAACTTGCTGAAGAGACGAAATTAGCAAAAAACATACAATTCAGCAGTTGCTTCCAGCGGCACAGTTCGGGAGTGGTTGCATGTTAGCGTGAGATGCCTTCGTCCTGCAGTGGACCTAACTAGGCTGTTGAAGCTGATGACTAGGGCGCTGGAAGGTTAGGAAACATTGAAGCGAACCCAAAAGAGCAAAGAGGGTTTTCCGCATGAGCAATGTTAACCTATGTAGCAATAATCTGATATGTGTGGGTTTCTCGCAAAAAATGGCAACTAAGAATGAGCGTTATTTATGACGGCGTGACGGCTTGACAGTAGCGAAAATTGCCGCAGTTTCAACTAGTGGTGCGGGGCCACAGAAACACCAGAGCTGGCAGCCTTACCTAGGAGACAGTTGTTCGAGCTCCTTGTTGGTCTTTCGGACCAACAAGGAGCTTGTTTCTCAGAGAAGTACGTTTGAACAACAACGACTCCCTGAAACTCTTCTGGGGTGTCGTGATGGGGGAGAAACCACGCGGCGTCGGTGCCGACATCTCGAATGCCTTGAAAATGTTCAAACCAAGCGCATTGAGCATTTCTAGGGAACCCATGTCCCTATGTTCTTAAAACATCCTCGCCACGGCCTTTTGCAGGTTATACATTTCGCGGTCAGCCCTGGTCATGTAGTCTACCACAAAATTAGATCTCGCATGGTGATTTAGAATGATCTGACAGTCCATGTTCAAGTCGTACACTGGGGCAATCTAGGGGTTGAATGTGTTGACCCACTTTTGGTAGGGGGGCCGCTTGTACAAATGACAAGGAGGGCTGACCTGGCTCTGGGAATCTCGGAGTAGTGCCCCTCTTTGCGCACGTCAGAGCGGCGCCAAAGCTGTTCAATGTTATCGAACGTCATGTGTTCGAAGCATTCGTGCATGTCTTAGTAGATGTCTTTTAGTTTTTGAATGCTTTTGTGGCCGTATTTGTCTTCCTTATCGTCCAAATCTTCGTTGTCTAAATATCGCTTCATGCCATCACAAGCGGGGTCGAGTTGAGAGACGCTATTACTTACCTAACTCAGGTATGTCAGCGGAAACGACAACTCCTCTCTGTTGTTATCGTAAAGTGCAGAAATCAGGGCTTACTTTCTCCCGGAGACATGTCCAAGTATTTGCGAAACACGCTACGCGGCAGACGTATGCTAGACATGAGCCATGGCAGATAAAAGGATGAGGTAATGGGAGTATATTTACACGAGCCCTCAGGGTACACGCTATGCCTATCGCTGTCTTCTTATACGTCGGGTTAACGTGTCGCAGTGCACTAGTGCCGGCTTCTTCCTCGTAGTACCACTTTGCGCTCGGCATTTTCTCTGTATTTTTCTAAGCGTTCCTCACGCGACACACGCTCACGTGCGCTGGGCATTTTCTTGGAATGTTTATGCGCATGAACGGCGCAAATTGGAGCTTGAAAAGCTGTTCTGTTAAAATTAAGTCATGTCACGAGAGCATGAAGGTAAAACTTAGCCTTACCATGTAGTGGTCTAGCTTAAATTTAATAGTATCGGTGCACGTGCTAATATTTGCGTTTGGTGTAATCGGAGTCCGTAGGGAAAAGTCAGAAACAGATCTAGTTCTTTTTTGCAAGACCCGACAGGCTAGGGGGTATTGCAGATAGTCTGGGTCTGGTATCTAAAAGGAAAATGCAATATTATGCTATTCGATCACTCTATTCACGTGGTCAGCGGTAAGAGTAAAAGACGAGAGTACCGTATTTACTCACATATTCATCAAACTCGCGTAATGATCGCCCCTCTGAAGTTTGTCGTCAAAATTCGTTTTTTTTTAAATTTCCCGCGCAATCAACGCACCCTGAACTTGCCGCAGCAGCATGTTGTATGTGTGCCAAATTAAGCTGATGTTGATTGTGCTTACCTCTGTTTCCTTCCATTTCAAAGTGGACATGGCTACGTTATTGCCGTAGAGTTGCCGATATTAGCGATATCGCCAAGCATGCGTTCAGTAGTGATGAGGAAGAAACTCTCACTAAATAAAAATAACGTACTCACAAGACAAAGAAAAAATGCGCTACGCTTACGACGTCGGCCCCCTTGTCTGTGTTGATGCCCCGCACAGAGACAGCGGCAGCCACTTATAGGTTGCCCTGTTGTCACCTTGCAGCAAAGTCGTTCGCGCATTGCGTATTTCATGAGAACATTGTATTTTGCATCACTTTGCAAAGCGGTTGGCGGCGGTGTGCGGAAGTTTATTGGGTTTTTGTTTATTATTTTTATTATGTTTATGAGATCTACCGTAAAAACGTCGACCCGCAACTTGCTTGCATTCTCTGTGGTCAAAACGTTTTCGCTAAATTTACCCGGCGTCATTAATGCACTTCTAAAGTTGCATGACATTTTTTGGCAAAATGTGCTATCATTACGGGAGTAAATACGGTATAACTTGGGCACAGTACTAGCCTCCATAACTGCGCCCGCTCGGTTTCCTCTTCCCGGGTAAAGACAAGGGTGCAACCAAGGAAGCCAGCAGAGAATCGGAAGGGTGAACGGGGATTTGATGGCATCGAGGTTGAACGGTAGCAGTTGGTAGATTTTGTAGTTGTCCGAAGCAGCAGGACGAAAGTACCATGGGGATCCATGTGGTGTCACTTGGTATACGTCGCCGCCAAGAAGCGAAACTTTGGAAGTACGACCGTGTCCCAGATTTTGTGACACTGTAAGCCAAACAGATAATCTGTTTCGCTGAAATTCATACCACGGTGCCACATGAATTAGAGGTGGGAGGCGCAACCCAAATGGGATGTCGTTCACTTTTTGGAGCGGCATAAAAATATTAGAAAAAGTCTAAACACTGGTAATGCGGAGAAGGTACCACCTTTAGTGGAGCAGCAATGTGTCATTCAGCAAGCGGTACCTAGAGGCGACATGATAGATACACCCACCGGTAGAGGAATGGGCACTGGAGGGTCGGAGAAGCGAGTGAGAACAGACCAGCTAAGCGGTCAGTGGTACCCGTATCGGTTCTTCCAAACTACAGTCTTTGTCAAAATTTTGTGGGCCACGTTGACCGTGGCCGGAGCAGGCGCACGGCCGAGCAGGGGGCTACGCTTGCCGCTGACGGCTGGTTGCGGGGCTAAAGAGAGCGAGGGGAACTTTTGCTCTTGCTATTGTGGTGTGTCCGAGCCGAGAAGTGCTGCGGAAAAATCCTGCGCTGTAGTGAAGATCGCCTACTCAAAGAAACCGGCCCGCTGCAGTTATCGCGCCAATCATACTACAAAAGGAAGCGCGGAAGTTCCCCTCACTCTTTTTAGCCGTGTAACCAGCCGTCAGCGGAAAGCACAGCGCCCCTGCTAGGCCACACGCGCGCTCCAGCCAGGGTCGCCGTTGCCCACAAAATTTTGACAAAGTCTGTAGGTCCTTTCTTTTCGCAAACATATTTTTTTTGCGGATTGTCATAGCTCTTCCAAAGATTGATTGCGCCGCTGTCCAAGTCTCTGCACTAAAAATATTAAAAGGCGTAGAGCTCAATGCTTTTTTGAAAATATCTGCTTTCGCCCTCAACGATTACACAATTCACGTGTAGGCATATCTGGACCATGGTCCGAATATAACTAGAAAAATGTTCCCCCACGTACAAGTCTGTGTAGCCGGTTATTTGTCCGGTGCTTGTGAGCTAACAGAAGCCCAGAGCCAGACATGAAGGTGGATTTAAAATAAGCGAAAATGTGCAGCCAGATAGACGGCTGCGATAAACAATATGTCAGCGCCAAGAAGATAAGAAAATAAGGTTCCGTTTCCATGTGAAGTCAAATTTTTGGTTCTTCAAAAGTCTGCAGAAGGCTACTAGTCTTGATAACCGTGATTGTTTATGCGAATAAACATTGCGAGGTTCCGTTGTATGAGCTCACCGAGAAACTTGAGGGCTTCTGACGTGTGGGCACCATTTAGTCGGTTATCCAAGTACTTCCTCGAAATTCAAGCTACAAGTCTGTGATAAGCTTTGCGAACTCCAGCTTGATGTGAAGACATAAGGCACCAATATCGCACGATGGTCACATCGTTCTAGTGTGGCGACTGTCTTAGCGGGCGCAATATTCCGGGACTGTTGCAAGAGCAAGAAAAACACGACTTTGATTTTCGTTTTTCAGGCAGCCTTACAAAAGTTATGCATGTCCAAGGGCGAACAGTCTGCTTAGTGATGATTTATTTTATCCTCACTCAGGATTTTCAGAAAGAAACCAGTAGAAACTTTCCTTCTGATGTTAGCTTTCTTCGCTAGAAATCCATTTAAAATACTAAACCTAAATCAAATAAATGAACAAATCAGCAGTCATTGCTCGTTTTTTGTGAAGTGCAAATTCAGAGCATGATTCAACAATGGCAATTTAAAGCAGATCGCATGTAAAACGAAAACGGCAGCAAAATATTGAAGTCCTGTGTGTTTTTGTAATCCTTTTACCATGTTTTTTTTTCTATTGCATTGGTTAAGGTGTACCAAATCTTCGTTTTTGTGTTGTTTAAAGCTTTAATTTTTTGGGGGAAATCTTTCACCACAAAAAACATCGTATTTCGTGGCTAACGTTATTAAGAACGTTGCGGAATCTCTGGAAAACAAGTGAAAATAACTGGCGGTGAACCCGGAGAAAACAATCTATTCTAAAAAAATTTTGTTTTGACACATTTTGCGCAGATAGCCTATTGCGTCGGAATTTTTTTTTAAATTACAATTAAAATTTTGTACTGTTAGATAATTATTTTGTATCAATAGCATTGTTGGTGAAGGCTTGAGGCATGGTAGAATATCAACAAAACCAGTTTTGATCATACTGGAACCTCTGCAGGGTATTCAAAAAAACACTTTAATGCGCACCTCCGTACAGGCGTACATGACGGTAGCACGTACCCGCTTTGTTGGCTCAGTGGGTATGGCGTTGTGCGGCTGACCACAAGGACGGAGGTTTAATTCCCTGCCACAGCGGCCGCTTTTCTGATGGAGGCGGAAAGCAAAAACGCCTGTGTTCTCGAGCTTTCGGCGAACGTTAAAGATCCAAATCCCCAGGTGTTCAAAATTATTCCGGAGCATCCACTAATGCTCAATTCATCGCCTGTGTAGCGTTGGAGCGTAAAGCACACAATCAGTCCAAAAAGGACCTTAGTGCCGTATCAAACTGGAGCTAGGAGTCCTTTGCAAATCTAGGCTAATATAGAACATCCTAGAATCTTCTTTTATCCTGTGGCTATTGTGATGGTTTTAGTGGTTCCTGTTCCGTGCAAGAACGCAGCGCCACGTGGCTCTGATAAGTGGCAGGGACTTTATCTGGTCCAACTTTACGGTTTTAGTAATAGTTGAATGTGGCACTAAGCTGCACATCTACACTGCCTCAATTATGTTTACTTACAAAACATCTGTAATTGTCGGATGAATGCATTAGTTCAAAATACGGCGGAGGAAGTTTTATGTAATACTGGTGTTACTTTAGCTTTTCTTCGTTTATTTAAGATCTGCATAGCTAAGTACTTGCTGCCATTCAATTTGTTCATCTTGCGACATACACCCACTTAAGGTAGAATTTTCGTTTCCAGGCCTTCAGGCGTGCGAACCTTCTTGTTGCTGTGAGGTGTGCTTTGGGCTTTGCTGGCTGCCGCAGCCAGAAGCAGACCTTACTCCAGTGCCAGTACAACCACGTGAGTAGCCTTGTAACTTCACTGTATCGGATATCACAAGCCTGCACACATTCTTACAATAACGTTGAAATACGAAGCTAAAAATTTCCTCGGGGCACGTAAGCCTGCTATGTTGCTTTAAAGGGGGAAGCCCCGCAATTCATACGAATTTGCAACATGCCCTGTTCGCTTTTGTT
Source organism: Haemaphysalis longicornis (assembly GCF_048455015.1). Lineage (NCBI taxonomy): Eukaryota > Metazoa > Arthropoda > Arachnida > Ixodida > Ixodidae > Haemaphysalis > Haemaphysalis longicornis. The sequence goes on from NW_027526385.1 coordinate 166,668,990, forward strand.
TTTCTTTTTCTGAGCAAATTACTGGCCCAAACTTCTGCCGCTCTATGTATGTGTTGCTTTCTTCGCTTTTCTTTTTGTGACAAGATACGCACTAGGTTAGTAAAGAGACTGGCGCGTTGAAGAGCTTACCTGGAAACAAGGTCTTGTGCGGCGGTTGTGTACCTGTTCTACCCACGTGCACTGACGTCCCGGTGTCAGGCGACACACACTATTCTACAACCTTTACGTTTGCAATTCATAGTTTTGTGAGTTTTGTGAAGCGACCCTATTTCCCACAAGAATCTCGATTCCTTGCTAATGCCCCAAGTGTGTATGTGCCACGACCAAAGAAAGAACTTTTGTTTTTCGCTTTCGATGTGCCGAAATAGCAGATGTTGGTGAAACACTAGGCTCCTACTGTACAGGGCCGAATTCAAATTCCATCGTATCAGGCATCTTTTTATTCTTTACAGCAGCGGATTTTTGTTGACGAGTCAACTACGACAACAGAAAGAATTACAACCAAAAAACCAAGGAACTCTTTTCTACAATGTGGCACTTGCAGCTTTCGTCGTAAAACGTTCATGTCGCTTACGTTTCTATGATGCAGAGCCTTCTCGGGTGTGCGAGACCGATATTTCGGTGTTGCATTACCCTTAGAATATAGATGAACGGCCAATTCCAAGATACAGCTGGCGTTTGAAGTGTACAGAAAGCGGGCTTGCCAATATAACGCGTATGGCGGCCCGGCGTTTACGCAGTTTCTGCAGAGATGTTTTTGTGCAATTTCTGTCATCAAAGTTGTGTGAGTTCAATTGACCAAAAATCTACAGGTCGAAAAGAGGAGCTAAAACTGGAAGCGCAGAGATCAGGTTTAAATGCTGCTCATGTGAAACATACGGTTAACCCTGATATATTTTAGTGTGGCAAGTTGTCAGGTTGTTACACCAGACCGCGTCCTAAAACTGCGACGTTTTAGCAAAGAAGACATCCATGGGATACGATTTGTAGACTGTTTGGTGAAGAGGCAACATAACATGAAAAAAAATTGGTTGTCCCCGTTATGACTTCCCGTTTCGTCTCTTCGTAAGGGAGTGACCACTGCACTCCTGTTACCGGGCCAGTGGGCGGTAAAAACTTAGCACGTTCGGGGGTCCTGCAGGGCAGGTTCCTTGCGGGGGGTCTTGCCAAAGGGCCACCCTACATGCAGCAAAAAAAGGAAGAAGAAGAAGAAGAAGGAGAAGAAGAAGACGAAGATGATGAAGAAGAAGACGAGTAGAAACTTTAATTAGCAAAACTAATTGTGGGGTGCCTTCGTAGCCGAATTCCGTAGGAAATCTTGGCGCTGGCTACTCGGTCAACCAAGGTAGCCTGGTCGCCGGTTCTTGTCTGGTGTTCTCCAAATAACACGCACTACCACTGCTCCCAGGAACGGTTCGGAATGCGGGAAGGTCCGAGTTTCAGTCGCACTCACAGACAATGTGCTTGAGTGTGCCTAAATTGCGGCATAACGCGCAACCGGAGATTATTGTGTAGGGAATAAATGAATTGGCCCCGCGGGTTTTGGGAACGTGTTAGTTTGAATATGTCGGAAGTAGTTTTCTTCCAAAGGCCGTTCTACCTACGTCATATTATTAGTTTACTTCCTGGCATGTCTCAATCGGCGTTTGACTATGCTGCTCTACTGGGGACAAGTAATAAAAGCCCTGACGAATGCATGGGTCGTATCGTTGCCGGGGAGATGGGAGTGGACAGGGTTCCACATGATTGTGACCGTATGCTGCATGCAGAACCTGCACCTACCGTGCAGGTTCTGCAGGCCGCACGACAATCGCCGATTACCGTAATTGCGGGAGTTTGGTTTATACCCAAGGCAATCGCTACCTCTTCCGCTTTCTGCAAAGAGCCGCCCTTAAGTAATTGCGAAACGTAAGAACATAAAAATGTCAAGTCTGCCGGATCAAACTGAATTTGTAGAGTAATTTAAATTGGTTACCAGAGCTAAAAAACAATATTTGTGCATATAACACGACCTTGATCAAGGAACCTCTTGAAATAGGAGGAAGCTAAAAGCAACTAAAATGTCATCGGCCATTATAAAATCACCGCACTCAGAGGCGAAGGGAATAAGATTATGCCAAGAATGAAGCGGATAATAAAATTAGCAGACCGATTCAGAACCAGGCAATATGCTAGCGACGTTAGGCCAGGGGAAACTACAGAGCCTAGAAGCGTTGTGGCTAGGTCCTACTAGTAACCAAAAAATAATTAGAAAAGGCACTGAAATGCATTAGAGGAAAAGCTGCACGTTACGACGATATAAGAGTGTCAGGAAGAATAAGATATTGAACTGGAAATCTATGCCGAACTTTCGCCAGAATTCTTAACGACTCAAAATATGAAAATCGACCTTAAGAACGCAAATATAACTATCATCCATAAGAAGAAAGAAACCTAAGGCATTTATAATGACAGCTGTTTACACGCTGTTTACCAAAGTAATAATTACCAGCATACGTTACAGCCAACATTCCTTACAACTCAGAGATCTGGCTGGGTTTAGGAACAGGTACTGAACGACACATCAGTGCGTGCGTCAAAAAGCCGTGCTGGAAGCTATACATGACCAGGGAATAGAAGAGAGCTACACAAGACATCTAAATGACACCTAAAAAATATGTGCGCACAGAAAAATCCTTCAGAAGCAAAGCCAGAAATTCTTGATGCGAAAGAATGTAAGGCAGGGATATGCGATTGAGGGAGAACTCTTCACAGCACGATTAAAGGGGCATTGAAAAAGGTCAACTGCGAAACATATAATTACGCATACACGGAGAATACTGTAGTCATTTGGGGTTTGCAGATGGCACAGTCTTGTGAAGTTAAATTGCATCACACCTGGAAACATATGCTGAGGAAGTACACTCAGAAAGCATGGCCGCGGGGTTAAAATAATTATCAGAAATGAAAAATAATTAACAAACCTGCCAGAAAGCGCCCTCTTTACCATGTGCACGAAACTCCACAAAAAGTGCAAAAGTAATTACCTTCTACAGGTTGTCAGTGCAGACCCCAACGTCGTGAAGGAAATACGGCGCAGAATTGGTATTGGCTGGGGTGCACTCGATGAGCTTTTTGAAATTATTTAAAGTAAGCTACATCAACAACTCAAAGAAAGATTACTCAACCAACGCCCAAGGCCAGTGAACACTTATGAAGCGTAAAGTTTCGGCCTTTTGAAACAACTGGAAACAAACTTAGGTTGTCTAAACGGGCGATTCAACGAAGAGAGATAGGAATAACACTCCAGAAAAGAAACCAGCTTCCTGTTCCAAGGAACACACTCGAGTATATGATATCATGGTTGAAATCAAGAAAAAATTGACTTGAGCAGGAAATTTTGTAGGAAGAAATGAGAACCTTTGGACCATCGGGGTAGCGGAGTGGATACCGAGAGACGGGTGCAGATGGAGGAGGTCAATAACACGATGGAGGGAAGATAAAGGAAAATTTGGAGGAAAAGAATGGACTCCGTCAGCATAGGATAGGAGTGGTTGGAGGTCAATAGGAGAGGCCACCGTCACGAAGTGGACCTGCGTAGCTTGGAGGGTAACGAAATATACTTTTTTGTGATCACAGTCGTTTTCACGGCGCATTCCAATGTTTATAGACAATGAAATTTCTGTCAGCGTTAGGAAGAAAGTGGTATTCGTCGTGTGATATTTTCGCAGGCAAATAAAAACTGCAAGGAATCCTAACAGGTGCTCGTCCCAAACTGTGACCACTATACTACGGTATGTAGCACCATTGAAAAACCGATAATATTTGCGAGTGTCAGGCGGTAGTCCTAGATGTCAGCCAAAAGCTCGCGCTAGCAGAAGCATAGGCCATCTAAATGGCCCACACTTGATAAGCTGCTTTGAAGGTAAGAAATAGGGTGTCGTATTGCTCTACAGTAATACTATTGCGACCTAACGTGGTTGAATGTGGAGACGTCCAGAGCACGTGTGGTATAATGCCTTTTTAAACAGTAGCCATTGTCGGAGTCTCCATTGTGTAACAGTGCCTTTGCGCAGCCGGCTTATTGTGCGAGGCCATTGGCGGAAGTCGCGAAACTAGGGTTTACCCTCTATGAGGGTTGTATATTCTGGAGGCGTACAGATAATATACGTGAAAGCGCGCGCCCAGGTAATGCATTGGAACCCTGAGACACACACACTAGCAGAAGTGATACAACGATTTGAAGGTTGCCAGCTGAGTTTTTGCTGACTAAAAACGGCGAAAACGATGAGTATGTATTTGGAAACGTGCTCCTGTGGTGTTTCCGCGTCCGGTTAGAGAAGCATGCTGGGATGAATGGTAACATGGCGGCCTGCTGGCCAGGAGGATTTTGTGCAGGCGGAGTCGACAGCATTCCGTAGTTTATCTCTTCTGGGTTAGTAAAAAACGTTTTTAGGGTTTAGCGTGGGACATATTTACTGAGCCTATTTGAGCTAGACGTGGCAACGCTCACTCAACACTTGCGCGCAAGTTCGAATGCGACTGACTGCATGCGCGGGGACGCCAAGAAATCTGGTGATCCGAAACTGAGGCTCACAGAAAATTAATCTCCTTCCTAATCTCCGTGCAGTTTTGCGGCGTGCCGCTTTATTTTAAAATTTTCGCAATTCGCTCAATGATTTCCAAAAGAAGTGAAGTGAACTGTGGCTTTTCCTGAATGCAAAACCTTTACTAACAGAAAAAAACGTTATCGCATGTGCCAACGCTGATATTGCCGGTGAATCGCGGTCCCTTTGAAGCACAGGAACGAAAGAGCGCGGTGGATCACAGGCCAACGGAGTCGCAGAATACATGCCAAGGGAGTATGCGATATACAGTCAGCGGCGTGTCCCATTTTCTGTTATGTCTGTGTTCGTCAAAGTCTAGCTGCTTTCCACTACTTCAAAGGGTAATCTTGCGGGACTGAATGGTGGCAGTAATTTGCCGCAGAGAGCGCGCGAAGGGAGAAGACTCAGTTATTGTGACTGATTAAAAATGAACCCGCATTTTGTTACCTATTTCGTCGTTGTACCTTCACGAACGTTCGCGCGATACTTCGAAGCACGGTGAGCTGTATGAAGTTTCATTAAAAAAATTCAGGCGGAACAATTTAAAAGCTGCTTTTTTTCTTTGCTAAGGATAACGATCGCTGGCTGCCACTCCGTAGCCAGTAGTGAACTTGCGGTAGTCAAGTTCGAAGAGCGGAATCGCTGTTCCGGTGTCAGTTCAGGGGCAATAGATAAGGTGCTTAACTTGAAGCAACGAATGGCAGCCTCGCAAGCACCCTACGAGGCAGTTGCTCATCGCGTGAATCCGACTTGTACCAGTTGTACACGTTTTGCGCGCACGGCGTTCTGAGCTGGAGACTGCACACACACACTGCGCAAGTCAGGCGCAAGGGCCTGGCCACTTAATAGCGCACTATACAAAATCGAAACCAGAACTGAACTGCACATTTACTCTTTGTTTGCTAATTAGAGCCTAATTACACTAAAAAAGTTGGTTTTAATGACTGAGGCAATTTTCGTAACTATTTTGCTTCAGTTCTTTGTTTTAGTTTAGTAATTTCGGAACAACGTTTTAGAGGGATGAGTGTAATTGCTCTTGCAACCATGGTAATTGTATCATGCCAGCGCCCATAATTCGTACGGCCCACGAGCTCGCTTTACACCTTTGGTTGGAGGGAAGCGGAACCGCTCGATCCCTTAATGATGCACGATGTCCAAGTAGTTTACAAGGCGAACGGTACCTCAAGAAGAGCGAAGCAACTGCGCTGTTATCTTTGTGCGCCAAATGTTTGTCACGCGTCTCACGCGGCTGAGAAATGAGGCTCAAGTTGATTCATTTGATGGCAACACAATATATTTACATAACAAAACCACTCAAACGAACCAAATCACAGTGACTGAACAGACATATATCACACTAAACAGCAAAAACAAGCACGACCTCACACTACCAACACTCTACTCCTAAAGTCACTATAATACATTAACTGTCTGTCAGATTCAAACAAATCCTACCGCCGGTATCACGGTGCGATGCCGATGACGTGGCCCAGTGAGTCGGTTGGGTTACGCGTCAGCCAACGTCGCCGAACGTCGCGATGGCCCGTGCTGGTGAGTCGGGGTCCGGAGGACCGCGGTGCGATGACTCGGCTTCGCTGAGCAGCGCGGCTCAGCAGGAGGCCAGCAGTGCGAAGCTGCTGGTAACAAGTGGTCCCGAGCTGCCTGCTGCCAGGCGGTGCGATGCCGCTGGTGTGTCGTGGGGCACGGCTCGACGGGTCGCCGGCGGTGCGATGCCGCCGGTCAGCAGGAGGCCAGCCGAGCGAAGCTGCTGGTAATCAGTGGTTCCGAGCTGCCCGCTGCCAAACGGTGCGATGCCACTGGTGCGTTGTGGGGCACGGCCCGAACTTGCCACCGTTCCTCCAAGACCTCGTTCCACTCTGTATACTCCAACTTTGTTCTCTTCCTCTTCACCTCGCATTCTATCATGTGCGGCTCCCATTCGCTGAACAAGCTACCTCCTCCTCCTCTTCGATTACCCTGTGTTTCTTCTCCATTGGTCTCTTCAAAATTCTTCTCACCATCCCGTATGCTGATTTTTCTTTCTCTTCATCTTTTCTGACAACATCTTCTTCTGGGGCCAATCGCCCTTCGGGTATGGGCTCTTCTTACCACATGACACTCTTAAAAAGCGTTGAGCAGTGTCACGCAGGGCATTACTTACCGCTCAGCACAACCAACTAAACTGCACATATAAGACATTACTTTAGGACTGCTGAGTATTGTGTAGTGAAGTCATGATAATTGTAGAAGCCTCTGGAACAATGGGTCCGCCGCGTATTTTACGAAAAGAGACATTGAGTTGTCCGTGTCGTATTTTATTTGCGCGGAAGCCGGCATTGGAAAGCCAGTTGCCGCATCTTCGCACTCCTCTAGCTTTCTCATGTGTTCGACAAGGAGGGTGTGTAGTTGCTGTGTCGATCGATCATCGCAATGGCCGTCGCACTACGACGAGGGTAATCAACCGCGTTCACCTCGAGAACTCTTCCGAACGTTTCGTGTTATTTTTGCACGAAGCTCACCTTGCTTGTTTGCATTCTAGAGGGGAAAGTGGGTACATGTTTTTGGGTACGTTATACCCCTGTCACAAGGCCACTTTCAATCGCGATTGAAGTGAATCGCGATCGAGTTTTCGAGCGCACTCGACGTACTGCCGCATCTACACGGCACGTTTCAATCGCGATTGAGAAGTTGCACGGGTTGCGCTCGTGTTCGCCAGATGGCGCTAACCATGTACTTGCGGCCGGCGTCTGGTAACTTCGCGCGGTCGTAGGTATACGTAACTATGTAAATATTACCTCACGCTTATTTGGGTCAAGTTATTTGACACAATTTCTGGCGTTAGTTTAAGTTGTCACATTCTGTGCCATTACTGAGCGGGGACGAGAGTGACGAGAGTATCGCCGCTTTCGTTCGATCGCGCTTGGAAGCCTCGATCGCGCTTGAGAAACCAGGATTGAGTTCGAGCGGGATCAAGCTCGATCGCGATTGAAACTGCCGTGTAGCAGGTGCCCGATCCGGATTGAGCTCGATCCGGATCGACTCAATCGCGATTGAAAGTGCCCGTGTGACAGGGGTATTAGACTGGTTGGAGGGTAGGGAACATTGTATATTTTGTAGCAAGGCTGACTAATTTCCACAGGGTGGAGACTATGCCGTCTCGTGTGTATGTAGCTAAGCCGCTCCCGTTGAACCAAACGGTGAACCTTCACAGGTTCTCTGAGAGTGTTGTAGACACTGTGTGCATTTAGTCGTTCAGTTGAAGTGATTGCCATGCATCGTACATGTTCGAATGGCTGTCAAAGGGGCTACCTTTACGCACACAATTGCCCTGATAAGAATGAAGGCTCGAAATAATCCCAAACAATGGTGCTGCTTTATACGTTGGTGCATGTTAGCAAAGTTGCTTGAGAGGTTTCCTGTGTAATGCATGGTCATCTCGAACGCGAGCACGGTATCTGAGTTTGGTCTATTGGCTAGTATTGGGAGACAGAGAACCCGTATGCTAGGCACTGGCAACAAAGTGTGCGGAAATTTCAGAAATATTGACCGCCGAAAGATCGTGTCTCTACGTCTTGCCTACTAGAGGGTCCTAAAGCAGCAGTACCACCGCATGGCCGCGTTGATACGGCGAACGTTTTTGGATATCTCTGGAATGTTCCCGTCGCTGCCTTCTCTGACCTGAAATGTGGCATCGTCTTCGCATCATGTCTTTATGCCATACAGCAATGGTAGCGTTTTAAAAAAGCCCATGATTGCTACCCCATAGGAAGACGACCAGAATAATTCGGAGTCTCGCTTTCCAATCTAGGTCGCTTCTGATTGGAGTCCCTCACCTTATACAGTAAATCGGTGTTCGCACGGAAGCTTACCGCGAGAGTTTTCTAGTAGTCCCACGAAGGTGAAGTTGTCCTTGACTGTCGTGAATGAACGCGTTTGTTGAGTTGCCAAGAAGCCTTTGTTACATGTAGTTTCATTACTGCTCTGCTATCTACAGGGAAAGACTCCCTCTTATACCGTACGTTTGGTTTGACAGGAAATACGGTTCTCTGCGTTGAGAGTTTCGGACAGGAGCCAAACACGAAGCGATGAAACATTTTTCTTACAGTAAAATGGTGATTCCATTTACAGCAACTTTCCCCGGTAATAAAACTAAGCGAGAAGTGAGATATGTGCCCTGAAGTTGTCACTTGAAGTTTTGTGTATAATTTGTGTGAGGAACTTTGCGGCTCTTTTCCCTGAGTGTCGCTCGTTTCTCGCGCGCGTTTATGCATAGTGACGGCTTTAGCGAACTCTTAGTCTAAGTTTCGCACTGATTGCTTATTATGCCATCCTGCACTCGGGCAGAGCGAGCGTACAGTACCATATAGCACACTGAAGGAATTTTAGATTGATGGCTTGCTCAAATGGGTCAATATGGTTTCCCAAGCAGGGCGGGAGTTTTCACGCATCCGGTACCCAATAGAAAGTCACAAACGCTCTAGAAATTCCGTATCTGTGCGTGCTATTCGTGGCTTCATTTGTTGGTAATGGCATAGTAGAGGATGGTTGTGTACACTTCTTTCTTGGTCAATGCGATCCCATGTGCCGTACCGATTTTGATTTGTTGGGCTTAATTTAAAACGTGCACTCTAGGGCCATTATTCACCGTTGTTTTTGATTAAATTTATGATTGATTTCCGTGTGTAAGCTGGTTTCAGCTTCCCTTATATGTAGCAACTTTGCGTCGGCATGTTAAAGCCATGCCTTTTGCGATAAATCCTTTTTACTATGTTCAGCGCTCGCGTACAGTTGTTTCGCAAGCTTTAAATGAAGGTTAATTTGCAGTCGTAGTACGTCATTCGTGCACAACGGGTCTAGTAACTGGACACGAACGCATGGAGTGTACCCCGGCTAGTGGGATGTAGTTTAGAGGACGTTCGCTTCACTACCGCGCATTCGACTACAATACCGACGATGTAGTGATGGCTGCCAGAGTAGTTTTCGGTGTTTGAACAGAATGCTTCCGGTCGTAGGCTTTCTCAATGGCTGGTGACGAATGGTCTCCCACTGAAGCTGTGTTAGACTCAGCTGCGCCACCGCGGACCGTTGAGAGAGCGGCGACCCTCTCACTGCTCTTGAACCGCGAAGGTTCCTTCGCATTCTCACTTGTAACCGGACGCTGGATTTTTTTCAATATTTTACAACAGTAAGCAGGGGATCCTCTTGGGCTGTTTTTAGAGTTGTGCAGAAAATTCGCCCGAGGTTGAGTGTGTTTTGGTGGGCTGTGATTTAGGTAAGTTGTCATATGCACCCGGTTTTCAGTTTTGTTAAATTTTGTACAAAGACGCAAGTCACAGAAGTGTCTTGCGTGATCTCAAACCAGAGTGCTGAGGTTTTGTCGAATAAGGATACCGAAGGCGGGTTTTCTCCTATTAGTCCAAAGGAGTCTTCTCCTACTTCACTGAAAAATTTGTAGTAAAATAACCTTGTCAAGGCGCCTTTGCCGTGAAGGAAGACGACATGGAAACATTTTCAGAATGTTTGGTCTTGTCAAATGGATCAAACGGATCGCGTTTTCAGAGAATCATCGATGATTCGTTAACACCCCTTCGCATTTATAGCTGTTTTTTGGTTGTATGAACTAGACATAACTATTCTAAGTTTTTGGACTGGCGCGTAAGAAGCGAGGGGTGATTTCGTAGATTTTGAGTGGCCGCTTTGTCCATCCCACAGCAGTTCGTGCGAATGTATTTTCTACAGCTCCTACTAGAGCGTTGGAGTGGGCAATTCTGGCGCTTACATTTTTTCTAAATATGGTCAGCCTCACTTCTTATCTTTCGGATGGAGTTCCTGTCTGGGTTGCGGTAACCTTTAATGGAGGGTTTCTCCGAACTAAGGGAGCATGTCGCCTATTTGTTGTTGAGGCTTGACTGAAGCTGCTAGAGCTTATCTCGGGGTTGAGTGTTAGCCGAAAGGGGATCAGTCCTCTAAAGCTTCCACTTCTACAGCTTAATATCGAGCAGGCAAGGGTGCGACCTGGCTCAAGCAAGTGGCGCTGCACGGTGGAACAGGCATGTGTTCTTTTATTACCCAGCCGTCTGATGCAATGGTCTGCGGAACTGGTGTTTGTTTGTTCGAGTTCAACGAGTATGGGTTTGAGAGTAGCAACTTTAGCTTTCTCGTTTCGAGCAACCTATTGAATGGGGTATTCAGTAAAGAATGATCGAATTCCTTAATTTTTGTGGCATTTGTTTAGGGAGCACAACGCTTCGCAGCATGTTTGGTTTGGCAAATCCGTCATCGCCACATTACCTTGTTCGTATTGGAGCAGCCGGTTGCATGGATTCTATTGCGAGGGAGTGGTTTGCCTGGTTCAGAGATGGTTGTTAGCATTCATGGTTCAGGCTGTCGTACACCGTAATGCGGATTGGCAGCAGTGCGCACTATTGAATGAATTCTCGCATAATCGTCGGGGCCGCTTTGGTGAGCCGGAGTCCGATTTTCACTGGACAGTGTTTTATGCCGTGATCCACGAAGATCTGAATGACGCCAGCCGTCACAGAAATGTCATCGCCAGAAAAAACTTATGTGCGCCAGGATTCGAGCCAGGGCGCTGCGTCGCCGGAACAGGAGTTGTCAGGGGCTTTACCGACTCCGCTACATATATCCTTCCTATAACCTTCTCCATTTCGCTGGTGCTGCCGTCTAAGAGAGGCGAAGCGAAGTAGTGCGTGACAATAGTAATGAGCGCCTACAGTTGGCGCCAGCTGAGCTCGTGCCAACGCAACCGTCTGCCGTACTCTCTACGGAGCAGGGTCGCAGTGGTCGCCCATCTTCGAAAGCGATGCGCCAGCAGGTTTGCGGTCGCCGAGCAAACCCACAAGACAGCCCCCAAATCATGCTCTTTCGGTGCAGTGGACCCTCACACTGGTCTTGAACTTCCAAGGTTCCTTTGTCTTCTCACTTGCAACCGGACTCCGGATTTTTTTGCATTACTTTGCAGCGGACCGTGAGTTCACCAAACGATTCGCTGGCAACCCATTCGGTTTCGTTCGCATGGTTTGCGAGCGCGCGTGGTTTTATTCGGATTTGCGCAGTGCTCCGCCACATGTAATTCAGTGTCTAATGTTGATAAGTCTGATGGTGTCATACAGGCGAAATATAAATAACGATGTGCAAGTTCATATCGATACAGAATAAATATTCAGCTGATCTGTGAAGGCACATCTCACTTTCGTGTTTTACAAGTTCTGATGAAAGAGGGATGAACCACATTTTTTTCTTTGGTTGCGTTTGAGACACCGTGCTCTACACAGTAAATAAATCTATCTGGATGACGTGCTTCTTTCGGTGAATAATCACCAAATACCCCAGCCGAGCAATGTTTATTCTGCACGGCGGAGTGTATAAAGCCGTATAGGCCTAACCACTTTGTAAAGAAAAAGACGTAGTAGACACGTGTAATGCGATAGCACTCGTCCGACCAAGGACGGAGTTGAGTACATAACCTTCAGGAAAACTTCGGCTGTGGAGACCCATGGCCCGAAAAGTATGTCTCCATGAGCCGAATTAAAAAGAAGCCTCTCGCAAGTCCTGGCGCAAAGTAAGGGCAGTTGTCAAAATGGCGTCTGCTCCCGGTGCACCTGGAGGGAGACGAGAAGCTTCTGTATAGAAAACGTAGCCCGTTGCGTGCACTTCCCAAAAAGCACCGACCTTGCCGTTTAAACAGCACTCAATAAAAAAATGTATCAGCAAAACCAACCAAGGCTGTCCCCGAAGCATTGTGTCCTTCACGTGTTCGCTTTGACGTTGATGCAATCCGGTGTTGCAGGCGGGTGGGGGCACGAGCAGGACAATAAAAGTGCCGATTGGGGAAAACACGAGAACCAGACTCGTCGACGCCTTAACCAGGTGCGCTGTGCAAACCCCTCATATTATTACGCAGCAAGATGAATGTCAAAAAGGAGGGCAGCTTTTCTGGCCTATGCTTCTAACTTCGAAATCAATTTCATCAGATAACGCAAGATGTTTTCAGAGCCTCAAATATCAATTCCCATTTAAAGAATCAACTATCACCTGCTCTGTAGGAGGCGTCGTGGCGTGAAAGTGAACCTGTTTATGTCTATCTGCAATCATTTGCTAAATACAGAACCCACATAATGACTTGATTTTTTTATAAATAAATATTCCATTCGCTTCACTTCATATTGACTATTGAGAAGTCATTTAAAGAGAAGCTAGTTTTTTAGTGCAATTACCCCATCGTTGGCAGTGTCAGTTTCAATGGTTTTTCTAAACAGCAAATAATGGTATAATGTAGCGATATATTTCTGTTTATTTCTTATTTTTTCTTGGTATACTGTCGAACTTACTCCACCAATATATTATCTTGTTCATAGCGTTAGAAAAGCTCTAAACGCGCTGTAAATACGCCGCAAGGGTGTTACAAACAGACGTCGTCCCCTTCACTGCCCGTCGCACAGGGATAAAAATCGCCCATTCCTTTCCCAAAACGTCGTACCAGTGCACACAAGGCACTGCCACGCGCCCACTTCCTCAATGAAGAGCCTTTGAAAAAGGAAAGACATAGGGAAACATACCCACTTGACTGACACAAAAAACAGGTAGTCTACGTAGGCTCCTGACGCGTTGAAATGTCGTTATCTCATTTATCTTCTCGAAATTATTTGTCAAACATAGCCAGTTGACTGACACAAAAAACAGGCAGTCTACGTAGGCTCTTACAGGCATTCGAATGTCGTTATCTTGTTTAGATTCTGGAAATTCATTTGTCTTTTTAGTGTTCAGCAATACTCATAATAAAGTGACGCTTTATTGTCCTTACTCGTGGTAAGCAATCAATCAATCAATGAATCAATCAATCAACCGTTATATTCAGTGCCCAGGAAGAACCGCAAGGTCTTGGTGATGCACGCCATATAAAAAACATTATTGAAAGAAATGTAAAACAGCACGGCGCAACACACAAAACCATCGATATGGCAGAAACAATAGAGTAAAAATACCTACAGAAATTAAAAAGAAATCAAAAAAAAGGTTGCAAGCTATGGCACTGCGCCAGCGAAACGTTCAAGGCACTTGATAAAAGGAAATATACAACAAAATACACAGTTCACAGGATAGAGACAGAGTGTACATATCAAGTGAGATTCATCAAAGCTGTCTGGGGGGCTAGTTGGTCTCTTGACATAATTGAAAAATGCGCTAACAGGAAGGGACTGAGGGAAGGAAACACAAAAACAGCGCAGACTAGCAAACTGAGTTTATTGACCACAGCATATATACTACCACTTATCGGCACGTGGGGAATCAACAAGGAAAGATAAAACACACATCACCAAACGCACAGGCCGCCACATGTCGGTCAATAGTCCAGGAACGCGATTTCTTTGGTCGATAGGGATATCGACGCAACGCTTATGCAATTATCACCCGCATTCGCAATTTCTCGTGCTTCTATAATCTCCCGCGTGCCAAGAGCCGTGACTCGCTCACGCGGGGGATTATAGAAGCACGAGAAATCGCGCATGCGGGTGATAATTGTATAAGCGTTGCGTCGATATCCCTATCGACCAAAGAAATCACGTTCCTGGATTATTGACCGACATGTGGCGGCCTGTGCGTTTGGTGATGTGTGTTTTATCTTTCCTTGTTGATTGCCCACGTGCCGATAAGTAGTAGTATATATGCTGTGGTCAATAAACTCAGTTTGCTAGTCTGCGCTGTTTTTGTGTTTCCTTCCCTCAGTCCCGTCCTGTTAGCGCATTTTTTCAATTATATCAAGTGAGAGTTATGGTTTTTGAAAAGTTACACTGCAATAAAGTATTACCGTAAAACGAGCGATGCCTTTGCGATGTCTCGTCTTGTGGAGATACATAAAACATAGCAACAAGTTTGACATAAAAATAGCAATAAAACAATAGCAGGAGTATAGACATAAATGATCAGGCCAACAAATCGCATAGACAATAAAAATGATGAATGAATCAGCCAATTATTTCTTTATTAGTGTGTAGAACAACGATGTGCTGGTGCGGAAAGACAAGTGCATACTCAGAAAAACATATAAAATACCACTGTTTGTAATAATAATATTTATAATAATCAATCAATCAATCAAGCAATCATGTTTATTTACGTGCCCAGGAACAGCCAGAGGCCTGAGTGCTGCGCACGGAGAGTTACATAAAAACAAAATACAAGAAACATTTAGCAAGAAACAAACGAGCGACAAGACACACACAAATTGAAGTAGTGAAAATGACAGAAATAAACCACAGGCGGAGCCTGGGTACAGGTAACAAAATAAAAAAGAAGATGCCTTTGTTGCTCTGCCTGTTGTAAAGGCCACACGACAGGCAGAGCAACAAGGTTTGACAGTAATACAACAAAAACAACGGCAAGAGTGTAGAGACAAACGATAAGATGAACAAATGACAGTAAACAGTTTCAAAAATAGGCAACTATCAGTTGGATAGACACAACCGCAGAGAAACCAAATTCCAGAAAAAAAAGAACGACAGACATATCATAGGTGTTTAACATACTGTATTCAACAGCGCTGTACGGTAAATTGTAAAGGATTTCTGAAAGATGTCAAGGCATTCAAAGAAGCGGTTGTAACAATTCTGTATTCTGCGCACAGGAGAATGATTGGAGTTGCGCGCAGTGGTCAAGAACGGGCGATGCGAACTTGTGGGCCTTTGTTGAACACTAAACCATAAAGAGTTAAGCAGGTGTGCCCAAGAAAGGTCACCATGAACAATTTTGTCAATAAATGTAAGGTTTGCACGCATACGTCTGCAGTACAACGAAGGAATGGAAGGAACTATGGGTAAGTCAGCATCGGGATAAAAACTGTGATTGTGATAACGGTGCCTAAATAGGGATAAAAGCTTCTTCAGCACGCGTTCTAATAATTCACTACTAGATTTGTAGATGCCGTTCCAGGCAACAGAAGCATATTTAACTGAGGGATACAGATTGCACTGTATAGCATTAGAAATGGATCTGGAGAAGAGAATTATTTTGTAATCCGACACACATTTCCAAGACTTCGGAGCGCTCGCCGGGTGATGAGCCTAATATGAGAAGAAAAAGAGAGGGTACTGTCGGAAAGAACCACGAGGTCCCTAATTTTCTCAACCTCTTGCAAAGGAGCTCCCTCGATAGTGTAGGAAAACTGTAGACGATGGGTTTTTTTTGTTTTAAATTCCCGAGCTTTCAACCCGAACGGCGCATATGACAGACTCCCTGCCTGATCTTACCGCTTTGTGCTGGCGTCACCGGCGCCCGTTTGAGAGGGGGCTGCGCCCGCTCGCCGCTCGTGGGGCCGCGCGCGTGAAGTGACGTCATGAGTTTTTGACGTGCGCTGTCGCGTCACTTCTTTTTCCTCACCTCGAGTGATGTCACGCTGATCTCCATTTGCTGAGTGCCGCTCCGCGCGCTGCCCCGTCGGCGCGAAAAATGAGATCCAATTGAATTGTGTTCTTCGCGTCGCAGGCCGCTCATATTTCAGCCAGAATATTCTGTTGAGTGAAGGAAGCGATCTGTGCAATAGTATTAACGCCGAAAGTTGGTGTGAGTGCTCCTTTAAAGTTGATTGCAAAGTCGATATCAAACGCTAACATCAAAAGCAGTCTTTCGATTGAGGCAATCTTGAATTTTTGCACAACGGTACTTCTAATGCCTCCTAATATAACTGCGAAGCTGTTTTACTGCTAAAGCCCCATAGGGCCTTGGGCTAGCGGCGTCTCCTGTCGTCGGCGTGTGATGTAGTCACGGTAATAAAGAACCTGAACACTCGTTTAGTAATGCCTCGTGCTAGAACATAACCTGTACCTAAGGAACACCCCGGGATACTCGTTTTCAGACCCCTTGCGATTAACTGCTGCATTATTCAAAGACAAGAGAATTCTGCCGCCAAGCTAGATACCTGTATCGTCAAACGGCTTCATTTCCGGGGGCAAAAACGCCAAGCCGCCGAGAATACTCGCAGGTAGCACAGGACTGGTCGGCCTAAATCAAGCCGGTGTACTTTGGCCGGGGATTTTCCGTGCGGCCTTTTTCCGGCAGCCATGTTCGGCCCGTGTCCAAATATGCGCCTTTTGGCCGTATGCGACTGTACTCCCATGGCTGTCCAACGGCCAGTGTCTGTCGGCCAGTAGACCGGCTTACGTTCATACAGCCATATTCCAGCCGTAGGGCTCCGGCCATTCCGAAGTCACCCGTGTACGGCCGAAGTACAGCCACCGGAGGACAGCCGAGATGCGGTTGTCGGAATCCTGCCGGACTAAAGCTGCCGGAAATACGGCCGTGCTACGGGCATTCGAGTTCAGCCACAGTGCGTTAACTGTACTGAGGCCGGTCACTGCATGTCGCGCAAGCAGATGACTCAGACGCGCTCTGCAGCAGCACAAACCCAGTATTTTGAGTACAATGCAGTCACATCACAGTAAGCCCGCGCGCAACCACCATCCGTCCAGCCTTCAGCGCATCTATGCTTAATTATCAGCGCCAGTTGACACCAAAATTCATTTATTAAACATTGCTCACAAATCTTTCCTTTAATTGTCGTACCTCTTTTATCGTCGGATACAGAAAATATTCAGTTCTTCCTAGAGCTGAAATAGATGTATTGTCTATGTGCTGATATCTTCTGTGGGGTGGCTTACCTCCAATAAACGGAGAAGGATAAGGGGGGGGGGGAGCTGTTGACGTTCACAAAGATGAAAGTGCCGCTTTTAGCCAATTTCATTTAGGACAATCTTGCAAAGAACTTTCATGCTCTGACTAAATCAACTATTTTTACAACAGTTGCTTGACCAGT
The DNA here is from genome assembly GCF_048455015.1 of Haemaphysalis longicornis. Classification (NCBI taxonomy): domain Eukaryota; kingdom Metazoa; phylum Arthropoda; class Arachnida; order Ixodida; family Ixodidae; genus Haemaphysalis; species Haemaphysalis longicornis. The sequence continues at coordinate 166,686,405 of NW_027526385.1, forward strand.
TTTGTTGGATATAAAACCGGTGCGAATGCCTTTACGAAGCGCTCTGGTACTCCACATAAACTGAGGAGCATTCAATATAATTTCCTTCGCACAATAAGTATGTCCAGTATTTGCCCATTTATGTTGCAAAGAAATTTTCCACTCGATCAACTTTTCTGATGATCTTTCACAGGTGTGATCCTAGGAGAGATCGAACAAGTGCTCTTATTTTCAATATATTTTTATGCTGTTTTCATGATTTACGCGCAAGCCACTTATTAGCCCAAAATACAATATTTTTCTCTAATTTCGTACTACGGTAAAAAAATTCTAGACGCGTTGCGAATGACGCCTTGCTTCAGGTGGCTGCAGTTCTATCCCTCTGTGTTCACGCAAGAGAAAGGTTAAGACTAGAATTTCATAATTTGTTTAAAACCAATACCATAGCAATGGTAGTATTCATACAGCAAACTTTGCAAACTTGTACGAACAAAACAATGAATATTTCATTGGTCAAGTTTGAATGCGTAAGTTTCTCAACCCGTCGGAGGCAAACTTGCGGCTACGGAAGATTATTTATTTATTTTATTTATTTATTTATTTATTTCCTGCGTGCGTTTTCATACATTACAGCAGGGAGATACATAACACTAAGCATCAAATATGAGACCAAATAAAATATTTCCACAAAGCACGGAGAAAATCGCCATTAGAAACAGTTGGTCCAATTATACGTACAAGATAATTACACCCGAGTATTGATGTAAGATAAAATGAATCGCGCAAGGCGTCACATTTAAAGGAAAGTTAGTAATTTGCTTTAAGGTAACGGTCCCACTTGGGGATATGTAGAATGGCGCTTGATGATACTTCTCCCCATCTATTGCAGTTTTCGAAAGTATGACGTATAAGCTGAGACTTTACGTAGGCTGGTCTCCTCTTGAACACCGGTCCAAAAATTCTGCGGCCGTTCGCTTGCCGTAATTCGGCCGAGGACTGCTAACCGAACGAAAAATGTATATTCTGTAGCCGTGCGTCGGCCGGTCCCCTGTATAACACCGGTTGCCCGAAGAAGACGAATATTCTGCCGCCGTACGCGCGGTCCACCGTTGAAAGAGCGAATGCGAGGCAGCCGCGCTCCGGCCGATCTCCTTTAGAACCCCAACTGCCACAAGAATACAGATATTCTGCGGCCAGCCGCTTGCAGTGCTTCGGCTGAACACCGCTTCCCGAAGGAAAAAGGGATGCCCTAAAGCCGTACTTCGGCCGTCCTCTTCCTCAACATCGGCAGCCGAAAGTGAACTCAATATAGGGCAGCCGGGTAGCTGCCGTTGTGCGTCTGAACCCGGGCGGCCGGAGAAATACCGAAGCGCTGGTTGCCGAATGTTGTGCGCTCCTCATATGATCAGTGGCTGCCAGAACCTGGATGCTGGCCGGACATGCCAGAAAGCGGCCATAAACGGGCAGGTCTTGGGACACAATTTCTGTGCCGCCTGGACTCCTATACACAGCGTGCTTCGCCCCTCCCCAGGTTTCTCGTTAGTGGAAACGGCCCGGAATCTTTTTGCACAGAAAACGTGGGCAGATATTCTGAAGCTTGTTATAGCACTTTTGCGCGAACGTGCGCACTTTTATTTTGTGCTTACCTGTATAAAATAGCAGCTTTGGTGCTTGAAAACGTGTATTTTGATGAGCTTGGTTGCAGCTGAGATTTTTCTCTTCTTTCACCTTTAGGCCGAAGAAATAACACACGTAAGATATACGTTGTTTTGTAATAATTTGACCTGATGTTTGGACGGGATTAAAAAAAATAAAATACAAGTGAAATATGTCTTGACAGGATAAAATGCGCTCAAAGCTGATATTGGGCCGCGCGATGGCCCATTCGCAATCACCGCCAGACACGTCAAAAAAGCATATCACTAGGCGCCGGCTGCGCTACGTCATTGTTGCTGTTAATATGGGCAACGAACGCATCTTTGGATTTTCACTGATAAGAGCTAGAGCAAATGATCCTGTGGACATAACTCGATAAAATGGGAGTTTTTAATTACTCCTAACAAGTATATATATGAATTCTCAAGATGACGCGAAGGTTTTTATGCCTAACCTAACCCGCAAAAAAGTGCGAAGCCACCTATGCGGATATATGTTGCGTATGCCAAAACATACGTGTCAATTAGGACGTCGTAGACGCCTCGCTTAAAGCTGGTAATATTTCAAAGCTTTGTGGTGTAGCCACTGCATTCGCTTACCTTTGCCACATGACTTATTAAAAGCATTCCAGTAGCTTTGATATACTGCCTCCTGTGTTGCAGTGCTGCCTGTTTCCACCATGATAACGGAAGAACTGAAGACGATGGTTCATTTGCCTTTGTGTGATCTCCTGCGCAACTATTGTCTTCTCTTCTCTCTCAATGGCTCTTATTACCATCAATGGGTAATGCTTAGATGGTTCGCGCTTCCGAAAGAGCCTTTCCTCTTTTGCCGGCCGTCTATGCACAAACTACGGTGTCCCTGAGGTGCAGGACACTCGATAAGAAACATTTTCCTTGACGAGAAGAATATTACATCGTAAGTATAACTGCTGCATAAGAAACACCCTCAAAGCATGCACTATACTCACAGAACAGCTGAACTAGATGATTGAGTCACCTCGGAGCAGTCGTATTGCGTATCTCCAATATTTCAGGCTACTCAGTGACAACAATTCAAGCTCAGACAGAGAGAAATCGATGACAGCACGGACGCGAGAGAACAATTTCAGGAGGATATTTGCATCAGTAATGTGAACACGACGGTCAGGCGACTTCATTAAAGAGGGCCGAAATGGTTGTTCCAAGTCCCTGTGTAGTAGGTGTGTATGATTTAGAATACCCGAGTGCAGGATACAAAACGGAATAGTTATCGCCCGAAGATTTAAAACAAATATCGATACCTAATTTGAGACTAATCACTCTTACATGGGCGCCATAAAAATTACAATATGGGCGCGGTTCCCTGAAGATGAAGTCATGAGGAAACGTGCGCCTGCGAGTGTCCCGTATGCAGTAGTCCACTGTCTTCAGAAGTTCATCAGTCGTCATAGTCGTTTTGCTTCTTTTTTCGTTCCAAGGGTTGTGAACTTGTGGATACAAGAATGCTCCTACTTGATATAATCGTAGAAGCAATGTCAATCGGGTCATTTTCACCCAATTCGGAGTCGATAACTGAAGGGCTAAGTTCTGTGCACTTGCCTCCTTCATTGTTTGCTTTGTCAGAACGAGAGGAGTCTGGTTCCAGGAGCCCGCGATTCAAAAAGATGCATGCAAGCTTTTCCCACCATGAGTTCGACTGTAGCAGCGACTGGGCTCCTATTCCGTTTTTATGGTGTGAGTGAGATTGTCGCTTCCTAAGCAACAGTGCCCCTTTTCCGGGATCTTGACCAACTGGCCAAGTCTTCGCTCTTTAACTTCGAAGTGGACTGATAGGTCACTTTCCTGCTTCCGAGGAAGCGTGGGTTCGTATCTTGCACGTACAAATCGTGTCTTGTTGTTTGCGTCTACTGAGACAGTATTGTTTGTCGAAGCATGTACGGGATATTTGCTGATGGTATCCCCCAGTTTCCCAAATCCTTCGAAGGTGAAAGTTACATCAGGCAGGCTCGCGTGTAGAGCTACGACGTTCTTACAGTGGACTGTTTCTCGTGTAGTGGGAACCCGTGGTGGAACTGTCTAGAACAGTCGTGTCTCTACGGCTCTAATGCTGGGCTTTATGTTACCTCTCACGGTGTCCTATTCGAAGCCAAAACTAATCAAAACCTATATGCCAATGTCAATATTCGAGCCGCACAGTACAGCTGTCATGTCGATAGAGAGCGACTTTAAATCATTTATGATCCTGTCGTCGGGAACAGGAATCATCTGGTTACGGATGGAATTAACTTCCTGTGCTTCTACGATGAGTGTCGTTTACCCGGTAGGGTTTTGCACGTTTACTCCACCTTCCTAAATGTTTCATTTATTTTTTTTCCTACCAAAGATGCCTAGGGTCAGGACGAGAGGACTCTGGTTCCAGGAGGCCGCAATTCAAAGAGATTCATGCAGGTTCTTCTAACGAGAACATGGAGTGTAATAGGTACTGACACCCTAAAAAAAGAAATAGGAGCCCTACAAAGAGATTCTACAGTTTTAATAGAAACTTGGGCGAGACACATCCCGAAGGGCAAGACGTGTCATGGTTTCGAATGCGCAGCCAGCGACCAGGTACCTCTGCTATTTCAGGGACTTCGGCCAGAGACAGGCCCATCCGACCAGGGTCTTCTGCACAAAATGATATTGAAAAGCTATTCGAAGTCTTCATTTCGAACACAGGCGAGTTGTGTAAAAACACTTATATTCGTCACGACAATACATGCCTTGCACAAGATAAAAACTGGCATCTCTTTTTGAATTAGGTGTTTCTCAAACGTTTTCTACCTATTTATACACGTGATATTTCAATTTATGGAGCTTTTATCAAGATCCCTGCCTTTCTTTCTCAGCGTTATCGGTTAGAGGAGGCCTAGAAAAAGAGTTAAGCAAGATCACAATATTGCAGAAGATTTAAAGGCAGCGAAGCCATATTCAACAGTACCGTTATTCCTATGTTTAGCCGGACGGCCTTGTTTAGGCCTTGCCACTTTAGGAGGAACCACAGCTGGATGTTCGTCTTTATTTATCGCACACGGTTCTGCACCGCCGTGGCGTACTCGCCTTCCTACGCTGCGTATCGCACACGGGACCCGCTCACATTTCCTGACCCTTCTTGTCTATCTCTTCCCGCCATCGAGCAGCTTCTCCGTGCCGGGCGCTTCCGGAATAGGTCTCCGCGCCATCGGGCAGCTTCTCCGTGCTGGTCGCTTGTGGAATGGGGTGTGGCTTGTGGTTCAACCTCAGGGGAAAAAGTTGTCACTCCGTGATGGTCACCCCGAGAGGTAACGTAGTGTAGCTTCCGTTACAAAAGCGAGGGGCGACGATGCGAAAAAAATACAGCTTCTACGTGTTTAGGAGACACGTAGAAAGCTGTTTATTGACTTGCCAAGGATTCTCGCCATTCGCACAAGCTGAGTAAGAGATCTATGTTTTGAAAACAGTTATCATTACCGCAAATTGACATATTGTTCGAGGTCGGACAGTTTCTTCTCGTACGTAAGAAATTTTGAGGCCATTACAGTATGTCGGTAGAAATTGAAGTGTGTCAAACAAACGTTGTTTAGGTATGTGTGTATGAAACCTTCACAATTCTTGTTACGGCATCGTTCGGAAAACAAGCGCCTTTTTTTAATATAAGCCACTGCTTAAGGGTTACAAAGAATAAACAGCTGAATGCCCAGAAAACAATTCCTAGAAGACCAGTTTTAGCCTTTGCGAACTGAGCTAACCTAAGAGAGGTGAAATATCATACACACATTAGCTGGTCTAGGAGAATGTGGCATACCAACAAAAAAATATTTGTGCGAAGTTAACAGTGGGTGTGTCAATGGTTATAAGCACTATTGTTACGTTTGTGTATTCGTTTGGTGTAGTCGTGGCGTTGTTTCGGGTACATTACAAACTCTGAGACAATCTGTGAAAAATATTTCACGTTGAATTCAACAACACTAATAAAATTAGGGAAATCTGGGCTCATAGATAAATATGGTGATGGCGCCATCTCATTATTAGTTCCCAATGGTTATGTTGAAGTGAACAACTTTTGCACGTCATAAATGGTACGGCTCCCAAAACACTTCTATGTGGTGCACCTATTGACACAACGAAGAGACTGACACCCGCGTTACCAGATCGAACACCTCCGGGTTCTCCTCTTTCTTTATTGCGTGCTCACGCGCATACCCCGCTGCCCGCCCTCTTCGTCCTCTTCTCTAGTTACGGCTGCGAGGCGTATGGCGCTTCCCGCAGCTGCTTTCCTGCGGGAAATTCAACAGGCCCGCGGAGTGGTCATCCGCCTCGAAGTGGTATAACCGCTGAGCAGCCTGCCGTACTTGTTGGCCATTTGGGAAGGTGATTGTAAAGTATCTGTCGGTGCCGTCCCTACCAGTAAACGCCCCAACCACTCTGCCAAGCTTTCATTGCAGCGCCGGCACGTTGTCATCCCTGACTAATGTCAGGGATGACAATAGTAGCCAACACGTAGCCAATAATAGCCAACCAAGTAGCCAACACGTAGTCGGGATGATGCCAAAAGCGCAGTGATGAGTGCAGCGTAGAAGCAAATATTTTTCCTTCCACTGCTTCCATAGTTGGCGCAGAAGCTCATCTCTGTACTTAACCCTTCGTCGCAAGTCATGCGCAGTGGAGCTAAGCAAACAGTCGGCAGTTCGTGGTGGTAGTCCCACAGTGCGCCTGCCAGTTAAAAAGTGGGATGGCGTCAGTGCAACTGCATCATCGCAATCCTCGCAGAGTTGTGTTAGAGGGTGGCAGTTGGCAATCGCTTCTACCTCGGCTAGTTCAGTGATCAGCTCGGCGTAACTCGGGCTGCCTCGTCGAAGGCAGCGCTTCAACCCATCCGTGACTGTCCGAATGATGCGCTCCCAGAAGCCACCCCACCACGCAGCTCCTTCAGCAATGAATTTCCAGTTGATGAGGTGAGCATTTGCATGGTCCTGGATGGTGTCTGAGAGCAGTGAGCGTAACTGTTTCGAACAGCTGCGGAATGCCTTGGCGTTATCTGAATATACTGTAGACGGGATGCCTCGTCTGGAAGTAAAACGACAAAAGGCGGGGATGAATGCTTTCGCCGTCATGTCTGAAGATTTTTCTAAATGAAGTGCTCGCGTCACTGCACAGGAGAAAACGGCAATATACAGCTTCACAGACTGTTGCGTACAGCGGCAGTAAAAGGGTCCGCAGAAGTCTACCCCCACGATGTCGAACGGTGACGTTTCTGCTATGCGGTCTTCCGGTAATGGTGCCACCGGGACAGACGCGGGAAGCAAACGTCGACGGCGACGCGGTAAGCACGACAGGAGCACCTTCCTGACGGTTCACCTTCCGTTTAAGATCCAAAACCACGATCGAAGGTCCAGAAGCGTAACTTGAACTTCGGCGTACATAAGGCGGGCATGTGTCGCGGCTACCAAGAATCGCGTAAACACGTGGTCACTTGGCGAAAGAATTGGATGCTTAACTTCCTCTGACCAATCACGTTCCTGTAAGCGGCCTCCAACTCTAAGCAAGCCATCCAGGCCAACATCTGGCCGTAGAGCCAGAACGCTGGAGCATGATGGCAACGGCTGGCCAGCTTTGCGTGTGGCAATCTCGAATGGGAAGGTGGTTTTCTGAACCAGCTGGAGCCAATACGGCTCCGCCTGATCTAGTTCAAGTGATGTCAGTGGCCCAGAAAAGGTTGGTTGCCTTCGGGTAGCGTTGCAAACAAACCTCAAAATCCAGGTGGTTAGTCTGAGAAGTCTGGAGAGTGAGCCTTATTTCTTGATGTCCAGCAGTGGAGTGGGTGGACGTGCAGATTTTGTCGAGATTGCGGTTGGGTACACGGACGCAAGTTCGGCGGCTAGCTCACTCACTGCTATCGCAGCGCAAGAGGTCGAAGGCCAGTTGCGTTCTGGTTCCGCCAACCACAGAGGTCCAGTGCACCACGTCGGTTTTCGTGTTAGAACTACTGCTGGTACTCCGCGCGTCATAAGCTCCGCCGGGTTGTCCGCACTAGAACAGTGCCGCCAGGTGAAATTTTGGTTAAACTGCTGAATTTCACGAACACGGTTCCTCACAAAGGCCTCACAGCAGTTTTCGTGACCAGCATTCCTATGAAAAGGTATGGTTGAGTCAGTCCAAAAATAGGCGACACAGGATGAGAACTCTGGCCTTTTATGAATGTAGTGCCACAACCTCGCCGCTAGAAGGCACGCCAGAAGTTCTAAACGCGGTAGAGAACCGTCTTTAGTGGTGCAACGCGAGTCTTGCTCATAATTAGCCGAACGGTAAAGCTGTCATCGACGACTGGCTGACGTACGAACACTGCGACGGCGTATGCATGAGGGCTGACATCAGCGAACCAATGTATCGTCGCACTATCATGACCTGATACCCATTCTGTCCACAATTCCTCGATGTCTGGTGAGAGAGACTCGTCCCAAGCGATTCTCTGTCGCCAGAGCCGTTGTAACAGCAGTCTAGCTCTCACGTGAAACGGAGCGATGACACCCACATGGATCGAAGAGCATGGCGAAGGCTTGCAGAACGGTTCGCTTCGTTGATGGTTGGGTGGAAAGGTACGACCGAATGCCTTGCGTGGTGATGACCATCTCATCTGATGAGCGGTCCCATAGCAAACCAAGTACCTTGGATTTAAAGCTCGGCTGAATAAAGTGTTTAAGTGAGCCCATCATTCAATAGTTGAGTGCAGAGCAAGGGTAAAATCGAGCCCCATTTTCTAAGCTTTATTACTGCATCGGTAATAATGGCATTTGCTTCCCGGTAACTCTCCAATGCCTCCTCTTTGGAAGACACGCCCATGACTAAGTCGTCAACGTAGAATGACCATTCTAGGTGAGCTGCAATGTCCGGGTGGGTTGTCTTCCACGTTTCCAGGTGGTGCTGCAAAGTGGCTGACAGCAAGAACGGGTTAGACGACGCTCCGATAGGAACCCTGGTCACGCGCCATTCGACGATTGTCGGGACGGTATGGTCACAGGTCGGTAATCGGTCAGTCCACAGGAAACGAAGAGCTTCTCAGTCTTCCGGTTGAATGCTTATCTGGAGGAAGGCCTTCCGGATATTCGCGGTAAGAAAGATGGGGCTGCACCCAAACTGCATAAGAAGCTGTAGGAGATCAGGACCAAGCTTGATGCCCTTATCAAGCATTTTGTTGAAAGACGGTTTCCCGTATTCATGCGATGAGGCATCAAACACGACGCGGACCTTGGTAGTCACGGCTTCGCGGCGGACTACCGCATGATGATGTAGGTAGTACACAGTCTGTCCGGTGCTTTCAGACGGTACTACTTTCTCAGCATGACCTTCCTTGAAGTACTTGCTGATGGCGGCGTCGTACTCCTGCAGCAGTTCTGGCTGATGTTCAAACCGCTGAAGCTGCCTTTTCAGCCTGCATTTGGCTACAATTTGGTTCGTGGATGACGTGAACCAAGGTGTCTTAATCATGAGCGTTACTACGTAGCGACCTTCTCTCTTGTGTACTGCGCTACTAAACTGTAGGAGCGCCGGGTGTTTGTTGACATCGTGCTCCTCACCTGCATCGCTTATACCGATGGCATCCAACCGCTACATCTCCGACGGGTCTCCTGGTACGAACTCCATGCGCCAATCGTCAGTAAAAGCCTGGAATACTGCAGGTGCACTGGTGGTACGTGGTGTCAGACGATGGCAGACATCAATGTAGGTTCCTTGAACGACCCAACCGAATATTGTCTCCACGGCGCACAGGGTGTCGGTGAAGCGCTCGACACGTCCGGTTACAATCCTCCAGTAAATGTCAGAGCCAATCAACACGCTTATCACGGAGTCCTGAGGTTTATCGTCTTGGGGATCGTTGGCTAATGGTACATTCCGGTCACGCAGCATTGCAATAACGGTGCTCTCTATGGCCGGGCCCCGCACTGTACAGACCTCTGGCACTTCAAAAGCTTGGAGGGTCGGCTCATTTGATTCAAAGCAGCCACCGAGAGTAATGTTCGCCCTTAGGTATATGTACTGGCGTGGGTGGTTACACTTACCGAATGTGAACACTGCCAAATCATCAGTTCCAGTGCTGGGCAGAGACAGTTGCTGCGACACGTCTTGACGGACGAAGGACCGTTGGCTTCTGGTATCAAGCAGTATCCGTACCGGCATGCGGTCACGGTTTCCGGACGCCCTCACCGTGGTGGTTTCGAGCAATACGGGTGACGAGGACGTGCTGCTTCCAGGAGCTGTTGTCACCTGCCTTCCTCATTGTGTTTCACCTTTCCGTTTTCAGCTCCGATAGGAGTAGGTGGTCGTAGAGTGCCCGTTGCTGCTCGTCCCCAAATGTCGCACAGTGTAGAAATATGGCGCCCTGAGCAGTAGTCGCACCTAAGCCCTGCTGCGGCTCGGCAATTACGGGAAGTGTGTCTCCTTTTCCCACACTTGAAACAGCAATGCCTCTTGGACAGCCGTCGCCGCTTTTCCTCCGCTGACAGTGTTGCCTGGCACCTACGTGTCGCGTGTCTTGGAACGTCGCAGAGGGAGCACTTACTTTGCGAAGCTATGGACGGATCGGCACCTGGCGATGCGGACCGTGCTGCCAGTGCTAGGGCGAATGGTATTCGAGGCGGTGTCACGTTGCGGGTAGCTGGCAACCTCCTTGAAGTGGGTTTCTAGCGTTACACTCGACTGTCCTCTCTGCTTTCAACCTCCACTTGCAGGAACTTCTGGACGACCCTGACCTGCTGTTTTTGTGATTCCGCTGCAGCGTCCGCTCCGGCCGCGTCTGTCATCGTGCGCTTGCGGTACAGGATTGCCAGATCCTCTGGCAATGAGCGCATCAGCCCCCGGTGGAGAACAACCGCGTACTCTGCAGACGGCATGCTAAAGCTATCCAAACAGCCGGTCCGGAAGTGGATCTGCTCGTAGAGGTCTCGCAGAGGGGAAATTTGAGACGATGACTCGATTGGCTCAATGAAAAGCAGGCTGTCTATGTGGTTATCGATGAGGAAATCGTTTCGGCCATAGCGTTCAGTGAGCACCTTGACGCCAATCTTATAATTTGCGTCGGTCAGGCGTATAATTTCGATTGCCCGCTTTGCAGCGCCGTCCAGGTAAGACTTCAAATACTGTAAATTTTCAATGTTGTCGAGATCGGGGAGAGCGTGTAAGGTGGCCTCATAGTGCTCCCAAAAGCAATGCCATTCACGGGTGTCACCGGCAAAGACGGGTATTAGAAGCTTTGGCAAATTCACGCGCAAACCCGGTGCTTGTGGCCTACCGTGAGGGGCGGCATTTTCCCTGATGAGCTCCGTGTGAGCAGCTCCCATGGCGTTGCTGGACTCGTTGCTAGTCCCCGCAAGCCTCTGTAGATGGCCTTCACTGAGATGAGCACCAGCCGTAGAGCGCGCGTTCATGGCGAACCGAAGCCTGCACTTCGCGTTGACGATCCTCTTGCGGTAATCTATAGCACCCGCGACTTCTTCATCAAATGCCTCACCATCAAGGAAGTCGGCGATCTGGCTGCCCATCTCAGCGAGCGCGGACTCTTTAGAGCGAAGCCCGTCGATAATTTCCTGGAGGTCGCCCAATTGAAAGTTGAGTGTCCTCCCTGCGGGAGGACACTCAACCACGAAGGATGCCTCGCTGCCTGCGCAGCTTCTCCATGCTCGGTAACGTATCGGTGCGATGGATGCCGGCCGTCTCCCGGGTTTTACGGCACCAGAAATATTGAGACAGCGAAGAGACCGACACCCGCGTTACCAGATCGAACACCTCCTGGTTGTCTTCTTTTTTTATTGCGTGCTCACGCGCATACCCCGCTGCCCGCCCTCTTCGTCCTCTTCACTGGTTTCGGCTGCGATACGCATGGCGCTTAACGCAACTGCTTTCCTGCGGGATATTCAACATCACCTTTACCTTGTGGCCTTATGTTCCAAATGAATTGGTTAAGTTTGACACGTCGTTTAGGATCCCGTAAATACTCTTAAACGCATACATAAGTACAAAATATAAGTGCCTTTTGTTTACAAAATTGCCTTTTGTTTACATCAAGCGAGGCTTTATTCGCTGAAAAATTGAACAATTGTAAAATTGTACAATTCTTCGGCTGAGTCGCATCCTTTGCGATGCCAACAACTACGTTTACAGGGCATGTACCAAAAACCAAAGGGTAGTATGTTGACCGGAGCTTCCCCTGTCTAACAGACGCCCCCTTTCGTGTCACTGTTATGTGTACGCTTTCTTAAATGGAGCAGCAATACTTTTCACGTAAGCTGTTCCCGATCAGCTTCGTACAGTACTGCTCACTTAAGCTGTTCCCGATCAGCTTCGTACAGGACTATATACCTGAATTATTGGTTCGGGTAACATTAATGGCTTCGTGAGAAATTAGGTATGATTCGACTAGACGGGTCATGTAAATGTTCTGGCGGCTTATGCCACTTGGTAATTGTAGTTTCAAAGAAGTCAACAGCGTCTAACGACTGAGTTGAGGCATTGTCTACCACTAAGGTGCCGAACAAACGGCTTCCGATTTTGACGCTTTTGTTCGTATTTTTTTCATGGTTTACATCACTACTCTTACTGCTAGAAACAGAATAAGCACAAATGTTCTTAGCTAATGGCTAGTTCTGCTAACTAATCATCTGGGTTTACCTCCGTGGAATGCGTCCGGTCTGAGCCAATGGCAACAAGCTTTCCGTAATAGGTCATAAATTTAGTACAAAAAAGTTGTTACTTGTCGCATCGCAGTTCCCTGTTTTGCTCATTATAGAGCCTATTTGAGAAGTTTCTATAAAAATTTCCCCGCATTTCCCCGAGGGGAAGAATGTGAAAGTGCGAATGCACGAGTTGAATTTGCGCGGTTCGGTAATGTTCGCGAAAGAGAGATCACACACACACACACACAACTACAAAGAAAGAAAGATGCATTTATTCACAGACACCTATTTGTGTTGTCGTTGTACTTGATTGCTAAAGCGGATCTCAGCTTTGAAATTTCGTGTCAGTACTCCTTTAAGCGGGTGCATTAGCCCTTCTCACGCCCGATTCCTGGCGAATCCCCCACGTGGGTATGTGCCATGCACAGACACCTATTTGTGTTGTCGTTGTACTTGATTGCTAGAGCGGATCTCAGCTTTGAAATTTCGTGTCAGTAATTCTTTAAGCGGGTGCATTAGCCCTTCTCACGCCCGATTCCTGGCCAATCCCCCACGTGGGTATGTGCCATGTTAGCGGCCCGGCAGCGCGCTCATCTCCCCCCGTTGCAAAGGAAGACGAGGAGATTCCTGGCCAATCCCACACGTGGGTATGTGCCATGTCAGCGGCCAGGCAGCGCGCGCCCATCTCCCCCCGTTGCCAAGGAAGACGAGGAGCGCGCGCACCCGCAGCTGTTGCTATGTGGACGGACGGCGGTCGCCGGAATTCAGGGTCGCTTATAAAGTGCATTCGCACTTAAAAGTGGTGTCAGTGCTGTTCTAACGAGACGATCTTTCTAATGAACCAAGCTAGCCTATTTTTCACTTCCTCTTAAGAAGTTCTAAATTCCGGACAAGTCCGGTGACTTCACTTTTTAGTGTTGTGATGGGAAATCAGCCAACAACCTTGGAATCGTCCCTTTGTATGGGAAGCCTGAAATGATGTTTAGCCTCAATCAAAACAAAGATTTCCAAATTATATGTAATGATTTTAGCTCAAAAAATTTCTTTTTGTAAAAAGGGTGTGCTTTCGTATAACTGAATTTGTGTGAATGGTAACTGATGTAGGCCGTTATATGAAGCTCACTGAAAAAAAGACTCGTATGAGAGTTTATTAGTTTTCTACGGCTATCGAATACATAAGCAACAGATATTGGCATCTAGGTGTAAATTCCGTTTTCGTCTTTTCGCTTGAGAACATAACAAAACCTTCGCAGCCTCAAGACTCTCGCAAATTTTTTATAAACTTCAAATATGACTTTATAAATTTTAAAGTATCAAATATAAAATAAAACAGATATACAGATGAAGAAAAACACTGGCCAGTTTCAACTACTCGTGCGAAGATCTGGCAACACTGGAGCTATGGTTTGGCCCAGCTTCTTCAGGTTGGGCTACATTTGCTTAGTCTTTACTAAGTTTTACTAGGTGTGACACTGTTCTTGCTAGGCTGGCTGAGTGTGGAGGGCTGAGGTCATGTTTAGGCAGGCTTTACGAGGCCTCTCCTGTCGGTCCCCCTACACTCCCAGCAGATACCAGGGGAGACGCTAGGTTGACCCACAGCTCCATGGCTTCTCCAGCCTTCCACGACTTGTGCAAACTGTGCCGTTTGTTTCAGCGCATGACCACGTTGCGACTGAGCCCAGCTATCTGTCCTTTTGCGTCAGTCGACTGTTTTTATGCCGCGCCATTTGTGATTGGAGTTGAGACCGGCTCTCAGGCTTGCTTGTTGCGCTGCTGGGAGCGGGCCCGTGATAGAGTTGATCCCAGCTGGCAGGCTTCACCGGGAGCCTAGGCCTAGATACAAGCGCGTGCCCTCAGTTCTTTGATGACGCACGCTGCTTTCGTGCTCTCTCCCAACGCCAGGAAGCATGGCGTTCGTTTGTTTAGGTGCAGTGCACTTTAGGCGCTCGCCTTCTCGTCCGAGCTCGCTCGCTGGAACCAAGCATATCGCCATGGCGTTACGGTGTAGCCGGTCATGGTCCCCGTGCCGCGGCATTACCCAGAGACTTCTAAAGCGAAGCGGCTATGCGTAGAGTGAGCTAAGGTGCAGCTGGGCATTCTTAGCTTTCCGTTTGTCTAGCATTATCTGATTACCATGCTTACTGCTGCTTATCGACCAATCCAAATACAATCCAATTCAATATCATCCAATCCTCACGCTTGCGCAGCACGGCTCGCCAGGAGTTACGCGAAACTGGTCAACCTTGGCCAGTGTAGCCAATTGAATCAAATCCAATTTAAGTAACGGTATTGTTCGCGGCGTATCCCAGAGGCTTCGAAAGCCAAGTGGTTTATATAGTGAAATGCGTTCGAAACTCATGAAACGCTGGTGCTTGATATACACCTTCCCGTTGTTTAGCACAAAGAAAACTACAGGTAAATTTGAGGAAAAATACACGTAAATAACGGAAGCGCTCGCATTCCTTTAGTTAAGGACGCCCATTGGTTTCGTTTTTTTAACACCAAATGTGGGAGTTGAACGCCGGCGCGTGCGGGGAGAAAAGCACAAAGAGAAGAGAACTTCCGCTTTCGCAGTTTCAGGTAGGGTTCACGCGAGCAGCGCCAAGGCGGGAAATTTGAATTGCATGGGGTGGTAACAGTAGGCGGATAACGGCGGTGCAGCCTATTTTGACGAATCACTGCTCTGTCCTTCCGACAGCTTTCACAACGAGTGGAAGGGCTTTATTTTCCGTGCAATTTGGTCAGACCCCACCGCACAAACCTGAAGCTTACACAGGTGCGCTGCTGATAAAGAAAAATACAAAATATCAAGTTGTCTGTATTGGTGGCACTTGGAGAACTTTGTGTATAATTGGTGTACTTTTAATGCTGTTAAGAGCGCCGCTGTTTATGCGGTTGAGAGAAACGTTCAGTGAACTCTCGGCATAGCGTCCGCACACCAGAAAGGCCTCTCGCGTATTCTTTAGGGTACAAAATGTCTGCATGTTCAAGCAGAAGCACCGTTCTTGAGGAATAAAAGTCGCAACGCAATTTCTAGTTTCCGTTAGTAAGTAGGCTACAGTTTAAAACTGTTTTTATAACGAATCTGCGTAGCAAGAAAGCCATTACGACACTAGTTAGCATTTCCAGATGAGGGCTTCATCTTTAAAACTACAGTAGAGTAAACATTGATTGATTGTAGGGTTAAAGTTGATGCTTGGGCGAGTTGGTGTTCCAAAATCTTGAATTCACAGCGCAAACAAGAAACGAGGACGATAGGGAGGGCACGACACAGAGGCGCTTACTAACAACTGAAGTTTATTGCTGTGACGTCTGGCATATAAATACATCAGAAATCAAGGCAACAGAGAAATCGACATGTAACGTGTGAAAATAAAATATAACAATTTATTTATAACAATCTATGTACACAAAATGTAACAAAATATAACAAAATATAACAAATATAACAATATAACAATTCCGGTGGCACTCGTCCCTACTACGGGTGGTGAACGGAAACCAAAGACAGAGCCAGAGGCTACGAAGAAACACTGAAGACCCTACGTCTGGCCAGACGAGCGTACCCGCCGCCCCACCGGGAACTGGGCCGCGAGGAGGCGATACATCTAAGAAGACTCCAAACAGCGTCGACAACGTCGCCGGCCTCCTTACACCAAATGTACCCGGACGAGTACCCGAGTGATCAGTGCAGTGTGTGTAAGAAAGGACCAGCCAACCGGTGGCACATCATGTGGGACTGGGCCGCCGACCCAGACGGCGCGCACTTCAAAGAGTATCCGGAGGAACTCCAGAGAGCCATCGAATCTGCAAGCAAGACAGACCAGTCATGGGCTATCCAGCAGGTCTTCGCCGCGCTCGAAAGGCACGGGCTCCGTAAAACGGGCTTGTGAAGAGTAGGGTCGCAGAAGAAGACGCGACGCCTGGCCACGTCGAGGCGGAGCCGTAACCCGGCTCCTGCCTACTGCAGGGTTTGTTTCAATAAAGTCCTTTCCAGTCCAGTCCAGACCACCTGGGGATCTTTACGTGCGCCGAAATCTCGTACACAAGGGAGTTTTTGCTTTTCGCCTTCACCAGAAAGGCGGCCGCCGTGACCGGGGATCAAGCCTGCGACCTCATGCTCAGCAGCGGTAAACAAGTTTAAAACCTAAATGTACGTTGTAAGATCTTAAACTCACCTCCACAAATATTCAGATATCCGCAAATTTCTATTCTGGATTTAAAATTGCTGAAGGCAATATTTTGTCCCATCGTACCAATGATTGACGATTGGAAATTGTGTTTTGATTTGGTTGGCCCACTACAAAACTCTGCATTGCGCTAATGCGTGTATTTCTATCTGTATGAGCGAATATTACCACCGGCCTTTCCGGTGCTGTGAAGCGTAGATTTGACTAACTACGGAATGACCACGTACCGCGCACGCTAGGATGCCCAAATAAAGTAAATAAGTTTTCTGGTAGTGAAAAAGTCAATAATAATGGCGGTGATTCTCTATATCATGTTGGGCTACTTTAGAAGTTCAAACACCGAAGATATAACTTTAAAAAAACAGACTACCACACTTGCGTTTCGCCTGCTGATTCGTGAATAATGCACGAAGAAAAGATGCTTTACTTTCGGCTCACTGATACATTTTTAACGCAGTGTAGCAAAGGCAATGCTTACACAGAGGCTCAAAAGTACATGTGGCTGGTCACGAAGATGTAGTCAACGTCTGGTTCATTTATATCAGAGAAAAAATGCAGCTACAAGCCACATATTTTGCACCACTCAAAAACCGTTCAACACTCATTCTTTTGTCGCTTTGTTGGGAACAGCGATACGGAGCAGATTTTTATATTTCGGTGGGGAAAGGAGCTCAATCACAAATACTAGAGATGTTTCTTAGATGCTGTCGTTCGGTATTCTAATGGCCTTTTAAAGATATTTCTTAGGATACCTATTCCTAAAATTAGTCAAAGCCTGTATCTATGTCTGCCCATATGCTTGTCTATCAGTCTGTCCGGCCCTTGATTCAGTCTTCCACCAAACGAAAACTCTGAGTTACAAACGAAAAGTGTATACAGGCAAACCTTCCACACAACTAAATAGGGGCTGAATACTTCGACCTTGCCCTCTTTGTTAGCCAAAAGAACACAAGCATATTTTTGACAACATATTAGTACACACCTGCTATAGGCAAGTTTTTTGGGTAAAAATAAAGACGTTCTTTATATTTGCTGTCACAAATACATAGACGTGTTTAACATATTTTACACCAATTTGAAAAAAAAAGATCCAGCACGCGATCATACATCGTGGCGGTTTTAAAAGTCCTGCAGTAAGTAAAGGTTTCTACAGAGACCGCGAGAGCTGCGTAACGCGGGAAAATTCAATTGATTTGATAAAATCTCCACAGCGGACGTTGTGGAATGGGAGAGACCGAGGGGGAAGAAAATTTAGAGGTGGGAGGGGTAGACACGAGAGATACCTACTTTGAAGGCTCTACAGAAAACTATCCTCTCTAGACAATATTTCAGCGAAATCAGCAGATGCGGGGCAATTTTTTTTCCAATACAGCCTGTTGTTTTACGAGCATTTAAATTGTTATAAGATGTTAGAGCTTTATGTATCTTTTAATCTTACAGCGTGCACACGTCTATGTCACTCGTTCGAATGGTTTACAATGTGAATCATATTTTCGCCACCGACTTGTTTAGAACATAACGCGCCCTGCATTGGATGGCCTCGCAGTGTACCCAACGGACATCTCACGAATACACTGAAAATTGACGTTGGCAATGTCGAGAGTTCACAAGCGGGCTGAACTAACTTACGGTAAAGCGCACTGCGTAGTCAAGGGCACCACAAGCGAGCAAAGGCCACGGTTGCACTGCGTGCGCGGTATTGGTTGAGCTGCCGTAGCGTCCGGATAGCAATAGGTGCGCTGCTTAGGTAAAACTTGTGGGTAAGCAATTTTTTGTCCTGCGCGGACTTTCAAATCACACGTCTCGTACTTTTGTAAGGCCGGGAATGGTGCAGCGTGAGTTGAAGTGGAGTGGAGGGGCCCCGGTGTTCCTTTGAAGCGAGGGCTCTACAAAACTGGGTCTGTATGAAGTTCCGCATATTCAATGAGTGGGACGTTATAAGATCAGATATAAAGACAGCAACCATAGATGATCAGTTTCTGTTTCGTGGAATAAGTTCTCAATACCGAAGACGAGATATAAAAAAGTGCAGTGCTAGATTTCAGACACGGATTGCACCTATTCCTGTAAACACACGCTGCCGGTAAAGCCCTTACAGAAGTGGCGCCGATGACTGAATCAGGAACAGCCTTCAGATGATTCTCAAGCAAAAATTGGCAGGCGTCATCGCTGAGGTTTGAGAATGTTTTGCGCTGATATTTCTACGAATAAAAGATTCTCACACTTGGTCATGTGAAGCTGCAATCATGGTAGCCTATCCTCTCTCAGCAAGCTGGTGTGCCTGCCGTAGTTGCCGCTGCTGAGCCGTGGGCTGGTGATCTGGTGTGGGTGAAATCACCCGGGTGTGACGTCGCTATTAATACTTATTAACAACAGGTTTGCCAAGTCAGCAACATTGAAAATGAATATATGTATTTAACCTCGTCACCCTATCTTCAGCTGAAAAGTTTAGGAACAAAACTGTGTAGCTTTGCTTTTCAGTTTACGGCTTCGTTTTAGGCGGACGTTTATTTTCTGGGAAAAATTCTTAGCACACGAACAGGCTCAGATATAGTTTAAAGGTCAGAAATATAATCTTACACGTCATTTGCGTCATTTACACTAAAATAATAATTCTGCGATGGTTGAGCTCACTAGAACAATATCTTACTGCAGCAGTGACACCTGTTCCTTGTGGGTTTTCGGAGGTATGACGGGGAGTTTTCTTCTACGAAGTTCCAGTCTGCGAGTTAATTGTTGTCTACATCTTTCTCCATGTTCTGAAAGCAATCGTTAAATATCACCATCACCTATTCTGAAGAGGAAGACGACCATCACCTCGCAGCACAAGGCCGCGACCACTGGTGACAAACTGTAAAAAAAAGGATGCCACCGCTTCCCCGGCGTCTCTCGTGTTTACAAGTGGTGCTGTGACCAGGATTTCTATCTCTCTGCAACCAACGCCAGCAACTTGCCTTGGAGCAACAGACAAGATGACGGCGTCGGAGCAGCTGATCGACCTGGTCTAGACAACACGGAGACTGTCGCGGAAATCAACGGGATCCGACGAGCTGACTGAAACGTTACCGAGCTTCACACAAATACATTCCAAGATGGGCAAAGAGATTGCAACAAAGAAAAGAAAGGTTTCACGGTCACAAATGACGCAGCTCATCAACGCAGCCGAACAGTAAATAGGAGAAGGATTCGAAAGAATGCCGCTTTGCTCAACGCAAGCACAGCTCAAGTGACTAGAAGCGCGACTAAAAGAAGCAAACAACCAAAATATGCCGTATTTGACGAACGAAGTTGCAGACAGTGAATTTGATAGAATAATTGAATGCGAAAGGAACCTAATGGCTATCCGATTGAAGCTTGAAATAAGCATTGCGGAGTCCATCCCAAGCAGAGTAAATGCCGATACTAACAGCCAGCCGCTACCACCAACAACTCAGCACAACGCCAGACCAGATGACATGGAGCTGGTCAAGCTACCGAAGCTGAAGCTCATAAAATTCGATGAAAATGAGCAGGAGTGAAACATAGTTTGGAATCAATACAATCCATCAGTTCACGACAAGCTTACATGAGTAAATCCCAGAAGTTTCACTACGTGACGCCCTTATTAACTGGCAAGGCAGCGGCTACAATAGAAGAAAGGCAGTTATCTGCTGAGGAGAACTATAACCACGCAATATGTTTATTGGAGGACACGTACGGAACGCATAAAACATCTGTGGATTTGCACATGAGGGAACTGTTGAACCTTCCAAAGGTAAAATAGGCGAGAGATACTAAAGAGCTAAGAAAGATATTCCAAGCCGTACAAGTGAACATGCTCGTCCTCGATTCAGTGAATGTGAAAGCCGGATTTTATGCCCCAATGCTCATGCCAGCGCTGAAGAGAGTAATTCCATCAGAGTTGTCAGTGGAGTTAAAGTTGAAGGAGATGGATAAGAGTAGGCAGGACTGAGAAAGGTTAGATCGAGGGAAAACCAAGTCAGCAGAAAAGACAAGTGCGGACGCCTTAACACGACTGCCTCAATTTTTTCGCCCGAGTAAACTTGAGAGAGGAGACAGAAAAGGAGCAGAGATCGGAGATTCAGAAACAGACAAGAGAAAGAACGAGGCAGTTTCCAACAACAGCGAGTTTTACAGCACATCCGAAAGGGTGTGCATCTTTTGCAAACAAAACAACTATGCGACGGAAGACTGTCGGCGCAGCATGCTGATAGAAAAGGGCTGCGCTCGCAGACAGAAGACCCTGCTTCAGCTGTACGCGGCCGAACCACACAGAACGTGTTTTCAGAGCAAATGTGCGATGCAAACTATGCAAAGGAAGGCAGGGTACGTCAATGTGTCGAACGAAACGAGAAGCACAAGCTCAACTACCTGCCGCAATAGTGCAACCACAAGAATTGACCGCGTGCAGAGTGCATACCATTGAACAGCTGGGAAAGCAATGCGTGCTTCCACAAACTGCTGTAGCTTGCTTAGAACGAGACCTCTTGAACGAGACTTCGACAGCGGCATCCAAAGATTATTCATTACAGCCGAACTCGCGGATTCAATAGGAGCAAAATTCATCAAAGAAGCACGGTTGACAATCGCCTCGCTCGGCGATAATGAAACAGTGAAGAATATGGACGTGGTACAAGTAAATGTAGGGAATCAAACCAAAAGCTCGGAAACTGTTTTTCAAGAACTAAAAGTAGTTATATCCGTAACTGTCTTGCAGGGCCCACAAAAGAAATCAGCGAAAAAATGAAGAAACTGCACAAGCAGATTGCAGACGAGCCACAGACAACAGAAACGCCGAGATTTGTAGGGTTGCTAATTGGCTCTGATTTTTATTTGGATTTTTTCACGGAAGAAATAAAACCACTAGTTGATAAGGTAATTGCTGCAGAAACAACGCTTGAATGAATAGTTGAAGTACCACGAAAACAAAAGGAGCTGAAAGCTACAAAAAGAGCGGAGGTCATGGTACTTCACATCGAAGTGGTTGAAAAGAAATTACGAACGAATTGCAGAAAGATTGTAGTTTCGACTCGATCGGCCTAGCAACACTACATGGTCAACCGAGTTCAGAACACAAAATCCTGGAGCAGTTCGAGGAGCAAATAACGAAGAGCAATGATCGGTTCTCGGTAGGTCTACCATGTTAAGAAAACATGAACCTGAACACCAACCGAGAAATTGGAACGAAGAGGCTAGTACAGTTAACAACCAGGCTTAATTAAGAAGAGTGATTCTGCCAATAGATATGACGAGGCGATACCGAAACATTTCACCTCTGGTGTCGCCGAAACAGTTAAAGAGGAACTGGACAAATCAGCAATCGTTCATGTTATGTGCCTGATTAGGCAGTGATTCGGGGACCGAGCAAACACGAATGTTAGAATCGTTTTTCGCGTGTCGGCATGCACGATGGAAAACAGATCGCTCAATGACAACTCAGAAGCGGGCCACAACTTCAGCGAAGACATACTGCCACTTTTCCGACAAGAAAAGATGGCACCAACCGGACACCTGGAAAAAATATTGCTGCAAATAAGCATCAATGAACACGACCGAGAATTTTGGCGTTTTCGATCGACGAAACACGACTACCAAGGAAAAATAACGAATGAAATTATAAGCACGGAGAATAGCAAGGAGGACCTTAGGAGCCACAGTGAGTAGATGTGTGCTTCCGTTGATGATCAAACTTTAACCCAAAAAAAAAATAATTCCGAATTTACAAGAACAGAAAGGTTACAGATGAAAATTTATGTCGACTACAGTGCAGTCGGCGCGGCTATGATCGGTGAATTCATCAAATGGTACGACGACCCAAAAATGGTGCTTACGAGTTGGGGAGGATTTCATCATCGTATAAGAAGCCTTGAGACCTCCGTGAGAAAAATAATCGGCAGAATGACGAACGCATTGGAAGAACTCCAAACTATCGCAACAGAAGTGGAAGGAGCGTAACTAATCGACCCTTAACCTATTAGCACAGCGAGCCTGTCGAGCCTATGCTAATAAACGCTGCGCAACTTGGTGGAGGTAAACAGTACCTCAACGATACACGAGGTCTCATGACTGCAGATACCGAAGAAAGATAGAAAAGGCAGTGCAAGATCGCAAGGACTTGGGGGGCAAGATGGCACCTAGAGAACTTGATGGAAAGCGGAGAAATATCAAGCTAAATGCAGCGATCGGCCAAACTTTAGAGGAAGGCGACGTCGCTCTACTGGGAGGCACCGGACCGAGAAACACAACTGCTTAAAAGACGCGCCCCACAGACCATCCTAGCGCACTTTTGGAGAGCGGGAATCTGTATATATCACCATCATCTATTCTGAAGAGGAAGACGACAATCACTTCACAGCGCCAGCGCGCGAAGAGTGGTGTAAGCCATTAAAGAAAGAATGCGAATGCTTGCCCTGACTCTCTCGTGTTTACAGCAATGTTTGATTAATGCAGATTGGCTATTGCGAGGTAGAAAAACGGGCAGGGGAGCCCGAGTACATAACGTAAAGGCACGCTCTTCACATAATTCCCTGGTCTTCCACGAAGCGATTACGTAGGCGCGTCACTTTCTTCATGACCACTTACATACCTCGCGTAAACAACCGGTCAGCACACATTTGAACGAGGCACAACGTAGCGCTCATCTGATCAGTAGTAAAGTACAGTTCAATATGTATATATAAAATTGTGAGAATGTACGAGTCCATGTGCCTAGCGGACTACCTGAGCATACAGAAAACATCGGGATTGATTTTTTACGTTGGTGTTGATACAGAATGGGACCATATAACGATTTTCAATTACTTGTTGCAACACGCTGAGCGGGCGTACCCATACAAAAGCCTCAATAACAAATACGTTTGTACATTTTTTGGCCAGTAGAACGCAGACAGCAACCTTAACAGGAGCAACGCTCGATTGCCGACGCATTCACTCGAGCCAGGCCACTTTTTTTCCCGTTTCGTCATGTTGAACTACAGTGTGTTGTGTATGCTCTTTTGTCTGGTTTTCAATGAAGTCTTGTTTTGTGGTGAATTTCTGCCGCCATGTGCCCAATTAATTTCTCGCCAATCATAACTTGTTGGAAGCCTAGCACCTTATCACCACCGAAATAGTCGGAAAAATTAAGGCCACAAAATTTGGCCGCCAGTTTCTTCTCTTTCATGTTTTTAACCGTTACAAACAAAATGCGCCGGAATTAAAATTTCAATTACTTCAAATTAAATTTCAATAATTTATTACTGGTAAGGTATTGCCGTTGGCATCTGGCGAATGATATATTTGTTGCATATTGTAAAGCCCAGAAAGGTTATTTCTTTCTATTTTTATTTTGTTTAGTTTAACCTCAAGGGTAAAGGCTTTACAGAGGGTGGGCGGATGATATATAGCATACACAGAAATCAGACAGGTTTATGTTACATGGTTTGACAATGCGAGGAAAAACCTTGCAATATAAGGTCTTCGAAACGGGAGTGGGAGGGGGAGGGGGTTCTTCAAGGGCTGGGGTTGTTATTGAAAAATTTCGTGCACACATGAACTCCTGAAACCATGTCTTAGCGTTGGAATTTATCATTCTTACCAAATTTTTATCATCTTTGTTTGTGTTAACGTATTCTTCTCAGGGTACAAAATTGACTAGCGTAGGTAACCGGGTTAGGCTAGTTAGTATTGTGCAAAAGGCAATGATGAAAATATCGACAAATTATAATTCCAGTAAACACGGTGCTCTTTTGAGGGACGGGACACTTGATGTACGACTATAGACACAGCAAATAAAATGTGCTGTACTTACGGTAACTAAAAAATAAAGCAAGCTCAAGAGAATTAGTAAAAAGTTCACAGTGGGGACCTATAATAGAGAACCCATTTAAGTTTAGAACGGAATAATATTTGGCACAGCAGTGTTTTCAGGGAACAGGGGCTGTATAAAGATATGGTGGTGGTAGCCTAGAGTTTGGCTGGCACTTTTAAGTGTAGGGATGATATATAATTTACGCGTAATGCTAGGACGAGTGTACTACAAAAAGGTGTTGAGATTATACATATTCAAGAATACTACTTATATGGTATATATGAAGGTTCAGAAGAATCTTTAATAAAAAAAAACCCGTAATACTTCGCCCTAAATGTTTCGTTCCTTTATTCATGCTTTGCACGCGGAGTTATTTGCGCAAATAGCTTGTTGCAATATCTCGGTATTTCTACGACTTGTATAGCTTCGTAAAAAGGAATAAATGATCAGTGTATGTCACATGAAAAGCAGTTAGGTTAATTGTTACAAAAATAAAAATAGAAAAGGATCTAGAAAAGAACGCTGTGTAATAGTAAAAGAAGGAAACGGGTTGAGAATTCATGATTATTGGTTACTACAAGCTCTGACCTATGAAAAGGTACAACTCAAGCCATGAGCGATGATTGGCTTGTAGGCGTAGTTTCAAATAGGTGGGCTACAAATTGGCCAAAATGTCAAATAAACAAAAAAAAATTAGGAACACATTGACGCTTGTCCCCATGGGCCATGTAATATTTATTTCATTCAGATTGTCAACCTTCGTGAGCAACGCAAGCATACAACACAGGTTGCTATGATAGTTGAGACTAAACGCTAAAATGAAAGCCTGAATCTCCCACCCCGCAAACATCTCAAAATGCGCAGTAGTTCGAAGAGAAAAGTGAGGGACTCGAAAAAGACGGATTCATACGCTGGCGCGAGTCTCAACTGGCCTGCCAGTTTGGCGACGTGCAGTGCCTCATTTGCGATGGCTCCATCTGGCACCATCTGCAGGAAACACAGCGCTGCTTTGCCGCTTGAACATTGTTATGTTTTAAGATGTGATGGTCACCGATAAGCTTCTCATTCGAAAAAGCTGCGAAAAACCCGATGCAATGAGATTTAAATTCGACTTGTCGAACAGTTTTGTCCAATAAATTCGATGTTCAAATTTGCCATGACCAGCACATTCCTTCTAAGTAACACAAAAATAAAATTAGGTCACTTTGGATTACCTGGAGTCGACTGTACTCTGTTTTACCTGTATATATGAGAGAAAATGCTTTATATAAGTCAAGAAATGCGCCGTTTATGCGTGAGCCACTGTTCAATGTCAAGTGTAGTTTGGGTTCGTGAGTGCAAGATAACAGTTCCAGTTTGACAAAAAGGAATCTTAAGGAAGCCGTGTTTAGCACACGTGAAAAATAAGTTAACATAAAAAATGTTACCACATCCGAAAGAGAACATGTTCAAGAATGTAGCATTGGAATAAGGTAATATTATAGGGCTGTATTTACCAGGCTTGTGTTTAATAGCAGAATCCCGACCATGAATGCAGCAGGTGTGTAGTGCTCTATAAAGGATGCTAAATTGTGACTTTCAATGATTCGGTTATTTTTGTAATAATGCGCACTAAAACTGCAACGGAAAACATCAGGGGATCATCATAGGTTTGAGTGCATATTAACGCTGCATATTATTAACAAAGTTGTTTTCCGATATCGGCTTAAGTACTAAGGGCGACTGGGGGAGAGTACAGATTGGTCATTACTACTATGTGTTAGTTCAATACTGTTGATCTAGGTGGGGTTTATGATGCGCCACACTTTATGTGGATAACTAGCAAGCATTGATGGTAACGTATTCTGGAAGGTCTTTTAACCCTGTTTTACCAACAAAACCTAATGTCAATGGCGCCGTACCCATCTGTATTTTCAGACAAGCATGCAGATTGAGTTGTAGCCCGGTATTCTCTCTTTTTGCAATAGAACTGTCTTGTTAGGTTATTGTTATGTCGTTACCATGATGTTTGAAGTGTGGTTAAGCGACAGGGTGAAGGACTGTACTTGTAACAATATTTATGTACATATCATTTAAATATGTTGAAACTACGCCTTACCATAGGTTTATCGAGGAATATAATGAATTGTTTACAAATACAAGAAGATTCCTTGCTATGGCTTCGACATTTTAAGCGCGAATGCACTTTATAAGCGACCCTGAATTCCGTTGACCGCCCTCCGTCCACATAGCAACAGCTGCGGGTGCGCGCGCTCCTCGTCTTCCTTGGCAACGGGGGGAAATGGGCGACATTGCACATACCCACGTGGGGGATTGGCCAGGAATTTCCTCGTCTTCCTTGGCAAGGGGGGGAGATGGGCGCGCGCTGCCTGGCCGCTGACATGGCACATACCCACGTGGGGGATTGGCCAGGAATCGGGCGTGAGAAGGGCTAATGCACCCGCTTAGAGGAGTACTGACACGAAATTTCAAAGCTGAGATCCGCTCTAGCAATCAAGTACAACGACAACACAAATAGGTGTCTGTGCATGGCACATACCCACGTGGGGGATTGGCCAGGAATCGGGCGTGAGAAGGGCTAATGCACCCGCTTAAAGGAGTACTGACACAAAATTTCAAAGCCGAGATCCGCTCTAGCAATCAAGTACAACGACAACACAAATAGGTGTTTGCGAATAAATGCATCTTTCTTTCTTTGTAGTTGTGTGTGTGTGTGTGATCTCTCTTTCGCGAACATTACCGAACAGCGCAAATTCCACTCCTGCATTCGCACTTTCACATTCTTCCCCTCGGGGAAATGCGGAGAAATTTTTCTACAGTTGTGGAGAATTATTTTGTTGTAATTGTGTTTTTGGTATAGGAAGGCTGAGTCCAAAATATATTTAAGTGGTTCGTCAAGACATATAGGTTTGCCATCTTTGAAACCTTTTCAGGGTATGTTGTGAGTAGTAAACCTAGGAACTTATTGGTATGCCACACTTGTAGAACTTTGCTGACAGATGGTTCTGCAATTAGGTATTCAGAAAGAAAATTGAAGCGGGGACATATTGGGTCTTTACAATGAGAGCGCGTCGACCAATGCGTCATAAAAAGCTATGCCCTGAGCGGTAGCATAGGCAAATATAAAATTAAGGTTACGTTTTTCAATGCATGACCTAACTGAGTAAGGTTCACTATTACTTGAATGGCGTGAGACTCTACGAATCTCTTGTTAGCAGAGAGCTCACTGTAGCCTTGGTTTGAAGTCTGTTGAAAGCAATGCATCATAAAGTGGCAATACATACATGTTTTTTGTGATGTGGTGTGAGATGCCTGTGGCTTTGGGTGAACCATTTTCTTAGGGTTGCCAAAGTCCAATTAGAAGCGCTATTGTGTGGGCGTACCTTATAGACAGTTTATTCGGCTGGTTTGCAGCACTTCGATTAGCTCTTGCCAGGTGTTGTGACTTGGAATGTTCTAAAATTTTTCATTTGATGTATTTGGTGAGGTACAGGCCTGTCTGATAGGGTTAAACGTACCGACGCAAAAGGCGATGAGGCACGCCGTATTGGAGGACTCGGCATTAAATTTGACCACCTGGGGATCTTTACGTGCGCCGAAATCTTGTACATAAGGGCGTTTTTGCTTTTCGCCTGCATCAGAGAAGCGGCCGCCATGGCCGGGAATCGAACCGGCGACCTCGTGCTCACACGCGCAATGCCGTAGCCACTCAGCCACCACGGCGGGTGGTGAGGTACAGGTATAAATTGAAATGCCTTGCAGATGAAAATATTTATTCAGGCTCCTCTCCATTTTTGAGGCCTAGGTATGGTGTTCATTCTGTTAAAACTTTACTTTAGCGTTTTTCATTTTTATGCTGTCCCCTCTTGACCCGGGAGACGGCTCCTTATTCATCAAAATTAGCTGACAGCCCTGAAATATAGACGTGTGTAAATAATGTAGTTCACGTCCTGTTGATATGGCTTTGGTGTTTTCACGCAAGAAATTCACGTCGGTGTACATCAAGCAAATTTAATATAAATATACTTTCAACATGGCCAATCGAGAAGTGGGCCAAAAATTGAGATTTCTAATTTGTTACGTCATGACGTATGTGCTTCCTTCATCTACACAAACCACAGTTATAAACCTTTTGCGCTGAAACGTTGGTCTTCCCGAAATTCAAATATGAGCTGAACCATTCGCTTACCAACTATGCCTGTTCGTTTGCAGTAACAGTGCAGACGATGGGCTCAGCTGAGAGTGCTTTCTCTGCATGCGCCTAGCCTGAACCGGTTTGAAACTTTTCTCCGTCCTATATCGTTTGCGCACAAGAAAGGGTACACTGACGTACGGTATTTACCGTAAAATCGCGAGAGATGCTCCACCACCGACAGATAACCAACCCCTGTTTTTTGTACGATTTATCATTTTTTCAAAAACAACGAAAGATAACCCACCCGTGACAAAAACATCATCCCAGCCGTAAATGACGCCCACGGGAACGAGGTGAGCTAGCATGGCTAGGGTGCAATTACAGTTTACAGGATCTATAAATAACATGTGCACGTTTAGGTTGGCAATGCAGCCCGCACTAATGTAGAACTGTAGCGAAATCCCGGAGCCTAAACGCGAGCACCACGCATCCTTGAACATTCCGGTCCTTCGTGTTTCGTCGCGAAGCAAGAAAGGAAGGATGCGCAAAGCTTCAGCGTGGCGAAGAAAGTGGACGCTGTCGAATGGCACCGAAAGGCCGGCAGAAACGTTAGTATGACCGCACGCCAATTTGGGTTGGATCGTAAGCAAGTAAGGCAGTGTAACTCTACGTACGAAACTCTCCTTCAGGAGTGCCAGGTCAAAGGAGCGTTTAAGCGGTCATTGAACATCGGTTGACCTATGTTTTTCGAGCAGATCGATAGAGGACGTTTACAATTTCTACAAGAAGAGAGGAAGGCGGGCGGCGCGGTTAGTAACCGCTTGTTCCAGGAGCAAGCGAGGAAGCTTGCATCGGAAGCCAATCTTGGAAACACCAAAGCATCGAGTCAATACCTGTCCCGATGGAAAAAGAGATTCCATGTGTCACTTCATGCCCCGACCAACGACAGCCACAAGCTCCCGATTGAGCCTGCTGAGGCGGTATCGGCCTTCTGAAGGACCGTAGGCACGCTGCGCCTTCATCATGACTACAGTGATTTCTCCAGTGCCAACATGGACCAGACGATGGTGCGAATGGACCAACCCGCATCGCGAACCAACAACCTCGCCGGGAAACAAGCATCCGGATTGCGAACTCTGGATGCTCCCTTCGTGGGTCTACGGTGGCGTTGTGTGCGACCGCAGCAGGGTTTAAGCTCCCGGCATTTATTATCCTGAAAGAGCTGACCGGCAAGATTCCTCTGAAGTTGCTGTTCGCCCTCAGCGTTCCAGCTATGATTTGTTTTTTTGCAAAACGTTATCTACAAATAATATTTTATTTTTTATACTGAGAAAACGTTTAGCTCTTTCACTATTACTATTACTGTCTTCGTTTTGCGTGGTGTTTTCGCTTTTTTGTTTCTATTCCGCGTTTTGCGGCGTAGCATTAGGTGGTTAAGCCTAGCAGCATACTTGGCCCGCTTGGATCTTGGCACTGTTGCGCAACATGTGTGCTCGCATTTGCATCTTATCTGCTGTCCAATTTGTTATATTTAAGACAACGTGTGACTGTCATTATCTAAAAACGGTTGGATGACATCCGATGTGCTCCTGGAGTGAGTGCGACGGATTTCGGGTCCGAACCGAGATGATGTCCGGCGCCTGCTTGTCCTGGACCGGGCCCAATTCTCTAGACCGACGCCGCCCGCAAGGCCCTCGTGTCAAAGGACACCGTCGTGGTGTTTGTTTCGAATGGCTGCACACTAATAGCGCAGCCAGCTGGCGTCAGCTGGAAGAAACCATTCAAGGACAGCCTTCGGGAGACCTTGGAAAGCTACATTCGAGCTGGGACAGTGACGCCCAAGGGCAACCTCAACAAGCCATGTCGAGAAGATGTTGTGAACTTTGTTGCCAAGGCTCGGGCGGCCGTGACCGAGGATATTTCGCCCGCTCCTTGAAACGGTGCGGTATATCAACAGCCCTCGATGGATAAAAAGACGGAGAGCTTCTTGAGCGGCTCGCTTCGGCGGTCCCTCCTTCTGCTGCCCTGCCAACCACGTCAAACCCCATGCCCGAGGAGGTGGTCGACCTTCTGTTTGAGAGCGACTGTTTATTCGACGGTTATGACAACGAATGAACACAGTGCTTTTAAACACGTGTTCGCTCTTTTGCTGCGATACATTTCCCTACTTTTTTTTTACTGCACACCGAAAGTTAGCCCACGTAATATTTTCACAAGATTTGCTCTTAATCTTAGGTGGGCTATCTCTCGGAATTTTACGGTAAAACTTTGAGCTACTCTACATTAGCCATTTTTTGGTTGCGGAAAGATTGTAGCAATGAAGCAGTGGGTAATGTTACTTTGCTGAACGCATATGGCTGGTGAAACTTTATCCAAAAAAAGAATATTGGTATATGTAGATTTCGTTGGACGGAAAAGATGTTCTCTTTGATCCTGAATTTTACCTGTTTCTAGATAACAGGGCAGAATTTTCTTTCACTGTAAGTACAAAGATAATGTGCAGGTTCAGCGCAGAATGTCTGAATATTCACTCCGCGCAGATAAATGATCAGTTAGCGTTTTTAAGGGCGGTAATCTTTCTTGGGGTTTCTAAAATCGAAACTTGTCTTTCGGTGTCTTCCTGTCTGTCTGTTAGGGTGCATTGCAATTTACCCTATAAACAGCTTCTTTGCCGTCTTCGCGGATAGTCAGCCATGTTAAGTCCCGGTCCAATTCGAACGAAGCTGATTGATTATAGGGTTTAACGCGCCGACGCAACGCAGGCGATGAGGCGCGCCGTAGTGGAAGGCTCCGGATTAATTTTGACCACCTGGGGATCTTTAACGTGCGCCGAAATCTCGTACACACGGGCGTTTTTGCTTTTCGCCTCCATCAGAAAAGCGGCCGCCGCGGCCGGGAATCGAACCCGCGACCTCGTGCTCAGCAGCGCAACGCCTTAGCCACTGAGCCACCGCGGCGGGTACAACGAACGAAGCAGTCAACGAACTCTGCTTCAAGGAGACAGCATTGAATTCAGCAATAATGCCGGAAACCTTCCTATTTAAACTAACAAGTGACGCCAGCGCCACCTTTTTACGTATATTGTTGTTACAAAGTAACTTGTTTGTTTAAAATATTCAGTGCCTTTTAACTGTGGTGAAGGTGTTTTTTGAATTTTTAAACAACGTAATGTTTGTAACAATAGCGCCGATATTTCAGAAACCTGCAGATTGCTTTTTGCAACACACCTGCTTTGAGGTGGTCGTCTGTGTTGCTGTTCCATTTGTAACCCACCGGCGTTCCGATTTTGCTTCCTTTAGGCGTCTAACTAGACCATAGATTGGCAGAATGGTACAAACTCACTTAATGCATTCACAATTTTTTTCATTCGCGCTGTACTCAAGGAAACTCAGACTTAAAAAGCTCGTCTGTCCTTAAAATCAATCTTACTCACTCATCACATTCCTTTGTAACCATACTCACCTGTAGTCGAACTCATTTGCTCTTACGAGTACTTGTACTCAACATGTATTCATGAGTTTCTCAATCAGTACCTATGAATACTCAATCAGTGCTCATGAGTACTCAATCTGTACTCAAAAGTACTCAATATTATCTACTCATGAGTTTTCAAAATTCGGTACTTATGAATGCTCAATCGCTATTTATGATTGCTGAATCGTACTCATGAGTACTCAGTCTTTGCTCATACGTACTGAATCTTTACTCACGAGTACTCATTTTTTATTACGAATACTCTCCCTATCTTGGTGTTAGCGAGGACGTTGCTCGAATGAAAGAATAAATCGTCAAAAATAAAATGTTTCATTGGTTAGAAAAACTGAGGTTGCATATAGACCAGGACTGAGGAGCACGGGAAGACAACATCTAACGTGGTGCACTCTGGTGTGTTGACTCAGTGTGCGAAGTCACGTACACGTAAGAAAGCGAAATGTAACATAAGCACTTGCGTTGCGTCTGGCGTCTCCATTGGCCCTTAGAAATAGAACGACGAAGTCTGGGCCGGCTCGGGCTCTCGGCGAGCTCGGGGCTTCTCTGGGCGGCCGTGGTCGTAAATTGCGATTTTCTGCGTGTCTTCGGTTGGCAGCTTTCGTCGTCCGTTTTTGTTTCCGGGCGCACTGATATTCTCCAAATCGTGCTCGGAATCTGATTTGTGCCTGCCCCCAGGCATATTTCAGTGTCCGCGTAGATTGACGTCCATTCTTATCCAGATGATTGTCTGCTTACTCACAGTTACTCGATGCTGGCGTTTGTTTCTTGTTGTTTGTGATACTAGAAATTTTGTTAGGAGGGCATTCGTCCCGGTGAGGTTCGGTGAATTTTAGATCGTCTTGATTTTTTTCGGTGTGCCGGGGCCTTTTTCGGACCTGAACTTGACAGCGTTTAAGTCGTTGCGTTAGTCGCGTCGCTTCCGTAGGTTATTGTGTTAGTGTAGCTCTGTCCGTGGTTGATGCACGTGGAAGCGTAGACGTCCGTTTTGTCAGGCGGCGAACGGCGCTATGCAGGGATGCCATAGTTCTGCGCATTGAGGGCGTTGCTTCGATTGAGATGTTCGTTGCGTATGGAGGGGGGGAGGGGAGCCACTTGGTTTTTTGTTTAGCTTGAGCTGGCTTGGCGTAGTCGTAGGGTGGCGTGGCTTATCGGTCAAAATCTTTGCAGCTGAGTACTCGCTTTTGCCGTGGTTGCTTCAGCAGTGCACCCGTTGTGGTGGGGAAGTGGGCGTGGTTCAGTTCGTATGTTCGATCCACATTCCTTGGCGCCGTAAGCGTGAAATCATCGGTAGGGCGTTCGACGACTTCGTCTGGACCGGGTTCATTCACTGGCGTTCTTGCCGTGTTCGTGTCGTCGCTCAAGCTCTTGTCGTTTGCCCGTTGTTTCGTAAATCCTAAAATCGGTATCTCTCCCGTACAATCACGCTCGAAATTATTCCGTTCGTCCCAAGTTCGCTTGCTCGCGACTGCGTCCTCTTGTACGAATTGGTGTTTGTCGGGCAGTCTCGATCGGAACAGTGGGTGCCGTGGATCTTGTTTGTGCCGGCTGGGACGGGCCGCATGCGCTGGCCATGCCGTTGCTCTTTGGCTGGCGTACCTGCAAGAGTGTAATGTCATTAGTTATCTGGACTCGGGCTGGAGCAGCGGGTGCCGGAGAGCTCGCACCTTCCGGTAGGGTTGAACCGCGGGCGCTGGGTCATTGGTTGCTTGTGGCACGGCTAATTTCTGCGGTTGTTACATTCACTGAACAAGTCGTGATAGTAGCAGCGTGAGCGCAGGATGTCGCGAATAGCGGTTTCATTCATGTATGCTGGCTTGTCGCGTTCGATGCGCTGTGCATTTCAATTGCCGTGGTCAGCTTCACCGGCACAAGTTCGATGTCGTTCGTCACCTGTGGCGCGTTTCGTGCGCTCTGTGTCTGGTTTGTTCTGGGAAACTCCCATAATATTGGTGTGCTGTCGTTAACCCCGCGTGGAGCGTTTTGTTCGCCGTGCGTCTTGCTCGTCGTTAGCATGTCCACCAATCTTGATACGAGGTAGTTCGTTGCGAGGACCAGGGCCCTGACAGAACGTGCCGAAAATTTACGTACTGGCTCTGTTACGTTCCGCGCTCTGAGCGTTTCTTTCTTGCAGGTCTGGACAAAAGTGCAGTGCCAGGCACGTGGCGCCTTCTTGCTCGTGCACGTGCGTACCTGGCGCGTCTCATTGCTGAAATTACCGGTGCGTGGGCGATGTAGCTCGTCGATTGGACCGGTGTCAGAGAAGCGCGTGTTCATTACCCCGCCAGAAATGCACTGAGCTTTGCTTGCGTTTCCGTAATTGTGCCTATTACCTGGGAGAGGTCCAGTGAGCAAGCAATCATACTTTTTTGCATGCGTCGTCTCGTTAGCGTGCGTTGCGGTGGCTATGCTGCCTGCGACCGGACCTTGTGCAGACAGGCACCTCGGCAAACGTGTGGCCAACTCTCGCCAGTTATCTGAGAAAACTTTCTCCTTCTTCACGCAGCCACCTCCTCTGAAACGGCGCCGCTTTTAAGTTCCTTTGGCGGTCGTCGTCGTAGGCCGCCTGAAGTACGGTTGGCCCATTCGTTCGTTTTATTCCTTTCATTCGGTCATTGAAACAAACATCTTTTTCATCGTTTCCGTTTCTTCGCCTTACGGCTAGGGTAAAGTCAGCAAGCAGAGTAGAACACGCCACAGCCTCTCTATAATTAGCATTAGTGTGCACCTGCCTGGTGTGCTGGTGTGCACCTGTAGTCTTCTCGCGTGCCATCGCGCTTAGGTGTCACAAATATGTATAGAAGATGGACCCGAAAGCCAACTTCGGCAGACGGTTTAGCGACGCCCGCTCCGAACATGAGCGTAGCGCACATGAAAAGTTCTACAAAGGACATTGTTTAGCGACCACTTAGTGAACTAAATTTTTAGCCCGTACATACGTGTAAATACGTGGGATCAAACTGGAGAGATGAGCTAGACGGTGGACTTTCATGAGTGAAACTTAAGCGCTAACTGACACAGGTACGAGAAAGAGAATTGACACCGGCACTTACTAGCAAATGAATTTTTTTTATTGAAAGCATATATATACCATGCCAAGACCAAACAATCAGGCGAGTATTACCGTCGCACATCCGTACAGCTGTACATGAGGACAAGTGCTCCCTTTTGCTTCTACTCTTCTTTTTCTGTCTTTCTTCTTATAACACATCTCCTTAAGAAGTAACACTTCTTTATCTAGAATGCTCAGTGACGGGTGACTTATACAATCCGATCCCGTAATGCGGATATGGAATGCTTCAGCAAATACCTGGTATCACGGTCTATGTGTTTAAAAAGCACTTCCGTGTCATTGAAACATGGCTTGCAGCCGCACGCCGAACAGTGCCGCGCCAGGTGTTTGCAGGGCCTCCCTTTCAAGGACGAATGATGCCCCCTTAAGCGTCCATTAAGACACCACGTGTGGAAACACCGTCTCGGCTGGAGAACGCTAGCTGGAGTTTGGCTGGAGAACGCTGGCTTCCCTCTCTCGGTGCTTCAGGCAATCTGTCAGCGTCTTGTCAAGCAATTGAAAGGGTTCGCGCATCACATAAACGAGGCCGGCTAGAGTAAAAAAAGTGGCGGTCATACCGTATGTACAGTGGTGAGCACGCTAAGGGTGAACACGGGAGCGCCTGGCCGCAGGTACTAACTCAGCAGGCTACCGAGTAATGCGCGAAGCAGCACGCATGCGATGTGCGTGTCGAGCGCGCATCGCGTCTTCGTGCGCAGTGGGCGCATCGCGTCTTCGGAGTGGCTGACCGTCGTCCCCTAACTTAATCTTCCTTGTAGCGAATCAGCATTCGGCTGCTTTTTAATAACTGGGAACTGGAATCCACAAGAAAAGTGTTTCTGAGTAAGCGGTTATTCGCTTATCGACTTGGCAGTGGCTGCGGGAGCAGCTGGTGCATCGCAGTTGAAACGCACTTTAGGGCGTCGCAGGTTCAGAGGGAAGCGTTGTTGTGTCACGGAGCCACACAGTGAAGTGAAACAGATTTGGCTACAAGAAAGTGAGGGCGCATGCGTCAGTATCAACGCTAATCGGCGCCAGTACAGCACGGAACCTCTTCATTGGGCCAGTGACAATGACTGCAACGTCACCAGAAGCAAAGCTGTCAAGCCGGCGCAGCGGGTAATCTGTCTTCACTTGGCAGTGGCGGCGGGAGCTGTTGGTGCATCGCAACTGCAACCCAATTTTGTGTGTCGCAGGTTTCAGAGGGAAGCGTTGCTGTGTCGCGGAGCCACCCAGCGAAGTGAAAAAGCTTTGCCTTCAAGAAAGTGAGGGCGCATGCGTCAGTATCAACGCTAATCGGCGACACTACAGCACGGAACCTCTTCCTTGGGCCAGCGACAGCGACAGCGACTTCAACGCCACCAGAAGGAAAGCTATAACGCATGCACAGCCGGACATCTGTATTCACTTGGCAATTGCGGTGGGAGCAGCTGGTGCATTGCAGCTGAAGCGCAATTTTGTGTATCGCAGGTAACAGAGGGAAGCGCTGCTGTCTCACTGAACCACCCAGCGAAGTGAAACAGCTCTGATTACAAGAAAGTGAGGGCGCATGCGACAGTATCATCGCTAATCGGCGCCACTACAGCACGGAACCTCTTCCTTGGGCCAGCGACAGCGACAGCGACTTCAACGCCACCAGAAGGAAAGCTATAACGCATGCACAGCCGGACATCTGTATTCACTTGGCAATTGCGGTGGGAGCAGCTGGTGCATTGCAGCTGAAGCGCAATTTTGTGTATCGCAGGTAACAGAGGGAAGCGCTGCTGTCTCACTGAACCACCCAGCGAAGTGAAACAGCTCTGATTACAAGAAAGTGAGGGCGCATGCGACAGTATCATCGCTAATCGGCGCCACTACAGCACGGAACCTCTTCCTTGGGCCAGCGACAGCGACAGCGACTTCAACGCCACCAGAAGGAAAGCTATAACGCATGCACAGCCGGACATCTGTATTCACTTGGCAATTGCGGTGGGAGCAGCTGGTGCATTGCAGCTGAAGCGCAATTTTGTGTATCGCAGGTAACAGAGGGAAGCGCTGCTGTCTCACTGAACCACCCAGCGAAGTGAAACAGCTCTGATTACAAGAAAGTGAGGGCGCATGCGTCAGTATCAACGCTAATCGGCGACACTACAGCACGGAACCTCTTCCTTGGGCCAGCGACAGCGACAGCGACTTCAACGCCACCAGAAGGAAAGCTATAACGCATGCACAGCCGGACATCTGTATTCACTTGGCAATTGCGGTGGGAGCAGCTGGTGCGTTGCAGCTGAAGCGCAATTTTGTGTATCGCAGGTAACAGAGGGAAGCGCTGCTGTCTCACTGAACCACCCAGCGAAGTGAAACAGCTCTGATTACAAGAAAGTGAGGGCGCATGCGTCAGTATCAACGCTAATCGGCGACACTACAGCACGGAACCTCTTCCTTGGGCCAGCGACAGCGACAGCGACTTCAACGCCACCAGAAGGAAAGCTATAACGCATGCACAGCCGGACATCTGTATTCACTTGGCAATTGCGGTGGGAGCAGCTGGTGCATTGCAGCTGAAGCGCAATTTTGTGTATCGCAGGTAACAGAGGGAAGCGCTGCTGTCTCACTGAACCACCCAGCGAAGTGAAACAGCTCTGATTACAAGAAAGTGAGGGCGCATGCGTCAGTATCAACGCTAATCGGCGACACTACAGCACGGAACCTCTTCCTTGGGCCAGCGACAGCGACAGCGACTTCAACGCCACCAGAAGGAAAGCTATAACGCATGCACAGCCGGACATCTGTATTCACTTGGCAATTGCGGTGGGAGCAGCTGGTGCATTGCAGCTGAAGCGCAATTTTGTGTATCGCAGGTAACAGAGGGAAGCGCTGCTGTCTCACTGAACCACCCAGCGAAGTGAAACAGCTCTGATTAC
The DNA here is from genome assembly GCF_048455015.1 of Haemaphysalis longicornis. Lineage (NCBI taxonomy): Eukaryota > Metazoa > Arthropoda > Arachnida > Ixodida > Ixodidae > Haemaphysalis > Haemaphysalis longicornis. Next base: position 166,724,261 of record NW_027526385.1, read on the forward strand.
AAGAAAGTGAGGGCGCATGCGTCAGTATCAACGCTAATCGGCGACACTACAGCACGGAACCTCTTCCTTGGGCCAGCGACAGCGACAGCGACTTCAACGCCACCAGAAGGAAAGCTATAACGCATGCACAGCCGGACATCTGTATTCACTTGGCAATTGCGGTGGGAGCAGCTGGTGCATTGCAGCTGAAGCGCAATTTTGTGTATCGCAGGTAACAGAGGGAAGCGCTGCTGTCTCACTGAACCACCCAGCGAAGTGAAACAGCTCTGATTACAAGAAAGTGAGGGCGCATGCGTCAGTATCAACGCTAATCGGCGACACTACAGCACGGAACCTCTTCCTTGGGCCAGCGACAGCGACAGCGACTTCAACGCCACCAGAAGGAAAGCTATAACGCATGCACAGCCGGACATCTGTATTCACTTGGCAATTGCGGTGGGAGCAGCTGGTGCATTGCAGCTGAAGCGCAATTTTGTGTATCGCAGGTAACAGAGGGAAGCGCTGCTGTCTCACTGAACCACCCAGCGAAGTGAAACAGCTCTGATTACAAGAAAGTGAGGGCGCATGCGTCAGTATCAACGCTAATCGGCGACACTACAGCACGGAACCTCTTCCTTGGGCCAGCGACAGCGACAGCGACTTCAACGCCACCAGAAGGAAAGCTATAACGCATGCACAGCCGGACATCTGTATTCACTTGGCAATTGCTGTGGGAGCAGCTGGTGCATTGCAGCTGAAGCGCAATTTTGTGTATCGCAGGTAACAGAGGGAAGCGCTGCTGTCTCACTGAACCACCCAGCGAAGTGAAACAGCTCAGATTACAAGAAAGTGAGGGCGCATGCGACAGTATCATCGCTAGTCGGCGCCACTACAGCACGGAATCTCTTCCTTGGGCCAGCGACAGCGACAGCGACTTCAACGCCACCAGAAGGAAAGCTATAACGCATGCACAGCCGGACATCTGTATTCACTTGGCAATTGCTGTGGGAGCAGCTGGTGCATTGCAGCTGAAGCGCAATTTTGTGTATCGCAGGTAACAGAGGGAAGCGCTGCTGTCTCACTGAACCACCCAGCCAAGTGAAACAGCTCTGATTACAAGAAAGTGAGGGCGCATGCGTCAGTATCAACGCTAATCGGCGACACTACATCACGGAACCTCTTCATTGGGCCAGCGACAGCGACAGCGACTTTATAGCCACCAGAAGGAAAGCTATAACGCATGCACAGCCGGACATCTGTATTCACTTGGCAATTGCGGTGGGAGCAGCTGGTGCATTGCAGCTGAAGCGCAATTTTGTGTATCGCAGGTAACAGAGGGAAGCGCTGCTGTCTCACTGAACCACCCAGCGAAGTGAAACAGCTCTGATTACAAGAAAGTGAGGGCGCATGCGTCAGTATCAACGCTAATCGGCGACACTACAGCACGGAACCTCTTCCTTGGGCCAGCGACAGCGACAGCGACTTCAACGCCACCAGAAGGAAAGCTATAACGCATGCACAGCCGGACATCTGTATTCACTTGGCAATTGCGGTGGGAGCAGCTGGTGCATTGCAGCTGAAGCGCAATTTTGTGTATCGCAGGTAACAGAGGGAAGCGCTGCTGTCTCACTGAACCACCCAGCGAAGTGAAACAGCTCTGATTACAAGAAAGTGAGGGCGCATGCGACAGTATCATCGCTAGTCGGCGCCACTACAGCACAGAATCTCTTCCTTGGGCCAGCGACAGCGACAGCGACTTCAACGCCACCAGAAGGAAAGCTATAACGCATGCACAGCCGGACATCTGTATTCACTTGGCAATTGCGGTGGGAGCAGCTGGTGCATTGCAGCTGAAGCGCAATTTTGTGTATCGCAGGTAACAGAGGGAAGCGCTGCTGTCTCACTGAACCACCCAGCGAAGTGAAACAGCTCTGATTACAAGAAAGTGAGGGCGCATGCGACAGTATCATCGCTAGTCGGCGCCACTACAGCACGGAACCTCTTCCTTGGGCCAGCGACAGCGACAGCGACTTCAACGCCACCAGAAGGAAAGCTATAACGCATGCACAGCCGGACATCTGTATTCACTTGGCAATTGCGGTGGGAGCAGCTGGTGCATTGCAGCTGAAGCGCAATTTTGTGTATCGCAGGTAACAGAGGGAAGCGCTGCTGTCTCACTGAACCACCCAGCGAAGTGAAACAGCTCTGATTACAAGAAAGTGAGGGCGCATGCGACAGTATCATCGCTAGTCGGCGCCACTACAGCACGGAACCTCTTCCTTGGGCCAGCGACAGCGACAGCGACTTCAACGCCACCAGAAGGAAAGCTATAACGCATGCACAGCCGGACATCTGTATTCACTTGGCAATTGCTGTGGGAGCAGCTGGTGCATTGCAGCTGAAGCGCAATTTTGTGTATCGCAGGTAACAGAGGGAAGCGCTGCTGTCTCACTGAACCACCCAGCGAAGTGAAACAGCTCAGATTACAAGAAAGTGAGGGCGCATGCGACAGTATCATCGCTAGTCGGCGCCACTACAGCACGGAATCTCTTCCTTGGGCCAGCGACAGCGACAGCGACTTCAACGCCACCAGAAGGAAAGCTATAACGCATGCACAGCCGGACATCTGTATTCACTTGGCAATTGCTGTGGGAGCAGCTGGTGCATTGCAGCTGAAGCGCAATTTTGTGTATCGCAGGTAACAGAGGGAAGCGCTGCTGTCTCACTGAACCACCCAGCGAAGTGAAACAGCTCAGATTACAAGAAAGTGAGGGCGCATGCGACAGTATCATCGCTAGTCGGCGCCACTACAGCACGGAATCTCTTCCTTGGGCCAGCGACAGCGACAGCGACTTCAACGCCACCAGAAGGAAAGCTATAACGCATGCACAGCCGGACATCTGTATTCACTTGGCAATTGCTGTGGGAGCAGCTGGTGCATTGCAGCTGAAGCGCAATTTTGTGTATCGCAGGTAACAGAGGGAAGCGCTGCTGTCTCACTGAACCACCCAGCGAAGTGAAACAGCTCTGATTACAAGAAAGTGAGGGCGCATGCGACAGTATCATCGCTAGTCGGCGCCACTACAGCACGGAACCTCTTCCTTGGGCCAGCGACAGCGACAGCGACTTCAACGCCACCAGAAGGAAAGCTATAACGCATGCACAGCCGGACATCTGTATTCACTTGGCAATTGCTGTGGGAGCAGCTGGTGCATTGCAGCTGAAGCGCAATTTTGTGTATCGCAGGTAACAGAGGGAAGCGCTGCTGTCTCACTGAACCACCCAGCGAAGTGAAACAGCTCAGATTACAAGAAAGTGAGGGCGCATGCGACAGTATCATCGCTAGTCGGCGCCACTACAGCACAGAATCTCTTCCTTGGGCCAGCGACAGCGACAGCGACTTCAACGCCACCAGAAGTAAAGCTATAACGCATGCACAGCCGGACATCTGTATTCACTTGGCAATTGCTGTGGGAGCAGCTGGTGCATTGCAGCTGAAGCGCAATTTTGTGTATCGCAGGTAACAGAGGGAAGCGCTGCTGTCTCACTGAACCACCCAGCGAAGTGAAACAGCTCTGATTACAAGAAAGTGAGGGCGCATGCGACAGTATCATCGCTAGTCGGCGCCACTACAGCACGGAATCTCTTCCTTGGGCCAGCGACAGCGACAGCGACTTCAACGCCACCAGAAGGAAAGCTATAACGCATGCACAGCCGGACATCTGTATTCACTTGGCAATTGCGGTGGGAGCAGCTGGTGCATTGCAGCTGAAGCGCAATTTTGTGTATCGCAGGTAACAGAGGGAAGCGCTGCTGTCTCACTGAACCACCCAGCGAAGTGAAACAGCTCTGATTACAAGAAAGTGAGGGCGCATGCGACAGTATCATCGCTAGTCGGCGCCACTACAGCACGGAACCTCTTCCTTGGGCCAGCGACAGCGACAGCGACTTCAACGCCACCAGAAGGAAAGCTATAACGCATGCACAGCCGGACATCTGTATTCACTTGGCAATTGCTGTGGGAGCAGCTGGTGCATTGCAGCTGAAGCGCAATTTTGTGTATCGCAGGTAACAGAGGGAAGCGCTGCTGTCTCACTGAACCACCCAGCGAAGTGAAACAGCTCAGATTACAAGAAAGTGAGGGCGCATGCGACAGTATCATCGCTAGTCGGCGCCACTACAGCACAGAATCTTTTCCTTGGGCCAGCGACAGCGACAGCGACTTCAACGCCACCAGAAGGAATGCTATAACGCATGCACAGCCGGACATCTGTATTCACTTGGCAATTGCGGTGGGAGCAGCTGGTGCATTGCAGCTGAAGCGCAATTTTGTGTATCGCAGGTAACAGAGGGAAGCGCTGCTGTCTCACTGAACCACCCAGCGAAGTGAAACAGCTCTGATTACAAGAAAGTGAGGGCGCATGCGACAGTATCATCGCTAGTCGGCGCCACTACAGCACAGAATCTCTTCCTTGGGCCAGCGACAGCGACAGCGACTTCAACGCCACCAGAAGGAAAGCTATAACGCATGCACAGCCGGACATCTGTATTCACTTGGCAATTGCGGTGGGAGCAGCTGGTGCATTGTAGCTGAAGCGCAATTTTGTGTATCGCAGGTAACAGAGGGAAGCGCTGCTGTCTCACTGAACCACCCAGCGAAGTGAAACAGCTCTGATTACAAGAAAGTGAGGGCGCATGCGTCAGTATCAACGCTAATCGGCGACACTACAGCACGGAACCTCTTCCTTGGGCCAGCGACAGCGACAGCGACTTCAACGCCACCAGAAGGAAAGCTATAACGCATGCACAGCCGGACATCTGTATTCACTTGGCAATTGCTGTGGGAGCAGCTGGTGCATTGCAGCTGAAGCGCAATTTTGTGTATCGCAGGTAACAGAGGGAAGCGCTGCTGTCTCACTGAACCACCCAGCGAAGTGAAACAGCTCTGATTACAAGAAAGTGAGGGCGCATGCGACAGTATCATCGCTAGTCGGCGCCACTACAGCACAGAATCTCTTCCTTGGGCCAGCGACAGCGACAGCGACTTTAACGCCACCAGAAGGAAAGCTATAACGCATGCACAGCCGGACATCTGTATTCACTTGGCAATTGCGGTTGGAGCAGCTGGTGCATTGCAGCTGAAGCGCAATTTTGTGTATCGCAGGTAACAGAGGGAAGCGCTGCTGTCTCACTGAACCACCCAGCGAAGTGAAACAGCTCTGATTACAAGAAAGTGAGGGCGCATGCGTCAGTATCAACGCTAATCGGCGACACTACAGCACGGAACCTCTTCCTTGGGCCAGCGACAGCGACAGCGACTTCAACGCCACCAGAAGGAAAGCTATAACGCATGCACAGCCGGACATCTGTATTCACTTGGCAATTGCGGTGGGAGCAGCTGGTGCATTGCAGCTGAAGCGCAATTTTGTGTATCGCAGGTAACAGAGGGAAGCGCTGCTGTCTCACTGAACCACCCAGCGAAGTGAAACAGCTCTGATTACAAGAAAGTGAGGGCGCATGCGACAGTATCATCGCTAGTCGGCGCCACTAAAGCACAGAATCTCTTCATTGAGCCAGCATCAGCGACTGCAACGTCACCAGAAGCACAGCTATAAAGCCAGCGCAGCAGGACGTCTGTCTTCACTTGGCAGTGGCGGCGAGAGCAGCTGGTGCATCACAGCTGAAACGCAATTTAGTGTGTCGCAGGTTCCAGAGGAAAGCGTTGCTGTGTCTCGGAGCCACTCAGCGAAGTGAAACAGCTTTGCCTACAAGAAAGTTTGGAAGCATGCGTCAGTGTCAACGCTAATCGGCGCCACTACAGCACGGAACTCTTGATTGGGCCAGCGACAGCGACTGAACGTCACCAGAAGCAAAGCTATAAAGCGTGCGCAGCTTGACGTCTGTCTTCACTTGGCAGTGGTGGCAGGAGCAGCTCGTGCATCGCAGCTGAAACGCAATTTTGTGGGTCGCAGGTTAGTGTGGAAGTACTCCTTTTCACAGGCCTTGCTTACGCGGCTTCTGTCGTTACTGCCATTTGTGTGGTTTCATTGCGGGGGTTTTTCATGTTTCTGTAAAGTGTGACAGCACCCGCAGAGATGACTAAGGCTGCTAAGCCAGACGTGAAGCGTGAACTTGAGGAAGTAATACTAATCTGTAAAAAGGAAATGGAAGCTCGTAGATGAGCTGCAGAAAAGGGTGGAATTTCTAAGTGCGAAGTACGGGGAAAGTAGGACAGCACTTAGCGCTTCCGAGGATGAAGTTAAAAAAAACTGCGCGAAGACAACGCGTCACTAAGTTTAAAGTGTGACGTTTTAGATACCCAAATCACGGCCAGCAACAAAGAATAACCCAGTGCACACAATATTCCCGTAACATGGACCTGAATATTAAAGGTGTTTCGACGTGTAGCGAGGAGGACCTAGTAGAACATCTGGGCAAAATTGGTGCAAAAGTGGGATAGGCAATCACGAAATCTGACCTTGCAAAATGCCACCTAGTGTCCGTAGCCAAAAACGGAACAAGCATAATATTGTTCAGTTTGCTCATCGAGGAAAGCGCGGCACTGTGCTCGAGAAGGCTTGTAAAAAGAAGTTTGCGGATGACGATCTTGATGTGGAAGCCTCACAACCTGATATTTATCAATGAGCCCCTCTGCCACAGAACAAAAGAAGCTTCTTGGTGAAACCACGGCGCCAAAACGCAAGTAGAATGGAAGTTTGTTTGGGTGCGAAATGGCAGCATCTTTGCCCAAATGGCTGAGAGGGCGCCTCTACTTGAGGTGTTTACCGCGTCTAATCTTGCCAAAATGACGTAAACAGTTGTACAGTTCTTGGTGTATATATTCCACACCTCTTTTTTGTCATGGCTTTCTCAGGCGGTAGTGAACGCAGAACCGCTTTGTGTAAAAGTAAATAGATAGAAAGAAAATATTGCTCTTGCTGTAATCGTACTTGAACTTTGTTTTCAGAGTATGTACGTGCCCTGTATGCATATTGTAGCATTCTTGCTCATGCTTACCATGATATGTTATCTTTACGAAATGACTATGTGGTTATCGGCATTCACTGCTTACATACGCCCACTACACTTTATTAATGCAAAGGGGAAGAAACTTTGTCCCGTGTTTGTTTGAAAACGTGTTCTCTTTCTCACATTGTCGCGATACAATTATTTGTAATTGTTCATGGTAAAACCTGAAAATGTTACCTGTCCCAAAGATGGCAGGTACCTCAGTTTTTTTCACTGTAATGTGCAATCCGCACAAACTAAGGAAGACGATTTATTTTCGTTCCTCGGTGAATTTTTCTTGCATTTCGACATTGAAATGTTAACTGAAACGTGGTGTACGGGCGAATATGACGTGGCTAGGTTGCAGTTACAGAACGTTCTTTTTAAATCGCGAATGCAAACGTGGCCGTGGGGTTGCACAGTTGATAAAAAGGGACGTATCGGTTAATCTAATGCCTAGTTTTTTTCGCAGTAACTGAAGAATACGTGCTACTATCAACCACCTTTGGTACCAACATGTTCAGTGATATACCGACCTCAGACAGGCAGCGTAAAAATGTTTCTTGGCTTTTTGGAAAATGTTATGTGCTTTGCCAATGATAACAAGCTGGAAGTTGTAATTGGAGGGCATGTAAACATAAATATGCTAGAAGACATTTCCGCATCTTGTGAACTACTATTGCTACTGGACTTACACAATTTTACTAATGTAATACCTCAACCTACCCGCATTACCCTAAAATCTAAAACACTGTTAGATATGTTCGTTCCGCAAACTGATAAACATGATGTAACTGCTGGAGTTGTTTCAACTAGTATAAGTAACCATTTGCCAATACACTTGTTCTGGGCATACAATAAAAAAGCGCTCGCTGAAACTGCCATGGTTGAGGACATATTTGTTACTGCCCTTTAGAACTTTAAGCAACAAATATCTCCAGCAAATTGGAAGGCAGTTTTAAATTTTGATTGATTGATTGATTGTAGGGTTTAACGCGCCGACGCAACGAAGGCGATGAGGCGCGCCGTAGTGGAGGGCTCCGGATTATTTTGACCACCTGGGGATCTTTAACGTGCGCCGAAATCTCGTACACACGGGCGTTTTTGCTTTTCGCCTCCATCAGAAAAGCGGCCGCCGCGGCCGGGAAGCGAACCCGCGACCTCGTGCTCATCAGCGCAGTTTTAAATTTTAAATTTTCAATGCGCTAATGAGGCATACGACATCATTATTGCCAATTTTATACGCATTTTCAAAGGTTTTATTCAATTTAAAATGTTTGAAAAGTCACGAAGGAGAAGAAAACCGTGGGTCTCAAGGGAATGTCTTGCCATGATTCGTAACAAATCTTCTTTGTACGCACAGTTTGTTACACGTAGAAACCCTGATGACCTTGCGAATTTCAAAAGGTACGGAAATAGGTGAAATCGACACTTCTGCAGAGTTAAACAAGCATAATTTAGCATTGTATTCAATGAATCAGGTAAAAGACACCCAGAGGAAGTCTGGCGCAAGTAAACACCGTTCTGAACCACAATAACTCCGTAAATGACGTAAAAGAAATCGGAAATAATAATGCCGTCTTTCTATGCATAGAACTTGCTGGAGCCTTTGACACGAACTTTATAAATCTTATAAATAGCTCACACAAGAATTGTCTTTGATTATTTACCGGTGGCGAATAATAAATGCTTTTCTGAGTCCAACAATGACGGACGAAATACACACACTTTTCTCATTAATGAACAACAGCAAAGCACGAGATATTAAAGGTCTTAGGAATGAGCCAGTAAAATTTGTTCTAGATTTTTTTTTACCTGTCCTGAACCATATTTTTAACCTCTCTTTGAGCTCCGGTGCGTTTCCAGAAAAGATGAAAGTAGCCAAAGTAATAGTGTTACATAAATCTGGCGACAGCAGTCATTTTTCTGATTATAGACCGATGTCCATACTCCCCATATTTTTGAAAGATTTAAAAAAGGCTATATCTGCAAGGGTAATATTTTTCTGCGAAAAGCATTCCATATAATCCCCACGTCAGTTTGGCTTCCGTAAGGGAATGTTACACAGCCTTCACTCTTAACCCAGAAAAATATCATCAAATCCTTTGAAAGCAAGCAACTAATTATGGGAATTTGTTTCGACTTCTCAAAAACATTTGACTCAATAAACTACCGCACGCTCTCCGAAAATTTGGAGTATTATAGATTTGGTGGTGCTGCACTGAAACTTTTGAATTTGTATCTAACTGACAGAAAACAGTGAGTCGAAATTGCTACTTTCTTCTCTAGTTTCAAAAATTTAGCAGCTGGAACCCCTCAAGGGAGCATACTTGAACCAAAAATATTTAATTTATACATTAACGGTAATATCAAAATAACAGGTCAAATTTTCTTCATAATTTACGCCGATGACACAAGCCTTTTTGTACAATCTGGTAACCCCCGGAGAACTGTGTTCTGGTGCAAATACTACGCTAGAAAAACTAAACCGCTGGAGTACTGGGAATGTCTTGCAAATTAATAGTATGAAAACAAAAGCTGTTGTATGTAAACCTTACTAGAAACATTAGGACTACAATTTTATCCTGCGTATTGGTAATAATGAGATTGAAGTAGTTTCTGAAGTAAAAGCCTTAGACTTTATTTTGTATTAGGAGTTACTATGAAATACGCAGGTAAAGGGGGTACTGAGCAGTCGTGCAAAGATTTCTGGTATTCAGTGCAAATTTCGTCATTATTTGCCCATAAAAATAAACCTTATGGTTTATAACGCGATTTTCTCCTCAAAAATTAATGTGGTTTGGTCAAGGGCACAACAACAAAGAATAATGTTCTCTAGAGAACAGCATGTTCTCTATTTAAAAGAAAGCGCTTAGAAATGTGGGAAACGTTTCCTACGATATACAATTAGACGATTATTATCAATCCCTTAATATCGTGAAAGTCCCACAATTGTATAATTTTATTTGCTGGCTAGTAATAAAAGGAACTTAAAAAGTAATAATACCGCATTTCTATTACTATGCATCATCATAAAGGTTCCTGATACAGGATATACATTTTTACATGAAGCCACTTGGTCGGTTCCTTGTCTAGAACAAATCATGTGCTAGATAACTTTGATACCTGTATATCTCGACTATTAAATGACATTGCTTTAGAAGGGGTTAACAGAAATAGAATTTCCATATGCGAATTAAAGCATTATTTTATAAATTGACATTCTTGAGTTGTATATAAACATTGTGGTTAAAAGCGTAGTGGCAATTGAGTAATTGTATGTGCTTTAATTATGTTGTGTTTTTGCTCGGTTTTCTTTCCTATTCATAGTTTTATTTCACTAAGTCGCAGACTGCTTTTACATTATTTTTCGTTGAACATGTTACAGTTCGTATTCGCACATTCTAGTGTTGTCTGTTTCAGTATTTTGGGCTACTTGATTTTTTTGCATACTTAATTGTTCCTTTCTCTCCTAAATTGTGTCACTGCAGTAATTTGTTAGAAATATGTAAGTTAGCCGTGTTTTTATGGTGGTTTTTCTGCATTCCTGTCGTTGATGTTTTCTATAATTGCTGTTTTCATTCACGTTAAACAGTCTGTTCCTCCACTGTACAAAGTGTTTTTCATTCCGTTAACAGCTGCACTCTGCCCTAGCTCACTGCCTTCTAAGGAGGAATGGGACCCAGTCAAGTTGATGTAGCATCAGCTTTTTGTCCCCTTGCCCTGCATATTTTTTATATATAAGAAATGAAAAGTAAATTGAAATGGAAATTGAATGCAATATTCGGTTCGTAACATCGCAACTCGCCGGCTTGCTTCATATACAAGAAATAAAAAGATGACGGCGATTTTATCACCCCTTTCTTTTTTTAATTGCCACAGAAACCGAAGAAACGCTTGCATACACTGTTTATTAGGAAAATATTCATAGCTTGAAATGAGCTCGGGCACTACAACCTCAATTCAATTTATGTCGAAAAAGCACCTTTGTAATTTTTATTAGGCAAGTACATACAAGGGTCGTGGATTCGAGGTTCAAAGTGAGATACCATTAGCAGACGAAGCCCAACATAGCAGAAGACGAACAGACGATCCGATGACGGTATTCGCACGCTGAAATCAAATTCTTTCTCGATCCGCGCAGAGCATGCGTGATGTTTTGTGAAGCACACGGTAAGCTGCGCTGATAGTACCGGCGGCCACACGCTCCCGTGTTCAACCTAAGCGAGCTCACCCCTGTACATGCGCTGTCGCATCGCCTTAAGAAGACGGCTGACAGATTTTGGGTTGAGGTTTGTGGTTTTCTGTGCCCGAATTAAGCAAAGTAGATCATGCAGTAGGGTGAGCAACAGGCTTGATTCGAGAGACAGTGTTTACACACGTGGTTGTTTGATTAAACACAGACTCCAGTTTGTTCGGTGTATGGCCAATGTTGTGTACTGCATTCTTATGTGTTGTGGCCGGGTGTACGCCGGCCAGACCGGCCGCTGCCTCAATGCACGCTTAGGGGACCATCATTCCTCTTTTGAAAGGAAGGCCCTACACACACCTGGCGCTGCACTGTTCGGACTGCGGCTGTAAGCCATGCTTCACAGGCACGCAAGTGCTTTTTACACACAGAGACCGTCCTACCAGAGAAATTGCTGAAGCCTTTCGTATCTGCTTTAGGGGCTCGGATTTTATAAGTCAACCGTCACGGAGCATTCTAGATAAAGAAGTGCTACTTCTTAAGGAGAGGGTTCAGAGGATGAGGGAAAGAAGAAAAGGAAAGGGGGTGCTGGTCCTCATGTACTGCCGTACGCATATGACACGGCCACACGTGCCTGATTGTTGCGTCTTACTGTGGTATATATGTGCTTTCGATATTATTTATATTTCTGTTGATAGTAAGCACCGGTGTTGTTTCCGTTTTTCGTCCAAGTGTCAGTTTGCGCTTACGTTTCAGCCATGGATTACGTAGGACGTCGATAAAGCTACACACAGTTCTGCAGCACGACACAATAATTACATCGGGTGCATAATTTTGGGCAGCTAGTTACCAGGGAAAAATTTGCCATTTAAGCCAAGTAAAGCCAGCCGAAAGAGGGGATATTCATAAATTAATGACACCAACAATCTGTCACTTCGCACACAAGACTACACCTTCACCCTTTCTTCACGCCTCTGAGGAGTGAAGACGCATAAGCCGCGTGTGGAACAGTCACGCCAAAGACAACATTACATGATAACGTAAAATTTTATCCGGCGATCTAAGAGGAAATGGGGGGACCACACGTTGCAGGAAATCCAAGTTGGTCACACAGATCAGTGAAACGGCGTAATCCATTGGCACTATCGTTATTCTGAATTTTTTAATGTGCCGACACAATGCAGGCGACGAGGCGCACCGTAGTGTAGGGCTCCGGATAGATTTTAACCACCTGGTGATCTTTAACGTGTGCCGAAATCTCATACACATGGGCGTTCTTGCTTTTGGCCTCCATCAAAAAAGCGGTCGCCATAGCCGGAAATCAAACCCGCGACCTCATGCTCAGCATCGGAACGCCTTAGCCACTGGGCCACGGCGGGGGTTTATTCTCATTTGCTGCTACTGAAGATTGCCGCTGTTTCCCCGTAATGATTGTAACGCTACCTACTTTCTTGACAACCTCTGGACCTTGGTGGTTGAGAGCGCACCTAACTAATTGTTTGTCACGAGACAATCAACAATTTGTAGGCGCCAAGTAAATACACATTTTTGGCTCCGTTCTCTGCTATTACTGAATCTACCCAGCTTGATTATTCTGATTTGCTGCTACTGAAGATTGTCGCTGTTTCCCCGTAATGATTGTAACGCTACCTACTTTCTTGACAACCTCTGGACCTTGGTGGTTGAGAGCACACCCAACTAATTGTTTGTCACGAGACAATCAACAATTTGTAGGCGCCAAGTAAATAGACATTTTGGCACCATTCTCTGCTATTACTTAATCTACCCAGCTTATTCCTCGAATATTCGAAATAAAATTTAGTGTCCAGTGTTTCTCAGACGGGTGGATTTAGAGCCTTTCAAATTTTAAAGTAAAGATGGGAGCCGACCAAAGTATTACAGGCTAGTCCTGCATCATTAGACATGATCTTGTCCTTTAGAGAATATGATTACCAATTTGTAAAAGAATGAGCTGCCGCTCTTTTTTTTGTCCTAACGCAATAGAATTGGCAAAATGGCACTTCAATAAAATGGAAGTTCCTTTGCAGTGACAAGCTGGCATTCAAAAGCCCAAAAACTGCTGCGAATCTGCTTATCAAAAGTCTCACCGAAAGACTGTAGTCTTCCGTAGCTCGTGCCACGTAAAGCTCCTAACGAGTCGCAGGTGCGCCTCGTGAACAGCGCCCGGCATCATCCAGGATTACGCGTGTGCTTGCGCCCCGTGAGGAGCTTGTAAAATAGAAAGAAAAATATCGAGCGCACTTCACCTTGCCCCTCGTGAGGAGCGCCCTACGTCGGCCAGATCCACCTTCAGTAACACTCTGTCCAGCGTTTGTGACGTTATCTGTAGCGTGCTGTTCTGCTTACCAGGTCACGTGGGTTTGAGACCTTCCTTTCTCTATGCCGAACAACGTGTCACGAATATTCTATTAATGTTCTGCTTTTAAAGTCAGAGTGTAAAAGCGCATAAAAGTCTTTGTCCCAGCCCCACAAAAAAGCGTACTGCCGTGAAGCTACAGCAATAAACGAAGACTGAGGCATTGAAAACGTTGACAATTCTTCATTGACACTGAGGAAACAAATGAGAAGGACGTTATAGGCATGGTAATGCTGTTAGTCCTAAGGTTAAAGCAACCACACACGCGAACACAGTGAGTTGAGGGTTTTGATGAATATGACGCAATATGCTGATCCGCATAGTACAAATGTCATAAAGAAAAACACAGAGAAGAAGGTGTTTCTTATATACGCGAAATAGTTTCAAGAAAGCTAAAACACATATTCATCACTGAAAGCGGTTTCGGAAGAACATTGGCGGGCCGGTGTATTGGCGGAGATATAGCATAAATGGGAACATACGTCAAACGCCCTTGGGCGAGAAAAACCCGTATACTACTACAGGCTGCGATGCTAGAACAGAATGAATACCCCGTCGCCTACTTTTCCTGAGCCGTCATGTTTCTTGCACCGTTTGTTACCCCCGATTACTTCCAACTATACAAAAGGTTTGTCTACCTAATGTTATTTTACCGCTATACAGCGCGGCCAACAGATGCTCTTTATAGGAGGTTTTTTTCTATTAAAATTTAGAGTACACTGTTACACCTAAACAATGATTAATTTGGTGATTGATTGATTGATTGAATAACTGATTATTACGTTGAGGACGCCGAAGCTACACTTGCAATAAGGCGTGCCGTACTAGAACATTTCAGAATAATTTCGACCGTCTTGGGATCATTTACGTGCGCAGAACCCGCTGGCCTTATCGCTTTTCACCTCCATCGTTCTTCGGAAACAGTTTGTAAGGAAAACAGACAGACAGCATACTTTTGCAACAGGCATTGATGAGCATCTCCCACTATCGACAATATAAGGAAACATGATCGTTGTTGACTGTGCTCAATTTGCAGTGTTTCCGAGCCTCTTGTATCTTTACATGGGAGCGAGTGAATTTTTGAAATAAGATGAAGGCTTGGATATGAACACTTTATTGTGCAAAATCTGGAATAGTTGCTTACGTCGGCCGTGGTTAAATGTATTCAACCAGCACGAGAAAGTTTTGCAGTGCTCTCTTTATGCCACGGCCATTGTGCAGACACGCTTGCAAACAAAAGATCATGCATTTGCTGGGGCAGATTTTAGTATTACACCTGACATGTCTTTATGAAAACGACACATGAAAGCTGAAAAAGTTCACACAAAAGCTTAAAATGTTTAAATTTTCTATTTTAGTCTTTAGAATAAACGTTTTATTCCCCTATCCGATCTTCGGAAAAATTTCTGGTGGACACGTATTCCCATATAAGAGCTTCTTTATGCGGTCAACGCAATTTATAAGTATTAAATTTCCCTGGGTAAAAAGTTCTGGTGTTCTCAAAATAAAGTCGTACTGATGGGGAAGTGTTTTCTCATCTCGACTTGGAAAGAAACTATCCTTTGGGAAAGTATCTAACGGCATGATTATTTCTCAGTGTCCTCGAACCACATTACCTCTACTATAATTACTAATTACCGTCTCGAACTTTATAAATCTGTTTTAAATCATAGCAGTGCTTTTAACTACCGAGAGCAGCAACGCTATTACTATGTTCTTAAGCTGACGACGTGTACTGTTTTTTTTTATTTTCAGGAAGTTACAGGCTTATATGTGTTTTTGAATTCATTAGAGGGCTTTTTCTCTCAGCCAACTATTGCACAGACTATGTTTACGTAACCGCTGCGCCTCTATACCCTCTAAACGAAAACGGACCTTTTGCTTTTACTGGAAACATATCAGGTAAGTTTTGTGAACTTCTTGTTCTGGATCTAACACTTTTTTATTCAAAACACTGGGCCGCTATCAGCGATAAATACCCTAATAGGGTTGCGTAAAAAAGTAGTATTTGGATTTTTAAGGTTTAGTGTGTCAGCTTCCTGGCTTTGTTAGCGAAGAGTGTAGGCGGAAATTTCTGACTTTCTCGGATGGAGGGGTCCAGCCTCCCGCCCTTTCAGACCCTCTTTTTCTATGTCTATATATATTGTGAGTGCTTACTCGTTTACTCATGCACTTCAAATCTTTCACCTGTACATAACTACTATGTTCTTCATCTGTACGTGATCATCATCATAAGTGTCTTGGTTGTAGAGTCACGATCAGACAAGTAAAGGTGTACCGCTTGAACTGCTGCCTCCCTGAGAGAAGCGTCCTGTCTCTTTAAAAGTGGTGGAGGTTGCGCTTGATCCAGGCCTGCACCTAGTACAACTGCACCTCTGGATGTTTGTTCCAGCCGCGTTTTTTGGCGTAAACTCCTCCGAAGGAGCGAGACAGCGCCCCAAATGCACCCGCTTCTGCCTTGTCGGCATTCCTGGTGACTTGCTGCCAGCGCGATCCCTGTTTTGTCGTGGCCATCGTGGCGACGACGGTGAGGGCTGGCTGGAACAGTACAACAGAGTCAGCCAGTTTAACAGGTGGAACGACGGCTTCAAGCCTCAAAATTTTGGATTCTACCGGCCCGAAGTTTGCGAGACATATTAAATTATTACAAAAGAAGGCTCACTGATTGGGCCGCCTTCACCGAAGAGGTTCGCAACACTTTCGGCGTTTCTTCCGCTCGCTCGGATGTAGAAAAAAAGAAACGTGATACCAGCATGCCGTGTCACGGTGGTGAGACGTACGAGTCGTACATCGAGGATGTCCTCGCTCTTTGCCTTTACCTTAGCCCGGATATGTGGGAAGCAGACGAAGTCAGTGACATCCTTCAGAGAATCGCTGAGTGTGCTTTCACTGCCCTCACACTGCAAAATCCAAAAAGCGTAAATGACAAAAGGGCCGCATGTCAGCGCCTTGTCCAGATTCACGCGATTCGCCTAAAGCTTAGTAGGGACACGTTCCTCTTCCGCCAGAGCCATAGTTGCGAGCTTAAATACGCAGAATCATCCGCGAGGAGCTCCAGCAGCAAAGCTCCCTAAGCTCCGGCGCTCACAGTAGCCAGTGCTCCCAGCCGGAAATTCACTTGCGAGAAATGATCAAACAAGAGTTGGTGTCAATTACTGACAACCCTCGCAACTGTCACCCAGTTGCTCCCATCAGTGCTTCTTACGCGGAGGCACTGTAACGACCACCCATTGTGCCAGGTGACCTTCAGTCATCTCCCACCATGGTCGGCCAGTTAGCAGCCGTCTCGCCCCGTGGTTCCGTTCGTAGTACCTATTCGAACTGGCGGCCACGTCTCGGTGTTCGTTTCAACGAACGCCCGGATTGCTTTTTCTGCGGCCTTCGAGGCCCTAACCCGTGTCTCTGCCGACGACGTCGGCAAGATGAAAGGTGAGGCTACGCACCTTACTAACACGATGTCCGGCTCAACTACAGTCCTCAAATACCTGCGTACTTCTCTGGACAGCACTCTCCGTCCCCTCAAGACTCAATTGGCCGTTCTCGCAGTGCCCGTGAGCCGAGACGTCGTTCGTCCGCGCCTCCACGTCGTTTTCTGTCACCCATTTGCCCGGTCTCTCGTGACCCTGACCTTCATCCGAAAAACCAGTTTGTGGAGAGAAAACTGCATCGTTCGGACTGATTGAAACTCCTCCAGAGCACCGCTCAATTGTGTTATCTGTGGAAGTGGAAGGAAGTTGTGTGCAGTCCTTAGATGACTCCGTAGCCAGCCTTTGTGTTATGGATTCTAAATCTGTGTGCTCGTCCAAGTCATAATCCCTTACTCTGGCCCTTCGTTTTTAGTGCAAACGGACATGTTATGCAGCCTGTCGCAAGTTGTACTGCACGAGCGTTTATCGGGAAAGATCGTCATTATATCCAAGTTGGGGTCCTGTCACAGTGCTCTCAAGAACTAGTCTTGGGGCGGTAATTTCTGTCCTCAGCTTCCGCCGTTATATCCTGTCGCCACCCAGCTAATCCAATTACGGATGCACAGTTTACAGCTGCTGCGGACCTGCGACATCAGTTTTCACTGTGCATGCTGACCACGTGTTGCCACCCGTTTGAGAAGAAGACCTGAAGGTTTCATCGGTCAACATTTTTTAGGGCGACGTGACAGCTTCTTCTGCGAGCCGCGTCATTCCACGCGGAATCGCCATGTCTACCTGCCCCGTTCACTTTTCGCCGGGGCAGGTAGCCTCTTTCTACCTTGTCAGACACCGTTACACCTTCGCGCACGCGGCATCGGGCAACCTCGGATGATCTGACTGGCATTTCAGCCACTGTTAGCCCGGAACCCACGGCGGCGCAGAGGGCACGGTTGCTGACCGTTCTGAGGAAGAACAGCACATCATTCAACGTGACTTCTATCACAGTCAAACGTACGCCGGTCACCACGCATCGGATTGAAACAGATGGCTCAGTCATTGTATGCCGTCGCCCGTACTGATTATCTTCGCAAGAAGGAAAAATTATAGACCAAGTTTCTGACATGCTAAAGCGCGATGTCATACGCCCCTCATCAAGTTCGTGGTCATCGCAGGTTGTGCGTGTACAGAAGGAGGGTTCAGTTCGATTCTGCGTTGACTACCATGCGCTAAAAAAGACGACTCCTAAGGATGTTTACCCGATGCCTTGCATCGATGACGCATTGGACAGTCTCCAAATGGTAGACTATTTCTGTAGTCCTGACGTACACTCTGGATTTTGGCAGATCCCGATGCACGAAGTTGACAAAGAAAAAAACTGCCTTCGTTACTCCAGACAGGCTAAACGAATTCAACGTGATGCCCTTTGGTCTGTGTAATTCACCTGCGATATTTGAAGGAATGATACACACGGATCTCCGTCGGCTCAAATGAAAAGCTGTCTTTCCTATCTGGACGACGTCGTTGTTTGTTCAAATACGTTTTACCAACACCTGCAAAGTCTAGATGAGGTACTTACGTGTCTCTCAAATGGAGGTCTGCAACTGAAGACAAAAAAGTGTACTTTCGCCAGCAAACTGATAAAAGTTTTGAAACACGTCATCAGCAAAATTGGAATCCAACACGACCCGCAGAAATTTCTGCGGTTCTAAATTTCCCCGTCCACTACAGCAGAACGACCTTCGTAGCTTCCTCGATCTGGCATCATATTTTCACCGCTTCATACGAAATGTTGCGAAAATTGCTTCTCCCCTGAACCAGCTCCTGCGCTCTGGCATGGCGTTTCTATCGAATAGGGATGCAAACAGGCTTTCCATTACCTAAAAGGCATTGTCCCACCGGGCCCAGTTTTTGCCCATTTTGATGACGCTGCTCCAACCAACCTGCACACGGAGCCATTGGCCAAAGCATAGGGCGCAGTCTTGCTACAACTTGACTCTCACCAGAGGAACTTGTCACCTATACTAGTCAGTCACCCATGTCAGCAAAGCAGAGCTACACCGTAACAGAGCAGGAGTGCCTCGCTGTTGTGTGGGCCATTCAAATGTTCCATTCTTACTCGTAGGGCTGGCATTTTACGGTCGTCACAGACTACCACGTGCTATGTTGGTTATCCACGGTCAAGAACCTCTCCAAACGCCTAAGTCTTTGGATACTTAGTCTCCAGCAGTGTTTTACTGCAGCCTACAAGTTGACAAAGAAGCAGATAAACGCAGATGCTCTTTCACGATGCCCTTTGCCGCAATAGTAGCCTCTGCCTTCACTGTAAACGATGCCACTCATCGGTCACACCTAATTCTTAATGAAATTCTTCAAACTCCAGCGAAGCGACGTTTATTGTCGCCCAATAAGGGACACGATCCATGGCTCCGCACCATCTCCTTACAGCCACCTACGAAGACAGATAAAGAATTTCCGGCTTGTGGATGGAGTTCTTCACTGTTGCAACGTTCATCCTGAAAGCAGCAGATTGGTTCCTGTTGTACCTCATCCACCGCGGTGAGCCATAGAGGTGTTGCAGGATCATGCCACAACATGACATCTAGGTTTTTCAAAAACCTGCGACCGCATCCGTTGTCGCTACATTTGGCCTGGACTTTCCACAAACGAGGCCAAGTATACATCATCGTGCTCCAAATGCCAACAACGGAAGCGCAGGTCGCCTGCACCCGGTCCGCTGCAGACGCTTCCTTGTATGTAAATACCTTTTGAATAAGTGGGCATTAATCTGTACGCACCGCTTTCATGCCCACCAGCCGGCTACTGCAGCATTGTGACTGCAATTGATCAATTAACCCGAAACGCCGATACATCACCTCTGCGATATCGATGGACCCAAAAAATCCCAGATTTGGTCCTGCAATGCACCGTGAAGCGTTACGGCGCACCCCGAGTTCTTTTCAGTGACCTTGGCAGGGCCCCTTAATTCACGTTCTTGCGAATGTGCTTAGAGCTGCCATTACTGTTCATAAAACGAGTAGCAGCCACCACCCTCAGACTAATGGCCTTACCGAACGATTTCATGGGGCTCTCTCCGGCGTGCTGTCAATGTATATTAGGCCAGCCCGCACTACACGGGAGCACATTCTCCCTTTTGTAACATTTGCCTATAGGAACGCCATCCGCACACCACAGACTGTTGACATTTCTGCCTCGTTTTGAGCCGTTCCCCTTTCTTTGTTATGGACACTGTTTTCTTCTCTGCCCTGGTGTCCTCTGCAACTCCATTTTCCAACCAATTCATCTCTCGGATCACACTGCCGTCAGCTCGCCCGCATGAATACTGAAGCCATGCAGCGACAACGGAAAATACAGTGTGATGTCACTCATCGCAACGTCCATTTCCGCCCTGGGGATAAAGTGTTACTCTGGGCACCAACTCGTTCACCTGGCTTGTGCGAGAAGGTTTTGCACTGGTATATTGGCCCTTACGTTGTCGATGAGCACACTTCTACGGTAAATTATCGAGTGTCCCCGGCAACTGTCCACACAGACCCTCGCAGTTGCGCAAGTGAAATTGTGCACGTTTCTCGCATGAAGCGTTTTATCCACCGTGCATTGTAAATTAACGCGGCCCGGTGGCTCCTTCCAAGGACGGGGGGGGGGCAGAAGGAGGGGATGTGAGCGCTTACTAGTGTACTCGTGGACTTCAGTGCATCGTAGAACTGTCGTAGAGTGGGCCGGTCTGCCGTCCACCATTGTGGTCAATTTCTCACCTGTGCATAACCATTATAATCGCCATCTGTACATGATCATGATCATAAGTGTCTTGGTCGTGGAGTAACGATTCCAAAAGTAAAGGTGAACCGTCGATCTGCGGCCTCGGTGTGAGAAGCGGCGTGTCTCATATATATATATATATATATATATATATATATATATATATATATATTTATATATATATATGTATATATATATACATAAATATATATTTAGACATAGATATACATACATATAGATATTTGTGAGCACTTGCTTGTGCACCTGTGAACTGCCCCACACCATGCTCGTCCACTGTCCACCGCTTTGGTCTACCTGTCATCTGCCTATAACCATTGCAATACTCATTTATACATAATCATCATCACACTTCGCTTGGTTGTGGAATCGCGATCTGGAAAGTAAAGGGCAGAACTTTTCGCTCTGCTGCCTCCCTAAGAGAAGCGCCCTGTCGTCTTACAAGATACACACACACAGATATATGCATATATATATATATATATATATATATATATATATATATATATATATATATATATATATATATATACACACACCACTTTCTTTTCGACTAAAAAAATTCTTCATCTCTTTTTATGACCCACCACAACCTCCCCTTTGCTTTCCGAGGTTTTCTTGACTGCCAACCCTTATTTTCTGTCTTATTTCACGG
The DNA here is from genome assembly GCF_048455015.1 of Haemaphysalis longicornis. Classification (NCBI taxonomy): domain Eukaryota; kingdom Metazoa; phylum Arthropoda; class Arachnida; order Ixodida; family Ixodidae; genus Haemaphysalis; species Haemaphysalis longicornis. Next base: position 166,745,671 of record NW_027526385.1, read on the forward strand.
AGCCCCTCATTTCCCATTTTCTGATTCGCTATATATGTTATAGAGAGAGAGAGATTATGAGGTTCGATGGGCCAGTATAAAAGTAGTGAAAGAAGTCGACTGACACGTTTCCCGTTTTTGTTGCCAACAGTTTCGGAGTTAGAAACTCCTTCTTCAGGGCTGTATTTTAATTTCTCACATTGCGTCTTAAAACAAAAACTTCTGTGAGGGAGGGTTACTTCCCTCATCCCTGCAGGAGAGGTCGCGGGTGAGGGGTGTTTCAAACAGTTTGAGCAAGTGAGGCATTCCGATTGGCTAGAAAGGTGGAAGGTGAGGGAAGGGGAGAGAACACGGCTGAAAAGGCAGCACGAAAACACGTAACAAGAGGCACACAAGAAAACACAAGATCAAAAACAAGAGTGAGTCCTGCGCGCTCCGCAAATGGTGTAAAAGTAGTCAGCGGGAAGGGTAAAAAAAATTCTCCGCATTTCCCCGAGGGGAAGAATATGAAAGTGCGAATGCACGATTTGAATTTGCGCGGTTCGGTAATGTTCGTGAAAGAGAGATCACACACACAAAACTACAAAGAAAGAAAGATGCAGTTATTCACAGACACCTATTTGTGTTGTCGTTGTACTTGATTGCTAGAGCGGATCTCAGCTTTGAAATTTCGTGTCAGTACTCCTTTAAGCGGGTGCATTAGCCCTTCTCACGCCCGATTCCTGGCCAATCCCCCACGTGGGTATGTGCCATGTCAGCGGCCAGGCAGCGCGCGCCCATCTCCCCGTGTTGCCAAGGAAGACGAGGAGATTCCTGGCCAATCCCCTACGTGGGTATGTGCCATGTCTGCGGCCAGGCAGCGCGCGCCCATCTCTCCCCGTTGCCAAGGAAGACGAGGAGCGCACGCACCCGCAGCTGTTGCTATGCGGACGGCGGCGGACGCTTCACGCTCGCTTAAGAAGTGCATTCGCACTTAAAAAAAGGGGGGGGGAATGAAGGGAGACAGACATAAGATGGCGGCACAGACATGGATCTTCGATTCAGTCAAACTACAAGCCGCATGCATGCACGGCCCGCCCAGTCGACACATGGTCCCCGCGCCATACTCGGAATTTCCTGTCCCATTTTCGGTTTTGTTTTACTACTGGTTAAACCTACAGCAGCTCTCGTCTTGGCGCCGCCAGCGCCGCTTCGACGAAACCGAGTGCGGCAGCAAAGCTTTGCTACGCGGCCAGCGAGCCGCGGAACAAGTCACACTGGGATTTGATTTAATTTGCGGCGCATTTTTCGGCCGTTTGTCTGTAAGTGGTGCGGCGGTCATAATTCAGGCCGCTGTGCGTCGGCGGGCCCGCGGGGCGCGCTCACAGCTGTTCAAGGTCACTGATTAGACTGGTGGTGGTTGCCAAACGCGCGGGGAAGGGGGGGGGGGGGGGGCTTTCTACCCGTTTGTTTTGTTTGACTTCGTCCCCAAAGCAGGGTTTCCTTTTTTCCTTCTTGCTTTCTTTTTTAGGTTGTATGCATGGTCCCGGTTCCGCGCTCACCCCCTTCATTGCCCGCAAGGTCCCGATATTTCCTTCTAAGGCGCAGCTTTTTGTCGCAAGAATGAGAGGCGGCCCGGGTCCTCATTGATGCCATGGGTGAATGCCTGGAATTTATGTATAAAGTGTGACTCCCTCTGCTCGCGTTCGAGGGTAGAGCGGAAGCCGGACTGCAGGAGAGTGATTCTGATATGCTCAATGGAATGGTCCGGAAGGCGCATATGTTTGGAAACTGGTAGATCCGGCTGTGAGGTGACGTGGGATTTGTGGTTGTTGAATCTGAGTCGGATCAGGCTGCCGCCCATGCGGGAAAACGCGCTGAAAAATCTGTCCCCTCATCACCCCAACCGACACGACAAAATCTAACTTTTCCAAATTTTCCTATCGAATAAAAGAAAGTCTCGACTGTGATTCCAGTAACGTCGTATACAGACTGCACTGCGAAATGTGTGGCAAGGAGTGTATTGGCCAGACCGAGAATGCATTCCGACTCAGACTCAAAGGCCCGTTGGCCAGACGCGTTTGAGAGATTCGCCACAACGATTTAAAACCAGGAACCCCATGAGCGTATTATCGCGCATAGACTTGTGGCTGTCTGTTTCCCTTCCCCCTTGCAGGCACCCTACTGTCTTTTTAAGACGTCTGTGTAACACCCCAACCCACACCCGAACCACTCGATTTAGTAGCCCAGCCGACTCAGGGCCTTGGGCCATGTAATTTCAACATATAAATCTCCCACCAGCACAACGGGCATTTCATCGGTAGCGCATGAAGCCTAGCTGTGCACGCCCCCTTTTTCCCTGCGCAAACCATGTACGCATATACCGGCAACCGGAGCTGGACAACAGTGAAATGCACCGGCGAAAACTTGGCTCGGAAGGCCGCCCAAGATAAAAAAATGGGCTCACGCCGGCGTTCCACCTGGGCAAATCTCATGCTTAACCGGGAGGGATCCGTAACTACTACGCCAAGTGGAATTTCAGCAGGAACGGTGACACAGGGTTTCGGTCGTTTTAGGGGGCAGCCCTTTGGTAGCTGTTACCTGTGTCATGATTAAGGGGGCAAAGATGACGTGTCATAGTAGAGCAAGAGGCTGACGAAGAGGAAGACGAAGAGAATGGAAATTTCCCGCGAAGAGGGAGGACTAATGACGAAGTGACGCGATGGAGGCACGTGGAGAATTAACCGATGTGGTGGTGACACGTGCTGCGGACACGGGCACAGCGAATGCGAGAGTGCCGCGACGGCCGGGCAGAGGCTATTTAATCCCGGGGCACAGGCTGAGAGGGAGAGAGGGATCAGAAGAACGCCACAGCAGGAAGGTCAGGTGGCACGAGTCCGAGGAACAAGCCCAGGAACAAGCCGAGAAACAGGCCACGCCATCGACCAGAGCCACGTCAGCCTGGGCCGGAGTGAACCGACGTGGCATCGGCTCCCACGTCCGCGTCGTACCACCAACCTGCGCTCTGGTGGCCCCAGCGGCGACGGTCGGGCGCCTGCGTACAGCGAGCACGCACCGTCAACTAACGCCTTGGCGGTCCCCACGCGGCGACGTTCCCAAGGCTCCCGGTGCTACCTGCTACCACGGCGACGGCCCCGAGGCCAGGGATTGCTCCCTGCTACGAGGGCTACCACGAAGAGTAGCTGAAGACCGGTCCACCGGGTGACTACCAGGCACAACTACGTCGGTACCACCGCCACCGGCACAGCGGCAGCGGACAACGACGAACACCAGTGTGTCACGGCCACGCTACGGTTACGACACGTCAGCGCCGGAGACAGCGGTAGGCCCGTCCGCTAGGGACTTGGTATTTTATGACCGTTGTTGTTAGGATGGTTAACATGGACGTTCTATAGAGTGGAACTAGGACGGTTTGATTTATTAGGGTTCATTGTAGTGACCTTTGGTTTAGTTTGATGGCTTTTCTTGGTTGTTGTTAGGAATTAGTATTTAGGAATTTCTGTGGTTTAGTTCTTTGTTTGCTTTGTTGTTTATTTTGCTTAGGGGTTGTAGTTGTGTATAATAAATGTGTGCTGTGGTAAACGTGCCAACGATTCTCCGGTGTCCACTCTTCTGAGCTGGTCGAGACGAGCCACAAAACGTGACAAATATTTATGGGCCCCCTCTTCAAGAGTTTTTTCCCAAGAAACTGCTCACTTGTCGCTGGTGTATCTTCTGATCACAACCACTGTTCACTACTCCCACACCACACACCTCATTGCACACCATCGTTCACTTTTTCATCACTGTACCGTTCACTTCTTTCTACACCATCATTTCACACTTCACCTCACCCTCACTTTCTCAACACTTATCTATAGTTCACTCATGTCTACAGAACACACACATCGGCGCACATCCCGTTCCCGTTCTAACACCAATACACCATTTTCTCAAACACCAGTCTACTCCAACACTCCGATCTAACACATCATAAAATATCAAACACATCAATCATCTCTTATTCAACAAGCCTTCCTCAATCCACATCAAAAAACGTTTTTCCTCCTGCTACTCCTCAATCGACACTTTGAAACCACTTCTTTTATATTTACACGTCATACACCATCACCACTCTACTCGAACACATCATCCATTCAAACGCATCAATAATGTAATCTTTGACACCAGTGTCTCAATCCTAACTCCGTCACTACATCAATCATATTTCCATCGTATACATCTACACCAAAGCTTGCCTTTACCGTTATGGGTCCTATTTCTGGCTAAGTCGAGTCCATGATTTCAACCGGGTTCGTTCAGCAACGGCTTCATCTTCACCTTCTTCCGCCTCAACCATTCCGCACCTTTTGCTACACCACCCGCTCGGTTATCACAACCAACTTCTTTAACATTGCTGATGTACCGCTGTGTCAGAGCCTGGCTTGATGGTTTCACACCAAACTGACACCTTGCGATTTCACCCGTCATTCTGCACTTGCGCGCTGCTCTTTACCCATTACGAGCTCGCAAGTTGCTTAGCGCGTAACCTCTTTGTCGTGAGCTACCTGGCTTTCCGCGCTCACTGTGGGCGTTTTTATCGCCTACTCTCCTTTTAGCCCTTCGTCTGCTCATTGGTCGCACCCAGTGTACAAATCGGGCAGCTTTTCCAGTCAGACATAATTTCATTTGGCTATCCTCCGCGGATTTTGCACCCGCACTACCGCTGAACGATTCTGCATTCCTGTGCTCCCCTTTATTTTTGGTCCGTGCCGACTTGACTTGTGTATTTTGAGCGCCCAAGCCATTTTTTCTTTGAACCACCAGCCCCTGCACTGCACCTTTTTCACACTGCTCTAGTTCTCGCTTTCCATCGACCGCCAATAGCTCGGTCTGAAGGTGCTGTCCTAGTTGGTCTACACCCACCATACTGGGCTGCGCCCTAGTGACCGCATTGACAATCACCGACACTGAGCTTCCCTCTTCACTGTATAAACCTTTTGCACTCTGGTTTTCGGCGATGAGGTTGCTCTTGGTACTCATAGGCATCTCTAATGAACCCGAAATAAAGTGTTCTGGAGGAATGCTAATCCTTCCCGCGCACGGAGTGGCGGGCACCTCAGTCTCAATCATTATTCGTTTGGGAACCTTGAAATAAACGGAGTCAGATCTACTAGGCAGCAGCAAGCTGTCCTTTCCTAGCGTGTTCGCAGCGAGCTCATCTTCAAACGCTCGGCGTGCGGTTGAGCCACGCCCCGCCATTTCACTGTCCTGCGCTCCGAACGCGCCTTTCCCCTGTCTGAAAAAAAGAATCGTTCTTTTGTGTTCATTTTTACTCGCGGCCTCATCGCGATCTCCGACCTGCGTTCTTTTGGTCTCCCGTGCCTCATCGCAGTCGACGGTCCGTCTTCGACCTCACGTGCGGCATGTTCACTGCTCTCTCGGCTTCTTTTCTCCAGGAAGCTCTGTCGCGAGAGCCCCTTTTCTTTTTCTATTATTTTGCTTTTAGCATTAAAGCTGTGCGCTGGGCGCGTGCCGTGACTTTCATGTGCGGCGGGTTCAACGCTCCTTCCTTCTTCGTAGAAACTATTTTCCGTGAACCGTCGCCTCGATTCCTTTTGTTCTACCATCTTTCGCAGTTATTCTATCTCTGCATGCAATTTCTCATGCACTTTGCGGCTCTCTTCATCTAACAATTAAAAAAACTGCCTTTTGTTCAAACCTCGCGATTGAACAAGCATCAACAACCTTTGCAAATCCATTCTCCAAGCTGGTTAGACACGTGACTGGGCCCGAGGGAAATATCCTTGGTGAGGATAAATCTATCCTGGCAAGCTCGCCAAATATTTGTCACGTTTTGTGGCTCGTCTCGACCAGCTCAGAAGAATGGACACTGGAGAATCGTTGGCACGCGTACCACAGCACACATTTATTATACACAACTACAACCCCTAAGCAAAATAAACAACAAAGCAAACAAAGAACTAAACCACAGAAATTCCTAAATACTAATCCCTAACAACAACCAAGAAAAGCCTTCAAACTAAACCAAAGGTCACTACAATGAACCCTAATAAATCAAACCGTCCTAGTTACACGCTATACAACGTCCATGTTAACTATCCTAACAACGGTCATATAATACGAAGTCCCAAGCGGACGGGCCTACCGCTGTCTCCGGCGCTGACGTGTCGTAACCATAGCGTGGCCGTGACACGCTGGTGGTCGTCGTTGTCCGCTGCCGCAGTGCCGGTGGTGGTGGTACCGACGTAGTTGTGCGTGGTAGTCACCCGGTGGACCGCTCTTCAGCTAGTCTTCGTGGTAGCCCTCGTAGCAGGAAGCAATCCCTGGCCTCGGGGCCGTCGCCGTGGTAGCAGGTAGCACCGGGAGCTCCGGGAACGTCGCCGCGTGGGGACCGCCAAGGCGTTAGTTGACGGTGCGTGTTCGCTGTACGCAGGCGCTCGACCGTCGCCGCTGGGGCCACCAAAGCGCAGGTTGGTGGTACGACGCGGAAGTGGGAGCCCATGCCACGTCGGTTCACTCCGGCCCAGGCTGACGTGGCTCTGTTCGATGGCGTGGCCTCGGACCTCCGGCTTGTTCCTCGGACTCGTGCCACCTGACCTTCCTGCTGTGGTGTTCTTCTGATCTCTCTCTCCCTCTCGGCCTGTGCCCCGGGATTAAATAGCCTCTGCCCGGCCGTCGCGGCACTCTCGCATTCGCTGTGTCCGTGTCCGCCACACGGGTCACCACCACACTGGTTAATTCTCCACGTGCCTCCATCGCGTCACTTCGTCATTAGTCCTCCCTCTTCCCGGGAAATTTGCATTCTTTTCGTCTTCCTCTTCGTCAGCCTCTGGCTCTACTATGACACGTCATCTTTGCCCTCTTAATAATGACAACCTGGGCTTCACGGGAGCGGCGTCTGTTCATGTCTGCGTAAGCGAGTAAGCGAACGCAGCAAGGACGAAAAAACAAAACGGCGAGTAGTGCCTAGCGAAGGGTGACGTGGTGTACGACACGTGCGGCTACGGCATCGTCTCTCTCACGCCGTTCCCTCACACATCTCCCGTGCGTCACCATCAAGGAGCACCCTCCTCTGAAACTTTCCCCAGACGCTGTTTCATTCTCCCGTGATTCATGCCACGTGACATTTGCGCGAGTGGTTAAAACGCATTTTGCAACAACATGCTCGCTGCTCCCTTGTGTGGGTTTATTCCCAACCACGTGACATTTGCGCGGGAGATTCAAACAAAAAGGCTGTGGCGGCGGCGCACTGCGAGGTAAATGCAGAGTAGCGCATGCCGCCGTCCATTCGCAGATCACGCGAACACTTCCTGAGACGCAGCCGAAATGCGCCGTGATCGAGAAGACTGCACGTCGGGCTGCACACAAATTTTATGTTACGGAGTAGTATTCGTCAGTGCATTTTTACGCCCATCCGTGCTGGTGTTTGTTTCGAAATAATCTCATAAACGCACTACCGCTGTTAGCTGCCGACTGCTCCACCTGCCAAAGGTGCATAAGTGGGGCAAGGGAAGAAATAGTTCTGAAACAGGGGTCAGCAGTGGTGAGGAGGAGCCTATGAGTGGCGCCGAGTAAATCGATGACACGGGAATGAAAACCGGGGGGTTAGACATACTGCTTTGCAGTAATAAAATGGAATTCCAGAGAAAAGATTGGAGGGATGCCTGCGAGCAATATGTAGCGAAAGGGAACCAGTAAACCAGACGTCCGGCTATCAGCGATGCCTACGAACGACTGCCGCGAGAGCCACGCTCGTGGACCCCATCCTTGATTTTTGCAGCGGCCGCTACATCTCCCGGAAATTTACGTCGAAAGAGCTCCGTGGTGGGGTGGTTGGTGGGAACGCTTAATCCGGCTTACCAAGGAGACATTAGGGTGAATCCTCGGCTGCAGTTGCCTGACTTCTGAAGAGCTGCAGACGACGCTTTGCGAAGTCGAGGCAGTAATTAACAGCCGGCCCCTTACGTATATCTCGGCAGACGCGGCTGAGCCATACCCGCTGACCCCAGCGCACTTCTGGCTGGGCAAAAGTAACACGTGTCTGCCTCAGCAACTCGGCCTTCCAGAACCACTATCCACGGGCAGCGAGCTGCGCAGACGAGCTCGGCACCGTCAAATCGTAACGGAGCGTATTTGGCGTTGATGGAAACGAGAGTACCTTCTCTTGCTCCGACCCACTCACGAGGTATCAGCGCAGCTTCCCTCCAGGCTCCAAGTTGGGGACGTAGTGCTCGTACAGGACAATTCGCCGCCGGCCTTCTGGCAACTTGGGCGCACTCTTCAACTATTTCCCGGACGCGACGGAGTTGTGCGCTCGTGTTCCCAACGCCTGTCATCGGGACGGGAAATACGTCGTCCAGTGCAGCGGCTGTGCTTTTTTGAAGCAAACTCCTGATCAACTTGGGGCCGCGGGAGTATGTTGAATAAAGAGAAAGAAGCGCACCACGAGGCAGGCAGCGAGAGCCGCGCTCGTGAAGCTCAGCTGGCGTTGTTACTAGCGCGCATGAAGCTGTCAGTAGAAATGGCGGCTCACCGACGTCCGCAACTCTTTCTCTGTCCGTTGGCCTATCCTGAGATTGCAGTGCGAGCCAATGTGAGCCATGCCACCACATTTCTGTGACTGCAACAGCGGATGCGGCAAGGCCACGAGTAATCAAAGCGGCTGGGTTATCCTTGCTGCGACAATGAGCTACGTCCCTTGGCCTTGTGTCAGACGTTGTATCTCGGACACGCGATTTCTCACGAATGGGGGCCATCGGCTCGGTTCCCCAGCAATCCAATGCAGGGCGATTTTTGAATCGGTCCAGAAGAAAGACCAAAATTCTGACAGGCACGGCAGCCGTTTTAGGAAATAAAATAGTCAGGGAGCTATCAAACAGGCGAGGAGCTCAAGGCGTGGGAGAGAGGGGGTTTTTATCGGTGCAATCCGGCCTGTGCTGAGAAGCAGGTTCAGTTCCCACCTTCCAGTTTCCCATGATAACGACCGGACGTAGACTGCAGTACCATAAGCTCTCAGGCTTGCGTCAGCCCCGCTCGGGGCACCTTGAGCAATCTTGGTGACGGTGAGTGGCGACACCACGTACCCCGAGCCCCCCATACTTAAGCTGTCACCTACCGTGGCTAGAAGTTGACAGGTGAAGGGTTAGAAGCCGTGAACGGTGGCCGTCGGAGCCTTGGTCAAGCTCCGGCCGACGGGCTCCCTACCTGTCTACCAGGCAGGGAGCTCCGGGACCTCTTTGACTACCAGGGTAAGGTCAAAGAAGAAAGGACCCCCGTCTCCCTGCTTTCCAATGTAGCGTATGGCATTTTCCAAACCCCCCCCTTAGACGTGATCGGCCCCCGAAAAGGGGCCGCACCGAAGCATCTTTTCCTCCGTTGCAATCAATCTCGCTCCAAACGCCCGATAATTTCTCGCGCTTTCTGATCTCGCGCTTTTGACAAGACAAAACCAATCACTTCCCAGTCCGTGTTTCTAATCTCCAAGTATCTTGAAAGCCTTGTCGGAAAGTCGTACAAGGCTAAGAAACTGAAAACTGGAGAACTTTTGATTGAGGTAGACAACAAACACAGTCCGCAAACCTTCTTTCACAAACGCGCATGGTCAATGTTGACATCAAGATCACACCTCATCGCAGCATTAATAGCTGCCAAAGCGTGATCTCTGATCTAGATCTTATAAGTGAAACTGAAGCCAATCTGCTCGAGGGCCTCCATGATCAGGGCGTGACGGCAGTGAGGCGAATAACCATTCGCCGAAACGATCAAATCATACCTACCAAACATATAATCTTGACGTTTGACCGCTCAACACTTCCTGAGTCGGTCAACGCAGGCTTCGTTAGATGTCCGGTCCGACCCTACATGCCGAATCCACGCCGCTGCTATAAGTGTCAGCGGTTTAGCCACGGCACAAACTCTTGTCGTGGGAAACTGACGTGCGCCAAATTTGCAGCACAAGATCATCCAACCGATAATTGTGAATCTGAGCACTTCACACGTCCGAACTGCTAGGGACCGCACGCTGCTTATTCTAGAAGTTGTGAGAAGTTCAAACAGGAGAAACAGATCATTTCCTTGAAAGTAAACCACAACATCACCTTCCCCGAAGCGCGAAAGAGGTTCGCCTCCTTCCCTCTGGGCAGGTACGCCGACGCAGCTCGCCGGGGGGCGGAGCGGGTTCTGGTTTCGGTGGGGACCCAGTACCGCGAGTCGGCCTTGGTCCCGCATCCGCCTCCCCCACCCCCGCCCCTGGGCTGCCTCTGGCAGCCCAACCCGCCTCCGCTCCGCTCGCTGAGCAAGCAGCGGTTGTGGTGGCAACCTCTTCCGTCGGGACCGGTGCCGCTCCCGTCCGTGCCTCCCCATCGTCCAGTGCGTTGGAGGGTGCCATGGACACCACGAGCCCCGCATCGGCTCCCACCGCCACCGCACCGCCCGTGCCACTTCTGGTGCCTCCGACACCACCGGCGGTGGCGGGTCAAACGAAGGGCCCCCGAAGGGGGGCCAAGTCCGGGGGGCCCGGTTCGACGGGCACACCCAGGACATCGGACGACGAGATGGACGTCGTGCCGTTCTTGCCTGCAACGCAGCGCAAGCAGCGGCCTCCGACATCCAAGCCAACAGATAGGCCGCCCAAAAAGCCCAATCCAAGCGTCACAGCCCCGAAAGACGACACATAAACATACACAACTCCCGTAGCTCTCACACTAAATAATGGGAAGAGAAAATATTGTTCAATGGAACTGCAGAGGCCTTCTGAATAATCTTGGCGACGTGTATGAGATTCTGCATACCATCAGCCAAGTGTAATGTGTGTTCAGGAAACACATTTGAATTCTAAACACACAAATTTCTTGAATAGTTACCTGGTATACAGGAAAGACAGGGATGGCTGCACACACTCTTCTGGCGGTGTGGCCATAATTGTCCGGAAATCCTTAGCATGCCACCCTGTCACCTTGAACACTATCCTTGAGGCTGTAGCAATACGCTTAATAATATTTTATAGGTTGATAACGGTATGCTCCATATACATTCCTCCTGGTGTTACTCTTTTGAGCTCTGACTTCGAGGCGATGGTTGACCAGCTGCCCGAACCATACATTCTAACAGGCGACCGTAATGCTCACAATTCTCTTTGGGGCTCTTCTCGTACGGATGCCCGGGGTCGCCTGATAGAGAGGTTTCTTACATCCTCTGGAGCATGACTTTTCAACAATAAACAGCCTACATACCACAACATAGGTCACAACACATACTCACACCTTGAACTGGCTATTGGCTCTGCAATTCTCTTTCCATGTCTTGAGTGGAGTGTGGGCACGGACCCATATGGTAGTGACCATTTCCCCACATTAACGTATATAGGTACAGGCCCGAGCAGTCCATCCTCCCATAAAAGGTTTAATGAAGCAATCGCTAACTGGAATACATTTAAAGAGACATCTAAACTACACCACACATACATAGGACACCTACAGGTTGAAGAAGCTACCCAACAGCTCACGGCGCACATCCTCAACGCCGCCGAAAAGTCCATTCCCGACGCATCTGGTGTCCCGCGCAACCAGCGGAGGCCGTGGTGGAATGAGGACTGTAGGCGGGCGCGAGAGGCCCAGAACAAGGCGTGGGGTGTCCTTCGTCGGTACCCCACGTCGGGTAACCTCATTTTGTTCAAACGGCCAAAGACGTTAGGAAAACGTGTGCGCCGTGAGGCAAAACGAGAAAGTTGGCGTTCCTTCATAACATCAATAAACTCCTACACAGACACACGGAAAGTATGAACAAGAATACGCAAACTCAAAGGACAACAAACACACAGCCTGCCTCTGGTCAGCACAACAGGGGACACACTCGAAGACCAGGCTCACACCCTCGCACAACACTTCCAACACGTGTCCAGTTCCGCATACTACACAAACACTTTCATGAAACACAAACAAACGGCCGAAAAGAAGCCTATACTAGATAACAATAGGTCAACATCGTCTTATAACTCAGAGTTTTCACTGCATGAGCTGAGGGCTGCTTTGAGCACGTGTAAACCCTCAGCTCCAGGCCCAGACAACATCACATACACAACGATACAACACCTACACGCAGACACTCTTCTAACACTCTTACACCTATTTAAGAAGATATGGCTTTCGGGGCACATTCCAAACTCTTGGAAGGAGGCTATAGTTGTAGCTTTCCTGAAAGAGGGAAAGGACCTATTGTCCCCCTCAAGCTACCGTCCTGTAGCCCTGACGAGCTGCCTGTGCAAGATATTCGAGAAGATGGTAAATCGCAGGCTCGTGTACTTCCTCGAGTACAACGGTCTTCTCGAGAGCTGCCAAGCAGGCTTTAGGGTGGGGCGATCGACGAACGATCAACTGGTAGCTCTTGACTCGTACATCAAGGATGCCTTCGCGCATAAGCAGTAGTGTTTAACTGTCTTTTTCGACCTTGAAAAGGCATACGACACCGCTTGGCGTTATGGGATCCTTAGTGACCTCAAGTCATTCGGTGTTTAGGGTAACATGTTGAACACTCTTGTTAGTTACTTGTCAGACAGAACGTTTCGAGTAAGAGTTGGTTGTGCACTCTCAAACGTTTACGTGCAAGAAAATCGCGTGCCACAGGGTGGCGTGTTGAGCTGCACTCTCTTAATAGTAAAAATGCACTCTCTTGGTAAGGCACTGCCACCTACAATCTCTTATTCCATGTATGTTAGACGACTTGCAGATATCCTATAAATCATGCAATATGTCAATCTGCGAACGTCAAGTCCAGCTTTGTGTAATGAAACTTGCCGGCTGGGCAGACAAGATGGTTTTAAATTAAATCCTGTAAAAAGCTCTTGAGTTGTGTTCTCCAGGAAGCGCGGGATTCATATGGACCCAGACATTACTCTTAATGGCGTGTCGCTTCCTGTGAACACGGAGCACAAGTTCTTAGGTGTTGTGTTTGACCAGAAACTCACATTCATTCCACACATCAAGGAACTTAAACATAAATGTCTGAAAACAATGAATATGCTTAAGGTTCTCTTCCATAAATCCTATGGTTCCGACAAAGAACTCCTACTTCGGCTCTATACTGCTTTGGTTGGGTCTCGTTTAGACTATGGCAGTGTGGTATATGGGTCGGCGACTAAAACAGCGTTGCGAATGCTTGACCCAGTGCTACACTTGGGGCTTCGTCTCGCCTCGGGTGCTTTTCGCACTAGCCCTGTCGAGAGTCTTTATGTTGAGTGTGATAAGTGGAGCCTTGAGAACCAACGAACGTACATGGACTTGCTTTATGCTTTTAAAATTTCATCACTGAATAATCATCCTTTTTATCCTGTCTTTAAACGATACATCAACATCTCTGCTCTTTGCAAATCGCCCATCCGTTCCTCTGCCCTTTTCACTTAGAGTGAGAGAGCGAGCCTCGGATCTCAGTGCTTCGTTTTTAGATGTGTACAGGTCATCCTTTTCTAACAGTTCACCGCCTTGGCAAGTTTTCCCTGTGTCGTACGACCTTTCTTTTATGAGACTTGACAAAAATCGTGTACCACGAGCTGCAATACTGCAGCACTTTCTGTCTTTGCTGTTTAAATACACATGTGCAAAATTTTACAGTGACGCTTCTAAAACCTCCAGTATAGTGTTGCGTGCTGCTCATTGTCCTAATTTCAATGCAGCCAGAACCATGAGCGTGCACACATCAATTTTTTCAGCAGAAGCGTATGGAATTTACTGATTGTACGACACATTCTTGAAACTCAAATTCCCAATTCATTCATCTGTACAGATTCTTTGAGTGTTGTTCGCGCACTGTCATCGCACAAGCCCCCCAAAAACCACATAGTTAATCTTGTATTCAGCACTATCATGTCCGTGTTTGCACAAAAGCATGAGCTCGTCCTCTGCTGGGTCCCAGGACACACAGGGATCACTGGGAACGAGTTGGAAGACGAGAGGGCCGGTGCTGCTGCACTCAGGAACACTGTGGACATTACAACGGTACCCTACACAGACCTCAAGCCACACATCAGACAACACGTGCGCAGAACATGGCAAACACACTGGGACGAACAGACAGACAACAAACTACATGTAATAAAGCCACACTTGGGACGGTACACAGCTGACTCACACAAAAGACACACGAAAGGGGTAGGCTACAGATAGGACACACCCATAAGACGCACTCGTATCTGCTGGCAGGATCTTCCAGACCTCAGTGCAGCAGGTGCGGAGAGGCCCTATCTGTAGTGCACATACTAATCACATGCAAGGCACTTCACACAACACGACACAAACACTTCAGAGAACTCTGCAGACAACATATTCCCCTACATCCGTCGTTTTTTCTAGGTGACGATGCCATTGTTTCTGTGAAACGTGTGTTTGAGTATTTGTTCGACGTCAAGTTTTTAAACCTCATTTCCTATCACGCATCATGAAATCTGGCCCTTTACACCAGCCATGCTCATTGTCGTTTTGTAATTTCACTTTTGTTTTTGCTGACTTTACTTAGTTTTTAAGGTTTCACCCCTCATATATGACTGTTGTTTTGGAGCTCTTTGCCCCAGTTGGCCTTGTGCCATAAACATCCAACCATCATCATCATCAGGATTGCGTCAGCGAACACGTGGAGCTCTCGAGTGTCGTGTTCCGTGTACTTCATCGCGAAGGCATGCCGCGGCAAGCAAATGCGTCTTAGGTCGCTGAGCTCGCCGCACCAGCCGTTTCACGCATTGAGTTGAGCCGTCGGCAGTGGTGAATCCCACGGATGCTGCAGTTTCCATAAGTCTTGGAAAATTATCTTCGCTCGAACGGTGAAAGGGGCCAGAAATCCTAGAGGGTCGTAGAGCCGCGCGAACGACTGGAGCATTGTTCTCTTTGTCACTGGCTTTGTGGATACAAAGGTGGCGACATTGTCCGCACTTAGCACGACACTTTCGTCTGAGCGGTCCCACTGCATACCGAGCCTCTTCATGTTACAAGGGCGTTTCGAAAGCCACGTTGTCTTCAAGAAATTGGCTTCGCAGGGACGAAAGGTTGGAGGCCCATTTCCTAAGTTCTATACCAGCACCCGCCAAAATGGACCTCGACTCGGCGTAGATACGCTTGGCTTGCTCGGCGTTGTCCTCCCCGACGACAAGGTCGTCCGCGTAAAACGCGTCGACTAGCTTGGCGAACGTGTCTGGGAACTGCTCTTTACATTCCTTTATGTGGTGACGAAGGTTGCGGCGGGTAGGAATGGGCTAGACGTGTCTCTGAATGGCACTCTTGTCATGCGCCAGTGGACTATCTGAGGAAGAGGGTCTTCTTCATTCGGAAGGTGCTCCACCCAGAGGAATCTTAAGGCGTCCCGATCTTCCTCGCGAATAACCATCTGTAGGTACGCTTTCTTTGTCTGCTACGAGAATGGCGTGATGGCACCGGAAATCTACCAGCAACTTCAGTATGTTTGCGTCTAACTTTGGGCCTTTCAGTAGAACGCTGTTCAAGGATGGATGGCAGAAAACATGGGACGACGCGCCGAAAACAACTCGAAGCTTGGTTGTCACGTCATCACGACGCACGACACCATGGTGTGGCATGTAATAGGTGTCCGATTTCCCATCCTCTTTGTCGCAGGTCACTTGTTCCGCATGGCCCTCATCAAAGTATGTGCGGATGGTCTTGTCCCATTGCTTTAGTAAATCTGGCTGACCGCGGAAGCGTTTGAGCTGCATACAGAGCCTCTGCTCTGCAAGCCGATAATTGTTATCGGAGACATCAGTTCCTGGCTCTCTAATTAGAAGGGGCACATCATAGCGGCCGCTTGCTTTGCGAACTCCATGCTGGAACTGGAGGATGGCGGGGTCATTGAATCCTGAGTTTTCCGATGATCCCTGAATGCCGATTGCTTCCAGGCGCCACATGGACGACAATTCAACGTCAGCGGTGGCGTCTTCAGGGGGCGCTTCCCCGAGCGACAAAAACAGCGTGCTGGAGTGGGCGGTCGAAAGGACTTGGGCTTTCAAGTTGGGCACCTTGCACAGTCCAGCCCAGAACGGTTTCCATGGCTGTTAGCGAGGGAGAAATCCGAGAAATTCGTCCCGTGGCCACCTTCCAATATGCGACCGACCCGATCAGCACGCTTATCTGATGCTCCTGAAACGTGGCCGAAAGCCGGGCATCAGCCGCAACTTGACACTTAGCGGCCATCAAAGTGAGAATCTCTTAGCTGACGGGAGCGCTTGTGAAGTTACAGATATTGGCGACTTCTAAGGCCTAGATTGCGATGCGCTGGCCATCGTGCTGACTTTTAAGCGTGAAGGTGACCAGGTTGCATGAAACAGGTGCGCTCGTGCGACTGTTTCCGAAAGTAGCAATGGTAGGACGTTCGACCCCGTCGATGGCACAATCGAGTGCGCGGGACACATCGCGTCGGATGAAGGTCCGCTGACTGCCAGAATACAACAAAAAGCGGACGAGCAGCTGGCGGCTGGTGCCGATGCTCCATGCACGGCCTGTCTGCAGAAAAACTGGCGTAAGTCCTGCAGCACTGGTCGAAGCGGACGTCACTGCGTTGGCTGTACCGATTGTGGCCTTGTCGCTGGGACTGGGATCTGGTCTTCTGCTGGGGGTTCGAACCTTCCAGCCGGGCGTTGAATGTCGCACAGCGTCGTAAGGTGCCCACGTGAACAAAGGCCGCATACCAGACTGTTCGCTGACCTGCACTGCTTTGCTAAGTGATTGCCCTTGCCGCATCTGAAGCAGCACTTGCTTGCCTGCAGATGCTTCTGTTTCTCCTCAGGCGACATTGGCGCTCTGCAGTAGGCGATGTCGTGGTCCCGAGCGTTGCAATGTTCACACCCGTGTAGCCCCGAAGACGGCGATTGGGTACCGAGACTCATCGCAGTTGGAGGATCGATGCGTGGAGGCGAAGGCTGCTGTCTCCCCTGGCCGCGGCGCCTGGACGGAACCGAACAATCGGACGCACTCTCCTCTCGGATCTCTCCCTGGACGCGGAGAAAGTCCAGGATCACCTTGATTTTCTTGGATCTGGTGGAAGGGGACGCGGACACGTCGGATGCGTCCTGGTGCTCCTCCTTCAGCCTTAGCCGGTACAGGAGGCCCAGGTCGTGCGACAAGGTCCGCAGCAGTACGCGATGGAGCCCGACGGAGTACTGGTCCGGGAAGACGCCCAGGCTCTCCAACGCGTTTATGCGAAACGTGACCATGTCGTAGAGTAGCCGCAATTTGTCGGTGTCGGCCGAATTCTGCACCGGCTCCAATGCGAGCAATGTGTCCAGGTGGTAGTCCATGAGAAGGTCTTTCCGCCCAAATCTGTGTGTAATGATCTTAACAGCGATGTCGTAATTGTTTTCGGCCAGCCTGATGCCCTCGATCGCGTCCTTGGCGGGACGGGTCAAGAACGAGAGCAAGTACTTAAACATCTCGACGCGTGGCAAAGTCGTGTTCGAGTGGATGCTGGACTCGAACTGGTCCCAGAACCCTTGCCAGTCGCGTCGGTCGCCCGTGAAGTTCGGTATCTGGAGCTTCGGGAGTGCGGCGAAGCGGGCTCCCTGCGTTGTCTGAGGGGTGCCTGGTCGAGGCTGAGAAGGTGCGCTCCCGCAAGGCTCACCAGACTCGGCTGTAGCTGCTCTGGCTGAAGGGGCCCGGCTCGTGACGGAGCACACGCGCGTGCGAAGGGCGCAGATGCGCTCGTCGTTGTCAATGGCCTCCAAAACGTCCGCGTCAAATTCCTCTTCTGTGAGAGCCGCCTGAATCTGGCTGTCCAGCTCGTGCAATGCTCGCGGCTTGTCGAGAATTATGTCCAGAAGCGTCTGAAATTCGAGAGTCGGTGCCGCCAGGTTCTGCAGGAGCGCGTCGAGTGCCGTCATCTTCTTCGTGACAGTGGCACGAAGAACTCCCCGGCGGTGACGAAGCGATTCCATTGCGCGAGTCGGTGGGTCCGGACGGCTGGGGGTTTTCGGCTCTAGAGAATGTGTAGCGAAAGGGAAACAGTAAACCAGACGTCCGGCTATCAGCGATGCTTACGAACGACTGCCGCGAGAGCCGCGATCGTGGAGCGAGCCCCCGCTGTCTGCCGCGTTGCGCGCTTCTTTCTCTTTATTCAACACACTACACTGGAAGCTAAAGAATAAAAACAAAAGGAATTAGGTGACCACATGAGGTGCGGAGGGAGGTGTCATATTTGGCTAAGGTATTCACAAGACAGTGCCTAATGCTGTATTCCCTGTGAAAATCGCAAATATTCCATGTTGCCCTTAGACGCATCAATTCCAGCAGGTATTAGAAATCACGATTTCACTGTCGTCGTTGGCACCTTGTTCGAAGTTTTCTTTTGTTGTGTTCTCTTCGATCTTCCAAGTTTTATTGCTCCCTATATATATATATATATATAATATATATATTCAGAGACCGAGGAATGACGTCTCCGAAACGACGTTTATAGTCCTGCTCGGAACTAACGTCCCGGGAAGCGCGAGTCCAAAGATGATGACGACCATTATTAACAGATGGTAATGACGATGGGGCGTGAGTACAAGAGATGGGAAAGCGTATCCTTTCGTGCTCACACTGGCCATGATAGTGGCGGTATCGCTTGCACTGCGTACACATACATGTAAGGCCACGAATGCTCACAAATTTTCCCCTCTCGGCGGGAGCGACCACCGGGACGCAGGCGGTTATGATTGGCGACAGTTGAAACGCTGCAAGCGGTAGACATGCACGATTTCTGTTTCACGGCAGCGACGGTACCTTGGGTTATCCAGAAAAGCGATAATTGACGGGAGAAACGTGTTCTACGACGACGTAGGGACTGAGGTACCTCTGAAGAAGTTTTTCAGAAAGGTCTGATGTACGAATTGCAGTGCAAAGTGGAACCTCTTCCACTTTGCACAACTGAACAGAACGATGTGATGCGTCGTATCTTGCCTTCCGTTTTTGCTGACTAAAATCCATGTGAAGTCTTGCCATGCGTCGACAGTGGGTGATCGGCGTAGCCAACTGTTCAGGAAATGTTGAAGTGACAGAGAGCGGAGTAGAGAAAAAGGTGCTGTCCAGTGCAAAAAAGGGTTGGCGGCCATAAACAAGGAAGAAGGGGGAGCAGCCCGTCGTGCGTTGAACCACTGAATTGTGAGCAAACGTAATAGAGGGTAGGATGATGCCCCAGTTTTTGTGGTGAGGGCTGATATACATAGACAGCATATCGGGCAAAGTGCGATGGATACGTTAGGTAAGGCCATTTGTTTGGGGATTACAACTAGAACAAGTTTGGTGAATGGTGTTGGGAGCGCGAAGGAGTTCTGAAAGAACCTCAGAAAGAAATGTCTTGCCGCGTCCACTCAGCAGGACCCGAGGAGTTCCATGTCGGAAGACAATATTGCGTAAGATAAAGTCGGCACCTTCGTGAAAACAGCCAGACGGAAGGGGAGCAGTCTCCGCGTATCGAGTCAAGTGGTAGACCGCAGTTATGATCCAGCGGCAGCCTTTAGATGTAGGAGGTGAGAGCCAATACTGGTCTATGCCCACGTCTTCAAAAGGAACAGATGGGCAGGAAACCAGGTGCAACAATCGGTCTTGATCCTGGTGCCCTTGATGTCGGCGTCTACCTCTCTTGGTCACACCGCTGGAGCTTTCGAGGCATTCTTGACTGCCAACCCTCATTTCTGTGTTAATTCTGCATGCCCCTCATTTCCAATTCATTCGCTATATATATACATATATATATATATATATATATATATATATATATATATATATATATATATATATATATATATATATATATATATATATTATATGTATATATATATATATATATATAGCAGGTAGGGAGTTCCGGACTGCCATAGCAAAAACTTGGGCGCACACACTAGGAGAACACTGAACAAGGGTTTTAACGTTTCCAACAGTTTCGAAAGGAGGAACTTTCTTCTTCGGCGGTTATCTTACAATAGACGTAAGCACGCTTATACACACTTTGCCTCCGAGGGCTTCGCTTCCCCCTCACTCTCACCAATGAGAACTCTCGCGGAGAGTAAACGAGTGGGACAGCAACAATCACATGTTAGAACTATACTTGAGAAGGTAGAAAAAAAAAGAAAGCTGGAAAGGAGGGAGGAAAGTTGTAAATGGGAAGGAGGCACAGTTGGGACATTGAGAGAGAGAAAACAGACACATAAGGTTTAACCTATGTGCGTCTACACTAAAAATATGGCGTGCTGCATCTGACTGCGGAGAGAGAGATACATTACATTTGGACAGTAGAATTTCGAAAGCCTGAAAGAAAAGGCTCTGGATGGCAGGGAAGCATGCCAACCTCTGGCTACTGGTGATCAATGGTAAAAAAGTACTTAAAAAAGCATTTGTTAATGGTGATTTGAGGCCGTGCTTAGACAGAGACAAGAGCCACATGGCCCGCACGCGGCCGAAGGAAGCTTATCAGGAAACGAAACATATGTGGACAGCGTTGCAAAAAAGGGTCAGTGAGTCCCCAGTGCGCGGAGGCTCGTACGCGTCCGTCTGATTGAAATGGTCCGGAAAGTTTGCGTAGAAACCTAATTACGCCTCGTAAAGAACCACAGGCAGAGAAGGATTTATTACGCAACCTCCACAGGAGGGGCAGTTGCCACGCCGACCGTCCCGCACCGCCCACTCCACCCGCGTCCCCCTCGTCTCAGAGATCGGGCACAACGCGGCTCCCCTCAGGGGCGGAGGATGTGTTCTACGAACTTTAAAGAGAAACAAAAATTGTGGCACGATTATTTGTTTCACCCTCCCTCAAAACATCTCAGGGTGGTTACGTCAGTTCCGAAAGCAACTCAATCTCCCTGTGGTGTCACCTAATCCTTCGGCAAACGTGCGAAATTTATGTGTAAATAATGATTCTCTTTGTTGCCGCTCGTATGTGGTGCAGACGCCGGACTGAATTAGGACGGCCTGTATTTTTGCAAACGAATGACCAGGGAGTCGGATATGCCTGGACAGCGGAAGGTCGAGGAGGCCCTTGACGTGTGACTTGTGACTGTAAACCTTTTGTGGAAAGATGTTTGGTTTGGTAAAATATTCTTCCTCGTAGACAAGGCAACGGAGAATACATTAGAAGTGCCACAGTTGAGGTCGTCTTTGATTTCATATTTCAAGGTTGACCTGGTGGCCTGGGCGACATTAGTGGTCTCCATGTAGGGACAAGGTTTACAGCGCGGCTTGCCGCATAGCCTGCAGCCTAGAGTTCGCTCAGGTACTTCTGTTTTTGCCCTAACGTACAGGTCCGTCAAGTTTCTGGCCCGTCGGTACACGGCACGGGGGGGGGGGCCCTGAAAAACAGCCGACAAGCGCTCACTCTATCTTATGAAAATAAAATGTAGTCTCAAGATGTTGTTTACTTGGGAAGTTTTGGACGAGTACTATAGGAATAAGTTAGTCTCATGGTGGGTTTCTTTTGAGATTTCAGTCAGAATGTCTTCTCTTTGTAAATTGCGTTCTCAGTTAATCGCATCGTCAATAATGTCTTCGGGGTATTTTTGAACAATGAGGTAGGTCTTTAGCTCCTCAGCATGTTTTTCGAAATCTTTCCATCCAGAGCATATCATGCGGTAAGGTATACTCGTTTTAAGGAGTAAGGTATACTTGTTTTAGATTAACGGTGATGGCTGCTGTAGAAGTGAAGATATCGTTGGCCTTCAGTTGGCTTCCTGCACAATGTTGTTGAGACTCTCCCTTAGCCCAATATCAGCGTGACATCAAAAAAAAATTAAGGTTTCAGTTGATATCTGATATGTCAGTTTGATTGCCGGATGCAGAGAGTTGGTTTCTGCGATAAAAATATCCTGAGGCTTGCCTCATCATTATTCCAAATGAAGAAGCTGTCATCGAAAAATCGTCTATAAATGATAGGTTTTCGACACCATTTTGCAATGAAGTCTGTTTCTAACGACGCCATAAAGATATCCGCATATGTAGGTGCCGATTCGGAACCTGTGGCTGCTCTGTTAATTTGGAGGTGAAGGCCATTGTCGAATTTAAAGTGATAGTGCTCAAGGACGAGGTGAAGGAGGGTTTTCACTGTTCCAGGGGTTACGTCCAAGCAGAAATTAGAGTCACCGTAGCATGAGAAGGCGGGCAAGGATGCCATCAGAGTGAGGAATGTTAGTTTACAGGACGTAACATCCATGGTGACGAGAAAACTGCCGGTTGGAACCTCGAGGCCTGAAACCTCGCGGAGAAAGTGGCCAGTAAATCTGGGGGATATCTTTAATTAGGTGGGCAATGAAACTGGATATTTTTTCTGTTGCTGTTCTATTGGTGGATACAAAGGAGCGACCAGGATTGTTTTCTTTGTGTATTTTAGGTAGGAGATAGAAACGTCCTTGCTGAGACTTTTGGGGTAGCATAGCTTATTACATCGAATCAGTCATTTTCCCATCACACAGCAAGGCCTTTAGTGTATCCACAATTTCTGCTTCAAATCACAATGCTGGGTTGTCTGTGAGCTTCCGCTGGAATGTCTCGTCAGATAGCTGTCGCTGTCCCTCGTTCAGATAGTCGGGATTGTAGTCGGTATTGTATTGTTTAGATAGTCGGTATTGCAGGTTTTATTACAATGGCACTATCCTCACTCAGAGACATCAGTGCTTCACGCTCTTTCCTAGCGAGTTAGCCGCCATTGGGCAACCGTTTTTATGTATAGATGCAAGTGTATATCCCGTTGCTCGTTTGGTGTCCAGACTTTGTTAGAAAGGGCGGGAAGTAATTGTTTGCATTCAGTGGGACGCCCATGAAAGTATTCCTGAAGGCGAGGGTTTCTCGCAAAGTTGTCCAGGTTCTGATAAAGTTCGAATTCAATAATGTTTCCCGATGGACAGAAGTTTAGGCCCTTTGACAGTAATTTGATTTCCGCTGGAGAGAGCTCCCTACTTGAGATGTTCAAAACGTTAGAACGCGAGTGTTTTCGCTCAGCGGGAGAGGGCTGTTGATTTGGGCGGCTTAAAACGTTAGAGCACTAAAGGCTGTTTTTTTAGGACGCATAGACTCTCTAGTCCCTCCCGGGCCTCCACCTCGGCAACCTCCACAAGAGCGCCGTCGTCCCCTCGAATTTAAATTTTGTCTCGTTCACATTTTTGTGCCTTTTGGTTTTCCGGAATTTTCTGTTTTTTTATCTTCGTATTTTTCCACTTCAGATTTTTCTAGATTAGAGAGAATTGCTTCCTGGCGTTTTACCAGTTCACCTGATCTGAGTTCGTCGTCCTTCCGACTGCTGCGCTTTATCACCAATTTCGTCAAGCTCACGGACGCGTCACTTAAGATCTTTTCCCACTTCTTTCTCTAGGTGTTACTAAACGTAGACATTGAAGATGACAACCGGGGCTGGAGAACCTTGGGTGCTGAATTATTCTTCACGTAGGAATTTAGATAGGAGGCATGTGAGGTCACCTTATGAGTGGGTCTCAGCCTTGAACCCTTCCATGGAGCCCTGCCAGCTCGAGATCGGCTCGTTTCTTTTCATCAAATTTCGTCTCATTACCGCCTCTCCCGCCGTCTACTTCCCCTGCTCACCCTGCGCTCTGTCAAACCGAAGAACGCCTACGGCGCTTAGTGCAAATGTACACCCTTCCTTGCCTCTCCCACCTGCACCGCATGTACCCCACTCTGTACTCCTCACCAAAGTGCCCCGCTTTTGGGGTGGTCCAAACCATGGATCACCTCTTCTGGCAATGCCCCCCCTACCCATTCCCACCATGCCGAGACGATGAGCACAGGGCGAGGGCGTTAGGCAGCTAGGATTCGGCGGTGCTAGATGCCATCGTCGCCTGGGCTGCCAAAGTTACGGGGGACCGTCATCCCTCGGTCACCACCCCTCCCCCGAATTATTCCTTGCTGCAATAAAGTTTTGCCTCTCTGTCTCGTTCTCTCTCTCTCAGGCCTCGAGGCCCCAAACGGGCGTTTTCTCGTCCCCATGAATATTACGTCGCTGTACACTAACATTCCTCACTCTGATGGCATCCTTGCCGTAGTCTCATGCAACGGTGACTAATTTCTGCGTGGACGTAACGCTTCGAACACTGAAAACCCTTCTCCACCTCGTCCTTGAGTACAATCACTTTGAATTCGACAATAGCCACTACCTCCAAATTAACGGCACAGCCATAGATACCAAAATGGCACCTACATACGCCAATATATTTATGGCATCGTTATAAACAGAGTTCATTGAAAAATGCTGTCCAAAACTTATCATTTTTAAACGATTCAATGGTTACGACTTCTTCATTTGGAATAATGATGAGGCAAGCCTCAGGGAATTTATCTCAGAAATCAACTCTCTGCATCCATCAATCAACCTGACCTTCAGATATCAACTGAAACCAAAAATGTTTTGGATATCACGCTCATATTGGACCAAGGCAGAGTCTGAACAAATTTGTACAGGAAGCCCACTGACCGCCAACAATATCTTCACTTCTACAGCAGCCATCCCCGTCATTGTAAAACAAGTATACCTTACTCACAAGCACACCGGTACCACAGGATATGCTCTGGACGGGACGATTTCGAAAAAAATTCTGAGGAGCTAAAGACCACCCTGATTGGTCAAAAATATGCAGAAGAAATTATTGACGATGCGATTAGCCGAGCGCGCAATTTACAAAGAGAAGACATTCTGACTTAAACACACACAAAAACCACCATCAGACTAAGTCCATACGTACTTGTCCAAAACTTCCCAAATAAACAACATTTTGAAACGACATTTTATATCATAAGGGAGAGTGAGCGCTTGTCGGCTGTTTTTCGGGGCCCCCGCCGTGCTGTGTACAAACGGGCCAGAAACTTGACGGACCTTTTAGTCAAGGCAAATAGAGAAGTACCTGAGCGAACTCTAGGCTGCCGGCCATGCGGCAAGCTGCTGTGTAAACTTTCTCCCCAAATTGAGACCACTAATGTTGCCCAAGCCACCAGGTCAACCTTTAAATGTGAAATCTGAGACAACCTCAACTATGACACCCCAAATGTAAACTACAAACTCCGTTGCTTGTCTGTGAGGAGGAATATATTGGCCAAACAAAAAAAATCTTTCCGCAAAAAGTTTAACGTTCACAAGTCACACGTGAAGGGCCTCCCCTTTCCTTCCGCTGTCCAGGCATCTCCGAACCCGGATCACTCGTTTCCAAAAATACAGTCGTCATAATTCAGTCCGGCTTCCGCACCACTTACGAGCGGGAACAAAAAGAATCATTCTTTATAAATAAATTTCGGACGTTTTCCGAAGGAATAATTGTGACAACCGGGAGATTGACTTGCTTTCGAAACTGACGTAACCCACCTGAGATGTTTTGAGAGGGGGCGAAATGAATAATCCTGCAATAGTGTTTACTCTGTTTTAAGTTCGGGGAACACATCTTCAGCACCTGAGGGCAGCCGTGTTGTGCCGGCATCTGTGATACGAAAGGGACGCGGGGAGAGGGGATGGTGCGGGACGGACGGCGTGGCAACTGCCCCTTCGGCGGTTGTGAGGAGATAAATACTTCTCTGCATGTGGTTCTTTACGATGCGTAAATCGGTGTCTACGCGAAGTTTCCGGACCATTTATTCAGACGGACCCGTACGAGCCTCCGCGCACTGACTATCCAATCACTGACGTTTTTTTTCAAGGCTGTCCAAAAACGTTTCGTTTCCCGATAAGCCCCCTTCGGCCACCTGCGGGCCATGAGGCACTGGTCTTTGTCTAACGACGATTTCAAACCACCATTACACATGCTTTTTTCGTGCTTTTTATCATTGATCACCAGTAGGCAGAGGTTGGCATGGTTCTCTACCATCCAGAGCCTTTTCGTTTAGGCTTTCGAGCTTCGACTCTCCAAATTTTATGTATCTCTCTCTATCTCCGCACCCAATAAAGCACGCCGTTTTTTATTGGACACTCTACTACGAAAAGCCTCAAAGATATCTTTAGGACTACCGATAGCTACCTGTAATAAGGTCATCAAGGACATGGGCACCACAGCCACTATTGAGAAAATTGTCTCAGTTCACAAACACAACCAACTTAGGAGACTGAGGCAAAGCAAGGCCGGAATTCAACTCCTGCAATCGATCGGCTATGATTCTCAAGCAACGGTGCACGACTACTTCAAGATAGAGCCCATAGACAGACAGCAGTTAAAGATAGCACCCATTCCCGGTAATGTGAATGGCACTAGACACGCAGAGCGAAGAGCCATCAGGGCCAAATATTTCAAAAAGAAACCGGGAAGAGAACCCCAGCAAATGCATGTATACACGCACGCGGCGGGAAAAGGCACCTCGTGTGCTGTCGCGTACTGGACGGTGCTCAACAGATCCTATACAGAGGGGAACAAACAGTTAAGCGCAGCAGAAAAGCGGAACTATACGCCATTGGCAAAGCATTCATCCACCACTCCCAACCAGCAAGTCCCCTAAATATCTATACCGACAACAAAAGGGCATGTCGACTCTTAGACTCCTGTCATATATCCCGCTCGGCGGCACACCTGTTCAAGCATATTCAAGAAACTGTGAACATGTACTGGATTCCTGGCCACGCCGGGGTATTGGGAAACGAAAAGGCTAATCAGCTTGCCCGAGACGCATACATACGGGCTCCCAGCAACGGTTGCCAAAGTCCGTCCTCTCAGGAACCAACTCACCCACAACTTCACCGTAAAGAATACAAAACAGGAAAACGACTACTCCCAGCTCCCCACCCTAACCAAACAATACAGCAGCAAACCCTATTCCGACAAGCACAAGCCGGAACACTCGAAACACCTGCGAGGCTACATCTCATCAGATATGGCAAAACAACACCATTACCATCGTGTTCACAGTGAAAAATTACAAATAGCCAAGACCACATTCTTTGGCAGTGCCCCAAATACATTCAAATTAGAAAACAATACACCAGAAATTGGCTGACCTCACCTAGACGAGAAGAGGAGCAACACGGCCTGATTGACTTCAGTCAATAAGCCGTCAGGAGAAGCCTGGACCGAGGCCACTGAATCTCGCAGCGCTCCCTAAGACTCCTCCTCACTTTCTACCTGTGAATAAAACATTATCTCTCTCTCTTTCTCTCTCTCTCTCTCTGTAGACGCACATTGGTTGAACTTTATGCGTGTGTTTTCTGTTTATCGATGCCGAAACTGTGCCTCCTTCCCCTTTAGAACTTTCCTGTCTCCCTTCCTTTTTTCTTAGAACTTTCCTGTCTCCCTTCCCTTTTTAGAACTTTCCTGTCTCCCTGGCATGTTATTTTTACTCTCCCGCTCCTTTACTCTCCCCAAGAGCTCTATTGGCGAGGGTGAGGAGAAAGGGAAGCCTTCGGAGGCAAAGTGTGTATAAGCGTTTTTCTGTCTATTATAAGATAACCCACGAAGAAGAAAGGTCCGCCTTTCGAAACTGTTAGGAACAACAAAACTCTTGTTCAGTGTTCTCCAAGTGTCCATGCGAAACAAACTCATACAGAGCGCGAAAAAATAAGGTAAGTAGAGACAGAGACAAACGGGAAAGACATAAAAATACAAATAAACGTTTACTGACGTTTCAGGAAGAGGACTTCCTTTCTTCAGAGTACAGAATAAGCTGGTTTCAGCGTTATATATATACAGAAAATGCAGCAAGGGCGAGGGCAGTGCAAGGGAAGGGAGAGTTTGTACAATGAGATCATGGTTTGTGGGCACCAAAAGAATGATATAAGAGGAAGAGGGAGAGGGAAAAATATACAAATAAAAAGTAAAA
Organism: Haemaphysalis longicornis; assembly: GCF_048455015.1. Classification (NCBI taxonomy): domain Eukaryota; kingdom Metazoa; phylum Arthropoda; class Arachnida; order Ixodida; family Ixodidae; genus Haemaphysalis; species Haemaphysalis longicornis. Next base: position 166,773,402 of record NW_027526385.1, read on the forward strand.
TACAATAAAAAGGATAACAAGTACTGTGGGCTCTTGTTAACCTTCTGGTATTTTATTTTACTTTTTATCTTCTTCCTTTCTATTTTGATCTAGGGCTACGGATTTTTCTGTTGACGAGTGCGTCGTAGTTTTTTCTGGAAGGGTGTCGATATTGCCTGCCAAAGACACGCGTCATGTTGTCCTTGCTGCCATGTTGCTGTATGCTGGTGTGGTCTCTTTTGGAAACTTTGTCGTTGGCTGCTTCGACCACAGTCGCTAGAGCGCACTTGTGAGTGACTGGAGAATTGTTGTGTTCATTAGTCCTTTCATCGTCCATTTCGACATTTAAAGGTACGTGGTTGGTAGCTTCCCCCGAGATGTCTGTTTGATCATCTTTATCGGGCTGAGCTGGAACTATGGCTGTTTCTTTAACGGATTTTTGAGAGGTGCCCCCGGGCGAGTTGCTCGATGTAACCATATTGATTGTTTTACGGTGTCCTTGTGGGTACACGTTGTGATCCGCACCGCAGTGGGAGTCGCAGGTTGCTCTTAATGGGACGTTTTCTTTCGGCGCCATTTTGGGGGATTTTGGGAGCTATTCGCCGCCTTCTGTGACTTTCGGGGTCATCTAGCTGTTCACCTGCTCTTCTTCCTGTGACTTCGGTTCTGGGCTGATCTCTTTGTCGATCCAGATCTGGGAGACGTGTTGCTCGTCCGCCTCCATCGGTTCGTCTCGGGCTTCCAGAAGGCAGAGGTTGAGTGACGGTGGTGTCCGGCCCTTTGTCCACGTCAAAATCTCTGAACCCTCGGGACCGAAGGTTTCTCATCTTTAAGCGAGGCCTCCATCAGCATGGAGGAAACCGTCGGATGGTCACAGGCTTGGTACAGAGACTCGGCACGCGTGGTTTCTTGATCAGTCACAATTGTGTTCACATTGGTGGTTGCCTCCTCCTGCTCCACTACCATATCATTCAAATCGGTACTAGGGTGACGGTACTCCTCCGGGGTCCGCAGCTATCCCTGTAGGTGAGGTTCCTGTGCCTGCCGGGTTGCACTTGCTGCAGTTCTACAGGCAGGTCGATAAAATCTTGCAGGCTCACATCCGGTGGCTGCACCGTCAAGATTGCAGCTTGGACGAGGTCAGCCAGGCCATCTAGAACCTACTGGCTGGCTGCAGGACGAATTCAAAGGAGTTCACAGTTTACGAGCAGGCGTAGCTTTTTATGCATGTAGACCTTGATGTCTTTACCGCAGCCGTGCTGCCGGCGGCGCATTTCTGTATAGAAGGCGTCGTAGGTGCCTCAGAAGTCACCAAACGCAGCAAGCAGCGCCAAAGTCCAGCTTGCCCAGGTCGAATGTATGTTTCCTGGTACATACGCCATGCCCGGGCAACATCGCGCAGCCGATCTTCAGCGGTTGAACTCTTCATGCGCTCGGGCAACACGTGGCAAGCGGCAAGGATGTCAATAAGTAGTGCCCACTGAACAGCGTCATCCTGTAATCCACGAAATACCGGGACGTTTGCGCTGGCAGGCGATGAGAATGCGCTGCCATGTACCGCGTATTCCGGCGGGCACGACGTCGCTGAGCCGCCGCCACTCCTCTGTGACGGCCTGGACAGCCCAAGACAGCCCAAGCACTGGTCGTCATCGAGAAAGGTTGGTCACTCTAAGAAGTGAATCGCAAGTCCGCAGAAATGATGGCGTGAATGGCGGAAGCAGCGGCGAGTAAAGAAAACATCGACCGCTCGGGAAGCCAGCTCCCAAAACTGGCTCGCCTAGGCGCATTCGCAGCTCGTACTGGGACCGCGGCCCCACAGATGAAGTTGGGCAGGAAAGCTGGAAGGGGTACTAAAAGCCATCGCTGCGGGTGGATCGCCACCAGGGAGAGAAGGAACGGAGGCCGAGTCGCCTGGGGGCTTGAAAACTTGTCGGCTGCGGCAATTGTAAGGAACCAACGTCCGATTCTCAAGACGCCATGTTTATTCTCTATCCAAACAAGCATCGCGCTTATTCTTCCTTCGCTTCCAGTCGGTGGCCGTCCTCATAGCTCTACTAGCGGATTGGACAATAACCTCACTTGCAGCTTCTGTCTTGCTACGCTTTGTGCCTCTGCAGTATAGACATTTATGAAAATGGAAACTGAGGGGCTCGTTGTATCGAGCCAGAAATAAAGGTTGGCAGTCAAGATAACCTCCGAACACAAAGTGGGGAATGTGGTAGGTCATGGAAACTGAGAGGTTGTATGGGAATACAGAAATAAAATGCAGAAAAAATGCAGGCCGGATGTAATCCAAACCCACGACCTCCGGAATACCCGTCTGGTGCGATGTCTATTACAATATATATATACATACATATATATATATATATATATATATATATATATATATATATATATATATATATATATATATATATATAGTGAAAGGCAAAGTCACGGGGAAGCACAAACCGTTTATTCCGGCTTCGCGAAAGGAGCAACCCACAGAGACTCCCACAAAGATGACGGTCCCTTGAGGCCTGGGATATCTGTGTGGCAGCCGGTGGCGCATGAATGAAGATAATGCTGATGATGGGAGTGATGATGGGAATGGGCAGACTGACCACTATAGCGATCTGTATGAAAACATCGCTCACACTAACTTCCCCGGCGGTTGAAGCGGCCAACCTGGCCGCAAGTGAGAGGGATGACGATCGGCGAAGAAAGCGTTTTAGACGCGAAACATGCACAGTCTCAACGCCACGGCACGACGGTGAGTGACACCACACGTAGGAGTAACTAAGTAGTTCACTGGCAAGGCACGCTGAAGGACTGTGTACAGGCCAATGAATCGTGGCATACACTTTTCACATAGTCCTGGGGCACGTAGAGGTGTGGAAAGCAAACTTCGTCTCCTGGTTCGAAGGTGAGGTCCCGGCGACGTATCGAGACTTCCGGTCATTCTGGCAGGACTCGGTGTTCAATCGGGTGAGGTTCGGGCAATGCGCGACACGAGAAACAAATTGATCTGCATTGGTAGCTGTTGGAGAAACCGGGCAGGAAAAGAAATATGCGTCCAGAACAGATGGTGGATGCCGGCCATACACGAGGAAAAACGGTGAAAATCCAGTGGGACTTTAAACAGCAGTGTTGTAGGCGTATGTTACAAAGGGAAGAATGTCGGTCCAGTTTCTTTGGTCGGGGTTGATATAGACAGAAATCATATCAGGCAGAGTACGATAAAGCGTTCTGTCAGGCCATTTGTCTGAGGATGACAGCTTGACGTGGTCTTGTGAATGGTGCCGGGAGCCCGAAGAACTTCTGCAAGGACTGCGGAGAGGAATGTGTGTCCTTGGTCACTTAAAAAAGTGCGAGGTGGTTCGTGACATAAAAAGGTGGCTTGCAGAAAAAAATCTCCGACTTCGGAAGCGGAGCCGGTACGCAGAGGAGCAGTTTCGGCTAATCGAGTCAAATGATCTAAAGCAGTCACAATCCAGCGATGGCCAGTCGAAGTAGAAGACAAAGGTCCATATAGGTCGGTGCCAATGACTTCAAATAGAGCAGGAGGGCATGGCAGGGGCTGTAGCATCCCTGCAGGGGCTGGGGTTGAGCGTTTACGACGCTGACAGGCAGGACATGATGCAACGTATTTTGCAACGCTGGTGAAAAGGCCTGGCCAAAAGACCGGCTCCTAATGCGGTCGTAAGTTTTGTTGAAGGCAAGATGGCCAGCCATGGCGTATTTTGTGAAAGACTTCCAGGATTTGGTTCCGAAGACAGCGAGGGATGACTGGAACCCACCTGCCACCGGTAGGGTGATAATTGTAACGGTAAAACGCTCCACCATTCAAGAGGCAAAATCTGTTTAGTTGGCGGCGGGAGCGGCCATTAGGTGGCCTAGCAGAACCGTCGAGTTGTCCCATGAGGTGTTGGCAGTACAAGTCGGTTCGTTGAAGAGATACAAGGTTTGATGGAATATCTTGTTCTGCTGTGCGCAAAGGCGCCATTGTCAGCGTCGGCGAAGAGATGGCAGGGGACGTGGTATTGTCGGGGGACGGCTGTGGGCAACGGGACAGGGCGTCAGCATCATTGTGAGTCTTGCCCGACTTGTAGGACACCGTAAAGTCGTAGTCCTGTAAACGGAGAACCCAGTGCCCAAGGCGTGCCGAAAAATGTTTGAGCGGGGATAACCAACAAAGCGCATGGTGGTCTGTCACTACGGAGAAGTGGCGCCCGTACAAAAAAGGACGAAAGTTTTTGCACGGCCCAGACAACCGCGAAGCATTCTTTCTCAGTAATTGTGTAGTTCTGCTCAGCGGGTGTCAAAGTGCGGCTGGCGTAGGCGATGACGCGCTCCAATAACGAATCATTGCGCTGCAGAAGGACCGCACCAAGACCATGCCCACTGGTATCAGTGTGGATAATTGTTGGTGCCGACTCACCAAAGTGGCCGAGTACAGGTCCAGATGTGAGAGCTTGTTTGAGGGTTTTGAAAGCTGTCTCGCAGTCTTCGGTCCAGAGGAATGAGGTTCCAGATGTGAATAGTTTGTTCAGGGGCGAGGCTATGGTTGCGAAATTACGAATGAAGCGACGGAAATAAAAAGCCAATCCAAGAAATCTGCGAAGTTCCTTTTGACGGAACGGTGGAGAGAAATTAAGAACCGCGTTGATCTTGTCCGGATCCGGGCGTATTCCATCCTTGCTTACAACGTGGCCCAGGACTTTGATGGAGGTACTGGCAAATCGACATTTTTTGGTGTTGAGCTGAAGACCAGCGTTGCGGAGTCAGGTTAATACTTCGTCAACATGTTGAAGGTGCTCATCGAACGTGGACGAGAAGATAACGATGTCGTCACGGTAACAAAAATAGATCTTCCATTTTAATCCACGCAGGACGGTGTCAATCATGCGCTCAAAGGTGGCTGGAGCATTGCACAGTCCGAATGGCATGACGTTAAACTCGTAAAGGCCATCTGGTGTGGCGAAAGCTGTTTTTTCTTTGTCTGATTCATTCATAGGGATTTGCCAATATCCGGATCGAAGATCAAGGCTAGAGAATTCGGCGCCGTGCAAAGTTTCCAGAGCGTCATCAATCCGGCGCATGGGGTAAACGTCTTTTCTAGTAATTTTGTTAAGCGCCCGATAGTCCACACAAAAGCCCACGAAGCCGTCTTTCTTGCGGACCAAAACAACTGGTGATTACCAGGAGGCCCAGAAGGGCGAATAATGTCCCGCTGAACCATATCGTCAACATTGTTCTGAATACTTTTGCGTTGTGAGGCCGAAACGCGGTAGGTACGATGGCGAATTATACACGAACAATCTGCTTCTGTACGATGAGTTGCCGCTGATGTCCGTCCAAGAGTGCAAGAGTGGCAGTCGAATAAGGCCTTGTGTGCCGTAAGCAGAACGAGGAGCGCTTCCCTTTTTTCCAAGCTGAGCTCAGGGCTGATGGTAGAAGTAAGGCACGAGAGCGTAAGCTCTGGATTACAGGAACACTGCACTGACGCAAGAGGGCAAAGTGCTGGAGAGGTAACGTCGTCCTGGGAAATAGTGGCAATGGTAATGCCTTGTGGAAGGAGAATCGGCTCAGAGGCAACATTCAATGCGGCGATTAGAGCTGATCCCCGCGAAAAGCGAACGAGACATGGGGGTATTATGGCTCCTTTACAAGCGAAGCTGCCAGCTGGTGTGACAAAGACATCTCCATCGGCGATATTGTAGCTGGCCCCAAAAATAGTTCCTTAACCGGGAGGCCGAGAACAATCTTCGGTAGCTACCAAACGCTGCATTGGCGCATCTGACACACTGGCAATGGCTGTCTCGGTGAGGTGAATAGCCGGTTGTCGGCCGGAAATAACCGCGGACGATGCTGATAAAAAGTTCTAACCCAAATGATTACTTAGGCACATAGAGTCAGCTCCGCACACTGAATGTGACGTAGAAGCCAGTCAATTATAACACGCACAGTAGAGTATCGGGAGTGGCGAACCTTATCACCTTTTGCTCTTCGTAAAGACGGACCGGTATAGGGAGTTCTAACTTTTCTCAGGCGGGAACTCAACTCTGTGCTAATAACCGAAACACTGACTGCCGTATCCACAAGCGCATCAACACACACCCCTTCCACTTCTACGGATAAAATGTTCGATGGACGGTCCGGAGGAGTTCTGGTTTGTCGGAGCAATGCAGGTTCTCCTCCAAAAACTGCAGGCGCAAGTTTTCCGAAGCCTGGACAGTGGGACTGGAAGCAGGTTGAAGAGGCGACAGTGAGCGGCGATACGGCGAGGGTGATGAACGTCGTGCCGCGTGATTATAAGAAATATCGGTCGAGTCTCTAGGAGGCGAAGGATGGCGAGGAGGTGAAACGTATCCATTACGACGAGCCCCGTAGACAAAGCGGGTGTCATCCCGTGCATCATGCACGTAACCTCGTCGCTTGTCCTGTTGGCGTCACCGGCGAAAGCGAGAAATTTGGCCCCTAATACCACAGTAGCACCAGACGGGGCGGTCCCGCGGCACAAGCTGACTGTCGGGACGGACGAGCGAGTAGTATGGCTGAGAATACGGACCGGTTGAAATTGCTGTCAAATGTCCGTGAGAAGGTGGTAGCGGGGGAGCTTCCACTCGCATGGGTGGTTCCGAAGCAGCATGGCAGTATGACATTGCGTGGATGGTAGAAGGGGCGGGGTTAACAGATGGTACCACCGTCATGGACGCAAGCTCCTCCTTGATGAGGTCTCGCAGGTAAGACGCGTTCGGGCGACAGTTGTCACGTGGGGGGCACGGTGAGGTACGGTTTTCTAGCTCCTCACGGATGAAACTACGTATCAGGGTACGTAAGTCCATGTCCCCATCCATGCAAGTTGACGAAGGCAGAGGCTGCAAGTGAAGAGACTGCAACAGGTCGAGACATAGGCAGGTTGTTCGCACATCATTTACGCTTGTGGGGTTTTCAAGAGCAAGGGCGCTAAATGCAAAAGGAGCAATTCCCTTCAAGATGTGGCGTACCTTGTCAGCCTCGGGCATGCTTTGGTCCACCCTGCGGCATATGGCACGAACGTTCTCGGTGTAAGAAATTTATGTATCTTCGGGATGTTGCACGCAAGAGTTCAGCTTCTTTCTGGCCCAATCTGAGCAAAGAGACGGGGTGCCGAAGGCCTGGCGTATCTCATCCGTAAAGGTGGTCAAATCAGTTTAGCGTCCTTTGTTGTTGTAGAACCACGTCTTCGCCAATGCGTAAACGTGGGCTAGTTGGTTGGAACTGTGAAACATAGTTAAGTAGCGCGGTAGGGACTGGACAAAAATAGAGACCACACAGGACTAGCGCTAGACATAAACTCTGTCGGCCACTTTTCTTACAATCGTGAGCATTCCCACAGGCGTCTCTACCGGTTCAGTACAAAACTTAGGCCCACAGCTGAGAATTCCTTCTACAGACGCAGGCATGTCTACCTGTCCAATACAAGTCACCTTTCTAGGACATGCGGTGAGTTTCTCTTGGCCTTTCTTCATGGCACGGAGAGACGGCAAACACTTTGACCAGAGAAACTCTGTCACCCTGGATGCGTCACAGGAGAACTGACGGTACAGTCCATCTGCGTCACGTGTTTGCTGTCTCTCTGTGCCACGAATAAAGGCCAAGAGAAAGTCGCCGCATGTCCTGGAAAGGTAACTTGTATTGGACAGGTAGATTTGCCTGCGTGTGCAGAAGGAATTCTAAGCTGTGGGCCTAAGTTTTGTACTGACCCGGTAGAGACGCCTGTGGGAATGCTCACGATTGTAAGAAAAGTGGCCGCAGAGTTGATGTCTAGCGCTAGTCCTGTGTGGTCTCTACTTTTGTCCCGTTCCTACCGCGTTACTTAACCATGTTTCACACGTCTTCGCCACCTCGTTTAGAGAGAAGGGGACAATGTGCAGCTTGCAAAGGTCATCCCACCTGTTAAACAGGCTGACGCGGTTGAACTCGTCGAGCCAGTCGTCGACATCGTCCCCGCGAAGACAAGCGAAGAAGGGAGGGTCACGCTGGGGGCTTGTTAGCGAAAACGTCGACGCCGTTTTAGTGGCGGACTCCGACCTGGCTTCTCGCTGCATCGGCGGAGCTGGTAGCAGGATGCGTCGACCGGAACGGAGCTCCAGGGGTCTAACTGGTAGCTATGGAGGACGGGGTCAAAAGGCAACTCCACCACTTGAAAGGCAAAGTCACGGGGAAGCACAGACCGATTAATCCAGCTTCGAGAAAAGAGCAACCCGCAGAGACTCCGACGAAGGTGACGGTCGCACGAGGCACGGGATATCAGGGTGGCAGCCGGTGGCGCGTGAATGAAGATGATGCTGATGATGAGTGTTTGTAGATGGTATGAATGGGGAGAATGACCACTGTAGTGATCGGTATGAAAATATCGCTCACAATATATATATATATATATATATATATATATAAAATCTATAATAATATTATATAATTCATAATTATATATACAATTCATAATGATATTACAAATCAAAATAGCGCCTCTAGCGTCGTTGTCGCTGCACCGGCGGTTGCGCCGTCTTTCGTTCATCTCGAGCGCTGTCTCTAGGGCCGCCACTGAAATCCCCCTAGCGATTCGTTTCGAAAGCAGTCGCCTGAAGTTTCCGGCCCGCTGACCACTATCGCCGGTGCGTTTTCGGCACATTCGCGACTGATATTTCCCGTTTGTATGCGTTGAAAATACATACTAATATGGAGCAGTCACTTTTTGCACAATTGTTGTGCATATCAAAAGAGTGTAAATGCTTCTGACGCGATGTTAGTTTGATAAATTCGGTCCCCATAAGCGCCAGGCGTGCGTCACAGGCGTGCATCAAGGTTTTGGGGTGGAAGGAAGTGGCGTGCACGCACAGACAGGATTTAAGCCGCTACCACGAACTTTACCAGTGCGCTGTTGGGGGATTTGAAAGTGGAGGTCCCACGATTTAGTACGAACTGCCAGTTGTCCTAAGTTGACGAGCGGTTTGGGTGTGGGTTGATATGTGACATAGGCAGCAGGATACCTACGATGCCGCAGGGAAGCAGTAAACTCCATGCTTGCCCGCCAGAAAAAGCTTAACCCATTACAGGATTTACGTCGCTATAACACGAAGGTATGTTGTTCGCTCAGAGGAAGGAAGAGAGGAGTTAGAGATTAGGACCAAACAGAAGCGCAAATGGGTGGAAAAATAACAGAGAGCAGCTGCCCCTGACTTTACTGCTGCAAGTTCTCGCTCATCAAGTAGCTACGAAGCCCTCCTGGAGGAACAGCAGCTGGCCTTCTTGTAACGCTGACCCGAGACATATCTTGTTCAGATTTGGGGGCTCTCACAGAGAAGTTCTTAACGGTGTCTTTCACTTCTAAGCCCACGTGCATAACTAGTTGCAGTTTTATGCGTGCGCGGGTTGAGACTAGAGGGACGGAGGGTGGGTTGCTACACATGGAGCTAGGCTTCCCGCCCTCACCAATAACATGCACGTTGTGCTGGCGGGAGGTTTACACTTGGACATCAAATGGTCCTGTGCGACCTATCAGCTGCCCTCTGGTAGAGCGATTTGTGTTTGGGTTAGTGGGTTACAAAGAGTGCAGGATTCCTACGGCGCGGCAGAACAGACAAATTCAGGTTTGTCTAATAGAATAAAACTCGAGTGCATTCGAGTTTTATTAGCTAATTGGCTAAGAGTATGCACAATTGCTTCTTGCTACTTGCAAACAGGCAAATATGTATTCCGGGGACGTTTGGCCTATTAGCTCCGCTACAATTGGCACGTTTTGCGCGTGTGCAGCCTCATTGGATGACATATTTGCCAGAATCGCGTTCCAGCTAGCCGAAAATACCCTTCCAGGTGTTTTCCAAGGTTAAGCTCGACATCCATCAAATACTTAAGGGACACAAAATCACATACCTCGCCGCAAACGAAAATGGCAATGGCGGCGCCTACTGCAATTGATTTATGAATGCAATGACTTCTTCTGCTGCCACTCCTGCTGCGGATGATGATGAACGCCTTGGGCACTATCACAATGTCCAGTAGGAAACTTGTTTGAAGCGCGAGTTAACTAAGTTCTAACAGCGAATGTATTGTAATTCGACAATCTTCGTGCTTCTGTTGTATCTTGCGCATCACACAGTGTAGAAGAGAGTACCCAATCCCGCCTGCTGCCTCTATGGGTGGGTCTGGTAAGCACCAGGCCAATGATTCCCAGACCCGCCAATACCGGGCGCGGTGGTCTCGCATGGCGGGCTTCTCTCTCTCTCGTGCTAGGTGAGAGTGACGGAGGGATTACACCACACCAGAAATTTTAAGGGACACTGAAGTCATTTTGAAAAACTTATTTTGTTCGAATTTCATATATTGGCATAAATTCAAGCACTTTTCATCGTTTACCAGATCGGTAAAGCAATATTACAATTACAAAGCTTGCACAAAGAAAAAAATACGTATACAAAAACGATTCATTGTTTACCCGTTGGTTAAAGCGATATTTCAATTACAAAGACGGGACAAAAAAAAGTGCGAAATCTGCGGCGGCTGAAACAAATGCGGCCGTGATGCCTGTTAGTTTTGCGATGTTGTTGGACGAAGGTCAACAAAATATTTGCTCTAACCAAGTTCGGTTTGTTTTTTGCAACAACCGGCTTGTCATTCGATGGCATCGCTGGTTGGGCAATCTCGATGCATCAGCAAAAGACATACTTCGCTTCTTGTTTGCTGTCGGCCGTAAAACTTATGTCATCAGCCCGGCTGCATAGCTTACAATAGTAAAGTTACCATCCGATGCACACGAGGTGGCTGGACGCCCTCCCCTAAAACAAAGACGCTCAACTGCGAGGCGCTCCGCCCCGTGTTTAGAATGTGCCGTGCTATTCAGCGCCAGCAATACCAACGGATCACAGGGAACGTTCCGTCATTTTCAACAGGCAGTCGGCCGATTTCAGGGCTACGCAACGGAAAATTCTTGTTTTGCGTTTTCGTTGGAACATCACCAAGGAACGCGCCCCTCTTCCTCCCACTCCCCAACGCTCAGTGAACGCGTGCTCGACTGTCTCTTGCATCTTACAAAGTGAACAGTCAAGACCCCAAGAAAAAAAAAACTTTTGGATTACCTTGCCCTGGTATTCTGTGTCTTTCCTCCACTCGAGACTCTAATAAAGGAGAGCCTTGAAATCGATTTTTATCCATAAGCATTGCCAGAATCCTCTCCTTAGCCAAATAGATTGCGCAAACAGAGTGGAGGGGGGACTCAGAATGCGGCCGTTAGTTTTAGTAAGTAGTACTCTCACGGCTAACTTAAAGAAAATATTGACAACCGGCGGTGGTCACTTCGTTGTATATAACGGCTTAGTGAAATCGATGAGGGAGAGCTAGTGGCTTGTTGCAGAAAACGGACATATTACATGCTAAAATATCCCTACGCAAAAGCACACACAAAAAACAACCCACAAAAGACTATAAACCCGTAAGCCAGCATCATGATCAAACCAAAGGTGCTAGGTACAGTGTCTACTATGAAGCCTTGGTCCGAAAGCAACTGTGAAAATTTTGGTGTCCCCATAGAAATTTCTTTCTGAGGTAACTTTGACACCGGTAGTTATGACGAAGAATCAGCCTATATATACATATATATACATATAAATATATATATATATATATATATATATATATATATATATATATATATATATATATATATATATATATATATATATATATAAGGTTAGTAGAGACATAGACAAACACGAAAGACGTAGAAAATAAAAATAAGTTTACTGACGTTTCAGGGAGAGGACTCCCTTTCTTCAGAGTCTGAAGAAAGGGAGTCCTCTCCCTGAAACGTCAGTAAACTTATTTTTATTTTCTACGTCTTTCTCGTTTGTCTATGTCTCTACTAACCTTATTTTTTTCGCGCTCTGTGTGAGTTTTTATCTTTTCAGTCTATATATATATATATATATATATATATATATATATATATATATATATATATATATATATATAGTGAGGAAATGAGGGGCTCGTTGAGAAAATACAGAAAGATAGGTCGGAAGTCTACAACGCCAAAGGAGGCATAGGGGCGTCGTTAGGCTCTTATTTTACTACGGTTATAAGGTTAACATTTTTTTTAAATATAAGGAAGAAAGAAAGAAAGAAAAACACGCGCCCAGAGTGGGGACCGAACCCACGCCTTTCGATTAGATCTCTAATGCCTTATCAATTCGGCTTTCTGGCCGACTGTGTCCTCCTTGACTTTCTGGGCTATTTTTATTTACTAGAAGTATATCTGACGCTTTAGGGTGGTAGCCAGCGCCACTCTGACTACACTGGGAAAGGGGACCTTCTTTTAAACACCCGGGGCGTGACTCGAAAGTTACAGCCTGTCATGAGTGGGTAACTGGCGGGAAGCCGTCTTATGCTACCTAGGCATCAAGGCTGCCAGAGCCGAGATCCTCGCTAGGCTTTAGCAGGAAACTACAGTAAGGAAATGAGGGGGTCGTTGAGGAAATACAGAAAGATAGGTGGGCAGTCTACAACGCCAAAGGAGGCATAGGAGTGTGGTTAGGCTCTTATTTTACTAGGGTTATAAGGTTAACATTTTTTTAAATATACGGAAGAAAGAAAGAAAGAAAAACACGCGCCCAGGGTGGGGACCGAACCCACGCCTTTCGATTAAATTTGGAATGCCTTATCAATTCGGCTATCAGGCCGACTGTGTCCTCCTTGACTTTCTGGGCTATTTTTATTTACTAGAAGTATATCTGACGCTTTAGGGTGGTAGCCAGCGCCACTCTGACTACACGGGGAAAGGGGACCTTCTTTTGAACACCCGGGGCGTGACTCGAACGTCTACAGCCAGTCATGAGCGGGTAACTGGCGGGAAGCCGTCTTAAGCTACCTAGGCATCAAGGCTGCCAGATCCGAGATCCTCGCTAGGCTTTAGCAGAATACTATAGTAAGGAAATGAGGGGGTCGTTGAGGAAATACAGAAAGATAGGTGGGCAGTCTACAACGCAAAAGGAGGCATAGGAGTGTGGTTAGGCTCTTATTTTACTACGGTTATAAGGTTAACATTTTTTTTAAATATACGGAAGAAAGAAAGAAAGAAAAACACGCACCCAGAGTGGGGACAGAACCCACGCCTTTCGATTAGATCTCGAATGTCTTATCAATTCGGCTATCTGGGCGACTGTGTTCTTCTTGACTTTCTGGGCTATTTTTATTTACTAGAAGTGTATCTGACGGTTTAGGGTGGTAGCCAGCGCCACTCTGACTAGACGGGGAAAGGGGACCTTCTTTTGAACACCCGGAGCGTGACTCGAAAGTCTACAGCCTGTCATGAGCGGGTAACTGGCGGGAAGCCGTCTTATGCTACCTAGGCATCAAGGCTGCCAGAGCCGAGATCCTCGGTAGGCTTTCGCAGAATACTACAGTAAGGAAATGAGGGGCTCGTTGAGGAAATACAGAAAGATAGGTCGGCAGTCTACAACGCCAAGGGGGCATAGGAGTGTGGTTAGGCTCTTTTTTTACTACGGGTAATAAGGTTAACATTTTTGTTAAATATACGGAAGAAAGAAAGAAGGAAAAGCACGCGCCCAGAGTGCAGACCGAACCCACGCCTTTCGATTAAATCTCGAATGCCTTACCAATTCGGCTATCTGGGCAACTGTGTTCTGCTTCACTTTCAGGGCTCTTTATATTTACGAGAAATGTATCTGACGCTTGAGGGTGGTAGCTAGCGCCACTCTGACTACACGGGGAGAAGGGGACCTTCTTTTCAACACCCGCAGCGTGATTCGAACGTCTACAGCCTGTCATGAACGGGTAACTGGCGGGAAGCTGTCTTATGCTACCTAGGCATCAAGGCGGCCAGAGCCGAGATCCTCGCTAGGCTTTCGCAGAATACTATAGTAAGGAAATGAGGGGCTCGTTAAGGAAATACAGAAAGATAGGTCGGCAGTCTACAACACCAAAGGAGGTATAGGGGTGTGGTGAGGCTCATGTTTTTACTACGGTAATAAGGTTAACATTTTTTTAAATATACGGAAGAAAGAAAGAAGGAAAAGCACAGCGCCCAGAGTGCAGACCGAACCCACGCCTTTCGATTAAATCTCGAATGCCTTACCAATTCGGCTATCTGGGCAACTGTGTTCTGCTTCACTTTCAGGGCTCTTTATGTTTACGAGAAATGTATCTGACGCTTGAGGGTGGTAGCTAGCGCCACTCTGACTACACGGGGAGAAGGGGACCTTCTTTTCAACACCCGCAGCGTGATTCGAAGGTCTACAGCCTGTCATGAGCGGGTAACTGGCGGGAAGCCGTCTTATGCTACCTAGGCATCAAGGCTGCCAGAGCCGAGATCCTCGCTAGGCTTTCGCAGAATACTATAGTAAGGAAATGAGGTGCTCGTTAAGGAAATACAGAAAGATATGTCGGCAGTCTACAACGCCAAAGGAGGTATAGGAGTGTGGTTAGGCGGTTTTTTTACTACGGGTAATAAGGTTAACATTTTTGTTAAATATACGGAAGAAAGAAGGAAGGAAAAACACGTACCCAGAGTGCGGACCGAACCCGCGCCTTTCGATTACATGTCGAATGCCTTACCAATTCGGCTATCTAGGCAACTGTGTTCTGCTTCACTTTTAGGGCTATTTATATTTACTAGAAGTGTATCTGACGCATGAGGGTGGTAGCTAGCGCCACTCAGGCTACACGGGGGAAGGGGACCTTCTTTTCAACACCCGGAGCGGGATTCGAACGTCTACAGCCTGTCATGAGCGCGTAACTGGCGGGAAGCCCTCTTATGCTACCTAGGCATCAAGGCGGCCAGAGCCGAGATCCTCGCTAGGCTTTCGCAGAATACTATAGTAAGGGAATGAGGGGCTCGTTAAGGAAATACAGAAAGATAGGTCGGCAGTCTACAACGCCAAAGGAGGCATAGAGTGTGGTTAGGCGGTTTTTTTACTACGGGTAATAAGGTTAACATTTTTGTTAAATATAAGGAAGAAAGAAAGAAGGAAAAACACGTACCCAGAGTGCGGACCGAACCCGCGCCTTTCGATTAAATCTCGAATGCCTTACCAATTCGGGTATCTGGGCAACTGTGTTCTGCTTCACTTTTAGGGCTACTTATATTTACTAGAAGTGTATCTGACGCTTGAGGGTGGTAGCTAGCGCCACTCTGATTACACGGGGAGAAGGGGACCTTCTTTTCAACACCCGCAGCGTGATTCGAACGTCTACAGCCTGTCATGAGCGGGTAACTGGAGGGAAGCCGTCTTATGCTACCTAGGCATCAAGGCAGCCAGAGCCGAGATCCTCGCTAGGCTTTCGCAGAATACTATAGTAAGGAAATGAGGGGCTCGTTAAGGAAATACAGAAAGATAGGTCGGCAGTCTACAACGCCAAAGGAGGCATAGGAGTGTGGTTAGGCGGTTTTTTTACTACGGGTAATAAGGTTAACATTTTTGTTAAATATACGGAAGAAAGAAAGAAGGAAAAACACGTACCCAGAGTGCGGACCGAACCCGCGCCTTTCGATTAAATCTCGAATGCCTTACCAATTCGGCTATCTGGGCAACTGTGTTCTGCTTCACTTTTAGGGCTATTTATATTTACTAGAAGTGTATCTGACGCATGAGGGTGGTAGCTAGCTCCACTCAGGCTACACGGGGGGAAGGGGACCTTCTTTTCAACACCCGGAGCGTGATTCGAACGTCTACAGCCTGTCATGAGCGCGTAACTGGCGGGAAGCCCTCTTATACTACCTAGGCATCAAGGCTGCCAGAATCGAGACCCAGCTAGGCTTTCGCAGAATAATATAGTAATGAAATGAAAGGCCTGAAAGTGATGGAGAACACTGGCGCCCAGATAGACGAATTGGTAAGGCATTCGAGATCTAATCGAAAGGCGTGGGTTCGGTCCCCACTCTGGGCGCGTGTTTTTATATCTTTCTTTCTTCCGTATATTTAAAAAAATGTTAACCTTATTACCGTAGTAAAAAAATGAGCCTCACCACACCCTTATACCTCCTTTGGCGTTGTAGGCTGCCGACCACCTTTCTGTTTATTTATATATATATATATATATATATATATATATATATATATATATATATATATATATATATATAGATATATATATATATATACTGTACTGGAGATAGTGGTCTCCGACACTACGACATACCTTGCGGTTAGTGTGCGCCAATCTCCCCTGTACAACCGACGGGGTATGTAGCGGAGGAAGGACTACTATGGGCCGCATGATGATTGCAGGCGCAAGATGCTGCGCGAGAGAAGAAGAGGCATGGTCAGCATCGCGAGTGGCTCGCTCTAAGAGAACGCACCGAGACATCGGTCTGCGCTGCCTTACCCGTCTCTGGTCTCTGCCTCTTTCCAAGCGTCTTGCCGGTCCCCAGCTATAATCCCCCTTACAGTGTGGTGGAGGTGCAGTTCCCCTTTGCCTTTCCAGCCTGGAACTACGGAGCAAGCGCATAATTCGACCAGTATTAGAAGAAATCCATCGTGAAATGGCGCTTCCGCAGCATGAACCCATCATGTGCTCCGGATCTCTTCCTCGACGCGACCCTGCCAAGTTCTCGGGCGCCGACGATCATGACGCAGAAGACTGGCTGTCATCCTTCGAAAGAGTGAGTGCCTACAACCGCTGGGATGACCCGGCGAAGCGTGGTAACGTCGGCTTTAGCCTTACTCAAATAGCCGAACGGTGGTTCCTCAACAACGATGCCGACATGACAACCTGGTCTGTCTTCAAAACTAGATTCTTAGAAGTGTTCGGTCGCCCCGCCGTCCGCAAGCTTAAGGCTGAACAGAGCTTACGCGGGCGCGTGCAGCTTGCCGACGAAACTTACACGAGCTATATTGAGGACGTCGTCGACCTTTTTAGGCGCGTAAATCCTGCTATGCCCGAGTCCGAGAAGATCAAGCACGTCTTGAAAGGCGTCGAAGACGGCGCGTTCCAGATGCTGCTCAGCAAGGACCCCCAGTCGGCTGGAGACATCATCAAATGGTGTCTTAGCTACGACGAGCTCAGGAAGCAGCGCATTTCAACCTGCCAGTGCTTCCCAAATGACGAACCGCATCGGGCCTCACTTTCAGCACTTTGAACAATTCGTGCGCGAGGAGGTTGCGCGTCAACTTAACCTTCACCCATTGGCATCCACACCCTCATGCCCCTTACCTACGACAGTACGCCGTGTAATTCAAGACCGATTCGCCGAAGCGCTGCCGTTAGACCACCAGCCTACATCCTCGAGCCCGCACCAGGTCCCGGCTGTTACTGCTCAAATCGACTCGCCCATGGCCGCGCCCGCAGCCGCACTTGTGGCGGCGCCTTTCTTTTCGCCTATAGCAGCACCTATTCCTTCCACCTTGACGGCACCCTTCGCGACCCCGGTGGCAGGGCCTTACACGTATGCTACGATTTTTGCGCAGCCACCGCCCGCAACATTTCAGCCGCTGCAGTACGCCAGAAGTCAGCGGGTGCTCCCATATCCTCGTGCTGCAGCTCAAGCCCCCAACCCATGGCGCACGTCCGATAATCGCCCCATATGTTTCACGTGTAACATTCCCGGACATGTCGCACGTTTCTGCCGACGCCAACCGCTTCAGACGAGTGATGTTCCTCGAGCGCCCGCCTTTGGCTCTCAGCCCCACTCAGCGTCCGTTCCTTCTGGCTCAACGCCTGCTTCGTATTCACCCGACGGGTTTATCTTTTCTGGCCGCCGTTCTCCTTCCCCACGCCACCGTTCCATTTCCCCGATGCGCCCCGTGTGAACCCTGCAGCCGAGGGAAACTAGCAGCCGCAGTTCCTGAGGCACGAGCTGCGAAACTGTCGAACGTGCTAAGTCCTCATATTTCGCCTTGTAATGTGACTGATGTGATTGTGGATGTTCCCACGGCATTCGCCCTTATTGACACTGGAGCAGCCCTATCTGTGATTCGTGAGACTTTTTGCCGCAAAATTCGCAAAGGGATGACGCCGCTTTCACGATTTACTCTTCGTACTGCCAACGCACAGCCCGTTCAACCGCTAGCCATGTGCACTGCTCGCGTTACCATTCAAGCCATTCCCCACATCGTTGAACTGGTCGTCCTACGCTCATGCTCTCACGATGTCATCCTCGGCTGGGATTTTCTGTCACGTAACCGCGCTGTCATCGACTGCTTCCGTGCAGAAGTTGAACTGTTTTCACCTAATGATGGTGCGGCGGAGACTAGAAGCGTAAAATTGGTTTCGGCCGAAGATGCTTCCATTCCCCTATCATCTTCTGTTCTTGTACCTGTATCGTCACCTGATGTTCCGGACGCCACCGTTCTCTTCACGCCATCCAGTCTGTTTTCGTCGCGCACAAACCTACTCTTGCCATTCGATGTCCTGGACATCAAATGTGGTTCGAGCATCATGTCAATTTCTAACCCGTCCCCTTGTCCGTCTCGAGTGCTTCGCGGGGAATGTCTTGGGTGCGTCGAAGTTGTTGCGCCACACCTCGTTGTCGACATTCCGAACGAGTCAGCCACAGGCCATCTCGACGCGCTAAGCCCCGACACCACTTTCGATCCGGCAGTTTTTCTGCCTTCTATAGATACTAACCTGACCGCGGAGCAAACAGACCAGCTCCTGGTTCTTCTGCAACGATTCCGCACGTCCTTCGACTCCCACCAAACAACCCTAGGGCGCACATCAACTGTCTGTCATCAGGTTGACACCGGGAACCACGCACCACTGTGCCAGCGACCATACCGCGTGCCACCCAAGGAACGCCGGGTTATCGAGGAGCATGTAGGCGATATGCTGTCCCGGGACGTTATTAGACCCTCCACGAGTCCCTGGGCTTCTCCATTCATGCTCGTCACCAAGTACGATGGGTCTATTACATTTCGCGTGGACTATAGACGTCTAAACAAGATTACACGGAAGGACGTGTACCCGCTACCTCGAATAGATGACGCGCTGGACTGCTTGCAAGGTGCCGAGTTCTTTTCTTCATTAGATCTGCGCTCGGGTTACTGGCAAGTACCCATAGCTGAGGCTGACCGACCGAAAACAGCGTTTCTAACACCGGATGGGCTCTACGAATTCAACGTCATGCCCTTTGGACTGTGTAATGCGCCAGCGACATTCGAACGAATGATGGACAATGTTCTGCGTGGGCTGAAGTGGCGTATCTGTTTATGCTACTTGGACGACATTGTCGTGTTTTCACCGGACTTTACGACCCACCTCCAGCGACTTGACCAAGTCCTTACGTGCCTTACTTCGGCTGGCCTGCAAATGAACCTCAAGAAATGCCGTTTTGCTGCCCGCAGACTTACTATATTAGGTCATGTGGTATCTAAAGACGGCATCCTACCAGATCCAGCCAAGCTGCGTGCGGTCCCAGAGTTCCCTAAACCGACCACAATGAAGGAGCTTCGAAGCTTTATTGGGCTTTGTTAGTGTGCGCCAATCTCCCCTGTACAACCGACGGGGTATGTACCGGAGGAAGGACTACTATGGGCCGCATGATGATTGCAGGCGCAAGGTGCTCCGCGAGAGAAGAGGCACGGTCAGCATCGCGAGTGGCTCGCTCTAAGAGAGCGCACCGAGACATCGGTCGGCGCTGCCTTACCCGTCTCTGGTCTCTGCCTCTTTCCAAGCGTCTTGCCGGTCCCCAGCTATAATCCCCCTTGCAATGTATATATATATATATATATATATATATATATATACAGTAATACCTCGTTAACTCGAAGTCGTAAAAACCAGGGAAAATTTCGAGATAAACGGATTTTCGAGATAAGCAAAGGTGCGCTAATCGCCGAGAAAAATGAGCGCTCTTCAGAAAAATCACTACTACTTACCGGCTCTCAGCGGCAGTTTCTAATATTTCTTCTCCTGCAGGTTTAAACGAGAAAAAAATAACATACAAGAGACTTTAACCGGCTGGGTTTTGCCGCTCTGCCATTTTATTTAGCAGAGAAAAACTGCCTAATGCTCGTCTGCTTTGCGGTCGTACTCGGGCCTAGGAAGGCGTCCTCCAGCTGCTTGACGCATCACATCAGTAGACCTTCTCCGCCGCTGCACTCGACCTTATTTCGAAGCAAGCGCAGCAAAATTCTCGTCGAGACAAACGAGACAAACTACGCCAAGCGTGGGCAGAGGGCCTCCCTGCTCAGAGCAACGTTTATACTATGAACGTTGGCTCAGTGCATGTGTCACATGATGTGCCACAGGGTTGCTTGACAAAGTTGATATGTCGCTGGGCTGAGACTTCGCGCACGTCGCGTTCGCGGAAAGCATCGACGTATTGCAGGCGCGGCTAAATAAGAAAAAAAATCGACGGACTTCAGGCGTGGCAGCATCGCGCGAATCTTGTGAAATGGTCCGGCGGCGGAATTTTTGTTCCACTCCCAGTCAAGATTTCGAGTTATCCGCTATCCGATCCAAAAATACTTCGAGATAAAGGAAAAAATATACATGGGACGTATAGAGAAATCTTCGGTGCCACGGAGAATTTCGCCTTAGCCGATTTTTCGAGATATGCGAGTTCGAGTTAACGAGGTATTTGTGTATATATATATATATATATATATATATATATATATATATATATATATATATATTTATATTGTAAGCGCGAATCTGAAACGTCCCGTCATCAGGCCATAGCTCAGTATTATGACTGGCCAATACCGCCTTCGTGTTTCGTCGTCGTCGCTGCATTGGGTGCGTCCATCATCATCTCATCGCTCGTCGTCTTTTCTCGGACGCGCGATCATCGCCATCGTGTTTGATCCTGTTCTGGCCAGGGTACCGCTCGCCGAATAAACGTCGTCCGCCAAGTCTCCTGGCATTGCCTCTCAATATATATATATATATATCAATATATATAAACTTGCTATATATGACCTGCGTGACGTCACCGGCCGGAATAGATGTCAGCCAGGCGGCTAAACACAGGGAAACCAACAGCGTCGGGCGCTATCACTGCTCGTTGGCCGTCGCAATCACGTTACATCTGGTCCCTCTATAAATGAAACAATCATTTCGCTTGCGGAAGTCCTCATGTCGGAAACGGTCTGGTTGATTCGAACCCTTGTGCTACGCCAACGCGCTGGGGTGTCCGCACTCTGTGGAGAACTGGCAACTACCGTGGGAGGGGAAGTCACGTCGAGGTGTGCCGGCGCCTCCGGAGCCGTTGTGGCTTTGAGTGCAGCATCGTCACACGGTTCACTCTCCGGCGTACGTGGAAACGGTGGCAAGGGGGCTGCAGTCACGTGGTCCGGGCTCAAAGGCACCGGGGGTGCTGGAGGAGATTGATATGGTGGACGGATTCGAATTTCGGGTCTCTCCATGTCGCACGCTCTTGCAGCTTCTGCATGTTGAGACAGCAGGTGATCAGCATGTACAAACCGGGACTGGTTGTGCCCTTTCACCACATAGGTCACCGCACTCACCACCTGAGTCACCACTGCGGTCTGCCACGACACATGTTCTCCAGGCACTGATTTCACGTAGACGCGGTCAACCACACAAAACACACGTTCCGCACCACGCCCTTTATCACCCTCTTTTCTCATATCCTCTTGCTTATTGCGCTTACCATGACCAAAATCAGGTTTCAACAGGGAAAGTTTTGTGCGCGGTTGCTTTTCAAAAACAACTGAACCGGCGAGTGTCCTGTGACACTGCTTGGAGTATTGCGATAAGCACAAAAAAATTTATCAACGCTTTCTTGGAATAAACCACGGGTATCCAAAGCGTTCTCTTCCAGCACTTGCTTAAACTAGGCTCGCTTGATCGTCTGCACCACGCGTTCGGCTGCCCCATTCGATATAGTATGATAAGGAGGAATGCGAACGTGTTTTACGCCATTAGCTGCCAAGAAGTACACAAAGTCGGCGAACGTAAACTGCGGTTTCTTATTGCATAGTAAAGTTTCTGGGATTCCGTATGCCGCGAATGCGCCTCGAATTTTTTCAATTGTCTCAAAGGCAGTCCTGGAAGTCATAGGTCACACTTCCACCAATTTTGAGTACGCTTCGACTAAGACCAAAAACATGTTCGCATCCTTTGAAGCAAACTCCACATGCACTGGCGACCAACATTTTGCTGGGTACGACCACGGGTGCAACGGTACCAGTTGCGCGGGGTGCTGAACTGCCTGACACATCTTACATCGCTGGACATACTTTTTATGCCCCGGTGCATTCTCGGCCACCAAACAAAGCGTCGTGCGAGCGTTTTCATTCCGCTGGCCCCCGGGTGCTCTTTGTGTAACAAGTTTAGCCCACGATCGCACAGATCGTCGGGAATAATAACTCTGCAACCCCATATTACACAGCCTTGTTCAAGCGACAGTTGCCACCGCCAGACGTAGTCAGGCGACAGATCGTTTGCGCATTGCCTAGGCCAGCGATTCAATGTGAACTGGGCCACGCGAGACAAGGTTAGGTTCCTTTTTGAGGCTTTTGCACTAGCTTCCGCGGTTAACAGAAGGCACTCAAAAGCTGCCAAACTTTCTGATTGCCCGTCTCTGCTGTCATCTGGGCATGGGAGCCTAGACAGAGCATCCGCCACTTCAGCATATTTTTCCGCGTCGATACTTCAGCAGATAATTGTAATCCGCAAGCGTCATCGCCCATTGTTGCATGCGGGCTGCTGCTATGCTAGGCACTGGTTTATGTTGCCCTAGAATGCCCGATAGTGGCTGGTGGTCTGTTTACAGAGTGAACGACTTTCCGTATAGGTATCGGTGAAATTTTTTCACACCGAAAATCAAGGCCTCGCGTTCACATTGCGCATAGTTCTTTTCTGCCTTAGCGTTCGCGAAGCATACGCGATCGGCCGTTCGCCTTCCGCAAACCCGTGAATGATACCTGCACCGAGCCCGTATGCTGACGAGTCACACAAAATGCCTATTGTCTCTTCTACATCGTACAAAGTTAAGATGCGGAAGCTTGTGAGCAGCCTCTTCGTCACAGCGAAAGCCTCTCTGCATTTCTTCGTCCAAGACCACTTTTCATGCTTTTTTAGGGACCTGTAAGTGGCTCTGCGATTGTTGAGATGTTGCTGAGGAATTTCGCATAGAAATTTTTTATCCCCAAGTACGCCTTTAGTTCCGTCTTGGTGGTAGGCTCAGGGCCTTGCAAGATTGCCTTTTTCTTTGTTTCGGCAGGGTAGATTCTCTCGGCGTTTACGTTGTGATCCAAATACGTTTTGGAATCGTGGAAAAGCGGCATTGGCCTTCATTTAACGTGATATTGTAATCACAGAACCTTTCCAAGACACGTTGGAGTGTCTTTTGGCAATCAGCGGAGTCTGAACACGCTACAATTACGCCGCTTATGTAACATCCGACATTTGGTATCCCACGCAATACGCTATCTATTAGGGCCCGAAAAATTGCGGGCGCACTGGCCACCCCATACGGAAGGCGCTAGAACTCGAACAGACCCAAGGTTGTGTTATTTGTCAACATAGGTCTGGATTTGGTACTGAGAGGCACTTGTTGATACGGAGACGACAAATATAGAACGCAGCATACTTTTGCATTTGCCTTGCTCGAGTACAAATCCTCTGGTCTCCGCAGGGGGCGGTGATCGGTTCTTAATACCGGGTTGATCGTTATTTGTAATCCCCGCATATTCTGTAACTACAACTATTTTTCTGAATATTCACGATTGGAGTTGCCCAGTCCCTGCGAGGAACTTGCTTTACTGTGCCCTTTTCTACCATGCTCTTCAGTTGTTTTTCTGTGGGCTCTCGTATTACGAAAGGAACAGGGCTTGCACTGCAAAACACAGGTGTGCAACCTGTCTGGAAAAGAACTTTCGCTTCAAACCCTCGTATCTCACCAAATTCACAAGAGAAAACAGACGGAAATTCTTTTAACTGCCTGGACCCTGTCTTCGCAAATGATCTTTCTGATTCCTTGCCACTCCAGCTTGAGACCTTCTAGGCCATTGCGGCCCAGCAACACAGCAAGTCGTCTGCCTTCGTCTTTCACTACAACAACCGGCCATGTCACTCTCTGGTTATGGTAGATGGCTACATCACACTGTCCCTTCAGCTGCAGCTGCTCCCCGTATATGTGCGCAACGATACTTGAGACGGCGTGCTCCTGCCGTGCGAAAAACTCGCCTAGTACACGCTGTCGGGAACTATCGTCACAGCTGTGCCTGTGTCAATCTGCATCTGCCGCGGTGTGCCTTCTACCACCACGCTGACCTCGTAAGAGGAATTAGTCATGTTGACAAAATGATATACGTCCTCCTCACTTTCTTCCTCTGAACATTCTACCGCGTTAGTTCTTTTGCTTCGTCTAGGCTCATTTCGACACATGTTCTGCAAATGCCCTAGCTTGTCGCACCACCGGCACCGAAACTGTTTGTATCAGCACTTACTTGCACAGTGGTTCTGGCCACATCGCTCGCAATAACTGTTCGGACGAGACTGACTAGGCTGACTAGTAGTGTCGCAGGCCTCCTTTTTCTCCCTTTGTCGACTCTTCAGAGAATGTATGTAGCCATCTCTAGCCTTCATTATTGCCGAGTCTCGGGCTGCTAACTCTCGGCCCGAAGCAATTTTGCATGCATTATCGAACTTCTTTTCCTCGGCGAATAGCGCACGCTGAGTGTCCTCATTTCTAACCCCTGTCACGACCCTGCCCCGCAAAGCATCGTTCAAAAACCTGCTGAAATCGCATTTCTTGGCTAGGTGTTTAAGTTCTACAATAAAATCTTCGACACTTTCTTGTTCGTGTTGAACACGCCCATTGAGTCTGCACCATTCAGCTATCACTGAACTCGAAGGACTCGAAGCCCGGCACAACCAAACTTTTCAGCACTTCGTATGCTTCTGCGCCAATTGCAGTCAGAAACACGGGGAAACGTTTTTCCTGTTTTACATCATTTGCAGTTATTAAAAGTTCGAAGCGCTCAAGGTATCAGTCAAAGTTCTGCGTTCTCCAATCTAACTCGCTCAACTTGCCCAAATGCGACATTTCGCACATGCAAGGCACTGAGAAATTCGGCGTTTGAAGGTGGGGCTTACGAAGTTGCATCATGGCGGTGTTGGGGCGTTGGGGTGACAAGGTGCGTTTCTAGACGGTCCGTACAAGACCCTGTTGGAGGAGTGCTGGCGTAATCTCACAGCAGGTGCAGCACTTCGTCCGTCGCTCCGTCCATTCGCAGTGCGTGGCTGAGCCTGCTCAGTTCTTACTGGCCTACTTTCTTCTTAGGCTACGCGGGCCGTCGACCATCCTCCTGGCCACATGAGATAATTTTGACACCGGTAGTCATGACGAAAAATCAGACTTTATTATGCGCTGACCAACACATATTAGGACTGACGTGATGTCACCGGCCCGAACAGATAGCAGCTAGGCGTGTAAACACATATGAAAACCAATAGCATCCGGCGCTATCCCGGCTCGTCGGCCGTCGTATCACGTTACCATACTTACTGATCATGCTTCTGGCTTAGCATAGATAGAACAGAAAATTTGGTACAAAGTATCACCTATTTTTGCACAAAGAAGAGAAATATTGCCACTTATATTGCGAGGAGTATAAGGACAGCGTGACCCGCTCCTATTTCCTAGTGTCACTCCCGGAAAGTGGCCTGAGACGGACAAATGTGGCTCCAATCTATGCTGTGAAGGCGGTTGGACGGCGAAGCTGTACACTACACCCACAACGATTACCCATGCGACGTCACTTGATTTCTCACAGGTGGCTCTATAGAGAGTTAAACCAGCGACAAGCGAAATGGGCTTAACCACACTTTTTATTACTTCATAACGACATTCACGGCTGCTTTATTTTCTTCTTCTTCTGGCTGTTCTTCTGGCGTATGTACTATCCGTAGGTACTATTCAGTTCATTCCAGACTACTATAAGGTAGTCTGGAATGAACTGAAGAAGGTGTTATACCGGTCTCCCTTGTTATATTTGATAGCGCGGGGATGCCACTACGGGACTTCTTTTGTTTTGCGTACTTTTGCATACAGAGTAGCTTACTGAACCGTAAACGTTACTGAAATGGCCAGTACCATGGGGTGGGTACGCACCTGCTGTCATAATGTGGACGCTTCTTAATGAGGTCACTTGTTGGACGATATCGCCACGAAAATTTACTTAGGTGGTAGATGTATGGCAAATCGGTCGCCCTTTCTACATATAAAAGCGCGGGGACGACCCTACGTGATTTCTATGCTGTTCGGTAATTTTGCGCTCAGAGTAGCTTACGCAACCGAATTCTCTGTATGGCGTGAGTAGTTGTGCCAGCCTGCTTAATGATGGTTATCTGTTGACATCAGCACGAGCTTTTGCTTGAATTGTAGAGGTATACTACATCGCAGTAAATCATGAATTAGGAAAAACGCATGTTTTATAAATAGCGAACATTAGGTTCGTTAGATTGACGGCACAAAGTGAACCAGTGAGGGTAGTGCAGCACTTCGTCATTTGTTTCAGTCAAATAGGTCGCAGCACCTGAACTGCGCTGTTCGATTCACCAGTGGCACAGACGGGTGCGCGACAATTTGAGAGATTTGCCTGTACTATGTGCTAGGATGTGTGGAAACAGACAAAAAAACGCAAGTCTGTTTTCCCAGATCAAGCGGTATAGCGGGAACTGCACGGCACTACTGTGGAATGATTCAACAGGTGCAGGGAGAACCTAGTTTAACTCCAGTTCTCAATATAAAGAAATGCAGCAAATAATAAACGAAGGAGTAAAGACTGGCATAAAATGTTTGAAAAATAGTTGGAAGCGAAATTGGGGACGCACCTGCTCGCGTTGCTGCAAACGTCTTTCAAAGACGCCACGTAACTTCCTCTCCGTCTCATTCGCTATCCTTTTACGCTATTTACGTTTTGAATGGGAGCCTCCAGTGGTTGGCCATGGCCGCTTGATGTAGACTTGTTTCCATCGAGGGACCGTGGGTTGGCTAAGTAATTTTTTCCCTGTTCTGAATGCATCGCCATCTATTGCCTGTATTAGGGCCACGACCGGGTGTATAGTTAGCGACCTGGCCTCAGCAGCTTGCGGCAAAAATCTTCATTGCGCCAAGATATTTCGCAGCAGGGATGGTGTGTCCCATCAGAAGTAATAAATTTAATCCCGAGCCCTGATAGCATCGCGTCTCTTGCTCTGAGATCTCACTTCTCTAATCAATAGAAGGGATCGTACCAGTCAAGTATGGATCAGTAACTACAATTCCGCCTAGCGTCGAGAACTTACGGTGCAGTGTAGGCCCTCTTTGCAGCAATAAGTAAACCCCAGTTTTATTATATCTGCCTTCTTTGCTAGCATTCTTTATTTTAGAACATAGCCATAAATTACTGCTTTAAGAAACTTCATGATCTTTGCCTTTACGTTTAGAAGCGTTCTTTTTGTGTGATGCTTGTCCATGCACGTACATAAATTGAAAGGGATGTCATAAGTTTGTTCAGGAGAGCTATAACAGAACCATTGTAGGGGGAAAGCGCCGTCAATTATGTGGAGAAATGTTTTACCCCCTACGCGAGCTATAATTAACGGCAACATCTTCAGAGGCAGCGGCGTTTTCACCTTAACTGGAGCCACGTGTATAGGAGCTCATTTTGGGTGGCTTACGAGCCGAACCATTTGGAGAATGGGGTATGATATACGTCCTCAATCAAGGCTGTGGGGAGAACGGTTGATGTTTTTGGGATATCATTCTGAGTCACTGCCCTGTACCGCAGCGATAAGAACCCGGGCAAAAGAAATTGCCTTTTGCGCGCGGAGTTCGGTCGCGGTCATTTGCAGGACACAAATGCAATCAGTTACCTTATGTGCACTGAAACTACAATAGAAGCCCGTTGTAGAGGATCTTTCAGACTATTATTCTGCGGAGGCGTTTTTGGCTAGGTTGGCCGCTGTGCCTTCTGACGATGTTGAGTATGTCTACATCCAGGACTATATACTCACTGCCGTGACTCTTCATGTCTCACTATCCTTGCTGTGGGGAAACTACCTTCATACAAGCCGGAATGCGGGCAAACGTTCGGAAGCACGCTTGTTTTTTTAGTGCTACTTCTGCTATGAAATGCGTGGTTAGCGAATGGGAATAGACCAAGCACCGAGTGCTCATTCCTGTTTTTTTCTGGCGCAAGGTATAAAACAGTGCGGAGCAAGTGCATTTTTTTTGTTTTTCCTTATCAATGCATGCACGCTATTAAACGCGAGAAAACTACGGAAGGCGCGAGCAAAGGGTTAACACAAGTAGATGCTTTTCGAGGACGAAGTTCGATTGGGTGTGTGTTCGTAGACACGAGACTAGTGTATGCTTTCGCCAACGTAGCCAACAAACCATCATTCGTTAGGTAAAAACAGTTAATAATTACATTGTCAACATCTAAAAACAGCGTTTGCACTTCCTGCAAAAAGTATGGGCAAATACTGAGCACGACAGACGAGGAAAAGGCAAAATCTGGCTACGCCTGCCGTTTCTCTTCACGAGCCCCTGAACCTCGTCAATATGAGGTATGTAGAAATGGAAGCTTTCCACCACCAATTCCAGTAGAGCATCAGCGATAACAATTTCGATGCACCCGTGGGTGCTTCCTGGAACTACGACGCAAAGTTGTTTGACATTCGTTTGCGTGCAGTGTTTAGACGGGGCCCGCGGTTACTTTCCACGCGTTCGCTGGCGATTCTGAAATAACAATTGTTCCGAAGGAGGACTCCTAGGCCGCTCTGTGTCTGCCAGCAGTCTCTCACATTCTTACCAGCACACGCTTTGGAACCGCTGCACAAGTTTGCATATCCCGATATTTTTGGGTGACCGCCTCGAAAAAGCCTAACCCAAAGCACATAAGAAATCAGCCGCTCAAAAAATCCAAATAAATCTCTTAATTAGGTATAACAAAATCAATTCAAAACCAAATCAAAATTCACTCCCGCCGTCAAACTTCAAAAAACCGTCTCCACTACCTACTCCGGTATCATCCGTTCCTAAGCCCTGCCTCTATATAACAACCAGTCCCTAGTTGTGTCTGATACGAACATGTTTCTATTGAAGAGGCATATCGCTCCATCGGCGCTTACTTGGCGCACCCGTTGCGTGGCCTCGAGGCGATGGTAGCCGTCGTTGTGTCGTAATGGTGCTGGCGCTTCCGTTGTATGGACGGCGTTGCACTGTGAGTACCGAGAGGGAGAGAGAGATAGAGAGAAAGAGAAAACATCTCGATTTGTCCTGCAACTTCGACGCTGCCTTACGTCGTGTCGGACTGCCGCTCGTTGTCAGTCACCTACTCATGCAACGCCTCCGGTGGAGACAGCACTTTCGGGGCGCTGACGTTTGAGGGCGTCCAACACCTGCTGGACAGCCATATGATGCGTATCGTAGCCCTCGCTCATAGCTGCACTTGTTAGGTGCGGCGGGAACACTCTCGGCTGTACTAGCATCACTTGGATATACTATGCAGTCCCACAGGATATGGGCTGCCGTGGCCCTATCCTTCTTGCACAGCACACGCACATCATTCGGGAACACCTCTGGGCAAATGTGTTTAGCTAACACCGGAGTCATTAGCGCATTAGTCTGTAGCTGTCTAAACATAACTGCTTCCAGCCTTGTCATTTTAGGGTGTGGTGGTGGGAACGTCCGGCGGTTGGTCCGGTATCCATTCTAAGGTGTCTTTGTAAGTGGTGAGTGGCATCGCCTCGTTGGGCTCTTGCGCCGCAAGTGGGGGGCTCGGGCTCGCGCCGCGGCTGGTGAACGCGTGCGCTGCCCGGTCCGCCTAGTACACCCTTGGCGGCTACCTTAGTGGTAGCAGCTGCCGCCGGAGGTACCCAGAAAGGAACACAGAGTTCTGGTTGATACCGCGCTTTAGACCAAACTATAAATTACAAATTCTTCAGTATAACCTTCTATTCGCTTTAAATAAATACAGGTGCGCTGATAATTTCCCACTTAGGAGTCTGCGCGAATGCTTTGTCAATTTGGAGGACTCCATTCGTTAAGACGTGTGATATCCTGGTATTACAAGTGTATCGTGTGTATGTTTACTCATGTGAAGTGGTTATTGTATTTCAACATGTTTTGTATTGTTACAATGTTGATTGATGGTAGGGTTTTACGCGCCGACGCAACGCTGGCGATGAGGCGCGCCGTAGTGGAAGGCTCCAGATTAATTTTGACCACCTCGGGATCTTTAACGGGCGCCGCAATCTCCTACAGACGGGCGTTTTTGCTTTTCGCCTCCGTCAGAAAAGCGGCCGCCGCGGCCGGGAATCGAACCCGCGACCTCATTCTCAGCAGCGCAACGCCTTAGCCACTGAGACACTATTGTTACAATGTGAGTGTTTGGTACAACTGCATTGTCAGTAATTATCGCTATGTTAAATGATGTACCATTGTCTATCGTTGCATATATGCCTTGTAATGGCATCTGGGACCCCTCAAGCTGCGTACCGCAGCTTTTATCCGTGGAAGGCTTTACAGTTTGTGGAATAAAAAATTTCTAATGATTGTTTGTTCCCGAACGTAGCCTTACAGAGCCATTGAACTGAAAGTCAGTGGGCATAGACGCTGGTCACTGGTGCCCGACCATCGCAGCTGGGGCGACCAATGCGTGAATAGGTGAGGCGACTAGGCCTCTGCAGCCGATACGAGGTGGACCCGCTCCTGCCCAAGCTCGGCAGGCGTAGTGGGTGGCCTGACCTTGTAGCCCTGGCTCGTTGGCCAAAGCTCATGTGCTCCTTCCGCCACCTGTTTGCCTCTCCTCGCTTCTCCTCAAGCTCCTCGCGCGGATTCTATCTGGGCTTCGTCGCGGTACTCTCGGATTGGCTCTCCATTTCAGTACAACATTTTTACTTGATGGTGTGGAGCTCGGTCACTGCGCTTATGAATTGGTCGTTCGTGGCTCACAGTGCCGATTTTCGGGCTTTGTTTTAATTTCGGAGGGTTTCAGTGCATCCTTCTAAGGGCATTCACTTGGCACACCGCAGCACCCAATGATATATTTTTGCAAGACCAGTTTGTTGCCGACGGAGTTGTCTTTGAGATCTCAGAAGGTGATTCTGATACCATTAATGTCTTTAGACTCCCGTGAGACAGATGCAATAACACCATAGTTGTGAGCTGCAACTAGATTGCGGCATTACTCGCGACGAAGCTGGCGACAAAGAGAAGATTGCTGTAGACCCGTGCCAGGCTCTAAGATGCACTCAACTTGCTGATCCCGTATTCAGTACGAGAGAATGTGGTTTTCCAATATATGTGGAAGCTGAACAACCCCTTGGATGAATTCTTGCTGCCAGAGCAACTTACGACCTTGAACCTCTGGTGCAGCGAGCTCACTGACGAGGAATGTGGCGGCTACGACATGTCTTCGTCACAAATGGTGGTTGTAGCCACGCCCTTGAGTTGGAGGTTTTGTCGATGCAGTCCTAGAGCGCGCGGAAGAGCTGTATACTTTTCCTCCCGCTCAGCTTATGCGAACAGATACGAAACTAAAATCACTATGAACAATTGCCGTCTAGCACCCATCAAGACCTTGACCCTACCAAGGCTCGAGTTGGTTGCACGTCTCGTTGAAGCATGGCTGTGTCACTATATAAAGCACGTTCCGGGCTACCCCACGGCAAAATTGGTCTTCTGTACGTAGTCAAGATTGGACTGTGTGATATTTCAGGAACAGCTAGTTGATAGTGACCTTTCAATCATGGCCGCGTCAAAGGAGTCAGCAACAGACGGAGGTTCACCATTGGCGACACTGCCGATCCAAAGACAACCTTCCTGTCCTCCGCACGCGCGTCTTAACATCAGGCGCTCTGAGGAATTATAGATGTTGATGGTGCGGGCCGCAGTGGCTTGTTTTATCTGAAGTGTCGTGGCCAGTATAGCATTTGGAAATCTTAGGTGACAGCGACGTGGTGCAAGCCGTTCCAAATGCTGCTTGTGCAAGCGGTTGCATGCATTCAATTTCTTCGTAACAGAAGATATTCTCTATTGCCCAGTTTAACTGCCACGGTTCGTCGTTTCATCGACGCCACCGTAGGCAGACAGTCAACAACTGGGTTACTAAAACCTGAGGAATTCGTTAAAGTAAACTACTCCGTACGCCATGATCAAGGAAAATACTTCTCCGAGAAGTTGGAGGCGGTGGCAACGAACGGACTCACTAGGGCGATATTCCGGCTCACGAAGCTTAACCCATTTATTGACGAAGCTGGGTGTATCCGCATCATTGGACGTCTTCAAGAGCTGCAGTATCCGATAAACGACGCCATCCAGTTGTTCTGCCGAACCAAGATGATTTCACTCGTGTCCTGATAGCCGTTAAGTCTAAACTAATATAAAACTTTGGAAGAACTTTCGGATTTTGAAAGGATTTCAGGCAGTGAAAATCGTCTAACAGGCTTGTCTGTCATGCCCAAGACGCCAGCGCAAACCCATAGCCCCGCCGGTCGCTTCTCCAGCTGGTTTGCGCGTGCCCCCCGACTCACCGCTTCATGCAAGCTGGGCGATGAATGGGAACGATCCGGGGCGGTATCCTCTGAGCGTTGCGCTGGAGCGGGATTTCCTAACATAGGATTACCGAAGCGTTCCCGTTTTCTGTGGTTTCAATTGACTTCTGTGGACCTGTATACTGTCGGTCAATACATCCCGAAAATAATTATAGCCTACATCGTAATGTTGTCTTGCGCTGTCACAAGGACCTTTAACATGCTCTTATCTGGTTTGACGGTACCGATGTTTCTGTTGGCTTCTACACGTTTTATATTCCGGGCCGAGAGTTTTACCCACAATGTACTCAGACAACGCCATCACGTTCTACCACTGCGAGAGGTTTCTCCACGTTACGTCTGAGGCGCTATTGTCAACTTCTGCAGTTGGCGCCATATTAAGTGCAGTTTTAGCGTCGAGAAAGTACCGTGGCATGACGCCTCGCGGAAACGGCTCATGAGGATCACAAAAGCGACGCTCTGGAGCGCTACTAGACGTAGTCGCTTGTTCCCAGAAAAAATATACTGTTCTCTCCAAAGTAGAAGAAGCCATAAACCACCGTCAATTCACGCAGTTACAAGTAAATTCTTAAGTGCACACCTCTTTGACACCTGCAGACTTCTTAATTGTTAGGTGCACGACCTCTTTTGCATACAGGCTGGACTGCACAAGCCGGCGTCCACGTGAGCGGGACTAAAACATAAAGAACGGCAGGTACGGGCAATATTGCGCGCCTGGAGTCGTTGGCTCCGAGAATGCCTGCTTATCCTGCGCTCTACAGATCAAGCTGAATCACAATCTGGTCCCAGGGGTGCGGATCGGCGACATTGCTCCAATCGAGGACGCCACCTCGTATACATTGCTGTGACAACTAGGCCGTGTGTGGAGGCTTTTCCAAGCCGCGAAAGAGTCGTCTGGTCGTGTCAGTTTGTCCCTCATAAGGGCGAAGAATTAAACGGCCAGTCTACCACCTGTATCTCCATGAGCGAAACCCACCACGGTGATCAGAATCGGCGGTGGTGGAGGGTACTAAGAAAAAAAATGATGACAGTAATAAAGAGGCCGCTGACAAGAGAAAGGGGTGCGGGCGAGAAAGCGCCTGTGGCTTGGAAAGTTTCTCGGGGCCAGTGCAAGAAACGGGCGACATGCTGTCTGGCCTCTTCTTTCGACGTATCCGCAAAATATATCCAGAAATATTAGGCACAGGGGAAGTGTTCAGGGTAAAAAAAAAAATTCGGATAAGACTAGTGACAAAGAATGACTTCTAATGGGCTGCACTTAATGTTTAAATGGTTTCCTCAAAATATCCACCAAATGTTTGTATAAAAATTCCGCAAATATTTCCAGGATGAAGAGAAGTCAGAACTGTTCCGCAAGACGGGAGTAGGGAACGCTGAAATCTTGTGTTCTATATTGAAATAAAGTCCTTCGTAACAAAGCATTATACAAAAAAAAAACTGGGAAGCCAAAAAGATATCGTACACCTAAAGTAATAATTTGTTAGCCACAGCACTTCTAAATTTTATTGCAGATAACAAGAAGATAAGAAAGTCTTATAACTTCGTTTTTATGAGTGGAAGTCATTACAGAGAACACCAACGTGTCAAATGGGACACCAAGTTGTAGTTGTGAGGAAAATGGAGGTAAAAATGATTCCAAACACCAGAAAGAGCCAATAATAAGCATAGTGAATCAAAAGTGGTCAATGTTTTTGAGCCTGCCAATACCTCGGCCATAATTATGAGAGGGTTTTGGGAAAAGAGAATAGCCGACAATGGGCAAGCTCTGAAAGACCAATATTGGACAATGCTTCGCAAAACAAGTTGCCATAATAAAACCTATGTGAGAAATTATAAATAGGAAGATGTTGCTCCTGGTAAGTACCACCACATTATCATCACTGTAAAATCTGTCTCTTTTCGCCCATAAAGCCTTCCAACTGGAGGTCCCACAACTCTGTTGCCTGACAACAAGATGGTCACTAGGTGACATTTGCTGCCGTGCCTGAAGGGTAAACAGTTGTTCCCGACGACCCGGACAATGAGCGACGGGGACGTCGAGTTACTTTTGGAAACGGTTGTGTTAGCAACTTCTTCCGTATCCTAACTTCCCTCAGGGAATCAACGTTTCGCTCACTGCCTTCGGAGCAAGTGAGCCAGACATTTTACGCAAATATGGAGCAGCTTTAACCCAAGCGTACTGCTAGACGAACCCCAGCAACAAAAATTATTACCGAGTCGACGACGCTTATTGAGAGCGGCTACGCTGACAGAAAAATGATCAGGAGGCAAATGAACAAGCTGATGGCTAGCCAAGAGGAGCTTTTTAAGATGAAGGACAAGGTCGAGGACGCCATTTCTTTCGAGGAGCTTGAACGCGAACGAGTCGGCAGCACAGTACAATGACGAGACGCTGGATGCTCTGACTCGTTTTCAGGGCTGGCTGGAGGACCTCAGCGCCTGCAGCACTGTACAGGCTGCCCTGTCGACGGTGATTGATATGCAATTGCCCCGCGGGGGCTCTGTCCCGGATGCTCGGAACTCTTCTGCCAACGCTTTTCACCAAGCCTTTTTATGGGGCCTGTGTCAGTGAACATCGGTCCGGGAACAATTTATCGCCACAGTTCACACTAACTTCAACCTCAGCACAATTTAGAAGTTTCAGTATCTTCGCAACTATCTGGAAGGTGAAGCTGCAGCTCCCATTGCCGGATCGCCAACAAGAGAGGCGTGCTATGACAGCGCCATGTACGGCTTAAGGGCTGGTTTTGGGAGAAGAGCCGGATAATCACATGGCATTTCCGAAATGTCACAGAGCTGCAGCATATGACATGTCTTTCGTAAATGAAGCAGCTGCGCAGAGTGTATGACTGCATCGAACAGAATATCAGCTACCTCAGCCTTTTGGACGTCCCAACGAGTGGATTCTCGGCGATACTCTGCAACACTGTGCTCGAAGTTTTGCCTGAAGAAATTGTAGTAGCATTTTACCTACACTTCCACCTCCAGTAGAAAGCGCCGTGCAAGACATCATCATCTGGACAAGAACTCGTAATGATTTCCCGGGAACTGGCGCAACTGTTGTGCCTCGGACGGAACGAGGTCGAGGGATGAGAGCGGTGTGCGCCTGCAGAATCTCCTCTGGGTTCAAACGGCCCCCTTCAACGTAACAGGCAATCAACATCGGTTTTGCAATCGTCTCAAGCTGGAATGCCTGAACGTAACCAGTTCTTCTTTTGCAAATCTGCACTTCACCACACCCAGCCAAGTAAAGCTTCATTGAGCATAGAACTTAGAAAGAAGTGAGTTGCAATGTCTATTTGATTCTATAGATGCACTCTGGTGGGTTATCGAGTAAAGGAGTGCTGGCAAATTACATGGTGCAGGCCGTGCAGAGGGAGGCATGCGACTGTCATGAGCGACCCCGAATATGCATGCAAAGTGAAGAAAGACGAAGAGAACGCTCAGACCGCCTTCGATATACTGGTGCGGACGCAGGCCACCAAGTAGCATTTAATGCTCTCACTAGATGTCAGCTGGGTGTGGATGTTTACCTCCAGAAGTTCCGGTAGTGGACCATCGGTCCCAACGGTGCCACTTACATACTAAGCATTTTGGTCGGTGGAAAACAGCGAGCATTTCTCAAGGAAGACTTCGTGGAGAAAGTGGGAGTAAAGGTAGTGGAGGAGACAAGCCTACGTGTAAACTTTTTCTCGTCGGTGTTCGTTCAAAAGAAAGACGGCACAAAATAGTGGAGGTGCCTTTTCGTACAGTTCACAACGACCAGCATGTCGCGCGTGAAATTACAACACCTACCATTTGCCCGAACATCCCAAGCACGTACATGAGTTAAACAACAAACTGCCTCACTCACCTACCGATACCCGAGGATATAAGGACCAAGGTATCAAACTGCTCATAGGATGCGACAAACTTTGGACAAGACTCGGAAAGGAAGTAAGTGGAGGCACGCAAGTTCAAGGATTAGTATCGATAAATATCTCCCTTGGATGGACAAATCAAGCCTTGTGCGGGAACCAGGTCCTGCGAATCAGCGAACGACGAGATTGACTTGAGAGCTGAGTGCACAAGTATGCCTATGCTACATACGAATGCCTGACTCTGCACAGCAATTAGAAAATCGATAAGAGCACTGGATCGCATGTCGGTCTATCGCTGACGATTCGTCCTTTCCACAGCACGGAACAGAGAGTTCTGAAGCAAAGGGATTTGAAGTGGCCTCACAGGGCCAACGACATGCCAGAAAACCTCATGTTTGCCCAGAAACAAATATTGTATGTTGGATGCCGTAGTGCGAACATGTGCGTTTCATTGAATTAGGTCAGTTGCTAATATCGCCCAGTCTTTACAGGTCGCAGCCTGTGAGAAGTGCTGAAGCGTACGAAAGATGTGTGAAGCCAGGCATCAGTTGCTTTCTATGCTAAACCAAGAAGTAGATGTGGGAAGTGATATAACAGGGCGGACTTACTTGAATGGTTTTGGGCCAGTGAAGACTTCAGATACTGTCTCAATGGTAATCGTTTTAAAACGTCGCACGCAAAACAAAGGCCGTCAAGGTTGAACAGGCGTGAATGTCAGCGTTTTGCCAGAACTTTTGGTGCTCTGTTTTACGCAGGATCTTTGGATACACGTAATTCTCTTTCAACATCTTTTTTAACAAGCAGTCTGTCAGGAATTGTAACGAGGAAGACGTTGCCCCAGGCACATACCAGCACAGTATCATCATTGTAAAATTTGCATTCTTCGTTAATAAAGGGCTCCAACAAGGCGTTCCACGGCTCTGTTACCTGGCTGCTCATCCGCAACATGGTGGTCGCTCTGCCACCGACTATGTAAAGCTACCATGCTATTTTCGTGCAACTTTTGGCTTTTTGGCTAGTCCTTATGGCAAGTGGTTCTTCTGAGTTGCCTCGCGGCCCGATGTCTGCTTTATACTTGATATTTATCGGACCATTGTTGAAATCGCCAGTATCAAACAAATTCTGTACAATGACTAGTTAAAAACATCAATCAGGCCGCTAGGAAACTGTGAATACGCGCTGCCCATAATAATATTGTACGCATTAAACAAGCTTCAGGTGAAGGAGTTTCTGAGTTTTTTTTATGGGCACGCGTACTGTCCAAAAAGCTTGGAAAACATTTTTGTACCTCAAGGCAAGAAATATACCCCTCGGTTCAATTTGATTACTGTAGTTGATTTCAATTCAGTCAATAGTAAATTTGCCTTTCTATTTGCTCACGCCGCGGTTTTTACTGGGAATGAATTGCAAAGATTCAAACTCAGTGACTAAAAAAATTCGTGTGAAAATTGTGCGGAGTGTCAAAGTATTTTCAACTATTGCATAAACTTGCTGCCTGTATTCAACGAGTGGTAAAGCTCTGGGAAACAATTCCTTTACTTCCCAAAACAGAGGACTATAACATATGTCACTTAGCGTACATTAGCGAAGCTTTATGAGTGGTCACAATGATCGGACTTTTTGTGGTGCACGGTCAGCTAGGGCAAAGAGCGCAAACTCTTACTAAAAGGCAGACATAACGAGATGGATATTAAAATCAGTATTAAAGTTAAATTTTGAAACAAACTAAGGAAAATGAAGGTGGCTGGTGTAGAGGACCAGGTAATGAATACGCGTGATAGGAAATGAGGTTTAAAATTTGATTTCGTTCCGAAACAAAGGTGCCTTGTAGAGAAATCATAGGATTATCCACTAGAAAGAATGCTGGGTGTGGTAGAATGAATTGTCTGCATAATTGTGGGAAGCGATGAAGATGATCGGCGAGTTTTTATGGCGCAAGGCCAACTGGGGCAAAAATTGCCAAGTCAGTGGTTATGTGTGAGGGGTGAAGATCTTAAATCTCCTAAATCTCTGAATAAGGCCAAGAGTAAAAACAGTTAAAGACAAGGGTACTGGCTGGTTTATAGGGCCACTTTTTATTACATATAGTAGGAAATGCGGTTTAAAAACTTAACATCTGACAGACAAACAAAAACGCATTTGACAGGGACCATGGCATCGTCACCCAAAACAATAATGGGTGAGGTGAACGTGTTGTCTGTAGATTTGGGGAAAATGTTTGTGTCGTGTTTTGTCAAGGACCTTGCATTTAATGAGTATGTGAACTACGGATAGGTATCTCCGCACCTGCTACACAGGGGTCTTGAAGCTCCCGTGAGCAGATACGAGTGTGTTGCATGCGTGTTCCCCATCCGTAGGCCAGCCAAGGCGACTTTGTGTAGCTGCTGCGTGTGTCGGTTGTATATGCTGTCAGGTGTGGTTTATTACGTGTAACTTGTCTGTCTGCTTACTCCAGACTGCTTGCCATATTTAACGAAGTTGTTTTGTGATATGTGGCTTCTTGTCAGTGTACGGTACTGTTGTTATATCAACTGTGCCTTGAAGTGGGGCACCGGCAAGGATTTCTTCAGCAACCTTGTTCC
The DNA here is from genome assembly GCF_048455015.1 of Haemaphysalis longicornis. NCBI lineage: Eukaryota > Metazoa > Arthropoda > Arachnida > Ixodida > Ixodidae > Haemaphysalis > Haemaphysalis longicornis. Next base: position 166,812,322 of record NW_027526385.1, read on the forward strand.
CAACATTCCCAAAGTTACCTGGAACCCAGCATATAGTTATATCAAGGTTTTCGGTGCTTACGAATAGAATAGCCTTAAAAATAAAATCAACTGCATAGGTTTTAGATAATTTGCCAGAGGACAGCACACGTACAACTCTGAGGGAGTCCGTGTTCACGATGGACTTTGGAATTTTGTGTTGAACATTGTTATATAGAACCATTTAAATACCGCATTTTTCTGCCATCAAATACTGTTCTGGACGTTACCGGCTTTACAGACACAAAATTTCCGTCAATGCGCAACAAAAGACACAGCGGTAGCTGTCTTGGGCGCTTCACTTTAAAATTTTGCAAACCGGTATTTATCCTGCACAAACATGACATGCAGCAGAATCGGAATTATTGGTGCCCTTATCAAGCTGCGTAAAAGACAGGTCACAAAACACAGGGCGGAAATAACATGGTGGTGTAAAATCATTCGATTGGTGTATTGTGAATGCCCGAAAACAGAACCAAAACACCTACACCGGCTTCATAACTTACCCTAAGTGAGAAAGGCCCTGACGTGGATGGACGCTTTAAAAATCGCTGTTATGAGGATGTAATAATATTGGTGGAATTTTGGGGGTGGTTAGAAATTGCAATGATTTTCAAGGAATACAGGAAATCCACGTAAATCCTCTGGTTATACAGGGACCATTTATCACACTCGGCATAGAGGCTCTCGACTAGGCTACGGCGAAATGCGCCACACGCAAGGCAAAGGCAGGATTCAGCTCTGGGTGGAACATTTTAGGGCCGTTTTTTTAAGACCCCTACACAACACTCCCTAAGACCAATTGATACCCCCCAGCCGAATAACAATAAGTAACAGGAGTTGCTTGTCCGTTCCACAAGACTGATCTGACAGGGTTTTAAGAATGTTGATTGACTTTAGGTATTTATGTTTGAGTTGCTTAATGTGAAAAATCAATGGTAATATAATGTGAAAAATCAATCCAACACTATACCTAAAAACTTGTGTTCTTTTGTGACAGGAATCGGGGTGCCATTTAGTGTAATGTCTGGTTCCGGATGGATCCCTCGCTTCCACGAGAAGACAGCACAAGTACTTTTTATGGGTTCAGTTTAAAACCGTTTTTGCATGCCCCGCTGGCAAGATTTCTGACACCAATCTGGACATGACGCTCACAGTTTGACATAATACATGATTTAAAAGATATCAGGATGTCGTCTACTTACATTGAATAAGAAATTGTAGGTGAGAATCCCTTCACAAGGGCAGTAATCTTAACTATGAACGGAGTGCAGCTTAGAACTGTATTTAGCGCAACACCGTATTATTGCAGGTGAACCATTGAGTGCGACCCGCCGCGGTGGCTCAGTGGCTAAGGCGTTGCGCTGCTGAGCACGATGTCGCGGGTTCGATTACCGGTCGCGGCAGCCGCTTTTCTGATGGAGGCGAAAAGCAAAAACGCCCGTGTGTACGAGATTTCGCCGCACGGTAAACATCCCCAGGTGGCAAAACTTAATCCGGCGCCCTCCACTACGGCACGCCTCATCGCCTGCGTTGCGTCGACGCGTTAAACCCTACAATCAATCAACCCATGAGTGCGCCACCAATTCTCACATGAAATGTTCTGACGGACGAATAACTAGCGAGAGTGTTCACCATGTTGACTGAGACACCAAATGACTCCAGCTCACTGAGAATCAGATAGCTCCATACAGGGTCATAGGCCTTCTCACTGTCAAAAACACTTGCGGAAAACGTTTAGCAATGAATGCATCCATTATGTATGTCTTAAATGGGACGAGTAAAGTGTTCGTAGACCACCATGCTCCCAAGTCGGTCTGGCAATTCTCGAGAAGACCATTGTACTCAAGAAAGTACACGAGCGGGCTCGTTATCATTTTCTCGGGGAGCTTGCACACGCAGCTTGTCAAATCAATAGGCCGATAACTGGCAAATAGGCAAGGGTCCTTCTCTTTCTTGAGGAATGCCATTATAACGGCCTCCCTCCAAGACCGTGTAACGTAGTTCCACAGATGTTTAGGTGTTTCAAGGGTGTCCGAGCATACGTGTTGTATTATGGTGTATGTACTTTTGTCTGCACCTAGAGCTGAAGGCTTATATGTGGTCAGGGTAGTATTAGGGTCTCGAATTGAAAAGCGAGAATTGTAGGAAGTGAGCGAACTGTTGCGATCACGGAGGGAGTTCTTTTTGCAAAATATGTTGTTCCATGAAAGTGTATGTGTAGTGTGCAAAGCTCAACACTTTTCCAAGTGAAGTGAAAGTGTGTTAGCCTGGCCTTAGAGTGTGTTCCCTATTGCGCTAACCACGGACAGGCTATGTGTCTGATGTCCTTTCATTTTCTGCATACGTGTCCAGACTTTGTGTGTTTCGTTGTATGAGTTTATGGATGTCATAAAGGTGCACCAAGTCTCTCGTTTTGCCCCACGGCGAACACGTTTTTTGAAAGCCTTTCTCCTTTGGAACAATAAAAGTTTACCCGACGTGGCGTACAGACGGGGGATACTCCGCGTCATGTTCTCCGTCTGTCGCGCCCGCCTACAGTCTTCATCCCACCAAGGCTTCCTTTGGTAGCGCGGGGCACCATAGGCGTGGCAAATGGACTTTTCGGCGGCGTTGAGGATGTGCGCCGTGAGTAGTTGGGGAGGTTCAATCACGTGTAGGGGTTTTATGGATGTGTGGGTTACTTTGGATGTTTCATTGAATGTACCCCAGTTTACTAATGCTTGATTGAAGTTTTTTGGGAAAGTTTAACTGCCTGGGCCTTTACCTATGCATGTTAGTGTGGTGGGGAAGTGGCAACTACCGTATGGGTCCGTGCCCACGCCGCACTCAAGACAACGAAGGAGAATGCGGAACGAATAGCCAAGTCAAGATATGATTATGTGTTGTGTCCTTAGTGATGGTATGCTTTGTGGTTTTTGTTGAAAAGGGATGCTCCAGAGGATGTTAAGAACTTCTCTATCAGGCGACTTCGGCCATCATTGCGAGAAGAGCTCCTAAGAGAATTCTGCGGATTCATGTCGCCTGTGATGATGTACGGTTCGGGCAGCTGGTCAACCAGCACCTCGAAACCAGAGCTCGAGAGTGTGGGACCAGGTCAGTCTCGGGGGTGGGACCAGGTCAGTCTCGCTGATCATGGTCGCCGCGGAAACAAGATGCCCCTCCTCCCTTCTATCCAACTGCGTCGGCGTACCTCCCCAGGCAGAAAGATGCAAACCTCTTTCGCGCCTCTGGGAAAAAGATGTTCTCTGTTACCTTGACGCTAATGCTTTTCTATTCTTGTTGGAATGACTCACATGTCCGGGAGTATGCCACGTGCAGTCTCTGGTGGTTAGTACAAGTGAGCGAGCTGGAGGGCAATTTCTCTTTGGGGTGGTCCTGTACGGTGCATTTCGCACAGTTCGTTTTGCCATGGCAAGACCGGGTCGTGCCCGCAACGCTGGTACTTGAAGCAGCGGCGCTTATTGGGGATGTAGGGACGGACTGCACATCGGATAAAGTATGTATTATACATTCAAGAAGTTTGGATCTAGTGAATGTTAAGTTTATGTGCTTTGTTGGCACTCCTACATTGTCCTGGCGGATAATGATACTCCTTGTTTCTGTAATGCCTTGATCCTCCAGGCCTTGCAGAAGGTGGGCGTCTGTTTCGTTAAGGAGATCTGGCTCAGATATCACACCCTGGGAGCTGTTGAAGTTGCGATGTGGTGTGAAATGGATGTCTAGATCTGCCATGCGGGTAGGGTGAGGGAGATTTGTGGCTTGCTACCGCGTCTTGACTTCAACTAACACTTCACCTGTACTTAGTTTTCTTGCCTCGAAAGATTTAGCAATGATTGCTTCAAGGAACGTGGAGACGAGGAATACCGACTGGGAATATTTATCTGAAGGTAAATCAGATATATGAGGTGTCTTTTGTTAGATATATTCGATTATATTGAGACATATTTTGACCAGATATATATCTGATCATATAGAATATCAGATTTATTTTTATTTATCAACTGATTCAATGACAAAAAGACTGGATAGTTGTCCGGTTGTACAAGAGCCATGGTTGGCACGGGTGGAAAGGGTACTTCTGTGAGGCCTCTTTTGAGGGCCGATGTTTGGATTTAGAAAATTTAAAAACCATATCACACGTAAAAAGCATGGTACGTGGGTACTTGGTTCGTCAGCCTTGCTGTGATAGCTGAAGAGGTCCCACAGCTCCCTGTCTGGTAAACTAACAGGGAGCCCATCCGCCGGCTCTTGACCTGGGCTCAAACGGCGACCGTTCGCCATTTTTTAACCCTCCACCTTTTAAGACATCGTCACGGTAGGCTACAATTTATGTCAGGGAGCTCAGGGTGCGCGTTGTCGCCAATGACGTCAAAAAGATTACTTAAGATGCCCCTTGCGAGGAAGCTTTAGGTGTCCTCACTGACACCGTTGAACACTAGTACGCCCTAAGAGAAGTCAACTCTCCCTCAGGATAATAAGCGATAATGTGTGAAGTGAAAGAAAAAAAAACACTTCCTCTGGCCAGACTCGAACCTGACGCTCTGGCGCTATGAATCCGCCGTTTATCCGATACTTCCTTTTCGACGGGTCGAAGCGAACGCCATGTAGCAAGTAACGATTCCCCCTGTACAACAAACCCAAACGCTAAACCTACGGAGTGCACATAAGAGGGTTGCTAAGGGTATTCTTAAAAGTGGTGCGCACCCCCAGAGTAGGACACACTCGCAGTGAGGGATTGGCCAGCGAAGAAAGGTATCACTTGAAAGCTTTGAGTTCAGCGATCGTGTTCGTTAGTCGGAGGGGTGGAAGAATTTTTTGAACAAAAAATACTCATCAATTTATTACAAGAAATGTGGCTGAAAATGGGCAGAATGTACAATTTCCTTTAGTAAAAACCCAAAAGTGCGAGATAGAGATATAGAGAAATGGAATAAACAACTTTGATGAAATCAAACACACAGAGAATAATAAACCAAAAATTTAAAAGACTCATAATGAAGCAATCAATCTTTACAAAACGCCGGGATTTAAGTAAATGTAAAAAGAAACCCCTTTCTCAGTATTCCACCCACCTGCCCTGGGGCAGTTATATGGTTCAAACCCATTATTGTAGGAATTCGTAGCTTCGCAATAAAAGTGGCGGATGGTAACTGTGCTGCATCTGCCACTTCACCACAGCAAGCTTACCTACATTGTAGTGAATGTAATACATAAAAAGGCTCTACAGCAATGTCAAACCTAAGCTGATTACTAAAGACACTCTTAGCGCGCTCTCTATATGCCACTGTGAAAACATTGAACATAAATTTCTAGTCTCTAAAACTCGATTTCCCAAAAAGCTTAGGGCACATATTGTAATTTATTTCCAATATCATGCTTTGCGACACCAGCACTTGGTTCGTTCCATAAAAACAGACCGGAAGTTCACTGAAAGCCTGATTTACACTGTGGCAGTAGCAGAACTGAATATATAGAACTTCTTAGGATGATAGGTCAAAGTGGAAAGCATTACGGCATTGGTTGTCGGTTGGGGCCATTGTAGTCGGCCAGAAATGTCATGGCTTCCAATATTTGTTAGCCCAACTTTTTTCCAACAACGCGGGGTCGAAAACCAGACGGTGCACTTCGCGTTTGGTTACCTAGGTACCAACTACCCTGATTTTTTTAAATTGCTTTTTCCATCTTTGAGGTAGATGAGGGGCCCTATAATTAAAAGGCGTGAATTCCTGAAACAGACGCGACAAATGCAATTATTCGGCAATATAGGCATATGGAAAACGGCAAGATATTCCCGAGACCGCTGGGTAGCTGTTGCTTGCGCTCACGTTGGGCCGGCCGCAAGCGCCAGAAGTGTGCGAAGATGATGGAGGGACCAACGTCAGTGTACTATCTGCCGCTGGCGCCCAGTGGCCTGCGCCACCAGTTTAATGAACGCATTGAGTCAGGAGTGTCACGTAGCCGGCAATATTGCTTCATTTGTGCACTCTGGCCGGGGTGCGGACCGCAGCATGGATACAAATGACGAACACCAAACATCACAAGTACGAAGTGCAACAGTCAAAGCATGGTGAAACATGGATACCACGACAATACTACAGCAATAGCTTTATTTACAGCTAGGGTTCAATGCTTCCAGGGGGTCAAGTGAACTAGCAGTGCCAGCGCCGCAGCTTGTTTGGGTGAAAGAATAGGGAAGAGGATAGCTACAATAGTAGGTGACTGCCTAATTTAGGGCAAGAAGCAGAAATGACGCGTAGAATTACAGAGCACCATTCGTTATAAAAGACAGAGCAAATTTTCGTGGCAAAAAGCTCTAGCTCTCACTTACCTTTTTAGTAGTCGGGCGCCATAGATAAATTGCAGTTTTCCATCGCGTAAACGTGCTTCAAACACGTGCTACAGACACCAAAACACATATGACACGCAGCTGCAAGAGAACCACGGCAGTTTCAATGTGTAATGATACCGGTGCGTGGTGTGCCCAAGAAAAGATCAGCAGCGGCGACAGATGCGAAAATTTGTTTGTAACAAAAAAGGAAGAAAATGAAGATGAAGAAATATGACACATACTGCATAGGAAAAGGGCTGAAGACGGAAAGAAGAGATCGGTGCTCGGTATTCCACACCCCATCAGACGCACGTTTTCAGGGATGGTAACACTGCGTCAGTCGACCAGACTGCCAGTGCGAAAGGCTGACGCCACCGCCAGTCATCAAGTCCAGCCCGTGCAAATGCAGCATAACCGCAGTCCTCCATGTCGGAACATCAGGTGCAACTGCAGCACCGTTGCTGTCGCCGGCTGCATATCTTCCGCACCAGTCACGCGGCCCGCTCTTTTTCTCCACTGCCGGCGTCCACCATGTGTCTGCCCTTCCGCAAGGAACTGTGAGGCTGGTTTTCCTCCAACTCCCTCATTGCGTTTGCTGGGAGATTAACGGTTTGACGAATTTCACGTATGGTCCGTCTCATTCGAAGATCTTGCGACACCCCGAAGGTCCAAAACCCTGCCGATAACATCACAAATGCATCCGCGACAGGACGCAGGATAGGATTTTTTAATTACAACTGAATGAGTGGATCTGAGCGCTGACAGCAGATCTACGAGTGAAAAGCAACAATATTGATGTTTAGAAGTTTATCGCAGCTGGAAGTCAGCTATACGCCTTTGTGATGCTGTTCTACGAGAGTGAAATAAAAACGAGCAAGCCCATATGAGAGAAGACCGAACCCCTGAACGCGAAGCGAGTAGACTAGGGGAATAGCTGGCTGTAAATGTCTCAAAAAGATCAGCAGAGAGTGAGGGAGGTGAAGATCCTCCAGCTGAAGAATATGCTTCAGGGTTCTGGAGGCAACCATCAAAAGCAACCGGCAGCTTAAGTGGCAAGCAGTGTCACGATCAGTGTCCACGAACTAATCCCTCCTTTTGATAAACGACGAGACAATCTGGGTGCATATCTAGTCAGATTTGAACGGATCGCCCGCTCTTAGAATGGGCTGGAAGAAAAATGGGTTGTTGCTTTTGCAAGGTGTGTCACTGGAGATGCCTTGGCCGTCGTCAAAAGGGTGCCACCCGAGGACTTGTTAAACTACCAGCGTGCTCTTCTGCAGTGCTTCCGATTGACGGCTCAAGGTTACAATAAAAATTATAGATAGACGCAAGCAGCAGACAGCGAAACCGGAGTTCAGTTCCTTTCGTGGCTATCAGGATATTGCGACCGGTGGATGGAGACGGCCCTAGTACCAAATACGTACGAAGGCCTACAAGATAAACTGATAGCTGAACAATTTCTGAAGTGAAGTCTTTCCAAGCTTGTTACTCTTATAAAGGACAGGAACTTCAAATCTGGGAGAGTAATGGCGGAAATGTAGGACCATTTTTTAGAAGCCCAGTCAATAACGAACCTTGGCAAAGGAAGAGACGAGAATGGGAAAAAGGAACCAGGGCCGAGTGAGGAACCAGGGTCTTGAAGAAAACCTCTCACATGCTTTATATGTAGTACAATTAGGCACCATTCCCAAGTCTGCCGAATGTCACAACAAGTTCATTGCTTTCAATGTCGCAAACCAGGCCATAATTTTGAAATCTACTGATCGATGGAGCCTGCAGACAAAGTCAGCGCGTGTATCGTTGATGTGAACCGTGTGCGGCCAATCTAGGTTCCTAATTTAGGCGCAAGTTTTCGCAAAAACCCGACAAGCGGAAAGCGTGAAGTTCACCAGAAACAAGGCATAACGCCTTTCCTGGGTAGTACCTTGCCCGTCGTTGTTGGAAAATGGGCTGGAAAATATATGTCTGTTCTGCAGAGATTCTGCCAGCAATACTGTTATTGTTATCAGGGACGTGGTCCCCGAACAGTGTCTCAGGGGTCAATCAACGACCAATTTTTCCAGAAAAGAAAACCCACCATCTTGAGGAGGCATATCTGAGAGTAAACACGCCCTACCTCTTGAGAAGCATCTTCACCAGGTGTATGCCAGACACTCTTTCTGACATTGTGATCGGTAACGTACCAGGTGCCAAAGATCCGAACAACCATGAACCTAACCCCAGCTTCATACCCAAATGAAAATTTCCTATGCCTCCACAGCGGGGAGAGATCTGAAATACCCAAAGTAATTTGTTTGACAAAGAGCGGGGAACCCTTCACAAGTCACATTGCCTTCAGCGAAATTAGCAGAGAGGAAATAAAGGCGAAGCTAGAGGAAGACCACACACTGAGAGACTGCTTTGTGAAAACGGGTATTGAGTTCACCTCAAGGAAAGAAACACGGTACAGGTTCTTCCGAGACAATTGCTTGCTTTATCGAAAATCTCGACTTCCTGCGCCAGACAATACAAGCAAGTGATGCTTCCATACGCACTGAGAGAACCAGTGCTTTACTCAGGGCAAGGTTTTATGGCAGCTCGACAGCAAGGCTTTTGGAAAACAACCACCACGACCTTGCATCACTTGTGTATTGGCCAAAGGTGTATATATGTCAGACCCAGTAAAATCTGCAAAGCAACCACTCTATTGGCCTCCCGAGCTAAAAACATACCATCAGCATATTGGCAAAGGTATCGGTGTCTGTTCCTGTGTTGTTAGCACCAGCCGTATGAAGTACCTTCGTCATTTACAATGAAGCATCCAGCGTAATATTAGAAGAGTACTAATTCTCTTTCAAGTCAACTAAGAGAAGTGAGATCTTTGCTACAGAATTTCTTAGCAAAGTGTAGTTTTTCCCCTGACCATGTGTTTTTTGATAGTCTTCTATACTTATTCTTTCCTTTTTTTGAAAGTGCGCGTGCTCCCGCCTATGCAACTCTCGTAAGTGTGTTTGTGTGTATGGGGGGGGGCACTGTAATGAAACCGGTGGGCCGGGTGCCGAAGACGAGAGGCAGAGGGGCGACAGATAAGAAAATTCGCCCATCGTCGGACCCACGGTTTGAGGGACGGCAATACTGCGTCAGTCTGTTGGAGTGCCAGGGCGAAAGACCAATACCACAGCCAGTCATTAGGTCCAACTCGTGCAAAGGCTGCATGAACGCAGCCCCCGTGTCCGCACATCAGGTGCAGCTGCAGCACCGTCGCTGTACCTGACCGCTAATGGTCCACAAGAGTCACGCGCCCCGCTCTTCGCCTCCGCTTCTGACTTCTGGAAGGAACTGTGAGGCTGGTTTTTATCCCTACCCCTTCCTTGAGTATGGTGGGAGATACACAGGTTTGACAAATTTCACCTATGGGCGGTCTCATTTGAGGACATCGCGACATTCTGTAGGTCCAAAAAGCCTGCCGGTAATACCACACAAGGTATACAAAGCAGACAACCAAACCAGCGAAACATTTGTCGCCCAAGCCATGGATGAAAATAGGTCCGAAGTGCTGAATGCAAGTATATGCCGGACCTGGTTTCATTCGAACAGGCAAATGGCCCATGACGAAAGTGCGTGCAATATATTATCTCATATGTCTTTAAAGACGCTGCAGCCTAGTCTATATGGGGCTTGTTTTGTAATACAATGGTGTAGCCCCTTTGGTAACTATTTTGCTGCGCTGTTGCCTGCTTATTCCCGACCGAAGCGAATGAAACGCGATATGGCCCAACGGGCAAAGCCTCTTTTATAGCTTCGCTGAAGATGGGTGTCGATGTGTTTTGTGTTTGACGCTATTTCCGGTTGCCATTTGCTTGGCGTTGAAATAATCTTTCACGTAATGTACCGATGGCTGGCCGATCACTCGAAAGCCAATGATTTCCCATAAAGTTTCCAATAGTTGAATAAACCCAGAATGTTATAACTAAAATAATTTTATGTTTCCGATACCATTACGTCCTTGGTTGCAGCAGAAGCCCTAATGAACGGGTCATAACAGCGAAAGCGCGCTTTGCAATGCAAAGCTTTTTATGACTTTTCTCAATACCTCAATATAATTTTCCAGCGTTTTTTAACCGATTGGTGTGGCATATAGTCTGAGTTCGGTGGTCCCGCAAGGCAGGACACTTCTAAGGCAAGTGGTGGAAATCAACAAATTGTTGGCTGTCACGTGCTTCACAAACTTTTGAGGTACCATCGAAGGGATGTAGTTGAAAATGCATCATGATGTGTGGCTTTGCGACAGCGTTCTTCCCAATACCTCGGAGTGTGACCATTGGCCGCGGGTTTTAACCGGATGCGATGGGGCCATCCTTCTTAGGTAGTAAAATTGGAAGCGCTTCAGCTAAGTCAACACGTACTAGGAGATATCTTCCTCCATGCGATTTATTTGATTCATTGGTTGATTTATTGACAGTAAGTTTAACGCGCCGATACAACGCACGCCATGAGGCACGCTGTAGTGGAGGGCTCCGGATTAATTTTGACCGCTTGTATATTTTTAATGTGTGCCGAAATCTCGCAAACGGTTTCGTGTTTGGTTTTCACCCTCATAAGAAAAGCGGCTGCCAGGGCCGGGGATCGAACCAGTGTCCTCGTGCTCAGCCACGTAATTCCTTACCCACTGAGTCACCTCGGCGGTTTTCTGTAAGCGATATTAGCAGCACAGCTGTTTGAAAAACCGATGTTGTATGGCGCTTAGAGTTAAGAAGGCTCTAAGAAACGGCAAACGCCAGGGCCATCTGCACTAACGTGATACCTGGGGAGGGACGAAACATACTGTGTGTGGGTGTATTCTTGCTGCAGTCGCATTTTCTCCACCGGATGGAAAAATGTTGGGGGTACAGGTTTATAGCTTTGCTTTGAGCACAAAGTGGTCTTGTGCAAGGTGTTAAAAAATGAATATCCTGCTTTGCTCATTTATAACGCGTTACGTTCTGCTGCGGGGCGTAAACGAGTGTACCGGTGCTTTTGTAGGGAGACTAGCGCGAGGTATAAATGAGCATCATGGTGTTTAACACCGTCGATGCATCGATGATGACATGAGCCGACGACATGAGACGCTCACAGCCCGATTCCCTTAGTGCCTCCGCACTTAAAACAGGAAAATGCCGAACGCTCGTGTGTGCGTGGCTAACAGCGGCCGCGCAGCATCCCCAGCGCTGGTTTCCAAGCTAAGCATGCCCACATGAAGAGATTGACCCTCCAGCATCCGCCATAATCGTGGCTACCCTTGCTTGGAACGAGAAAGACTCAGCCTAGTGTATGCTCCTCCAAGGTGATGTCTAGTGATTGTCAATTCCAAAAAAAGATGTAACCTCACGCGTATAGCAACAATGGTAGAGTAAATGTCGTTGCGGCCACACAGAAGCAGCAAATCGCCTCTATTTGTACACTTAATTATCATGATGGTCGTAGAGGTTTCTTACGCCCTAGCCGTGTACACTAGTGTTAGGGTTATTCATTTTTTCAGCATCCTGAAGGCCTGAAAACAATATTAATTAATAACAAGGCTTCCTCGTTTAAGACACACCTACTGTGTACGCGTGCTATACATTCTTATAATATAACCGAAAATTTCTGGCAATTTTTGACGATAAAAATCTGAGACTCACAACCCATAATTTCGTTGATAGTACAAGTGTGGGCAGTTTACCGCACCTGTGATAACTCTTCGCTCAGGTAACAGTGTAAAGGCTGTGAAATCCTTTTGTTCTAAGAATTAGACGTCCAGAGAGCCATGTGAAAATAAAAAAATCTGCGAGAAGACTGGTTTTTTCTCAACACTTTTTTTTCTGAGCCTTTATAATCGGGGGTAATTTTTAATAAGCTCAATGAAGCTATATATACTAAATATTGGAAACCACTTTCACTACCAGAAATGTTGTAACTCATACGGTCTGGTGATCACTCATTGTTTTATAGTTACTTTAGTGATATATTTTTAAGCAGACGATAAACAGATGCACCCTGTTGAGCAGGGTAAGTTCATCTGAGATTCTATAATATATATTGTGATAAAAATCAAGCATGTGTTTCAATTTGCAGACATACACATTGGACCCTTGTCCCGAGAAGAGAGAATATACCTTGAAGGAAACACGAGAAAGACAATCGGAGCCTTGCAAAAAAAATTCAAAAACGCCAAGTGGTTTGTCGGCGTGTGGGGAACCACACTATGGGAAATGAGGTACGCTTTAGTACATGTTTTTTTGGTATTTCTGTAGTCTTTTTTCATTGAGGTATGATCGCGCCTCGCAGATGTCAGATATCTGAAACTATAGAGTACAACTTGTGTGCTAGATAGCACCGTACCATATTACGTTATAGAATATATAGGGATACAAATCCTTCGCAGCTGAATAGTGGGAATTAGAATGCGAATGTTATAAAAATGAGGCATGCGACCTGCAAGCAGCACCTTGGGCGTTCTAGGTGACTGAGTGGCTACACGGCGAACCCCAATTTTTCATAATGATGCTGTTAACAAGCCTGGCAAGCTGTAAATACATTTGGTTTGAAGACTCGAATGGTGGAGGTCGTAGCCTTGCTCAAGCTACGAACTCTGAGGACACTTTTCCTCCGAAAGGGAAACGGCAATATAACACAGAAATATTCGTAATAGGCAGGCAACCGACTCACGAAATTGAAGATCGGGATACTTGAATTTTTGAGAGATATCCTGAGAAGATTGCCGCTCCGCGAACACAACCCATTAAAAAAAACAGTACATAGCAGAAACCGTTCGAAGGACAAAAAAGCATCTGGCCACAAACTACGAGACTACCGAGACTGAGAAAGAACCGACATCCCTCAAGACACTGTTTTCTGACCGCTGTAAAGAATGCTGAGGAAAGTGCGTCCGAATACAAGAGAACCAAAGATGCCCTACGAATTTCTACCTGGCTGCATCGTCTGCACCGACACTCTAGGCATGTTCTCAGAAGAGGGCCTATGGAGTAGTTTTGCTTTCCGAATGCTTTAGCGGATCTCACAGGAACAAACTGGATTCACCCACTGGACGCGGACTCGCCAAGCCTTTGTTGTGGGCGGGGGAATATTTAATTACTTTATAATCATCACCCCGGTACCGATTCCATTATCATTGGTGCCCGTCATGACACTTTAGGAGGTCTCGCTTAGCTGCTTCGTCTTCATCAAATCGCCATCTTTGTAAATAAAAGCACCACCGCATCACCGGGACGTGCCAGTCCTTGGTCTCTCATTTTACAGAGCCATCAAATAGGGTGGTCGCCTTGCGTCCTGAGAATATGATTAGGAGGCCATTGAGGCTGGCAGATCGGGTGGCGACACACCTTACATAGAGACCAACTCCTCCTTTACCACACGAAGCCGAGGTGCCAGGGCGTGGCGACGAGCAGGTGCACTGAGTAGTGAGCGGTGGTTGCGGAACTGTTCTCTAAATATAGACCGAAATATCGTACGAAGGTCTTCATTACCGAAATATGTAGGTGCCAGCGTGCCATTCTGGAGGCGAATGAATGGATGCTAGTACAGCCGGTGACACCTGGAGACCACGGCGTGGACTGTAGCTTGGTTCTGCACAGAAAGGGCTGAAAATGCTGGTTGATCCCCTTCATAATACGGTGCACGCAATCGGCATCCTGAATATTCTTGTTAACGCGACGACACAGCGCAAGGACATCCTCTATATAGAAAACATTCGTCTTGGGGGCATGTTACACACAGCCGCCCAGCCTTTTTGTGCCGTCAGAACAAGCAGCAAGTGAACCAAATATCGGGCGTTGCTAAACAATGAAGTCGGACAGTCAGCGATGCGGTCGTTGTGGTTTATGTACCACGTCTTGGTGACTACGGTAAGGGAAAACGAGACATTTTGTAGGTTACTGTGTTCGTTTGACCTGTTGAAGGCACTGATTCGTGAGTAGCTATCACGCCACTGGACAGAATCGCCACCACGAATGTCAGAAAATGTTGGTGGATCCCGCTGGCTGGTGTTAACGATACACTGCGGTGGTAGCAGGGCCGCAGCAGTGTTAGCCGTTTTTCTGTCACTGGCATGTTTTCGCCAGGCAAATGCCAACCAGAACACACCTCTAGCAGTTGGACGAAGAGGGACAAAGCGGGACCAAGCCGCATCTTCTACCATTGGAGAGGATAAAGTTCACTAGAGAGGTCGAAGTTGAGAGTGTAGCGGCATCATCTTCATCACCACAGCAGAGCCCTTCATTAATCACTTAATCTCCGTCATAATCATCGTCTAACCCAGATGCTAACGTGGGCAGTCAGAGAGCCACGCGCAGAATAAAAATTCACGTTCTTGTTGCGGCCAGACGTCTGGTGCCGTCTCTCTCTCGCCTGCCGGCGCTCCACAATTGGTGATCCGGACGTGATGTCGATTACTGTTGCCCCGTCACAGAGAAGGAAGTGAAGCCATGGCTGACGGCGACCAGACCCCGCCTTTGCCGCCGGCTGCTGACGACGACCAGATCTAGTGTACTCCACCAGTTATAATCACCACATTTACCGCCACGCCCTTGCTGCCGCCATACTGGGAATAAAAGCCGCTACCTGGTTTCTGCAGATCGAGTGCTGTGTTGAGCTGTCCAAGATTACATTGCAGGCGACGAAGTGCCGCCGCGTCATCGCGTCTCTTCCGGCTACTGTGGTAAATGTGGTCACGGCCTATGTTGCTGCGTTGAGCGCCGCTGTACCTGCCAGGCCATACAACAAGATTAAATCAGCCCTGCTCGAACGCACTGCCCTGTCTTAGCGCTCGCGTATGCGGCAACTGTTGTCGCTCGAAGAGCTTGGCGACCGGCGCCCGAGTCAGTTGTTCCGACACATGCGGCAACGTATTGGCCCTAGTGCACACACCAGGTACGACGGTTTGGTGCGTGAGCTGTTTCTTCAGTGCCTTCCAGCTAACGTGAAGATGGTTTTGGCCGGTTCTTCCACAACAGACGTGAATGCGCTCGCTGCCCTGCCTGACAAGGTGATGGACGTTGTGACCCAACCCATCAAATTGCCTCCGCCGCCGTGCTTTCATCCTCGTCCAGCCACGCTACAAAACAGCGATACGCTCCATTCTATGTGAACCGGCTGTGCGACCGCTTCGACCAGCTCATCCTGGCAGGTACACGCAGGGGAATCTCGACACCGGGCGGGCACCGACGTCATCGTTCGCCCTCTCGCCGTCAATCACCTTCGACCGAGCGTTTGCGGCGTAACTCTCCAGGATAAAGCGTTTGCTACTACCACCGTAACGTTGGCGACCAGGCTCGCCACTGTCGGCTTCCGTGCTCCTGGTCGGAAAACCGCGTGGCCGACCACTAACGGCGACCAGTGGTGAAGGCCTCAGTGAGTGTAGCCTTTTTTATGTCGTTGACCGTACAACCGGACAAAGGTTCCTGGTCGATACGGGTGTCCAGGTCAGCATCCTGCCCGTTACATGGTCGGAGCGATTGTACACCTCGGAGATCATGTACCTCCAAGCTGTCAATGGTACTAGGATCCCTGTGTACAAGCAAGGCTCACTCACACTGAACCTGGGACTCCGCAGAGCTTTTCGATGGATTTTTATGGTGGCTAACGTTGGCTGCGGGATAATCGGAGCCGATTTGCGCACGCATCACGGCCTCCTTGTCGATGTCAAGCGGCAACGTCTCCTCGTTCCCACCACATTCCTTTCCATCCAATTCATTGCTACGCCGGTGACTACAGATGTGGCACGTTCTTTTGCCACTGTTGCCGAAGTGCCATTCGCGGCCTTTCTGCAGGAATTTCCGGAGTTGACATCGCCGCCCGACTAGCATAGGCCTGTAAAGCATGACGTTCGTCACCACATAACCACGAAAGGCCGCACTGTTTTGTTTCGGCCCCGACGACTTGCCACCGACAAAGAGAAGGTCGCCCGAGGAGAGTTCGATGACATGTTGGAGCTCGATATCATACGCCCATCCTCAAGCAGCTGGGCCTCACCACTCAACATGGGTCCCAAGAAGTCAGGGGATTGGCGACCCTGTGGGGACTATTGGTGCCTTAACACCAGGACTGTGCCCGACCGTTATCAGCTCCCCAACATTCAAAGCTTCACGGCTTTTCTTCGTGGTGCTACCATTTTCTCTAAAATAAAACTCCTTCGGGCATATCATCAAATTCCCGTCGCCGAAGAAGACGCCCCAATAACAGCTATCACGACTTTTTTGGTGTTTTTGAATTTGCCCGCATGCCATTTGGACTACGGAATGCAGCTTAGTCGTTTCAGAGATTCATCTACAGCGTCACGCGCGGGCTACCCTACGTCTTTGCGTACGTCGATGATATCCTCGTAGCCAGTTCATCCCTGCAGGAACACATGCAGTATCTTCGCCTCCTTGAACGGCTGTCTGCACACGGCATCCTCATCAACGCGGCGAAAAGTGAGTTCGGAGTGTCGTTGGCCATCATCTTTGGCCATTACTTCGCCATCATCTCAACTTCACTGGCATCAGACCTCTCTCTAAAAAAGTTAAGGCCATAAGAGATTTCCCCAATCCCACCTCCGTGGCGAAATTTGTCAGTTCCTCGACTTGGTGAATTTTTACCGCCGTTTTATACCGAACTGGGCCACCCTACTCGTGCCATAAACCCGCCTTCTTAGTACTAAATCTGGTGATTCTGCGCTGCCTTGGGACAAAGCTGCTGAAGAAGTGTTCTCGTACATCAAGAGTGCCTTAGCGGACGCCGTTCTCTTGGTCCATCGAAAAGCGGACGCCCCGCTCGCGCTGATGACCGACGCATCCAGTCCCGCGGTTGGCGCCGTACTTCAGCAATGGCTCAAGGACAGCTGGCAGCCGCTCGCCTTTTTCTCTAGGCGTCTCACTGCTACACAGACGCTACAGTGTGTTCGGCTGACAGCTGCTCGCTCTCTATCTCGCTGTGTGCCACTTCTACGATCTCGTCGAGGCCAGGCCCTTCACAATCTTCACGGATCACAAGCCTCTGACATGCCTTTGAGCGTAGTTTCTCTCTTTATACGCCTTGATAGGCACGACAACTTGCGTTTGTGTATGTGTTCACAACGGACATTCGGCACATCAGCGGCAGCGCCAACATCCCTGCAGACACTCTTAGCCGCGTCGACGTGGTCGTGTCACCATCGTCCAGTCAGCCACTTGACCTTATGACGCTCGCTAGGGTTCAGGTCTAGGACCCAGAGCTGGCCGACTTCTGGGCATCTAGACTTCCCTGAAGCTTGAAGAAGTCATTCTTGAGAGGTTGACTGTCGCGTACGACCTATCCACTTCTGCTCCGCGTCCTTGTATCTCCTCGGATATCCCCTTTAATCCCCACGCTGCACAACATGGCCCCCGCTGATGTTCGTGCCACCCAATGCCTCGTCTCGTCGCGCTTCGTATGGCCGCGCATGAACGTGAACCTTAGGGACTGGGTACGTGTCTGTGCCTCTTCTCAATGAGCCAAGGTCACGCGCTATCCGGTTCTTCCGGTTCAACGTGTCCTCCAACCTAGCGAGCGCTCTGCGGTGGTTCACATCGACATCGTTGGACCACTGCCAATCTGTCAAGGTTTCCGCTACCTGTAAACATGCGTCGACAGCTACACGCGATGGCCGAAACGACGCCAATCCCTGACATCACGGCTACCACAGTTGCTGCAGCGTTCGTCTCTACTTGAGTCCCACGGTTTGGTTGTCCTAGAACCATCATCACAGAGTGTGGCCGCAAATTTGCACCATCACTCTTTACCGAGCTTCTCCGCCTGCTTGGGACGACTCTAATCGGGACGGCCGCATATCACCACCAGACCAACGGGCTGGTGGAACGCTTTATTCGCCACCTCAAGGTAGTTCTTACTGCTCACGAGACGCCATCCGAGTAGGTCCAGCGCCTTCCACCGACTCTTCTGGCTATTCGATAGGCCCTGAAAACCGACTTGTCTTGTTCCAGTGCCGGATTACCAGTGACTATGTGCAAAGACTACGCATGCTCTTTCGGCAACTTCAGCCTCAGCCTACACAACCTTCCCCGTCGACAGACGTTTACATCACGTCGGACCTTCGCAATGCCACCCACGTTCATTACCGCAACGACGCAGTTCACAGGCCACTCCAACCTCACTACACCGGCCCGTTCCCGGTACTACAGCGCCAATCGTCAAGGTACCTCGTGAACATGAACGGCCGCCCTGAAACCACTGCCCTCGAGAGGCTTAAGCCCGCCTACATGGCTAACGCCGCTCTGGATACTCCACAGGAGCCTCTATGCACAGGCGCGCTTGCAGCGCCCCATGTGCTCTCCGCCGCCCGCCATGTTCATTGGCGTGTGCCGCCTGTCAAGGAACACCACAGACAATCAACTGCACCACACATTGCCATGTACTCTGTGACCTTCTGCCGTTCTCCTCGGCTACGTCCCGAATTCCTCTACCGCGTTCCGCGAAGAGGGACCCCTGCAGTGGCATCATCATCACCACAGCAGCGCCCTTCATCAATAACCTACGCTCCGTCATCATCATCATCTAACACGTGTACCGGCGTGACAAGTCAGAGAGCCACGCCCACAGAATAAACATTCGGGTTCCTGTTGCGTCCAGACGTCTGCTGCCGTCTCTCTCTCGCCTGACCGGCTCTCCACATGAGCAACCTTTTATTCAGCAGCTTCTGCGTCGAAACCACTAGCGCACCTCATGACACTGGGTATCTACAAAGGGTGAGGACAAAGTGCTAGGACGTCAGCTAGGAATTAGGATAATGTACAACCTTGACCGTTGGGATGTCCGAGGGCACTCACATGCGCACACATCCATAGGCATGCGCACACTCACACGCACGCACGCACACACACACACACTGACGCACACACACACATAATATAAAGATGTTTTGTTGTCAGTTGAAAAGGCTTAGTGGGAAACCGGGAGTCGTTGTAAGGGTCGGACTCCAAAAAACAGCTGGAACAGCCAGCGGTATATCGAAACAAGCGAAACATTCTGCTTCTTTTTCATATCAGGTGCCAAGGGGAACAATGCACGATGACCGCGATAACTGTTGCTCGATGATCAAACCACACCAACGCAGGGCAATGTCCTTGCGGGCGATTGCCCGTGGAACGCGCTTCCAGTTTTCGCTTTTGGTTTTTGCCTTCACGCTCGGCCACGACTGCGAGCCTGACCGAAGCGTAACGAAGTGTCAGTCTGCACGCCCAATCTTCTTTTTCATGCGGGACACATGGACAGTGAAGTTGTCTCTTTTCCGCTTGTCAAGGTTTGCACTGCCCGAGGGAGGGGCCACTCGCCAAGTATTCGCGCCTAAGCGCTCCGTGATGACAAATGCCCCGTCAAACTTAGGTAGGAGCTTCTGGCCGGTTGCCTTAGTGCCTCGTAGCACCCATACCTGGTCACCGACACCATACTGCGGTGCGCATCGATGTCGGCGTTCGTAGTTTTTCTTCTGGGTCCTCTGCGCATCAATAGCGTTACCCCGTGCTTCTGTTCTGATTTTGCGGTACACCACCTGCCGATCGACAGGTCGGCCGACTTTGACGGGAGTGTCCAAACTGGCCGCGACGTCCAACTTCGGAAGTTGCCCGTAAACGACTTCGTACGGAGTTTTTCCCGTGGAAGATTGGAAGGACGTGTGGTCCGATAAGCAGCGGAGGGCTGGTGCCTGTCCCAGTCAGCTTCCCCTGCCTTGTGGGTTTCCAGGTACGGTTCCAGTCGTGTTTTATTCGTCTGGTTAGTTCTTTCTGTAAGGCCTTTAGCCTGGGGGTGGTAGGAGGACGCAAAATGGTGTTCGACTTCCGCTCGGCGAAGAAAAGAGCGTAGCTGGCGGCTGCGGAAAGTCGTTCAGCGGTCTGATATTAGCTTTTTCGGCATTTTATGTCTCCATTCAAAATTTGTTTTCAGGAACTCGATCACGTGACTTGCAGCTAAAGAGGGCACAGCGGCTACCTCGACGTATTTTGAGAGGTAGTCCACGGCGACAATAATGTAGCGGTTTCCGTCAGCCGTGGTGGGCAACGGCCCTACGTTATCTATGCCAATGGTGTTAAATACTGCCTCTGGAGGCGTGATGGGGCGGAGTAAGCCTGGCTGACTTCCGGGAATTCTCTTGTACCCCTGGCAAACATCACAACTGGCTACATAAGAGCGAGTTTGGCTGTGCATCTTCGGCCACTTAAAGCGCTCCTGTACTTTCTGGAGAGTTGCGCGCTGGCCGATGTGTCCGCCCTCGGGGGAATCATGAACGGCGCGCAAAATCTCAGCCCTCGACGCCGCAGCGATTGCAATGACGAGGTGTTTCTTGTTGCGACTTTTGGACACACGCGGTGATATAGCATTCCGTTGCGGAGAACGAAGTTGGGGTTTCCTGATGAGGTGCTCAGAACACCAATCATCGTAGCCAGGTCGAGATCGTCACGCTGTGCTTTACTAACATCTTCCTGCGCGAATATGATCCAACTGTCCCCACGGCGAGGCGGCCAGCATTCACCAGTGGCGTGACGTGAAAGCGCGTCACCGAGCTGGTTCAGCGGGCCTGGGCGATGGCGTACGTGGTACATGTACTCTTGCAGAGTAATGATCCACCTAGCGAACTTGTGCTTGAAATGGCGGTTGGTGAACCTCCACGATATTGTGGCGTTTTCCGTCACCACAGTGAACTCGCGTCCGAACAAGTAATGCCGGAACTTGTCGTCGACGCCCCAGACAACGGCGAGGCACTCCAGCTCATTCGAGTGGTAATTTCGTTAGGTGTGGGATAGCTTCCGGCAAGCGTACGCCACGATGTGTTCCTTGCCGGTTGTATCGCGCTGCATAAGTACAGCCCCGAGGCCAACCTGGCTTGCATCGGTGTGCACTTCTGTCTCCCAGTCTTCGTTAAAATGGCTTAGCACCGAGCAATGGGTTAGCTGCTCTTTGAGCGTTTAAAAAGTCTCTTGTTGAACAGCACCCCAAACAAATCTTGCATCTTTCCTAGTGAGGTATGTAAGGGGGGCAGCGGTAGAAGCGAAGTGAGGGACGAATTTACGTAAGTACGAGGCAACGCCAAGAAATTATTGCACGTCTTTTAGGCAGGATGGCGTCGGCTAGTTCACCACGGCAGCGAATTGTTCAAGAAGCGTCTCTATCCTGTTGGTTGAAATCCTGTACCCCAGGTACGGGATGGAGGTGGCCCCAAACCGGCATTTGTCGCGGTTCAGTCGAAATCCAGCCTTGTACAGCCGCATTATTAGATGATCCAGCTTTCGAAGGTTGTCTTCGGGGTTTGACCCAAGAACAAGAATATCGTCCAAATTTACGACACAAGCTTGGTCTTTCAAGAACCCGAGGACTGAATTCATGGCCCTTTGGAACGTGCTGGGTGCCGTCCGCAATCCGAATGGAATGCGGTTAAATTCAAAAAGTCCTGACGGGGTACGAAAGGCTGTCTTACATTTGTCTTCTTCCGAAACGGGAATTTGCCAGTACCCGGCGCTTAGGTCCAGTGAGGAAAAGTATGTAGATTTGCGCACCGTGTCGAGAGCGTCGTCGATGCGAGGCAACGGGACCGAAGCCTCGCAAGCGGACCGAGGCAACCGAAGCCAAGCGGGAAAGGAGAGGAAGAAGAAGCGGGAGCTCGAGGGGAATAAAGCGTACGAACCTGCGGACTGGTCGCAGTTACGCTCTCTCTGTATATATATATATATGCAGACGGCCAACTCTTATTTTCTCTGTTATTTTCAACGAGCCCCTGATTTCCAATTCTGCATATATATATATATATATATATATATATATATATATATATATATGCAGAATAGGGAATCAGGGGCTTGTTGAAAATAACAGAGAAAATTACAGTTGGCCGTCAAGAAAACCTCGTAAAGCAAAAGGGAGGATGTGGTAGGTCTTTGAAACAGATAAAGAATTTGGAAAGAAAGAAAGAAAGTGGAGAAAAAAATGCCCGCCAGGTGGGATCCGAACCCAAAACCTCCAGAACACCGGTCTGGTGCGACAACCGCTACGCTACAGGTGGGGCGATTTTCCCCTCCACTTGCTGGGGTTCGGATCCCACCTGGCGGGCATTTTTTCTCCGCTTTCTTTCTTTCTTTCCAATTTTTGTATTTGTTTCAATGACCTACCACACCCTGAGTAGTCCGAGTGGCGCTGGCTACCACCCCCAAGTAAAAACAAAAATTCCTTAACATAAATACCCCATAAAGTGGAGGGAAAAATTGCGCCGCTGGTAGCCTAGTGGTTCTAGCACGAGACCGTATTCTGGAGGTCGTGGGTTCGGATCCCACCTGGCGGGCGTTTTTTCTCCACTTTGTTTATTCGTTCAAAATTCTTTATCGGTTTCAATGACCTGCCTACATCCTCCCCTTTGCTTTCCGAGGTTTTCTTGACTGCCAACTCCTAATTTCTATGTATATATATATATATATATATATATATATATTTATTGTAATAAAGAGAAGACGAAAAGAACGAAGTTGTGTGCGTTGTGCGCGGCTTTTCTCTGTGCTGTGATGGACGTCATTATGTAAATATATCACTTCACACTCAACCATTGTTCCTGTCAGTCGTCCTGGCGCCACGTAACATTTTGGTGGACCGTGCGCGGTACATCCCCATACCGACACTCAAGCATTGCCCACCCTTGTCCTGATGCATTTCGCTGGGGGTTCCTGGATTGCGTCGGCTTGCCCCAGCCCCGGATCTTCATGGACACGTCCACGTCCCATGCCCCGTGTCCCCTTCCGAAGAGCCGCTGTGACCAGCCGAGAAGTAATCTTGGTGGATTACAAAAGCGCTCAAAAAACAAGGACGAAGGAAGAAGTAGACAGCACGGCGCTTTCTACTAGTAGAATGCGCCGTGCTGTCTACTTCTTCCGTCGTCCTTGTTTTTTGAGCGCTTTTTAGAAAGCGCCGTGCTGTCTACTTCTTCCTTCGTCCTTGCTTTTTGAGCGCTTTTGTATTCTACCAAGATGAACACATACCAACTAGCCCAACTTTCCGTTCTTCTGTAGGAGAAGTGATCTGCCGTGACCATAACTGATGACGATTCCTCTCCCTCTGTCCAGTATACCGGCGCATCTCCAACGGCCTTCAGCGTTTCAGCTGCATTGGCGAGAGTCACTGTTCGTGGGTCGTGGTGCATCGAGCTCATCCCCTTCATCCGTGGCGGCATGGAATTCGTCATTGTTTAAAATCATCTCATTTTTCATTTAACGTACTCGCCCATCCACTGCGCTCTCGACTGGGACGGTCGCCGCATCGACGAGGGGGCCATGCCATTTGAGAGAAGACGAAAAGGCCGAAGTTTTGCCTGTGGTGCGCGCCTTTGCTCGGTGCTGTGATGAACGCCATTATGTAATTATATCACTTCACATTCAACCATTGTTCCTGTCATTCGTCCTGCCGCCACGTAACTTTTGTCAAGAAGACAGCCGACACGCCGGTAGCCGGTTGAGGTTGTTTAATTGCAGGAGCGAAGCCGATGAATAACGCAGGTCTGAGCGTTGCAATCACCAAGCTCGTTACTGGCGCATGCACTTCCGGGGGTTCATCTTCTTTCCTGACACCTTTCTGGCGTATGTCACCGTGTGTGGATTGGTCATACTCCCATATGGTCAATGCTGGGCAGGCGCCTATCCAGATGTTTTGATGGCCCGTTGCGTCTGTTCATTTCCTTCGCGACAATATATATATATATATATATATATATATATATATAATAAATATATATATATATATATATATATATATATATATATATATATATATATATCAAAGTTGCAGTCACAATCGAACCAACAACCTCCGCATGCGGAGGTTGTGGGTTCGATTCCTGCATCCGGAAAAAACGGCGCATTTTTTCTCGACTTGAATATTCAATTTATTCCTGCATAAGGAAAACGCAATCATACCTCATTCGGCACTATAAAACACTGTTAAAACGCCAAACAGCACTGGCAATAAGGACTGCAACTTTGATATGTGTCTTTACGGAATCCCTCGTCCCGCACGTCTCTGTTCTACAATGCTGCCTGCTGTTTTAAATATACATGTATATGTTGTGCTGTGGCTTTTTTCGGTACGCTTTTCGGTACGGAGCGTTTCGGTACGCTTTTTTGGTGCACGGACCTTCCGAGACACTGGCGTTTCGGAACACGGCACTTTCGCGTCGAACGTTTCCGTGCAAAGACGAATTCAGGAGAGCGCTTTAGGCTGCGCGAGTTTTTGAGAAGGTTTCATGCATGCAAATACTACGAATTTATTGCAGATATTTTTGTTCGCAATTCTGCGTAATCATATGCAAGGAAATTGCTACGCGGCATCGCCAAAAACCCGCCTGTATATGTGTTGAATACTGGCTTGAATATTTTACCCTTTTGGACGCTTTGCTGTAGAAACGCTGAGAACCACAGCAGCCACCCTGGGCTGCACCAGGCAGGCTTTTATGAAACTAGTGCAGCTTCGTACAAAAAATGACCCTCACCACTTCTGAGATCATAAGAGAGCGAGGCTGATAGAATACCAACAAAAATTTACACCATCTTCCCGCGAGGGGAACTATGGGGTAGATGCGACGCATCGGGGGTTGGCGTTGCGTTTTCGTTATGTTAGCGTGTGGATTGCTGTTGTTGTGTGTCCTATTTACGCAGCATGTTCAGCCCCAAGCATCGCATCTACCCCATGGTTCCCCTCGCGAGAAGATGGTGCAAATTTTATCGGGGTGGCCGGTGCTTGTTACAGTTGCGCGGACCATCACGATATCAGGCCTGTCAGTCTCCATTTCAAATCATCGACGGTCACTGGGGGATGTCATCGGAGGAGCGCCGGCGGAACGACTGAGCGGAGCGGCGCAGTTACCGCGTTTATATGTACGGTGAGGGGAAGGAGAGAGAGCAGCGAGAGCAGCCAGAGCAGCGCATGGGCATTTTTTAACCCGAACCCACGCACAGCTGGCACGGCGATGGAGCGAGCGCAGCCTAGCGCTAAAACGCAGATGGCGCTGCGGTGAGAGCGGCGCTAGCGCGCAGCTGGCGCGGCGAAGAGAATGGGGGAGGGATGCGCACGCCGCCGCGACGCTAGAGAGACAAGGCGGGTGAAAGAGATGCGTCGCGTCTAAAAGTGATGTTATAAAATTAATTACACATGCGCGTAGAATATATTTTAGAAGACCGTCGACTTCCGTTAATACGAAGTCGCTGGGACAGAAAAAAACTTCGAACTAACCGACTTCCCATTAAATAGAAAGCACAGGAGGAGATTTGCCATTAGCATGCAGCACGTCTCCATTTCGTTCACAACCGCAACTTTCGTCGCAAATTCAAGCGCACGTCATGGTTTGCCCTTATATATCAGAAGCCTTAAGCGCGAGACACGTGGACGATTGGTGCATGGGAATCGCATGCGGCTGATCTTAACGACTGTCGCCATGACTATACTCGGTTACAGCTCAAGAACGGCACCACGTCATGTAGTATGACTCCGCCATAGCGCCGGACCCGTGACGTCAGTGCGCGCGCGTTTTGAAAGGGCTTTGCTATGAATGCGTGATATCGTCTGCCTTATCTCACGCTGTTTGTTTGTCATCACTTTTGTCGTTTATAAGCATATTAAGTCCAAAAAATCACGGGAACGGCTCACGCTATGTTCAAAATATTCCCTGTAACGCCCTACTTACGCCGCGAGGAGAAACATCCGGCTACGGTGATATGGCACAGCGGCAAATTCAGTTCTAAAGGGAGAGGAGGGAAACCTTGGCCAGGAGATAGCCAAGGGGGTAAAGGACCTGCGGCCGACTGCCCCAAATGTGCTCATTGCTGTCTGCACCGTGCCGGAGGTGATGACGCAGGGCGTGCACACCGAACGGGCAGTACTCGCTGATGTGAGGTGCGGCAGAGAACCTGGCTTTAAGTGATAGACGTGAACAGGGTAGTGGGCAGCATCGGATATAGGCAAGCTTTTCAGTGGGATGGGATTCACTTCAGTCCCAGGCTAGGAAACAAGGTGGGGTGGCGCTTAGGTGGGAGAGTGGTAGCTTTTTTAGGGGGCCCCGCGCAGGTAAGGAAGGCAAACTAGGAGACAAAGGGGAAGCAAGGGACACATGCACACTAAACGCTGTGAGGCAGCGAGGCCTAGACCTAAACGGAGAACCTACAGACGTAACTGAGGGCATTGGTAGGAGCGATTTAATTGGAAACAATGGAGCAAACAATTTTGTAAAAGACAAAAACAGACCCCGTAAGCGGAAAGAGAAAAACAAAAACTATAAATATTTAATCAGCTACATAAATATGCAGGGAGGCAGAAAGCCAGATAAGTGAGTGGAAATTCAAAAGCAACTTGAACGGGAAAGAATAGACGTGTACGCTTTAGCCGAGACTCACCTCCGGGACCTAGAAGGCCCACCTATTATAAACAATTATGTCTGGGAAGGTTGTAACAGGACTTCAGGAATTAAGAAAGGGGAAACTGTTGGCATGCTCAATAAACAAGGCACCGACTGGCAGAGAGTGCATGAAAGCTGTAAAGAGCATCTATGGGTTAGAGGCACCATAGAGGGGGGGAATAAATGGTTAGGAGTGGTGTATCTGTGGACCAGAAGTAGTGCTAGGGAGGAAAATGAGGAAATGGTAAACTCTTTGAAAAGAGATATGAACGAGTTCAAAGATTCGGGCGAAATAAGCATAGTTGGATATATGAATGCGATTATAGAAGGTTTGGATGGATACACAGACCACAACGGTTCTCTAGTGATAGATCTAGGTCAGGAAAACCGGCTTGTAATAGTAAACACGAAAAGCAAGTGTGACGGACAAATAACGTGGGAAAGCGGTAACAGACAGTCCAGCATAGACTACAGTTTAGTATCCGAGACAGTATACGGAAGGCTGCGGGAAATGAGGATAGATGAAAATGGAACAGACAGTTTAGGAAGTGACCACAAGTGGTTTAGCTTGCACTTTGGAGGCGCAACCCGCACAAATGTAGAATTAGGTACAATACGAGGAACTAATTTGAATAATGAGCAGTTAAAGATCATCGCTGCTATATTGGAAGATGAAATACCCAGGCAAAAATTGGGATTTCGACGAAATGATTGCGTTCATAAAGGGTAAGATGAATGAAGCAAAGCAACGAAACCGATGGAAAGGGAAGAGAAAGCCGAGAAGCTGGTGGAATAAGCAAATAAAAGAGGCTATTGACCAGCGAAGAAAGGCGTCGAGAGAACATAGAGAAAAAAAGAGAACTGGTATGGAACGTGAGGTTGTGAAGGAGAAATAGGATATCTACCGTGAAAAAACTAGAAGTGCAGAAAATGGTGCAAGCAAAGATGAAGCAGAAAAGCGAGCAATAGATGGCAGAAATACGGAAGAAAGACAAAAGCGCATCCAAGAAGTTTAGGAACCATGTAAAATCACTAAGCTCAAAAAACGATAATCATCAAAAATTCCTGATTGATGAGGAGGGGAACATTTAGAAGTAGAGCAGGTGTTGGCGCATATTTACCGAGTGATTAGTGAGAAGTTCAGGACAATAGTGGTAGGAAAACCTGCACCGATAACATCAGCGCCGCAGAAGACTGCGGAAAGGGAAATAAGTTTGAGCAACCTTGATTGGAAAAAAGCAGAGCAAAAGGTTTCCCCCCAGACAGCAGTGGGCCCAGACGGAACACCAATGCAACTGATAAACCTCCTTGGACCTTAAAGTAAGAAATCATATATGAGGGCAATAGATAAGGTGATAGAAACGAAACAGATACCAGAGGACTAGCTAGAAAGTAGGATGAATTTAATATATAAAGGGAGAGGAGGCAAAGCCAGTATTGTTTCATACAGACCACTCACAGTAACGTCAGTGGTGTATAAATTCGTAATGCAGGCGATAAAATAAGAAATTCAAGCATGGATGGAAGAAAATGAAATACTTGGGGAACTTCAGAATTGATTTAGACAAGAGAGGTGACTGGATGACAATATGTTTGTGATAACGCAATGCATTGAAATTGCGAAAGCACAGAATACACCACTAGGGATTACGCTCTTGGACATTAAAGGGGCATATGACAGCGTAAGCAGAGAACGGCTGTGTAGAATGTTGAAACTCCAGGGATTAGATGACGAATTGGTACAGTTCCTTATAGCAATATCTAAATACAATAGAGTGCACCTTGCTTGGGAAGCACAGAAATGCGCCCAGCATGTCAACATCCATGGGGGACTAAAACCGGGATGCCCTTTCAACCCAATACTGTTCATGCTTTACATAGCAGGGTTAGAAAAGAAACTGGAAGGAAGTCGAGTAGGGTTTACATAACCCATATGCTGCAAGGCGAAGTGGTACAACAGCATATTTCGGGAATGTTATACGCAGACGACATTATTCTTTTAGCTGATAACCAAACCGATATGCAGCGGCTAATAAATATTAGCGGCCAGGAAGCCACCAACCTCGGTTTAAATTTCAGTGCAGAAAAATCAGGAATAATGGTTTTCAATGACGCTACCACTCACGTAGTGTATATCGAGCAAGGTGAATTACCTAGAGTGAAGGAATATAAATATTTGGGAGTGTGGATAAACGAAAGGGATAACTACTTAAGAACTCACGAGGAGCAACTTAAAGTTAAGGGAAAGCGAAACGCAGCTATTACGAAGTATAGAGCTCTGGGGGGGTATAACAAATATGAAGTAGTAAGAGGAATGTGAAAAGAGTAATGGTACCGGGTATCACGTTTGCGAATGCTGTACTCTGCTTAAAATCAGGCGTCCTATCAGGCCTTGAAGTAAACCAGAGAACGGAAGGACATTTGCCGTTAGGCGCGCATGGAAAAACAAATAACGAAGTAGTTCAGGGAGATATGGGCTGTACGTGGTTTGATGTTAGAGAAGCTTAGAGTAAAATATGCTTTGCGATGAGGTTGAGGGCAATGGATCACCAAAGATGGGCAGCTAAGGTTTTTAGGTACCTACACTTGAAAAGCGTGGACACGCAGTGGCTAAGGAAGACTAGAAGGCTAACGATGAAATACGGAAAGAACAGTGGAGAATCCAAAACAGCCAAGGTAACCAAAAAAGAGGCAAGGCAGATTGAAACGAATAAATGGAGGGAAAAATGGAAGCTAAAACGTCGTTACAGATGTACAGGGCTGAGAAATTGAACATCAGAAAGGAAAATTTCTACGATAATTCCCAGGGCAGTGCTTTGCTTTTTTGAGGCTAGAGCAGGTTGCCTGCGAACTAAGAGTTTCGTGGGGAAGTATTCACACAATGATGGGGTATGCGTGATCTGCGGAGAAGAAACAGAAACTATGCGGCACATAGTGTTAGAATGTGAGGGTATCCATCCAAATCTACATGAAGGAAATATTGGGCTTCCAGAAGCCCTAGGATTTAAGGGTATCACAGGAGAAGTTAACTTCAAGGCTGTCGACGGGACGAAAAGATTAGAATGCTGGTCGACGAAAGGCAGAGAGGGGAATATTGCCTAGAACAGTTACCACATGTAACTGGGAAAAAAAGTATTTCGGGCCTAATACGCTTAGTGCCTGCCCTAAGCAGCGGTAGTATTAAACCAAGATTGTAAAACATGTTTATATCAGTCCTTTTTGGTAAGATGACATGTGATCACCCCGCTTCAAAGGGGAAACCAATAGCAATAATCATCATCATCATCGGTGCCGTTCTAAAGTTGTCACCGAGTATAGTCGTACGCGTGAATTTGAGACACATGGACCGATGCGCGCATGCGATGCGTAGTCGGCGTCGCTCCGCCCACTGTTTTTGCTCAATGGTGCTAACGCGGTCCACTTTGGGAGAGATGTGAAAGCCTGCGGACGAAATTATCCGGGCCTGCCAGTCTTGGAGGGCGTTCAGCGGCAAATTCGGAAATAAATGTGAGGTGCAGCAGCCTGGTCTCCGACGAAGGGAAGGGGCCTCCAGCGCTGCTTTTCTCCTGCCTTGCACCACTAGTTCAAGCTGCGCCATTTTATTAAAAAAAATTCGTTAGACAACGCCAAGTCGCATGAGATGGAAGAGAGCGTCCATATGGCGGCACTCCTCATTCAATCGGAACTGTAAGGATGGAAAATATTTGAATAGAATTAAAATAACTGTGATGAGCAAGGACACCAAAAAATAATTTTATTATTGTTATTATTATTATTATTATCATTATTGTTATTACCCCAAAAATTGTAGGGCTACTTTAAAAGAAACAAAAGTTTTACCCAATGTCATCCCTGGCTTTTTGCCGTTTTCATTTCAAACATCCCACATACTGTAATAAATAAAGCCGTAGTATTTTTTTCCGAGAAAGGGTAAAGAAACGTGAAGAGCAACTCATACAGAGAAGTTTGCACCCACTATAGTGTTTTTATACATGTTAAAATCAGAATATTTTTCAATTGACACATTCGAAAAATTCGTGCCGTTGTCTCGGGGTGCTGGTTTGACGCTGTGCTGTTTTGTCGCTGTGCTGTTCTGTCGCGTGCGCTTTTGACGCAGTGCTTTTCTGTCGCGTGCTGTTTTGTCGCGTGCCCTTTTTGCGCCATGCTGTTATGTCGGTGCTGTTCTGTCGCGTACTCTTTCGTCCTGGGCTGTTTTGACGGCGCCCCGCCTTGCCCACACTCATTTCTTCCTAATTCCTTGTATATGTCTGTAACAAGCGTTTGTTTCCTGAACCACTCCGCTATCGTCTTGTCACTTATTATTACATCTATCATCTTACGCTTTATTAGTCGCTGAGTCATCCTCAATTTAAGTTGAACCCTTTTAGTTATCCTCCAAGGTTCTGCCCATAGGCGAATACCGTTAACATAAAGTTGTCGTACACTTTCTTCTTCAGAGAAACCTGTATGCTGCCACTCAGTGTCTTAGAATGTCTGTCGAATCTACTCAACCCTATTCTTATTCTTTTAATTATCGCTGCCTCATAGTTGGAATGCGGGGCCACTACGTGGCGCAAGTATACATATTAGCCATACGACTTACTCTGCCTCGCCACCTATTTTAAACCGCAGGGCTCTCCCGAGGGGTATAAGAATTACTTTAGTTTTTTGAATAACATTTTTCGGCCCACACTGCTACTTTGCCGCTTCAGTGGGGTGTTCATGCTTTGCAATTCTCCCCGGAGTTACTTAGAAAAAAAAAAACGTCGTCAGCAAATCAGAGCTAACTCTGGTATTCTCTATTAACCCTTACGCCCACCTGACCCCGTATAATGTTGTGAATACCACTTCTAAAAAAACTGGTGAAATTGTATCCTTGTCTGATGTTCTTCCTTATTGGTATGTTACTTTTTTCCATTGTAGGAAGTTGGTAGGTGTGAACCTATTGTAGATATCCTCTAGAATTTCTACGTAACGCCCGCCTACACCCTGATTCCGCAACGCCTAAAGAACTGCTGAGGTTTTGACACAGTCAAATGCTTTCCAATAATCTATGGAGGCTACATATCGCACTTCCATATACTCCGCGAATTCCTCTATTACATGATTGATCATGTAAAAAAGGCAATAAATAGCTTTTCTAAAACCCTGTTTGATCATTACGTTGACTCAAATATAAGGTTTGATATTCTGTTAGATATATTACCATGGTAAATGTACACGACTGGCAGCAAGCTCGTAGGCATGTTTTTTCAAGTCTTTCCTGTTACATTTCTCGTAGATGGGGATGATGTTCGCATTTTTCTAAGATGCCGTAACATACGCAGTCATTAGGCATTTCGTGTACAGGATTGTAAGTTTTCCTAGTACGATTTGTTTACACCCCTTCAAGAGGTCTGCTGTTATCTGATCCTCACCAGGCACTTTGCTCCCTTGCATTTTTATCAAATCCTTCTTTACTTGTTCTGCTGTTACTGGTGGTATGTGTTCTCCTCTGAAATACTTCCTCGTAAGAGAATATCTTGCATGTCGCAGCCACTTTACAGATCTCTATAGAACTCATCGGCTACTACCACTATTTTATGCTTATTTGTGATGACATTGCTCTGCTTGTCTTTAGGTGTAACCATCCTATTTTTCACCCTGCCTTGAGGCCGCTTCACTGTTTTCTGCTGACTCTGCTCTTACAGCATGCCCAATCCTGTCCATATTACACATTCATATGTGTGCTGTGTTACGCTTATTGGTTCAATTCGAAAGCTACGCTAGTTTGATTCTATGAGCTGTGGTGGATATTGTCATGCTTTGATTTTTCTTATGAAATGTTTCGTCTTCAGGGAAAGTTTACCAGTAGCTTGTGGGTTGCAAACCTGCATATCGGTTCGGCAACGCGATTTTAAATTCATGTTTCCGTGTTGCATTTACCTCAATTAGCGGCTTATTTTGTACTAGTTTCTTACGGTCTCTTCTCAAATCTTTCCTAATACGCAATCTCACGATACGGTGGTCACTACTCCTCACCCTTCCGAAAACTTTCACATCTATCACGATGCCAGGGGTATCGAATAGAATTACGTCTATTTCATTTTTATTCTCCTCATTTGGGCTGCTCCAAGGGCACTTCTGGCTTGCCCGTTTGCAGAAGAAAGAATTCATGATGTATTAATGAAGGTATTCAGGCTTTTAAAGAAGTGCAAGGTGTTAGGTACCTAGTGGGGATCAAATCACAGCAGACCTCTTGAAGGATAGCGGGCGATTTGTTACAGGCAAAAACGGGGCAACCTGTATAGGCAATGCCTAATCACCGCGAGTGTACCAGAATTATGAAAGAACGCAAACATGATCGTAATTCATAAAAAGGTAGCATAACATTTTTGAAAATTGCAGGCCGACAGCCTACCCTCAATGGACAATATAGAGCGTATCCAAAGTACAACAATGAACCATATGCACACGATCATTCAAGTCATAGAAAAATGCGCGGAGAATACTCGGATCCTGTA
The DNA here is from genome assembly GCF_048455015.1 of Haemaphysalis longicornis. Classification (NCBI taxonomy): domain Eukaryota; kingdom Metazoa; phylum Arthropoda; class Arachnida; order Ixodida; family Ixodidae; genus Haemaphysalis; species Haemaphysalis longicornis. The sequence continues at coordinate 166,845,560 of NW_027526385.1, forward strand.
TACATCCTTCAAAGATTATGAGGAAGAATTTGACTCGGTAGAAACCACGAGCAGTCATGCATCCATTGGGGAATCAGGTGTAAGAAACAAGTCCGTCAGAATAATAGAGGACATGTGCAATGGGTCCACAAGTAACATAGTCCTCCATAAGGAGGGCAGCCAAATACTTATCAGAAAAGAGGTCATACGAATAGACACGATCTTTACACCTTGTTTTCAAGAGGTCTCATGAACATTCGATTGGGAATAAGTGGGTGTTATGATAATGAAAAAACCTTGGTAACATCACATTTGGTGATACTGTTGCCTTGCTTATTAACTTGGACGACAAATTGCAGAGTGGATTACAGCACTAGACAACCAGAGTAGAATCCTGTGCATGAAAATAATATGCAGAAAACTCGCGTAATGCGGAATAGGCGTATAAGAGCACAACGGTTTGAGATAGGTGGCGAGGCTTAGGATGTGGGAAGTGACTATATCTACTTAGGCCGAACAGTGACCCTGGATGGCAGCCATTAGCCAGAGATAATTAGAAGGATGAGAATAGGGCGGAGTGCTTTCGGGAGGCATCCAGACATAATCAGTGGCAGCTTAGCATTGTCCATGAAGATGGATGTGTATACCAGCTGCATTTTACTGGTACTCTGGCGGGGCAGAAACTGTGAGGCCTACTGAAAGCGTTTTTTTTATGTGAGAATGACTCAGTCAGAAATCGCACGGAAGATGTTAGGTGTAACACTAAGGGACAAAAAGACAGTGGAGTGGTACAGGGAACGAATGCATCTTAAGGACAGAGTAGTATCAATTAACAAAACAGTGGTGTGGGCAGGGCATGTAAGGCGAAGGCGAGATGACCCTCTGGTTATTAAGGGCAACAGAGTGGATTTTTTAGAGAGGGCATGCGTGACATGGGACAGCAGAAGGTTATGCAGGCAGACGAAGTGAAGAAGTTTGCGGGAATCAGTTGCCGGCTTGCCCGCATGTAGCACACGACCGCGATAATTTTAAATATATGAGAGAGGCCTCTGCCATTGAGTGGGCCTAGGCAGGGTGATAATATTTTTATATAAGAACACTGACGTTTCGGCTTGGGACAAGCCTTCCTCAGAAAAGTTTGTCCTCAGCCAGAACGTCAATGAAGTGCGCTACCGTTTCGTCTTCTTGCTCTACAGTTAATTTACCAGGTTTATTGCAATACCGTCTGACGTATATATATATATATATATATATATATATATATATATATATATATATATATATATATATATATATATATATATATATATATATATATATACATATATATATATATATATATATATATATATATATGAGGTTAGTAGAGACAGAGACAAACGAGAAAGACGTAGAAAAAAAGAAATAAGTTTACTGACGTTTCAGGGAGAGGACTCCCTTTCTTCAGAGTACAAAATGAATTCGTTTCAGAGCTATATATATGCAGAAAATGTAGCAAGGGCGAGGGCAAGGTAAGAGGAGCGAGAGTTTGTACAAATGGATCATGGTTGGTGGGTAGCAAAAGAATGAAGAGAGAGCGTTAAAATAAATTATAAATAGGATAATAAGAACATACAGTCTCGCGGTACGAACTTGGAAAAAAAGAGAGAGAAGAACCAAACGCACAGAAAAAATAAATAATTTAAAAAATAAAAATATCAAATAACAAGGTAATAATCCTCCCCCGTGGCAACGGGGGTGAAAGAGGGGTCAAAACAAGATATGCCCATGCCCCTGTTTGACATGGGCAAAACGATTAGTCACGCGGAACGCAGACATTCCATAGAAGATAAGCACACAAAGGGCGAACAACTGCCCATTCACAGCCGTTCTAGGAATCCAAGTAAGGTCATTGAAACAAGAAACACGTGGCTTCTGTAGGTGGGAGGCAGGGGTCGCGCCCAAGAGCAGTACGACAGGCAGTTTCGACAGGAAAGACTTTACATTGGTACACAAAGAGCGGAAAAAAAATAACCAGGTAATTTTTCTCTCCCTCGTGGCAACGGGTGTGAACGAGGGGTCAAAACAAGATATGCCCATGCACGTGTTTTACATGGGCAAAAAAATTAGTCACGCGGAACAAGAAAAAGAAGATATGCAAATGCACACAAAGGATGAACATCTGCCCATACACACCCGTTCTAAGAACCCGGGTAAGGTGATTGAAACGTGAGACACGTGGCTTCTGTTGGGGGGAGGCAAGGGTCACGCCAAAAAGCAGTAGGGCAGGTAGTTCCGACTCGAAATGAGTGTACATTGGTACGAAAAAAAAAGCAAAGGTCAAACTGGTAGAGATAAAAAAGAAAACAGGCTGGTGCACGTGTATGACGCGGCAGCAAGTGGTATTCATCTGCCCGGCGCATGGTGCCAGTTCAGAGAATGCCGAGGCGGTCAGCAACGAATAGTATTAGAAAACAACAATACAAAAAAGAAAGAGGACATGAAAGCAATCACACACGCTCGCGTTCACAAATTAATTACAAGGTGAGAATATAAAAGCTAAATATGGTACTGCAGCCTTCTACCCAGAACACAATACGCAGACTTGTTCATCAAATTTGGTTCAGTGAAGCCATTGTGCTAAAAAACATCGTGCTAGCATGAAACTATACCCAACTACGGGAGCTCGCCAACTAATGGGAAAATATTACTCAGGGAAAGAAATGGACAGGCATAACACTAGCCTGAGAAATGCAGCCGAAATTTTAATCGGAGGAGAGATTTTAATTTCCCATAACTTTCATTTATGCCAAACGACGCTGATTTAAACTTATAGATAAGGTAAGACTCTCGAACCTCGCGATCGTGATGCGTTTTAAAACTAGATTCATGAATTGTGGCCTTCAGTTGTTCAAAAGAATGACCAGGAGTGTTAACATGCTTTGATAGAGGCAAAGGGTAGGTTTTTGCATGGGAGCGGTGATTGTTAAACCTCAAACGAAAGGGTGTTTCAGTCTGGCCAATGTATTGTTTGCCGCAGAGGGTGCATTCCAGCAGGTATACAACGTTGGCGGAATCACAGTTAAAGTTCCCTTTTACATTAACATATAGTTTGAAGCTGTGCTGGTGGCGCGCTGTGTGGTGGTCATTTGTGGGCATACCTTACAGCGTGGTTTGTTACAGGGCATGCAATCAGTAGTCTGTGGTCGGCTGATGCTGAATTTAGTGATAACGTCGTGCAAATTTTTGCTGCGTCTATACACAACACGTGGCGGCTCGGGGAATATTCTCTTTACGCGTTCACTTTGAGCGAGGATATTGTGATGTTTCCTTAGTATGGATGCAACTTTCGGAGAAGAGGCCGAATGGGTCAAAACGAGGTTTGTTTGTTGATTGGGTTTTGGAGCTTTTTCTTGGAGAATGTCGGTGCGGTTCAAGTGGTTAGCTCGTGTAATCGCGTCATCGATCACCTGCTCTGGGTATTTTTGATTTAAGAGTGCGGTTTTAAGTTCTCTGCAGTTTGAATCGAAATCCGCCTGGCTTGTGCAGATTCGCCTAAAATGGTGAGATTGGCTATAAGGTATTGCAGTCTTGCACTGCCAGACATGGCTGCTGTGGAAGTGCAAATACTGGCGCGTGTCCGTAGGTTTCCTGTAGAGATTAGTCTGAAGTCTGCCCTGAGAAACTGTGACAGTAACATCCAGAATATTTATGCTGTGCGTAGAGTAGGAATGAGAGAGGGAGATGGTAGGATGCGCAAGGTTAAAAGCCTCAATAAACGCAAGAAGTTCCATTTCACCGTGCTGCCAAATCATGAATCTATCATCTATATACCTTTTGTAGTACAATGGCTTCAAACTTTGGGTTGCGAGGAAGTTTGTCTCTAGACATCCCATAAAGATGTTCGCGTAGTTGGGCCCGATTTTGGTTCCCCTTTGACGTTCCGCTGACGTGCACGTAATTGACACCATCAAGCTCAAAATTGTAAGGTTCAAGGATAAGGTAAAGGAAAGTTTGAAGAATGAGAGAATCGATAGGTTTGTCACCCGCCGACCCCTCATACGCACATGATACAGCGGTGATCCCATCGGCATGCGGGATGTAAGTGTATAGCGACACGACATCTAGGGTAACAAGTAAACAGTTGTTAGGAATTTCCATCTTCATGATATCCGAGAGAAAATCATTTGTATCCTTAATGAAGGATGGAAAGCTGGGGGGAATGTCACGAATGAGAGAGTCGACATACCGCGAGAGGTTCCCGGTGACAGTACCAATGCCAGAGACAATGGGGCGACCTGGGTTGCTATTTTTATGAATCTTAGGAAGAAGGTAGAATCTACCGGCTACTAGGCTTAGGGGGATAACACAACGAGCAGTTGTTTCAGTTATTTCCTGATTTTGAACAAGCTCAGTAAGTTTTTCTTTACAATTATCTTATAATCATATGTGGGATCGCTAGGGAGTACTTTGTAGAACGCAGACTCTGATAGTTGTCTATGAGCCTCGTTGACATAGTCAGCTTTGTCGAGTATCACGATGGCGCCTCTTTTATCGGCCGGTTTGATTACTATTTCGGGGCAACTTGCGAGTTCCTCCAAGGCTTTCTTTTCCTTGTTTGTGATGTTACAGCGGAAAGGGATTTGCTTTTGGTATGCTGCTCGTACATGGCGATGAACGGCTTTAATATACATGTCGAGGCATGTATCGCGCTGCCTGGGAGGGCTCCAGTGCTTATGGCTAGGTAATGCGGTTCGGGCTTCTTCGGTTGGAGGACGGTCATGGAAGTACTCTCGCAGTCCCATATTTCTGGCGAAGTTGTCTAAGTCCTTAAAAAGCTGAAATTCGTTGAAACCGCCAGTTGCCGGGCAAAAATTCAGACCTTTTTGACAAGGCGCTTATCTGATCTGGTGACAGGGTAATACAAGAGAGGTTCATCACATTTCCGGTGAGATTTTTGTTACTTTTAGTAGACTGGGGACAGGTTACAGAAGGGAAATAAAAATTTGGGTTTGCGTTGGACGGCTCACTAGTACTGGCAATAATGAGAGCTTGTGAATGGTTAGTATTTGGTGCGTTTAGGGGCGATTTTTATGTGCATTCCCAGATAATAGACAGCCATTAGTAATGGGGCTAACTTTATTCTTGCGGATGTTGTCATTGCTAGGGATATTATCTCGGGAAAATTTATGGACTTTTGTTTCGGATATAGCGGATGCCTTTTTGGATTCGTAGCTGCGTAGAAGGCCTGATTCTCTTTCGCTTAGATCCTTACTAAGAATTTCCTCTTCCTGGCGGAGGGAATGGGACATAGTCTCGGGACATAGTCTCGTAGTGATCTAGAATTATCTGCGTTAATTGCAAGGATGTGTTGTCTAGTACTTGTTGCCACTTTTTTTTTGTTGGAAGGGGACAGTTCGGCAGTTGCATGTCTCAGTCTAACCCTCAAACCCATGGGAGCTACCTCGGCAGACAAATACTGTGAAAGTGCGGAAACGTGCATTTGGGATCATGTGCGTTTTTCAGTAATCTTTTTTAATTTTAGAACTGTTTTGATACTGGGTAGGAAGCTGCATTACCGGGTTTTTTGGAGCCTAGTCACTTTGTCGGCGCAGAAGACACTTTCTTGCGGAGGTTGTAGGCTGGCTTTGGGGCGTCCAATAGCAGTCCGGATCCGCAGCTGAAGTTTTCCAGTGGCTCGGTTGTGGTTCGGGCTCCGGTGGTTGTTGTAGTTCCCGAGGGCGGGCGCGGAAGGCTCTTGGCTCGGAGCACTCTAGGGGTTGCGCTGCAGGCGATGCGTTGGTGCTCCGAGGCCGTGGTCGCAGGAGCACGTACGGGTTGAAGGCTGCGGCGGGCATCCGGAGACTCTGGGTGTGGGTACCTGGCACTCAGCTGAAGGTCCGTGGCCACGGTGGTCACGGCGGCACCCGGGGCTGGCCGGTTGGACGACCGTGGGTCCGGGGACATCGTGGAAGGCGTTGGGCTGGAGGGGAGCAGAGGCAGCGGTGGGAAGTCATGGTCGTTTGAGGCCCCTGCGGGAGCTTGGGTGGCGGTGCATGCGACCTCGCGCCACCCAGGAGGGTTGCAGCGCTTTTGCGTGAAGCAAAGCTCGCGGATGTGGCTAGCAAGCACAGCCACACCCTCGAAGCTGGGGTGCAGGCCATCCGCAGCAAGGACTCGGCGAGCGGGAAGGTGCTGGAAGCCGTGGTCAATGAAGCGCCCACAGCGAGAGTGGCGGCAGAATTCACGCAGGAGAGAGTTAAAGCGTCGTGCTTTTTCATTGCAGCCAATGGCAAAGCGGGAGATGCGGTAGTCGCGGCGGCGGTTAGCAGAGCACGGAAGAATCAAGCTGGCGTAGATGGTGGAGACGTTAGGCCGAGATTGAAGAATCAGGTCAGTCGGCGAGCGATAGTCACAAAAAGCACGTTTGCCGATCTTTTTGCCCATGTCAAACAGGGGCATGGGCATAACTTGTTTTGACCCCTCTTTCACCCCAGTTGCCACGGGGAAGAAAATTACCTTGTTATTTATTATTTTTATTTTTAAATTATTTATTTTTTCTCTCTGTGTGGTTCTTCTCTCTCTCTTTTTTTCCAAGTTCGTACCGCGAGACTGTGTGTTCTTATTATCCTTTTTATAATTTATTTTAACGCTCTCTCTTCATTCTTTTGCTACCCACCAACCATGATTCATTTGTACAAACTCTCCCTCCTCTTACCTTGCCCTCGCCCTTGCTACATTTTCTGTATATATATAGCTCTGAAACGAACTTATTTTGTATTCTGAAGAAAGGGAGTCCTCTCCCTGAAACGTCAGTAAACTTATTTCTTTTTTTCTACGTCTTTCTCGTTTGTCTCTCTCTCTACCTTATTTTTTTCGCGCTCTCTGCGACTTTTTATCTTTTCTGACTATATATATATATATATATATATATATATATATATATATTGTAACAGAGATAGTGGCCGTTAGAAGGCGCGCCAGTGTGGCCAAAGGGGTGTGTGCTCAACTAAGACCGAGGCTGACTGTCAGGTGGCGTCAATCCCCCCACTAGGTCTATGTGCAAGTCTCAGTCATCGGAGCAGCCCCATTGAGAACGATCTGGCTGAGAGACCTGCGTGTGGACTCCCGAGCTAGCTAGGCCTCTGGTAGAACCAGCCCCCGTTACCACGCTCTAGCCATTTGCTAATAAACCCCAATATAGGATATATTGCCCCTTTGATTTCCCCTTTCATTTTCGAGGTTTTCTTGACTGCCAACTTTTATTTCTATATTATTTTCAACGAGTCCCTCATTTGCAAGGGTTAATGCTTGGGCGTGTTTTTTGCATGATTACAAAAGGGGAACAGCGCAGACTCAGACGAAACACAAGAAGAAGAATGTGAAAAAAACAGCGCTCGTGTTTGTCACACTCTTCTTCTGCTTTGTCTCAGTTTGCGCCGTTCCCCTTTTGTAACCCCTCATTTCCTATTCAGATTCAAATTAGGGTTAAAGGTTTTTGTGTGAATGCACCTCCGTTTGAAAGTGGTAATGCTGTCTAAGGGCGCTAGTCTTTGACAACGACCACCTCATTTCACACCTGAACCCGTCCTGGTGGCTGAGTGGCTAAGGCGTTGCGTTGCTGAACACAAGGTCGTGGGTTCGATTCGCTGCCGCAGCGGCCGCTTTTCTGATGGAGGCAAAAAGCAAAAACGCCCGTGTGTACGACATTTCGGCGCTCGTTAAATATCGCCAGGTGGTCATAATTATTTCGGAGCACTTCCCTATGGGGCGCCTCATCGCCTGCGTTGCGTCTGCGTGTTAAACCCTACAATCAAATATTACATGCATAGCGAGGGCCTCTGTTCTGCCAGTCTTGGTACCATAGGAAGCTTAAGAGGGTTCAACACTGGTAGACCACTCTTGACATGTCGTAGACACTCGAGTCACGGCCCGGGGGTTAAAAAGAGGTCCCCTTCACCCTGAGTAGTCCGAGTGGCGCTGGCTACCACCCCCAAGCACACGAAACAAAAATTCCTTATTATAAATACCCCAGAAAATGGAGGAAAAAATCAACCCGCCGGTAGCCTAGTGGTTCTAGCACGAGACCGTATTCTGGAGGTCGTGGATTCGGATCCCACCTGGCGGGCGTTTTTTCTCCACTTTGTTTATTCTTTCAAAATTCTTTATCGGTTTCAATGACCTACCTTCATCCTCCCCTTTGCTTTCCGGGGTTTTCTTGACTGCCAACTTTAATTTCTGTCCTAAATATGTATGTATATATATATATATATATATATATATATATATATATATATATTAGGTATGTAAGTATGTGTACTTTTGTGTATATTTTAAGGTCGAATATATTATCAAGAAACATTTTATGATTTCACAATTACACTATCGACCTCCTGTTCCCAGCCGCTGTATTGATCCTAGCCGAGGCGGCGGGAAGGAAGGCAATACAGCAGAAGGTGCCAACAGTCTCAGGGTCCGAGTGGGCCACCACTGGAAAAAAGTGGTTGATTCCTTTACCACAGGAACCGGTAAAACACGAAAGGTAAATGTGCCTTCACTCGAGCGGGTTAATGTTTATTGTGGATCGATATGGACTTGGGCATTTCTATTTATATTTATTTCGCATGACACCTCTATACACTTGAACACTACATACTGAACTACGCATCCAGGAGCATTGCGTATATCTAACTGAAACCAGATGCGCTCGCTAACCGTCAGGGGGAACGCAACCAAACGAATTTTCACTTATTCGCCTGGTGAACACGCGGTGCGCTACTAGTAGCGGTCGCGGCAACGAGCGCAACATTTGCAAGTCGGCGTCGATCTTACTCCGCGGACGTTGCCTTAAAGGCTTCTTCGCAGGTTACGCTGCGTGTGCCCCGTAGACGTGGGCTCTGTCATCGAGGTGCGAACTGTCGGCTCTTATTAGCGTCATGATGCCCTACTTCATTTCGCCCCTCCTAGAAGGCACCACCATCTCATAGGAAAGACATCAGGCGCGTTCGTCGTCTTGCTTACGCGTCAGGTCATATCACAGTTGGGAGTGCGTTTCGTACCTCCTGTTGTGGCAAAAGCGTTCATGGCTCAAATCCTGACGTAGCTGCGTTATTCGAATTTTTTCTGGCGATATCATTTCCTTGACAAATATGACTTCAATCTGATATTGTTGGACCCCAGCATAAACCAATTTCGTGTTAAAAAACAATCACACAAAGCCTTATTGCAGCGGCGTGCTTGCTGCTCTTACAGGGAGTTGCGTGAGCAATTGCTGGCGATCGCCTATACAAAGCGCTTCTCCTCTTCCTCAGCATATGCTAAAAGGTACATAGTATACAGTTGCTTATGTATGTGGTAACAGCGATCTTGTAAGATTATACGGCAGAGGCGTGCCATGGTGCTTCTGGACGGAGTACCGTGAGCAATCGGTGCACTGCGCCTGCACGCGATTTGGGCTGGTCGTGTTGCTCAGCATATGCGAAAGTTAAATAATGCACATTAAGAAACGCATGTGCAGAGAGTGGGGAAATGTTAGAAAAAAAGCAAAAAAAAACGATACGATATTAGGAAGAAAAGGAGGAAGAAGGGAAACAATAAAAAAAGACATACGTTAGCTCGAAGAAAGCGGTACTTTATAGATGTGACACCTTACATGCATCAATGGAGCGTGTCAGAACTTCTGAGCATCACAATACTCAGCGACCACCCTCGATTACATTTCCCAGGTCCGAAATGCTGCCTGTTCTGTGCATAACAATCGCCGGATACCACTGGAAGCTGTACGAAATAGGTTTAACCATACTAGGTGGGGCTCTCTGGGACACAAACATCATTTCTTCACCAGTGCAGGATTTGGCAACCCTGGTTTAGTATATTTGCCAGAAACCTCTTTAATATTTACCACTTATGCTATCGGCCTTAATTCCCAAGCAGCTGCATTGCTCGTAACCAAGGCGGCGGGAATGAAAGGAATACAGGAGAAGGTGCTAAGAATCTGTTTGTGAAGATACACCGCCAATGGGAACTATATATATGTACATTTATGGCTCGAAATCTACCGAGCGAAGCTAGTTTATCGGAGCTTTTACACGAGCTATTCGATATTCGATGGGCTATAGTAGGGTAAAAGTGGTAAGAAGGGTTCGACAAGGATTTGTGGTGTTTCCTAGCGGTGATATTTTCTGTTATAGCGGGCATTCTGAAACACATCACTTCAGTTGTAGGGTTTCTGGTTCATAGAGCCAGAAACCCTACGCTGGCCAGCATAAGGAGTGCTGGCCAGCCAGCACTCCTTATGCTGGCTGGCCAACCTAAAGAGCCCCTCTGGCCGTCTAGCACGGTGGAGCCTGAGGCTACAAGAATTCAACGTCAATATAGCGTACAAGTCTGGGCGAGGCACAGTGATGCCGACTGCCTCTCTCGGGCTCCCATGGGGTGTGGGTAGGCTGTTACCGACGACGATGACGACGTCTTCTTGGGAGCAGTCAGTAGTGCGGACATGGTGACACACCGACGGAGCGACCCTAAGCTCAGGCAGGTGATCGCTTACTTTGACGACCAATTAGGTGCTGTCCCTAGAGCCTTCAAACGAGGTTTGCACACGCTCACTCTTCGGGACAATGTCCTCTACAAGAAGAACTTTGCGGCTGGCGGCCGCTCGTGGCTCCTGGTCGTGCCGGACAATCTACGCATGGACATTGTTGAGAGTTGTCACGATGATCCGACTTCGGGACACCTTGGTTACACGTGTACGCTAGCGCCACAAAGGTAAAAGTATTATTGGCCTCATCTTCCCAAAGCTGTGCGTCATTACACTCGGAACATTGCGAGAATGCCAGTGGCGCAAGAGGCCCCCAGCACGCCCTGCCGGACTTCTTCAACCGATTGATCCTCCGACAGTTCTGTTCCAGGGAGTTGTAATGGATCTGCTAGGTCCTTTTCCTTTGTCTATCGCATGCAACCACTGGGTAGTTGTGGCAACGGATTATCTGACCAGATACGCCGAAACCAAAGCCCTTCTATTCGCAACTACATCGGAAGTAGCTGCTTTCTTTATCCAGCACATCGTTCTACGACATGGTGCACAAGAGGGTCTTATCACCGACCACGGTTCCGCGTTTACAGCTACACTAACGCGAGACATTCTACGCCTAAGTCACACCAGTCACAGTAGAACTACTGCATACCACCCTCAAACAAATGGAATGACAGAGCGCCTGAACAAGACTATTACAGACATGATGGCGATGTACGTCAGCGTGGAGCATCAAACATGGACGAGCTTTTACCTTTTGTAACCTTCGCGTGTAACCTTTTTGTTTGTTCGCTCATCGCGCTCACATCAAGTAATCTTGGGTTGGGATTTCCTGCAACGAAACAGAGCTGTTATCAATTGCTGCCGTACTGAAGTTGAATTCTTCCCGTTCCTAGAACTTCCTCCTAGCTGTGCGGCTTATCAAAATCTTGTCGTTGCCGAAGATACCACCATTCCACCATCCGCTGCTGTCCTCGTGAGTTTATCCCACAGCGCTGTCTCTGAGGGAAACATTCTGTTTACGCCTTCCTCCCTGTTCGTCTACTGACGCTGTCTTCCGATGCCATTCGCCTTGTTAACTCTTACGGACGGCCGCACCAGAATTGTTGTGGCTAATACCGACTCTTGCCCACGTTCATTGCCACGCGGTGAATGTGTCGGCACCATCGAGACGACACGCTCTTCCGTCGTCATAGATGTGTCCGAGTATTTGCCGCATGTCGATATCTGCGAGCTCTCTTCTCCATATCTCACGTCGCCGCCTCCCTCAGACGTTTTCCGTCATGCTATCGACGCAAATCTCACTCCACAAGAACGAGACCAGCCTCTGCAGTTACTACATCGATTTCAGTCGTCCTTCGATTCTGCAAAGACATCACTCGGCCGAACGACAACTGTAACCCACCACATCGACACTGGATGCCACGCACCTGTACGGCTGTGACCCTACTCCGTGTCCGCCCCTGAATGTCCCATCATTGACTGTGAGGTACACGACGTGCTGCAGCACGGTGTTATCCGCCCATCAAACAGTCCATCGGCCTCCCCTGTTGTCCCTGTCAAGAAGAAAGACGCCCCCATCCGCTTCTGTGTTGACTACCAACTTTCAAGGATGTCTTCCCTTTGCCACGAATAGATGGTGCTCTCGACTGAATTTTTCTACTCCCTCGACGTACACTAAGGATATTGGCAAGTCCCCATGGCCGACGCAGATCGGCATAAAATGGTGTTCGTTATTGCCGACGGCTTGTACGATTTCAACGTCTTGTCGTTTGGTCTATGTAACGCGAACGCAACATTTCAAAGAATTATGGACAACATTCTTCGTGGCTTGAAGTGGAAGACTTGCTTGTGCTACCTTGACGACGTAGTGGTATTTTGTCCAAATTTCTCCACGCATCTCGTTCGCCTAGACCAAATACTGACGTGCACGACGGCAATCAAAATTTTTAAAAAAGTAACCTTGGTGCTTAGCAGCTCATGATCCTCAGACACATCGTTATGAAGAATAAACTACTTCCCGATCCATCTAAACTCCGTGCGGTGGCGGAATTCCCGAGACCTACCACGCAGAAGGCTCTTCGCAGCTTACTCAGCCTCTGTTTTTATTTCCGCCACTTCATCCGCAACTTTGCATCTATCAGCGCTCCGTCAACGCAGCTCCTTGGCGACGGCAATTGCCTCTCAGCGTGCTCACCGGCTTGTGACGACGCATTTGCCACACTACGCCGTCAGTTGACATCTCCGCCGAACTTGAGGCATTTCGACCCCACGGCCCCGACGGAAATCCACACTGACGCCAGCGGCATCAGGTTGGGAGCAGTCCAAGGCAAGAGAAAACGCGGATTTTATAAATACGTAGTCGCCGACGGTAGTCGCACCCCCACAAAAGCAGAGAAAAGTATTACGTCAATGAGAAAGAATGTCTAGCCATCGTGTGGGCCCTCACAAAGTTCAAACCTTACCTATGTGGCCGCCCATTCCACGTTGTAACCGATCACCATGCACTTTGCTGGTTGTCCTCTCTTAAAGATCAAGCAGGTCATCTTTCGCGCTGGGCTCTTCGTCTGCAAGACTACAATATTCGGGTTGTGTATTGCTCAGGACGCAAGCACAACGATGCTGGTGCCATTTTGCGTTCTCCTTTGTCGTCTGATGCTCACAGCGTTTCCAGTCCAAGCTGCTATGTAGACCCCCTGGACGCTGACTCTATGCCAACAGAGCAACGCAAACACCCGTGGTGTCGGCAATCCCCAAAGCCCTGTGGCGGCCATTTGTCCAGTGCCACCCCAACTGCAGCTTCTCGCACAATTCGGTGCTAAGCATCTCACTGTGCCATTCATGACAACGTGTGGTATCGACGCAACTATCACTGCTCGGCATCCGCGTCCCTTGCGCTCAGAAATATATGGTTCCTTTCACAGTGAGCCTCATTGCGTCCACGCAGTGTTCTGAAGACCTAACGAAGTCTTCGGCTTCGCTACTACTGGCGCGGAAGGAAGGAAGGAAGAAAAAAAAGGAAGCTGTACAGGCGGGGCATATACAGCTTTGTGCGCCTGTACGTTCTCTTTTGCGCACACTGTCAGCGCTTTAAATCCCCGCCTCAGCGTTCGTCCGGCCCCATTCCACCATTACCTTTTTCAATGAGACCATTCGACTGCATCGGAGGTGATCTGTGTGGGCCTCTGGGTTTGACCGCTGGGTCATTGTTGCTGTTGACCACCTTACCCGCAACGCCGAGACTAGTCCTTTACCCACTGCTACGGCCCGCGACGTTGCGTCCATTCCTTCTTCGTCATTTTATTCTGCGTCATGGAGCACCCCGCGAACTCCTCAGGGACCGGGGTAAGGTTTTTCTATCGGAAGTCATCCAGGTGCCTTTGACAGCATGCCGTACCGTCCACCGTACCACTATGGCCTACCATCCGCAGGGCAACCACCTAACTGAGCGCTTCAACCGTACACTGGGCGACATGCTGACTATGTATGTGGCGTCCGATTATTCTGACTGGGATGTCCTGCTTCCATTCGTAGCATACGCTTATAATACTGCCACACAGTCCACAACCGGCTTTTCTTCCTTTTTCCTTTTGTACGGGCCTCGACACTCCTGCCCCATCGACACCATTCTTCCCTACCATGCCGGAGCTTCCGAAACCAGGCCGATTTCTGACGTTGTCAAAAACACCGAAGAGTGCCGCCAGCTAGCGCGATCCTTCACGACCGAAGAACAAGCTCACCAGAGGACTCACCATGATGAGTACACACCTGCCTGTAGCTTTTGTTTGGCCCGGCTCTCTCGTCTGTCGGTGGGTCCCGAATAAGTCACCTGGACTATCACAAAATTACTTTCGAGATACCGCTGTCCCTACGGCGTTGTTGAACGCACGTCTGCAGTAAATTAAGTTGTCGAGACGGTCACCCCTTCCGCCGACCAGCGCTGTCGCGGCCGAGAGATGGTTCACATTCAGCGCCTCAAAGCTTACGTCGAACCACTCATCGTATTGTCCCCGTGAGACGCCAGGATGGCTCCTCTTTGCCGAGGGGGGGGGTATTGAAGCGAAGAGTATGAGCGGATGCCTCACATCAAGTCGACGTAACGCAGCGCTATCCGCCTATGCGGGTATGCGGAGCATTAGTGTAGGAAACAGAGGAGCAGTAGAACGCTCAGCGTCTGGTCTCGCGGAACCCTGCTCTCGGCCCTTGCGTGTGCACATATTGACAGCGAATAAACTCCTCTCTAAATGGCTACCCAGATATATATATATATATATATATATATATATATTATGGCGAGGTTTATTTGCAGGGCGGCAGCAAGGCGTTGAAATGCAGAGAGGCTCAGCTGAGCCCGAAGGGGTTCTGCCGTGCATGCTCAGCTCTCATTACAACAGACAAGTGATGATGATCTTGAGTCTTGCCACGATGATAAAGCAGGTCGCACGAGGTAATACGCTCCGCTGGCTGTTCTGCCAACTTCCCCGCTGTGTAGCGTCACTGGTAGCGTTACGTCGATGGTGGCTAGTCTTCCTCGTTAGAATATATATATATATATATATATATATATATATATATATATATATATATAAAGAGAGAGAGAGAGAGTGAGAGAGAGAAATAACATTTATTTACACATCCGGCGTGTGGGAAGTCCCCGGCCTACTAGGGCGCGGATGTTCCCTGTCTAAAGTCTACGGCTATTAAGTCCAACAGTCGTAGGGCCGAGACCTCGAGGATGTTGTACTTCAGCTAGGTGACAGATACTCGAGTTCCTCCGCACCCGTTGGCCGGGGCGTCGCTTCCTTTTCTCCGTTGCTTCGCCAAAGCCTCCTCGAGCCGCTGGATAGCCCTTCTTTGCGTCTTCGGGTCTTCGGAGCGTATCCACGCACCCACCTCTTCGGGATACGTGGCGTCCTGGCACTGCCCGTTCCCGTTGTTCATGGCAATGTTACACCCACCCCACATGATGTGGCGGAGAGTAGCTAGTTCACGTTCGCACACACTGCACATGGCGTCCACGAACATGTCGGGGCACACGTGCCGGGCCAGAGCCGGCGTCAGCACGCACTCAGTCTGCAACTGTCGGAGCTTCACTGCCTCCGCGTGCGAGAGTTCTCGGTGCGGGGGTGGGAAGGCTCTCCTGACTTCTCTGTAAGCCGTCAGGATCTCGCTGTAGTCGGTGAGGGGTTTGAAGTCTTCTTCTTGGTCTACTCCGCTGGTTTCGGAGGGGCGGACGGCCGCGGTCCGGCACGTGATGAGACCACGGGCCGTGGCGTCCGCCTCTTCGTTGCGGTTCAGGATGTCGGGTGCTAGCTGCCGGCCCGCATGGGCCAGAAACCATTTGAAGACGATGTTCGGTCCCGCAGCGACGCCGCGAGGTACCCGCGATGTCTCGATGGACCTCACTAGTTGTTCCGCACCCCGCCAGACCGTTCCTCGGGTGAAATTCTTGATCGCCGATTTCGAATCACTTAGCACCGTGCGCGTACCCGGCAGAACCATGCCCAGAGCGATCGCCACCTCCTCTGCCTGGCCAGCCGTTCGGGCGCGCACTGTGCTTGCTGTTAGCAGTTCTCCGGTAGTAGCTCGAACCACCACCGCTGCGAAGGCGTTGCGTCTCCCCGGATACCTCGCGGCGTCCACGTAGACAGCACCTTCGTCTCGTTGGTGTTGACGGGCCAGCACCACAGCTCTCGCCGCTCGCCTGCCCTCGTCTCTCTCTGGATCTGTGTTTTTGGGCAGTGGGTATACGATGATATTCCTCGCTGCCTCGTCACTCAGGGGTACTTGCTCCTTCAGCTCGCCGTCCGGTCCTGCACCCGTAAGAGAGAGCTGAGAAAATGTTTGACGTGGAATTGAAAACAAAAACTGGTTTACTGAAGTTTTGAGCGAGCCAGTGGAAACCAGTCTTTCAGAGCACCAGTGTTCGTCTTCATCTGAGTCTTCGTCTGAGTTCCTGACATGAAGACTGGTAGTCCAGTCAAAATGTCAGTAAACCACTGTTCTTGTTTTTAATCGTGACTCAGCCCATTTCTCAACTATTTCTTCTGGCTCCTCGAGTCGTTTCTTTGCTTGGACTGCTTAAATATATATTCATTGATCATCAAAGAGCATGAGAGGACCTCACAGAGCAACTAAACCTAACGCAGGGCTATCCGCTAATCATATTTGTAATCATCCTCTTCTTGTATTTATATACGTATGCACCGAGAACTCCTAAAAACAAAAAAATATGGCGCATGATGTGTAGATGTAGGTTGATTTGGCTTACTGTGTTAAATTGTTTGTCTTGTAAAAATGATGACTTGCTTATTTCTTTGCAGGAGATGGAATATTAATATTACTTTGGAATACGGTTTCTACACTGGATTGCATTATTATTTGAATGGGGTAATGCAGTATAATGGCTTAAATTCAAGCGACTTTGATGGATTAGCCATAATCCACGCAGTTGCATGGCTGGACTATACTTATTCTTCTGTTCATGCCTCTTTGTTGCTGGGAGTAAGTACATTGACTGTCGAAAACAGTTCGCTGCCACACATCTGTTTATAATATTGTATCTTTTATTGCACCCTAAGAAATTACGACCTTAGTCTTTCACCATCACGCGGTACGTATTTCACACGGAGGAAATTTTTACAGCCCGAAATGAATTGCTAAAGGAGCAACTATTTATTTCCTGTGGTATGTTTTACAGAAAGTACGAGCAGAGCGACTACCTTATATTTACGCTTACGCCTGTGTATAGTATTGGGCAGCTTCTACAGCTGCGAGTTCGTAAAAACGCAATATTTTGGCCACAAAATACGTGTTCAAAAAGCCAGTCATTTGAGACGACATACTACTATGTGGGATGCAAGTCTCTTTACCAGAACTTACCATGTGTAACAATTGTCTTCACTCAGCCCTCACCTTGGGGGTGTGGTAGTAAGCTAAAATCTACGAAGTGGGGTGGTACAAGTGAATAACCTGTGATATCCTTAGAGCCAGATATTAATTTTTGCAATTTTTCAGTAGGTAATCAGTACGTCTTTGGGGGACCGAGTGGATGAGGAAGTGAATTTGTTGAATTTCGCCTTTTGTCTTTGCTAAGTAACTCTACCGATGTGTTTTTTATTATAAAACTTGACTGGGATACGCTTTCGAAACAATGGCAAACCATGCCCATGTCTGGCAGCCTACTCAAACTTTACACTTGGGAGCTAAGTTCTGAAAAGTTCGTAGTATTTAACATTCTTCCAACACAGGGTAATTTGGCTGAACGCATCATCCATTTCGCCATGAAAACCTATTGAGGCCCGTTGGAAGACGAACGCATCTCTTACTGACTCTCAACCATTACAGTTCAGCACTGCCCAAGGCTATTCTTCGGCTTTGAGCTTTAGTTCTTGGTCCCACCGATCTAGGGCAGCCATTCTTTCCAGTCCCCCTTGATCGTATTGATTATGTTGTCCTCGTGGTCCAACGGTAGTCAGTTTTTCTAACGTGGCGTTCCGAAGCACCATTCTTTTTCTTAAGTTCAACTACATTATCGGTTCGACATTATTCTTCCATACAGGGGACTTTCTTCCTTAACCTCAGCGTTACTCATATCACTCTCCGTTCCAAGGCAGTTGAGAGGACCTAAGTTTGCTTTCAAGTTTTTTAGGGCTACAAATTCCCTAATGCGTATGTCCCCATTAGCAGAACTCATTACCTGTAATCCATTTATTCACGAAAGAGGTACATCACAATGCGTTCTTTGCGTGTGGTTTCCGAGTGCACCAGCCCATACCAAAGCTACCCAGAATTTTCGCTCGCTGAAGGTTCACCAGTGACAACCCGTTGAAGGTAGTTTTAATGTTATTCTTGTAGAGCATCATTACCTATGCTGGTCAGGGCAAGGTAAATATAACTGGTAGCGAAGCTTCCATAGAAGCCCATACGTTCAGAAAATGGCGGCTCTTAAGCTGCTCATGGGGCTTAGTGCCATCTGTGTGAGGAGAGAACACTTCCGGCGGAACAAAAAATAAACAGGATGTGACGCAAGATCCGGTCAGAAAGTGACGTCATTTTGGTGGCATTAGCGGGAAAATTTGGCTTCAAAATAGCCTTAGCAGGACTCTGATCGCTGAGGGCTCATGTCATTGCCATCTGACGCAAGTGGGCGAGCCCTTGGCGTGCGTGCTTCAAGTCAACGCCAGCTTATACTCGTGACTAGAGAAACGCACTTTAGCATACTGTCGTATGATTCGCCTCGGTGTTTATAAAAGCATCTTGCATCTTCTCTGAACCTTTATTCTGTATTCATGCCTTCCACTGCTGTATAAAAGTAATCAGTTATTTTGATTGCAGCGGGTGGCAAACGTACACCCCCCCCTACCGGACTTTTTTTTCTGCCTTGGGATACAGAGCCCAAAATGACACTTGACCACTCTCCCCGGCCCCCCTTTTATATAAAAAACGTGCCCACTCCTCACCCCGATACCAATTTCTACCAACGCCCCTGCTAAGTTTAATTGCGTCGCACATACGCAGGTAGGCGTGCGTGCCTTAAGTATAGATCAAGGTTATATAATGCTTGCTGAGTTTGTGTACTTCTGTTCTAAGAGAAGAAATAACGCAAAGCCATGCTATAATAAACACATTTGAATTTTATTCCAGGATGAACATAAAACAAATTTACCACACTGCACAAAATGAGCACGTATACATTAAGTACAAAATGTTCGTGGGCACTACATGCATTATGATTTTCCTTACGCGCCGAAAAATTTACTTTACCCGTAACACATAGCATTATGAGCAATGAAAGCGTCAACAGCAGAACTACTTCGAAACAAGAGAAAAGAACTAGGCACTCCATCTTGACGTAGAAAACCGGGCCGCAGGAATGCCGATTCACGAAAGTGCAGCGAGCACACTGCAGCTGTCCAGGCGTCTTATCAAGTAGACAAGGGTTTCTACAGAAGTTCACTCAGCATTCACGCCTGCAATTTCCTGGCAAGTGTCGCAACAGATAAGTAAAAAGAGGAAAAATGGATCAATGTAAACGAAAGCGACGGCAGTATGTAAAAGCACATAGCAGGAAAGATTTGGCCGCAGCGCAGCACGGAGCAGCACAACACAGTACTGCGATGGAAATAATGCTTGCGAAAACAAGTGCGGGAAGCAACGGGCACTACAAGCGTTGTAATGCAATAGAGAAGACACTGAGATAGACAATTAAAGCGACTCGTTTAAATTTGAGTGGTACTACGCCGAGAAGTCCTAGAGTGATTGACACAACTTGCTCTGAGCCAGCTTGAGGTGAAATCAAGAGATAACTGTGACATAACAAAGCTTTAGACCCATTTTTATCGAAGCACCGCCACGTCCCCTTACACAACCCCCGTGCACATATTAACAGTACAATAGTTTCGCGTTACCTGTGGAAATGAGAGGAAAATGGTGCAGTTAAACGCCAGGTGTACGGGAGTTGCTGTTGCAACTTGTACAACACATTGTTTTTGTAGGAACCGACGAAAGCGCTCCGCTCCAACCGTTGGCAGCATCGTCCCGTAGTTCACCGTGCCTGCCGGGCACGGTACTAAACGTGTTCACCGACGATACAACGCACCTCGCAACTTCACGCACAGCAAAAATTAGGTGCACACCAAAATAACAAAGAAAAACGAATGCAAATGCGCACCACCAAAACATGCGAGGGGCGTTTCCTAGCAGACGAACTTTAGGAGCGCCTTCCGATCACTACAAGGACTGCATCACAAAGCAATGACATGTGGCATTCTTCAGAGGGCGCTACAAAAAAGATTTTTGAGAATGAACGGCATTTTTATAAATTATTTATACACTGTGCTTAAATAAATGTGATTCAGAAATAAATATTGTTCGTAAAATATAATCGTTGTTTTATTGTTGAACAAAACTTGGTTTTTTTGTTACTAGAGTTTGTTCCCTCCTCACCTAGTCGCGCTTCAATCGCCACTCTCATAAGCCCCCATGCTGATGTCGCTGCCAATAGGTTCTGAACCGCTTTTTGCCCGAACCTTCGCTACCATTTATATTTACCTTGGTCAGGGTCTCTTCATTAGGTTAATAATCATTATAACAAATTTAGATACTTATGTTTACCCCAGCGCGAGGGGATTCTGATGGTACTTTCTCAAGAACTTACTGCAGCTTTTTTGCTCACTAAATAGTCAATCACGTGTCGCCTGCAAACCCAAAGTTATGTAATTATTCCACTTGTAATACTGTGTTTTTATGTCAAGCCTTGTCTGTAAGCCCCTAAAGACAAACCCCGCACAGTTTTGGTGAGAACGTATCTCACTCCAGCACTCCCTTTTGGGTAGGAAAGTTACCGTTTCTCTTGTCAAGGACTATCCACCCAACCCTGCGTTTATACGCAATGTTTCCACCACCTGGCACAAAATTAAAACATAGCTAGGCGCTATTCAGAGGTACCGTATGCATAATATTTGGAATTAGGTGCAACAGCGGCCAGCAATTGTTTTTTGAATAAAATGTGTTGTAGGTGCTGTTAATTATAATGCAATTCGTGAACTACTATTTAAAAATTGAAGTGTCAACGAAGAACTTCTAGGTAACAACGATGGTCATTTAGGTGAGCTATTTTTTCGTCAGGTACTAATAGCGTACTAATTTTTTCTGGCCAATAAATCAACCCAATCAAATACAAAAACTACCACCTCCACATGCGGGAACCCCTCTGTAGATGCGACGCATAGGAGGCTTACGTTACAGCGTTGGACCGCGGAGGAACGGCGCTGGAACGATAGAGCGGAGCGACGCAGGCACCGCGTTTTAGAGCGCTCATAACGGTGAAGGGACGCCCCGGCGCCAGTGCGTCTGCCGCGGCTATGACGCAACACAATCCAACGCAATCCACTTTAATCCAATCCAATCCAAATCCAATCCAATCCAAGCCAAGCCAAGCCAAGCCAAGCCAAGCCAAGCCAATCCAATTCAAGCCAATCCAATCGAATCCCATCTAATGCCCCTCGCGAGAGAGTGTTCGCTATCGGAGAGGAGAGAGGTTGTGCGGCGGAGAGCGAAGCTGGCGCGTCGAGGAGAATGGGGGAGGGGCGGACGCCGACAACAACGACGCCGACGCCGGATGGAGGGACAAGGCGGGTGAATTAGATGCGTGGCATCTAAAAAAATTTATGCGACGGCGCTCCCATCCCAAGAGGTTGCCTATAAGTTACTCACAACAAACAAAAGGGAGGACAAATGGAGACGAAGTTGGGGCTTTACTTGCCGCATTGGAGTCGCTAAACTTCCTCTTACAACTCCTTCCAAGCATTCTCCAGGTGATGAGGTTACGTTTTGTGCTGCGGGTAAATCTATTGCTTTTAATGAGCTAAATTGAGCATGGTGCTTTAGGATGCAGGTGGGAGATGGAACACTTTGAACTGTTTTAAGTCGGAAAAAGCGACAACGGAACAACTATGTCGTTGAAAATAGCGCAATGCATCACCCTCTTATGCACCTACAAGTGCCTCTTTGATACTTAATGTACACAGTAGTTATGAAATAAATCATAATTACCACTACCTAATAAAATGTGTCTATTGTGTTTGACCCATGTTGGAAAGTCAAGGGCCAGTCTTGTTGCATTGACTGCAAGAATCTAAATCACCGTAACGCAATCAATGATTTTAAGTTTGTCACGAAGGTTCGTAGCCAACGTGGTAAGTGACGAGGTACTACGTGTAATGAGTACTTTAGCAGAGAGGGTGCGATTCGCAGCTTTGCTACTCGTTAGACACTGGCTTCCTGAAATATTTCCGTCAGATTCATAAAAAAATGGACGCTACATATGAGAAATTAGTGTTCACTAGTTGTGCTTTTGTGTTTTGAAAGTGCTGGAAGCACTGTTTTTATTTTTAATTGAACTCCTCAATATTTGTATTCTGGTAATTTGATGTTTCACGCATGGTATGAGTAAGACGTACTAGATGTAAGGAGCGCGAGAGCCGCGCGACGTCGCCGCCAAATTAAAGAACGTGGGCTTCTATGTCATGTAAGTTTTCGATCCTTGGTTACACAACAATTTACTTGAGAAGGCTACCTGGGCTGCGTTTAAGAAAAGAATAAACAAATGCTTTAGGACTACCCGCGGTGACCAAGCTTCACGCAGAGCAGCGTCTACGGGTGCACCCTCAGCAAACTGGAGAGATCTTCAAGAGGAAATAAACCATATTTTCAAAGGAATCACTACGATGAATTGCAGACACTAATTCCAAAGAACATTCACCCGGCGTCTACTCCTCCACAATGAAGCGCATGCGAGCTAATCTATTAAAGTCGAGGATTCATCTCTGTACTCCGTAGAAGGATTGTTCATGAATCGGTTGCTCGCCAACATTCCCACATCACTTCTAGTGGTACTCCGGAGCCGAGCCGTGAGCCTAAGTCTGCTGGTGGTACAAGGACAAATAACGGACGTACTCCCTTCTTTTGGCAAACAAACTCCAGTTGGTGCTCCAATTACTTCTGCCGAAATAGTGGGAGGGCTGACTCAGACGAGAACGTCCTTCCTACCCCAGACCTCTTCCGCAGGCTCCGGTTTAAATTCAATACATGAATCCCTCGCGTTCTCCGAGTGACCTTGCGATTTAATTTTTGTGTCACTACCCAGGATATGTCGCGCATTATTGTCGTCGATGCATACGGCCACCTAGTTACCCCACAAAGGAATACCACTATCCTCACTGCAGTTCAACGTACTCTTTCTTCCCGACACTGCCCGGAACGGCAACTGACCAGTCGTAGGGGCCGCGGCTACCGGTCGCCTGCTTCAAACAGTCACTCGCTGTCGCTCGCTGTCGCCGATGCACCATCATGCACCGATGCACAATATAGTGAATATAACTAAGTAATCTCTAATCACGGCTGCCCTTCAACTTTGTGATAACGAGGATATGTATGTGTATATATGTATACATAGAAGTATTTAAAAAATATGCGAGGACGGATTCCAAAGAACGCACATCAAAGATGAATTCTTTATTCCCAGTGCTATTCGGCTACTTAAATGTGCTTTATAGCAGCGAATGAGGTGATTGCCATTGTTGTCTGATAACGAAATAAAGAAATAATCAAAGTCGAAAAGAAATCCGTCGTGATAGAAAAAGGGATATGTTCTCGGCGGTTTTGTTCTTGACATTCATTTGTTTATATCCTACGCCCAACCAGACATAAGGTGCGGCCCTCCTGGCCGCTAGTTATGTCTTGGAAGAGTGCCGAATGATATTGACACGGTCGTAGGGAATGAGATGGGCTTTATTAAAGATGGGGCGACCAGTGCGCAGGGAACTCGTAGGCGAGGAGCGGTGAGCACAGAGCGAGTAGCGCGCAGCACCAACGTCTTCCTCCTCTTTACCAATCGCGGCCGGTCAGTTCGTTTTCGTCGTCGTCTCTCCAAGTTTTGTTTCTTCCGCTTCTATCGTAACATTTTCCCCCAGGGCAGACGAAGCTCACCGAGCGAGTTAAGGGGTGCGAGAGTTACAGCGTTTCAGGCGAGCTACATGCACGACCGGTGTCCTGCTCGAGCGGCGACAATTAACATGACTTTGGCGACGACATAGTTGACATCGTTGAAGCGGGAGAGCACCACGAACGGTCTGGAGTAAGTTGAGAGGAATTTTTGGTGCAGCCCTTTCTTGGGCACCGGAGTCCATAACCAAACTTGTTCACCCGGAGTGAAAGCGACGGGAGGATGTCGGTCATCGTAGCGAGCCTTGGTACGAGCTTGCGAGCTCAGAGTACGAATACGGGATTGCCGGCGCGCCTCTTCGGCACGGCCCAACGAAGGGCAAGATGCTGTCGAGAAATGTACGTGGAGCACGGACATACAGTAGGAAAAACAGAGCATAGCCAGTAATTTCGTGGTTGTCGGTATTGTAGGTGTACGTAACGAATGATAGCACAGTTTCCCAATTCTTCTGGCCGGACGTAACATACATTGATAGCATATTCGTAAGCGTGCGGATTGTGCGCTCCGTCAGACCATTATTTTGCGGATGGTATGCGGTGCTATGGTGAGAGACAGAGCCACAAAGTCTCAATAGTTCTTCGAAAACGTCTGCAGTAAACTGTCGCCCGCGGTCACTGGTGCTAACGCGCGGAGCGCCATGACGAAGGATAACAGAATGCAGAAGGAAGGCTGAGACGTCCTCAGCTGTAGCTGCAACGAGAGAGGTCGTCTCGACGTACCGGGTCAAGTAATCGACGCACACGGTAATCCACCGGTGACCTGTCAAAGACTTCGGTAGAGGTTCAAGAAGATCTATTCCGACTTGTTCAAATGGTGACGTAGGTGGAGTCACGGCATGCAGAGGTCCCGGCGAAGGGCTCCCAGGGCGTTTATGACGCTGGCATTGCAGGCAGCCGGCAACGTATTGCTTCGCAAATCGCCGCATTCCTGGACAGTAAAAATTCTGTTTGAGCCGATGTAGCGTGCGCACAAAGCCAAGGTGACCCGCTGTGGGGTCGTCGTGCGTAGCATGCAAAATGGCGGCGCGAAGCCTGGCTGGAACAACCAAAAGGAAGCGGGCGCCATCCACAGAATAGTTCCTCTTGAACAACAAGCCGTCGCGCACGACAAATGGGCACGATGGCTGCCTCGCTGCGCTGCATCAAACATGGTTTTTAAAGAACTATCCTTCAGTTGTTCTTCCTTCAAGTTGGATGCGGTGGGAATTGCAGTCGACAGAGATGCCAGACAGTCATCAAAGTTATCGTCGTCACACGGAGGCGCCGGGACAGGAAGGCGTGACAAGCAGTCCGAGCCAGTGTGTCGGTGTCCGCTCTTGTACGACACAGAGAAATCGTACTACTGTAAGCGCAATGCCCAGTGAGCGATCCGACCAGATGGGTCCCGCAGGCCAACGACCCAGCATAGTGAGTGGTGGTTCGTGATGATGGAGAAGTGACGCCCATGCAGGTATGGACGAAACTTTTGAACGGCGAAGATCACAGCTAGGCACTCAAGTTCAGTAACGGTGTAGTTACGTTCGGCTTTCGTTAACGTTCGGCTGGCATAAGCAATGACGTGATGCGCGCCGCTATTGAGCTGGACGAGTACAGCACCAACGCCGACTCCACTAGCGTAGGTGTGAAGTTCGGTAGGAGCAGCTGGGTTGAAGTGGCGAAGAACTGGGCTCGAAGTAAGTAAAAACTTTAGTTGCTGAAAGGCGGCTTCACATTCTGGCGTCCACACAAAACGGGTGTCTTTCTGTAGCAGCCAATTCAGAGGGTGAGAAAGTTGGGCGAAATCCTTAATAAAACGTCGAAAATAGGAACAAAGGCCCAAAAAACTTCTGAGGTCTTTTAACAAACCTGGTGTGATGAAGCCTCGAACTGCTGAGATCTTTTGCGGGTCGGGCCGAATAGCGTCCTTGTCGACGAGAAACCCGAGCACGATTTTTTGACGTTCTGCGAAATGACACTTCTTTGAATTCAAAACCAACCCTGCTTTTTGAATCCTGTCGAGAACAATTCCAAGGCGTTGGTTATGCTCGCTAAACGTCGTGCCATAGATTATGATGTCCAAATAGCACATACATATCTCCCATTTAAGGCCGGGCAAAATGGTGTCCATAAACCTTTTAAACGTCGCAGGCGCATTGCAAAGCCCAAAAGGCATGACGTTGAACTCGAATAGGCCGTCTGGTGTCACGAAGGCTGTTTTTTCCTTGTCGGATGGGTGCACCGGAATTTGCCAATATCCTGACCTGAGATTGAGAGAGGAGAAATATGAAGCGGAATGAAGGCAGTCGATAGCGTCATCGATGCGCGGTAGGAAATATACGTCCTTTTTGGTGACAGCATTGAGACAACGATAGTCGACACAAAATCGCCATGAGTTAGGTTTTTTCTTGACCAAGATCACGGCCCCGCGCGGGGCACCTTGAGTAATCGTGGTGACGGTCAGTGGCGACAGCGCGTACCCCGAGCCCCCCATACTTAAGCTGCCACCTACCGTGGCTAGAAGTTGAAAGGTGAAGGGTTAGAAGCCGTGAACGGTGGCCGTCGGAGCCTTGGTCAAGCTCCGGCCGATAGGCTCCCTGCCTGTCTACCAGGCAGGGAGCTGCGGGACCTCTTTGACTACCAGGGTAAGGTCAAAGGAGAAAGTACCCCCGTCTCCCTGCTTTCCAATGTACACATATGGCATTTTCCAAACCCCCCCCCCCCCCAAACGTGATCGGCCTCCGAAAAGGGGCCGCACCGAAGCTTCATTTCCACCTCTTCCAACAACTGTCTTTCCAACAACCATGAACAACTATTCCCGTTTTCTTGTAATTGAGTCAATTGACACAGAAAGATATGTCGCTTCATTGTCTGTCTTCTTGGTATCGAAGTTCCTGACAAGTATAATTGGTGAGGCGTACAAAGCCAAGAAACAAAGAACTGGGCAATTGCTGGTCGAAGTCACCAAGCAGCAGCAGGCAGACAAACTCTTGAGCCAGACCCGAATCGGTGATCTTGACATCAGGGTCACGCCCCACCGCAGCTTAAACAGGTCCCAGGGCGTGATCTCCGATCCCGATGTACTGAACGAAACTGAAGCCGACCTGCTGGAGGGCCTTCGAGGTCAGGGCGTAACAGGGGTCAGGCGCATAAACATACTTAGAGAGGACAAATACCTACAAAGCATCTTATCTTAACTTTTGACAGGTCGAGCCTTCCAGAATACAACAATGCAGGTTTTGTTCGATGTCCGGTCCGGCCTTACATCCCTAACCCGCGGCGCTATTTTAAGTGCCAACGGTTTGGGCATGGCACCAACTCCTGCCGCGGCCGCCTTACCTGCAAAATGCGGCCAACATAACCACCCGTTCGAAAACTGCAACACCCAGAGTTTCACCTGTTCCAACTGCCAGGGGTCCCACGCAGCGTGGTCCCGAACTTGTGAGAAATTTAAGCAGGAAAAACAAATCATCAATGTAAAGGTCACTGAGAACATCACCTTTCCAGAGGCGAGAAGGAGGTTCGCCTCTTTCCCTCTGGGGAGGTACGCCGACGCAGCTCGCCGGGGGGTGGAGCGGCTTCTGGTGTCCACAGGGACCCAGTTCTGCGAGTCTGACCTGGTCCCGCCCTCGCCCCCCCCCCCCTGGGTTGCCCCTGGCAGCCCAACCAGCCTCCACACCGCTCGCTCACCCAGCAGCGGCTCTGGTGGCAACAACGTCTGTTGGGGATGCCGCTGCATCCACTGCCTCCTCTCCACCGGCCCAAAGCACACGCAAGGGCACGGAGATGGAGACGGAGGCAGTCGCAGCGACCCCCTCCCCCTTCTCACTGCCGGTGCCACCTGTGGTGCTCCCCACGCCTTCGGCACTGGCAGCGCAAGCAAAGAACACCCGAAAGGGTACCCCGTCAAGGGGGCCCAGTCCGCTGGGCGCCCCCTTGCCTTCAGATGACGACATGGACGTCGAGTCCTTCCGGCTTTCATCGCAACGGAAGGATCGGGCTGCGGCGTCCAGGTCAGTAGAGAAGGCGAGAAAACCCCTCCAAAGAGTGCAAGCCCCGAAAGACCCTACATAAATAGTCACACTCCAGTAGCTCTGAACACATAATAATGGGAAGAGAAAATATTGTTCAATGGAACTGCAGAGGCCTTCTGAATAATCTTGACGACGTGTATGAGATTCTGCATGCCTATCAGCCAAGTATAATGTGTGTCCAGGAAACACATCTGAATGCCAAACCCACAAATTTCTTGAATAGTTACCTGGTATACAGGAAAGACAGGGATGGCTGCACACACTCTTCTGGCGGTGTTGCCATAATCGCCCGCAAATCCTTAGCATGTCACCCTGTCACCTTGAACACCGTCCTTGAGGCTGTAGCCGTTCGCTCAATATTATTTAATAGGTTGATAATGGTATGCTCCATACACATTCCTCCTGATGTTGCACTTACGAGCTCCGACTTCGAGGCGCTGGTTGACCAGCTGCCCGAACCATACATCCTTACAGGCGACATTAATGCTCACAACTCTCTTTGGGGCTCTTCCAGAACGGATGCCCGAGGTCGCCTGACAGAGAAATTCCTGACATCTCTTGGAGCATGCCTTTTCAACAATAAACAGCCTACATACCATAACATAGGTCACAACACATACTCACATCTGGACCTGGCTATTGGCTCCGCAGTTCTCTTTCCTCTTCTCGAGTGGGGTGTGGGAACTGACCCATATGGTAGTGACCACTTCCCCACCTGACTTAGATATATAGGTAAAGGCCCAAGCAGTTCATCTTCCCATAATAGGTTCAATGAAGCACGAGGTAACTGGAACACATTTACAGAGACATCGAAACTACACCACACATCCATAGCACACCTACACGTAGATGAAGCCGCACAACTCCTCACGGCGCACATCCTCGACGCCGCCGAAAAGTCCATTCCCCACGCCTCTGGTGCCCCGCGCAACCAGCGGAGGCCGTGGTGGAATGAGGACTGTAGGCGGGCGCGAGAGGCCCAGAACAAGGCGTGGGGTATCCTTCGTCGGTACCCCACGTCGGGTAACCTCCTCTTGTTCAAACGGGCCAAGGCGTTAGGAAAACGTGTGCGCCGTGAGGCAAAACGAGAGAGTTGGCGCTCATTCATAACATCTATTAACTCATACACAGACACACGCAAGGTATGGACACGTATACGCAAACTCAAAGGACAACATACACACAGCCTGCCCCTGGTCAGTACAACAGGGGACACACTGGAAGACCAGGCTGACCCACTCGCACAACACTTCCAACACGTGTCCAGTTCAGCACACTACACGAACACTCTCCTGAAGTATAAAGCCTCTTGTGAAAAGAAGTCCCTACATGACAACAACAAATCACAGATTTCTTACAACTCCCTGTTTTCACTACATGAGCTGAGGGCTGCTCTGAGCACGTGTAAACCCTCAGCCCCAGGCCCAGACAACATTACATACACAATGATACAACACCTACACGCAGACACACTTGAAGCACGTCTACATCTATATAATAAAATATGGCTTTTGGGGCACATTCCACACTCTTGGAGGGAGGCCAATGTAGTGGCTTTCTTGAAGGAGGGAAAGGACCCGTTGTCCCCCTCAAGTTACCGTCCAATAGCCCTGACGAGCTGGCTGTGCAAGCTCTTCGAGAAGATGATCAATCGCAGGCTCGTGTACTCCCTCGAGTACAATGGTCTTCTCGAGAGCTGCCAGGCAGGCTTTAGGGTGGGGCGATCGACGAAAGATCAACTGGTTGCACTTGACTCATACATCAAGGATGCCTTCGTGCATAAGCAGTACTGCTTAACTGTCTTTTTTTACCTTGAGAAGGCCTACGACACCGCTTGGCGTTATGGGATCCTTAGTGACCTCGGGTCATTCGGTGTTCCGGGTAACATGTTGAACACCCTTGTTAGTTATTTGTCGGAGAGAGCGTTCAGAGTAAGAGTTGGTTGTGCACTTTCAAAGTTTCACGTCCAAGAAAATGGCATGCCGCAAGGTGGCGTGTTGAGTTGCACTCTCTTGAACATGTTGAACGCTCTTGTTAGTTACTTGTCAGACAGAACGTTTCGAGTAAGAGTCGGTGGTGCACTCTCAAAGGTTCACGTGCAAGGAAATGGCGTGCCACAAGGTGGTGTGTTGAGCTGCACTCTCTTCATAGTAAAAATGAACTCTCTTGGAAAGGCACTGCCACCAACAATCTCTTACTCTATGTATGTAGACGACGTGCAAATGTCTTTTAAATCATGTAATATGTCTATATGCGAACATCAAGTCCAGCCGGGTGTCAAGAAGCTTGCCGGCTGGGCAGACAAGAATGGGTTTAAATTGAATTCTGCAAAAGGCTCCTCCGTTGTGTTCTCCAGGAAGCGCGGGGTCCATCCGGACCCAGACATTACTCTGAATGGGGTGTCACTTCCTGTGAACAAGGAGCACAAGTTCTTAGGTGTTGTGTTTGACCAGAAACTCACTTTCATTCCACACATCAAGAAACTTCAACATAAATGTCTGAAAACAATGAATATACTTAAGGTTCTCTCCCATCAATCGTATGGTTCCGACAAAGAACTCCTACTACGGCTCTATACTGCTTTGGTTGGGTCTCGTTTAGACTATGGCAGTGTGTTATATGGGTCGGCGACTAAAACGGCGTTGCGAATGCTTGACCCAGTGCTACACTTGGGGCTACGGCTTGCGTCGGGTGCTTTTCGCACTAGCCCTGTCAAGAGTCTGTATGCCGAGTGTAATAAGTGGAGCCTTGAGAACCAACGGACATACATGGACTTACTTTATGCTTTTAAAATTTCATCGCTGAATAACCATCCTTTTTATCCTGTCTTTAACGACACATCCACATCTGTGCTTTTTGTAAATCGCCCATCCGTTCCTGTGCCCTTTTCACTTAGAGTGAGAGAGCGAGCCTCGGATCTGAGCGCTTCGTTTTTAGATGTGTACAGATCATCCTTTTCAGACATTTTACCTCCTTGGAAAGTTCGCCCTGTGTCCTCCTGCACTTCTTTTATGAAACTTGACAAAAATCGGGTACCGCGAGCTGCAATACTGCAGCACATTCTGTCTCTGCAGTTTGAATACCTACTTGCAGAATTTTACAGTGACGCGTCTAAAACCTCGACTATGGTCTCCTGCGCTGCTCATGGTCCGAATTTCAGTGCAGCCAGAACCATGAGCGTCCACACGACAATTTTTTCAGCAGAAGCATATGGAATTTTACTGATTGTACGACACATACTTGAAAATCAAATTCCGAAGTCTATCATTTACACAGATTCCTTGAGTGTTGTTCGCGCACTGTCATCGCATACACCCCCCAAAAACCACATAGTTAATCTTGCATTTAACACTATCATGTCTGTGTACGCACAGAAGCATCAGCTGCTCCTCTGCTGGGTCCCAGGACACGCTGGGATCGCTGGGAACGAGTTGGCAGACGAGAGGGCCGCTGCTGCTGCACTCAGGAACACTGTCGACATTACAATGATACCCTACACAGACCTCAAGCCACACATAAGACAAAATCTGCGCAGAACATGGGAAACACACTGGGGTGAACAGACAGACAACAAACTACATGTAATAAAGCTACACTTGGGACGGTACACAGCTAACTCACACAACAGACACACGGAAGTCGCCTTGGGTGGATTGGGCACACCCATGTGACGCACTCGTATCTGCTGACGGGATCTTATAGACCCCTGTGCAGCAGGTGCGGAGAGGCCCTATCCGTAGTGCACATACTAATCACATGCAGGGCACTCCACACAACACGACACAAACACTTCAGAGAACTCTACAGACAACATATTCCCCTACATCCATTTATGTTTCTGGGTGACGATGCCATGTTTTCCGTTAACGTGTGTTTGAGTACTTGTCAGATGTGAATTTTTTAAGTGCGAATGCACTTTATAAGCGACCCCAAACCTTCCACCGCCGGCGGCGGTGGCTGCGAAAGCGTCCGCAGTCCTCCTCTCCCTAGCAACGGCGTGGAGCGGAGAGGAGCGTCGGTAGCAACGGCGCGGTGACGTCACTTCACCACGTGACCGCGTTCGCTCCGCCTCCTCGCCGTGGCTGTGCGGGTGCGCGCCGCTCCGCGCACCGCTCCTCGCGCCGTGACGTCATGGTATGACGTCACAGCGCGCATCCTCTCTCCAGCAGATGCCGCGCGCCTCTCTCTCCACCGTGACGTCACACTCTCTCCTCTCCCCCTCGCTCGGCTGCAGCTGCCGTGCGCCGCTGTTCCTCTCCCCTTGCGCTCGCCTCCTCTCTCAGCCACCTGGCTCGGCGGGCTCGGCGCTGCGTACCCCCCTAAATATGCAGCGATAAACTGCCAGACCTCCGTGGGTCGGCTCGCGCGCGCTCACGGGCGAATGCCAACGGATTTTAACTTTACTCCCCCTCATAGCATCACCCCGTGCATTCGCACTTAACCATGTTCACCCTCGGGGAAATGCTTGGGAGTTTTTTAAACCTCATTTCCTATCACGCATAATCAAATCTGGCCCTATACACCAGCCATCACCATTGCCGTTAATTGATTTTATTGTTGTTTTGGCTTTAGTAGCCACTATTTTATTTTAGATACTTTTGTTTGGCGCTCTTTGCCCCAGCTGGCCTTGCGCCAAAAAACTCTAACCATCATCATCATCCAAGATCACGGGTGCAGCCCAAGGGCTTGAGGACTCGCGGATCACCCCTTTGCTTAGCATCTCTTGCGCCTTGTCATTGATTACTTTTCGTTCGGAAGGCGACACTCGATATGGCTTCTGGCGTATAGGGGTCGCATCGCCGGTGTTGATTTAATGCCGTAGCCGGGAAGCAGGAACGGAAAAGTAATGATCGTCCTGGGCAAAGTCGAAAGTGGAGGCATAAGGAGCGAGCGTTTTCAGTAGTCCGCACTGTTCGACGGACGAAAGGGAGTTGTTCATCATGCGCCTAAAGGCGGCGGTATAGTCAGGTTTTTCTGTCGTGGCGTGGTCGGGGTTGTGATTCACCGCTTGAATGGCGACGTTGACTTGTTCGTCGAAGCTGGCTATCTTGAATCCACAGGGAAGGACTACTGGCTCACTGGATGCATTTACCGTCCACACATGACTGCGTCCGACTGTGGCCTCGACCAGAGCTCGGGCAACAAAATATTTTTCTTGACCATGTTGTTCGCATCACCTTCAATTAAAATAGTGCAGCTTTTCGAACGAAAACGAGCAGAGTTCACCTGAATAAACGAAGCTGCCATAGCTGGTAACAGGGTGTCTTCAGCAACTGAAAGCACACCTGCGCTGGTCTCGCTGGGATCGTCAATTGGTGTGGGCAGAATTTCACTCCGGAAAGAAATCTCGCCAGTACCACACTCGAGCGTAGCTCCGCTGTCGCGTAGGAAATCTATACCCAAAATAACATCATGGGTAGCTTGCACAAGCACAATAAACTCCGTCCGGAATGTCTCTTCACCAAGCGTGACTGTTGCGGAACAAACGCCGATAACGCGCAGATGCTCGCCCCTGACACCGCGGAAATGAACGTTGCGATGACACGCAAACAAAAATTTGTGTTCAAGACGATTCTTGAAAGAAAGACTCATAACCGAAACTGCGGGACCAGTGTCCACTAAAGCTAACGTTTCTACAAGATTCACACTAACGATCACTTTGTTTTTTGACATTATCACAGGTGGGGAAATTAGTGAAAGCGACCGTCTCGCTACCTCACCCCCGTGGGTCGCAGAAGCTAGTTTCCCAGCGTCTGCGATCCTCACCTTCCCCGCGGCGAGGGTGATCGGGCTTGGTGCGTACGTGGAGGAGAGAAGCTGCGGTCGGACGCGGGCGAGTCGTGGCTCTTGTTGCTTGACTGGGTGGACCGGTTGAAAGTCGAAGTCGGTATAGTCGTGTCGTAGGGCGGGTTGTTGCGCATTGCCGTAGGTGGTCTCGCGAAGTGTCCTTGAGGCTGCCGTAGGCGATAGGGACAAATCGGGATATATGACCGGGTAGGTCGCAGTTATAACAAACAGGAGGCGGTCGGAGCGCAAGATATCCTTGGTAGGGTCGTCTGTGATCATCAGAAAATCGGCGCGGAGGTTCACTATTGGACGATGCAAACCTCCGAAACGGGGACCGATTAGCCCGGGATCCAGAGCGTTCTTTCCGAAAAGTTGTTGGCCGACACCTCAAACTGTCCTCACACCAGGGCATCGGAGGCTCTTCTGGTGACTCTGGCAATGCACACTGATGGTAGATGGGGTGGACTGGAGCGGGACAATGATGGCAGGGCGAGTCGCGACAGACGCTTTGCTGGCCAAGCTCTTCTCTGATAATTCTGCGAACCAGTGATCAGTGACGCGATATCTTCGGAAGGGTTCGAATTGAAGTCCACAGTCGCTACGGTGGTGACGTTTGCTAGACGACCGAACTTGGGAGCAATTCGCGACATCTTCAGTGCCTCAAACGCCCTGCAGTGGCGAATCACGTCCTGTGCAGTCACAAGATCTTCCTTCGTTATTAAAAAGTTGTACGCGTCCTCAGCAATTCCTGTGAGCAGGTGACCCACCTGGTCCTCATCGGACATGCTACGGTTAACCAAGCGGCACAGCTGGAGCACTTCTTCGATGTACGTTTTGCAGGTTTCTCCAGGAACCTGGGCTCGTTGCGCGAGAGTTTGCTCAGCCTTTTTTTTAGCGCCCGAATCCCCAAAAGTCTTTTTAATCTCGGTACCAAAGTTATACCACGTTGTTTTCGAACCACACAAGGGCGGTTTTATTGAGAGAGAAGGGCACGTTGGCGAGCTTTGACGCCGGGTTCCAGTTGTTGTACTTGCTGACCCTTTCATAATGTTTCGGCCAATCTTCTTTGTCCTCATCCGGAGCCCCCAAAAACTTGCGCGGTTCCCTCGGGTAGGGCCAGATGCTCACCCTTGATGGTGCAGCGGCGTCAGTAGCTCGGGTGTTCGGCAAGCCGGTCGGTCTGGAGGGTAGCCAAGCAATCCGCCTGCTCCGTCAAGAGTCGTCGGTTGTTTCCAGGGGGTGTCGATACCCGGCTGCTCCACCAATTGACACGGTCGTAGGGAATGAGATGGGCTTTATTAAAGATGGGGCGACCAGTGCGCAGAGAACTCGTAGGCGGGGAGCGGTGAGCACAGAGCGAGTAGCGCGCAGCACCAACGTCTTCCTCCTCTTTACCACTCGCGGCTGGTCAGTTCATTTTCGTCGTCTTCTCTCCAAGTTTCGTTTCTTCCGCTTCTATCATAACAATATTTTTCAACCAAGAGACATGAACGATTTCGGTCCCATGGCACCAATGGTCAGCTGCGGTGCGGATAGGAATCACGCGGTAATTAACCGGTGATGTCTGTTTCACCAATACATAGGGGGTAATAAAGCCATATAGAAATTTCTCGCACAATCCAGGGGTGCGGATAGAGGTCCAGAATAAAACTTTGTCACTGGCGCAAAGGATACACCCTGGTGAGTGGAATCATTGTGAGACTTGCGAAAGTTTGTGCTTGCCTAGTGGTCTCGCGAACCAATCGTAAACAGTGTGCAAATATGGGCAGAATTCTTTCCATAAGGTTGGTGGAATGTTCAGCGGGTGCCAAAAAGAAATACAGGTGCTGGATGGAGGACAGCTGGCGGCCGTAGAAAAGATAAAACGTTGAAAATCTAGTTGCGCACTGTACCGTGTTGGTATATGGGAAGGTTAGAAATTGGAGAATGCTCCCTGAGTTACGGTGGTCAGGGGAATTTACATCGATATTATGTGGGAACGTGTAAGGTGAAAACGCTCTCTCACGTAATTGGTTTGTCGATGGCAACTGGATGTGGTTTTGCCGACAGTGTTGGCGACGCGAAGAACTTCTGCAAAGACTGCTGCTAGAAAAGTTCGGCCACGATCACTGATAACGAAACGAAGAGGGCCATGGTGCAAAACATGGTGTGTAAGAAAAATAACGGGCACTACAAAGAGCAATCGGTTCGGAGATCTGGTCATATCTGGTAAAATCAGGTCAAATGTTCGACAAATGCAGCAGTCCACCGACGGCCAGCTGGAGCCTCTGCAATGATCCATATAGGTAGATGCCAGCAAACATCAAACGGGGTCGCAGGGCATGGCAAAGGTTGTTTTTCGGCTGCATCTGGTGATGTATGCCGTTTGCGGTGTTGCAAGGCAAGCAGGAAGCAACATATCTTGCTCCACTAGAGGAACATAGAGGCCAGACGAAATGGCTCTTTTTGCTATTGTAGATCTTGTGCTGCCCTAGATTTTCTGCTTTGGAGTCGTCATGAAAAACATTCAAAATGTTATCTCGGAGAGATTGCAGAATGACCTGAACCCATTTATCGCCAGACGGAAGTTAGTTTTAGCGATAGAGGGTTCCATCCAGAAGCGAGAATTTGTTCTAACGGTGGCAACAGCTGTTTTTGGTGGTTGTACCAATCCGGCCAGTTTGTCCATCAATGTCTGGCCGCAGTGGTCTTGACGTTGGCGCCCCGCAAAGTCCCAGGGGTTTGAAGTTTGGTGGTGTCGCATGGCGCCATGGGTAAGGCTGCGGGGGCACTATGACATGTACCGTCGGCATGTGGCAACACCGCAGGAACAAGGCAGGCTGTCAGAGTCCATATGGTTTTTGCCGGAGTTGGAAATTACACTGAAATCATACTCCTAAAAATAAGGATCCAGCGGCCGAGTCTACCGGATAGATTTTACGTTACGATAGAAAGCCCAATGCGTGCTGTTAGGTAACAATGCTAAAGGGACGCTCGTACAAGTATGGCCGAACTTTTTGGACTGCCAAAACAACCGCAAGACACTCCTGTTCAGATATCGAATATTTGCGCTCAGGGGATGTTGAAGGTCTGCTAACCGTAAGAAAGAACTGTTCCCAGCGATACAGCACTGCGTTGTAGGAGAACAGCGCGTATTCCTTTCCCACTGGCATGTTTTTACAGAATAGTCAAAGCGGGGTCGCCAACCCAGCAGAGAACGTGATCTGAAGTGAGGGTTCGGTTGATTGACTGAAACAGTGTCTTGGAGTCATTGGACCAGTATAATAAAGAACAGGCGGTCAACAGATTGTGAAGAACAGATGCAATCCTGGCAAAGTTTTGAATAAAACGGCGAAAATAGGAGGCCAGTCCAAGAAAACTTCGAATTTCTTTGATTTCGACATAAATTTCGATATAATTGTGATAATTTCGATATAAAATCAGTATCAAAAGAAATCATAACAACAAATACACCAAATTAACGCAAAACATTTACCCACCAAAAGAAGGCACTATAAATTTCCTCGCAGCCAGAATCGATATAATATATAAATGCCCGCATAGAGGGGATATTATTGTCATGTTAGCAATTGGAAAATATAAACATGACGCCTAAAGCGCTTAACAACCATGAGCACTACCAGCCTTTATTATGACCCCAGGAATGATTACAGTTAACCTATCCTTCGCGCTCTTACGGATTTCCCAGACAGCGAATCAATCAGAAGAGCAGAACTAAACTTCATGACACCAACCAAGAAGCAAGGATGACTTTTCCACCTTCTCCCTAAATTTCACAAATTCTCCGCAGAAGCATTTTTATCAGCCGACATTCCGGGGAGACCTATAGTTTATAACACCCCTACGGAAGCATTGTCTCTTTCTGAATCACCATATGGCAGACATTCCGACTTTTTTTCTTAATTTTTTCAGGATTCGCCCCAGTTCCTTCGCATAATAGAAGCATAAACAGTGGCGGCCAAATACCCAATGACGCCCTTCTGGTCACTCTCGACATCTCAGCCTAGATATGAAGATTTCCATCCCCGAAGAAATAGAAGCTACATCAAAGCCTTACCGCAACACCGGCGCGAACATGCGGAGAACCTCTACGTTACTTTACTAAAATTACTTCCAACTCCCAACTATTTTTAGTGATACTCATCTTACTACCTTCAAGTCTTTGAAACAAGCATAGGCACTCCTTTCGCGATGACCTACGAAAAAGCTTTTATGAGCCAACTTGTAGCTTCCCTCTTAAACTCTTTCACCCACAAACCCAAGGTTTATCTTCGATACTTACATGATATCTGCATATTTTGGGAGCACGGACGCACAGCGCTGTAAAGTTTAATTTCGCATCTTAATTCTGCGGACCCGGACAATATTATCTTATGCCAGTACTCGGATAAACAGGTGAACTTCAAAGATATTGCTGTTGTTATAGACAATGATAAACTGAAAACCACCCTCTATAGGACGCCGATGGACAGGCAACAGTACCTAGCCTACACTAGCCATCACCCACGACACTGCGAACAAAGCATCTTTGCATGGCAGGCTACCAGACTAAAAGTGTTTCGGGATAACGGAGTCTATACAAGACACCTCATTGATCTAATGTCCACCCTGCCAAGCAGAAGTACCCGGTCAGCTCGCTGGATATGGCTTACGAAACAGCATACTTGCTAGAAAGTGACGAGGTGATCAAGCAACAGCCCCAAAACGAAAGCGCTCGGACACAAGCCCGAGTACCCAAAACCTCAAACGTGGTTTACAAAAGCTACATCCTATGGCAGTACACCCTATTTAAGCCAGTAACGACCGACTTAAAAAGACACTCCCGGAAGCGCGAAGAGCCACCTACAGGAGAAAGAAAAATTAAAAGATATTTTAGTACATGCCAAAATATGTGCTTCCCAGCAAGCAGTCATAAGACCCTGCTTCCTGTCTAGATGCAAGACTTCCAAACACCTGCTGACAGACTGCATTGTCAACAGCAGGAGCAGCCTATACGTTCACAAGATTAAGTCGTTTTACGTGCACTTCTTTTTACATTGTGTATATGCTGGAATTATCGTTCTGTCAAAAGCAGTACATCAGAGAAACAAGTCAACCTATAAACTTACGCCTGTATGGAAATCGGGCCGCCACTCACAAGAGGGCCTCAATAGCAGTAGTGCAACACTTCAAACTGCTGAACGACAATTTTGATTATCTCCAGCTCTATATTAGGCAGCCAAAGTCTTGAAGATACAGGAACTACACAGAATCGTAGTTTATTCCGTAAACTCAATTTCGTTGACCCGAATGCAATCAATGGTTTTAGAGGTGGCTTAGAAACCTTAAAGTTTTTCGATGGGACATAACAATAAGTCAATTACGAAAAGTGAGCATCTCGCATTGGAACAATCGTACCGGGCCGTTCTCACCTATCCCCACATAGCACCCGTACTCGCCTGCTTCGGTCATCGATATTTTCTCTTACTGTGTTCTTAACACATGCACCCAAACCCTCTAAACAAAAGGCAAAACACCCGTGTACCACACCGCGGATGCACCTTCTATTCTACAAACACAGTCCTCGCTACCCGGAATAGTTCTTCGGATGATATAGTTGTTGTTTCCCAACTTCCTGTCCTACATGCAGTTCAGTAAACTCGCAATAGCCCCGACAAAACAGTCCCTATGGCTCACGACTACCCGGAAGCCCGTTTTGAGGTCCCCCTGCGCCAATATAGTACCGCTTAAACCCGTCTCCCTGTTCTTATCCGGGCGGCCTTTTTATAGCCTTAACTCATTCTCTTTTGTGGGGACCGGTCGCAATAATCACACATCCGTTCCTCTTCAGCTGTTTCGCTTCGTTCATCCGACTACTGAACCCTGTCCTATCACCAGCTTCGCTCCTGACACCTTCCTCTGCTCTCTCTCCAGCTCAACCTTGATCTATATTCCCGATGCCTTTGAAAATACAAGTCCTTAGTCGAAACGTTGGCAGAGCCTTCAGGCGGACCTTCTCGAAAGTAGTATATATATATATATATACTACCAGACCGGTATTCTGGAGGTCGTGGGTTCGGATCCCACCTGGCGGGCATTTTTTCTTCACTTTCTTTCTTTCTTTCCAAATTCTTAATCTGTTTCAATGATCTACCACATCCTCCCCTTTGCTTTCCGAGGTTTTCTCGACTGCCAACCCTTATTTCTGTGTTATTTTCAACGAGCCCCTCATTTCCTATTCTGATTCGCTACATGCATAGCGAGGGCCTCTGTTCTGGCAGTCTTGTTGCCAAAGGGAGCTTAAGAGGGTTCAAAGCTGGTCGACCACTCTGGACATGTCGTAGACACTCGAGTCACGACCCGGGGGTTAAAAAGAAGGTCCCCTTCACCCCGATTAGTCCGAATGGCGCTGGCTACCACCCCCAAGCACAGGAAACAAACATACCTAACATAAATACCCCAGAAAGTGAATGGGAAAATCGCCCCGCCGGTAGCGTAGTGGTTATCGCACCAGACCGGTATTCTGGAGGTCGTGGGTTCGGATCCCACCTGGCGGGCATTTTTTCTTCACTTTCTTTCTTTCTTTCCAAATTCTTAATCTGTTTCAATGATCTACCACATCCTCCCCTTTGCTTTCCGAGGTTTTCTCGACTGCCAACCCTTATTTCTGTGTTATTTTCAACGAGCCCCTCATTTCCTATTCTGATTCGCTACATGCATAGCGAGGGCCTCTGTTCTGGCAGTCTTGTTGCCAAAGGGAGCTTAAGAGGGTTCAAAGCTGGTCGACCACTCTGGACATGTCGTAGACACTCGAGTCACGACCCGGGGGTTAAAAAGAAGGTCCCCTTCACCCCGATTAGTCCGAATGGCGCTGGCTACCACCCCCAAGCACAGGAAACAAACATACCTAACATAAATACCCCAGAAAGTGAATGGGAAAATCGCCCCGCCGGTAGCGTAGTGGTTATCGCACCAGACCGGTATTCTGGAGGTCGTGGGTTCGGATCCCACCTGGCGGGCATTTTTTCTTCACTTTCTTTCTTTCTTTCCAAATTCTTAATCTGTTTCAATGATCTACCACATCCTCCCCTTTGCTTTCCGAGGTTTTCTCGACTGCCAACCCTTATTTCTGTGTTATTTTCAACGAGCCCCTCATTTCCTATTCTGATTCGCTACATGCATAGCGAGGGCCTCTGTTCTGGCAGTCTTGTTGCCAAAGGGAGCTTAAGAGGGTTCAAAGCTGGTCGACCACTCTGGACATGTCGTAGACACTCGAGTCACGACCCGGGGGTTAAAAAGAAGGTCCCCTTCACCCCGATTAGTCCGAATGGCGCTGGCTACCACCCCCAAGCACAGGAAACAAACATACCTAACATAAATACCCCAGAAAGTGAATGGGAAAATCGCCCCGCCGGTAGCGTAGTGGTTATCGCACCAGACCGGTATTCTGGAGGTCGTGGGTTCGGATCCCACCTGGCGGGCATTTTTTCTTCACTTTCTTTCTTTCTTTCCAAATTCTTAATCTGTTTCAATGATCTACCACATCCTCCCCTTTGCTTTCCGAGGTTTTCTCGACTGCCAACCCTTATTTCTGTGTTATTTTCAACGAGCCCCTCATTTCCTATTCTGATTCGCTACATGCATAGCGAGGGCCTCTGTTCTGGCAGTCTTGTTGCCAAAGGGAGCTTAAGAGGGTTCAAAGCTGGTCGACCACTCTGGACATGTCGTAGACACTCGAGTCACGACCCGGGGGTTAAAAAGAAGGTCCCCTTCACCCCGATTAGTCCGAATGGCGCTGGCTACCACCCCCAAGCACAGGAAACAAACATACCTAACATAAATACCCCAGAAAGTGAATGGGAAAATCGCCCCGCCGGTAGCGTAGTGGTTATCGCACCAGACCGGTATTCTGGAGGTCGTGGGTTCGGATCCCACCTGGCGGGCATTTTTTCTTCACTTTCTTTCTTTCTTTCCAAATTCTTAATCTGTTTCAATGATCTACCACATCCTCCCCTTTGCTTTCCGAGGTTTTCTCGACTGCCAACCCTTATTTCTGTGTTATTTTCAACGAGCCCCTCATTTCCTATTCTGATTCGCTACATGCATAGCGAGGGCCTCTGTTCTGGCAGTCTTGTTGCCAAAGGGAGCTTAAGAGGGTTCAAAGCTGGTCGACCACTCTGGACATGTCGTAGACACTCGAGTCACGACCCGGGGGTTAAAAAGAAGGTCCCCTTCACCCCGATTAGTCCGAATGGCGCTGGCTACCACCCCCAAGCACAGGAAACAAACATACCTAACATAAATACCCCAGAAAGTGAATGGGAAAATCGCCCCGCCGGTAGCGTAGTGGTTATCGCACCAGACCGGTATTCTGGAGGTCGTGGGTTCGGATCCCACCTGGCGGGCATTTTTTCTTCACTTTCTTTCTTTCTTTCCAAATTCTTAATCTGTTTCAATGATCTACCACATCCTCCCCTTTGCTTTCCGAGGTTTTCTCGACTGCCAACCCTTATTTCTGTGTTATTTTCAACGAGCCCCTCATTTCCTATTCTGATTCGCTACATGCATAGCGAGGGCCTCTGTTCTGGCAGTCTTGTTGCCAAAGGGAGCTTAAGAGGGTTCAAAGCTGGTCGACCACTCTGGACATGTCGTAGACACTCGAGTCACGACCCGGGGGTTAAAAAGAAGGTCCCCTTCACCCCGATTAGTCCGAATGGCGCTGGCTACCACCCCCAAGCACAGGAAACAAACATACCTAACATAAATACCCCAGAAAGTGAATGGGAAAATCGCCCCGCCGGTAGC
The DNA here is from genome assembly GCF_048455015.1 of Haemaphysalis longicornis. Classification (NCBI taxonomy): domain Eukaryota; kingdom Metazoa; phylum Arthropoda; class Arachnida; order Ixodida; family Ixodidae; genus Haemaphysalis; species Haemaphysalis longicornis. The sequence continues at coordinate 166,888,139 of NW_027526385.1, forward strand.
GTAGTGGTTATCGCACCAGACCGGTATTCTGGAGGTCGTGGGTTCGGATCCCACCTGGCGGGCATTTTTTCTTCACTTTCTTTCTTTCTTTCCAAATTCTTAATCTGTTTCAATGATCTACCACATCCTCCCCTTTGCTTTCCGAGGTTTTCTCGACTGCCAACCCTTATTTCTGTGTTATTTTCAACGAGCCCCTCATTTCCTATTCTGATTCGCTACATGCATAGCGAGGGCCTCTGTTCTGGCAGTCTTGTTGCCAAAGGGAGCTTAAGAGGGTTCAAAGCTGGTCGACCACTCTGGACATGTCGTAGACACTCGAGTCACGACCCGGGGGTTAAAAAGAAGGTCCCCTTCACCCCGATTAGTCCGAATGGCGCTGGCTACCACCCCCAAGCACAGGAAACAAACATACCTAACATAAATACCCCAGAAAGTGAATGGGAAAATCGCCCCGCCGGTAGCGTAGTGGTTATCGCACCAGACCGGTATTCTGGAGGTCGTGGGTTCGGATCCCACCTGGCGGGCATTTTTTCTTCACTTTCTTTCTTTCTTTCCAAATTCTTAATCTGTTTCAATGATCTACCACATCCTCCCCTTTGCTTTCCGAGGTTTTCTCGACTGCCAACCCTTATTTCTGTGTTATATATATATATATATATATATATAGATATATAGACTGAAAAGATAAAAACTCGCACAGAGCGCGAAAAAAATAATGTTAGTAGATACAGAGACAAACGAGAAAGACGTAGAAAATAAAAATAGATTTACTGACGTTTCAGGGAGAGGACTCCCTGAAACTCTAGACTCCCTGGACTCCATGAGGACTCCCTGAGACTCCCTGAGGTACTCTGAAGAAAGGGAGTCCTCTCCCTGAAACGTCAGTAAACTTATTTTTATTTTCTACGTCTTTCTCGTTTGTCTCTGTCTCTACTAACCTTATATATATATATATATATATATAAACCGAAACATAGGTCGGCAGTCTACAACGCCGAAGGAGGCATAGCGGTATGGTTAGGTTTTATTTTTTACTATGGTTATTGAAGTTAAGATTCTTTTTTTTATATATAAGGAAGAAAGAAAGAAAAAACACGCGCCCAGAGCGGGGACCGAACCCACGCCTTTCGAGGTCATTGAGTTTTTTCTTGGCAGCTTCAGCGCGCGTGGAGGATATGGCGAAAATTCTACACAAGTCAAAGGCGTGGGTTCGGTCCCCACTCTGGGCGCGTGTTTTTCTTTCTTTCTTCCTTATATTTAAAAAAAGAATCTTAACTTCATTAACCTTAGTAAAAAATAAAGCCTAACCATACCCCTATGCCTCCTTTGGCGCTGTAGACTGCCGACCTATGTTTCTGCATTTCCTCAAGGAGGCCCTCATTTACTTACTATATATATATATATAAATATATAAATATATATATATATATATATATATAATATCTGTACAGGTTTTCTTTTAGCATGTGGACAATCGTTCTTTTCTGGGTGTGCACGTTATTATCATCGCATAATCTTCATCTCGGCGGTGACAGTGTCACCGACATCGCCTTTCTTGCTGGGTCTTCCTAGCGCTGTGACTGCACGAATAAAGTCTCGTGCCTGGCGACTACCAGAGCCTATCAAGTGGTGGAGGGTGCTTTGATCCCGCAGTCTACCTCTCGCTTCCGCACCACTGCAGCTACGATCAGGTCGTTGACTACTACTTCCCACCAGCACCATGCAGCACGATAGCAGCCGCTGGGGCCGCAACGCTGCAGCCACATCCAGCCTGCTTTTTCTTCACCAGCCTCCAGCGCAATCCTCTATCTTTCACTGGCCTCCGCGGTGACGACGCAGAAGAGTGGCTCGACTACTACAACCGCGTGAGCGCCTTCAATCGATGGGACAAGCTACTGGAGGTGCCCTTCCATCTAACCAAGGTGGCTAAAACTTGGTTTTTTTAATAATCGCGGAGATTTCACCGATTGGAACAAATTTACCAGTGACTTGTGTAGAATTTTCGCCATATCCTCCACGTGCGCTGAAGCTGCCAAGAAAACATTCAATGACCTCGTGCAACATCCCATGCAGAGCTATACGTCCTACATCGAGGATGTCTTCGCCCTGCGTCAACAAGTGGATGGCAGCTTGTCCGAAGAAGACCGGGTTCGGCATATTCTGAAGTAAATTGCCCCGTTCGCTTTTCAGGCCCTTGCCCTGCAGAACCATGCACGCGTGCAGGACGTCATAGCCGCATGCAAACGACTCAAAGACCTGCAATCTATGAGGATGCAGCCAGCCATGTGGGCGACGGCGTCTCCAAGGACATTGACTTGCGCGCCATCATTCGGCTGATCATTCGCGAGGAGCTTGAAGGACACGTCTTAAACAATCTTCCAGACAATGGCCACCAGCCTCCGAGTAATACAGTGCACGCAGCGCCCCACGAAAGCTTAGTTCCGGGCCGGCGTGATCTCATCAGGATGAGCTGGCCGCTTTTAAATCCGATCCTCCGTACAAGGTTGAGCACTCCTGCACAACTCCTGCGGCTTTTGCTGCTACACTGCCACCAGTCATGCAAACGTCGACACCGTTAACGCACGTGGGGCCATCCTGCTAGCACGTGGCTCACATTTCTGCGGTCTCTTCTACTTCACAGTGTTATTCCGTCTGGTGCTCTTCACGGCCGGTTTGTTACTACTGTGGCATCCGGGGTCATATTTCATGTTTTCGTCGAGGACGCCAGCAGGACGAGCGATACAGTTACACTATGAACGCACGCGGTGATAACAGCCCACGCCGTTATGGACGACCCTTGTTTCCACCAGCTACCCGTCGCTCTTCGCCCCCTCTTGACTCCTATGGCCCACCCCGCACACAACGCTCTTCCCGACGTCGGTCACCGCCTTACCACCGGTCGTCGTCTCCTCTCCGCCCTGCCTCTCGCGTTGCCAATCGTCGCTCGGATAACTGAAAGCAGCAGTTTTCTGCGGGAAACTGTGTCACGGTAAAAATCTTCAAGTCCCCCTAAGTGCCCATCAAATACATTAACTGTTCTCATAGAAGGAGTTTCGGCTAAAGCTTTAGTTTGTACATGTGCTAGTGTTGCCGTCATTCGTGCAGATTTTTGCTGTAGGTTACGCAAGGTTTCAACGCCCTAGGACGGTCAGACTCTTCGTGGAGCCAACGTTGTTTTGATTCGACCCTCCGGATTCTGCACAGCTGGTGTGTTCATCGATTTCATACGTGATCACATACAGTTTGCAGTGTTGTCCTCATGTGCACATCAACTCTTTTTTGGTTGGGATTTTCTGTCGTCGGCCTCAGCGGTGATCACCTGTCACTAACCCACCATTCATATCGCCGATACCTACATTACCAGTTTTCCGAAAGACGGAAGCAACGCCGCTTAGTAGCGAGGACCGATTCTATTTTGTCCCCAGGAGAAGAAACAGTTTTGTCTGTCTCTTGGACCACAGTCACTGATGGTGATGTGTTGATGAACCAGCTAGGAATTTTATTTTGAAAGGCGTAATCATACCTTCCTGTCTCGTGAATTTGTTGTCTGGTTCAGCTCTACTTGCTTCAGTAAATACGTCTCCCTAAACAGTTTTGCTACCGCGAAATGCTATGTTCGCTTCAGTTTGTGACGATGAGGCAGTGTCTACATTGTCCGACAGATCAACACGCCTGCAATTCGCCAACCGCACCCTCTGCTTTCCAGACAGCAATAAGTTCTGATCTTACACCAGACCAGAAGAATAGAAGTCTCGCTATTGAAACACCAGCGTTCCCTTGATTTTTTTCTCCTTTTCTTGGAAAGACATCTGCTGCGGAACATCGCATCGATACAGACGCATCTTCTATTGTTCGCCGACGCCCATACCGCGTTTCTCCACCCGTGCGGAGAATTATATAAGATAACGTTGACGACATGCTCAAGCGGAATATCATTGGTCCTTCATTGAGTCCATGGTCTTCGCGTGTTGTGTTAGTGCAAAAAGGACGGTTCCGTACACTTTTGCGTCGAATTTCGGCCGCTAAAAAAAACTCGTAAAGAAGTCTACCTGATGCCCCGCATCGATGATGCCCTGGACACTTTGCAAGGTGCCGAATACTTTACGAGCCTCAATCTTCGGCCTCGATACTGGCAGGTTCCCATGCACAAAGCCGATAAATAGAAAAAAGCTTTCGCCCCGCCCGATGGCATTTACAAATAAAACATGATGCCAATAGGGCTGTGCAACGCTTCGGCTACATTTTAGCGAATGATTGACACCGTGCTTCGTGGCCCTAAATGGAGAAAACTTCCTATGTGTTCTAGACGACATTGTTGTTTTTTCCTCTACTTTTGCTGACCACCTACACCTCCTAGATGAAGTCCTTACATGCCTTGCCAACGCTGGGCTTCAACTAAACACAAAAAATGCGGATTCGCGAGCACATCCATCACGGTGCTGGGACACGTACTGAGCAAAGACGGAATTCTTCCACACCCCGACAAACTTAAAGCTGTACAACACTTTCCCCGGTCAACCCGTCTCAAAGACCTCCGTAGTTGTCTTGGCTTAGCTTCTTATTTGCGGTGTTTCATACGAAACTTCGCTTGGCTTGCTGCGCCCTTCCACAAAATTCTCGCATCTGCCACCTCTTACACATGGTCTGATGCCTGTGAAATATCGTTCAAAAATCTAAAGCACGCTCTTAATTCTGCGCCGGTGCTCCACGATTATGACCAAACGAAGGCGACTATCTTACACACAGACGCCAATGGGCATGGCCTCAGTGCCGTGCTGTTGCAGCGCACCGCATCTTCCGTGGAAAACGTTGTGGCCTACGCAAGTCATGGCCTGACACCTGCCGAACGAAATTATTACAAACACGGTACAAGAGTGTCTGGCCGTTTTCTTGGCAGTACAAAAATTTCGCCCATGCCTGTACTGACGTCGTTTTATGGTGGTTACTGAGCACCGTGCTTTATGTTGACTCTCGTCGCTCAAGAATGTGAACGGACGGCTTGGCCGATGGGTCGTGCGGCTGCAAGAGTATGATTACACTGTGAACTGCTAATCTGGCAAAAAGCACATGGATGCAGACGCGATTTCGCGTTGCCCTGTCTCGTCACAAAGTGATTCATCAGCTCCTGCGATTCAAATCACCCTGCCAATAGCGCCTTTGGGCGTCGTGAAGCTCGACTGTCCCGAAGACGTTGTTGCACTCCAGCGGGCAGACCATTATTGACGGAAACTCATGGATGAACTAAACGGTTCGCAGAGCCGCCGAACAGCTGCTTACGTCGTCAGCTGCAGAAGTTCGGTCTGTAATGGTATCCTGCATTTTTATAATTACGATCCTACCGGTGGCAAGTTGGTTCCCGTCGTTTCGCGTGCTCTTCAAAAGCAGATATTACGCGTTTTTCACAACGACGCTATGGCTGGACATTTAAGCTTTCGCAAGATACCACTGAACCAAAGTCGTTTCTTCTATTCTGGGCTTTCTACCAGCGTTTCCAACAATGTCGCTTCCTGCGCGCGCTGTCAGCACCATAAACGGCCAACCACAGCACGTGCCGGGTCGCTACAACTACTCCCTTGTCCGTCAGCATCCTTCGATGTTGTGGGCATCGACTTATACGGCCCTTTGCCCTATACCCCAGCTGGCCATCGGAGGGTAGTAACTGCGGTTGACCACCTTACCTGCTATGCTAAAACGGCCCCTCTCCGAACCGCTTGCGCTGTACAGGTGGCCGATTTTTTTCTTACACTCCCTAGTTTTGCGCCACGGTACACCAGGCGCTCTTCAGAACGACCGTGGGAAGCCGTTTCTGTCAGCAGTACTTGCGGAACTTAATCGTGCAGCCAATACCGTCCATAAAACTACTTCGAGTTGTCACCCTTAAAAATGGGTTGACTGGGCGCTTTCATGAGACACTTTCTGCTATGCTGTCTGCCTACATCCGACCAGATTACAGCAACTGGGACACTATTGTCCCTTTTGTGACATACGCGTATAATTCTGCATTTCAACGAACCACTTGTATTTCGCCGTATTATCTCGTTTGTGGGCGCCCACCACCTTCTGTTATTGATTCGACGTTTTTTTTGCACCTGTTAAGTGCACGGCAAATGTCCCCGCACAATTCATTGCCAATGTTGCTTACTACCGCCATTGGCCCGGGCGAATACTGAAGCCAGGCAGCATCTCCGCAAGTATCACGACGATGAGACTCACCTCCGTGTCTTTTTTCAGCCAGGGGACCAAGTTATGCTCTGAAAACCCGCACGCAAACCTGGTGTGCCAGAAAAGCTGCTTTCGTGATTCATCGGCCCTTATACCATGCTTCAGCAAACGTCTCCGGTCAATTATCGCGTGGCTCCGAATAACGCCGTCACGGGTTTCGCTGCCGCGGGACTGATATTGTTCACGTTTCTCGGCTGAAGCCATACGTTATTCGTTCTGATACGGCCTAGGCAGCGGCCAGGTGACCGCTTTTTCTGAAGGGGAGGATAAGTGTGAAAAGCTGTACAGGTTATATTTTAGCATGTGGAAATCGCCCTTTTCTGGGTGTGCACCATATTATATTCGCATCATCTTCATGTCGGCGGTGACAGTGTCATCGACATGACATCGTCTTTCTTGCTGAGTATTCCTAGCACTGTCACCGCACGAATAACGTCCCTTACCTGCAGACTGCCAGAGCCTTATAATATATATATATATATATATATTGTAATTTGGGTTTATTGCCTTAGCAGTGGAAAGAAGGAAGGGCACTCAGAGGTAAATCGGATCGGTGGTCCAGCCAGCAGAATGTCACGAGCATCCATGAGCTTCACGCCCATGACGATGCCGCTGCGGTGGCTCAGCCTGTTGCCTCGTCATCTGTGCAATCCGAGGGGTCAATCTCCTTGAGTTGGCGTACGCCAATCACAAGGACACTGCTGACTGTTGTTGTGGCGGTGTAGCGTATCCGTTGTTAGTTAGTACTGGCATGGTGCCTGCGCGCCACTTGCTCGTCTTTCGCGCTACAATTACCCCCCCCCCCCCGGCGAAGCCACCCTGGCTTCCTAAGAGTACGTGAGGATGGAATGGTCGTAGTATGGCTTGAGGCGATGCACGTGTACCGTTTCGTGTCTACGGCATCGCAGGGCAGGTGACGGGGTGAGCGGCTCCACAGCGTAATTAACTGGGGAGGTTTCGTTCGACTACACAGTAGAGTCCATAGAACTTGGAAAGGAGCTTGCTAGAAAGTCCAGGGGTAGTGACTGGCACCCAAAGCGTACGAGAGTGCCGGCAGAAAGTCACTTGAGCGTTGTCACCGTCACGCCAATTTTTTGGTGGAATTGGTCTTCGGAGGTAAAATTGCGATGGAGCTGAGGACACTCATCAGCGTTGTTGCAGAGCTGAAAAACAGGCGTGTATTCTGAAGCGTCTGCTCGGTAGTGTAGAATGGTGTTGAGAGGGCAGGATGCTTCACGGCCATAGAGGAGGAAGTACGGCGAGAACCCTGTAGTAGTCTGCTTCGTGGTGTTGTGCGCGTAAGTAAGAAAGAGGAGAATCGCGTCCCAATCGAAGTGGTCTCAAGGCGCGCGCTTGGCGAGCATGTTGCCGAAGGTGCGGTTAAATCTCTCCATCAATACATTAGTCTAAGGATGGTAGGCTTTAGTGCTGCAGTGGGTGGCGTTGCCTTCTTTGAGGAGAGCCTCGACCCCTTTTGACAAAACGACATGGCTCCGGTCACTAATAAGTTCTCGTGGTGCTCCAAGACGCAAGATGAAATGATGCAAAATGAAGGTAGCAACTTCGCGCACTGTGGCAGCCGGTAGCGCGGCGGTCTCAGCGTATCGCGTAAGGTAATGAAAGGCGACGATAATACAACAGTTGCCGGCCGCAGTCAGGGGCAGAGGGCCGTATAAGTCTATCCCGACCCGGTCCAAAGCGCACGCGGGGCAGGGCAAAGGCTGTAACGGGGCGGTTGGTGACTGCGGCGGAGGCTTGCGACTTTAGAACTCTCGACATGATTTGATTAACTTCCTTACAAAGGAATACATTCCTCGCCAAAGTAGCGCAGCCGTAACTGCTGGTACGTCCTCAAGTCTCCTGCATGGGCGAATTCCGCATTCGTGTGGAAATTAGCACACATTGTAGAGCGCAGGTGACCAGGGACCACCAACAACCACTTACGGCCTTCAGGGAGGTAATTCCTGCGATACATAAGACCGTCACGCATGGAAAAATGTACGGCCTGGCTTCGCAGTGTCCGCGAGGTGCTACGTTCCGTACGGTTTGAAGTCAGGTGAAAGTAGAAAATATACAAGGGTCCTTGCGTTGCTGCCTTGCCATGTTTTCAAGTGGTTCAGATGCCTGTAGGCAATCAATTACTGTAATCTCGGACAAATCAATGGATAAAGGTGAACGCGATAAAGCAACTGCGTCACTGTGCTTGCGTCTAGACCGATATATCACTCTGATGTCATGTTACTGAAGGCGAAGGGACCAGCGTGCCAGGTGACCGGAGGGGTCCTTTAATGACGATAGCCAACAAAGGGCATGGTGGTCTGTCACTACATAGAGTGTTCGATCATAGAGGTAAGGCCGGAACTTTGAAATAGGCAAAACAATAGGCAGACACTCTTTCTCTGTAAGAGAGTATTTAAATTCCGCGTTTGTAAGAGTGCGACTCGTGCATGCGACGACGTACTCGTCGAACTCCGCCTTCCTTTGGGCAAGTACTGCTCCCAGACCTAAACCGCTGGCGTCGGTATGGATCTCCGTTGGCGCGGAACGATCGCAATGACGCAAAATGGGAGGTAAGGTAAGCAAGTGGCGTAGGGTTACAATGGCTTCCTCGCAAGCTGTTGACCAGGTTAACGAGTCGCGAGTTCCGTTGAGCACTTCGTTAGAGGCGCAATGACGGACGCAAAGTTTGGCACGAAGCCTCTGAAGTATGAACAGAGTCCCACGGAACTGCGCAGGGCTTTCACGGTAGTGGGTTCCGGGAAGTCGCCAACAGCTTGGAGTTTACCAGGGTCGGGAAGATCGCCGTCCTTTGAAACAACATGTCCCAAAAGTGTCAGATTGCAGGCAGCAAAATGACACTTTTAAGCATTCAGCTGTAGACGAGCGTCAGTAAGGCACTGCCGAACTTGTTCCAGGCGACTGAGATGGGTGTGAAAATCAGGCGCAAATACAATGATGTCATCCAAGTAGCATAAACAAGTTACCTACTTGAGGCCACGCAGAACGTCGTCCATCATGCGCACAAAAGTGGCAGGCGCATTACACAACCCGAACGGCATCAGGTTCAATTCGTATACCTGCCGGTGGTCACGAACGCAGTCTTGGGGTGGCCGTCGTCTGCCATCTGCACCTGCCAGTAACCCGAGCGGAGGTCTAAGGAAGAAAAAAACTCTGCCACTTGCAGATAATCTAATTCGTCGTCGATGCGTGGCAACGGGTAAACGTCTTTCTGGGTGATCTTGTTCAGCTGTCAATAATCGACACAAAAGCAAACAGACCCATTTTTCTGGCCAACAAGAGCTACCGGTGAATCCCACGGGCTGTTAAAAGACCTAATGAGACCAGGCTTAAGCATTTCATCAACGTGCGTTTCGATCAAAGAACGCTCTTTGGCTGAAACGCGATATGGTCGCTGCCTCAAAGGTGAATGAGAGCCAGTGTCAATGCGATGTGTGCCGGTCTGCGTGCGGCCCAAGAAAGTGTGCTAGAAGTGAAAGGTGGATTGGAAACGGCGAAGAAGAGTGAGCAGCTGGTTGCGCTGGAAAGGGTCGAGGTTGCCGTCTACGGAGGAAACGAAAGCGACCGAATTAGATGCACGGGGAAGAGGCGGGCTTAGCGAGCTCAGCGACAGAACGGGGGAGGCATGCGGGAAGTCGTTTATGAGGCGAGTGCCAATATCTTCGACGCGTTCAAGTGACTCGCCACGAGTCATGGTTTAGGGTTAAGAGCATGTATTGAAGGTGGACATTATGCTACCGCCATTTTCGATTTCAAGAATGGCGTAGGGGAGAGGGGTGCCCTATCGGCTTATGAATATATTAAAGGGGGTAAACACAACAGTTGCGGCAGGCTCCATATCAAAGACTACTGGTACGATAACGGCAGAGGGTGGGGGGATTGTGGAGTCTTCGGCGCCGCGCAGCTTAAAAACAGTGGTTACCTTGCGTATTGCAGTATCATACACCAGAAATGAGGTGATCTCGGCGCGGGCACAGTTAATAACTGCGTTGTGACGCGAATGGAAGTCCCACCCCAAAATGATGTCATGGGAGCACGAAGAAAGAACGACGAACTCGATTACATACATGGCGTTTTATACAAAGACATGGCTTGTGCAAACGGCTGAAGGGTCGACGTTATGCGCCGTAGCTGTGCAGACACAGAATCTGGATACTGCGGTCGTCACTTTTCGTAATTTGGGGCAAAGTTTCTCGCCTATATCACAGATGGCTGCTCGTGTGTCTGTAATGGCGGATGTGGTGATTTCATCAATAACTACTTCAATGCGTTCGTAACAGACAGGCCTGGGCATTGGTATATCGACGGCGCCGCAGTTTTTGCCTCCGGAACTTCGGCGATCAGTTTTGCTCCTGGGCATTTGGACGACGGCGCAGCGGCGAAATGGAACGTCGACGTGGGGAGAACGGCCGACGGGTATCAGGAGCTTTGCAAGGAGACGAGAGATATGGCGGCACGGCAGGGCATTGTTGGAGGAACGCGGAGAAGTGTACACGTTAGCAGCAAAGAAGGGACTTCGGTAAGCGTCTCCGGGCGGCGAACCTCGACGGCGGCAATAGCGCGCTACATGACCAGGAACTCCACAGAAATAGCATATCTGCCGGTTATCGGGCGTGCGCCGTGGGTTGCTTTGGAGCGGTGCAGAGAAAGCTGGAGGAAGATAAGGCGGCTGCTGTGGGTGGTGTAAAGGCACGTAATCGGAAGGCAAAGCCTGCCGTTCTGCGACTTCAGCTTATAGAGGCGCCGCTACAGGCCACCACTGGGAAGCAGCCGGCGTGGTCTGTAACACTTCAGCGACTCCTTCCCTACTTATTCGACGGAGCGGCGACGACCAGCAAGGATCTGGTACCGGCGACGATGGCAGGGATGGACAGGGCACGAGAGACATCTGCCGCGCCACCTCTTTACGAACAAGCTCCGTGTTGCGGTTCAGTGGTGACGTATTTTCGTGGATTGCCAGCTCACAGAGCGCATCCTCACGCTTCAAAGGGCAGCGACTAGTGATGCGACGCTGCCTGAGCAACACGTCATAACTTTGCAACAAGCTGATGACGTCGCTGAAGCTCTGAGGGTGTTTCGTCAGCAGAATCTGGAACGCGTCCTCATCTATTCCCTTGAGTATAGGTTTGTGGTGTCTTGCTCAGGCATGAAAAGATCCACGCCCTGCCAAGGTCGACCGCATCCTCGATGTAGCTGGTAAAGTTCTCGCCGGCCTGTTGAGCTCGCTCTCTCAAACGCTTCTCCGCGCAAAGCTTGCGAACCACTGGCCGGTCAAATACCACAGAAACGTTCGTTTTAAATGCAGTGCAGGTTTCGCGATCAGCTACGTGGTTTTGATATTATTTTTGGCAAGTCCGCTCAAGGAGAAACTCACGTGATATAGGTTCTTGACATCGTTCCACTTATTGTGCGCGCTTATCCTCTCATTAGACGAAAGCCAATCTTCGACGTCCTGGTGGTCTGCGCCAGTGAACATCGGCGGGTCAAGCTCACGGATGGCCCCGCGGCAGATGACAGCCGATGGCGAAGGGAATGTCGTGTTTCAGGCATCAGTTGTCAAGGCTGACTCAGCGGTAGAAGGCAGGGTGCGACTCTGGAGCTCCAGGTTTGTGGATACACGGGGTGAAGCTGAGGAGCAGGACGAGGATTTATTCCGCACACTCCACCAAAATGCAATACAGGTTTATTGCCTTAGAAGTGCTGAACGGATCGGTGGTCCAGCCGGCAGAATGTTTTGAGCACTCTACGAGCTTCACGCCGATGGCGATGCCCCTGCGGTGGCTCAGCCTGCTGCCTCGTCATCTGTGCAATCTGAGTCATAAATGCCCTTGAGTGGTCGTGCGCCAATCACTAGGACAATGCTGACTGTTGTTGTAGCCGCGTAGCTTATGCGTTGTTCGTTAGTGTTGTCGTGCTGGCTGCGCGCCACTTGCTCGTCTTTCTCACTACAATTTCTCTCTCTCTCTTTCTCTCTCTCTATCTATATATATATTGTTACAGAGAGGAATAATATGTATAATATGCGAAGCGTGTTTGTGCCCATGAGAACTCTGATGAGCATTAGCCACAACGGGCAAATCCCCCTACGTGGATACGCTGCGCCGGATGCCGCTTGAGGACAAGGACGCGCTCGTTCGGTGTCCGCCTCGCCAAAAGCTGGTCGTTTCGGCTCACCCCGCATGGGTCGACGCCTTGTTCGTGAATAAACAAGTCCAGCCATCTTCCGGAAGGCCGACTATCTTCTTTATAATTTTTTGTAGAGGTTGCGGGGCTGCTCGAGTCGCCATTTATCTATCCTGGAGCTGCGCAGCCAGACACGTCCCTTAAAGATGTCTCAGGGTAACCTCCAGGACTCCCTGCCTCCTGTGGCGCCTATCATCTGCCCTCGAACGGTCCGTTCACGGGATCCCCCCTTCTTCAGCGGCACTGATGACTAGGATGCTGAGCATTGGCTCACCACCTTCGAATGGGTGAGCACCCATAACAACCAGGCCGATAAACTCGGACAGAACAACGTCCGTCTATTCTTAACCGGTGTCGCAGAAACCTGGTATAAGAACCACGGGTATGATCTACGCACACGGTGGGATATCTTGACCGAGTTGGCCAAAGTGTTCAGGCACCCGCTATTCGGAAACTGCGCACTGAACAGTGTTTGCGAGAACTCGCTCAGTGCAAAAATGAAACTTTTACCGCTTACATCGAGGGCATCCTTGACTTGGGTAAGCTGGCAAACAACGCTATGGCAGAATAAAGCAGAATTAAGCCCATCCTTTTGGGCATAGGCAACGATGCTTTCCAAATGTTGCTCTCAAAAAACCCTCAGACGGTTGCTGAACTCATAAACGCTTGCCAAGAATTCCATGAACTTCGCAGAGAGTGGGCGCTCCCTGGTAAGCCTGTGGAGCACGCCCATTCTCTTTCCAGCTTGCATCTGAGGTGAGGGGTTTCCTTAACCCCCAGATTCACCAGTTTGTTCGCGAAGAGGTGGCTCGTAGGCTTTCTCTCGTTAGCGACGTAGCGAAGTCGCCTCATTCGGATTTAGCCCCAACCCTCATGAGCGTTATACAACAAGTAGCTGACGCACTTCCAAGCACTCGACCACCCAATTCCATGGTAGCTCCAGTTGCATACGCCGACAAAACGCCGCAAACTACAATGGCAGCTCCTTTGACCTTCGTCGACCCAGTAGCACATAGGCCGTTCAAATATGCCGAAACCATGGCACGACCTTTCACTGGAACCATGTCACGACCCTCCTGTGCGCCTGCTGCAAGCCCTGGAAGTCATGCCACTGCCGGGGTTGAACGCATCCAGGCCATGCTTGTCGCTCCGCATCCAGTGTCTCCTTTCGCGAATCCTTGGCGCACGGTGGATAATCGTCCTATCTGCTATTCGTATGGGATTGCTGGACATGTGGCACGCTCCTGCCGTCGTGGCATGACGGGTGCCCCCAACGCATCGTGGCGCTTACTCTATACGCTAACACCACCCATGGAGCACGCTCTCTCCCGGCTGCCGACGACTGCTCCGTCTGATAACAGCGACTTCGTCAGCTGTCATTCGCTTTCTCCACGACGCAGCTGACGTGCTCCGATGCGCCGTCGTATAACTAATGATGACCAGGAAAATTACACGCCGCAGTCTCGGAGGCACAAACTACGTCAACGTCGAAATGCGTAATCCTCATTGTTCGCCGTCCAATGTAATCGAAGTGTGTGTTCATGCTGTTGCTACTCTGGCTCCTAATTATACTGGAGCTGCGGTGTCTGTTATTAACGCGAAACTTTGCCTAATGCTACGGCAAGTGACGACATCTATAGGTGGTGTTAATGTCCGAACCGCGGGTGTGCAACCGTTGCAACCGCTGACCGCATGCACTGTTCGGGTCACAATTCAAGGGGTTGTTTATGTAGTCGAGCTGATCCTTTTGTCGGCCTGCTCTCACCGCATGATTCTCGGGTGGGACGTTTTGTCGCGCCACCAAGCCATAATTGACTGATCGCGCTGAAGTTGAGCTGTTTCCGGGGGTAGAACCCCGAAGACGAGACCACCACCAATTTGCGTGTGAACGACGACACGGACATTCCTCCTGGCTTATCTGTGACTGTGCCGTTGTCATGCAGCAGTATTTCTGACGCCAGAGTCGTCTTCGTGCCACCCGACCTTGTTTGTGCTCGCAAACAGTTTTCGCTGCCGTTCGCCGTCCTTGATATTGCAACTGGAGCCGGCACAATGCTTATTTCAAACCTGACGTCGTTCCCTACCACACTTTTCCGCGGCGATGGCCTTGGCGTTGTAGAAGAAGTGCATTCCGGTCTAGTCGTCATTGTCTTCGAGGAATCGACGCCCGTTGACATCACCGCGCTTAGTCTTCATTTTTCACCCAAACAGACCCTTTTGAGAAGCGCAATTGACAACAATCTTCCTTCGGCCGAACGTGACGAGCTACGCACTCTTGTACACCGCTTCACTTCATCCTTCAACTGCTACAGCACCGCTTTGGGCCGCACGTCGACTGCGTGTCATGAGATTGACACCGGCACGCACGTGCCATTGCGACAGCGATCCTATCGTGTGTCCCCCACCGAACGGCGTGTCATTATTGAGCTAGTCGCGGACATGCGTAAACGCAACGTTATTCGACAATCCGTAAGTGCTTGGGCTTCTGTGGTTCTCGTTAAAAAAAGACGGCTCTATTCGATTCTGTGTTGATTATACCGCGTGAACAAAATCATGTGCAAGGAAGTTTACCCGCTGCCTCGCATAGATGACGCGCTCGACTGCCTGCAGGGAGCCGAGTTTTTCTCGTCATTGAACTTGACATCCGGCTACTGGCAAGTTCCCATGGCTGACGCCGACCGTTCAAAGACACCTTTTACGACGCCCGACGGCCGTTACAAGTTTAACTTAATGTCTTTCAGACTCTGCAATGTGCCGGCCAGATTCGAACGAATGATGGACAACGTACTGCGGGGATTGAAATGAAAAACGTGTTTCTGCTATTTAGACGACATAGTCGTGTATTCGCATGATTTTGCAACCCATCTCACACGCCTCAAAGATGTCCTAACATGCCTTGCCTCGCCGGTTCTGCAACTGAACATTAAGAAGTGCCGCTTCACTGCTTGAAAACTAACCATTTTAGGACAGGTTGTCTCGAAAGACGGTGTCCTCCCGGACCCGGGAACACTTCGTGCCGTGTCGAGTTTCCGAAGCCAACAACGCTAAAGGACCTACGAAGCTTCATCGGCCTCTATTCGTACTTCCGCATTTTTGTACGAAACCTTGCTCTCATCTCCGCGCCTCTCACACAGCTTCTCGGGGGAAGTAGAGACATTGACGAATGTTCCCCGAGTGTGAGAGCGCTTTCTTAACATTACGTCGGGTCCTTACGTCACCAGCGATACTGTGGCACTTTGACCCGAATGCGCCCACTGAGATTCATACTAATGCCAGTGGTGTTGGTTTAGGTGCTGTGCTCGCGCATCGAAAGGACGGTTTGCAAGTATACATGGTAAGTTACGCGAGCCGTACAATGACGAAGGCCAAAGTCAACTACTCCGTAACAGAGAAAGAATGTTTTGCTATTGCATGGGCAATCAGCACATTTCGTCCTTACCTGTACGGTCACCCTTTCGACGTAGTAACTGATCACCATGCTCTGTGTTGGTAATCGTCGCTGAAGGATCCCGCCGGCTATCTTGGCCGCTGTGCACTCCGCCTTCAAGATTACGATATCCGTGTTGTGTACCAATCCGGACGGAAGAGTACCGACGCCGACGCTCTTTCTCGATCGCCGCTTGCGTCAGATATAGATGGCTTGTTCGCAGCAGACTACGGCCTGACCTCTCTCGTCATGACGGACATGGTTGCTGAGCAGCTCAAAGACCCTTGGGTTTCTTCGATCGTCGAATATTTATCGCACTCACGGGCATCTCCTGTGTTTCGATCACTGCGCCGTCAAGCTGCCCACTGCACTATTCGTGACCAGCTTCTATACAGCCGAAACTGCTTCCCCAAAGGTCGAAAATGGCTACTTGTGATTCCTCGCCACTTGCGCAAGGACCTTTGTGCTTCGTTTCACAACTATGAGCACAGTGATCACGCTGGAATTCTTGAGACCTGCAAGCGCCTCTGACGTGGCTACTACTGGCGCTGGAAGTATACCTTTGTCGCAAAGTTTGTTCGATCTTGCCCAGAGTGGCAACGTCCAAAGTCTCCACCGCAGCGCGTCAGTGGCCCACTCCAGCCGTTCCCTGCTCAGCGCTGCCTTTCGACCGGGTAAGCATTGATTTCTATGGGCCACTCCCAAGCACAGCCACCGGTAAGCGCTGGATTATTATCGCCGTTGACCACGTAACGCGGTATTCCGAAACAGCTGCGTTACCGGCCGCCTATGCTCGGGCCGTTGCGTCTTTCCTTCCACGCCGTTTTGTTCTTCGGCACGGTGCTCCTCTCGAACTACTGAGCGACAGGGGCCGCGTCTTTCTATCCGGAGTAGTGGGGGTCGTTCTAGCCGAGTTCCACGTGGTCTACCGAAAGAGCACGTCCTACAAACACCAGAATAATGGCCTGACCGAAAGGTTTACCTGTACAAGTGGCAATATTATCGCGATGTACGTCTCCTCGGGCTACTCTGAGACCTCGTTATTTTTTTGTGACGTATGCTTATATTACGGCCACGCAGGCGACCACAGGATTCTCGCCGTTCTTTTAGATGCGGAGCATTTCTTAGGCTCGCCTGATCCTGCGTTGTTGATGGCGGCGCCGTCCACACGCTCACTGCGTATGCGCAACTCTTCTCCTTACACCCACAGCTCCACGATACTACACTATAAAAAAAGAAATAGCTAGCGGCGCCCGGTTTCGATCCCACGACTCTCTGGCCGCAACGGGAGGTACGTGGTGCTGTTCCCACTACGCTGCCAACCCGGGACAGGAGCAAGTGCTACGAACGCGCCTTATGTCCTTGACTCATTCAACCCACGTCAAGAAGCTACTGATACAACGAAGGCACGTGAAGCTGAACGTCAACGGAAACGACGAACTGAAAACTTCAGAGGGGGATGCTGAATTTCTCGGTGGAAATCTGTGCCGGGAAGCGCCAGAAGCCTTGCAGCTCAACCAGCCCCGTCCGCAGCGCCTCTGATGCTGTATGTGGCAGGATGCCCCTAGGGATTGGCCAACCAAAGAATCTATCACGGGATAGGTTCGCGTTCAACCACCGTCGTCATCTTCCTGTGGGGGAACCGCCGAATAAGAAGAAGAACGAGAAGACAAAGCTGCGAAGAGGAGGGCGTGTACGTTGCTCTCAGCCGGTGCACCAATGTCAACAACCTTTACCTCACCAAAGCTGACGGAGACTACCGATTCTACCACAAGAACACGATGGACGAGTTTCGGCGCCTCGAGAACAACCACCTACTCACCGTAAGACAACAGCAATTGCGTGCCTTTGCCACTGGTGTGGACCCGGACGCGGAATTCCCTCTGGAGCTAGTAAAAACCAGATCACTCAACATAACGGCAACACAATGGAACCACACGGAACCACCACGATGCTTCGCATCCTCATCGGGCTTCCTGACGGGAAGATGGTGTATTTTTTTACTCTATGGTCGTAAGCCCTCCTGCATGCTGGACACAATACTTCCGTACCGACCTGACGCCTCCGAGTATGCACCACTCTCTGACATCGCTCGACACGCCGAGGAATGCCGCCAGCTAGCCCGACGTTTTACATCGCAAGAGCAGCAACGCAAAAAGGCGCATCACGATTACTCCATTACGGCTCCAACATTTACGAAAGAATCACTTGTCATGCTTCCAGTACCGTGCCCGGGTCCCGGTATTTCTTCAAAATTTCTTTCTCAATACCAAGGGCCTTACCGAGTACTGGAACAAACGTCACGTGTGAACTATGTGCGAAATGGTTCATGTCCAGAGGCTGAAGCCATACTATGACCCGGTCGTCTTGTGTTCCCCGTAGGTCGCTAGGATGGCTCCCCTTTCCGCCTGGGGTATTGTTCTAAGCTTGTCGCGCCCATACAAACTGTGATGAGCATCAGCCACAACGGGAACATCCCCCTACATGGATATGCTGCGCCGGATGCTGCTTGAGGAAGAGGAAGCGCTCGTTCAGTTTCAGCGTTGCCAAAAGCTGGTCGTCTTGGTTCACCCGGTCTGCGTCGACGCCTTGTTCGTGATTAAACAAGTCCATCCTTTCACCGGAACGCCGACTAGCTCCTTTACCAGATATATATATATATATATATATATATATATATATATATATATAGCAATTGGCGAGCAATTAGCAATTGGCGTGGTTAGCAATTAGCAATTGGCGAGGTTAGCAATTGGCGGGGTTAGCAATTACGAGGGCTCTGACTCCAGCAGTTCGGATATGCCAATTGCTAACCCCGACTCCGACCACGTCTTACGTGGCGGCCGCTGGGAAAAAAGACGTTCTACGTCTCCCACGGTGGTCGAGGGGCGGCGCTAGTTGGCCGGCCTCAGAGCACTTGTACAAATATAAACCCCCCTGTAAAGTCGAGAGAGGAGCCGCTGAGGGTAGCGTAATTGGTAACGCACCGCACGCGTTATGCGGAGATGTGGGTTCGACTCCCGCTCCCGGAAAAACGGCGGATTTTTTCTCGATCTATATTTTCGCCTATTTATCATATATCAAAGAAACATGATGAACACACGTTATTCGGCACTAATAAATATTTTCGGAAACAGCCGAATACTGCAACCTTGATATATGTATATATATATATGATATATATATATATATATATATATATATATATATATATATATATATATATATATATATATATATATATATATATATATATATATATATATATATATATATATATATATATATATATATATATATATATATATATAACAGCAACGAGAATGATTGCTGCACACAGGCTCTCTTCAGAAGCTACCGAAGCCACTATTCATGTAGAAGACTTGTCTCGAAGTCGAAATGTCGGAAATAAACCCTTCTTCTGTAAATAATACCATCTTCTGTAAATGGGAGAGCCGGAAGTGGACATGGAGGGGCCTGAATGGGAACCATAAAAATGAAAAAGACCTCTTATAACGCGATAACCCTGCCGTCGTGAAATATGTGGAAGTGTTTGGAAGGGAAAACTGCGGTGACCGCCGTACGGTAAGATATCAAATTAAGCTAGATTTCAGGAGTGAACGTTACAAGCTAGTCCGAAAAAAGCCGAATAATGAGCTTACAGTAAGGCGTAAAGTAGAATTCAGGATCGCGCTGCAGAACCGTTATTCAGCTGTAACCGAGGAAGCCGAGCATACGACACAGGAAGCCAGCGACAACCTTACACTCATTTTCACGGAGTGTGCAGTAGAGGTTGTGGGAACGATGGCTACACAGGATACTGGTAAACTTCCTAGGAGAAGAAACATCTAGCTAGGAAACAGCAAACCTGGACAATCTCCACCAAAAGTAACAGCATAGAACAAGCGGAGCTTTCGAAGTTAATACGCGTAAGGCAGCTGACATCTGTACACGATTGAATACACTAAAAAACAGATGTAGCCTCCAAGCAGTGAAGAGGCGTCTTGGCTTGGGGAAAAATCAGACGTATGCACCTAAAGAAAAGCAAGGCAACGTCATCACAAATAGGCATAAAATAGTCACAGTGGCCGAGTAGTCCTATGGGAATCTGTACAGTAGCCGGAACATCCATGATAAAGCCGAACGAGAAAGCAGTTCAGAGGCGAAAGACATCCCACCAGTAACAACCGAAAAAGTAATGAAGGACTTGAAAGAAATGAAAGGGGGCAAAGCACCTGGTGAGGATCAGATAACAGCAGAACTCTTGAAGGATGGCGGAGAAATTGTACTTGAAAAACTGGCAAACCTGTATACGCCATGCCTAATGACCGCAAGTGTATCAGAATCTTGCAAGAACGCAAACATCATCCTATTCTAAAGAAAGGTGACATGAAGGACTTGGAAAATAACAGGCCGATCAACTTACTGTCAGTCGTCTAAAAGGTACTTACCAAGATAAGCGCTGACAGAATTTCGGCAACCTTATATTTCAGTCAACCTAAAGAACAAGCAGGGTTCCGTGAAGGTTATTCAAAAATGGACAATAATCACACGATCAATCAGGTGATAAAGAAGTGTGCTGAGTATATTGAACCACTAAATATAACCTTCATAGAGAATGAGAAAGCATTTGACTCGGTTGAAACCTTAGCACTCATTCAGGCACTACGGAACCACGGGGTAGATGAGCATTATGTAAAAATACTAGAAGATATCTACAATGGGTCCACAGCTACCATCATCCTCCATAAGGAGAGCAGTAAAACACATATAAGGAAGGGCGTCAAAAACGGAGACACAATCTCTTCAATGTTATTCAAAGCATGTTTACACGAAGTATTCAGAACGTTGGATTGGGAACAGGTTGGAATAAGGGTTAATGGAGAATACCTCAGTAACCTCAGGTTTGCTGATGACGCTGCCTTGCTAAGTAAATCAGCGGGCCAATTGCAAGGCATGCTTTCTGCACTTGACGAACACAGTAGAACCCTGCGCCTGAAAATATTACGAAGAAAACTAAAGTTATGATGAATAACCTCGGGACAGAACAGCAGACTGGGATAGGGAGCAAGGTAGTGGAAGTGATAAAATAATATATCAATTTAGGCCAAGCTGTGAGCTCGGATCCCAACCGGCAGACATATTTAGAAGGATCAGAATGGGGTGGAGTGCATATGGAGACATTCTCAGATAATGAATAGCAGCAGACGGCAACTTTTGGGACCATTGATGAACGTGACAGCGTAGGCGTCGTGGTGCCTGCCGCTAGTTCGCGTCAACATAAACAGTGTCTGGATGTACGAGGTAACGCTTCGTAAGGGTTCCTAGCGCGTGAAGACAGAAAGAGAAGTACAAGTTATGTACGCATAATTAACTAGGTATATCCATGGTAAAGATCTTTAGACAGTCCAGGCCAAATTGTGCGTTAACTACGAAAGCAATCCTGGTCAGTTCATTGTGGGCCTCCAGAGCATTGATTGGCATCAGGTGGCCTTGGCTGCGGGTGTAAGGATGAACGAACTGGTGTACGATGAAGAAGTCCCTAAGTAAAAGAGGCATTACCACTTTCACAGTGCACACTTGGAGGGCCGGTAGAACGGGCGCTCCACAAACAGCCTCTGGCGGGTCGTGTAGACTCGTGTTCGTGTGCCGCTACAAGGAGGCTTCTACTTTCGGCAGTGATGGTAGGAGCACCGTGTATGTTGCGACTTCGTTGCGCATGCTCTAAGTGTCACCGCAGTGCGACGCCTATGGTCACAGCGGCTACAGCAGGTCACGCATGCCCCGTAACGCCGACGAATGTGAGCACACAACGCTGGTCATAGCCGTCTTGCAAGACATTGTTGTTTGGCAAGACGGCACTGACGCCTCGTTATTGTGTGCCGAAGAAATTCCAGTGGCGAAACTCGCATTCTTGACTGGTGCTTACGGCGGCGATGGTGACGTCGGCGTCGAGTTTCGGGAACGCGCTCCTCTGGTGGCGACATCGCTAAGTTATCATGTTGGACGTCTGTCAGCAGTGGGTCGGGCATTTCCTCGAAATCGTGCACTTCGCTGTTGACGGGGTGCTCGCGTGGCGGTTCATGTAGTGCAATTGTCGTGGCTGTCTTGGCAGTGTCCGCGGAGGGTGCCGCGGAGTGCGGTTCGCTCGAGTCATGCTTCGACAGGAGTGGGGCGTGCCTCTGTGTTCTGTCGTAGTGGATTTGAAGTGCAACGGTTGTGTAGTGGGCGACCAGGTTTAGATGGATTTGGTAGAAACATAGCCGTGTAGCTCACCGAAACCCTCGCACGAGGCTCTAGAAGCTGGCAAGGCGGGCTGTTGTTAGTGCGCGTCCGCGTTGTCGTGGGCTCCAATTTTTGTTGATTGACGTGAGGCTGCCGCGCTGGAGGTGGGGTCCAGCGGGCCGACACTGTAGAGGGGACGACGCTGATGGCACAGAGGGTGCAGTGTTCGGTTGCGAAGCTTGCGCAGAGCGTGTGTGTACCACTTCTTCTTCAGGCCTAAAAACGTCGTCCGTGAGGCGGTAGTGCACGAGCACAGAAGTAGGAGGGTCATCGTAGGGGGTTTCGGTCGGTGGTGGGAGTGCGAGGATACAGCGGAGCTCTGGCGGAGCGTCTCCCAGAAGATCAATTCCTTGAGCAGCTGAATGATGACGTAATTCAGAGAGAAGGTGGCCTCAGGCTTGAAGAACCTACCTCTGAGGTGGCGTGCGTTGAACATCGGCATCGGCGGGTCCCTCCACGTCACCATGTCGGTGTGTCGCTGTCCGGGTATCAGACGCAAAACCTCCGTGTCACCACTTGTAAGAAAGGGTGCCGTGTTCTCGGTTATGCGCTGTGGCTCTTCTACATTTATTGAGTGTGCGTTAGGCCCGGCCGGAGGCTTGAGAGCTGCGTAGACAAGCGGCCACACAGCCGCCCCTTCGTGTTCGGGGTCTGATGTGCATGGCACTGCTGGCCTTGCCAGGCACCGCTGATGATAATTGTGGGATGCAGTGGTGATGCTAATAGTGACACTTACAGTGTATAAAGCTGCCGCCACTATAGGATCATGCAAGCTGCACCCAATAGGTTTGAATTTGCGTCGGGTGATTGTTATAGAGAATGAGCCTGGCTGTTAATAGGTGGCGGCGCTCGGCGTAATCCTCAAAGCAGTCTTGTACACTTTTGAAATGAAACAGTCCAACTTTTTGAGTTAGAGAACGGCACTAGATAGGGAACAGAGTAAGTAATGAGACTTATGACGGAAGCCTGTACTCTTCCTCTTTGAGCCCTTCGTGGTGGGAGGTACGGCGGCGAAAGAAAAAGATTGATGGTCTGATTGACTTGGGATGTCAGGCGCGTGAGGAAGTTGGTATTTGTGTGGTTCTGTTGGATATTGAAGCTTCGGAATTTGAGGAATGAAACTCGGGTAACGCTATGGTCATCCAGGCGGACGGTTATGTCCGGAGATGCGCGAGCGCGTTTGTGGCTTTTGGGCGAGAGAAGAGCAGCTCTGTCTTCTCGGGCGAATAAGTTTCACCAACATCACGAGCATAGCTAGCGACATATGCTGGCACGTGCTGGAGGGTGGTTTCAATATGCGTGTCACTACCGCCTGCAACCCACAGCCGGACGTGGGCATACAAGAAGTGGCGAAGTAAGGGGATATTATCAAGAAAAGAAGAGGAGGGAGGTTTATTATAGCGATATTGAAGAGCTGGGGGGTGCCAATGGAGGGGAGCGGAAAGACGTCGGAGCACAGTTCGTAAATCGGAATGACGTCCATGCGATTGGGCAGAAACGCCCGCCCGTAGTTGTAGTTTCGGGATGCCGCTTACGGAGCCGCCACGTGGCTCTGAATGGAGGACCCGGTCAAATGCCTTTTGGAGGTATAGCACTAAAACAGCTGACGAAACGACAGTAGGGGGAGCAAGGACCAGATCATGCTTGAGCAGCAGTAAGATGTCTTTGGTGGAAAGGCCACATCGAAATCTAAACACTGTGGGCGGCTAATGCTGTTTACTCTCCTTATATTGGGTCAGGTGGGCATGTACGGTTTTCTCGAGGACCTTACCTACATAAGGTGAGGTCAATTAGGGGGAGGCTGTTCATGACTGATCATTCTCTTTTGTTGTATCATAACAGTCTCGTTAAGTTCTCTTACGGTGTTCTTAATGTAGCTATGGCATTTGCTTTGATTCTTAACCCTTTGCTGAATCTGTTCAACTTCCCCATCCGCTTTGCAAGAGTGTTTAGATAATCTCGCATTGACTCTTTCTGAACGCAAAGCTCCTTCAACATGGTCTTAAGGTGAGGTCCAGAGCACAGCTCTACATTACCGCACTAGAATGTCTTTGGTCCGTAGGGCTTCCCGCTTTTGCGAAAACACGCGCTACGGCGACTGTGGGGTAGGTCGAGCTCCATATTCGGTTATTATTTTGTGCTTCGCTAGACGTGTCTGATATATTTTTAGTTCGATAAAAAACTCTCACTGTAGCGACACAGAAAAGCCAAAGATTTGCTCCGTTCTTGTGGTATCCCCGCATTCACGTCGAAAGGATGTGGAAGCGTGAAGTTATCTTCAGCTGGGTCTTCAAAGTAGACGACAACTATCACATTACTTTCTTTTTGCATTTCTCCGAGGAACGCATTTGCAGCGCCCTTGCCTAAGTGCTGGTACTCCTCAGTAAAATTATTGAAAAATTACTGTAACATTACCGTGGGATTGTCATTGCTTAAAGCGTGCAGTGCTTTTTTCGACAGAGACAACCCTGTTGAGAAGCAACCTTAGGTCACTTTGTATGATAGGGTTGACGTCAGGAGCAGCATCTTAACAGTAGACGGTGATAAGCTTGCGGGGGGGGGGGTTACGGTGTGGCAAGTGACATGGTCATCGGCCATCTTTACAGCAGCTTGGTGTTTGGGGTTCGGTCTCGTTTTCTTGAATGTTCGGAGGAAAATTTGACTTTGTCTGTAGATTAATTATTACACCCTCGTCCGTCAAAAAGTACTTTCCAAGAATTATATTGCGGATCCGCTGAGGTAAAATGACGAACCCAGTGGAGTACGTCGTGACGTCTAGTGTGTCGCACGATGTGCACGTAGCATTTGGCGTCACAAATGGCCACCTGCTTTGCGTATGTACGGACCGCCCCATCTGGCTGTAAATTGCTTCAGCTTAGACGCGAATGATCCGCTCATTACTCAGTACTCGGCTTCCGTGTCTATGAGGGCGACTACCACATAGCCGGTGATGGAGAACTTGACGTCACACGCCGCTTACCTGGAGTTCCGGATGCATCGTGGTGTCGTATCTCGGTTTGTCCATGTTGACGGTGGTCTGGAACTCTGCCCCGTCATTGTCGTCGTCTTCTCAACAGCTGGCTCGGTTATGTTAGGTATGCATCGCTTCGTGTGGTTGTCCTTGCGTGCGGGAATCGCGTCAGGGTTTGATGGCGTAGTAGGGCTCAGGGCATGTAGGGAAGCACGGTGTTCTGTGTCTCCGTGCCTTCTTGGGTTTTTCTTTTCCCGCCATTGTGCAACTTCACCTACACAAGTTGCTGCTTCACGTTTCTCCCTTGTGGGCTGAAGGCCTTCCACCGGTAAAATCAGCATTGCTACGGCAGTTTGGCAACTATCTGAAACGTTTGAAAAGGGCTGGTTGAAGCCGGCTCGGTCACGGCTGCTTTGAACTATATGTTTGTGAATCTCACGTAGTCGTCGGCCAGGGAGAGAGCGAGGTGCCTTGAAGGAGTAACCACGCAGTCGTACTGTCTTCTATGGGCAGCGACGAATAATGTGGTCGGCCTCTCCACAGTGGTAGCAGAGGGGACTATTATGAGAGGATCGCCATACGTCCCTTTTCCTCGGCCTCCCGTATTGGACTACAGGGAGTGGGCGGGCGACAGTGGGCGGTGCTGCGGTTTGGTCTCTTGACGACGGGTTTTAGGTTGGCGGGCTCCACGAAAAGCTTTGGCGTAGGCCATAGCTTGTGATTAACAGGTTTTTTCCGACGGCGTAAAAGTTCCCAGAACGTATTTTACTTCTCAGATCACAGCGGTCAGGGAGGCGACTTTGGGTTGCGGCATTTTTAGGAAAAGATTTCTGATTTCTTCGTGAACGACGGCGTGTATTGTTTCTCGTAAGTTTTTCGTCGTGAATCCTTGGGCGTTGACAGGGTTCGCAAAGAGCGCGTTAATTCGTCGATCGTACTGCCTAGAATGCATGTCCATGACTTGGAATGTCAGGCGCGCGAGGAATGTGGTACTGGTGTGATTCTGTTGGATATTGAAGTTAGAGGCATTGAGGAACGAAAATTTGGCAACACGAGTGTCATCTAGCCAGACGATAATGTCCAGAGCTGCGTGGACACGTTTGTGCCTTTTGGGCGAGAGAAGCAGCAGCTCTGTCTTCTCGGGCGAACAAGTTAAGCCAACACCACAGACATAGCTAGCGACATAACCGGCCCCTGCAGGAGGGTGATTTCAATGTGTCTGGCACCACCGGCTGGAACCCACAGCGTGACGTCGGCATACACAAAATGGCAAAGCGAGGGTATAATATTAAGATGGGGAAGGCTTGTCATAGCAATATTGAAGGGCTGTGGGCTGCATGTGAAGGGGCGCTAAATGACGTCGGAGAAAAGATCATAAAGTGGAATGACGTCCGTGCCATAAGCGAGGAAGGCCCGCACGTAGTTGTAGGTTCGAGATCCTGGATATAGAGCCGCCAGGTGGGCCAGATTGGCATGGTGGGAGACCCGTTCAAATGCCTTTGGAGATCAAGCACTAAGACAGCTGACGATTTTACGGGAGAGGGGAGACAAGGACCTGATTACGCTTCAGCAGCCGTAGGACGTATTGGGTGGAGAGGCCGCCTCGAATTTTTACAATTGTGTGCGGGTAATGCTGCTTACTGTCCTGATATTGGGTCAGATGGGTGTGTACGGTTTGGTGGATAACCTTGCGTACACAAGGTGAGGTCAATTAAGCGGGAGCTGTTCAAGAGTGATCATTATCTTTTGTTGCATCACAACAGTCTGGTTTATTTCTCTTATGGTGTTCTTAACGAAGCTGTGGCATTTGCTTTGATCCTTAACATTTCGCTGGATCTGTTTAACTTGCTCAATTCAATTTGCACGAGCGCTTAGATTGTCTCGAATTGCCTCTTTCTGATCGCAAAGCTCCTTCAACAAGGTCTTAACGTTAGGTCCAGAGCTAAGCTCTACATTACCGGACAGGAATGTCGTCGGGAAGCATGTGTAACACTCGCGTCCGGATGGCTTCCCACTCCTGTAAAAACACGCGCTATGGTGACTGCCGGTAGTTCGAGCTCCATATTCGGTTATTATTACGTGGTTCGCTAGACGTGTCTAATGTTTTTTGAGTTCCAATAAAAACAGTCGCTGTAGCTACAGAAAAAAGCCAAGGATTTGTTCTGTTCTTCTTGCGGTATCGCCGGATTCACGTCAACGGGATGTGGACGCTTGAAGGTATCCTCAGGTGGACGTTCCAAGTCGCCGACCACTATTACATCACTTGCTTTTCGCGTTTTTTCGAGGAACACAACTTCAGCGCCCTTCCTTAAGTGCTGGTACACCTCGGTAAAATTAGTGACCAAAACGTGGGCTTGCCGTTGCCTAAAGCTTGCAGTGCCTCTTTCGAAAGAGACACCCCAGTCGAGAAGCAACTGGTCGTCAATTGGTATGATAGCGTCGACGTCAGGAACAGCATCTTCACAGTACACGGTGATCATCAAGCCTGCGCGGGGGTGGCAGGGTGACGTGATCATCGGCTATCTTTACAGCAGCATGGTGTTCGGGGTTCGGTTCCGTTGTCTAGAGTGTATGGAAGGAAAAATTATTTGACTTAATCTGTAGATCAATTATAGCACCCTCGTCTGTCAAAAAGTCCATTCCGAGATTTCTATCGCGGGTGTGCTGAGGCAAAATGACGAACGCAGCAGGGTACGTCGTGACGTCTACTGTGTCGCACGATGTGCACGTAACATTTGGCGTCACAAGATGGCCACCTAGTTTGCGTATGTGCGGATTTTCCCATCTGGTTGTAACTTTCTTCAGCTTAGACGCGAATGATCCACTCATTACTCATTACCCGGCTCCCGTCTCTATGAGGAAGACTACATCATAGCGGTCGATGGAGAACTAGACGTCAGACGTCGCTTTCCTCGAGCTCCGGGTGCGTCGTGGCGTCGTATCTCGGCTTGTCCGTGTTGACGGCGGTCGGAAACTCTGCGCCGTCGTTGTGGTCGTCTTCTCACCAGCAGGCTCAGTCATGTTAGGAAGGCGTCGCTCCGTGTGGTTTTCGTTGAGTGTGGGAGTCCCGTGAGGGTTGGATGGCGTAGTAGGGCTCACGGCATGTAGCGAATCATGGTGTTCCGTGTCTCCGTGTGTCCTTGGAGGGTTTTTCTTTTCCTGCCATTGTGCAACTTCACCTACACAAGTTGCTGCTTCAAGTTTCTCCCGTGTGGGCTGAAGGCCTTTTACTGGCGAAACCAGGGTTGCTATGGCGGTTTCGCGACTATCGAAAACGGTTGAGAAGGGCTGGTTGAAGCCGGCTCGGCCACGACTAGTTTGAACAATATGTTCGTGAATCTCACGTGGTCGTCGGCCAGGGAGAGGGCGAGGTGCCTTGAAGGAGAAACCTCGCAGTGCCAGTGTCTTCAATGGGCAGCGACGATTAATGTGGCCGCCCTCTCAACAGTTGTACTACAAAGGACGGTTATGAGGTGATCGCCATACGTCTGTTTTCCTGTGCGTCCCTTTTTGTACTGCGGGGGATCGGGCGGGCCACAGTGGGGGGCGCTGGGGCGGGGCCTCTTCCCGACGGGTTGTAGCTGGGTGGGCTCCACGAACAGCTTTGGCGCAGGGCATAGCTTGTGCCTCACGGGGTTCTTCCGACGGCGTAAAAGTTCCCAGGACGTGTTGTACTTAGATCACTTGGGTCAGGGAGGCGCCTTGGGGTTGCGGCTTTTTTAAGAAACATTTTCTCAGTTTTTCGCAAATGACGGCGCGAATTCTTTCCCGTACATTTTCCGTCGTAAATCCTCGGGCGTTGACCGGGTTCCCAAAAAGCACGTGAAGTGGTCGATCGTACTAGCTTGAATGCATGTCCATGGTCGTCTTGAATATTGAAGCCTCGGTCGCGAAATTAGCTACGGCTTTTGCTGGATGGCAAATGAGTCCAGCGAAGAGCTCTTGTTTCACCCTTGCGTTTTGCGTTTCTTGTTTCTTGTTTCATCAGAAACGCAGAAACGCAGCTTCTTCTGCCATTTCGGAGCAATCTCGTCAGAACAGCACTTTTATCTCAACTAACACTACAACGGCTTCGTTGGGGTGTTGGATTTGCGTCTGCAACAATCGCTGATCTCACTTTTTACGCACAAAATTTTTGAACGTTTTCAAACATTCTGATTTAAAAATGCTCCATGATGTTACCGAACTCTCGCTATTTTTCAAACACGCTCGAACCGAGTCTCCGAGGTAGAAAAACACTTGACTCAATGTTCTTCGTTATTCCATCGGTTGAACCAACGGACGCGTGCAGCTTTTCCAGCCACTCTTCCGGGTCTTCCCCAGGGGATCCTACGAACAACGATGGCTCCCGAGGTTGCTGCAGAATGATGGGAGGATTGGCTTGTTTGACCATTCTGCTGGTCGCGGCGGTTTCCTTCTTCAGTTTGTCTGGTAGGAAACCCAGCTCGGGTTGGAGGTCTTGCTGTCGGAGGCTGGTACGAGTGGGGCTTGCTTGGCGACTTGCAGATGGTTTCAGGTGCATGTACCTAGCACCTTACCAGATGTCACGAAGTCATCCAAATATGACGCAGTTGGCGTGAAGCAAAAACAAGTCTATTCGAGCAAACTTGTGCTCCCCTAACAAATAAAAAATACACATGCGGCGCAGCAGCAGTCAACAAAGTGGCGTGCTCAGGCGAGTGTCCCGAAATGAATGCCGCGGCGTCTGCTCGGCGGCAATTTAGATTTCTGCATTGGTGTTTCTCGAACAGTCGAATTACAGCGGGAACACTGTAGATAAAAGAACACTATTCGAGACTACTGGTTTTAGGGCTAAAAATTCTTCCTATCAAATGTGTTAATACCATGGGTATGAGTCAAACATAGAAATAAGGCGGTTGACTCGGGATACAGATAACGCCACCCAAACTAGCCGGGCGGTAAAAGCAAAAACATAATTAAACAAAGCCAAGGCATGCTTCGCGGCAATATCAGTTGCACCTTTGTCTTTTTGCTTGGCTCCTTCTCCAGGGGTGCAACCAGGTTTTACCAGTAATTTTTTTTATTTATTGGTTGATTTTGTGTTTATTTATTAAATTCATTTATTTATTTTTAACAATTTTTATTTATTTATTTATTTATAGTACCCTCAGGGTATTCAGGCATTGGAGAGCAGAATAATTAGGTACAGTGAAGTATTGATAAATGCAATATTATAAAGAAAGTTTAAAGACTAGCATATAAGCATGTAATCATATCTGACGCATAGTAACACAAGTGGAAGTATAACAAGGTGGCTTGTAATGATAGAATAGTAGGCTATGCGTATAATAGGACGTGAAAAAAAATGAACATTAGTATTCAATGTTAGTTATTGTGTTCCCCGATGACATGAGGTAAATAATAGCAGTGGTGGATCCGGGCAGGTTGCCCCATTTGAATGAAGTCATGGGTTTTAAAGACGGTCAAGACAAATAATGGCAGCTGTTGATCCAGGCAGACTGTCCCATTCTGAGAAAGTCTTGGGTTTAAAATACGGGAAAAAATGCGTTTGTTCTTAAAAATGGTATTGGAACGGTATATTCGAAAGGTATTTTCAGTTAGAAACGGGATAACGTCGTTTTCCGTTGAAACGAATGCTTCGGTTGAAATAACTTGGGCTGCATGCATGACGGCATCCGCTAAGGTCCTAATAGGCGTCTGCTACCGTCCACCTGACTCCGATCCATACTTCTTGAAGGAACTGCGTGAAAATATATCTTGTGCCTTGAAACAATGCTCTGCTGATATAGTCTACCTTTTCGGGTGTTTAATTTCCCTCTCATTGATTGGTCGCTCCTCTCAGCCCCCTGTAGCACTTCAACCGAATTCATTAACTTAACCCTGGACTTCAACCTTGTTCAAGTTATAGACGAACACACTCGAGGGTCTAACATCTTAGATCTTGTATTAACCACTCCACCGCAAAGCATAGGATCTGTATCATACATCCATGGGTTCAGCGATCATAAGCTCCTTCAGTTTACATTTCACACTACTTTAAAATTTCCCAGTGCCATAATTAAAAAAATACGCGATTATAACAAAGGTAATTACAGGGAAATAAACGCAGAATTTGAGGAATTCTTAAACGAATCCTTCCTACCCTCATTCAGTTCCCGTCTGTAGATGACAGCTGGGCGCTCTTCAAGAACAAGGTAGCCGAACTGGTCGACAAGCGCGTGCCTTTAATAACAATTAAAAATGATCAATCTAATCTGTGGTTCAACAGACAACGCAGAAACATGCGAAACAAAAATAAACCTTTGTATAAGAGTGCTAAATCGACTTCCAGTGCGTCGTCATGGGCCAAATATAAGAAATTTCTGAGAACTTTTAACTCTGCAGTACACAGTGCCAAACAAAAATACTTTTCTGGGGATTTACCTTCGCTGTTAAAAATAACCCCAGAAAGTTTTGTAAGACAATTTCAAACCATTGTTCTAATAATGACATTGTATTACATGGTGACAACAGTGTTCCCCTTCAGGAACAAGCGTGTACGCATGCATTCAACCATTTTTTCTCGTCGGTATTCACTCAGGAAGAACATTCCACCATACCCATGGTTCCCGAATCCGATTACAGATATATGCAGCCAATTAATATTACTCCTGAAGGCATCGCTTCACTAATTGGCAGTCCTAAAGTCTCCACTTCATGTGGTGTCGATAACATCAATTCAAAATTATTAAAGAACACTGTGCACATCTCTAGTCAAATTCTTTTTCATATTTTCAGTAAATCATTGCCATCAGGTCAGTTACCTGGCGACTGGAAAATCGCCAAGGTCGTTCCTATTTTCAAATCCAATAACAAACATGCACGCGAAAATTATCGCCAGATTTCTTTGACGTGCATATGCTGTAAATTACTGAAGCACATTATTGCATCTAACGTGTATCACCACCTCGAATCCAACAACTTTTTTTTCGTCCATCAGCATGGTTTCAGAAAAGGCCTGTCATGTGATACACAACTGCTGGAATTTACAACCGACCTACACTCTAACATGAATGCTAACCGACAAACAGACTGCATTTTTCTTGATTTTTCAAAAGCGTTCGAACGTGTTGCTCATTCCCGCCTGATTACAAAATTATCAGCCCTTTGTCTGGATTCTTTAACTTTATCGTGGATTCGGAACTTTCTATCTATGCGCCAACAATTTACCGTGGTCAACAACTTTTCTTCACACCTCGCTGATGTTACTTCTGGAGTTCCGCAGGGCAGCGTCCTGGGCCCGTTACTGTTCCTGATCTACATAAATGACCTGCCCCTCAACATATCATCACGAATAAGACTCTTTGCTGACGATTGTAATATATATTGTACGATTACTAGCCTTAACGACCACCTTTCCTTACAAAATGACCTAAACATAATCTACAATTGGTGTAATACATGTCAAATGCCATTTATTTGAGTAAATGCAAAGTAATATCTTTTAGTCGGAAACACAATAATTCACATTTTCTTTATTCCATTAACCACAGTGCAGTTTCGCAAGCCGCTTCCTATAAATATCTTGGGGTTCATCTAACACCTAATCTCTCTTGGAGTACCCACATTTCCGCCAGCTGCGCAAAGGCTTCTAAATCGCTCGGTTATCTGCGACGAAATTTACGATGCGCACCAGCCCTTGTCCGCAAACATGCGTATCTAACCTTTATTCGTCCACAGCTGGAATTCGCGTGGGCAATCTGGTCCCCTCACCAAAACTACCTAATCGTCCAGCTGGAATCTATTCAAAACAGAGCCGCCCTATTTATTACACGCAAGTACGACCATCATCTTAGCGTTACCCAAATCAAACGAGAGTTATCACTTCAGCCGCTAGATACCCGTCGCACTATCGCGCTATTATGCCTTTTACATAAATACATATTTCGCGTTAGACTTAACCCGCTTCCCCTTCAACCTCAGTACGTACGTCCCAACGCCTTCATAATAGTCATAGTTTCACGCGCATTTTTGGCAACACGCTTGCTTTCAATTCATCGGCATTGCCTCGAGCAATCATGCACTGGAATGATCTTCCTGACCAAAGTGCATTCATACTTATTCAAGATAGCTTTACCGAAAATCTGCACCGACGGTTTTCTCAGTAGTTGTGTAATGATGAACTGCCAGAATAATATTGTTACTGTTTATGGGTGTTCCCCCTTGTATTTGTGTTTTTGTGATGTTTTTTTATTCCACAAAAACCCTGTGCGTTTGTGATAATTGTCTGTTAAAAACGTGTATGACGTGTTTCATTTACGTTTGTAAGCCCATTAACCAAACTCCATTTTGTGTACTTGTCTTCTCTTCTTTTTCCCCACTATTTTTTATGTTCTTTCAAAAATGTAACTCCCCTTACTCAATGCTCTTCAATGGGCCTGTAAGGTATAATAAATAAATGGTCTAAGGGAGGTGAAATAAAATGCGGTGGCCAAATAGGCATGTATCGTAGTTGTTAGTGATAAATTATTTTGTGAAACAGCGACGCAAAATTTTTTGGCGACGTGAACATGGTTGCAGTTGGAGGCTGCATTTCCCTAAAGATATGCTAGCAGTGTGTTTAAATTGAGCAGAGTCATTTAAACAATTCGTAGTGATTGAGTTAGAGTGTCAACACACGGATGTCACGCGGATTAGAGTGTCAGAACACTCATGCCTCATACGCGTGCTGGAGATATATTCTTTTTACATTAGTAATTGCAGTGATGCAAGGGCTATAAAAATTTGCGTCGAAGGTGTCCTAATGCGCGGTTGGCATTGACATTTACATACTCTGTGTGAGTGGTTCATTCAGTGTGAGATAACACGCGATACTTAGGTAACTGGTGAGGTGTTCTGGTGGCGCTTAAATGTTTAGATTTGGTAGCGTTCAATTCAACAATCCAAGGTTGGGAACAGGAGAAAACAGCGTTAAGATTGGATTTTATGGCGTTTATTCTATGGTAACAAAATATTAGCTGGTGCACAAAACAGTCGTAGGAAAATAAATGGATGTTGAAAGAAACACATGCAGGAAATCGTTATTGTAATAAAGAAAATATGTGGAGTCAGCACTGAGCCTTGCGGCGCACCGGACTGGACACGTGGGATCTCAGAGGTAACATTATTATCGTACACAAGCTACGAAAGGTTGGTAACGGAAAACAGAAGCCACGTTACGAGTTTGCAATCATGCTTAGGGTGACGTAATTCGAACAACAATGACTGGTGATACAGAATAAGAAATGCTTTGTAAAAGTAAGGAAAATTTATTGGGCAGTAGAGGACTCGTCAAAAAGTATGCAGTTTGAGTGAACAATGCAATCTTCGTATCACATGTGCACGTGTATCTAAATCTGTGATGTGATAGAGAAAAATGAACGTGCATTCCATAAATTTATGTGGATTGATTGATTGTAGTGTTTAATGCGCCGACGCAACGCAGGCGATGAGGCACGCCGTAGTGGAGGGCTCCGAATTAATTTTGACCACCTGGGGATCTTTAACGTGCGCCGAACTCTCGTACACACGGCTATTTTGCTTTTCGCCTCCATCAGGAAAGCGACCGCCGTGGCCGAGAATCGAACCCGCGACCTCCTGCTCAGCAGCGCAAAGCCTTACCCACTGAGCCACCGCGCGGCAAATTTTTCTGGATTAGAGAATAACATATGCTCAACTGGTTTGCATGCACTACTAGTTAATACATTCGCGCGGAAATTGCGGGTCTTTATGTCTGTTACCGAATTTGTGGATTGGAACCACTTTGGGTACTTTAAATTGAGCTCGTACGACTCCATAAGAACGTTACTGCTGAAAAAGATTCTTAGTATTATGGAAGTGTAAAAACTAGTACAGATAAGCAAATTGGAGCTGATCATGGTGCAAACATGTGCAGTTGACGGTTTATAACCTTAAAGGTTTTCTAACCAGAAATAATCGCTGGGAATAGGAGACAACTGCCTGTTATTGTAAATCCGAGCCAGTGGTAGTAAGACTTCGTTTACCTCAAGAAAGTTGTATCAAAAGATTTTGTTGAGAACTTCAGCACACCGGTTAGTTGGAATACAGTTACTAACATTGTTGCTATTTTGCGGAAAGAGGGGTGGTGCATCAGGATGTAATTACATGTTATCTACACAAGTCACAAAAAGAGAAGTCAATGTGGTAGCAGCCTTGTGACCCATAGCGCACCCCGTCTTCCTCTACTTCTCCACATCAACCCCGGTGCTGCTTCATCTTCATCCAATATAAACACGACAAGCATGAATTCCATGGCTTGAGCATGTACCTCTGTAGCCTTCCATCTTCCATCTGCATAATTCTTTGTCTGCCTCCGCCCACCCCTTCCATCTCGACCAAATTCCTCAGAAATCTATTACCAACTAAAGTTAGAGTTCCATCTTTAAGACAGGCACCAGTCAATCGCAATGAAACAAAAACATTACCTACAGATTTACTACAAAAATTCTACATTTAGTGTTTGTTGGTAATATAAATATTGCTGTAGTTAATAAAACTAAGAACACTGACCCGCTAATCTTCATTGCTGTTTGCATAAACTTTCAGCGTAATTTTTTTAAGTAATCAATTCTTCGCAAAAGGTGTGCCGTGAGGCATACGTTTCAATAGCTGTTTCAAGCTTATTCAGTACTGAACCTTTCTTTCTGGAGAAATTCGAAATAGTACTACATTTATTGGCTGGAAGGGTTGAAGCTGTCTCCTTAGTATGCTTCATTGATAAGAGTGGATGCCGGTATCGCATTATTCACGACATAGGGAAGGTATCTGAATGGTTTTCGTCAGTTCCAAAGTCAGGCCCTTTGTTTCTTTGGGAGTTTTGTATTATCTTGAAATACAAATAAATTTAACCCCACATTTATTTATTAGTAGAGATTTTTCTGGAAAATACAATAGCGGGTATGTTACCTTGGTACAATCAGGTTGGTATATCTCGTTCACCTGTTAAACCGATTTCGCGAATACCAAAGATTATCTAAAAACAGAGAAAAATTTGTGTCAGTTCTTTATTATTGGAAGGCTAACACACCTCTATATTATTTACGAACTAACTCCATAATTTCCGCTTTTTTTCAGTTGCAGCAAAGTTTGCCACCTGGATGGGAAATTATCTTCACCATGAACGATAAACGAACTCATTTACTATTTCCTGAACGTAGGATAAGTCGGTGAGTGCCGCATTAGAAGAAATGGAACGTTTTTACAACCTGTGGTGAATTTTCGGAGTGAACTCTATGTTCTTATACAACGAAAGCAGCTTGTTCGTAAAAGTGCATTATGAGAAAGTGCGAAATGTGTGAAATAAAGGCTCCTAGTTTTTTGAAGGTTTGTTAAATGTATGTGCTCCACCCATAATAGTCGGCTGCTTTAAACA
Source organism: Haemaphysalis longicornis (assembly GCF_048455015.1). Taxonomy (NCBI): domain Eukaryota; kingdom Metazoa; phylum Arthropoda; class Arachnida; order Ixodida; family Ixodidae; genus Haemaphysalis; species Haemaphysalis longicornis. Next base: position 166,924,637 of record NW_027526385.1, read on the forward strand.
AAGAATGTGGTTCGGGCACGTAAGTTTACAAACAGTTCTACAACTCTGGCTTCTATTAGCAAAACTGTGAGGAACGTTGATATCGCAGAAATATTCTGCCAATAAAAAAATTCAGTAGCAACTTGAATACCATAAAATTATTGATTACGTGTCACCTCCAGACTCCCCTCATTCTAAACTTTGCTACCTTCACAACTATCAAAAATGATACAAACCTTCGACTTGACAGGAGAAGGGTTCTCCTGGTTCTTTCATTGCCAAAATAATTACTAATAAGTGCTTTTGTTACTAATAGGTTGTTATTGGTTCCCTAGTTACAACTATAAGACAAATGTTCGTATGGCGGCCAGAACACTAAAAGAGAATGATTCAATCAGCCCGTCAAATAATAATTTTAACACGAGAAATTGTTTCTGTGGTATTTACGCAAGTTTTTGATAGGGGAGCTACGGTTGTCTATACACTCCCTTAAACAAATAAAATCCTCCAGATCTTTTCAATAGCTACGGGCAATAACCATTTTTTTTCAGATAGTAACTCCCAAATATAGAGCTGACGCACTTCGCACACAAAGCAAAGGCATATACCAAGCTGAGTGTAGTATTTATGAGAAATGCACACAGAATAAAACACCTCTTATACCAACGAGCAGACAATATGAGAGTGAAGAATGCGTGCATAGAAAGAGCTCCCATGATGAAAGTAGCAAACTAATTGCGCGCCAGAACTTTGGCTCCGCCCCTTAGGTTCCATTTTGTGAGTAAACCTACATATTTGCTATGCAACAAAGGGAAACCACCGAAGCATATTCTGTAAAACTAGTAGTGTTTAAATGCCTGCCTGCTCAGCGGAAAGTGACCATGATGTCTGCTTTGTTCATTTTTGGTCGATTCCCAAAAGATCGTGCTTTTGAAAACAACGAAAGCATAAGTGGGAGCCAAACAGCCCATGGCATGCAACTTCTAAGCAAGCCTACAGTGCTTACAAAGTCAGAGAAACCATTATATTACGGGAATTTCTCATATTTTTCTCAAACGGTATAATGTTCCGTCTGAGAAATTTCAGCAGTTCAAAAAATACAAGAACGCATCATCGTAAAGCGCGAAGTAGGTACAACCACTTGTCAGTTGGACAGCGACCTATTATGACTGGCCTTCAGTAGAGGGGCTTGGCCTCTGCACACTACACGGTTGGTGTAGTGCACAATAGTGTGCACTACACTACTGTGCACACTACACGGCAATGAAGTTATTCAGAAAGGCAAAAGCGAACGTGCATTGTCATAGCAACGAGGAAACCAAAGTATTCCCGGTTGGTGGGTGCGTTGAGTTTAGGTGGTTGGTGAAACCTATAGCAGGCTGGACACATCTCAGGCAATGTCTCAGCTGGCCGTTAGAATCTGTACAAAAGAGCTTTTTCCAAGACTAAGAATGCAAATGGTAGGATTTAAACCATCCGCTTCTCATTGAAGAGGACCTGCAATGAAAAAGACAATTCGCACGGCTACGATAAAGCACAAGGAAAAGAAAGCAAAGTTTAAGTTCCCCCAAGCCAAGCTCAATAAGGCGCATCCAAACAGACCAAAACCAGTGAGCGTCTACAGAAGAGCTCTGGAACTGCAATCGCATTGAAAAAAAGAAGCTTACATAGAGCTTCTTAAAGCTGGTATAAAATCGTGTTTGTTAAAAATACACCAGTGAAAAAAAATGTACATTCCTTCCTCCCTTGTATTGCGCCATTGTTTTGTTTGAGCATTAATTTGAAGCTTATAGTAGAGGCTTATTCTCCTTGTACCTATGTTATTTGCTGCGCAAAGAAGTGCACTCGACAGTTCTCAAATCTGCTACAGGCTTTGAATGAAATCCAATGAAAGGAACCAAATGTGCTCGTTGAGAAATGTTTGGCTCCGCTCGGCATTACTGTAGTAATTCTGGTTCAGATGAGTTGTCCGGAAGCCGCGTGGGTAACGCTTCGGCAAAACACGTTGGTGCGCAGTCGAGAAGGAATTACAATTCATAAAACTTCCTGCCCACTTACGAATCTGACTAACGAATAAACGAAGCGTGAAAATTGAAGTTGAAAAGAATAGAAACCGTCATTTACAAGAATATCAAGTGCACCTGTTAGACTTTGCTGTGAATTCCAGAAAGCCAGGCGCGGCATACAAGTACCACCGCAGAAAACACTTGCGGGTCGCCCAAATATCACCCACAAGGCGTAGACAGCTATCAGCGAGCAATGGTTCTTTACACCAGATCAGGAAGCCTATCTTCGGCGTGATAACAAGAACGTCTTTCAAGAGAACACCACTTAACTAATTCAACTTCAACAGAGGAGTCACTTTGAGAAGAAATTTAGCGTTACAACCCCCCAGAAAATTTTATGGCAAATCATTCTTGACAGGTGCCTCCTTCAAGTGCAAGAACGTACGCAGGTTCCTAATAACGTTCATCACGAATAAAATCTAGACGTAATCCATATAACCAATACTGGAGGTGGCCTCAGCAAGCGTTACGCAGTTATGCTAGAGGGTGAAATTTTTCCAGCTGTTAAGTTCTTCACCGCCATGCGGCTCAAAATAATGAACAAATGGCTCTTATCGTAGAAACACTTAATACATGAATTCTTCTCGATCCACATTCTATCCAGCTTTTTCGCAAAGGTTTAGCAGGTTCTGCCAAGCATTTGCCAAAGACTTGTTAAAGATATTTACAACCGGCTATAGACAACGCATCGTAGTCCTTTGAATGCATACGTTGTCACAGATACAACTGTAAAAGCAGCTACAAAAATTTGTGGCGCAATGTTTTACTCGGCTCTGAAGATTCACTCTATCTGGTCCGAAGATCGTGGCCTTCGCTTAAGTGTTCTGAATAGTATTGCTAAGCCTTTCCAAACTTCAAGTGCTACTCGTAGATGACGCAAGTATGATGGGATCGAAATTACTCTCCATGGTCGGCAGCCGCCTCAAGAAAATTCCAGAAGACTTCCACAAGGCTTTTGGAGAGTTTGATATATACGATAATGTTCGCCTTCTTTATAAAGTTCCCCGCACGGGGCACCTTGAGTATTCATGGTGACGGTGAGCAGCGGCACCGCGGACCCCGAGCTCCCAACATAAGCCGTGTCCAACCGTGGCGAGGTGTTTAAAGGTGAAGGGTAGAAGCCGTAAACAGTTGCCGTCGGAGCCCTGGTCAAGCTCCGGCCGATGGGCTCCTTGCCTGTCTACCAGGCAGGGAGCTCCGGGACCTCTTTGACTACCAGGGTAAGGTCAAAGAAGAAAGTACCCCAGTCTCCCTGCTTTTATAGTATGCCCTATGGTACTTACAAACCCCCCCCCCCCCAAACGTCATCGGTCCCTTAAAAGGGGCCGCACCGAAGTATCTTTTCCTTCATTGCCATCTTTAACATTTCCTGAACCGGATAATTTTTCTCGATTTCTTGTGATGGAATCGCTCAATCCAACCCAACCTCTTGTATCGCAGTCAGTCTTCTTGATCGCAAAATCTCTTGAAGCCATAATAGGAAAATCATATAAGTGCAAAAAACAAAGGACTGGTGAACTACTAATCGAGGTAAATGACAAACAGCAGTCCACGAAGCTTCTAGCACAGACTAGACTGGCTGATCTAGACATCAGGGTCACACCACATCGGAGCCTCCACAGCTCGCAAGGTGTGATATCCGAGACGGATCTCTTGAACGAAACAGATGCGGATCTCCTTGCCGGCTTGAAGGATCAGGGCGTCACTGCCGTGAGACGCATCACTATCCGCAGAGACGACAAGGAGATTCCCACCAAGCACATTATCTTGACGTTTGACCGCGCAGTTCTTCCACATCACATCAGTGCAGGTTTTATCCGTTGCTCCATCCGTCCCTACATCCCGAACCTGCGGCGCTGTTTTAAGTGCCAGCGGTTCGGGCGCGGTACAAACTCCTGCCGTGGCCGAACGACGTGTGCAAAATGCGCGTGGCATGACCATCCGAGTGACAACTGTACATCCGACACCCTCTCTTGTGTGAACTGCGGGGAGGCGCATGCAGCCTACTCCCGCAAGTGCGAAAAATTTCGAACTGAAAAAAACATAATCAAAATCAAGGTAACTGAGAACATCACCTTCCCAGAGGCGCGGAAGAGGTTCGCCTCTTCCCCCCTGGGGAGGTACGCCGACGCAGCTCGCCGAAGGGGGGAACCGGCGTCTCGTTTCCACAGGGGCCCAGTTCAGCGAGTCTGACCTGGTCCCTACCCCGCCCCACCCCCCCCCCCCCCTTGGTTGCCTCTGGCAGCCCAACCCGCCATCACGCCGCTTGCTGAGGCAGCAGCGGTTGTGGTGGCAACCTGTTTCGTCGGGGCCGGTGCCGCTCCCGCCTCTGTCTCCCCGTCCTCCAGTGTGCTGGAGGGTACCGAGGTGATGGACACCACGGGCCCCGCACCGGTTCCCACCGCCACCGCACCGCCCGTGCCACCTCTGGCGCCCCGGACGCCCTCGGCGGTGGCGGCTCAAACGAAGGGCTCTCGAGGGGGGGCCAAGTCCGAGGCGCCCGGTCCGTCGGGCACCCCTCGGACATCCGACGAAGAGATAGATGTCGGGCCGTTCCTGCCTGCAACGCAGCGCAAGGAACGCGTCCCGATGCCAAAGACTTCCAACAAGCCAAAAAAGGCGAGAGTCACAGCCCCGAAAGACGACACATAAACAAGCACACACACTCCAGTAGCTCTCACACTAAATAATGGGAAGAGAAAACATAATTCAATGGAAGTGTAGAGGCCTTCTTAAAAATCTTGACGATGTATACGAAATACTGCATGCTAATAAGCCAAGTGTAATGTGTGTTCAGGAAACACATTTGAATGCCAAGCACACAAATTTCTTGAATAGTTACATGGTCTTCAGAAAGGACAGGGATGGCTGCACACACTCTTCTGGCGGTGTGGCCATAATTGCCCGGAAATCCTTAGCCTGCCAACCTATCACTCTGAACACTGTCCTTGATGCTGTAGCAATTCCAACAATATTATTTAATAGGTTGATAACCGTATGCTCAATATATATTCCTCCTGATCTTGCACTTTCGATCTCTGACTTCAAGGCGTTGGTTGACCAGCTGCCTGAACCATACATATTAACAGGTGACCTTAATGCTCACAACTCTCTTTGGGGCTCTTCTCGCACGGATGCCCGAGGTCGCCTGATAGAGAAGTTTCTTACATCCTCCGGAGCATGCCTTTTCAACAAAAAACAGCCTACATACCATAACTTAGGACACAATACATACTCGCATCTTGACTTGTCTATTGGTTCCGCAGTTCTCTGTCCATGTCTTGAGTGGGGTGTGGGCACAGACCCATATGGTAGTGACCATTTCCCCACTTCCCTAACGTACATAGGTAAAGGCCCATGCAGTCCATCTTCCCATAACAGGTTTAATAAATCAAAAGCAAACTGGAGTACATTCACAGAAACATCTAAACGACACCACACATCTATAAAACACCTTCACGTGGAGGAAGCCGCCCAACTCGTCCCGGCGCACAACCTCGACGCTGCCGAAAAGTCCATTCCCCCGGCCTCCGGTGCCCCACGCAACCCAAGGAGGCCCTGGTGGAAGGAGGACTGCAGGCGGGCGCGAGAGGCCCAGAACAAGGCGTGGGGTGTCCTTCGCCGGTACCCCACGTCAGATAACCTCATTTCTTTTAAACGGGCAAAGGCTTTTGGGAACCGAGTGCGTCGTGAGGCGAAAAGGGAGAGTTGGCGCGCTTTCCTCACTTCCATCAACTCATACACTGACGCACACAAAGTCTGGACACGAATACGAAAACTAAAAGGACAACAGACACACAGCCTGCCCCTGGTTAGTACAACAGGGGACACACTGGAAGACCAGGCTAACACACTTGCACAACACTTCGAACACGTGTCCAGTTCAGCACACTACACAAACACTTTCATGAAACACAAAACATCTGTAGAAAAGAAGTCCCTGCGTGATAACAAGTCGCACACTTCTTACAATTCTCCTTTTTCTATTCATGAGCTGAAGGTTGCTCTGAGCACATGTAAGCCTTCACCTACAGGTGCAGACAAAATCACATACACCGTGATACAACACCTACACCCTGACAGCCTTGAAACTCTCCTACATCTATACAACAACATATGGCTTTCGGAGCACATTCCTCGCTTTTGGAGGGAGGCCATAGTAGTGGCTTTGCTGAAGGAAGGAAAGGACCCTTCCTCTCCTGCTAGCTATCGGCCCATCGCCCTCACAAGCTGCCTGTGCAAGCTCCTCGAGAAGATGATAAACAGGATACTCGTGTACTTTCTTGAGTACAATGGTCTTCTCGAGGGCTGCCAGGCAGGCTTCAGAGCGGGGCGGTCCACCAACGACCAACTCGTCGCGCTCGAGTCCTATATAAAGGATGCTTTCCTCCACAAACAATATTGTATGACGGTATTCTTTGATCTGGAAAAACCGTACGATACCGCGTGGCGGTATGGCATCCTAAGCGACCTCATGTCCTTCGGCATGTCAGGTAACATGATAAACACACTTGCCAGCTACTTGTCTGAAAGAACCTTTCGTGTGCGAGTTGGAACTGCACTCTCTAGGGTTAATGTGCAGGAAAATGGAGTGCCGCAAGGTGAAGTTTTAAGTTGCACCCTTTTTATTGTGAAAATGAATTCCCTTAGGAAGGCAGGGCCACCGTCCATTTCCTGTTCAGTCTATGTAGACGACATTCAACTCTCCTTTAAATCCTGTAACTTGTCTATCTGTGAGCGCCAGGTGCAGCTTGGTGTTAACAAGCTAGCTGGCTGGGCAGATAGCAATGGTTTTAAATTTAATCCCGGGAAGTGCACTTGTATTTTGTTTTCCAAGAGGCGTGGTATCCGGCCGGATCCAGAAATTCAACTCCACGGTGTCTCTATGCCTGTAAAAAAGGAACACAAGTTCTTAGGTTTTATCTTTGACGAAAAGCTCACATTCATCCCACACATAAAACAACTGAAACATAAATGCTTAAAAACAATGAATATCCTGAAGGTTCTGTCGCACATCTCTTTAGGTGCTGACAAAGAACTTCTCTTACGTGTTTTTACCAGCTTGATAGGTTCACGATTGGACTATGGTAGCGTTGTTTATGGGTCAGCAAGTAAAACATCCCTCAAAATGCTGGACCCAGTGCTCCATCTCGGGCTCCGCGTGGCGTGTGGCGCCTTCCGCCCTAGCCCGGTCGAAAGTCTCTATGTGGAGTGCAACAAATGGAACCAACAACGTCAGCGAGCTTACACAGATCGCCTCTATGCTTTTAAAATTTCATCCATGCCTCACCATTCTTTTAAATCAGTTTTTTATTATACGTCCATGACTGACGTCCTTTTAAATCGACCATCGTTCTCTGCGCCCTTCTCTTACAGAGTTATAGAGGAGGCGTCAGAGCTTGCTGTCTCCTTTTCAGATACAATCCAAAGTTCTTTAACGGATTTTATAGCACCATGGCATCTCCGCCCTGTATCATGCGACACATCTTTTACACATCTAGATAGAAAGCGACCTCCCACATGTGCAATTCTGCAGCATTTCTTGTATTTGCAGCAGAAGTGTGAGTGCTCTGAATTTTATACGGACGCGTCTAGGTCTGCCACCTCTGTCCTGCGCGGCGCATGGGCCCGGCCTTAGTGTCACTCGAACTCTGAATAGTCATACTAGTATCTTTACGGCAGAGGCTTACGGTGTACTTCTTGTTGTCAATCATATAATTCAAAACCACATCCGACAATCCATTATCTATACGGATTCCCTGAGTGTTGTGCGGGCACTGTCGTCAACAGTGCCTTCGAAAAACCACGTTGTCAATATGATTGTCAACGGTATTATATCTGTGTATGTACGCAAATTTGAACTGGTTATTTGCTGGGTCCCTGGCCACTGTGGTATTGCCTGGAACGAAGCAGCGGACCGAATGGCTGCTGCTGCTACACTCTTGAATGCAGTAGACATAACCACATTATCCTACACCGACGTGAAACCACACATCAGACAACAACTTCCCAAAACATGGCAAACACACTGGAGTGAACAAACAGACAACAAGTTACACGTAATAAAACCTCACTTGGGACCATACACCACCGACACACGCAATAGATACTCTGAAGTCGCCTTGGCCAGATTACGGATAGGGCACACCCATGCAACACACTCGTATCTGCTGACGGGATCTTCTAGACCCCAGTGCAGCAGGTGCGGAGAGGCCCTATCCGTAGTGCACATACCAATCACATGCAAATCTCTTCACACAAAACGACACAAACACTTCAGAGAACTCTACAGACAACATATCCCACTACATCCATCGCAGTTTCTAGGTGATGACGCCAGTGTTTCTGTGAAACGTGTGTTTGAGTATTTGTCAGATGTTAAGTTTTTAAACCTCATTTCCTATCGCGCATAATCAAATCTGGCCCTATACACCAGCCATCACCATTATCTTTAACTGATTTTACAAAGTTACGTTGACACTTTTACTTTTTTGTGGTAACCACTTCACTTCATTAAATAAACTTTTCTCTGGCGCTCTTTGCCCTTAGTCGGCCTTGCGCCATAAAAACCCAACCATCATCATCATCTTTATAAAGTTCCACCCACACTAGTGGTGGATTCATTAAAAGACAACTGGGGAGTGATCTTGGGATCATGCGTTCCGGCAAGACGCTAGCTTATCATCGCTTTGTTAAGCTTCTGATACTGGCTAAGGTGTTGCGCTGCTGAGCACGAGGTCGCGGGTTCGATTCCCGGCTGCGGCGGCCGCTTTTCTGATGGAAGCGAAAAGCAAAAACGCCCATGCGTACGAGATTTCGGCGCACGTTAAAGATCCCCAGGTGGTCAAAATTAATCCGGAGCCCTCCACTACGGCGCGCCTCATCGCCTGCGCTGCGTCGGCGCGTTAAACCCCACAATCAATCAATAAACTTCTGATACAAACACGCAATACATTTTAAACGTTTCTTACCAAATTTTGTTATTGCGGCACGCATATTTCAAAAGAAGTTAAGATAATTCAATCACGATGTGTGACAAGCCACGAACTTCGGGAAACTTCCCAAACGGCATGAGGATCTCCGATAGCAATACGGTATTAAAAGCGTTTTGTGCTTTTGTCTTCGAACAGTGCAAATATTTCCTAGTGATTCCAGAGGCCATAGCTCGAGTCATGAGAGCAAATACACATAATGGCTCAGGGGATGTTTCTGACTATGTTAATACGGAGATGGAGATTCGTGTTTGGGCGACCTTTCGAAAGCGGTTGCTGTCAAGTTTGGAGCCGCTTAATACTCACAGCTAAGATAACGTCAGTAATGACGCAATGAACGACTGCGTTGCACGTCTAGAATATATTGGCATTGATAACGATCGCTGGAAATTCTGTTGTTGTGAGTCATTTTCCCTGGCATTTCAACCAGTTTGGCAACGAGCGTAAGGAATCGCCACCTCTGAGTCGCTGGTATGGAATCTTTATGGGTTCGAAAATCACGCAGGTCAGTCACCTTTGTAGTTATCACACCTCGTCCGGCGATGTCAAAGGTCAAGGCACAAAATGTAATTAAGGCTCATAAATACACATCACAACAACAAAGCGTGGCCTGTGTTTGAACCACGTTCACGTGCCTGTGGTTCAGGCTAAACCCGTTACCACGCCCCAGTTTCAAGGTTCCACTTATATGGAAGTCCTATACGACAAGGACAAGGCTTACCATCTCACCATCACGAATGTTTTGGATGTCTTCAAGTATCATCGCAGAATGGAAAGCGGGGACAGGGTTTTCGCTTCCTGAAGGCAACGTTTGGAGAAAGTTAGTCTTAAGATTGCCTTAAATAGTCCGTTCAGTGGATCGCTGAAGGTAAAGCTAAAGGTGGGAGGTCTCTTGTTTTTTGCACATCTAATCCCTTATAACCTACACTACCGACATTGAGAATGACACATTCACAGGTTTCTCTGAAAAGTACGTTCATGAAGGAGTGGGAATTCAAGGATGTCAACGCGTTTGTCACAATATAAATTGGCAGACACAGCGATGTTCTTATGTACAATAATGAGTGTGCCACCTGCCTAACCATAACTCCCGCTGTGCTCAAGCTTGATGTTGACACTGCTTATCTTGTGGTGGTGCCGGCGTCAGTGCCATGTAGCTTATGAAAGAAAAAGTGCTTTCACTTCAGTTTACGCCAGCGTTGTATCAAAAGGACAATAAGAACTTTATCTTTGTCTTGTTCGTTTCGTATGCCCAATAAGTTTCATTCCGCATTGTGACACATTCCCTCAACAAACTATACAACTTATCATGGCAGCAGGTTTTAATATAGGCATTTTTGGGCAACGCCAATGCTAGTTTTCTAATTATTCGGAAGAGGCATTCAATCTTCATCACGAAAAGAAAAAGGACGTCCCAATCTCCCGGCAGGTTGGGGTTACCAATCAAGCCTACGTCATAGGACTTCACAAATTTCAGATTCTGAAGTGCGTTTTATACTACACTGCACACCGACAAACTTATCAGGGAGCTTGAACTAGCACACAACCGAAAAAAGATCACCAAAATCAAGAACAATCATCTACAGCGGCCCGTAAATTGGATCGCATTCAACGGGTAAGAAAGGTAGGAAAATTTTAAGAAAAATAGCGCAGCCGTCGTATACGCCTCGAGCGGGGCTTATAGGGGTGCCACTGAAATCATCCCCCTAGCAGTCCGTTTTGAAAGCAGGCGCGGGAGTCTCCGTCCCGCTTCCCGTTGTCGCCGCTGCTTTTGCAGCATGTTCACGACTGAGATTTACCATTTGCGGGCGTTAGAAATCCATGTTTATGTGAAGCAGTCGCTCTGTCCGCAAATGGGGTGTTTTTACGAGAGTGTAAATTTTTCTGACGCGATCTTAGTGTGGTATCTTTGGTCTGTAGGTGTGTGTCACAGCCCAGCGTCGCAGAACCGGCGTATTTATGGAGCTAATTGTAGTTACACTGCCCTGAATTTACTAGCAGTGTCTCCGTAAAAACCGGTTCCTCAGGTAAATCAGTAAATCGAGTAAGGTTCGAGGTAAATCAGTTTTGTGCCCTTACATATTCAGCGGAACTCATACCTGACAGCACGCCAGTTACTGTTGCGAAATAATGTGCCTCAGATATTTATCTCCACCATTTACAAGCCAGTTTGTGTTAATTTCGGGAATATTCAACGAAAGTACGATGGATAATGCAGAATTATATTCGGAAATCAGCACACGATATATAGTCTTGCCGTGAGGTAAGCGGCCGCAAGCATTCGTCTGCAACACATATCCTACGCAAACAGCGGGGAGACGGGCTTAGAATATTGTCCACGTCCGTGACTAAACGCTTCTTCGAAACATCGTCATAGGGCACTGGGAGCCCACAGAATAAAGCACAAAATAAAATACGAGGGCCTTATCAGATACCACACTCTTCCAACGACACCTTTCACCGCTTGTGAACTGCCTCCCTGGTATACTTTCAAAAATGCGTCCGCCGAACGATCAGCTGTTCGTTGAAGACGAAAAACAAATGAAAAGTGAACGCGAGATTTGTGTGTGTGATTACTAAAGCGTTCAATACTTCATTCCGCTCCGCATTTGTACACAGCGTCCCCCTCTGCTACCCCCCCCCCCTTTGTCTCGCGAAATATTTCGCCTCTTGTGAGCCCTACCTGGCTCAAGTTTCGACGAATGTATTTAGCATGTCAGAAACCACACTGTATTTTTTTTCATTTCCGTTAGAGCTATTCCGTTTGTTCCGTACTTGCATTGCAGCATTTATTTTTCCGTGGTTTCATAATAAACTGCCTTGCTTCTTGCTACAACGCGTGTGTGGGAACATATTTAATGACGGACAGGCTTGGAATATACTTAATATTTTCGCATTGTTTATATTCTTATAACAGGCATAAGTAATTGTCCGGTATTGGCTAATCACATTCCCCAAAACATATTTTTCTGGGACGTATACATTCGAAACGAAGCCGCATTCGTTGTCCACGCTGCAAAATGAAGCCATCCTCTCACTGTTCCAGTGTCGGGTGTCAACGAGGCGACAGTAGAATTCATTTGTACCTGACGTATTTGGAGGTGACAGGGGTGATATCCTGCTACCATTGCCGATGCCCGTAAGAGCGGCGTCGAAGCGCGCAGAACCGCGTATCCGGGTAGCTCTTGCAGGCGATCGCGTGCTCTACGAAGATGCAGCTGCTTTTCAAGTGACCTAAACATACTCTTTACTTATAGACGTCACCATAACAAGTTTTTTTAGGGCGCGGAAAGGCGAAAAGAAGCGGAACAGAACTAAAACGCTGCACGAGCCCCTATCCATCAACGCTGAGGAGAAGCGGCGGCAGGCGGCGCAGCGATCGCGATGCTCGAGGCGTATAGAGGGAGCGGTGAAAGGCACTTCAGAGATTGCCTGTACCCCTACATACTGGGAGAGTTTTAGCGCATTCCAAGGACAGCTCCGTCAGAAAGCAACGTGGCATGAAAAACGGTAATATATACGACAGTCCCATTTCTTCCCAAGCTGAAAGAAACTAATGGGATTCTGTAAAGGAATGCAGAGAAGTGATCAGTTCAGGATAAATCGGATTTTATCGTATAGCAGCATATTGCGGGTAGTCAAGGACACATATTCACGCTGCTGACTTGAAAATGTCAAGGACCCATCTCACAAACTTCCCTGGACCTTATAGCTGCAGGAGTATGACATCACTGTTTGGTACAAATTGCCCAAGAAACGCATTTCTCCCGAATCATTCTGGTAAGGACAACAATCACCCATATCACGTGTTGTTGAGGAGTACTTTTCGTTTACCTGGGATGTCCACAGTGTCGACATTGGAGACAATTCTGTTAGGGGACGTGCATTTGCTACCCCGGATTACCTTCGTTGAACAAATGCCGCTCTTGGCACGCTTTGTTCGAGGAATAGCTTCGAACCCTCTACAAGACTAAGTACATTGCAAATAAAATCACAATGAAAGCAAGGTCAATAATTTGTTATGGTTGCATGAGCGCTACGTTAGTACATTTAAAACGTCTGGCATTATGCGGCAACTACAGCGAACTTGGGTGTCAGCCGCCGCTTTGCTAGGATCCATCAGAAGGGTTACTGGCAAAAGCTGCTAGTACGAGTGCGAATTCGCTGGTCCTTTCATATACGTCAAACTAGTAAGACATATACAATCAAACTTGCTGATCCACCTGGGTCCCAAATTTGGCCAATTCGAATGAATCTGCTCATCTCAGTGACTAAGACTAGTTTTCGGAATCGCGGCTAGTCTTCGCAATACATTATTTGTTGTCATACGTATAGACGAAGAGATGGTCTTCGCAATACATTTTTTGACGCCATACATAGCGACGAAAGCCCTTTCACGTGATAGTTCAGCCAACATGGCAAATTTTCTGAAAACGTTGTCCTCCTACATGTAAGACCGGGGTTATAAAAATGCTGTAGAACTGCTGTCACAGCTGAGATCACACTCAACCGAGTTGCGATTATGCACGACACTCATCTCAGACGTCCCTGCTCTCAACTCCAGACAAACGGCCTGAAAAGTTGTCCTCACAGAACATTAGGTTTCATGTGTTTTTTATACATAAATATCGATTGCAAGAACTGCGGCTAAATTTTTCCATGCGTGGCATTTGCTCACAAAACACGTGGAAAGAAAATTACTAAGTTACTAGGTTTGAAGTTGTGTGAGGCCGCCCAGTGGCGACACCACTGAGACGCAATGCTATGTGTTAGCAATGACACTATAAGTGATGGCAATACGAAAGTCGTTACTTCGAAATCGAAATAGGCAAGCGAGCTTGTTTGCTGCGAATTTCGGAAAGAGCAGGCAACCACGCGGGATTGTACTATAACGGACTGTGGCAGGTGGAGTACTGACAGGGCATCCGCTTTTGGCTCTGGACGCATGTTTGCCGCTATGGACTCACGCAAATGCTACTACCGGGTTACTTCAGGCCTACAAGCGTCTTTTCTCTCTCCAAGATGTTACGACATTGTACCAGAGAGAAACATAGAGAAATAAAAAAATAACTAGCCCCAAAACGGGAGTCAAAAGCGTGCCATAAACAATGCTACAGCACTGATTGTGCCTGCGATTGCTGATCCTAGCTTCTAGCAGCATTTGGTCGCAGGGGCTAGTTTTTTATGCTTTGTCAAGTTATTTTAAATCGCGTAAAACAATACACAAAACCATGTTTCACACAAGCTTCACCACCTTGTCGTTGGCACTCAGGCAGAGGCTACTAGCCAGTTATAATGACACGTGCGTACGCGACGGAGAGATAGTGTATGAAATGAGCTTGTCGGGCATTGAGGAGGTGCAAGAAGAGCTCTGTGGAGGAAAGAACAACTTGGATAGTTTAGTAGAGCTTGTAGTCCCAACTTGGTTGCGGGCCCAGTTTCGCTTGCGTTAATGAAGAATTTATTCGGCGCTATAGTACGGATCGTCACAGCGCAACATCCCCAGCTCCAATAATATTAAGGACGAGGATAGCTGAAACACCTCGCTCTAGCTTATTCAGCACAAAAAGTAGTGTTATGGAGAATAAGAGGCCTTTTCGGTACTCCTTTTTGACTGGTAAAATTTGTAGCAAAGTGTTGGCGTGTCCGCATTTGAATCAAAGATCTGTTTGAACGAGAAGGAACGGACAAAAGTATTTTATGGGTAGGTACGTTTATTTCAATAGCATCTCGTATAACTCCCCATGTCACTGTTAGCTGATCATTCTTACGAGGCATATGAATTGGTGATTGGGGGGCATACACTATGTCATCCCGTATCACAAACTGCTTTGCCGTCACGCGAAAGCAGTTCCAGTGTTGCGCGAATTAAGACTCCAATTTCTGTCGTCGACATGACACCTGTATTGCCAAGGGGATCATAGGAGAATCCGTATTTTTCGGACGGACAGCCGGATGGAACGAAATTGTCAAAGAAACTCAAGACTTCATGCAGTTCTCCCAGCTACAAGGTTGAGAGGATGGACATGGTAAACAGCCATGTTGTCGGAAGAACACACATAACCGCTTTTCATAAATGATGCCTGTAAACGAACAAAGATAACTCGACACCCATTTTGCTCGCCCAATAAACCGCGCACATGGTAAAAATTGTGGTGAAACAGGAGAACCACTCTAATTTCAGCAACAAAAAACAGATTCAAAAGCAAATGCGCTAGTACTCAACTCACGGTCACCTACTATGCAAAAAACAAAACCCAGCAAACACAAGTAAGCGTACTTATTTATGCGTTTTATATTTGAGGTTTGGGTATATATATATATATATAAATATATATATATATATATATATATGTGTGTGTGTGTGTGTGTGTGTGTGTAGGGAATCAGAAAGGGAAATGAGGGGCTAGTGGACATAATACAGAAGCAATGATTGGCGGCCAAGTATGCCAAGACGCGTATCCTGGAGGTCATGGGTTCGGATCCCACCCGGCGGGCATTTGTTCTCCACTTACTGTCTTCCAAACATTACTTGTGTTTCAATGACCTACCGCATCCTCCCGTTTGCTTTCTTTAGCATTATCGGCTACCAATTCTTATTTCCGTATTATTACAACAAGCCCCTCATTTTCCATTGTGATTCGCTACATGCATAGCGAAAGTCTCTGTTCGGGTAGTCTTGGTGCTATAAGGAGCTTAAGAGGGTTCAACGCTGGTCGACCACTCTTGACGTGTCGTGCACGCTCAAGGCACTGCACGGGGGTAAAGCCGAAGGTCCCCTTCACCCCGAGTAGTCCGAGTGGCGCTAGCTACCGACCAAAGCACAGACAACAAAATTTATTACCTGAAGGGTTCACAGACTTGGGCGGTTCTCACCTGATAAAACGCGTCCAATCATTGCCAATTTTTACAATGAAAAAGAGCTAGAAACTGTTCTAAGTAATGGGGTAGACGTCGTAAGCTACTTCAGTTTTCGCGAGTGATTAAAAAAGAGGGAGACCACGTGCGCATCTTGTTCAACAAGCTAATGGTGAATGACACTGTTTATGTAAAGGATGCAGCAAAAAATCGTGCCATATGTTTATCTCAACCTATCGCGCCAGAGGAGAATGCTTCGCCAGTGCCAGAGATTGTGCCATGACACATCAGCTCTGGTTGTTCCGGCCGGCGAAACACGTCCCGCTTCATAGCGGTGAAGCAGGCGCGCTCAGTTAAGTCTTTTTTTTTTCTCTACACTAATATCAGAAGCGTAAATTCCCAAAATATTGCGCTGTCATGGCTTGCTGACTCAAGTTTGTCGTCAGTAATAATTTAACAGAAACGTGGCTAAGGGATACTGTTTGATGTCAATTTTTTTGTCTCTAGTTCAAAGCTTAACATTTTTCTTTGCGACAGAAAACACCGCACAGGTGGTGGTGTACTGATAAGCATAAAACAAGAATTTATCGGTACTCTTTTATATAAAACTTCGTTTTTGGAATGTGTGCGGGTTTTGCTGAAATGTAAAACTACTGACGTTGACGTTGATGTCGTTTACCGGCCGGGTGATATGAATATTATATTTGCTGCCGAGTTTAATCGCGTTTTGTGTGACTTGTATACTGGGTACCCACAGTGCTCACTAAATATCTTTGGCGAGTTTAACTTCCCTAACATCAATTGGTTATCACTGTCAAGGGCGCCCCCAAAGAGGGAATGCACCAACAACCCCCCCAAAAAAAAATCTGAAAGAAAACAACAAAGGAACGGGAATTTGAAGTGCCCTAATGGAGCGCACCAATGAGCGAGCACCAGCGCCAAAACCCCGAGGCATCATGGGCAAATGTGGCAGCGCACTGGCTATTCAATTAGAGAACACCGCGCAGGAGACCAGTGGCGTGATGGCCGTATATGTACATATAAAAGGCAAAGAGGGAATGAGAGTGCGCCAGCGGAAAGCCCCGATGGGATAAAAAACGGGGCGCACAAAAAGAAGTGAGAGGCAAGAAATCGGGAGGCAATAAACCAGGAAGCGGCTGGAGCACGTGAGCTTCGAAGAGCGAGCCAAGGGGGCTCGGCCAGGGCATCGACCACGCCATCCTAGACTGGCCTACCCCGCTGTCGTCGGAGCTGACGTGTCGCACCCGTTGCGTGGCCGCGGCTCGTTGGTAGCCGTACTCGTCTCGCTTTGGTGCCGGCGTTCGATGCGCGTGGTCACTCCTCGGATGGCCTAGGCTCCGCGCAGCCTGAGTGGTTTTCTCGGTGGCTATCCCCTGGTAGCCGCTCCCGCTGGAGGTCTTTGATGTCAGCGTTCCACGCGCGTGGTCATCTCTTGGGCAGCGTGCTTCCTTGGTGGCTACCCCCTGGTAGCCGCTGCCGCTGGAGGTCCTAGGTAGGCTCGGCATGAACGTAGCCTTTCGGGGCCGTCGAGACGAACGTCGACGGAGCGTGGACGTGGGCCGCTGGTGCTCGACCGATGCCGCGGGGGCCACGAAGACAAGTTCGTGGTACTACTTGGATGACGGTGCCGATGCGAAGTCAGCCCGCTCCCGAACAGGCTCGGACGGCGTGGTCGATGGCCTGGCCGTGTCCCGCTTGTTTGCTCCTTGATGCTCACGTGCTCCTGCCTCCTCCTGGTTTGTGGCTCCCGATTTCTGGCCTCTCGCTTCTCTTTGTGCGCCCCGCTTTTATCCTCTCGGGGCTTGCCCGTGGCGCGCACTCATTGGATCTTTGCCTTTCTTATGTCCATATACGACCACCACGCCATTGGTCTCCTGGGCAGCGTTTTCTGATTGGATATCCAGTCCGCTGCCATATTTTCTGATGATGCCTCGGCGTTTAGGCGCTGGCGCTCGTTCATTGGTGCGCTCCTGGCGCACTCAAATCCCGTTCCTTTGTTGTTTTCTTTCACTTTTTTTTAGGGGGGGGGGGGGGGGGCACAGGCGGTTTGGTGCATCCCCTCTCCGGGGGTGCTAGACACAACAATCAGTCTCAGGTACTTCCCGTGACAAGGGAGCACATTCATTCCTGTAGACACGCCTTGATCACATCCTAACACAAACAGTCACCCAGCCCACGTGGCATGCTGGTTCTACCTTTGACATATCAGATCTTAACCCGAGATTTAGTAATGCTCCAACCAATACATAGACAAAAATGTGACGTTTCGAAGCCGGCCCGGCTTCTTCTTCAGGGGTGACTGGGGAACGCTGCAGCTGCGTCTAATAGTCTTTTATTTTTTGCTGGCTTTACTCTTACAAATGATCCACACATTCTCAAAGACATCAGTCATCTTGATGGGCTTTCTGATCACGACGTAATCACGGGAGTTATTATTTACACCGCTACAAAAAAAAGTTGTCAATAAAAAATTACGTGTTAAAGCAGACCAAATTTTGACGCAATTAATTCCGAGTTATTCATTTGCAGAGAACGGTTTCTTGAAACTTACCTAAATCGGACTGGCCAAGAAAACTGGGTTCTTTTGAAAAAATCTTTACTAGTCTCATAAGCAGATTTGTTCCTATAATAGGCATAAAATAAAACAATAACACTCCGTGGTTTAACCGACAGATTGAATACTTTAACAATAAAAAGAAAAGGATTTACAGATTAGCTGATAAAGACCTACTTTTAACATCCTAGCTTAAGTGCGAAAACTTTTGAAAAAAAATGCCAGTCTCTATTGAAATCCACCCGCGGTAATTTTTATAATCATGACTGGTCTTCTTGGCTTCTGACTGGCGTGTAAATAATCCTAGGCACAATCCCGATATTATCCTTAGCGATTCTAATGGTGCAACGATTCCAAAATCTGAGTGAGCACAGCTCTTAAACGACGCCTTGGGATAAGTGTTTATTTGGGTGGATACCTGCCCGTCCCTTCCTTTAACTTCTAATATATCACCAGAAGCCAGTATTTTCTTGCTAATAAACAAATTAAGAATTTCTTCGGCTTAAGGTCATGTGTGATTCAAAAACAAACTACTTAAACATCGTGCAGCATGTCTGTAATGTTAACGGCGCATTTTTCACCGTCATTAGCTATTGGTTCAATTCGTGATGACTGGTGCATTGCTTAAGTGGTCCATTTTTAAATCAGGTGATGGCACATCACCGGTAATTTACCGGCCCATTTCATTAACTAATACGTTCTGTAAACAATTCAAACATATCAGACATTCCCAGATCATCCGATACCTTGAAGGACCAAACATTATTTACAAAAATATCAGCATGGTTGTTGAAAGGGTTGCTCATGTGACACACAGCTAGCCGGTTTTACTCATGACTTACACTCATCTCGTGATGCAGTAATCAGGTCGAAACCATTTCTTATTTTTCTAAAGCTTTCAATCATGTTCCTCACCACCGAAGTCTACGCAAGCTAAGACGTCTTAATATTTATGCTAAAATTCTTGCATGGGTAACTGATTTTCTAAACTCCCAAACTCAGTTTACATCAGTTAACAGCTCAAATTCGACTTTTGTGCAGGAGACGTCTGGGGTGCCCCAGGGCAGTGTGCTTGGCCCTTTGCTCTTTCTTTTTATATTAACGACTTACCTAACGGTCTAACATCTAGACTAATGCTCTTTGCCGATGATTGCGTAATATATCGTAACATTCAAATGACGCTGACCGCCAGGCTCTTGAGACTGACCTTGACACAATAAACGCGTGGTGTTCTGATTGGCTAATGACTCTTAATCTTTCTAAAACAAAGTGCATGTCATTCACCCGTTCCTCTTCTAGAACTTCAACTATATATTTGGTAAATATAGCTACACTAGACCTAGTTCATACTTATAAGTACCTTGGTGTACATTTTCAATCGAACTTAACTAAAAATAACCATATTAATCAGACGCTGGGATCTGCCAGTCGTATACTAGGCGTAATTAAACATCAACTAAAGCAGGCCCCACCACACAACAAAAGCTATCATAACTCACTCTTATGCGCACTAAAATAGAATATGCATCTCCCATTTGGGATCCAAGTCAAGAATTCATAATACGCGACATTTATACTCTGCAAAACCGTGCTGTTCGTTTTATGTTATCTCACTATTCAACATCCGCAAGCGTCACTGCCCTGAAAAACCGGGCCGAGTTGGTTTCATGATCGCTTCGCCACCAACATGCTCGCTTAAAACTTTCACAAATTGTATCACCATCAGTGCCCTCGCGACTGCTTCTTTAACTCACCCTCTGTTAAATTTTCACGGGGCGATCATTCTTGCAAAATTAGGTGTATCACTGGCCATTCATTTGCGTTCGCGAAGTCATTCATTCTACGCACAATAGTAAAATAGAATAACCTACCGCACCTATCGCCACTGAAGCTAACAGAAAATTTCAACACTTGTTAAGGAATAAAGCGACCTAGTTGTCTTTCTTTGCTTGCTTTCATATGCTTTCCTTCCTGTTTGTAGTAATGTGATTTTGTAGTTGTGTGTTTTTATACCTCGGCACAGTTGGCGCTGCTCACTCGAACTCCCAATTTTTTTTCTAATCACCACTCGCTCAAACTCCGACTCAAGGCTGAGCAGCACATGTGCGCTCACTGAAACTCACTCACATTGACCGCGGAACTCAGACCTCACTCGCACTCAAAACTCAAAATGTACTACCACTCAAAATGTACTCAAAACTCAAAATATACTCAGAACAGAAAATGGGCTAGAAATTTACTCGGGCTCAGATGTACTCTGATTTAATTAGTATTCAGTGTTTTCAAATTCACGAGTGGTAAAAGAATACAGGTGCAAATTGCTGAGCTTAAACTCTTGAATTCGGCAAGACATGCCACCGTAGCTCCTGTGAGTTCGGAAACAATTTTTGTTGCAGATTTATTGCAGCTTAACCTGCTGCCCATGATGACTAGCGCTGATTGCAAGCAACTGTACGTATATATTGGGTACGTACATACTGGATATATATTGCATCTAATGCAGTCTTGATGTAGGTTCCCTGATCGTGTTTATGAGAGAGGCGGTCCTGACTCGATTGTGTGCTGGGTCCCTGGGTCGAAACAAGGAAGATTGGGCGAGGGGACGTGCGCTCACTGCTCCGTTCATTCACGTCGAAGCTCTTTAGGGTTACGGTTCCGTGAATTCTTGCTCTGCATCCTGAAAAAACGCCTTGTGTTAAAGCGAACTGTACCCGCGAGTCTATGAAGCGCGAGGCGTTCATGAATATGCCTTTGCTTTTTTAATGCGTAGCATTCTTTGCCGAGTACCCCCCTCTCCACCCCCACCAGGATCGTGTAACGCCCAGCATTTACACAAAAAAGCAGATATCACGGAAGTCCAACCTGTAATCATTAAAAGCGTAAATGTAGACAATTGATCAAACTAAGTGTTCAAAATTAAAAAAGAAGTAATAAAAAGACATATCAAAAATGGCAAAGCGTGTACCACGGGAGTCAGGGATAGCCTCATAATGTGTTAAAATTCAAAAAGATGTGGCGCTAAAGAATCTGGGGTATCAAATTGAGGGTCTTGAGCAGGGAAATCACGTTGGACAAAAAGAAAAGTGCCTCGTTGATTGCTGAATCACTTGTATTAGTTTTTATTAGCATATGCTGGGTTGGATGAGCTCTCGTAGCTCGGAAAAGCACCACGCTATCCTTGTAAGCAATTACCGCCACCTTACCGAGCTGGTAACTTTCAGCATGCACGTGTGTGCGTGCGCGTGTGCGAGTGCGAGTGCGTGTGTGCGTGTGTGTTGCGTCAGTCATCTGTTCTTTCATTGTGTTTGAAATGTAGTCGTTGAAGAACTGCAGAGACCAAGTTAATTATTTTCCTTTACATTGTTATCATGTGCTAGTTTCGATATCTTGCGCTATTTTCTTATTGTAATAAAATCAGTTCCAACGCACACACAAACGGCGCTTGCTTATTTTTCTGAAGTGTTTTGCTTCTGTCGCAATGTCTATTTATGTCTTGGTGGCTCTGTTGCCTCTATCTCCTACACTCTAGCAAAGAGTGAAGGTCTCACATGTAATTGGCGAAATCTGGATTCGAGGGCACGTCGGTACACTATGGGAAGGAAATTACGGACACGAAACGCGGCCGCAACGCTTATTCATAAACAAATGTGAAATTCGCCTTTCTGAGGAGCTCTGATGCCCCCTGTTAACTATGGTCGTCAAACGATTTCCACGACACCATATGTGCCGAAGGGTGTGCTAGCATATTGGGACACGATGAAATGGAGTAAGTAATGTTTGAATGGCAGTTATTAGCAGATGGTTTTTGAGTCTGGTAATTTAGGTTCAAAAGCTTCGCATGGCTTTTGTTTTTACCCCATGACAACCTGCCTTGATCATTCCGCAATTACACGCTAATATTTTTATTACTATATACCACATTGATAGACATCTCTGGACAAGCCATCGCATGTATATAGCACAACTGCCTTACGGGTTGGCAAAAAATTTTGGTTAAACTCGACCCAGCAATTAAAGAAAGGTACCTCTTGCTATACCCTCATAACTATTCCCAGAAAGCATTTTTATATTTCTCCCACATGAACCCCTCGACGAGACTTTAATTTGATACCCCACACACCCTAGCAAGATCATATGGAATTCATACCAGTCAAACTAACCCTGACTCATGACTGCAACCAGGACGCATTATTTAAATGTCCGACGTGATTCCCCTACCTGAAACCTTCAATTTGACACGCCATATACTTTAGCGGCTTCACCTTGAATTTAACCCAATCTATGACTCATAATGACTATCTCATGAATAAAACCACGAAGCTTTTTTTATTTGTAGAGCGTTATTCCCCTCGTCGAGACCGTAAATTTGATACCCTACACGCCCTAGCGCAGTCACTTCGAATTTCAACCCAATATAAGACTCCCCATGACTATTTCATGGTTATAACCAGGAAGCATTTTTGTATTTCTCCCATGTGATTCCGCTCATCTGACCATTAATTTGCGACCTATCACATCCTAGCGGAATCAATTTGAAAGTTAAACCAATCAATGACAAACCATGACAATCTCATGATACAGCCATACCGCTTTTTTGTCCCACGTGATTTCCCTCATCGGAACCTTCAATTTGATGCTCCATACACCCAGTGACGTCATTGTGAATGTTAACCTAATTTATGACCCACCTTGAGTACGTCATGATAATAATCAGGAAGCACGTGATTACCCTCAACGAGACCTTTAATTTGATACGCCACACTTCCTAGCGTCATGAACTTGAATTTTAACCGAATTTATGACTAACCATGACTACGTCGTAATATAACCATAATTCATTTTTGTCGCGAATGATTCCTGACATCGAGACTGTGAATTTGATTCCCCACATGCCCTCGCAACGTCATTTTGAATTTTAACCCAATCTGTGACTCGTTATGATTGCCTGATGACTACAATCAGGCAGCATTTTTTTATTTACCCCGCGTGATTCTGTTAACTGGGACTTTTCATTAGATAACTTACACGCCTTAGCGTCGTCAGTTTGACGTTTCACCCAATTTAATGCAGTCATTATTCTGTCTAAAGGTGCGTTGCCCAGTCAATTCAGCTAGTTCATTTGAAACAGGAGAAGGGACAGCCCCCGCCCCCTTTTCCCCCGGCTCTCACCTCTTCCTTTGTGACCCCTTGTATATGAAGCCGTTAACAGTAGCAGGCGAACACTCAGCAAGCAAGCGCCGCAGTGTATTTTCCCACCACCCTATCCCACCATCTTAGTGGATCCATCAGGAGGAAAAGTTAAGACAACACTTTTTTATGACCTCACCAGTCAAATATGATTCACGCGCCCAGCCGCGAAAACCAGGTATACAGCAAAAATTCAACAAGAAACTGAAAAAAATGTGACACCAACTCCCTCCCAGCCGATCATGTGGAGCGCGAATGGTGCCGTACCCGCAGGTAACCTGAATTACAAACCCACAGCGACGCATGAAACTTAACCGGCAACCATAGCTGCCTTCTAGGCCACTCATATGTACTCAAACTCAAAATGGACTCAAAACGCATATGTACTCAAATTTCAAAATGTACTCAAAACTCAATATGTACTCAAACTCAAAATGTACTCAAACTCAAAATGTACTCAGAACTAAAAGTGGACTCAAACTCAAAATGTACTCAGAACTCTAAATGGACTCAAACTGTACTTAGAACTCAATATGGACTCAAACTCAAAATTTACTCAAACTCAAAATGTACTCTGAACTCAAAATGGACGGAAACTCAAAACGTACTTAGTACTCAAAATGTACTCAAACTCAAAATGACTCATAACTGAAAATAGAGTCAGAATTCACTAGGTCTCTGGCGTACTCAAACTCAATCAGTCTCAAACTCAGTCGGGCTCACACGGCTCCAACTCACATACCACACTAGCCTCGCGCTCACTCAAACTCCAACTCACACGTTAGTTTGAGTCCAAATGAGTCGGAGTGAGTGGACTCATGAGTCAGTTCGCCGACCTCTGTGTGTTTTGTAGTTACGTGTTTGATAAAATGTTATTGCTTGCATTTTTGTATATTTATAAGTAGATTTTGTTACGACCAATTCATGTTTTGTTTGTTAGATGTATCTGAATAATACCCTCCTACGAGGGCCTTAAGGGGTACCTGAATAGAAACAAATGAAGAAATAAATACCCTAGAAAGTGGAGGGAAAACAGCCCCGCCGGTGCCGTAGTGGTCGTCGCCCCAGACGCGCATTCTGGAGGTCGTGTTTTCGGATCCTACACGGTGGGTATTTGTTCTCTACTTTCTTTCTTTCTTCAAAAAATTCTTCGTGTTTCAATCACCTACCACCCCGCACGGGGCACCTTGAGTATTCATGGTGATGGTAATGGCGATACCGTGGACCCCGAGCCCCCAAATATAAGCTGGATCCAACCGTGGCGATGTGTTCATAGGTGGAGGGTTAGAAACCACGAACGGTGGCCGTCGGAGCCCAGGTCAAGCTCCGGCGGATGGGCTCCCTGTCTGTCTACCAAGCAGGGAGCTCCGGGACCTCTTTGGCTACCAGGGTAAGGTCAAAGAAGAAAGTACCCCAGTCTCCCTGCTTTGCAATGTATCATATGGCATTTTCCAAACCCCCCCCCCCCAAACGTGATCGGCCCCCGAAAAGCGGCCGCACCGAAGTTTCGTTCCCACCTCTTTCAACAACTGTCTTGTCAACAACCGTGAATAACTATGCTCGTTTTCTTGTGATTGAGTCAGCTGACTCAGCAAGACCTGTCGCTTCCATGTCCGTATTCTTGATCTCTAAATTTCTGCAAGGCACCATAGGTGGCAAATATCAAGCTAAAAAGCTCAGGACCGGAGAAATCCTTGTAGAACTCAATGCTGAACAACAAGCCCGCACTCTTCTTGCAAAAAACCGCATCCATGATCTGGACATCAGGGTCACGCCCCACAGGAGCCTAAACAGCTCCCAGGGTGTGATTTCTGAGACAGATCTCCTGACGGAAACAGATGCCGACCTTCTCGAAGGTCTAAAGGATCAGGGCGTCACAGCACGATGCGGAGGGATGACAAGATAATCCCCACCAAACACATTATCCTGACCTTGGACCGCTCGGCACTTCCACAATATATAAATGCATGCTTCATTCGATGCTCCATTCGTCCTTACATTCCGAACCCGCGCCGTTGCTTCAAGTGCCAGTGGTTCGGGCACAGTACAACCTCTTGCCGCGGCAAAACAACGTGCGCGAAATGCGCCGCGCAGGACCACCCCACCGACAACTGTAATTCTGACATCCTCACTTGTGCAAACTGCAGGGGCCCACATGCGGCCTACTCCAGGAAATGCGATAAGTTCCAAATAGAAAAGAAAATAATCAATCTCAAGGTCACAGAAAACATCACCTTCCCAGAGGCGCGGAAGAGGTTCGCCTCTTTCCCTCTGGGGAGGTACGCCGACGCAGCTCGCCGGGGGGCGGAGCGGCGTCTGGTTTCCCCAGGGACCTAGTTCAGCGAGTCTGACCTGGTCCCTTCTCCGCCCCCCCCCTGGGTTGCCTCTGGCAGCCCAACCCGCCACCACGCCGCTTGCTGAGGCAGCAGCGGTTGGGGTGGCAACCTCTTCCGTCGGGACCGGTGCTGCTCCCGTCCCTGCCTCTCCGTCCTCCAGTGCGTTGGAGAGCGCCATGGACACCACGGGCCCCGCACCTGCTCCCACCGCCACCGCACCGCCCGTGCCACCTCTGCCGCCCCGGACGCCCTCGGCGGTGGCGGCTCAAACGAAGGGCTCCCGAGGGGGGGCCAAGTCCGGGGGGCCCAGTTCGATGGGCACACACAGGACATCGGACGATGACATGGACGTCGGGCCGTTCTTGCCTGCGGTGCACCGCAAGGAACGCGTCCCGACGCCAAAGCCTCCCGACAAGCCAAGAAAGGCGAGAGTCACAGCCCCGAAAGACGACGCATAAACAAACACACACACTCCAGTAGCTCTCACACTAAACAATGGGAAGAGAAAACATAATTCAATGGAACTGTAGAGGCCTTCTTAAAAATCTTGACGATGTATACGAAATACTGCATGCTAATCAGCCAAGTGTAATGTGTGTTCAGGAAACACATTTGAATTTCAAGCACACAAATTTCTTGAATAGTTACACGGTCTTCAGAAAGGACAGGGATGGCTGCACACACTCTTCTGGCGGTGTGGCCATAATTGCCCAGAAGTCCTTAGCCTGCTACCCTGTCACTCTGAACACTGTCCTCGAGGCTGTAGCAATTCGAACAATATTATTTAATAGGTTGATAACAGTATGCTCCATATACATTCCTCCTGATGTTACGCTTTCGAGCTCTGACTTCGAGGCGTTGGTTGACCAGCTGCCCGAACCATACATCGTAACAGGCGATGTTAATGCTCACAATTCTCTATGGGGCTCTTCTCGTACGGATGCCCGGGGTCGCCAGATAGAGAGGTTTCTTACATCCTCTGGAGCATGCCTTTTCAACAATAAACAGCCTACATACCATAACATAGGACACAACACATACTCATATCTTGACTTGGCTATTGGCTCTGCAGTTTTCTTTCCACTTCTCGAGTGGGGTGTGGGCACTGACCCATATGGCAGTGACCACTTCCCCACCTCACTAACATACATAGGTAAAGGCCCACGCACTCCATCTTCCCATAACAGGTTCAATGAAGCACGAGCTAACTGGAATACATTTACAGAGACATCCAAACTACACCACACATACATAGGACACCTACACGTTGAAGAATCTACCCAACTCCTCACGGCGCACATCCTCGACGCCGCCGAAAAGACCATTCCCCACGCCTCTGGTTCCCCGCGCAACCAGCGGAGGCCGTGGTGGAATGAGGACTGTAGGCGGGCGCGAGAAGCCCAGAACAAGGCGTGGGGTATCCTTCGTCGGTACCCCACGTCGGGAAACCTCCTCTTGTTCAAACGGGCCAAGGCGTTAGGAAAACGTGTGCGCCGTGAGGCAAAACGAGAGAGTTGGCGTACATTCATAACATCAATAAACTCCTACACAGACACAAGGAAAGTATGGACACGAATACGTAAACTCAAGGGGCAACAAACACACAGCCTGCCTCTGGTCAGCACTACAGGGGACACACTCGAAGACCAGGCTGACGCACTCGCACAACACTTCCAACACGTGTCCAGTTCAGCACACTACACAAACACTTTCCTGAAACATAAAGACTGTTGTGAAAAGAAGTCCCTACGCGACAGCAACAAATCACAGACTTCTTACAACTCCCTGTTTTCACTACATGAGCTGAGGGCTGCTCTAAGCACGTGTAAACCCTCAGCTCCAGGCCCAGACAACATCACATACACAATGATACAACACCTGCACGCAGACACTCTTCTAACACTCTTACACCTCTATAACAAGATTTGGCTTTCTAGGCACATTCCAAACTCTTGGAAGGAGGCTATAGTTGTAGCTTTCCTGAAGGAGGGAAAGGACCCGTCGTCCCCCTCAAGCTACCGTCCTATAGCCCTGACGAGCTGCCTGTGCAAGCTCTTCGAGAAGATGGTAAATCGCAGGCTCGTGTACTTCCTCGAGTACAACGGTCTTCTCGAGAGCTGCCAGGCAGGCTTTAGGGTGGGGCGATCGACGAACGATCAGCTGGTAGCTCTTGACTCGTACATCAAGGATGCCTTCGCGCATAAGCAGTATTGTTTAACTGTCTTCTTCGACCTTGAAAAGGCATACGACACCGCTTGGCGTTATGGGATCCTTAGGGACCTCAAGTCATTCGGTGTATCGGGTAACATGTTAAACACTCTTGTTAGTTACTTGTCAGACAGAACGTTTCGAGTAAGAGTTGGTTGTGCACTCTCAAACGTTTACGTGCAAGAAAATGGCGTGCCACAGGGTGGCGTGTTGAGCTGCACTCTCTTCATAGTAAAAATGAACTCTCTTGGTAAGGCACTGCCACCTACAATCTCTTATTCCATGTATGTAGATGACGTACAGATATCGTATAAATCATGCAATATGTCAATCTGCGAACGTGAAGTCCAGCTTGGTGTAAAGAAACTTGCCGGCTGGGCAGACAAGAATGGTTTTAAATTAAATCCTCTAAAAAGCTCCTGCGTTGTGTTCTCCAGGAAGCGCGGGGTCCATATGGACCCAGACATTACCCTTAATGGCGTGTCACTTCCTGTGAACAAGGAGCACAAGTTCTTAGGTGTTGTGTTTGACCAGAAACTCACATTCATTCCACACATCAAGGAACTTAAACATAAATGTCTTAAAACAATGAATATACTTAAGGTTCTCTCCCATCAATCTTATGGGTCCGACAAAGAACTCCTACTACGGCTCTATACTGCTTTGGTTGGGTCTCGTTTAGACTATGGCAGTGTGGTATATGGGTCGGCGACTAAAACAGCGTTGCGAATGCTTGACCCAGTGCTACACTTGGGGCTTCGTCTCGCCTCGGGTGCTTTTCGCACTAGCCCTGTCGACAGTCTGTATGTCGAGTGTGATAAGTGGAGCCTTGAGAACCAACGAACGTACATGGACTTGCTATATGCTTTTAAAATTTCATTACTGAATAATCATCCTTTTTATCCTGTCTTTAACGATACATCAACATCTCTGCTCTTTGCAAATCGCCCATCCATTCCTCTGCCCTTTTCACTTAGAGTGAGAGAGCGAGCCTCGGATCTCAGTGCTTCGTTTTTAGATGTGTACAGGTCATCCTTTTCTAACAGTTTACCGCCTTGGCAAGTTCGCCCTGTGCCGTGCGACCTTTCTTTTATGAGACTTGACAAAAATCGTGTACCACGAGCTGCAATACTGCAGCACTTTCTGTCTTTGCAGTTTAAATACACATGTGCAGAATTTTATAGTGACGCTTCTAAAACCTCCAGTAAGGTGTCGTGCGCTGCTCATGGTCCTAATTTCAATGCAGCCAGAGCCATGAGCATGCACACATCAATTTTTTCAGCAGAAGCGTATGGAATTTTACTGATTGTACGACACATCCTTGAAAATCACATTCCCAATTCCATCATATATACAGATTCTTTGAGTGTTGTTCGCGCACTGTCATCGCAAACACCCCCCAGAAACCACATAGTTAATCTTGTATTCTGCACTATCATGTCCGTGTATGCACAAAAGCACTAGCTGGTCCTCTGCTGGGTCCCAGGACACGCAGGGATCTCTGGGAACGAGTTGGCAGACGAGAGGGCCGGTGCGGCTGCACTCAGGAACACTGTGGACATTACAACGGTACCCTACACAGACCTCAAGCCACACATAAGACAACACCTGCGCAGAACATGGCAAACACACTGGGACGAACAGACAGACAACCAACTACATGTAATAAAGCCACACTTGGGACGGTACACAACTGACTCACACAACAGACACACGGAAGTCGCCTTGGGTAGGCTGCGGATAGGGCACACCCATGCGACGCACTCGTATCTGCTGACCGGATCATCTAGACCCCAGTGCAGCAGGTGCGGAGAGGCCCTATCCGTAGTGCACATACTAATCACATGCAAAGCACTTCACACAACACGACACAAACACTTCAGAGAACTCTACAGAAAAAACATCCCCCTACATCCGTCGTTTTTTCTAGGTGACGATGCCATTGTTTCCGTGAAACGTGTGTTTGAGTTTTTGTCAGAAGTCAAGTTTTTAAACCTCATTTCCTACCACGCATCATGAAATCTGGCCCTATACACCAGTCATGCTCATTGTCGTTATGTGATTTTACTTTTGTTTTTGCTGATTTTACTTAGTGTTTAAGGTATCACCTCTCATATACGACTATTGTTTTGGCGCTCTTTGCCCCAGTTGGCCTTGCGCCATAAACATCAAACCATCACCATCATCATCAATCACCTACTACAATCTCCCCTCTGGTTTCCTTGGCAATCTTTGCTGCCGATCCTTTTTTTGTATTATATATATATACTGTGGCTAAACGCGCAGAGCTACACGTGGGCTATTTGTCGCTCCGAGTAGGGTTCTGTGGTTTATTTATAACATCTGAGGTATTAAAGTGGCCTAAAATGTCGACTTCAAAACGGTAGTCCTCGTACTTTTTCGCGAACCTTATCCTGGCATAATCTTTGCCTTCTACGTTAAGAGCACGTAGAAAAGTGTCGCGCATCGCATGAAGCCATATTAGAGCTTCTAGAAACCTAGTTTTGGTGCCTCACCATTCATCTATGTACGAACAGTTCTTACCAACCGCCCCAGTGCGCGGCACCCTGAGTATGTCTAGTGAGTGTTTCTTGTTTCGGTTAGTGGTGATAACGCAAACCTGGAGCCCTAGCGGGTTCTTAGCCCTCAAAGCCCTGGTCATGGTATCCCCGATGGGCTCCGTCTGTCCACCTGCCATATAACTCCGGAACCTTGTTGGGCAACAAGAAAACCCCTTTTACAATGTACCCCGCACTTTGCTTATTGTTATCGCGGGTGCTATTCTCCAGATTTCTCTGTCCAGATGATAGACAACGAAAAGGGCCGTAACTGAAAAAAATTTCAAGCTTATCTCAAAGTTTGTGTTCGCCAACGTGGATATTTTTACAATATTCTGAGTAATGCAGTCAACTGATGATGCAAGCCCCATCACCACCAGCGGCAAAGTTTAGAGCAAGTTCAGTTGGAAATACCTCTAAACACGCAAAACTAGTTTCAGGGGTACGGCTGACTCTGTTGTTAAATAAACAGCAGTCTATGAATCCCCTAAGTAAACTCACTTTGCTGACGCTGAAATCACTGCGTCTCCCAATATAACGCTCAATAGGCTGCAACCTGTCCCTTAATAAGCGAAAATGGTAAAAGAAAGCAACAGGAAGCTGCTTGATGGTATTCGCGAACAGGGGTAGGCGCTGTCTGATATATCACAATCATGCGTGAAGGAAACGAAATAAAGACAAGCACATCATAAAAACCTTCGATCGTTTGACTCTGCCTGATTGTAAACGCTGCCTTTATTACCTGTAAAAGCTGAACGTAAATTCCTACCGTAACGCTCAACGTTGTTTCTAATGTCAGCAATCTGTGCCATGGAAAATAAACGTGTGAAAAAATGCTGCAAGAATAACCATGTGATTGAATAATGCAAAAGCATAAAATTCAAGCGCCGCAACAGAAAGCGACACCATTCCCCGTACCCCCCTCTAGCCTGTAATTATTTAATAAAAGGAAATGTTCACTTCTAGAATCGTGTAAACGGAATACAATCGTGGCTTCAGGAAGCTACGTCGATGAGTTTCGCTGAGGGGCTGGGCGACGTCCGGTTTTGATGTAATTGAGGTTAGTGAAACAATCCCATTAGGCCAATGCACTGGCGTAGGCATTCTACACAACCGTAAAATCGCCTGTGGCTTTAGCAAGCTGCTGAATAGAACAACAAAAACAAGCAAAAAACATCAACAGAAAAACAATGCATTTGACTTTTTCGCTGCGACTCCACACACAGCGACCGCCAAATCTCCGGTAAGTATGAATGAAGATGCGGAAGGCCCTTCTTTTGAAGTCCCGTCCTGCACGAAAGGAAAGCTGGTTCGGGAATCTTCAACCAGGAAATCAGAACGTTGTGATATGGGCATCTTAAATACTCTATTTTGTCCGCTACGCAACTCATATTATAACATCGATGTCACGTCACTTTCACAAGCCATAGGAGCCAGGTATTCTTGGCAGTGCAAGAAACAACCATATCCCCGAGTCACTCTCACTGATTCGGCATGAGTGGTGCACAAAAGCCTAAATAATTGTAACACACCGAAGAAAACTAGATGCCCGTTCTCCTTAAGGACAAGTGTTTACAGTTCTGGCCCACGCAGACGATATTTACACATTTATAAACGAATATCAAAACAACGTAACGAATGCATTTGAAATGAATTATTTCAAAAAGAGATAACATTCCTCATATTTTTGACTTTCTCAGAGGTGAGAGAGAGGAATATACTTGCTCATCAGGGGGTATGGGTTTATGTATCACCACGCATAATTTCGAAGTGTATATTGTTTTGAAGGAATTAACAGGGTCACGTGGACGGTAATGAGTCATGCTTGGTCATCTCAACGAAAGAACGCTTTATATTCCAGAGATTCGATGTGGTAAGGTATTAGAAGAGGGAAAAGACTTTTTATAGAACACATAAAGGAATAGTTAAAAGTGGGCCTTACTTCATTTTGCTAGGGCTCGCACGTTGGGGAACAGTCCAGCAAAGGCTGGTTCGTTGCTTAGGAGACTGGAAAGGCGGTGAAACTGTGTTCGCGAGGCTCCACAGGTCTGTACACAAAAAAGGTCCAGAAGCCGCATGGCCGCTCGGCGAGGAACGTTGCTGTGGCCGATGGCTAGCAAAGAAATGAGAAATCTGAGGCCTGCTGGTCGCTGTCGGCACTACATGAACATAAATCACTCGTTGGGCCAACATCGACGTCTCCCGGAAGCGTGAAGAACGGTTGACCGGCCTGCAACGCGACTGGTGGCCGTACTCTCCCGAGCCGACGAATAGCTTGGCTGGTAGCGGCAGCGAAGTTCCTCGGGACTGTGGCGCTTCATGTACTGTTTTTAGCGACTTGGTCGAATGATTGTTTTCCTTTTTCTAGTCTTTCTCGATGTGGCTTTCTTTTGCGCCAACGCTACAATTCATTTCGGCCGATTGCCCGCCATACTGCACCGACCCTTCACTCCATATACAACTCAACGAAACAGAATAGAGTTTGGCAGGCCCAGTTTCTTTCTGCAAGCCGATGTCTGTTCTCTCAATTTATATTCTTGTCACGCGTGTCACGCGGCAGAGAAATGAGGCTTGGATTGAGCCATTCGATACCCACACAATATATTTTCAGAAAACAACCTCAAACAACCGCGATCATAGCACACTCACAAGCATATCACACTATACACAAAAAAAACAAGCATGAACTCACACTACCAAAAATCTGGTCAAATAGTCACTATAATACGTTGACTGTCTATGGCAAAATTAAACAATTCCCACACTGTAGCACGTCGAAGTCGCCGCTATTCCGATGACGTGCACCGGTGGGCAGGCTTCCGCTTTGACGAACGTCGCAGCACGCCGCGATTGCCGTGCTGGTCGTCAGTGGTTCGGATGACCGCGGCGCGGCGCCGCGGTTTTCTTGTGCAGCACGGCTCAGCAGGAGGCCAGCAGTACGAAGCTGCTGGCAATAGGTGGGTCCTAGCTGCCCGCGGCCAAACGGTGCGCTGCCGCTGGTTGGTTGTGGGCCACGGCCCGAACTTGCCACTATTTCTGTCCACTCTGTCCACTTCAACTTCATCGTCTTCCTCTTCACCTCGCATTCTATCGTGTGAGGCTCCCATTTTCTGGTCCAGCTAACCTCCTTCTCCTCTTAATCACTCTGTGTATGTTCTTCATTGTCCCTTCCAAATCCTTCTCGACATCCCGTATTCTGATTCTTAATCCTCTTCGTCTTTTCGTCGATCATCTTCTTCTCGGGCCAATCCCCCTTCAGGTATGGGCTCTTCTTACCACATGACATTATCCCCCCTCCAATTGAAGAGTTTTTTTCTTTAAATAACATGCTACACACCACGCCTGTTCGCGAGAACGAAGTCCGCAGTCCGCACGTCACAACAACCTCAGTCTTATTAAGTTACTCCATGAGTCCTACAAAACTACTAATATTCATCACACACCAATTTCACTCTTCACCCAAACTAGCTGAAAATGTTGCACTCAATCACAACATGTAACACTAACAGACAATAGATCCCAATCCTCTTACACTAATCTACTCATGCAATCTGCTCCTGAATTCTCCCTTTCTTTTATGTTTTCCATATGAAACAAATACTCCTGAAGCACCAAACTCCACCTTGTCATCCTGCTGTTTGTCAATTTGGCTTGTTTAGATGTTCTAGTTGCTGATGATTCGTCTGAACCTTGAAGTGTTTCCAATACAAATAAATCGGAAATTTCTTGATTCCCCAAACGAGAGCCGAACATTCTCTTTCTACTGTAGAACACTTTTTCTCAGCATTATTGAGTTTTTTTGCTGGCTTATAAAATGGAGTTGAATAAACTGTTTTTCTTCTGAAGCAACACCGCACCTAGGGATACATTAGAGGCATCAGTCCTTAGAACAAATTTTTCTTGCAAATTCGGAGCTAGCAAAACCGGAGGCCCCGCCATCTGCTGCTTGAGTGTTGCAAATGCCTTGTGCTCTGACGTCCACTTGACTGCTTTTCTTGACCCTCCTTAGTGAGTTCTACCAGAGGATTGGAAGCTTCAGCCTAATGAGTAATGCACTTTCTTTAAATACTGTTAATTCCAAGAATGATTGGACTTCCTGTTTAGTCTAGGGTGGTCTTGTGGCTTTAATCTTCTCCAAAATATCTTCTTTGGTTGCTACTCGCCCCCTGACAAGTTTATGTCCTAAGGACGTGATATCACTGTAGCCAAACTCACATTTCGATGGCTTGATTGTCATTCCTGCCTGTGGTATTCTCCGGAACTTCTCCAACGCATCCAAATGATATTCCTGCGTATCAGTGGCGATCACACTATCATCAATATAAAGTTTCACGTTTCTAAACCCATCCAGCACTCTTATGAACTTCGTGAAGTTGAAAGCCGCTGTTTTCAGTCCAAATGGCATTACCCTTTACTGAAACAATCCTTGAGAACATGAACATGCCGTCTTCTCTTTGGAAGATTCCTCCATCGGGAGCTGCCAGTACGCCTTGGTCAAGTCTAGCTTTGAAAAATACTTCTTTCCTCCCCCCTTTGCGAACACCACATCAAATCGCGGGATCGGCCCTGAGTCTGACACTAAGACCTTGTTAAGGCTCCTAAAATCAACACAGGCTCTAAGAGTACCGTCGGGTTTTTTCACTGGTACAAGTGGGGCATTGTAAGCTGTCAAAGGTCTCTCAATTATGCCCTGTCGGGGCATATCGCTTCCTCCATTTCAGCAACATCTCGCACAACCAGCGGAACGAGGTACTGTTGTACGTGAACTGGCTTATCTAATGTCAGTCGCAGTTCGCATTCGACAACGTTCGTTCTCTTTGGGAGGTCTGAAAATAACTTTTTATTTTCTGAACCAGACCTTTTAACTCACACGTCTCTCTCTACCCCACACCTGGAATAATAATGGCATCCTTCACTCCTAAACATCTCTCAGCATTAAAGGTAGGCACCTCCACAGCACATCTTACTTCCTCGGTTAGCACCATGCATAAAGTTTTCCCTGGCCTTTCCGGTCTTGTCTCTTCATCTTGTTTTAGCATATTTATGTTCAAAACCTTCATCTGCCCATTCAATAACAATTCATAATCGACTTTCTTTTCCCTCCAGGTCACTGGGAACGGTCCTTTCCACTGCATGATTAACTTGTTGGTGTCACTTGGCAAGAAAATCAGTGCTTTTTCTTCTGGTCGTAGCTGTCGATTCGTTGCGGTTCGATCATAAGCCTTGTTTTGGATTTCTTTTGCTTGATCGAGATTTTCATGGGATGGTCGACACGTTTCCTCTACTTTCTTCCACAACTCTAAGACATGCGTGTAAGTAGTCTTCAATCCTGTGTCTTCTCATTAGCCCACAGCTCCCTGAGAATCGCAAGTGGACCTCTCACCGGTGTCCCTTATAGCAGCTCAAAGGATGAAAAATCCCAATCTGGCCTGCGGCACTTCTCTATAAGCAAACAAAAGCGTCGGCAGATACCTATCCCAATCTTTGGTTCTCTCCTGACACCCTTTCTCACCATCACTTTAGAGGTTCAATTGAAACGGTCCACGCGTCCATTAGCCGTGAGGTGGTAAGGTGTTGTCAAAAGTTGTCGACCGGTCATCAATCGGTTGATCTCACGCATCAGCTGTGATGTAAAGCTCGATCCACGATCACTCGAACTCTCCTTTGGTACTCCATAACGTGAAAATATTTCCAGGACAGCGTCTTCCACTTTGATGATATCGATCGCCTTTAAAGTGAGCGAATCGAGTCGCCATGTCGACAAGCGTACGATTGTAGCAGTTTCCTTTGCTTAAAGGTACGCTTATTTGACCAATATTATCTATGACCACTCTTTGGAAAGGCAACTCAATAGTGGGCATATTTTTAGTGGAGCCTTGCCAATACGTCCTTTATATATTGTTCTCTGGCATAGATCGCAGGATTTAACATAGCGCCGAACTTCACTGTGTAGGCCGCATTAAAAGAACTCTTCCGTGATTCTGGACAAAGGACTCTTGACTTCTTGGTGTCCAGCCATGATGGCATCATGCCCAAGCTCAACACCACACTTCGGAGACCTTTCGGAACCGCTAACTGTAGGGCATATTGACCAGAACTGAACACACACCTGCTAAAAAGGATACGGCTGTCTTTGCTTATGTTTTGAGGCTTCTCGCAAACTCTCGTATGATTTCTTTAGGCATGTTTCTTTCCTCTGAATATCCGCGACCTCAGCTGGCTCGGTGTTTAGCTTTTGCACCACTGGAACCTTGACTGGAGTCACGTGCTTCTTCGCTGCTGTCTCTGTTCTCGTAATTACAGCTGATAAAATTCTCTTAACCTGAACAGTTATATCTTCCCTGGGGATGCATGTAGACTTCGCACCTTTTCGGGAAGCGCTATCTTTGGGGTATTCTGGCACCTCTGGTGATGGTAACGAGCCATGCCAATTGAGGTCTGGGGCACCGACCTTCCGCAATCCCAAGACGTTTCCTCGAATCAGGTCGTACAAAGGCTTATGCAGGCATAATGCTAGGACCATCCCGGAGAAATATGCAGTCGAGACCTTGACTCTTGCTACTGGTAGCTCTCTCACAGCGCTGTCAGACCAGGACAACCGAAGAGGACATGCCAGTGTGCTATTCGGGCTTTACCAAACTACTCCGGGTGATAGCAGTGTTCGTGCCAATATCTCGTAAAACGCTGATGCACTGGCCGTCAATTTATCCGTAGACGACTCGCATACTAGGTTCTCCACCCGGCTGTGCCTCCATTGCCTGCGTACCAGGAATTACTGGTGCCTCACAGAAGGCTGGTCTTGGCTTCACAACACATTCCGCCTTCCGTCGAGGCTGGAACCTGCACTCGTCCGCCCGATTTCCTCACCTAAGACATATTTGACACACCATAGGCGTCGTCTGGATACGGTTATGACCAGTTCGGCAATCCCCAGCACGATGTCCTAGTCGACCACACAGGAAACATTTTACCTCGTTTCTAGGACCCGCAGCTTGATTCTTACATTTTGAATCGGCCTCTTGTCCTGCCCCGTTTTCCTTTCCTTGCTGAGGTTACTGAGACCCGGCGCTTCTAGGAATTGCTCCGCATGACCCGCAGGATCGTCCAGATAATTCAGTTTTTTCTTCTTCAAGAAGATTGCTAGCTTGGTATTGCAGCACGACAAAAACGTCGGTGACAATTCGTTCTCTGACCCCTTCATAGCTCTTATCAGAGTCCGAGATTTCTACCCACCGCTCAAAGTAATTTGTCAGTCTCGAAATAAATTGTTTTCCTGTTTCTGAGTCGTCTGGTCTGCAGGCTCTAAACCGTTCACCTAACCCTTCGGCCGTTAGTCAAAATCTCTGCACGAGCGTCTTCTTCACCTTCTCATACGCCATTTAGTCGGAAGCTGGCATCCTCCAAAAACACTACACGCTTCTCCAACTAAGCAAAGGCTAAGGGCTGTGGCCCACTCACTCCTGTCCCAACCTTGACCCGTCGCTATCCGTTCGAAGCGCCGTATGTATGCTTCTAAATCATCCCTTTTTTCATCAAATGGTGCTATTAGTTTGCGAGTGCAGATTTTTGTTCACCGCGACGGTTCGCCTACGCTAGACGACTAATCGTGTTCTACCACACTATTTCGCTCAGTCTCTGCTAGGCGTATCTTAAGTTCCAAAATCTCCTTCTGCCGCACGGCTTTCCTCTCATCTTCAAAGTCAAAAAATTTCCCCGCATTTCCCCGAGGGGAAGAATGTGAAAGTGCGAATGCACGAGTTGAATTTGCGCGGTTCGGTAATGTTCGCGAAAGAGAGATCACACACACACACACACAACTACAAAGAAAGAAAGATGAATTTATTCACAGACACCTATTTGTGTTGTCGTTGTACTTGATTGCTAGAGCGGATCTCAGCTTTGAAATTTCGTGTCAGTACTCCTTTAGGCGGGTGCATTAGCCCTTCTCACGCCCGATTTCTGGCCAATCCCCCACGTGGGTATGTACCATGCACAGACACCTATATGTGTTGTCGTGTACTTGATTGCTAGAGCGGATCTCAGCTTTGAAATTTCGTGTCAGTACTCCTTTTAGCGGGTGCATTAGCCCTTCTTACGCCAGATTCCTGGCCAATCCCCTACGTGGGTATGTGCGATGTCAGCGGCCAGGCAGCGCGCGTTCATCTCCCCCCGTTGCCAAGGAAGACGAGAAGATTCCTGGCCAATCCCCCACGTGGGTATGTGCCATGTCAGCGGCCAGGCAGCGCGCGCCCATCTCCCCCCGTTGCCAAGGAAGACGAGGAGCGCGCGCACCCGCAGCTGTTGCTATGTGGACGGACGGCGGTCAAGGGAATTCAGGGTCGCTTATAAAGTGCGTTCGCACCTAAAATCAAAGTCAAAATCAAATTTATTTTTGAGTACAGGTATACAAGCATAATAATATGCAGAAGAGGGTACCAGAGTTCGCAGACTGTGACGGGACCCTCTATACAAACGCACAAAGTGAGTTTGTCGGAGCAGTGATTAAGAAATAAACATGAGCAAACCTACGGAAGAGAGAAGAGAAGTACACATAACGGCATAGTATTATGATTAGCAAACACTGGTTTAAACTATGTTACATATAAATGCACAATATTTGAAGCAACAAAACACAATGTAATGCAAAGCCGTAAATGTAGACGTATATACAAGTGAATGGCAATAATAACAAAAAAATACAGTGGTTAGTCGATACTTGAAGTTAATTACAAGAAAAACATTTTTAAGGAAGTTTTAAAGCTTGTTATAGACGATAATGATTTTACGGCAAAAGGGAGGCTATTCCAAAATGATATTGCAGCGAAGCAAGACGTTTTCTTGCCATAATTAGTATGTACAGTCGGTAATAAGAAGTTGTTATTTGAGGCAAACCTGGTGAAATTTTTAGTCCTTAATTTAAACTATTGAGATGAATGGAATCGTATGAAATATAACTGTGAAGTAACTTGTAAAAAAAGAGGCCTAAATTGTAGTGAAATAAATTGTTTACAGATAGAATTTTATTCTCATGAAGCAGAGCTGAAGCTGAGGAACGATGTGAACTGCGAGTGATAATGCGAATACATTGATTTTGAATGTGTTGAACTGATGAAACGTGGGAAGAGTAGGAATTACCACAAGATGCAATGCCATAATTAATATGGCATTGCATCTTGTGAACGAAAGAAAAATACAGTGATAATAGTGCTTGATGTGGAAAAAAGGGTCTCGCCTTTAACAATGCACGAATGCCAAATGCGGTTTTTTGTTTAAGATGAGTGAAACGAAAACAAAACGTGAGACTAGGGTCGAGCACAATGCCAAGAAATGTGGTATGGTCGCATGGAGCAATGGGGTAAGTTCCGAGCATTAGGTCGGGGACGATTGTGACCTGTTTCTTAGAAGTCCTGAAAATCATAAATTTTGTTTTTTCCGATTTAATAAATAAGTAATTGTCATGACACCACTTAACGACGCTATTGAGCGCAGTATTTAATTTCGAGGTGAGAGAAATTATTGATTTATCAGATAAGGATGTCGTGGTGTCATCTGCATATAATACGCAATGAAAAGATTGAAGTAAGTTAGGAAGGTCAATAGAACCCTGGGGTACACCTTGGTTAAATGTTTTAGTTTCAGAAAAAGTATCCGCTACATATATAAACTATAAACTGTCTGTTGAATAGATAGCTTTTTAGGAATTTTAGTGCTGGCCCTGTTACCCCGTATGCTTCTAATTTCTGGAACAAAACGTCGTGATTGATCGTGTCAAAGGCTTTGTTGAAATCTAAAAAAACTGAACCCACGAAATTCCCAGTGTCAATAGATTTTTTGATGTAGTCAGTTAAGGAAAGCAAAGCTAGGTTAGTAGAACGCCCTGATCTGAAACCAAACTGGCATTCATTCAAGAGATTAAATTTAGATAAATAGGTGTTAAGACGTTTAGAAAATAAGTGCTCAATTATTTTACTAATTGTGGGAACAATTGAAATTGGACGATAATTGGATAATAATATTCGGTCGCCTTTTTTGAAGACAGGTATGACCTTTGCTTTTTTGAGAAAGGAAGGAAAAACACCGTTCTTGAAGATTAGGTTGATTATGTTACTGAGTGTGTCAGAGATGAGATGTGCCACCAATTTTAAATGACGTATGGAAATCTTATCAAGGCCAGCACTTGTATTATTGAGCGAAGAAATCGTGGCGAGTACTTCGTTCACTGTGACAGGGAAAAGGAAAAATGACTGGCTAGCCCGCCGGATGTTGTGACGCACGTTTGTATTCTGACAGGTTTGGGTATAGCTGGAGGGAAAATAATCGCTAAAAGCATTAGCAATGTGAATGGGTTGGTTCAGAGTTATGCCATTATGAGTAATTTTGGATACAGCAACGTTATTTTTGGTTGTACTAAGGAAGGCATTTAGTAGGTTCCACTGTTGTTTTGGGTGTTTTTATTTTTAGCAAATTCGTTTTCGTAGTAACGTTTCTTCGCCTGTTTTAGTAGAAGGTTTAAAAGGGAGCAGTACCTTTTATAACTCAGAGCGAGGCTGGAATTAAAAGGCTGTCTTTTAGTTTTCCTGTACAGGTTATCTTTTTTTCTTATACTTTCTAAAAGCCCACTTGTCATCCAAGGGTTACCCGGGTATTTATATTTCTTCTTGCATTTTACAGTGATTGCATTCAAAGTTACAGCTCTTACAAATAATGAAGAAAACTCCTTCAGAGCTTCCTCAGCATCACACGCGGAATTAACAGTCGCCCAGTTATTACGCTAATGGTTTGAATGAATTTGTCAGAGTCGAATAGTGATGTGAAGTAGGTAGTGTTTCTACACGGAGCTTCAGTGTTGAAGGTAAGAAAAATGGGGAAATGATCGGTTACGTCTACATCAACAACAGCATAGTGAAAATCAGGTGATATTTTGCATAACGCGTGGTCTATGAGCGTTCGCGTTCCCTGTGGCGTGCATCTAGTAGGGACATAATCAATGATTCAAAACCAAACCCTGAAAAGCAATAAGTGTAAATAGAGCATAAGCTAGCTTCGGTGTCGAGCAAGTTGATATTTATATCACCTACTAAGAAAACATCCTTATTTTCAGCAGTTAATTTGTTGAGGATAGCATCCAGAACAAGCAGAAAATCTGTAGTAGAAGACGATGGCGAACGATAAATGCAACCCAGGACGAAGTTTTTATTGTTGTGTGACAGGAATGTCCGATTGACTTCGATCCAAACTGATTCGCAGAGGCTAGGGTTTAATGAGAGATCATGTCTGCGCATGTACGAGACGTCACTAGAGATGAAAATTGCTGTGCCCCCGTGACTATCTGACATGCGATGGCAGTACTCTGTTTGGTATGATGGAAAAGCATACATTTTGCCGTCAGAATCTGAAAGCCACGTTTCAGAAATGCAAACGAAAGTGAAAGAATGGCTCAGCGATGCGATAAAGTTATCGATTGTGTCGAAATTTTGCGGAGGCTCCGCGCATTAAAGTGGATTAATGAGCGGTTATAATTTGAAAGACGGGATTTTGCTTCATCAGGTGATAAAGCCATTGGTATAAACTGTGCAGACAGGGGTCAAACGAGAAGTGTTCAAGTATAACTTACTTGGACACGCGCAGGTCGTTTTCTGTGGCTATCCGATAAACATTGCTATCCTCTGTATTGCGGACCTTGATACGGCAATTGTCGGTCCACAAAAATCGCCAGCTGAATTCCTTCTTGAGTTTCAGGGCTTTAGAAAAAAACTCCCAAGCATTTCCCCGAGGGTGAACATGGTTAAGTGCGAATGCACGGGGTGATGCTATGAGGGGGAGTAAAGTTAAAATCCGTTGGCATTCGCCCGTTAGCGCGCGCGAGCCGACCCACGGAGGTCTGGCAGTTTATCGCTGCCTATATAGGGGGTACGCCGCGCCGAGCGCGCCGAACCAGGTGGCTGAGAGAGGAGGCGAGCGCAAGGGGAGAGGGACAGCGGCGCACGGCAGCTGCAGCCGAGCGAGGGGGAGAGGAGAGAGTGTGACGTCACGGTGGAGAGAGAGGCGCGCGGCAGCTGCTGGGGAGAGGAGGCGCGCTGTGACGTCATACCATGACGTCACGGCGCGAGGAGCGGTGCGGGGAGCGGCGCGCACCCGCGCAGCCACGGCGAGGAGGCGGAGCGAGCGCAGTCACGTTGTGAAGTGACGTCACCGCGCCGTTGCTACCGACGCTCCTCTCCGCTCCACGCCTTTGCTAGGCAGAGGAGGACTGCGGACGCCGCCGCCGCCGCCGCCGGCGGTGGAAGGTTTGGGGTCGCTTATAAAGTGCATTCGCACTTAAAAGTTTCTTGTTTTCAGGGGGTTAGGTGGTCCTTCACAAAAACGGGAACCCGGGCATCACCGGAGAAGCCAATATCATTTGTGTTGAGCCTTGCCTTCCACGCCTTTTTCACAAAGTCGTTTTTCTTGTCACTTGAAAGGAACCGAGCGATGATGTTTTTTTTTTTGTTCTTGTTTTTTGACATGGTTGGGACGCGGTGGATGACATCGAATTCAGATGGCTGAACAGGGCACTCAATAGCGTCGAACACACTCTGCAAAATGGCATTGCAGTCTTCGCCTTAAGTTACAGGGATTCCTTTAATTTCGACGTTGTTAAGTCTCGAGTTCTGCTCGAGCTCGGCCACCCTTTCTTCCAGATCTGCGTTACGTGCCACAAGCTGTTTGTTTGACGCTATTATCTCTTCCTGTTTTGCCTTCATCTCATCATATTCCTTACTTATAAAATCAACACTTTTTGCGAGTTCCACTTGTTCCCCAAGGCCTAGGGTTTCCAGCTTAGATTTAACCTTCAAGGCAAGCTCCTCGACCACACAATCCAGCTTGTCGTTGAGCAGAGACTCAAGAGCGGTAATTTGTTTAGCGAGTACCGCTACTGTAGGCATAGTGCTGTGTACGGAGTATACAGAAGACAAGAAGACGCTTGGCAGCAGTTGCGGCAAAAGTAATACCAGAAATGATTACGGCAACACAACCAACCTGCGGGTACACCAGAGAGCACTTAGCACGCCGTCCTTGTTGCCGCAACTGCTGCTACCAAGTGACGCTGGCTGTGCCTTGGAAGCTCCTTTTGAGACCCACGCTGATGACGACAGCAGGCGGCGCAGACGCAGCAGGGTTTCATGGGGCCAACGCTTGACGCACACGTGCGGAGCATGGGCGCAGGCGCACGTGGATTTGACCACGGTGGCGGGTGATGAAGCGGGATCCACAGAGGTGTTGGTCCGGCAACCAGGCTACCTGCGGGTACAGTAGAGAGCACTTAGCACGCCGTCCTTGTTGCCGCAACTGCTGCTACCAAGTGACGCTGGCAGTGCCTTGGAAGCTCCTTTTGAGACCCACGCTGATGACTGCAACAGGCGGCGCAGACGCAGCAGGGTTTCAATGGGGCCAACGCTTGACGCACACGTGCGGAGCACGGGCGCAGGCGCACGTGGATTTGACCAGGGTGGCGGGTGATGAAGCTGGATCCACAGAGGTGTTGGTCCGGCAACCAGGCTACCTGCGGGTACAGTAGAGAGCACTTAGCACGCCGTCCTTGTTGCCGCAACTGCTGCTACCAAGTGACGCTGGCAG
This sequence comes from Haemaphysalis longicornis, assembly GCF_048455015.1. Classification (NCBI taxonomy): domain Eukaryota; kingdom Metazoa; phylum Arthropoda; class Arachnida; order Ixodida; family Ixodidae; genus Haemaphysalis; species Haemaphysalis longicornis. The sequence goes on from NW_027526385.1 coordinate 166,969,013, forward strand.
TGGCTTGGAAGCTCCTTTTGAGACCCACGCTGATGACGACAGCAGGCGGCGCAGACGCAGCAGGGTTTCAATGGGGCCAACGCTTGACGCACACGTGCGGAGCACGGGCGCAGGCGCACGTGGATGTGACCACGGTGGCGGGTGATGAAGCGGGATCCACAGAGGTGTTGGTCCGGCAACCAGCTACCTCCGGGTACAGCAGAGAGCACTTAGCACGCCGTCCTTGTTGCCGCAACTGCTGCTACCAAGTGACGCTGGCAGTGCCTTGGAAGCTCCTTTTGAGACCCACGCTGATGACGACAGCAGGCGGCGCAGACGCAGCAGGGTTTCAATGGGGCCAACGCTTGACGCACACGTGCGGAGCACGGGCGCAGAAGCACGTGGATTTGACCACGGTGGCGGGAGATGAAGCGGGATCCACAGAGGTGTTGGTCCGGCAACCAGGCTACCTGCGGGTACAGTAGAGAGCACTTAGCACGCCGTCCTTGTTGCCGCAACTGCTGCTACCAAGATCTTGTGCTATTTCTCGTAACCTAGTATTTTCCCGTTCGTACAAGCTGAGCGTCTCCTCCTTGGTCATACATAATGTACCTGCCAAACTTAAAATCTTCTCGAGATCCATCTCTCTGCGAGGCGAGACGTGTGGTTGGGCCATAGATAGCTCCTGGCAGGTTCCCCAAATGTTGTCACGCGTCTCATGCGGTAGAGAAATGAGGCTCGGATTGAGTAATCCGATACCCACACAATATATGTTCAGAACAAAACCTCAAACAAACCTCAAATCATTGCACACTCACAAGGATATCACACTATACCAGCGTTCCCAAATTTTGAAACTCCATCTGCCAAATTCAATAGCAAAATACACCAACTCAGCCAACGCCCGAAAAGAAGACCAGCGCAGCGGACGAAAAGGAAGCACATAGCGACCATATTGCGATAATGGAACGTTTGTCAACTTTATTGATTCTTTCTTAATATTAATGTTTCTTCCAGCGGTAGTCCAAATTCTGTTTGTGGGTAAAGACTTTCAATTCCCTACGTATATTTTATGATTACTGTTTTTGTGGAAAGCCATTGCGTAAGTTGGTTTAGAAGGCATAGAAGCGAAGCATAGGAATATTAATTTTTCTACCTTGCTTCAATAACGCAATAAGGCCAATGTGGAATCATAACCGTTGGAACCGAGGTGCAATTCCGACAACTGAAAACGTTTTGTTTTATTGCACCGGTTGGTTTTGTACACAGCATCAGGAGTTTGACGTCCCTATGAGCAAAACCGTCCTGTAAAATGAACCACTTCTACAGGATGGTTTCCTTGCGGCGTGTTTTGGCGTAGCAGCATCGTCCCCAGCGAGACATGAAAACTTCGATGGAAGTGGAACTCAATTCGTGCTTGCACACCTGCTACAGGGCAACCAACCTTTATGGAAGGGTACCACTGCATGCATTCCCGGACTCTTCATACACTTATTACGGCGATGTTGTTGAGATTTTACATAGAATCGATGATATCTTTCCAAGAGAAGACTACCGAGAGCAATACAGGGTACATTGGGTGAGTGCAAAAAGCAATCAAACTTTTATTTTGCATGTCTTCGTTGTTGAGTGTTGAAATATAGGGAATTATTTTTCGAAAGTCTTTGGGTAGAAACTTTACTTCCAAAATAGCAAAGCAAAGGAAAGTTATTGTAACAAAGCTGTGGGGCAATTTTCGTGGCAATCTCTTGCACCCGTATATAACGATTTACTGCTTTAAGGTAAAACGATAGTAATTACCTTAAGTCACTTTATTTTGTCAACAGATTCCTGCAAGAGCAATCTCAGAACAAGGCATCATACTTTATAGAGAGAACATTTAAAATAAAAACAAAAATAAGTAATATTTCTCCAGAGCATATCTCTCTGTTTGTTGAACGTGGCTGCTCGTTGTCTGGAATAATTTCTTAAAATTCTCATTTACTCAATCGCAATGTAGTAAAAAAATACATTACACGTTAAATTAGTTTCTGCTTCCAGAAGTTTTATTGACGTTGCTACAACTACGATGTGTTGCTTGCCGGAGTGAACGGCTCTGTATTATATTTCTTCGCACCGGAATTTTTCAACCCTGGCTGCGTCTCGACACACGTTTGTTTTTGTTCTACAGACACAAATGGACATCAACCCGAATTTGGCCTCAGCAACATAATGCTGTAGCTACGGGGCAAGCACTGCTTGGGTGTTGAAAAACCTCTAAGTGGAAATAATTTTATGTTGAAGAAGATAGTCGACATTTTTGCATTGACTACAAAAGCGAAAAGGGGCACCAGGAATATATAATCGGTTAGGTCAGCCAAGTCCGTCAGTGAGTCAGCCAGAGAGTCATTCAGCCATTCAGCCAGTTACTCAGTGTTGATGATGATGATGATGTTGATAATTATGAATATGGTTTATCTTTGACCGCGCACGGCCGACAAGGGCACAGAGTGCCAAAGCACGAGTTATTTATTGAGTGATGTAACTGCAAATAACATAACCTGAGAGTAACGGTAACCATTTAACACAACAAAACATAATAAATATGACTGCTGCATAGGGCAAGGCTTATTATCTGTAATATGACAAGACCTACAGGTGTTTTACATTCGTAAAAATTCAAGAACACGTTTAACAGAAAACAGTCGTTTGCCGGCTAAAGGGTATGATGGATGCAGCTGAATGTGTCGTGTGTAGAGTTCAGGGAATCGTTTTCGTCGTGTTGTGTAGAGTACCTTGCACATGATTAGGACGTTGACTATGAATAGCACTCCTCACACCTGCTACCAGAGGTTTTGACGATCGAGTGAGCAGGCGGGAGCACGTTACATGTATGTGGCCTATCCGTAAACTAGCAAACGCCACTTGAGCGTGCCTGTAATTAGTCATTTGAGTAGCGTCCAAAGGGCAGTTTTATTACGTGAAGTTTGTTGTGTACTTCTTGGCTCCACAGTGTTTGACACGTTAAACTGTTGTCTGATGTGCAGCTTGGAGTCTGTTTAAGGTACCGTTTTTATGTGGACTGTGTTATTAGGAGTAGCAGCAGAATACATTCGATCGGCGACCTCAATTCCAGTAATTCTAGAGTGTCCTAGAACATTTCAAGATTTGAGGCATACGCAGTCTCTAACTTTAAAAAGGAAAATTGTCACGTAGTACATAAAAAGTTTTCTATATGGAAATGTCTGCATAAAGCTTAGGGAATCTGTGTACACAATGGACTTGGAAATGGTATGTTGGATGGTGTGATTCTAAAGGAGTAACATGCCCTACACTTCTGTTCTTAAAATACTATAATTAAAATTGATTGCTTTACTCGCACAAAAGTTATGTCTGTGCGCAGCGTAAAAAAGGGGACCAGCTTTCGATGCATCGCAGTAGAATTGAGCGAAACAGTAGTTTTGCTGCAGGAAAAGAAACACCTGCAAAATCGCGCTCCAAGGTACTATAATGTTTCTACTTGCTGAATGACTGGTTGCATGATACAGAGCGCAGAGCCAATAGTGGAATAAAATTATTGATCGGTGTCTTGTGCGTGTCGGAAAGGGGGACCTTGAGTTAGAAGCTTCTTCCCTCTATCTCTCAGAGAGAGAGAGAGGTAAACAAATAGATGGCTAGTTTAGAAACAGCTGTAATATTGATGTGTCGCTAATGACTGGGTGAAAAGAATGGTTTGTGAGAGACCCATTTTTAGTTGTTTACAACAAGTCAATATACTTCCTCCTATGCCCTAGGCACCATTTTTCCTTCTACATACCGACTTTCGACAGGGCCAGTGCGGAAAGCGCAACATAAGAGGCGAAGCCAAGATGCAAACTGGGTCCAGCATTTTAAGCTCTGTTTATGTTGCTGACCTATAAACTATACCACAGTAGCCAAGGCAAGATCCTATCAAGGCAGTAGAGGGATACTTTGAGACTGGAAATTCTGTTTATCCATTTTTAAGTTGTTTCGGGTGTGGTATCAATGTCAGTCTGTTGTCTACTAATAAATTAAAAAAAATGTTTTCCTTTTTACAGGAATTTACACATCATATTTTTAGTGCAAGTCCGCATGGATCCCGCGCATCCGGCTGAACACAATGCGTGTACTTTTTTATGTTTTTGTTTGAAACCGTTTGTTCCCCACAAGCCAGTGGGTTTGTTCACAGCCTGCTCGACTTGACTTTCACAGATAGATATATAACATCAGTTAAAAGATATTTCAATATTGTGTACATACACAGAGCAGGAAATGGTAGGTGAAAATGGCTTCAAAAGCGAAGTTACTTTAGCTGTAAATAGTGAGCGGGGACCCTATTCTTGACTTCACAAATTGCCGGCAGTTCGCCAATTTTTGTTTTGCGCTAGAACGACGAAAGCAATCAGTGACATGCTGCACCTATAGCTATGACGACATGCAGCGTAATTTGACGATTCACTCATAAAGATCGCAACCCAGGTATAAAATATTGCGCAAGAAAAATAAAAAACACTTGGTGTGTGCTATATTGCGCTGCTGAGCACAAGGTCGCATGTTCGATTCCCGGCCGCGGCGGCCGCTTTTTTGATGGAGGCGAAAAGCAAAAATGCCCGTGTGTACGAGATTTCGGCGCACGATAAAGATCCCCAGGTGGTCAAAATTAATCCGGAGCCCTCCACTACGGCGCGCCTCATCGCCTGAGTTGCGTCGGCGCGTTAAACCCCACAATCAATCAGTGGTGTGTGCTATAAACCTTAGCACAATACCTGAGGCTGAGAAGAACAACATATTTCTGCCGGTCCAAATCGGTGTAAACACCACCAGGCGATTTAGTAACGGTGATCCAAAAGTGAGCAAATGGCGGATGTCGAGCTAAAGAACATTTCACAATAATTTTACCGTATCTATTTTTTTTCTTTCAATCGCTTTGAGTAACACGGCTCTCTGCTTCAAAGCAAGCTTTGTTGCATTACCACCTTCCGACGCCACCACGCTTTCGTCTGCTGCTGTGTTACAAGTTTATGGCGTGATCAACGAAAAAGAAGGCGGTGACCATCGCTTGTGTGACACACAAAAGCAGCAAAACGCTACGCCTGATAACCGCGAAGCGCACCGAGGTCGCCGAGTCACTCATTTGTCAAGCTCGGCTTCAATCTGAGCTCAAGTTAACAAGCGAGTCATTTTAATTTGCTATTTTTTTCTTGAGTTGGATAATGTGACCCAGCAGCTTACTAGGAGGTGCGTTTACAAATACCATGCATTGGGTTCACTTTGTCATGGGGAGACTTCTGCTGCCCTCTTATGTTGCGGTTACGCCAAACAAATAATTTTCATATTATTGCCAAACATAAAAGCAAACTACGGCACGTTATTTGTGTGCTCCCTCATTGCTGGCTTAGAAACACTGGAAACTAATCATTCTTTCGGTAGAAAACATGCTTTAAACCGAGCGTCATGAGAAACTGCGCCTGCTGCACATTCACTGACTTTTCTCGGCGCCTAAAGCCAGGCAATTGTTTCCTTTTTTTATGTGTATTTTGCAACAAAACAGCCGCCATTTTCAAGCTGTTACGTAACATTACGTCACTTTTACGTAGGCTGAAATTGCAGATGTGTGATGTATTCGTTCGCGCCAACTGTTTAAATTGCGTTACGCCTTCTCAATTAATCACAGAGAGGGTGTGTATTACAAGCAGTATTGTTGTTGAATTACAAAGACAGGCTGACGTTGTCATGTCCGGTTCATTTAGTCTAGTTTTCCTTGCCGGAGAAGAATTGTGCGCTTTCACTTAAACGAAATAAGGCAAATTTTAGAACTGTTGCTCGTAAACATTAATAAATGTCAAAATAAAAACAGCACACAAAACCGCTTTGTTAACCGTAAGCACGTGAATAAATGCGAAAGCCAATCAGAAAAGACTTCCGGCCAATTCCCAGATTTTCTGCCAATTTGTGCAGTCGAGAATAGGGCCCAGCTGTAAACACCACCCTTACGCATGCCATTTTCCTGAACATACATTTTGACAAGTGCGCTACAAATTCTTAAACATAGCGTCCGTTTATACATGTAGCTACAAAGGGTGTTCAGCATGTTTCTCGACACACCGATTGAGCTAAGGTTCTAAACATGCTATATCCCCAGGCCATGTCGCAGTCTTGTGCCATTCGAAAGAAATATGTGATGCACAAGTGTTTTTGTGTTTCTAGATGAAGGCATTTTTACGTAGGATTCCAACTCAGGGATTTGATCGTGGGTCGATCACAACGCTCTGAAACGTGCCTGGCGGTTCTTGACAGGGCCATTGTACTCTAAGCTTAAACACACAAGTCTCGGATTTATTATCATAATTCTAACAAGGACGAGGCTGAGACGTGTCTTATCAAGTATGTCACTGCTTCGAACCACATTGATCAGACGTCACCACATGCTCCAAGAAACTCTAAGCAGACGGTGTCGTCTGAAAACAAGCCTATCCAAAACGCCCTAACATCCGCAAGCACGATACGTGGACACTTTACGAGTGAATCACAGAGAGCGCCGACCGCCATTGGACAAGGCCGCACCAATCTGTAGCCAACTAGGAACCACCCCATAAATTACTTGGAGACCCGTTCTACACCCTTCAGTGGGAAATAACCCACCGTCGCACAAGGATTCAAGTCCCAAGAAACCTTCACCCCCAATAACGTGAGTCGGCGACTGTCTGAAAAGCAAATTAGCCTTCCATATAGAGACACCCTTACACGGGGTGCAACTCCCACAATTCAAATATCTAACTTGCAAGCACACCTGCAACACATAGGTTCAAAACTACCAGCTCCCCCTAGCACTCAAACTATAGAAGTACTTCTGTAAGTAATTCATCTGGGAATAAAGAACATAGCGGCCCGCAAAACAAGTGCAGCCATAGAGAGAACGACAAAGTACAACTGCCACCCGAAGAGATAACTTTCACCTTCGAGGTATTCATGTGAGAAACGCGTTACGAAATGTATCTTATGAAACAAGATATAACAGAAATCAGTCACACTTTGGAGTCAAGAATAAGACTCTGGCAAAAGAACACTACATAATAACAAATACTAGAAATCAGGGTCAACTCGATGCCATCACGCCCACACTCAATGGACAGTAACAATATAGTGTCTGTACTACAGTGAAACTTCAGAGTGTTTTAGACCAAAACAAGAACTTCATTCTGGGATAAAACGGCTCGAAATCAGCCTGGACATCAACTCCCTTCAAGAACCACACAATAACGAGAAGCTGTTTGGTTACACTACACTTCACGTAACTCCCAAGAAAGATTTTCTTACCCGAAAAAATCTAGCGTCACAGGAGAACGGGAATGTTATAAGCATTACATGAAAGATAGCAGCAGCAAAGGAGTGTTTATACATTACGAATGTCTATAGTCTCCCAAATGACGACCTGAGCGTGGTCGTTACCGGTCTGCACCCATCAACTCGAACCAAAAGCACATTATCATAGTAGGCATGAACGCGCCCATACAGCGTACGTATATTCAGAGAGCGCCAGGAGAGGTCAGCGGCTCCTGACGGTGATCCATGACGACCAGTATATTCTCCATATTGTCCTGAAAGAACCAACACGACTAGGCAAATAGGGGGAGATACTACCCAGTAACTCAGGTTCTGTTCAAAAGGCTTCGACAGAAATTGGCAGCAGATGCAAGAGTACGTTAACAGCGATCACCAATTATCAGCCTAATAATTTCCACCACACCACGGCGCATCACAAGAAAACTGGATACATAACGGAGTGGGCAAGGAACGCACATTGCGTAGCGATGCCAAAAACCGTACGAGGGTATCCAAGTGTGGGGTAGTGATCTCCTTAGAGAAGTACAGAAGTCTGCCAAACGTTTCACGCAATACGAAGACGAACACTTAATAAAAAGACAATTAACCCACAACTCCGAAGCCAGGAACAGATTTGTCAAGTGGTGGAAGCGACGCAATACGAATAGCAATGTTAAGAAATGCGTCGCAAAGCTAAACGAAAATATAAGGAGAACGCTACGCAAGCCTATTCGAAAAAATTGAATCAAACTTGCGACCAACGTCAGGAAACAATGGGTATTAGGAAATTGTGGTCACTGCTACGAGCCTTTATTACCAGAAGCACCACCAAAACCTCAACCCTACAGAAAGTACACCGACGCATCTAGCAGCACCGCGACACTGGAGAACTTCATCAAACTGCCAAAGAAATCTATCTCCAACCCCGTGTGCAACCAAGATATAAAAGAAGCAGTGGCCCAAATATTCCGAATATTGATGTAGAGTTTAATCTTGCCCAGCGCAATGAAACGATTAGCATCTGTTAATTAAACAAAGCACCAGGATCAAACATGATGACAACGGCCTGTTTACGACTCTTCTGGGATATGAACACCAGACACTTCAGGTACAGAACAACCAAGTGTGGACGGGGAAAAACCGCTGAATGCAGCTTGCAAAGAAGGACAAATTATCCTCATTCACAAGCAAGGCAGAACCAACGGCGCACCACCAACACCTCAACCCTACAGAAAGTACACTGACGCAACTAGCAGCACCACGACCCTCGAGAAATTAATCAATCGGCCAAAGAAATCTCTCTACCACCCCGTCTGCAAGCAATATATTGAAAAAACAGTGGCCCAACAATTCCCAATATTCCGAATAACGCGGATTTCAAACTTCGCAGGCTCAAGGGGCGTATGGTGCCACAGCGCTTCCAAGGTCACCTTGAAGAGGTTGATTGAAGTCTATACAACATGATAGAAATTAGATGGCCTCTGTTGAACCAAGTTGTCCTCCTAGCACTACATAAAGAAGGTGCGGCTGAACAAAGCTTGGCGCAACTGAATATTACACCCGCAGTCGACCTAAAGAAGGCATTTGATTGTGTGAAACACTACGCCATAGTAGAGGAGTTAAACTCAAGCATCTGTAGACCAAGGGTGTAAAACTACGTTTGGGATTTCTTACGAGAGCTTTCTCGCGTGGTTTTTATAGGTGAACATGAGACACCAGTTTCCCCCACCTGCCACGAGGCATATCACAGGGGACAGTACTGTCTTCTATTCTGTTCAACCTTGCATTAGTTACAATTTACAGGGTGCTAAAAGAGATAGAAGACGTAGATTGCCCTATGTATGTAGATGTCATCTCCATATTATTTTTCTACACGGGCTTCCCTGCGCATATTCAAACTACGAGTGGCACTCCATGAAACCCAAGAAGCAATTGCCACAAAGGTCCTGGCTTCTCCACGAAAACCGGAAGTAGCCATGGACACCACCAGAAGATGGAAACCACCATCAATTTACCCTATGCTACAATGCACAGCTTTCCCAACCCAAACAACTATCAAGATCCTTGGCCAGCACTTCCAGAAGAATTGTACGGGCACACCAGGGTGAACTGTATTCCCAAACAAGGAGAGCAGTTACTCAAGCCTATGAAAAGTGTATTCGATAGGCCGAAGGGGCCTAATAAAAGAAACCTACTCGATTTAAGGCAGCACTCAACTTTTCTCACATAATGTACGCTATTCCCTAAACGAAGGTAAACAAGGCAGAGCTCCAAACATTTTATGACCTACTACAAAGGCCGCAAACATATCTCTAAAACTACCGATAACCAACTTTAAGAGGCCATCGAGGGCGTTGGCACTACCACAATTATAGAGGAAATCATCTCAGTCAGCAAAGACAAGGAACTTAATAGACTGAGGCAAAGCAAGGTTGGGATTTAACTCCAGGAATCCATCAGCTATGATTCCCAAGCAACATTGGACGAGTACTGCAAGTTACAGTATATAGAATGGCAACAGTTAAAGATAGCGCCCATTCCCGGCAATATGGCCTCCACTAGACACGCACAACAAAGAGCCATCTGGGCAATTTACTTCAACCGGAAAAAGAACCTTAGAAAAAACACGTATCCATGGACGCGGTGGGAAAGGCACCTCGTGTGCTTTCGCCTATTGAACTGGACTGAACAGAACTGATACAGAAGGCAAAAAAAACAGTTTAACTAAACAAAAGAAGCGGAAACTCATGCCATTGGCAAAGCAGCTGTCCACGTGTCCTTACCTGCGCACCGCCTTAATAACAATACCGACAACAAGAGCGCAATGTCTTCTGTTAGACTCCGGTCATACAAGCCGCTCGGCGGCACATGTATTGAAACATTACAGGAACAGTGAAGCTGTACTTGGTTTGTGGCCACGCCGGGGAACTGTGAAATATGCTGATCAGATTGCCAAAGACGCATACATATGGGGTCCCAGCAACGGCTGCCAAAGACCGAAAATTCAGGAAGCAATTCACGCGCAATTCGCCTTAAATACAGAACAGCGAGACATGTATTCCTAGCACCCCACTCTAACCTAACACAATCACAGCGAACCCTATTCCGATAGGCACAAGCCGGAACACTCGAAAGACCACCGAGGGAACATCTCATTGCATATGACCAACCCTATATATATTACCAATATCAAAAATCCAACCAACTATATATCATATCATATCATGTCATATCCCCGATGACATATCACCACGAATCATAAAACCAACACTCTTGTCATCATTGTTACAATTCAAAATTACCAATAACCAAAATCACATCCTTTGAAAGTCCTGTGAATACATTTAAATTAAAAACAATACAATAGAGATAGGATCACCCCACCTAGAAGAGAAGAAGAACAACTTTCTACAATGCTTTCTACCTGTCAATAAAATATATCTCTCTCCCTCTCTTTGCCCCTCCCTCAAATAGCTTGCCCATGGTGCTTGTCAGGGCAGTGGGAAACTAATTTAATGAGAAAAAAAGTATTTCCCATTTTTTAGAAAGGCCACTGAAATGGCTTCCCTCTAAGGCATTGGAATGTGGCCGAAAGACATATCTTGTATATGTGGATGAGTGTTAAAAGCGTGTTTGCGTATAGGTGTTGTATTTTTGTATATGTGATGTAGTGTGCGCCTGGAGCTGAGAGTTTGCACGCGTTTATAACAGCCCTCAGCTCATAAAGCGAAAACTATGTCATAGTAACTGGTTGACATGTTGCTCTCAAGTAACCCGTGCTTTTCTGTGGATGGTTTGTGTTTAATGAACGTGTTTGTGTAGTTTGCACAATTGCACACATGTTGTAACCATTGCGCAAGTGTATTAACAGCGAAGCTGTTTAGCAAATAGTAATTTGTTCGGTACGCAGGTAAAAATACCAATAAATTTCCGAGCGCGCGCACATAATCGCGCACACGTGGGCGGCGGCCTCGCGGAGACCGCCTTTCACTTAACAAAAGCAATAAAATGCCTAGCACTCGTGAGTGCCTGCCTCGCCACAACTACCAAGCGTTCCTTGTGAACGTTTGACTAGCCAAGCATACCCACTCAAGAACATAGGCCAAAATTGGCAAAAAAGTCCAGCGTTCACCGTAATCGTGGCAACACTTGTTTGGAAGGAGAAAGTGATAATCATTTGACATCACCCTCCAAGATCATGTCATGATTATCGCTTTCAAGAAATGAAGGAAGCCCTCTCTGAGAACATAGATGAAGTAAAGGTCGTTGCGGCAGTAAATAAGAAAAAAATGGCTGCAGTAGTGCACTTAAACCTTCGTAAATGTCGCAAAGGTTTTGTGCAGCTTCGCCACTTTCGATTCTTGTGCGTTGTGTGAGCTGCCTTCATTTTTAGCCTGGAATTCAAGTGCGTCTTCAATTGTGCTGACAAGGGGTAGAGAAAAATGGGAAAATATATGTTCCCTAAAGAAAGAAAACAACGTAAATATGTGTCTGTTGTCCATTAGGTTACGTATTCTAGTTCATATCTTGCATGCGTCTGTGCATAGGTTCATGGGTGTTACGAAGCAGCGCCTACTATCCCGTTTTGCCTCATGGCGCGCTGGTTTCCTTAAAGCGTTGGGCCTCCTATGAAACGACGAAGGATACCCGAGGAAGGATGAAACGACGAAAGGTACCAACGAAGGATACCCGAGCCTTGTTCCTGGCCTCTCACGCCCTCCATCAGTCCTCGTTGCACCACAGCCCCCTTGTTTGCACGGGAAGCGTAGACGGAGGGAAGATACTTTTCATGGTTTTGAGGGAGTGCACCATGAGGAATGGCTTCTCACCTCAAAGTGTAGTCTTATGGACGTTTATTATAGACTAAATGTCGCTGTATATGTATTTTATTTTGCTCTTGGTTCGCTGTACCTTTTGTGTGGGAAGTGAACAAAGTTGGGCTTTTACATATTTATGCTAATTATGTAAGGAAGTGGTCACTACGTTACGGGTTTGTGCCCGCGTCCCATTCAAGGGATGGCGGGAGAACTGCAGACCGAATAGCGAAATCAAAAACTGCGTAAATTTTGTCTTAGAATATGGTATGTATGCTTGTTTTGGTTGAATTGGAATGCTCCTGGCTATGTTAGGAGTTTTTCTATAAGACCACTTCGGGCAACTCTGTGGGAAGAGCCCAAAAGAGAGTTATGCGCATTCAGGTCGCCCATGAGCTTGAAAGGTTCGAGTAGCTCATCTACAAGGCCCTCAAATTCAGAGCTCGAGAGCTGGAAGTGAGGAGGAATATTCGGAGAGCCTACTGTTAGAAGCCTATTGAAGAATATGATTCGAATGAGAATAGGCTCAAGGAAGGTCTGGAATTGGATGATGTGAAACGCCAAGAATCGTCGGCAATTGTTGGCGTTTCATAAGAACATGTACCACCACCATCCCTGTCCTTTCTAAACACAAAGTTACTATTGAAGAAATTTGTTATGGCGTTCAAATATATTTTTGGGGGACACATCACACACGGCTGATTTAAATGCAATATCTCCTAGACATCAAGATTCTTAAGAAGGCCTCTAGAGTTCCATTGGGTGATATTTTCACTTCCCGTTATGTACAGTTAGAGCTGCTGGAGTGTGTTTGTTTGTTCGTGTTTTGCCTTTTCGGGCTTGTATTCTCGAAGGGGGCTGTTTGGGATTTTCTGTTGCCTTGGACGTCGCAGCACATTAATTGCGCTGAATGGCAGGCAGGTACGCTTTTCCGTCCTTCTACATCGACATAGGTCTTGGGTGTGCCCTACAGACTATGCTCCGTATTCCTGAATGTAGCCCCCTATCGGCTGCTCTGAGTTATAGCCACGACCGCTGAGGTTGACATGGGCGCCATTGCCAGAACAGGTAGGGTGCGAGGATTGGAGCGAGCGCGGTTCCCTGTGTATACATTTCTTCCAAGCCCTCAGTTGGGCTCGGCGCCTGCAGGCGCGAACGGAAGGAGCGACTTCGCTAGCATCTGTTTGGGTTACCACCTCAAGTAATACGGTCCGGCAAGTGGCCTAGTGATGCTTCCGGCTGCCACGGGCAGCCTAGCGGAGGGTGGGGGCGGCACCAGTCCGCTTGGTTATTTTTTGTTTTGGCACAATCTAGGTGCCGCTACGCCTCCCAGCCAGCAGCGTAGGAGTACCTGCCGGAAAAGAGTGCAAACCTCTTTCGTCCTTCAGGAAATCTGATGTTGTCATTGACTCTAAGGGCGATTATGTTTTTCCTGCTTTAATCTATGACACGACCATGGGTACGGGGGGTGACACCCACGGCGATTAGCACAAGTGTAGCTTTAGTGTCACATTTCTTTGTAGAATGGTAAGATTGAGCACGCTTCGCACATGTTAGTCTGCACGACAAGAGTTCCTACCATGCCGATACCGCTAGCATTTGAAGTGGCGTAAATTGGCACGCACGGGCGCGTGGGACAGCCAAAAAAACCTGCCGTCACACGTTCCGGAAGTGGAGCTCTACCGAAAGTCAGTACGATGTGCTTTTTATCATTTCTTTCCCTTGTTCAATTGTGATGCGGCGAACGGCTGTAACCCCTCTGTGTCGCAGTGTTTACAGGATGGCCGTTGTGATTTCGTTGTTCAGATCAGGTTCAGAGACTGCCTTGAGGAGAGTTTAGAGTTCTGTGAGTCGGGGTTGTGGTTTCCAGACGATGGATGTTGGTTTGTGTCAGCAGCGGACGTGATTGTTTTTATGTTGAATTTAATAAGCACGTCTCTGGAAGTACGTTTTTCGCCTTGTAGTTTTCCAGGAACACTCTCGACAAACTTTCAAAGTACGACTGCTTTTTCGCTTACAGATGATTTTTGTCCACGGATTGCATAATGAGTAAGCGAGAAATGTTTTAATGGCCTCTTAGGTCATTGATTTGTGAAGGCTTGAAAGCTACTTCTCTGCGGCCCTTTTCAGCGCCCAATCATTTGTTCGGGGGTAGGGGTTTGGGATCCCATGCGGAAAAGGAATAAGCAGGGTATTCGTTCCTAATACTATAACCTTACCCTGACAGTAAGATAGAGAGAGCAAGAAACTCTAATGAAGACCAGCAAGGTTAGCCGATTCGTTGCGTTGGCCTGCTACGCTAGACGAGAAAAAAACAGAGAAAAAAAGCAACAAAAAGAAAGAAAACACAGAGAAAAAAGTATAAAAAACTGCCCGCGTATCTGCTCCTTTCGTTGCAGACGTCGTCAAAAGACGACAGTCTTTGTAGACATTGCAAAGAAAATGTCCCCTTCTGCTTTCCCGCTCATCCCTCGTGCTGTTCTTGTACCGTCGCGCTCATTCAAAAGAAAATACACCAAGGGTTTTCTCAATGTGATTTGAATTTACCGCGTTCCACTGCTACAGCCCGGGTTCCTGGATGCTAGCGCTGCCGTGCGGTGGAAACGCGCATAAATCGAGGCGACCGATTTCAAGGTTTATAGAACCGCGGGGCCGTGCTCCACGTGCGTTCCAAGCAGAACGTGGAACCTACCTAGTGAAACAACCTATTTAATCATGGCCAATCTCCCCTTTTTGTTGCGTGCCCGTGGGTGCGTGCGTGCGTGGCAACAGCAGGTGGTGGTTTTCTGTCTGCAGCAGATGTAGAATATCATTTGGTATCGAAAAACCAAGCACCCATTTTTTAAATAACGGAACACTGTAAATATCCCTTGTGTACTAATTTCCTGTCTTTTATTTGCGTAATATTATGCTGTTCTTCAAGAAAGTTGACAAGTATGAATAAAGAAAGAGTGCTGAGACGTGTACTTTGGCTGTAAGTATATAAGACTATTGCTCAATATCTACTTTGCTTTGGCAGGGAGGCTGAATCGAGTCACAGACAGACAGACAGGCCTTTAGACCTACAGAGAGACCAAAATTTCTGGGCTGAAGTAGCCCAAGAAAGACAATCGTCTTTCAAAGAAAACATGTCATTTCCGGCATAAATTTTTAAACCACATAACTCTGTCCAGTTCTGTGATCTGAAGAAACTTCAAGAGAGCTTTGGCTGCACGTGCAGCCTGAGTAAGGCCCGAGCAAGGTCCCAGACCAACCCTCAGTTCAAGTCCAGCACCGAGCTGCCTCCAAAAAGACAGTATTAGTTTATGTCTGTGCACGGTGTACTTTGGTCACACGCATATAACATGACGAATACCTTCTCGTGAACAACATGTTGAACAAAAAGGTGGATGCCCTCTGGATTTTGTAGAGGAAATGTCCCGTGTAGGCCACATTAAAGCGTAGCCTATGCAGAGTAGCTTTCTCGTGCTTGCTTAGCCCACGTGGCATTCTGAAGGTGCACTTAGGGTCAACTGCGTGAAGTGCGCATTGCTGCCTTGCTTCAGTCCACAAACACATGTGCGCTTTCTATGCAGTTGATGAGATGTTTGTTGCCTCATCCTTTCTAGTGAACGGTAGCGGCATAGCTTGAGCACAGAGACTGTAGGTAGATAAGGCGGCTCGACCAGCTGTGTCATTTCCGGCAACTCCGCAGGGGCCAGGACGCTACTGGAGATATACGCTTTGTCCCGTTTGTATTGCTTGTAAGTGCACAAGAATAATTTACCAGGCCGGCTGTTATTTCGGAAGCGAATTCGAGCTCTCGAGTGCCAACCGGTAATCTGTAAAAACAGCCCATTGATTCGCCGGCTGCTTTGGAATACAATGAAAAGAGCGCAATCCAGCCAGCTCAGAAACTGTAGGAGAGGACTTTATGCTACTTAGGACGCAGATAGTAGTCAGCGACATGGGAATCTAGATCCCTATCCCCTATGACATAGCCGTCACTGAGCCATCACGTGAACATGAGTGCGGCCTTTGTATTTGGTCGTGGAGCTCTCTGCCTGGTGAACACAGAGGGAGCCCTTTGGCCGGAGCTTCACCAAAGCTCCAACGGTCACTGTTTGTGGCTTCTACACTTTATCTGTAAACTCATAGTCATGATAGATTACAGCATGAATGTTGTGGCTCGGAGAATGCAGTGTCACACAAACCGCAAACACAATACTCAAAACACATGGTCCCCCTTGCGCGAGGCGAGCCAACCGGCCAACCTCGTATTGCTCCCCTTCCATAAGAGTATTTCGGTTTTTTCAATAATTTACTGTTTGCCAGTTCCGAAGAAAACACGAAGACGTTTGTATATACATTGTTAAGATATAAAGCTAAGTGGTCCTTGCATAGGTGAAAATAAATTATGCTGAGCATCAATGAAGCCGTCCGGGACATAAAAACGCAAACCCAAATTTTCGAGAGGAGAAACGTTTGATAAATGTAAAAAACCGAATGTGTTTGATGTTCAGTTCACTACTGGGTTTTCTTTCTAGTGCCTCTGGTATATGGCGTGACTTTTTTCGCATTTAGTACAGTACGAACAGAAGTATTTTGAATTGAAAAATATACAGTTCATCGACAGTGAAAGTCTTCATGGCACCTTCGAGTGGGGAAATCGCTTGTTAATTTCCTAATACACGTTGGTATTCCACAAAACATCGTAATGGTTTAGTGGGAAACAAGAACTAATTAGGAAAAAATAATATTTGTCAATGTCATTATTTTGCTTGATTTTTATTGAAAACTTTTGCGTTAGTACTTCGCGTAAATTATGCGGCAGTAATAAAACACTTGAGAATCTCGGTCGCAGAAACAATTTATTATACTGAAAAATATTTACTGCCACTCGCGGAGACTTTACGCCATGCAAATGTTCGCTAACGTTACGTAACATTCACGACGTCCAAAGTGAGGGTTCAGATCTTTTAGGTATACCGAGATTTGAGCAGTGTATAAGAAAATATCTGTGGCGGTACTACCCACCGACTTGTCGTTTTACTCAAGGTATTTTTGGTCATGCATCTAAAGCCTACCGATACTCCCAGGTGATTCCAACAATGACGGTAGCTGTTGACTGTATCGTCAGAATAAGCATTTTTAAACATATTTAGTACAGTTTGTTTTATGTTGAACTATAAAGCACAAAAACAATCACCCGGCATGTTCAAATCGTCCCTACGTATGTCTGTCCCCATAAAAAATGGGATAATACGAGCGCATATGTGCCATGTTAACACAAAAACAATCACCCGGCATGTTCAAATCGTCCCTACGTAAGTCTGTCCCCATGAAAAACGGGATCATACGAGCGCATATGTGCCATGTTAACACAGAAACAATCACCCGGCATGTTCAAATCGTCCCTACGTAAGTCTGTCCCCATGAAAAACGGGATCATACGAGCGCGTATGTGCCATGTTATTTTGATGACGGGAAATGTGCACGTTTTTTTTTTTATTTTTATTATCTAGAGCATTATCCTATTTCAGACGTCAGAACGCCATTTTTGCACTTACGGGGCTTTTTGTTATCATGACGTAGTCTGGTACGGAAAAGCCATGCACGGTCGGCGGTAGACGCATTCCCTAACAATTTTGTAAGGAAAAGCTTTATTTCTGCAAAATACCGTTTGCCCTGAAAATAAATTAGGCAACGGAATATCATGCCGTTTACACTGAGGGAGCAAGTTCACTGGAAATTACTGAAGCCTGCAGTCTCGGTTCTGGGATAATTTCTGGCGTGACATGGTGTAAACTTTCTGTCCTTGCCTGTTATTAGGGAATGTTCGGGTAGCTCTTAAACGCAGTGGTGTAAATTCTGCTATCAATAAGTAATTTGTGACTGCGGTGGACTGTTGTGTGGCAGTATTTTTTGCCCTCGAACGGGAATGTTTTGGCCGAATCTGTTGTGACCTTGCGGTTGGTTATAAGCTCGCGCTAGCATAACTTTGCACTACAAGACTCTTTGATGGTGGAGTGAATTTCTAACAATTTCTCTTCAAAAGCACAACGGTTTTTGCCGTTTTTCTGGAAGAGTTGTAATTTCGCTCCTAATTGTGTGCATTTTTGCGCGAAAACGGTAGCATTGCGGCATGCTTGTTCACACTCCATTTTACGTTGCTTCAAAATGCAGAAAAATTTCCCCGCATTTTCCCGAGGGGAAGAATGTGAAAGTGCGAATGCACGAGTTGAATTTGCGCGGTTCGGTAATGTTCGCGAAAGAGAGATCACACACACACACACACACACACACACACACACACACACACACACACACACACACACACACACACACACACAACTACAAAGAAAGAAAGATGGATTTATTCACAGACACCTATTTGTGTTGTCGTTGTACTTGATTGCTAGAGCGGATCTCAGCTTTGAAATTTCGTGTCAGTACTCCTTTAAGCGGGTGCATTAGCCCTTCTCACGCCCGATTCCTGGCCAATCCCCCACGTGGGTATGTGCCATGCACAGACACCTATTTGTGTTTTCGTTGTACTTAATTGCTAGACCGGATCTCAGCTTTGAAATTTCGTGTCAGTACTCCTTTAAGCGGGTGCATTAGCCCTTCTTACGCCCGATTCCTGGCCAATCCCCCCCGTGGGTATGTGCCATGTCAGCGGCCAGGCAGCGCGCGCCTATCTCCCCCCGTTGCCAAGGAAGACGAGGAGATTCCTGGCCAATCCCCCACGTGGGTATGTGCCATGTCAGCGGCCAGGCAGCACGCGCCCATCTCTCCCCCCGTTGCCAAGGAAGACGAGGAGCACGCGCACCCGCAGCTGTTGCTATGTGGACGGACGGCGGTCACCGGAATTCAGGGTCGCCTATAAAGTGCATTCGCACTTAAAACACGATGGATAGTGTTGCTGAAAGGTGCTACCAGGCCAAAAATTGGGTATACAAACACGGAATTGGCAGCGAGATGTTTGAGTTGCGCCCCTTGGCTCTGACGTCGGCTTAGGGACTCGCGTCGCTGTCGTCTGCTGCACTCCGCTTGTGAGGGGCACTAGTGAATGTGCTAGAAATCTCCCGCTTTGACGCTATAGTGCTTTCAAAGCGTATTTCTAATATTACAGTGGTCTTTGCCAGCTTCTGACATATCAAATAATTTTAAGCTGTACCCTCCACAACTTCGCAACACATGAAGAGAGAGCGAACAACTTTCTTCGCGGCATTGGTTGGAAGGTCGTGTGTAACTCATCCTTTCTAGCTTATTCACGAGGTTCAGCGCTCAGACACCCTCGATATGTATAGAGAATGCGTAGGCTTCCCTACAGTATTTTTGAGGTCCTCTTTACCAAGCACCGGTTCCCTACACGCGTATCGCATAGCAGAAAATTAGGCGGCTATCTCATATTTTTTTGTTTCTGTTGACTTTGCTGTTTCTGTTACTTTCGTTGGTTTTCAAAGCCATTCACGATGCACAATTTGTTTCTGCCCAATGTATTATTTTTTCTGCACCATTACAAACGTGTAATAATAGGTTTGCGGATATTTGGGAGGCTCACAAAGATCGTGTGGATATTTACTTCTGGCATACATTCCCGTCTTGACATATTGGCTTTTGTTATGGCTGCGTGCAAGAAGATGCATAACCGCAGCGTGCGTTGTTTATTCACATGCAAATACATGAGAAGGCTTGTGCTACGCCACCGCTCGCGCCCCAGACAGCGTTGTCCAGAGTACTCGAAGGCGGCTTTTGTGCTCCGAATTTCTATCGTAACCATCGTTATCATAGCGAAGTGACCCTCAACCCCAACTATTATGACAGGATTACGGTGTTGAAGGCTTGATATACCCACTAACGAACGCAATAAATAGTATACGTACATATAATACAAGTACCAAAACCGATGAATATTTCCAAGCAGCTCTTTATTATTTTCCAACCCTTCCAGGCGTAAAGAACAAATCCTGGCCTACACTAGATGGCATTCTATGAGTTGTAGAAAATTCCTCTTACTCTTTTGTCCTGGATTGAAGACCCGGCCCACTAACGAGCTGAATTTCCATCCTCCTGCCTATCCTCCTGCTCTTCAGTGAAGCTTTACCATAACGCATATTTAAATATTGCGAAGATATGGCTGTGCGAAATATACCGAAATATCCCTCCAGGTCTAAACAACGTAGTGATACTGTATTTTTAATGTAGACGTGACTCATTTTGCTCAATTAACCTCCCTAGTGGTTAAAAGCCTGGCATAAAAGCAGCATACGCCTATACACACAAGGGTTATATGGACCTCTACCTACACTTTTTGCAGCCCATAGTGCATGTAGGCATACTCTCGTGCCATGAAAACGTAAAGTAATACGGTACAATACTTTCGATCGTTCAGTACCGTTATAAAAACTGCTTTTCCTCATGTACGATTATCGGAAATCGTAATGCCTTCTGTCAAAGCCGACACTTCCGAAGGCAAAAAATGTTTTTTCTTGCTGCATTTTCCCTATAGTCTGTTATTAGAAGCTGGTCGTTCCCTCTGCTCGAAAAACTGCTGAATACAGAAGCTGACACCTAGCTCCAGCACTTAGTGCTCCGCACATGATCGGCCTCGCAAGGGATGCGGCTACGCCGCCAACGTTTCTTCAGGAGCGGTACCAAAAACTGCTTTAAATAGCTAGTGTATGCAATTTTAAGTCCTTTGTTATAATAAAAAGTTACGCACACGCATATTAGGGTACGGACAAGCATCAAATGTCAACCGATCGTGATGAACAGCAGTGAAAGCGAGCCTGAGTGAAGCAGATGACAAATGCGAGAATCCTTAAGCTCACGTCACGCAGGCACGATTCGCAGCGCCGCCCGTGGTCGGGCTCACCGCGAATAAAGTTTCACTTCTTTCGAACTCCTCTTCGATTGGTTATATTTCTAGCTTGAGAAAAGGGGTCTGAGGTGGATCCAGCATACTTCCAAAATAAAAAATCTGGTCGCTTTTGAATCAATTGTGGGATAAGGCTACGACAGAATGGCAGCCCCACGCACACACCGATTTCCAAATTGCAATGCCTACGCTGCGATGGACAAAAGCCTGGACAGTCGCATGTGGTGAGCTAAACTGCTCACAGCTATTGCTTTGAACAGTTACATTTCTAGTAAAGATATCCTTACTTACCCATTCACCAGGACCAATTATATATACACGTAGAAAAGAACAACGCAAGTTTTTTTAGGTGAACATGTTTTACAAGCGCCGACTTGTGCTCTGAAATCAACCTAAATAAACAAACTTACAAGATAAAAATCATCGTCAGCTCGTTTTTCTATATTCCCGTGGCTGCTAGCCGTCCGCTATCAGCCGTGCACAACAAGCGACCGCAGAAATAAGCCATGGCTGAAACACGGCAGCTACGACTGCGACAGCGACGTGTGAGGGCTCGCTTGAATATAGCGACTCAACTATTAAAATAAACACTATGATTCCACTCGGGAAACGAAAGAACGGACAAGCATTTTCACCAGGTAAGGCGCCTGTGGAGTGAGGCTCGGTTTACGCCATCTCGTTGGTAGGATGTTAGGCCGACACGGTAGCCAGCAGCGCTCTCAACTGAAGCCTTCACGCCAAAGCGTATCTCTACTGGAAGAAAAAAAACATTATTTCCGTTAAGTGACAGTGCCCAGCCCACACCGAGGCGCATAGTAGAAGGCTTTGGTCTAATTGGATTGTATTTCTGCACATGTATTTCTGTGAAAATAAACCGATGGATTGATTGATTAAATTTCAATAACCTGGAGATCATGGACGTGCGCCGGAACAGGCATTCTTGCTTTCTCCTTCAATAAAAAAGGGCAGCCATGGCCGGCAATCAAACCCGCATTTTGGGCACGGCAGCCCAACGCCTCACCCAATCACCCCGAGCGACGAGTGTTCTACGGAAACTGATGGCGGTACCTGAAACGGCTCAGATGAAATTGGGGCAAAGGATTAATGCATGTGCCTTAAAAAATCAGGAAGGCGCAAAGAATAAGAGCCGAAGCAATATAAAATAAAACCCAGTTTTTAGCGTTTATAGAAGCGAATTTTCATACCAGTTTTCCTTAGCAGTTTGGCAATTGCGTGATACAAGGGTGCGGCTGACGTACTTTGGGATAAAGATACGAAAGTACGTTTTGGTGCGGAACTACCAAATCCGAAACTAAGAAACTACGCAAGATAGGAAACTAGGATTTGGCATTTACGTTCGGGTCTTAAAGTGTCTACACCTAGGGACACTTGGACATTCACAGAGCATTTCGGAACGGAATTGCTGCATTTGCGACCTATGCTTCACGACCACCGAAGGAGACCGGAGAAAGATTGGTGGCGAGGGTGTTTAATCGCTGTGGCTCAGGATAGATTGAGGCCCTCTTCGCTTCTGTAGCTTAAGAACTGAGCGTGCAAGGTTGTTGCTGCGGGGTGTTATTCAGGTTGAGCGAGCTGGCGGTGTCAGTGTATCGAAGTAATAATTCTTTGTGTCTGTGCAGAACTTAACGCTCTTGCTTTTTTGCTTTTTGCAAAGATACAGAGAGAGAGAGAGACAGAGAGAGAAAGTTGTTCGTTGCAGGAATAACACTGGTGGTATTCGAAAAGCAGATATGTTAGAGAGCTCAAAAGTAGAACTTGAAGTGTGGGACATGGTTGAAGCAGCTCCTTTCCTTGCCTCCAAATAGGCTTGGCTGGACGTTGATATTTTTATTTATTTTTTTAGATACTAATATTCTTACGAGCTGTTGCAGGAAAGGGCACGTACATCATACAACACTCATGCACAAAAAGTGCACGAGTCACAATGTAACACATAACAGGGCAGCTACGCTCAGCCTAGGTGAGATATCAAATACCACCTAACAAAGTACGCCTTCAAACTTTTGCATTCGCACTGCCCAAAGACCTGTGTCGATAGCTTCACTCTTTGAAACAAAAGGCTTGTGAAGATCTGGTGTACGTAACGCCACTGTTTCTGCAATCGTGCGTGACAAGTCCAAAAGATTGCTGCTCGTACTCCTTCCATTGCCTATTCATGTCTTTGAGAATAGGCTGGTTCTTAGGGCATGATAGTGAGAAATGAGAAACAAAGCTGCAAAGTAAAGCAGTAAGGCCGAAGGAGCGCGGCATGGGTACGGTGTCATTGCCTCCAATTAAGCGTGTAAGTTGAAAGCCCTTCGTTTTCTACACCACAGACTGCCAAGTTAACTCTTGATATCTTGAGTAGCACCTGTTTGTAAATGATGGCATGACCAGCTCGTGTTTTACTCTCAAGCGCGTCTCTAAGATGCACGAGATACTCTTCACAGGTAAGCGTAAAAACGACTACGTCATCCCACTTTTCTCATAACGACGTTAGGAAGTTGAGTGGAATGGCATACGCAAAACTCTCAACGACTTCTGTTGCGTGTAACAGGCGTTTGGAGAATATCTTCTTCAAGTATTTTGATTTGCAAAAAGCCCCGAGAGCAATGCAGCTTAGTGAACACGTATCCAACACCAAGAGAGAAAATGATACAAGTACGGCTGGAAGTAAGAGGCGTATCCAACAGTTACGTAGTTGAAACAGACATATTCACGTCCGACAGAAGCTCGGCCATACGTTTTTGCAGGGACATGACGAGAGAAGCGTGGGCGCTCTGAAGCGGCCGAACGACCCTCTTTTCAGCAACTATTAGAGAGCGGCGTGCACTTTCGCACAGTTGGATGCAGAGGAATGGTGGATTGCGGCTTTATGAATCCGCCCCCTCTGTTTCATTTCGATGTTGGAGGAAGGCGGTCCATCGATGGGTCTCTTTTAACATACACCACATGAATCCAGCACATAGGCTTTCTGCTCTTGCTCATGGATACTTCAAGGTACTATTGACGCAATCCTTTATCCCCTCAGGCGTATTGCGGTTCAACCTCGGCTGGTGTGGCGCAGATATGATTGGACGCAACAAAAGTCATAAATTCTGAAATATTCCTTGTCTGTAAGTACCTGCCCCACGCATGAAATGGTTCATTGCGGATACTCAAGTTTCTGGCTAATGAAGCACAGCCATGGTTTGGGCTCCACCAAGTCAGGGTGAAATTTTTATCGCTACTGGCACCATCGGCTTGCGTATTAAATGTGTGAGTGCATAGTATCGCTCTCTTTACGACTACAATGAACAGCAGATTGTGGTGCTGTTGGCGGCGCATGCTCTCAATCACGGCAAGCAGAGAGCAAAGAACACAGGTTTTCGCCGTTCAGCATATTTTGATCATTTAGCATGGCTTCAGCGGTCATTAGCACCACGGACCATGATCATTTCTTTCATGGGTATTTGCATCTTTGGCACCCCCTATCACATTAGGACACTCACGAAATGAGTCTCTTCAACTTCCACACTGGTAACATCAACCAGCTTGATTTCCCATACGGACATGGCCTTCCCTTACTCTCATCTTAACTCCGTGAAGAAAAACGCCTGTCGTTGATTTCTTCACCAAAACATGGGAGAGCTCATGGGTAGCGAACCAGTAATGGTCAGGATTTCCAATGCAGGAACCCTTTTAAGTGCGAATGCACTTCTTAAGCGAACCTGAACCTGCGTCCACCGGCGATGTCCGCGCACGTGGAGATGGGCGCGCGCAGCCTGGCCGCTGACATGGCACATACCCACGTGGGGGATTGGCCAAGAATCGGGTGTGAGAAGGGCTAATGCACCTGCTTGAAGGAGTACTGACACGAAATTTCAAAGCTGAGATCCGCTCTAGCAATCAAGTACAACGACAACACAAATAGGTGTGTTGAAAATTATCATCGCCACGCTTCTCCGATGCATGAAGAGGACGAAGAATAAACCTAGATGCGACGGAGATGGTGAGGGATAGCTCGCGCTCAGAGCTCGCTCTCGGGGCTCGAGGCTTTGCCCCTCGAGGAATCGAACGACGAAGACACCACTGGGTGCCACGAAAATAAACCATCTGCTACTGCTTGGAGAGCTTCATTTTTCGACTCCCGCCACGCCTTGGCTCGACATTTTTGGTGCCGACGACCCGGGACCCACAGCGGGACCTGCCGAGAGCATCGAGGCAGCGGAGCCACCATGGAGAAGCTCAAATGCAAGAGGACATCGAGGCGGGCGCAGAACACAAGGATCATCAACGAGGCAAGTGCCGCCATGGCCGATCCTTGCGCTACGGCCGACCAGCTAGCGTCGCTTTACGAGAGACTCAAGGCTAATAACGACGAGCTAAATAAGATCAACGAAGAGCTCGAAGCTCATATTCAGGATCAGGGGGCATTTGAGGCCGAATATGCGAGCGTGATCGAATATCAAGATAACGCGACACGCGTTCTCGCTGAGCTAAAAAGCAAGAGCAACC
This sequence comes from Haemaphysalis longicornis, assembly GCF_048455015.1. NCBI lineage: Eukaryota > Metazoa > Arthropoda > Arachnida > Ixodida > Ixodidae > Haemaphysalis > Haemaphysalis longicornis. Next base: position 166,994,489 of record NW_027526385.1, read on the forward strand.
GCCTTTCCCAGGCAGCTGCACCTATGACAGGACCCTTAGCGAACGTCACGCCCCCAGTCGCTGCTACGACTTCGGAGAGAACGGGGCCAAGCTTACCGAAACTCACCATCACTCCTTTCTATGGGGACCTGTGCCGATGGAATGAATTTTGGGAGCAATTCGACCAAATGATAAACAAGAACAGCGGCCTTTCAGTTTGCGAGAAATTCCATTACCTGCGACTCTTTCTGAAAGGAGATGCTGCTTCGGCAATCGGAGGGCTACCTACGACGGAGGCTTGCTATCAGGATGCTCTTGCAATGCTGAAGAAGCGTTTCGGCGATCGCACGCGACTCGAGCAAGAGTATTTCGCCAGGCTCCGAATGATCAACCCAATCAGGCCCTCAAGTGACACAAGTGGCCTTCGCAAGCTCAACGACCAGGTTTTGGTCAACATCTGTGGCCTCGAAACCCTCGGCGTGAAACGGTCCTCCTTTTCGTCGATGCTCTCAGACATCCTGTTGCGAGCCCTTCCGCACGACATCGTGCTCCAGTACCACCGCACGCGCACTGCTGAAACACCTACACCGCAAGCGGACGCACCTGAGGATTTGCCGACAGACCTAGACCGTCTTCTGAGGTTCCTCAGCACCGAGCTGGAGAACCTTGAAAAGAGTGATTTCAGGGGTCAGAGAGGACAAGACAGCAGGCCTGAATATGAGGCAGAGAAAAGCATCCGCCCTAGAGACTCTAAGCCCACGTCGTGTGTCCTCTCCAGCAATTCGGCGACGTCCGGTGAGGGGTGCGCATTCTGCAAGTCAGAAGGTCACATTACGGAGTCTTGTCCTGCGGACATACCTTCGCAAAAGAAGAAGCAAATTTTGTCGAAGGAGATGCGATGCTTTCGCTGCACGCTGAAAGGACACCGAGCACGTGACTGTCGCCGCAAGATTATCTGCAATGCGTGCGCCGGTAGACATGCATCAAGCGTCTGTAGCCCGAGAAAGAACAACGCACAGGATTCTCGTTCTGAAGGAAGTTCGAACCCACGCACGACGGTCTGCGCATCAATCGGAAAGAAGTCAGGAGTTGACACAAGTGGATGCATTCTCCTCCAAACTTTTCGAGCCTGGGCAGTGAGTGACAACGCTTGCCGCTACGTCCGAGGCATATTCGACGGTGGCAGCCAGCGGACATTTGTGACCGAAGAACTTTGCAAACACCTCAAGCTGAAATGCGTTGGAGTCATCAATATTGCTCTGAACACGTTCGCCAACGCCAAAAGTCAACCGGCCGCGAGGCGTCGTATCGTCGAGCTTCGACTGAAAAGCCAATTTTCCGACACCGAAGTTGTCCTCAGCGCCAGAGAAATACCCCACATTTGCCAGGACATCGACGGCTCGACGATGGATTCGTCCTTCGTTCGGGCTTGCAAAACATCGGGAAAGGACATTGCTGATGAGCTGCTTCACCCTGACGTCATCACTCGCGGTGGCATAAGCGTCCTCATTGGATCGGACCAGATGTGGAATATAATGTCTGGCGAATTCGTGAGGTCCCAAGAAAACCAGGCTATGATTGCTATAAACACTAAACTTGGATGGACGTTTCAAGGCAGCAGCACCGAGTTGACAGCGACAGCAACTACTTCGCGCACGATGGTTTGCGTTCTGAAGGCCGACGTAACCCAATGCGACGATATCCTTCGATCGTTTTGGGAAGCCGAAAGCAATGGGATCTTGTATCCGACGAGCAGTGGTACCTCAAAGAGCTCAGCGTTAGACCACTTCGAGAACAACGGCTCCTTCCGACATGGACGATACCAAGTGGAGCTACCATGGAAAACTACCGTCGAGGTTTCGAACAAGGATATGCAATCCGGAAATTTCGTGACAGAAATCAACTATGTCTCGGTGGCAGGGGCTACCGGTGCTTCAAGCATAAGCGAGCTGAACCCTTCCTTAGATGCGGGCGGTATCCTTCGGATCGGGGGACGCTTAGCCCATTTGAAAGCTGTGAAAATTCAGAACCCAATCATATTGCCTGCAAATCACCCATTTTCGTCTCTGCTGGCAGCTAGAGCCCACACTCAAGTTCTGCACGGCGGCGTGAGAGACACGATGACACAACTACGAGAGAAATACTGGATTTACCGAGCAAGATCCTTGGTGAAGCTAGTGGTCAACGGCTGCCATCTGTGCAAGCGGTTCCGAGTCAGGCCCGGAGATGCTCCGACTGCCCCCCTTTCGAATGACCGCCTATCGTCTACAAACGCGTTTGAGGTTGTAGGAGTGGACTTCGCCTGGCCTCTCTACGTACGATCACCAAGCGGCGATTCCAAGTGCTACATCGCTCTCTTCACGTGCACCTCATCAAGAGCGCTCCACTTGGAGTTAGTCTCTTCGATCACAGCAGATGACTTCTTGCTCGGCTTTCGGAGATTCGTGGCCCGCAGGGGTTTACCCAGGGTCGTGTACTCAGACAACGCCCGAACTTTCAAGAAAGCCTCGGTGGACGTAAAACGAGTCTGCCGACTCCTCTCCGATCAAGAAGTCGCTGAGCATTTAAGCAATGCTGGGATCAGGTGGAAGTTCATTGTACCTAATGCCCCGTGGTGGGGTGGTTGGTGGGAGCGGCTGGTTAGGACGTTTAAGCAAGCACTCAGAAAGGTACTGGGGAGAGCCAAGCTTGGGTTTGAAGAACTGGCTACCGTCCTCACCGAAGTAGAAGCCGTTGTGAACTCCAGGCCTCTTACTTTCGTGGAGTCGGACATAGGGGAGCCGTGTACTCTCACTCCTGCCGATCTCCTCATTGGTCGCAGACTTACGCATGTGCCTACCAAGAGTGACTCGGGAAACGATACAACCACCTGTTCGCGCACTGATGCCGTGCGGCGGTATCGGTATCGAGAACGTTTGACCGAACACTTCTGGGCTAGGTGGATGAATGAATACCTGTTGCAGCTTCGGTCTGCACACTTCACAACGAAGAAAGCGGCCACTGAAGTCAAAGTAGGAGACGTGGTGTTAGTGTACCTAGAAAAAACACCGCACCAAATGTGGAAACTGGCCATAGTTCAGGAGGTCTACAAAAGCACCGATGGTACCATCCGTTCTTGCAAGATCAAGCTGCAAGATGGGCTTGTGACAACCAGACCCATACAAAGACTTTACCCTCTTGAAATTCGTGCCTAGCCATTTTCTCGCGGCCCGGAATGTGTTGAAAATTATCATCGCCACGCTTCTCCGATGCATGAAGAGGACGAAGAATAAACCTAGATGCGACGGAGATGGTGAGGGATAGCTCGCGCTCAGAGCTCGCTCTCGGGGCTCGAGGCTTTGCCCCTCGAGGAATCGAACGACGAAGACACCACTGGGGGCCACGAAAATAAACCCTCTGCTACTGCTTGGAGAGCTTCATTTTTCGACTCCCGCCACGCCTTGGCTCAACAGGTGTCTGTGAATAAATGCATCTTTCTTTCTTTGTAGTTGTGTGTGTGTGTTATCTCTTTTTCGCGAACATTACCGAACCGCGCAAATTCAACTCGTGCATTCGCACTTTCACATTCTTCCCCCCGGGGAAATGCGGGGAATTTTTCCAACCGCTGCGGAGTGTTCTCCCAGCGGGCAGCAATATCGAATAGCCTGACGCGCTGGAATATAAGGTCGCCAAGAGCACAAAGACCTAGGGCAAGGGGGAAATTCAAGCCCACAGCCATTACACATTGCTGTGTGCTTCGCCGTTGCAAGGCCTTGCAGGCTAGCTTGACTGTCGCTCTAGTTGCTGAGGACATACATTACTGCTATCAGTATATCGGGATTACCGTTCCTTCGACCGTATAAGCAAGGTCAGAAGCACTGATTGCAACGTAATAAGACGTGCATCATCATCATTACGTCAGACACACCTGATATGGCTATTTCAAGAGCTCCTGCATAGTTAAAATGTATTTTAACAATGCTTCGTGTGGTTGCTGCTTGCGGTGGTTGCGGTACACGTAGTAAGACGGCTGTAAAGCTTCGCGGACACGCACCTGCAAGTTACTCTTTTACTTGTTCACCCGAATGGAGGCTGGAAACAGCCTCAAAGACAGGAGAAGGCCTCGTTCGCAGCTGGCAGGAGATGGGCCAAGAAGAATAAGCCTGGTGCGCCCGACGCCGTCTTTTATACCCTGCGGTCACACAGTAAATGCCGCCATAGTCTTGCGGCCATGAATGGTGACACTGAAAGCTCTTTTCAAATGATGCCACGCAATCTGAGAGGCTCCGTCGAGAAGCGAACGCCCCGGCACCGCGGTGAGGCTTGAACTCTTTGGTGAGTTCCCGCGCACAAAGTAAGTTACACTAATGTTAAAAAAAACTCACACAACTCCCCTTAAAAGCGAGCCGAAACGGCATCCACACTACAACATAAAAGAAAAGAAGGCCACAAGTACTTCCCTAGAACTGACGTTCTATCTCAAGTTCATTGCATCAAATCTGGCTCCCGGGTCCTCCGACAACCGCAGCTATCAAAAGGGACCCTCAGGCACCGGTCGAACGACATTTACTTGCCCCAAGTATCGTGTTGTTCTCGTCGTTTTTTTTCTGGCCGATGCGGGGCAGGGAAATTGGCCACCCCGCTTTATATTTGTGATTCTGAGGGCAACAGTGTTCGGCGGGTGCCCCACGGTAAGCAGTTTTTTTGTGCTTACCTTACGCAACGCATTTACCCGCAGTCACTTGACATATTGTTCGGGGCTGGACGTACACTATGTACCTTAACACCATCGGACGATTTGAAAAGGGTGTCTTCAGAATTATCAGTGTCCCGAAATACTAACAACACAGTAAGTCGTTGTTTACTCAAAGTCAGCGATTGACTTATGACCACAAGCAAGTAGAAAACATAGAGCGACTGACATGGAGCATATTTAAAATCAAACAACCATTTTTGTGTCCTTAGCTAACACTCGATTGCGGTGCACATGACACGTCATCTTCAAAAATTTTAATCTTCCGTTAACTAATAATTGGTTGAATGAGCAGCTTATACAATCTGTTGGTGCGAACGTGCAGAATAAAATCTCTCTTCACCTGAGAAATGATCGAAACCACTCTACAAAACCTAGTTTCTGCGGCTATTTGCCTAGGCATGGCAACCGTATTAAACGCATACATGTTCTTTTTTTCTGTTCTAAGTACGTTCATTTGCGTGCAGACATAGACACTTCGGACTTCTTTTCATTTAGGTATTACGCCTTATGTAAAACGCTCCATCTGTGGCAACTGTATTATGTGGTGATACTAAAGTGTCTGTGTACACTTATTGTTAATACTATCACTGCTTTTTACTATGCATCTCGAAAGTAGGACCCAAAGCTACCACTGGCTATGGGTGAAAGCACTCTGCAAATATTTTGTACTTACCTTGATATAAAATCAATAATCGATTGATTGTGGTACGGTTATATTTGCGAGGTAGGGAGCGTTGGTGCTGCAGCTGGTCGATGGAGAAATTTGTAGAGCGTGTACAGCATCGAGTGACCCTGCGGAGATACGCATCCGGAATAAATAGAGGAGTAACCGTCGAAAAAGAGGAAGTTAATGGCATGCGTGATTCTATGGAGTTCCGCTTCAATGAAGGTCTCAATCGATGTACTTAAAGCGTTACGAATGGGCCAAGGACACCGCAGGAAAAGACAAACGCTGATTAACATGTTGAAGACTGTAATTTACCGGAATAAAGGCAAGCACAGAACGTTAGTATACTAGATGACGGGACGGTTAGACCGAATGGGTTTGGTTCACACGGGAAGATCAGCCAACAGTTTTAAGGTACACATTAGAGTCTGGCACCAGGGAAGGTCCTAAAGTAATGCCCCATGATCAAGGCAGCTCACGTTCCGTCGCGATGTGCTTTGAACGGCTCCAGAAGCAGGAACTGCAGCGCCCAACAGTCAGTCCGTAGCGTTAGCAGTGGGAGCACCAGCGCCACAATTATGGCGTCCAGACGAGTTCTCTAACATTATTGAGGGTAGTGACGGTCTTTGTTAACGTGGCTCATGGACCAGGCATCCACGGGGCCTTTTCGACGCAACCGCACCCTGTTCTGCCGCTTGGCTTGCAGCCATCGCCGTTTGAGATTCCTCGATCGCTCACGCTCGTTCCTTCTTCATTGTCGTCGTCGCTGCCATCCTATGGTAGGGTATATTGGAGGTAAGAGGGTGGCAGGCATTGTTATGCTTTTTTATAGGTTTGCAGTAGACTTGGGTGCAAGCGCATTCCACCCTGGGAGAGAGATCCTATTATAACCAATAGCCAGGACCAATTCGATACTTCAAAAAGGATCCACACGTCGGCCATCCATGTTCCTTCAGCCACCTGAACTACCTCGGACACAACAAATGCTACAACAATATATCTGTTAAGATTCTTCGTGGTGACCTTAATTTTCAAACAGCGTGCCTAGCTGCAGTTACACGTGTAGAGGGCGATAACACATCCAACGCATTTCAGGTGGCTATACCACCTACCGGAACAAAACAAAAGCTTTGCGCCTTCAAACAGTGGGTCAACATGGCTTTGGAAAGCATAGATAATTAGGTTGACCTTACTGGGCCACCGATGCGTCACTCTGTGGCTCATCACAGAGCAAAGCTGCGACTGCGCACAAGCGTATATGTAACAGGGCGCTTAAAACCCGCGCACGCACGACCCTTCGAAATAGAGTGGGTCAATGAGCTTGCCATCGAGGCATGTCGGCATTTCATCCCGGGGCTTGACGGCTCCCTCATCGAAGAGTTCTTTGATACTGATGGCGAACGCCGCAACCGCAAAGAGCAGCGCCGTCACAAACTCTTAACGGCAGTGCCAATCAACCCGGACCCAGTGGCTCCGAGGGCTTCCCCGTGGCGCACAGGGCTTCCTTAATCGTACCTGTTCTGGATACGCTACAACTTACGACATCGTGGCCAGGTGGAGGCGCACCTCGAATAGTTCCGAAACCCACTATACCCCACTTTGTATATAAGTGCAGAAGAGTCGCAGGGCTACGCTTGAAACACTGGCTAACGTAGGTTTTTGCTCACGAGGACTGGATCCGTCCAAAGGGTAAAATAAAAGACTTTGTCGGCCATATCGCGGTTATTTCTCGACTCCTGAATGATAAAACATCACTGATGCCTTACTCTTCCTTCCGACTCACCTTTCCCCGTATGGCTTCGAGCCTACCCTGCGAATTCATTTCTTTGTTTTTGAAAGAGGTATGCGAGACAAACAGTTTGGGAAGTTGGGTTAAGCTGGTGCTTGATTTTATTGTATTAGCAATACCAAAATAGTTATTCGTATATTCAGGCCTGGGGCATACCATTTTCCCAGCAGTGCTTATCATATTCAAATAAGGCAATCAGATTAGTGTAGGAGAAATTTGTAGGTGTGTACTCGTAACAGAGTCATTTCCAGAGACTGCTTTTGGTTTGCCTTGATGAATGGCGGGATGAAGTTTACAGAAAAATGAAGTAGGAATCGTTCAGTGGCAGCGACATGGGTGTGTGGGGAAGACACGGAGGGGAATCTAAATCTCCGTGAGAGAAAAGTCATGTTCACCTCGCGTTCAGGGGTGACACGATAGTTTGTGTAAAGAAGGAGAGAAAAAAGCAGTTCATTTTTCTGCTACGCCCGACGCTTTGACAATCTTGCAGACTTAGCGAATTCATTGTGAAGGAGCTAGTGTGGCGCGCAGGTTATTGTAGGGGTTCTCGGTAACGTGCCATAGATTTACCATGGCTCTCGGATTTTGTTGCAGATGCAGACGAGGGCTTTATGGCATTCACTGTGACGCTGTGTTAGATAGTAATGTTCTACTCAATATTTTATGAGTGAGCATTGATAACAGATTTGTTTTACGGCCAGTGAAGAATTTCGGTGGCAGGTTGTGCAGAACTTCTAATAAGATTCGCATCCCCTGAAGGAAGAGCGGAGAATTTTCACAAACATATTGGTGAAAGTTGTCGAAGCTGAGGAATGATAGTGTGCGCGTGTCGTCTTGTAATCATTAGGCATAACGAGAGGGACGTGATCGCTACTTTAAGTTGCGGAACATCTCTTCATGAGTTGAACGCAGCAGAAGGTAGTCCATTAAGTGCATATTCGTCTCTGGCGTGGTTGCTGATTACAAAATAATAGTTTCTATGCAAACACCGGTGTTCTGAAATTATCAGCATTGGTCGCCCCCTAAGTATTGTGCGGCACGTCATGACATGGAATTTACCACTTCTCTACCTTATCCTGCCCAATAATGCCAGCCATTTAGTTTCACCTGGTAATGAGATGAGAATATTTAAGGCAAAAAATTTATCTGGGGCGTTACTTGGAATATACCGGGAGATATAAAAAACTTTGCATTGCATGGGGCCTAATCATAAGGTGAAAAATGTACCGTAATTACCCGATTCTAACGCGCCCCCGATTTTAATGCGCACCCGATTTTCCAGGCAAAAAAACCGAAAATACCTGCACCTCCATTTGTAACACGCAAGGAACTTTGTGAGCAAGAAAAACGAATACGGGAGAAATGGGCGATTTATTCCCCGAAGTAATCTCACTCATCTCTCTCCTCATCGCTCTCCGAGAGCTCCTTGTCACCTTCCGCTGACCGTAACATCTCGTCATTGGTGCCGTCAAGCGCTTTGCGATGCCACACTTCCGAAAGAACGTTCAACCATGTTCGATGGGATAGTGGCCCGCGCCTCGCATGCCCATCCCGAGAGCTTCTCCAGAGGCATACGCTTCAGCCAACCGCTCGCTGCGAACGCGTGGGAGACGCTCGTAAGCCGTGGAAGCGGCGCACCTTCGTTGCCGCTGCTGCCATTGCTGTTATCAAGCACGCAAGTGGAATAATTTCACATTTTGTGTGAACGCCGAAAGAAAAGCCTCGCCGCCTAGATCAGAAAATTGTTGCTAAAAGCTTTGGCGCCATCTTGAGATGGCGATGGCGATGGGTGGAACGATATTTCAGCTGTTTCGGCATTTTCTGTTTCGTATCCGATTCTAACGCGCATGCGATTTTTCGGTCTATTTTTGCGGAAAAAAGGTACGCGTTAGAATCGGGTAAGTACGGTAGGTCAAACTGTGTGTATGTGTAGTGGTGAAACGTTTATGTAGAGGAAAAAGCTTTCGCGGAATGACTGTCTTTTAATGATGTGATTGTCTCCACCAGTTTACTGCGGAAGGGCCAGTCAACTGCAGTCGTTCTAGTAATTTTTAGTGGTGTTTTTTGAATAAGATACAGAGTTATACTATTTCTTAACGTTTTTGTTGAGGAAATACACGCAGTTTGCTTTTCTCGTCATTTCCGCTACCTATCAAATGATAAAATTTACGGCGGACGATTAAGGCGTCCAGACGAGTTCTCAAGCATTATTGAGGGCAGTGACGGTCTTTTTTAACGTGGCTCATGGACCAGGCGTCCACGGGGTCTTTTCGACGCAACCGCGGCCTTTTCTGCCGCTTGGCTGGCAGCCATCGCCGTTTGAGATTCCTCCAATCCTGGGCTAACAATCATGAAGTACCCAAGTACCGAAATCATGTGCGAACGGAAAGAGGCGTTTTGTGCACATTCAAAACAGTATGGATAATAGCTTTGACGTGCGCCGCAAGTTAGGTCATAATTTTCACACTACCTGTTTAAGTACACTTTCCAGCATTAGATATTAACTAGTACGAAGTGCCAGTGCAAATTTTAAAATACAGGCCTTTGCTAGAACACGTGTTACGCAAATACCTAAAAACAATTACATTTCTAATACTCATGGTCAACTATGATTAGGAAAACTGTTCAAAATACATGCAGCCTTGGTTGAACGGATTATTCAGGGGGCATAACGAGAAAAATATGAAGGCAGACTGAACAAAATGCTGAATTGTATTCCAACTAGCATTCTTAAAAGAAGATACCATAAAGACAGGAGATCGTCTACAGTGTTGCCACAGGGTTGTGGCAGGCAGGAAACTGGGGATGACCTTACATTGTTCGTTGATGTCTGAAGCTTTTGGTTGTGTAGTCATCCGCTGTTCTAACTACCTCGGGGCGTGTTGTTGAGTTGGCGGCTGCCAAACTTTCCTTATATCTTATGTAGTTGTGACGCAATCTTCGCTTCGTCTTCTTCCTGTGGTCCTACCTTGCTATCATTGCTGCAGAAAAAGCAAGAAGAAGGATAACTACATCGGTTCAGCTTGGACGCCAAGTCTCTGGTTTAGGCCTAAAGATGGCCGAGGCGGCCGCAGCCAAGGAGCAGAGGCTCCTGGTCGATGGCGGAAGAGGGAGCGAAGGTACTTCAAGCCTTCCCGCCCCCAACTGAACCCATCCTGAGCGAACAATGAAGTTACTGCTCTCTCTGTCTCTGTCTCTCTTTCTCTCTCTTTACCCGCTACGCTTTGCATTTCTAGCTGCTCAAGGAACATCTCCCATGCACAGTAACCAGCGGTGCTGCGATCACTCTTGCAACGCACCGCGGCCACTGTACAGATGTTAGCCCACCTTAGAAAACCTCCATCGGCAGCCGTCATTCTTATTATGCGTACGACCCTATAAGACCGTAAAGCGAACAGAATATTCATAATAAGCGCATGGGGGAGTATTACGCATCCTAGATGTGGAGTTTCACTTCTAAAATTCAGTGCCTCACGTTCTCACAATAATACTATTTTTTGACCCTGCCTGTGATAGTACATTTGGCAGTAGTGGTAGGCCTAAATGTATCGCCTCCCTGTGAGTACCGCTTAAGCTTTACATACCCCTTACGCTTGAGATACACATGGAAAGGTGTACGGGCATAAAAAGTAAACCAGGCTGCACTCTAACAACTTGAGCAGTGCTGGGCACTCTGTCTTGGAGTAAAAACTTTTGTCCCATATTTCACTCCCTTTGGAAGCATTGGGCGACTCTTCCGAGGAGTAGCGCGTGGCGGCCAAACGAGAGGCTAAATACTCCCCGTGGGATTTACTTGCTGCTTTCGAAGCGGACTACTTGAACCCTGTGTGGGAATTGCAATGCCATCTCCAAGGCAGCGTTCCGTCACTCCCTTTAGGCGTGAATAAGCTCTATTGGCGGCGTTCCCGGATACTGCAGACGGGTACTACTACTCTCTTGGAAAGCATCTGGTTACGCCTCAATAGCGTTCTGCTATTCCCCGCGAGGCAGCGTGTTTTCGCTCCGTCTCCTACTAGCCCCCCCCCCCCCCCCCTAACCCCACGATGGTACTATAGGCAGTTACAAGCAAACAAAACCGGACAAGCTATTTCGAAACATGGAAAAAAAGAAAAAACGTCAGACTTTATTTTTCAAATAAATACCACAACAATCGGTTCATTATGCAATTTCACACAAAGAGCAATTTATTTCGAATTAAGGGGGGACGCGGGTCTTAGAATGGTCCAAAATGGCCAAAATATCAATTTTGAGAAAATCCAATTTTTGGAATTATTGTACCTTCAAGCACCTGCCTTCAAAATATCAACACGAAATTCCATCGGGAAATACTCTAAAATCATGTTTTTAAACGCCTCGAGGGCCACGAAATGCCCCGAATTGGGCAAAAGTTGCTTCAAATTCCCGCGCGCCCCGCGGGCGAAGCAGCCGACCGATCGCCGCCATCTTGGTCTTGTTTTGAAGCTTGTTTCTTTGTGCGCATTTTGCGATATCTCAAAATGGCGTCGCTTGAGTAGAACGACCGGCCTTGCCAGTTTTCCGAAGGCACCTTCTCGGCCGCCGATTGGCTAGAGCGGGCGCGCGCGGTTTGAGTTCGCCATACGACCCCTCCCATTGGTCGGCGCGACTGCTGTCATGGCGTCTGCTACGCGCGTCTGACGGAGTCCGCTCTTCTGGCGCAGCGCTCGCTTAGAGCAGTTTTTTTTTTTTTAGTTTCTTTTAATTATTCCATCGCGTACTTTCGTGAATGATGCCAGGAGACGTACGTTTGAAGAAGACGACCCGTCATGCGCACGGGAAGCGAAAGCGTCGTCCGCCTATCAAAAGGTCGCGTGGTGCGACTTCGGGCCGCTCGACTCCGCCGGATGAGAATCGTTCGCCGCCTCGTATTGCCTCGCCTGCCCCATCGCCTGACCAACCACCTCCGGAATCTATACCTGGTCCAAGCACGTCCTGCCGGCTTGACACGAGGTATTACACGGCGGAGGAGGAGATCGCTGCGCGTACGGAACACGCGGACGAGGTCAAGCGCGGAATGGAGACCAAGTCAGCAACGCAGCGAAAATTCGACGTCCTTGAAGTGGATTTGGCGCACTCAGAGGAAGAATCCGGCACAGATTTTGTCTTAGTGGATTTTGCAATGCTGAAGGACCTTTTTGCGCACGTCAGGTGCGGCAAGTGCGGGCTGGCGGAACCGGATTTGCGGAAGCCTGACCGGCAGTACGGCCTCGCCGTGAAGCTCGAGGTGACGTGCTCGGTTTGTGAACACCGTGTGGAACGTTTTTCCTCGCGAAGGACCGAAGGATCTGGCAATATCACTCTTTTTGAAGAGAATATGAGGGCTTTGAAAAGTATTCAAAGCATCGGGAAGGGGGTGACTGCTCTGTCAGATTTTTGTGCTGGTATGAACTTGTCCCACAGAGGCCTGCACCACAAGACATTCCAAGCGCACTTGAGGAAAGTGGTTCAGGTTTGCGAGGACACTGCAGCAGCCTCTGAAGCTGATAGTGTGCGTGCCATCAAGGACTTGTACTCGGACCTTGGTCAGCCGCCAAACAACATAGATGTGATGTTTGATGGCACGTGGATGACAAGGGGACGGTTGTCACACATTGGAGTGGGCTGCATCATTGAAGTGTACACCGGCTTGGTGATTGATCATGTAGTCCTCTCTAACTTTTGCTTAGGTTGCGCCATCGGACCCAAAGCTTCAGATGAGGGCTACGAAGATTGGCTGGAAGACCATGAGTGTCAGCGAAACATTGACTGTGGTGCATGACGCATGGAGGTAGAGGCAGCCCTGATAATGTTGAAGCGCTCGCTCTCCAAGAATGGGCTGCGGTACACAACCGTGATGTCCGATGGAGATAGCCGCACCATGCACGGCTTGAAGGAAAAAGGCGTCTATGGGTTTATCCCCACAGGCCAAGAAAGTTTGCCTTTCGGCTACATTTATTTTCCCCAAAAGGCTCTTTTGAGGGCCAACAACATGATGCATTTGCGGAAAACGCACTGCGCAGTGTCCCACCCCTGTATCCTCTCAAACTTCCAGCATAAAAACTGCAAATGAAATAGCCTCACCAAAGAACAAAAAAAGGGGGGCACCTAAAGCGAGTTTCACCCTCACACTTTTGCCGTACACAATATTCTGGGTACCACAGTGCACTGTAATAGATGATGGCACTTCACGAAGGACTGTTGCAGTTTTCACGACGCCAGCAAGACACCACCAGATTTCACAACGCTAACAAAATGCCAACCGATTCAAAGTCGATAATTCTTGCTAAATTCCTGATGGGGTCCGTTACTTGGCCTTTTGTATCTCCAGTTCTAGTTGACATTTTTGGAATCCAAAGACAGATTTGAAAATGGGAAGAACATGTCTTTGTTACTGGGAAATTTTGAAGCTACACTACTGACGGTTCATCTCATAACAAATGGCCAAACTTCCAATGCAGTTTTCTCAGTTTCATATTTTTGGTCACTTCCCTCAGCCTTACGCAGCGTTTTGGAAACTTCTTTTTGCTTCATAAGGTCAATCTTGGTACCATTTTTTTCAGTACAGCCTGAGGCAGCCGATGACATTCTTAGTTTTTCTGTTTAGGCTACGCATAAATAATGACTTGCAGTTATTTTGATGAGCCAAAATATCCAATACTGCCATTTTTTGTACTTGACATATTTTTTTAGGATGCCGTGACTTTAGAGAAAAACGAAGAATGTCATCGGGTATGGGAACTCTCTGGCTATCCATTCATGTAATTAAAAGCGACAAAATGCAATGCGAAAGTTCATTAAAGCTGCGTAAGAAATTACCTAATTGCGGTTTAGACTTTGTATGATAACTTTTGAACTAACAGCACCAGCTCAAATATAATTGCATATTTGAAATCTACAGAGAAAAGCACATCCGTGTGCAAATTTTCATAAGTTTCTACCCATAAATAAAAAAGTTAGTTTTAAGACCCTCGTCCCCCCTTAAACTATCACAGCATAAAAACGGTTCCTACTCCACATGCACACCGGAGAAGTAGCGCCTATTAGGATACATCCAAGAAACATTCAAAAATAAAAATGCAGCAAAGCAATTGAAAACACTGAAATACAAACATTAAATTAGGACAATAAAAATGACATTAACATCCACAAATAAAAAAGTACTGGCATTAGCACGAAAAGCTTCAGTAGAAATACAGCAGAGGGAGAATAGTTAACAGTAATAACATAAAACAAAATGGCCTTAGTACATCAGTGAGTGCTTCACATGGACTGGGAAAACTAGCTCTTATTTAAAATAAGCACACATAAAAAATATTAACAAAAAAATTTTGCGAAAGATAAATCTGGGAATAAAACAATTGAGCGTGGAATACTATTAACGCATTACAAAGTGCAATCAACACAAAGATACAAAGCCATTGAAACGGCCACTTTGCAATAGATATATGTTGGTGGGACAATAGGAAACTGCAGGAGTTTGACAACATTAAATGAAGTATATTGGGTGATTGATTAGGTTTTGCGGCGAGAGCACGCACTGAACCCGTAATGGAATGCCATACTGCTTGGCGCAGTAACCAGTCTAGATGCGAATGTGTGGTGACCTTGGATGCAGCCACGCTCATTGTGCCACTTGGCCAATGTCATGTCAGACAGCGCGCCCTACAGCTGTCTGCCAACACACTGCGCCCCAAACCCATTAGTGGTTACGTGTCCGTAGCTTCAATTGTTTACCCCGCTATCGTTCCCGGTATAAAAACATTGCACAAAATTTAAGAAAACGGAACTCTTTTTGATGGTTATAATCACTGAATAATTTGCATTGGATTTTGTCCTCAGCCGACTGCAACGTACGGCCAATTATACGTTCACAAGACCAGCGTGGAATATTCCTAATGGGTCATATAGCTACTGTTTTCTTCATTTTCGAGTACGCTTCGTTGATGCACGCTGCAGAGCGCAACATTTCATGAGAACCAATAGGCTCGTTATTGAACGATCAGAACGCTCGAACATTAAACCACATGCAGCCACGGCGACAACCGACGCGAAAAAAGTAATGTAATGGGGTACAACAAACAGTGTGGCGACAGCGACAAACGAAAAAAAGTAATGCATTTCTGCCAATGCCCTACGTCGTCGTTGCTGCCGCTCGCTTGTGGGCTGCTTCTGTCCGGGAATAAGCCCGCGACGGCCCGTCGCCTGCCGCAGCCTGCCGCAGGTAGCCACAGCTACTGCATGGCCGCCACTCTAACCCTAGCCGCCGAGCTAAGAGTACAGCGTAGTGCTGCGACTACTCGCGCGACCATGCTTCTTACCTGCGAAAACATTCCGCAAGGATACGAACACTTCACGAATCAAAAGGATTGAAACGGTGTAAGAATCGACGCTGTTTGCACACGGGTACAAAAGCCGCCCTTCAAATCTAAGCAACGGTCAAAATCAGTCACGGAAACATTACACACAGAACACAAATAAGCCGGTGTGGGAGTAAATGGCTTGTGTCATAACTCAGTACCAATTCGGAGTTTTCAAAACACCTTCCAATGGGAGTTTCGCCTTACTCCCATTATTTCGGCAGTTTTTTCAATAGCATATGGGAGTTTCATTTTACTGCCACTACAATGGGAGTTTCCAGGGGTACCATTGGGAGTGTATTGTTTCCTCCAACTGGCAGTTTTCAGGGGGCGCATTGGGAGCAGTGTTGACCTGCATTCGAGGTTTTTTTTGTGTGTTTTTGTGCGCTTCATATATATGCGCTGCAGTGGAATTTATTACTGCATTTGGGAGTTCTTAATAAGGGCACAGGCCGCATTTTTATTTTTCGTTGGGGATCACGTAATTTCTAGACTTTTTCCGCTTCAAACGTTGAATTGCGAAACGTGAAAAATTTGTTTTCTGCACAGTCAATTCATTGCATAAAAATTACATGAATACGATATACGTGTGAACACGTTAATAAGACAATAAAAACACTGAATCAACAAAACACCTACATCGACAACACAAGGTATCTTGTTAAGAACTTTATCTACTGCAACACTCCTTAACGAAAAACATTTAAGCCATTTGCAAACAATGAGGTCAGCATGTCGTCGGTGCGCTGTTTGCTTGCACCTGCCTCCCAAACGCAGACGTCGCCGCGCCCCCTGGCACGTTCTTCTCGAAGCTACAGCAGCACATTCATTAGAGGGATAGCAAAACGCTTTAAATCTGCGGTAACAAATACATAAGCTTATTGGGCATCTGACCCGAAAAAAAATAAAGAAACGGAACTGTAAAGACGCTGAACTTGTCACTCTTGTGTCCAACTTTCCGTAATGTCTGAATCTTTGTTTAAAGCTACACAAAATTGCACTTCTGTCCGAGACACCTGCGCTCACTAGTTCGTCAAAACGAAGTGTTCTGCTGTTCAAAACGGTGGGCGACCCTTGTGGCGACCAACTTCTCAAAATGCTTCCTTTCCCTCTTTTACTTGCGTGTAGTGTTATGGGAACGAGCTTCAGGTTTTACACCCCGCACTGCCCCTCTCTCCCCTCACCGAAAGTTAAGGAAAACTTTCGGTCGGTGTGACGCCTAAGCGTGGCCCCCTTCAAAAAATAAAAAAATAAAATAAGCAGTCGTCTGTCGACTCTACAGAATGCTCCCTCGAATGGCGTTTGCTGGTTATAGTTACACGCGCCTAGCGTACGGAGAGCTCCCACGGGGCCCCGACCTTCTCCCTTTCCAGTGAAAGAAATTAATCGCCGGCGGCCCGCGGCAGTCACCCTCCTCGTAGCAGGCGCGGCTGGCACCACACCTACTTCTCAAGAAAAGCGGCCGCCCTGCGACGTTTGACCGGCCAACTTCACCCTCGCTTGTCAGTAAGCCACAGACACAGCCTAACAAAAACACCTTACAGCCGTCCAGAGTTCGGACAGTTTTCATTCTGCTTGCGAGTGTGAATGAGTGAGTGTTTGGCTGGAGACCCGCGCGAATACGCATTGCTTTCACACCGTTCGGCCTCCCCACTGACGTTCCGGGCATGGTGCCGTCTTTCACGCACAACGCTCACCTCCAGTGGCGGAGAATCGCCCGTGCAGTGGCGCGGGAAACACGTTGAGTTTATTTGACGCTAGAAGGGGCACAAGTCTCCCAAAATGTTGCGTACAATAAAAACGTGAAAATCTTACCTTCAACCACCTCGCAGAGGCACAACCGCGTTGTTTTTAACGAGGCACTCTCAGCGATCACTGCATTTAGGCCTCGCGTCGGCTCGCTGGCGTATTCCGTCGGCTTGAAGGTCGGTGACACGGAGGCGACGTTGCAGTCCGTCGCACGTCAGTCCAGGCTGGTTTCCCAATGTTCGCAACGAGCTTCGGTTGTTGGGAAGCACTTCACATCAGTTCGTCCGGCCACAAGTTCACACTGGCAATAAAGTTTCGGGGACGCTAGAGCTCACACGACACACGACGCCAACTGGCAGCCATTTTGTAAGGACTCGTAGAGAAGGAAGGGTGATGGAGGAGGAGAAGGAAATGGAGGTGGCGTGGGCGTTTTTAATACTCCCATTAGGACAAACGCAGTAATCACAGCCAGATACTGCGTTTTGTGAAGAGGTACAACCGTGGTAAATGCGCTTATTTACGACGGCTTGTGGCCCACCGTGTAAACTGGCAGTTTTTCCACCATCATACTACCACACGTGGGAGCAGGCCGCCTGTCGTGAGGAGTTTAAAAGACGTATTCCAGCCAAGAAACTCCCATTGAGGCTAACTTGTGTTTTGTGTGTAGGACTAACTGCTTCCGCGGACCGAAGTAACGAGAGCAACTCTGCTTCGTTAAATACACAAGACAAGAATACGAGGTTAACTAATGGCTTACCTCTACTTCCCACCAGCATTTCTTCGTCCGGTAGATAAATCCAAGGTCGTCATAGCTGCGAAAGATTCCAAGCTCGAGGCTCGAAGCCTGCAACTGCCGCGAATACAGTCCGGTCATAGCGCGCGCATTGCTACACAGTGCGCATAGTTCCGAAATCGGCCTCAGCGCTGCCGCTGCTGTGATGTTCGTCCGAAAGAAAAACTAGTTCCACGCACGCACGCACGAACGAACGAATATACGACTTGCTCGCGTGTGCATGATGTCGCGCTGACGCACAAGCGGCCAGCAGTTAGCCAACACGAGTCGTACTGAGTCGAAGCAAGTATGACGATAAGGGTAGATCCAACTTCCCATGTTGCACGAAGCGTCTGCTTGAAAGCCCACTTCGTTCGTAGCACTTTGACATCACGGTCTGGCGCGGTCTGTAAGTCGCCCGTCCGGCCTTGGCCGGTTCACCGCCTATGTAGGTTTTTGCAGAACACGCGCACTTTGTGGCTTGGTGAAGGTGCCTTTCTCACGCTTGCTCTGGCGGTTCACGTTACCTGATCCGCCGGATGTACGACGCGTTACGTATCGTGATCCACGCCTGCGCATCCGCGGGGGTCGGGGGGTGGGGGGGTTCATTATTTCGCTTTGCTAAATAAACGCGCTTGAGTTCCAGCAACCGATTGGTGTGTACGCTTTTATCGTCGCTCGTCAGCCGACAAGATAGTTTTCACCTCTTCAATATCACAGCCCAGTATCACTGCGAGGGCATTTGAGATTCCCTCTCAGTGATATCGCCTGTTCCTCACACTCCGATCTTGCAGACAGGCCCCATATTGCTGTTAATACCAGTTATGTATACGGATTTCCTTTATTTAACCTAATAAAAGCTATCGTATGTACATGCCTATCCCGGCGACACTAGCCACGGTTGTTGGGTCCGGTTCGTGTGGCGCTTGCAGCTTGAGCTATCAGAAGAGCGCGGACTTCACTTCTTGCAACACCATTTTTCTCAATCGATCTCAGATTTACAATCCTTTTTTTTAGCTCGACTAGGCATTGGACAAGCGTACGTCTATCAAACTCTTCGAAAGCGACCGTCTGCAGCGGTCCATAGATTAGTAGATTAGTTCCTTCGGTTTGCCGCCTGCCGCCACTGAACGCTGCGAGCAATCGTTACACGAATTCATATTCTTGCACGTGTAGAATGCGCGGCAGAAGTAATCGGGCGCTTTTAACACAACTGCTTTATATAATATATTCGTATGCAAATAAAACATCGCTGATGAGTTGGTGTGCGCAGATGGCAGGAGGGCATCTCCAGGCTTACTCCTGCACTGGACAAGAATGAAATTGCAATTTTACTCTTCGTACTGGAGATGGGAGTCGACGCGCAGTTTTACTCTTCACTGGTGCGGGAGCAGAACTGGGGCTGCACTCCGCCGCGCACGAGAAGAGTACGCGGTCAGTTTTGCTCTCCTCCTCATGGGGAGCGAGCATTGCATCCAACTCCCCGCAGCTTCGAGGGGAGTCCGCCAACGCTTGCAAGAGTACAATGACTGTTGGACTCTTCAACTACTCCCCCGATTTCTTAGAGTGTGGTTGGCGCTACGCAGAGCGCCCTGGGGAGTTTAGTGCCATATTCAACCTTAATAAACATTGACTTCGGGTGTTGTATTTACCAGCGAGCCACTATGCGGGATGATCAGAAGCGCGCGGCGTTGACCAAACAAATACGGCGCTCAGTTTGACATTGCTACTTCTCATTCGCAAATAATATACATTTGTTAGATGTCCTCAGTCAGGCTGTAACGACTAAAATTTTTTTGCAGCTAAACAAGATTTTTGACCCTGTCATGTTTCCACGTCCACCATGCTATCAATTTACAACAGCTATCTATCAGTTACATCTTAGTCGCAACGCCGACAGTACACCTCTATATCCCCTCCAGTACAGCCGTATAGATCGCCAAAAGGTAAGAAACTGCGCATTCCTTTTTTTGTAATTTCACTTATGCTTAGGACCAAAAGCAGGACTAGTGTTTAAAATACCGTGCGTAGAAACTAAGAAAGTGCCTAACGAACACTTCAAGCTTTGAGCACGATAGTGATAATTCCTTGCGTGTGTAATTCCTTAAAATTCATTTTCTTCGCTTATTCAAGAATTTCAACTTACGGCGCTTTATAGATGGCCCTCACGCACTCCGTGCTTTTGGTTTGACTGCAATGTCCGCGTCGTAATAACCGAACGCACTAGAGGGAGTCAATGATTCATGGGTATAAGCGAGCTGGGAACAGTTGGAGGAAATTTGCGTGAAAGTGTTGGGGGGAGGGCAGGGCGACATTCCCAAAACAGTGCGAGCTATTCTAGGAGGTGGCTACGTGCTGCCAAGATAACGTGCAAATAGCGTATGCCATCCAGTATTAGACGATAACGGGGTCGCTTCCATATATGGAGTAAATGCTGCGTGTCCCCACGCTTAAATTGAGGCAACCATGCCTGCCCATCGGCTTAGCGCCGCTGACGAGAGAATTCGGAGGCTTGCATCGGTGAAGGAGCAGTTATCCGCCTCACAAAGATCGCCACAAAGCAGCTCGAGTGTCTGTCTCCTTAAGTATGGCTTTGTCAACATTACCCATCAAATATATTTGGTACGCCTGATAACGTTGGTGTGCTGTGTTACGTTGGAGAATGGCGTCCTTGAAGTGATTCTCTATTTCTCGGCTACCACACTCACCAAACCTGAAGTGCATTGCTACGGCCTCGCAATGACCGCCATCGAACTACACACATGTTAATATTTGGATACTGCAGAAAATATATCATGTCAAACAGGACCTTCCTATCAGTTTTGTAAAAAAAACTGCGTTGAGCTCTTCTATCATGCTTGCTAACGTTGAAACCACCACGCTAAATGCTTGCATAGGCCGCATCTTTGAAAACCAGCTAATAGTGCAGCTTTCTCCGACCACAACACCTTTTGGATGGCCATCAAGGCATGGGAATCTGGTGAAGTGCGAAGATGGAGAACAATGCCAACTGGAAGCTAAGTATCAGTTCTCTGTTTTTCCCTCGCGTCTAACCCTATTTCAAATCAAAACTAGCGTGTCGGCCCTCATACATGGAGTGACAGGGCGAGGGGTGAAGGTTCTGACGACGCGTTGGGGGCGGCATATACCAGCAGGCCGCAAATTGTCGACCCCGCCAGTAGAAGATAACGGATACAGTCAGCGACTATCATATATAAATATTTTGGAAGCGCACCGTGTATGCGGCTGCGGAACGGTGTGTGAACATACAGTTCAGGAAATACTAATTGCGGAAAGCACAGGGACGTAAAATTGTTTTTCTTGCGCGAAGTATTAGGGGCCGTGGTGGACGCAATAAAAAGGCTTCCAATGGCTAGTTAGCGAAACAGTTGAAATTGGTTAATCGCCTTTTAAGTTATTCTCCTTGGGTGTCTTATTTTAATAAGGAGATTGTAGGGGATAATCCCTGAAATCGCTAACCATCATAAGATTTGTAAAAGTGTAATTGTGTGCAGACCTACAGCGCTAAAAACCTCAGCAATCAAGATGCAGACAACTGGCTCTCTGCGGCAGCTGAAAGCCGCAAAGCCACGCACAAGCTCTGATGTCACTCAGAGCTGTACACGTCACACCCATGCTTCGCTTTCTCTTCGGCTCGAGCAGAAAAAGTCGCGTTGTGACCGCCGTTTGCTTTCAAGCCTAAAGCCCAAGATAAAGTGCGGCGTGCTGTGATGTTTTAAAATGTTGTTGTTAAATTGAGATTTTGTTTAAAGATATCGTTCCACCCGAAACATTTTTCTGGTAAAACTGGCACATAAAACCGGCTGGCATAAATTACCGTCTCCAGACTCTATTATACACTTTGCCTTTAGCGCTAAGCAAATTTGATTTAACCGATCCATTCGCTCTAGGTGTTACGGTACCCCGCGAAAAATGTTTGTTTTTACAATACAGCCTGAATACCCCCGTTTGACGTAATTGGTTTAAAAATATGGTACGGCGCTTGCATTTTCTTTTTTTGTGGTTTTCTTGCTTCTTGTTTGTTTGCATTTTGTATTTTGTATTTTTTTCCTGCCTCGTCGTCCCTGCGGTTTGCGTCGTGGATGGTGGGAGCACCGTCAAGCCGCGAGTACAGCGGCTTTTTTTCCCAGCCTCCTCAGCCATTGTGCTTGACAGGATTACAAAACTTCAAATATCTGAGTATTCTACTGAACTTAGTTAAGTGGACTCCAACGCAGTTGCTCACTGTACGTACCTCGCAGGTTCCCAGGCGTAAAGATCCGCTTATTGGGTCAGTGGCCAGGCGCCCCAGTCACGCCTATGACAGGAAAGATCCCCGCCGCTCGGTCTAGCGGCACAGAACTGCCAACATTGCCCTGTGGGAGCCGCCAAATCGCCGCGGCGAGTCCCGGAGACATCTTGTCTGGACGGAGGAATGCAGCGGGGATGATTCCCCTTTAACAATGCAGACAGCCTCATCAGGTTTCAGAATTGTAGACATAGTGGACAACCGAGGGGTGGGGTTCGTCTCACCGCACGGCGCGACGGCTTATCCGCCTGGCACCATTGTTACGCGCCGTCGCCGGCATGACGTATAGCTGCCGCTTTTCACCCCTACCCCGGCCGCGCTATTACGTTTCGTCTACTTTCCAACGGGGGCGTGGCCTTCGGGGCCACTGACATCCACTGACATCGCTGGCGCGCTGCCATCACATTCGCTGCACGCTTTGAAGTGGCAGTTGAAGCAACGTAGCTGCTCCAAATAAATTTTTACGATTTACCTGTAAAACATCTAAACTGTAAACGGGAACATGTGCGCTTTTGAGATGATTACGTTAGGCGCCGAAAAATTTTCGAATCCACGCCCGCATTCATTGCGAAGTCACGCTCTAGCCTCGCCGATCCGCTGAGCGAAGAAAAATTACATTGTAGAAAAATGTCGCGTACTGTGTGCGATTAACAAGCTATGCTACACTGCCGCTGGGTTGGGTGGGTGGTGGTGACTGTGATGAAAGTGCGCCGTGTGCTTCATAAGCAGTTGTATTGTGACGTGCTGAGAAACCGTGCGAGATTCCCAGCCCAACTTTCGTTACCTGCGATCTTCCATTTCATCGTCAGAGGCTTTACTGCGTGCCTTTATGTGTTCGTTTCTTTTTTGAATTTTATATACGCATTACGGTGTGCTCGACGCCTGAGCGAACATGATTCATATGCCTAAACGCATAGCCACTTATCTTTTGGTTTTCTTACCGACCAAGGCGGAATGGCACTGTGGTCATTTATCCGCTCTGCAAGCATCAAACAAAGCTTATCATATCAAACTAATCAAGCGCACAAGGTTCCAACTGGTTGAATACGTTCAATAATGCCTATAACAATGCCTTTAAGATGAAAAATAGCGTTTAGTACTACCTAAATTAAACAATAATGCCGACGCCGGGCCGCTCTTTTTTGTATTGTAGCAAACACACTTGTTTATTTCAAATATATTGCCCAAACTTCCAGTTTTGAAGATGCTTTTTTTTCCTTTTTAAACTGCGTAATGTTTCTAATAACAATGCATTAGTACTTTTTGCGAAACTGCGGCTAGTGTTAGCATGCGTACTACGAGGCTTTCGGCTGTGGTGGGAGCCGCTGTGTCGTCCCAGTTTCTCTTGTTTCAGGCATGTAATTTAACTGCTGGTAAGCTGTCTGCTTTTGTCCGGGAATTGTAATGTATTGTGCCAGCTCTGCCAAGCAACTGTTGGTGGGTGAGCATCTTACCGGCAATTGTGGAAAGCCAAATATCATGCTTTCGTGACTCCTGAAAAAGTGGTGCGCATGGCAGCATAGTTATCTTTTGTGAACGCTTCTGTTTTCTTTTGTGGGATAGAGGTATTCAGTGGGCAGGTGCCGTGCGGGACGTTGACTGTTCTAGATGACGAACAGCTGTATTGCTTTCAATGCCGATGAGCTTCAAGCTGTACCCGAAAGGTCGACATGTCAACAGTGGACTTGTATTTTCTATTTATTATTGGCGCTTTCTGTATCTGGGCCACCCCACTAAGTTTCTCTGTATTTGTATCATGCGTTAGCAAACAAAACTCAATTGAGCTATTTAAATTCAGCCCTGTAAAACCGGCTTCACTAAGCACAAACGAATTGCTAGGAAGACATCAAATAAGGGGAAATAGAAGCGGTGTGACAACAAAATGTGGGGTTCCAAAGCCGTTTTTAAATACCCAATTAGTGCATTACTTCACGGTTTTTATTCTTATCGATTCTGAAGGTACGGGTCTATAATAATTACACATGTGAATTTGTCTGATTATGTGTTTACTTAGCATGTATTAGGTACTGCACTTTTTTTCTCTAAGGGCAGACTTTGCGGGCAGACTTGCCAAAGAATGCTGACTCATTAACACTGCTACACTTCTCGTCATTTAATTTTTTCAGTGAAAAGAAATACTGAAATGGCCCCTAAATGCTGCTCTTTCGATACCGTTTTCACAATTTTCACAACATTTCTTACAGTGTCCACCACGTGCCCCTAGTAGACAGCCAAAGACTTGTGAAGGCATGCACAAAAATTTCGATGCATATCAAATAATTGGGTACCACTGCATATTTACATGTTTTATGAGCATGCCTAGAGCATGCCTAGAACATTCTGAACATCCATTACAAAGTACTGCTTTGGTGCATAAGGGTGTGTATTTTGTGAAGCAACCAGTTTTGCAAAAGAACTTTACTTTATGTTAGCTGAAAGTGATTAGCTTTGTGCCTGATAGCACTTAGACTGCAGTTCTGTGAATACCTAAAATCTATCCAATTGTACACCTGCCCAATTTTTTACCAATATAAGCGCCTCGTGATGGAGTGATACGGCAAACGAAACTCGGCGAGAGGAGCCGCATGCGCAGTAAGCAAATGCCCTTGCTGCCGTCGTCTGCTGGGCTGTTCGAAGAGCAGGCGGCCGCCCCCGATTTTTGATATTTGCTTATCCCAATGCCTGCCATACTCAAACTTTTTCTTCAAGACTGGGCACGTAGCGCCAACTGAAAACAGAGTAATCAGCGTTGCCGAAAGAAGCTTGCGCTGAACGAACTTTGAGTTTGGCAACGCTGATTACTCTGGTTTCAGTTGGCGCCCCGTGCCCGGTCTTGAAGAAAAAGTTTGAGTATGGCAGGCAGTGTGATAAGCGAATAACAAAAAATGGGGTGGCCGTCTGCTCTTGGATGAGCCTAGCAAACGACGGCAGCAGCGGCCTTTGCTTATAGTGAGCATGCGGCTACTCTCGCCGAGTTTGCCGTATCGCTCCATGCCGAGGCGCTGATAGACCTAACGGTTTACGCTCCGGTGATTTTGGTAAAAGATTGGGCGCGTGTACATTGTTTTCAGCTGTTTGTCTTCTGTTACTCTCCAATGGTACATTTTAGGCACCTGTTTGTTTTGTGTCACTCATTGATTTTGTTAGTTGAGCTGGACTTGTTCAGCGACCAATTATTTGTAATATTAAGGACGTTCAGTTTCTATTTTTAATGTTTGTTTGCACGACCTCTGAAGAGTAAGGTGGCAAATGTGGCTATTAAACACAGATGTCCTGCTCACATTATTCTCACCATATTGTACATAGCGTGTTCTTGGCTTACGAACCTAAAATGTCTAGCTATTGCCTTCAAATCTATCTCAAAAACATTAGTTATACCGGGGTGTCAGCTCAGACCAAGTTATGAATGTATGTGGTACTGAGGATACTTTCAGGCATGCCGGTTGTTGCATTTTAAGTTGTCGGATACATAGAGATAACCCAGATCAAAAGACGGACGGACCAAGGGGGCAGCCTTGGTCTGAACAAGGACGTCGAAGATCATAAGAAGCCATGGACATTTTTAGCTATCTAATGTAAATACTGCTATTCTTTCTTATTAGTGACTGTCATCATTTTATGATGCCTGGAAAGCCGAGAAGGAAGAAGTCAGGGATTCGAAACTAACCTATCATGTCCAATCGGTAAGAGCGACGTTGGTGACCACAATGTAGAGGAGGCATTGTTATAATCAGGAAAGAAGAATGCACTAGCTGAAAGTAAAAAACTGCTCATCAGCAACAAAACACAAGGCTTTTATATGAAGGGAAGGCGATGTTGGATACGCCGGATGTGGAAACTTAAGGCTCACTCATAGAATGGCTGCAGTTTAACAACGATGAGTTGAGCAAGCTGAATGCCGAGGTTAAAAAGTTTACCTGATGATGAGTTGGACGCAATTATGAGGTACGATGACGCCACCAAAGGCATGCTGGGCTGGCCAAAGGCTACGAAGAGATCGCTATGGAATGGTCAACGCCTGTCCGGATCGACAGCCGCAGCACCTTCTGAATTGGATTCTCAGAGGGACGAGTGTCATCTTCATGAAAGCTCCATGTAGCTCCCAATGCAGCAGCTCCAAACATTCAGTGGGGAGTTGTGCCAGTGGCTCAGCTTTTGGACGCAGTTTAAAGGAGCCATGAAGACAAATTAAGGTTTATTTTATTGGAAAGATTTCGTGTTTTATAGTGCCCCAGTGCTTGTGCGGATGTGAACGATGCTTTATTTACTGAGAAATTAATGAAAGTTAAAATTTTGATTTTCCCACTAAATTGTGCAATTTCATGGTCTGAAATGACATCACAGGAGCCGACCTCTCTGCAGCTGATTGAAAAGCCTTGTTTACCGGTTAGTGAACCTCGATGGCACCATCATATCATTGCAAGCCATTTTCTGACTTTTGTTTGTTTTTGACCGCAATTAAACCGGGCATGTTTTTCTGTTCAGGGAGAAAAGAATCGTTTCGTGAAACATAGGGCTTTCTCGACAGATATGATCGAAAAAGACACCCTTGCTTACGTCAATCGGCCAGTGTCGTCAAGCCTCGCAGTCCTGTGCAGCTAAACCAAGCATAGTGCGCAGAGAACCAACAGCAGTACGCATTGGTACTTCAATGCTTACGTGTGCTTTAGCATCAGTTTGAGCTCACCCATGTCAGCACAAAAGTAGCACCCATTTGAGCGCAGAAAGTGCCCAAGGCGAAGCACTCTGCGAGGTATAAAAACTACTGGAACGCCAGGCTGTGCTTCCTCATTTTATAGAAAACGCCGAAACAGAAATATCACGGATTCCGGGGACATAGGCTTGGAGGCCTTCTTGGTCGAAATACAAAGCGTTTGCTACAAGAAATCCCGAGAATTTTCACTAACGTGAAAAGTGGTAAGGGGTGAAGCATGCAGTATATTGCCGCGAACCATACATTGGGTTTGTTTATTTGTGTTTTGCTTTTACCGCCCGGCTGCGCTGGTCTGTGTTATCTCTGCGCCACGGGAAGCGCATGTTCCATTCTTTCTTTCTGCGCCGCATGTGTTATCTGTTGTGATAGGGAGAGCATTCCGATCTAACGTGAACAGCCCAGAATAATCTTCTTGGATCTATTATGTTCTCGATGCGAATCGACGTTTCGAGAACCACGCGCGTCAAAAGATAAAAAGCCTGCAGTGCGGACGCCGGGGCATTCGATTCGACGACACTCGCTTGTGCAAGTCACTTTGTTGACTGCTGCTTCGCCGCCTCTGTATTCTTTTGAGTTGTTAGGGGAGCACAAGTTCGCTCCAATAAACGTATTTCTCATTCAAGACAACTGCTTCGTCCTTGTCTTCGTGACATCTGGTGGTGGTGCGGGTACGCACCCTTCATGCCCACTACAACCTCTGGAAGCCGCCAAGCCAGTCCAACAAGAGCCAGCCTCCGCGTGCAAGATTTACCACCCGAGTTCGGTCTACTACCGGAGAAGACGAAGAAGAAAGACGTCGCAACCAGCACCATGCTCAATCAAGCCAATCCTCCTGTCGTTCTGCAGCAGCCACGGGAACTGCCATCATTCCGAGGAGCCCTCGCGGAAGACCCAGAAGAATGGTTGGAAAAACTGGAGCACGTCCGGAAATTCAACAGGTGGGACGACGCAGAAACGTTCCGGCACGTTTTCTTTTACTTGGAAGATTCAGCTCGCACTTGGTTCGAGAACCACGAGAGCTCCTTGACAAACTGGGCTCAGTTCAAAAGCGAGTTCACAAAGACCTTCACTACCGTGGTCAGAAAAGAACGCGCAGCGCTTTTACTCGAAACTCGAACGCAGCACCCCAACGAAGGAGTAGTGATCTTTGTTGAGGAGATGAAGAGGTTGTTTCGACGTGCGGATTCGGAGATGACAGAAGAAAAGAAACTAAGGTTTCTCATGCGAGGGGTAAAGCATGAGCTTTTTGCTTGCGTTGTCCGCAATCCTCCCAGGACGGTGGCCGAATTCGCGTCTGAGGCGGCCGCGATGGAGAAGACGCTGGAAGCTCGAACGAGGCAGTACGATCATCCCGGTCAACGTGATGTTTTCCAAGACGATCGGTGCCGGGGCTACAAGCTCCGACACACTGTGTGAGACCATCCGAGCAGTGGTCAGGGAAGAGCTTCGGAAGCTTTTTTCGACGACGCCGCAACCTCAAGTGGCTTCCCTGACTGACGTCATCCGCGAAAAGGTTCAACACGCTTTGGGCACTTCTATGCCATCCGAGGCACCCCGCGAGCCACAGGCGATGACCTATTCTGCGGCTGTTCGTCGACCCCGCCCTGCTCCAACCCGTCTACAAGAAGCTCCACCGTACCGCCGTCCACTCTCGCCGCCGTCCCCACTCTCGCCGCCGTCGACCGTACCGCCGTACACAGCCCAAACCCAGACGCCGAGGAAGACTGACGTTTGGCGAACGCCAGATCATCTTCCGCTGTGCTACCATTGCGGGGAGGCCGATCACATCTATCGTCGCTGCCCGTACAGGAGACTCGGATTGCGTGGTTTTTCCGTCGACGCCCCACGCTCCCGACCCGGCCAGCGCCCTACTGAGATCGACGAATACCTGTCCAACACCAACCGAGGACCAGCCCGCTCACACCGATCGCCATCGCCCTACCCATACCAGTCGCCTAACCGCCGTAGCAATTCTGATTTCGCACGTGGAAGGTCCCCCAGCCCACGCGGGGGAAACTAAAAGCAGCAACTTCTGGAGGTGAAGTTGCTCTACGGCGAAATAGTGGAAACCCTCCAACGACGCAAGGACGCACCGAAGACAGTGATTCACGACATGCCCTCATCCCGACGACCCAACCCAGCCCTGACGAGACTCCTGAACACGACGACAGCTACACGGCGCGTCGCGTACCCGACCTGACCGAGACGTCCGTTGAGAAGACGACAACGACGATGCACAGTGCCCGACCGCCAACACGTACAACCAGAGATACGACGCCCCGACGAACCCGGAACTCGAGGAAGACTGCATCTGACATCAAGGTGTCCATCGACGGCTTTGACGTAGTCGCCCTCGTAGACACGGGAGCTGACTATTCGGTAATGAGCGGACCATTTGCGTCTAAACTGAAGAAAGTTATGACCAGATGGGACGGTCCGCATATACGCACAGCAGGAGGCCACCTCGTGACGCCAAGTGGAACGTGCACATCGCGCGTCACCATAGAGGGCACGACGTACCCTTCCGCGTTCGTCATCTTGCCTAACTGCTCCCGCGACGTAATTCTCGGAATGGACTTTTTGACGGACAACGGCGTAATAATTGATCTGCAGACCAAGTCGATAACTTTTTCCTCCGATCACTCCATGACACCGAAACCGAACCCCGAACGACGTGCTGCTGTAAGGATTGCAGATGATCATGTCACCCTGCCACCCCGCGCAAGCTTGATGGTCGCAGTCTACTGTGAAGATGCTGCTCCTGTCGTCGACGCTATCGTAGACACTGATCAAAGGGGGCTTCTCGACCGTGGTGTGTCGGTCGCAAGAGGCATTGCGCACTTCAAGGAACACCAATCCCACATTTTGGTTACTAATTTCACCGAGGAGTACCAGCATTTAAACAAGGGCGCGGCAATTGCATTCCTCGAAGAAGCGCAAGAAGCAAGTGACGTGATCGCGGTCGCCGACTTTGAACGCACACCCGTAGAAACCTTCAAGCTCCCGCAGCCCTTCGACGTGAATCCGGCGCTACCGCAAGAACAACGGAACAAATTAGTGGCTTTGCTGCGTCGCTATAGCGAATGTTTTTCGTCGAGCGCAAAACTACGTCAGACCCCTCTAGCGAAGCACCGAATAATAACCGAAGATGGAGCCCGACCTACCCGACAGTCACCGTACCGCGTCTCTTCACACGAATGGGAAGCCATCCGGACTCAAGTCGACGACATGCTCAGCGACGACATTATACAGCCATCGATAAGCCCCTGGGCTGCGCCCGTCGTACTCGTAAATAAAAAAGACGGCAGATTAAGGTTTTGTGTTGACTACCGACGACTGAACAAAATCACGAAAAAGGACGTGTACCCCCTCCCCCGAATCGACGACGCCCTCGACCACCTCTGCCACGCGAAGTACGTTTCATCAATGGACCTGAAGACCGGCTACTGGCAAATTGAAGTGGACGAGAGAGACCGAGAGAAGACTGCATTTATAACCCCAGACGGCCTATACGAGTTCAAGGTGATGCCGTTTGGGCTGTGCACAGCACCAGCGACGTTTCAAAGAGTCATGGACACTGTGCTAGCTGGCCTTAAGTGGCACACCTTCCTCGTATACCTCGACGACGTAGTGGTATTTGCGCGGACTTTCGACGAACACCTTGCAAGGTTGGAGTCTGTACTCGAGGCCATTCGTACGTCGGGGTTGACGCTGAAGCCTGAAAAGTGCCGTTTCGCATACGAGGAACTCAAGTTCTTGGGCCACGTCGTCAACGCCGCGGGAGTCCTACCTGACCCTGCAAAAACTTCAGCTATTGCGAACTTCTCTACGCCGAAAGACAAGAAGGGCGTGCGAAGATTTCTCGGGCTGTGCGGATACTACCGGCGCTTCGTCGCAAACTTCGCACGCATTGCAGAGCCACTCACGCGCTTGACGAAAGACAGCACCCCTTTCAGCTGGGAAAACGACCAAGAAAAATCATTCTGCGAGCTGCAAAAACGCCTGCAAAGCCCGCCCGTGCTCGCTCATTTCGACGAAAATGCCGAAACGGAAATGCACACGGAGGCCAGTGATATAGGCTTGGGTGCCGTCCTTGTCCAAAAGCAAAGCGGCTGCGAAAGGGTAATCGCCTATGCCAGCCGTGGTCTGTCGAAGGAGGAGAAAAACTATTCTGCCTCTGAGAAAGAGTGCCTGGCTATTATATGGGCGATTTCAAAATTTCGCCCATACGTGTATGGAAGGCCATTCAAGGTTGTAACAGACCACCATGCGCTGTGTTGGCTCGCCAATTTAAAGGACCCCTCTGGCCGTCTTGGGCGGTGGAGCTTGCACCTGCAGGAGTTCGACGTTACAGTCGTTTATAAATCCGGCAGGAAACACTCCGACGCCGACTGCCTGTCCCGCGCCCCCGTCGACCCACCACCACAAGACTCTGATGAAGACAGCGCGTTCTTCGGCATCGTGATGGAGAGCGACCTAGCCGCCCAGCAGCGTACCGACCCCTAGTTACGCGTCATAATCGAGTACCTCGAGGGATGCAACGTTGCCGTTCCTAGGACCTTCAAACGCAGCTTACCAGCATTCAGCCTGAGAAACTCCGTCCTCGTGAAGAAGAATTTCAGCCCCGGAACAAGAGCGAATTACCTTCTCGTCATCCCCGCGGACCTTCGTGACGAAATTTTGGAAGCCTGCCACGACGACCCGTCTTCCGGACATCTCGGCACAGCCCGCACTATTGGAAAAATCAAGGCGAGGTACTACTGGCCCGGCCTTACCTCTGACGTCACCCACTACGTCCGGAGCTGCAGTGACTGCCAGCGACGAAAAACGCCGCCGACACGACCCGCCGGACTTCTACAACCGATCGCCGTCCCATCGAGACCATTTCAACAGATTGGAATGGACCTTTTAGGCCCGTTCCCTACGTCACGATCACAGAACAAGTGGATTTCGTAGCGACAGACTACATGACGCGCTACGCAGAGACCGCCGCTCTTCCGAGGGGGACTGCACAAGAAGTGGCAATGTTTTTTATAAGCCAAGTTGTGCTGCGACATGGAGCCCCGGAAGTCCTAATCACAGACCGCGGAACGGCATTTACTGCGTAGCTGATGCAAGGAGTATTACGCTACAGCAACACGGATCACCGAAGAACGAGGCGTACCACCCCCAAACGAACGGACTAACAGAACGTCTGAACAAGACAATCGCAGATATGCTGTCAATGTACGTTGACGTTGAACATAAGACTTGGGACGAAGTGCTCCCGTATATATCCAGGAGACGACGCAGCTGACGCCGTTCGAGCATGTCTACGGTAGAAGGCCAACTACGATGCTCGACGCCATGCTTCCGCACGTAGAAGACGACGACCTAAACGCCGACGTCAACAGATATCTTCAACGTGCGGAGGAAGCCCGCCAGCTCGCTCGAGTTTGTATAACGGACCAGCTGCTGGTGGATGCGGGCCGCTACAACCTCCGACGCCGAGACGCCGAGTACCAACCAGGGGATCGTGTGTGGGTTTGGACTCCCAACTGACGACTCCGGACTCAGTGAGAAGCTCCTGCGACGGTATTTCGGACCCTACCAGATTCTACGACGTGTTGGCCAACTTACCTACGAAGTGATCCCCGATGGTGACTCCGGCACATCACGACAACGCACGCGGCCTGAAGTCGTCCACGTGGTTCGCTTAAAACCTTTCTACGGACGATGACGAACTTTTATTTTCATTTGTTTGGACTGTCGCTTATGTTAGCATCGGGTCGATGCACTCTTAGAGGGGGGGGGGGTAATGCCGCGAACCATACATTGGGTTTGTTTATTTGTGTTTTGCTTTTACCGCCCGGCTGCGCCGGTCTGTGTTATCTCTGCGCCACGGCAAGCGCGTGTTTCATTCTTTCTTTCTGTGCCGCATGTGTTATCTGTTGTGATAGGGAGAGCATTCCGATCTAACGTGAACAACCCAGAATAATCTTCTTGGATCTACTATGTTCTCGATGCGAATCGACGTTTCGAGAACCACGCGCGCAAAAGATAAAAAGCCTGCAGTGCGGACGCCGGGGCATTCGATTCGACGACACTCGCTTGTGCAAGTCACTTTGTTGACCGCTGCTTCGCCGCCTCTGTATTCTTTTGAGTTGTTAGGGGAGCACAAGTTCGCTCCAATAAACGTATTTCTCATTCAAGACAACTGCTTCGTCCTTGTCTTCGTGACAATATAAATGTATTCTTCATACTTTGGCGTTCTTTCCAAAGGTATGAAACCGTGGGGGAGAGACCGACTGCTTTGCTGTAAATGTCTCGTGTCTTTGAAGCACGAAGCATTCCAGCACAAGGAATTGGAAAACGAGTGTCCTAAAAGGCTCTTTTCGCACGCGCTTTGATCCAAGTAAATAAGAGGTTCCAGCGAGAGGTATTTCAAAACAAGTGTCCCGTAATTTATTACCATGACTGCAACGAGGCTTCAAGGAGATGGCAGGAGACGGTGACAGGCCGAGCCCCTATGGGGCTTCAAACCTAAAGTAATATTCCGTGCCATGCGTCGTTTTTCAGATAAAGGGAAAAACTATTCTCCTAGAAAGAGGCCCTAGTCATTATATGGTAAATTTGAAAAAAATCGTCCACATGTGTGTCGTACAGCATTCAATGTTGTGCCCGACGGCCATGCGCTGTGTTGCCTCGCCAATTTATTGACCCCTCCACCCGCCTCCGTAGTTGGAGCTTGTACCTGCAAAATTTCTACGTTGCAGTAGTCTATAGATCCAGCAAGAAAGACTCCAACGCCGACCCTGTGTCCCCCGCTCCCGTCGACACACCACCACAAGGCCTCGATGAATACGGCACATTCTTCAGCGTCGCGACCGAGCCAGACCTACACGCCCAGCAGCGTCCGAATCCCGACTTACGCGTCATGATTAACTACCTTGAAGGACGCAACGTCAGCGTACCAAAGGCCTTAAAACTTAACTTGCCTGCACTAAACCTTAAAAAAATCCGTCCTAGTGAAGAAAAATTTCAGGCCCGGACCGAGAACAAGTTTTCGTCTTGTCATCCCCGCGGACTTTCTGGACGAAGTTCTGGAGGCGTTCTGCGGCGATCCGTATTCCAGACATCGCGGCAAAGCACCTACTATTAAAAATCAAGGCGAAGTACACCTGGCCCTGCATTACATCTGATGTCTCCTACTACGTCCGGAGCTTTCGTGACAGCCAGCGACGAAAGACGACGCCAACGAGATTGGCGAGAGTTTTGCTCCCGCTCGCCATTTTGTCGAGTTCCTTAAAACAAATTCGAATGCACCTTCTGCCCCGCCGTCTGCGTCACAATGCTAGAACAAGTGGATTGTCGTAGCGACAAACTACATGACGCGCTACACAGAGACCACCGCTGTTTCCAGAGGTACTGCTCAAGAAGTCGCAAAGGTTTTATCCGCCAAAGTTTGCTTGGACATGGAGCCCCTGCAGTACTAATAACGTACCGCGGGTGGATTTAACTGCTGAGCTCGTGCAAGGGACCCGATGCTACAGCTACATGGATTACCGACTAACGACGGCCTATAACTCTTAAAATAACGAACTAATAAATCATCCAACAAGACCATTTAAAATATGCTGTGAATGTAGCTCAAGGTTTACATAAAGACGTGGGAGAACGTCCTCCGTTATATTATGTTTGCGCACTACAAAGTTATCTAGGAAACTACGCAGGCAACTCCGTGTGAGCTTTTCTGCGGAAGACGACACGCAACGATGCTCGACACCATGCTGTGGCACGTAAATGACGACGACCTTAACGCCGACGTAAGCACACCTACATCGTGCCGAGGAGGCACGCCAGCTTGCTCGAGTTTGTTCAATGAACCAGCAGCTGATGGATGCCGCACGCTACAACCTCAGACACCGAGTGCCAACCAGGGAAGCTTTATGGCTTTGGACCCTGATTCTCATGAGGCGGGGTCTGTGAGAAGTTTCTCCAACGGTATTTCGGGCCTAAGGAATCCAGAGACGCTTTGGCCAACTTATCTACGAGGTTGTTCCCGGCAGTAATCCTGGCTTATCACGACGATTCACTAAGCCCGAAGGCGTCCATGTGGTTCTACTCAAGCCTTACAATGCAATATGACCGACTTTGTTTCTTTAGACTGTCGGTTTATTTTAGCATTGTAATGGTGAGCTCTTAGAACGGGGTAAGGGGGCAAAGCCTGCACTTTGTAGTTTATTTGTATGTTGCCTTGTTATTTGCCCACGCCCGGCTGTCATCCTTGTTTCAACCGAACCGCGGGTTTCATCTGTTTGTGCCGCACGGGTTATTCTGTTTATATATAGAAAGTTTTTCATGATCGTCACCTCTGTAGTAGCCTACATTGATATCCAGGGCTCTCGGTGTAAGTCGATAAGTAAGGGTAAGATCTCACCGAAAGATAAATACTGGCAGAGCCGACGCAGGTGCATTCCATTCGCCGACACTCGCCTATGCACGTCACTTTGTTGGCTGCTGCTTTGTCCCCGGGTATTCTTTGAGCTATTGTTAGGTGACAGTATTTTTTTCACGTCTACTCCCACGTATGAGTATATTTTTATGTGTACGTCTTCTAATTTCTATAGTGTTGGCGTTACGTCAAAATAAATAATAAAGCGTAGAACTTTTGTATAAATTATAAGTACCCTAAAATACACATTTCGAATCCTCGATGTATTTTTTCTACCAGATCATCTTTATATCACCTATATAATCAAATTCAAGCGTAGAAATATGTACCGCTCACCAATGACGCAACATACTGTTTTCTGTGAAGCAGCTGCCTAACATGCATGCATTAACCCATCCTGGGATGTTTGTTCTTATTATGAAGTGAATTTAAAATAATGTGTTTCCACAGCGCCTATATGGAATGATAGGTTGAGGTTTATCATTGGCTCCAGGTGTATCCCGACTACTTAGCCTTATGTTGGCAGCATAGACCTTGCAATCCTATCCAAGCAAAATGAAAATTTTTTGGCTTGTCTATATGCTCACCCGCCAATTTTGGTTGTATTCGTTGGTATAATGCCTACTCTTGCCAGACTGTTGTGGTACTGCAGAACACGTTGTTAACTTAGATTTATTGCACTTTCGCAAATATTCCTGTTTTTTTTAGAAAAAGTAATTACCTTATGTCGCATTTTGGCGCGTACGTAAAATCATTGTTAAATAAAAAAGATGCCCTTTGGTGCACGTTTTAGTCTAACAAAGCTAAAAAAATGTTTTAGGTCTAGGGTAGCATAGCACACCATAATACATAGGTTAAAAAGTTAATGTCAGCAGTGGTGCTTGCTCTTTCTTAAAGCATGTTAACAAAAAGGGGAGTTCTTTTTGCCTATATGCTTTCAGTAGGGGCGCACAGAACACTTTCGCAGTAGAGGTCACCGCTGCCTTAACTCGCTTACAAACCTACACCAAGAGCTACTGCATGCCATCCTTCCACGCTGGCATGTCGCATGTGCACCCGCACAATAGTATTTCCCGGCCACCTTTGCCCCTATTTCCAGGTCACTCCCACGTGCAATTCTATACACCCTTTCTGGTCTCTGTGCAGAATTAGTTTCCTTACTGGTAACCGAACACACAACAAATACCTCGTTACCAGACGCTTGTGGTTGTTCTTCTAGCCTATGGTTAAAAAAAATCTGTAACCGGACGGTTGCCTCCATATTCTGGCCTACGCTAGCTAAATGGGAAAGCACTCCTCCGTCGCCAGACACTCTCCATTCGTCATAAGATCCATGGTGGACCAAAAAACAGGTAGTCGGTGGCCTGGCCTTTGCTGATCTTTTTTAAATCTAGTCTGGCCAATGAGAAATCGACCTCTCCGTGGCCACAGGCTTGTCGTTCATCTGTCAACCTCAACTGGCAGAAGAGGCAACGACTAATCCGTAAACAGACGTTTCGTGTTCGCCATCAGACCTACGGTGGCCAAAGAAAATGCGGGTACCCCGTAGCCATACGCTTTTCGTTGGTGTCCGCCCATCGGCGGGCCAAACAGAGAAAGAGTAGTCCGTCGCAAAGTAGATGTCAAAGAAACGAGGTCCAAACAATGGCAGTGCAAACTTTGCAAATAGCCAAATACGGCACTTATTGCCCGAATGTCAGCCAAAGAGTGGGTACGATTTCTTTGTACCTGGAGGGTTTATATATAAATTAAATAATGTGTATTTTCCGGAAATGCTGCTGTGAAGATGAGCTTGTATTTACAAAATGTTATTTAAAGAAAAGCACAAACCATACCATTTCGAAGAATTACCGAATATAAGGAAAAAAGTGAGAGTGGCTTTTAAGCTATAGCTTTCTTTAACAAACGTCTGCATATTTCTTGTTCCTAACACTACTTCAAAAAGAAGTGAACTACACTTTTATGCAGGCGATCTTGCCATCGGGTTTTTGCGCTTTTGATGTTACAACAAACACAACCAGCGTGCCACAGAAACCGCATAGTTATAGCCAAATGTTTGTGAGAAAACGT
This sequence comes from Haemaphysalis longicornis, assembly GCF_048455015.1. NCBI lineage: Eukaryota > Metazoa > Arthropoda > Arachnida > Ixodida > Ixodidae > Haemaphysalis > Haemaphysalis longicornis. The sequence continues at coordinate 167,032,061 of NW_027526385.1, forward strand.
AGCACGAGGTCACGGGTTCGATTCCCGGCCGCGGTGGCCGGTTTTCTGATGGAGGCGAAAAGCAAAAACACCCGTGTGTTCGAGATTTCGGCGCCCGTTAAAGATCCCCAGGTGGTCAAAATTAATCCGGAGCCCTCCACTACGGCGCGCCTCATCGCCTACGTTGCGTCGGTGCGTTAAACCTTACAATCAATCAATGAATGAGAAAACGTTATCGTACCAGCTTCATGCTGACTCATATATAAATATGTCTGCGTGGATAGCATGCAGGTATGAAGAAGCACACCCACTGTGAGGGCGTCAGGAATCACACGGCACAAAGGATATCTCCTTGCGAGTGTCTGACTACGGATTGTTTGATTTCAAATGTTCGCGGTATTATTTCGTTGATTAAGTGTTAGGTACTATTAGAGTATTATTGTTGTCATTTTGTATTGTCTTTGCGTATATTTACAATATTTGCCCGCACGTAATATTTATACGATCACAATCAATAATAAATATTTATGCATGTTTGCACGGGAACGACAAATCTGAAATTTTATTTCGTGTTGTTAGGTGGCCGGAAGGTTATAAACACTTTTAAGCCTGTTTGGCTTTTATGCATACCAAGAGAGATCATATAAAATAGTATAATAGTGTTAATATTATAGCCATTTCTAAAGGATCCAAGCGGAACAGGAAAGGTAAAATGAAATTTGAAAACACAGAAATTTTTGCAATCTTATGTATTTGGAAACGTAGTTATGTAAAGCGCAGTGGTTGATTTGATGATCGTATTTAAGAATTATTTTATTTCTTCTCTTTCAGATTATGAAACTCGTCGAAGACAAAAAAAATAACTACGGACTTAAGAATTCTTCCGTACATGGAGGAGGATACCTTTGGTTTAATGCCAGCCATAGAATTTTCGCGTTCAACAGACAAACCCTTCAAGCTTACGTATGTTTGTCTGTTTACCCTTCATAAATTTTGTTTGTGATGATTATTCAGTTTTGGCAACTTGCCAACTCATTTTTATAATCCTTTACAGTAGATATATTTCGGGGAGGCTGGGACTGCGAAGTTTTGAAAAGCAGTCGATATAATCATGGTTTTTGCTTGTAGAATCCAAATTTTCGCGTGTAAACTATATAGTAAGTGTGCAATAAAAAATTATTTTGACATATAAATGAAAAAAAAACTCACTTGAAATAACAGCATTGTAAGCCCTCGCCCATCGTTCTTGTTAAACATCTGCAGTGTTCCTGTAGTGGATTAATACAGTGAAGTTCGCTGCGAAAATGTAGCAGTGACAAAACCAGCAGCAGATCTTTTTATAAGTTCGAAAGAAACAATTCTAGATTGTCCCGAAAAATACGCGTTCCGCAGCAATATATTATCACAAATATTGCAATTGTGAAACATTGTATACAACTTGTGAATGTCGAGACCGCACCGCCGAACATTTGTAAAGACATTAAAGAATGCTGCGGCGGAAACTACAGCTTCTAAAAATATATTACATCGCTGCTTTGCTGCAAAATGCGGCAAAACTTGTTCCATATCTATTTCCCCGAATATTATGGTTAAGCATACTTGTGCAGAAGACGTATGAGGCTGAACGTGAGGGGTATAGGCTCCTCAACGCTTCGTATTTTAATATATAAACAACCAATATAAAAACTCTGACTATTGGGCAGCCATCTCAGCGACACGCCGACTCATCATCAGCTTTGTTGATAACTGCGCGAAAAGACGTCCCAAGACTTGTGATGCCGCATCTCCTACTCTCGTCTGTTTGCGCGCTTGCACCCCAAACAATCGCTACCAACTTGGCTAATTCATGACTCTTTTGTTGCCAATACTCGTCATTAGTACTCCCATTTCGCGGGAAATTTGCATTCTCTTCGTCTTCCTCTTCGTCGGCGTCTGGCTCTACTATGACACGTCATCTTTGCCCCCTTAATCATGACAATGGGCCCCCTCTTCAAGAGTTTTTTTTTCCAAAAAACTGCTCATTTGTCGCCGGGGTATCTTCTGATGACCACCACTGTTCACTACACACGCACCACACACCTCATTGCACACAACCGTTCACTTTTTCATCACTCTACCGTTCACTTCTTCCTACACACCATCATTTCACACTTCACCTCACCCTCACTTTCTCAAAACTTATCTATAGTTTACTCATGTCTACAGAACACACACATCGGCGCACAACCCGTTCCCGTTCTAAATCCAATATACCATTTTTCCAAATTCCTGGATATTCAAACCCATCCTTATTAACAGATCACCTCAATCAACCAATCCAATGAACTGTTATTCGAGAACACTCTATCAATACGCACAAAATAACGCATTCTTTCTCCCACTCCTCAATCGCACTTTGCAACCACTTCTTTTATATTTACACGTCACGCCCATACACCGAAATACTCATACAATTTGCTCTAACCTCCCAAAAATTACACACTTCGATAATCATATATAAAACACCACTATTCTCATTATATACATCTACACAAAGCTTGCCTTTTCACTTTACTACACTATTGAGACTCTACCACAACACACAATCATACGTCACCGTTATGCGTCCAATTCCTTTCGGAGTCAACTCCGTGGTTTCCATCAGGTTCGTTGACCTATGGCTTCATCTTTACCTTCTTCCGCCTCAACCACTCAGCACCCTTTGCTACCCGGTTGACTCGGTTCAGACAATCAACTTTTGTCAGCCCGCTGGATTATTGGTGGCACGTAGCCTGGCTTAATGGCTGCCTGAGGCGCCCAATCCTTGCGAGTTCACCTCCTACTGGGCAATAGAGAGTGTTCTTTTGACACCTAGCTCGCAAGCCTCCTAGCGTGGTAGGTCTTCTGTGCCCTGAGCGACCTGACTTGCCGTGCTAACTGTGGGCGTTTTTATCACCCTGCCTCCTCTAGACCCGTCGTCTGCTGATTTGTCCATCTTCGTGCCTTATGTGAGCAAATGTTCGCGCCAGACCGCCTTTCAATCTCGTATTCAGCTTGCTTTTCGCAACCGGACTGCCGCTGGGCGACTCTGCGCTCCTGCGCTGCTTTCTCTTTTGCTTATGTGTAGGCTTCGCCCTACAGCAGTGTGCTTCCGCTAGCTTATTCGAAGCTCCCAGTGACCTTTTGCCAGAGATCACCCGCCCCTGCACTGCATTCCTGCCACGCTGCTCTACTCCTGACTCTTCATCGAGGGCAATCAGCGCGGTCTCAGGGCGGTGCCCCAGTTGGTCTGAGATCCCGGTATTCGTCTGCGCACTAGTAACCCCGTTGACAGCCTCAGATTCTGAGCTCCCCGCATCACTGTCTGACCCTTTGCACTAGGATTTTCGGGGATGAGGCTACTCTCCCTAGCCGTAGGCATTTCCCATGGCCCAAGAATAAAGCCTTCTGGCCGCATGCAATTCCTACCCGTACACGGAACATCAGGTACCTTAGTCTCAATCATTATAGGTTCAGGATCGTTGAAATGAACGGAGTCAGAGCTACTGGGCAGCAGCAAGCTGTCCTAACCTGGCCCGCTCTCATTGCACTTATCTTCAGGTACCTGGCCTGCGGTGGAGCCCCGCCCGGCCAGTTCACTGTCTCGCGCTTCGAACACGCCTTTATCCTCAGCGGTTCTTTGCGAGAACCTTTTTATTTTTTCTCTGCTATCATAGCGGCGTGCAAACCGCGTTCTTTCAACCGCACGTGCTTCTTCGCTGTCGGCTACCTGCGTAATTTTTTCTCCTGTGAATCATAGAGGTCAGCGACCCGCGTTCCTTCAGACTCACGTTTAGTGCGTCCACCGTTTTCATTGGATCTTTCTTCCTGCAAGCTCTGTCGCGAACGCCCCTTTTCTTTTTCCATTCTTTTGCTTTGTTCTGTTCCTTTTTGCACTCAATGCTTTCTGCCATGCGCGTGCCTTTCATCCCAGTTGCGACGAATTCGGTGCTGTGTGCTGTTTTGTAACTTTGTTCCACGAGATGCCGCTTCGATTCGGCCAGTTCTATCTTCTGTTCCAATATTCATTTTTCTACCTCAAAAGCCTCCTCCACTCGGCGACTCTCTCAATCAGTTCAAACGCCTGATCCTTGTTCAAACCGAGCGATTGAACTATCGTTAAAAGATTTCCCCAATCCATTCTCTCAGCAGGCGAGACACGTGACTGGCCAAATCCTGGCAGTGGATATGCCAACATCCTGGCAGGCTCGCCAAATATTTGGTCACATTTTGTGGCCAGCTCAGAAGAATGGACACGGGATAATCGTTGGCACATTTACCACAGCACACATTCGTTATTTACAACTACAACCCCTAAGCAAAATAAACACAAAGCAAACAAAACTCAACCAAATAAATTCCTAAATACTAACCCCTAACAACAACCCAAAAAAGCCACCAAACCAAGCCAAAAGTCACTACAATAAAGTCCCTAATAATCCAACCTGTCCTAGTTCCAGTGTATACCACGTCCATGTTAATGATCCTAACAACCCTGGTCATGTAATACCAATTCCCTAGCTGACGGGCCTACCGCTGTCTCCGGCGCTGACGTGTCGTACCCGTAGCGTGGCCGTAGCACGCTGGTAGTCGTAGTTGTCCGCTGCAGCGGTGCCGGTGGTGGTGGAACCGACGTAGTTGTGCGCGGTAGTCACACGGTGGACCGCTCTTCAGCTACCACTCGTGGTAGCCCTCGTAGCAGGAAGCAGCACACTGGCCTCGGGGCCGTCGCCATAGTAGCAGGTAGTACCGGGGAGCTCCGGGAACGCCGCCGCGTGGGGACCGCCAAGGCGTTAGTTGACGGTGCGTGCTCGCTGTACCCAGGCGCCCGACCGTCGCCGCTGGGGCCACCTAAGCGCAGGTTGGCGGTATGACGCGGAAGTGGGAGCCGATGCCACGTCGGTCCCCTCCGGCCCAGGCTGACGTGGCTCTGGTCGATGGCGTGGCCTCGTACCCCCGGCTTGTTCCTCGGAATCGTGCCACCTGACCTACCTTCTGTGGCGTTCTTCTGATCTCCCTCGCCCTCGGCCTCTGCCCCGAGAATAAATAGACTTTGCCCGGCTGTCGCGGCACCCTTGCATTCGCTGTGCCCGTGTTTGCCGCACGGGTCACCACCACATTGGTATTTTTCCTCAACGTGCCTCCATCGCGTTACCTAGTAATTAGTCCTCCCTCTTCGCGGGAAATTTGCATTCTCTTCGTCTTCCTCTTCGTCGGCGTCTGGCTCTACTATAACACGTCATCTTTGCCCCCTTAATCATGACAAGCTGTAGAATGCTTATCAAATTTCAATAATTGGGGTGCCAAAGACATTTGCAGGGTTTTGATGTCAAAAAATGTATCTTTAACTATAAGGGGAAATCACTCCACCAGACTTCAATACAGTAATCACACTGCCGACGTTTCATTTGTCAGGAAATACATAACTCTGAAGTCACGGCGAAAAAATACAAAAAATGATGAATAAAGAACTGCGCTGCCCCTGTCTAACACTTCTAATTTTTGTCATTTACAGTTGAACAGGGAGAGACCTTAGCCCGATGTACTAGTTTGAAACGCTCACCACAGTCGATAAACATAGGTTCCATTGGCTCAAGATCCGGTTTTATTCAAAAGGAACAGGATTTGGTTTTTTTAAGGCAATAAGAAGATGTATTATTGAGCAAAATACCGAATTTCTCTCATGAATCATGCGCACTATCCTGCCCACTTATTCATGTACTTCGGCTAGCGCGAAATAGTGGGCCCAACAACTTGCGAGCATCAGTCCAGAAAAGGGATGAGAGCGTTTGCAATCCATTCTTCTGCACAGGAAAGGAATCTTTCCGACACATTCCCACCTCCGGTCTTCTGAACCTCAGTGGCTGGAGTGGCGGAAAACACGGTTTTTAATTAACGAGGCCTGTCAGTGGAATGCTTCACCGTTGTTGGTATTCATATCCGAGCATATGAATTTCGCCATTCAGCACTAAAAAACAGTATTCACAAGCATTCAGCGAATTGCTGGCTTGTGGTGACCGGCATCAGTTGTCGGCCGCCGTACGAGCCGCCTTAGTACTGCAGAAACAGAAAGTGTTTGTTTGATGCCTAAAGCCAAATACCTGTAAAATAAACACGCGACAAGCAGCGATCGTTGCGTTTACAAAGCCACTATGCCATGCAAGAAGTGGACAGTATACTGATGTGTTTATCCACGGCTACTTGAAAGGGCGCCCTGTGCCCCGATTTCGGGAGAGAAAGGTAGTGGAGCCTATTATAAACTTGCCGCCGTTAATATATTCGGCAATCAGAAATATGCAGGCTGCAGCAGGTGAAGCATGTTTTCTTCTGTCACAATTCATGACGTTGGCATGATGCAGAGCCAAATGCCTCACACTTGAAAGGAAGCGGTTAGCTGCAGCTCCAATTGATAGCTATATAACCGATACTACTTTTCTACAGATACCCACGGGTGCACTCTGTCTCGCTAATAATAAACCTAAACGACATGCCTTTTAGAAGTCACCAGGATGTTATATGTTGCACTCATCGGGGCACCTTCGAGACATTCTTCAGGAATTATAGAAAGCAATATTTAATATTTATTTATAATTGTATTTATTTATATATATATATATTTATTTATTTATTTATTTATTTTTATTTATTCATTTATTTTATTAAAATGCTCTCAAAGACCAAAGCCGTTAAAGAGAGGAGTGGTTAACATTTCCTACAGTATTAGTTACAGCCGTTTCGAATGATTGAAGGCCCGGAATGCTGGCGATGGAGGCGAGGAGGTGGTTTCAGTCGTCGCAGGTCTTCGGAATGAACGAGTGAAAGTAGGGGCTCGCGTGGCAGTAGGAGCCCCCACCCTGAACCTGTTATCGTTACGTGCGGAGTTGTAGGATGGAGCAGAAACGAGAGCCTGTTTTAGAATGGGGTTAGTAAAGTACATCTTATGAAAAAGGCACATGCGTGCAATTGTCCTTCTAGCAGCAAGTTCACTGAGTTTAAGAGAAGATTTAATTGACGTGATTCTAGCGGTTGGTGAGTACTTTATGACAATGAATCAGGCAGCCCGATTCTGAATAGCTTCCAAGGATGAAGACAACACCGCCATATGAGGTACCCAAACTGATGATGCACACTCTAATTTTAATCCAACAAGGGTTCTATATAGTAAGAGCTTTAAAGACAATGGAGCAAGAGCACAATTACGGTGTAAGAAGCCAAGCATGCGATTAGCATTATTAGAAACATGATTAATAAGTTCATGCCATTGCAAATTAGTGCTAATGTGGACGCCAAAGTACTTATAAGAAGAGACAGAAGATAAATGTACATTGTTCAGTTCATACGGAAATAGGCAAGGCGGGTTATACTGCTTGACTTCATCACATTATTGTACCTTTGTTAACGTTAAGTTACATCAGCCAATTGTTTCACCAAGAAGTTACGGTATTATTGTCGCATTGGAGAAAAAAGGAATCTTGTTGGTTAATTATTTTATAATAAATCACGTAATAATCAGCAAGAAATATAATTGTAGAAGAAAGTTGTTAGGAAGTTCAATAATATAAATTAGAAAGAGATTACGAAGAAGAATATAAATTAGAACTAACATTAAACCTTGCGGTACTCCAAATGTTACGTGTTGCAACGGTGAGTTAAAATTCTTAGCAATTATATTGTGCTCGCTTAGACAAACAACACGCTATCCACTTCAGTAAGCTGCTTTTTATGTTAAGAGCACTACGTTTTATCAAAAGAAGCAAATGAGATACTGAATCGAACGCTTTTTCAAAATCTAGAAAAATGCAATCGACAATGACACCCCGGTCTGGTATGGAAAATAAATCACAAAGAAAAACTAAAAGTTGCGCTTCACATGAAAAATATTTTCTAAAACCATGCTGGCGCTTACAAAAAAATTTGTAGTCCTCGAGGGAAGTTATCAAATTGGGTTGGAATATGTGCTTAGGCAGTTTTAAGGGGATACTTGCGAGTGTATTGGGCCTATAGGCGAATGAGTTGGAGGCATCACCTTGCTTTGAAACTGGCACCACCCTTCCCAGCTTCCAGTCGCTCAGCAGCACAGAAAACTGCAAAGATTGGAAAAGAGGTTTCACAATATTAGTGACGAGTATGTTTCGGTTAGCTTCAAGAACTGCGCAGTGATACCATCAGCTTCGAGGAGTATACATTGAGGATCTGAATAAATTTACTAATGCCAACTCAATAACCAACAATTGGCTACATAGGGGGGAAATGCACATTATCAACTGTGGGTAACACAGCAGAAACACGATCACAAAAAGAAAGAACAAAGGCAATTTGCAAGGCAACGAAACGCTCATTCTGTGGTATCACACTACCGTTATGATCACACAAATGAATCGTGTCCTTTTTAGAACAATTCACTGTTGACCAAAACTTACGAGGGTTATAATAGTACGCAGGAAAGACGGCAACGTTTTATTAAGAGGCACTTTTTTCTATCAGAAGGGCATGTTATATTGAAGGTTTACATTTTGATAGGCTTAGCACCTTTCGCTGCTATCAGGTAATGCTGCGCTACGGTACAACAGTTCCTTTTTGTTGCGCAACCGGTTATGAGGGAAGGTGAACCACGCCGAGGGTAAAGATGATCGGATTGCGCGCAGGGCAATAAATCTATTATTGAATGATTCCACAGCATTCTGAAACACACTCAAGTTTTGTTCCAACGTGCACAAAGAAAAGCTACGCAGGTAGGACTCGGTAAAACATTGGAATTCCGCATTGATGGCGGTTACGTCTGCGCAGTTATAATCTCTTTGGGTTTTAGCACAAGCTGCTTGTTTTGAGGCGATGACATCATAAGTAAAATGAAGAATGCTGTAATCGCTTAAGCCAGGAAGATAATGAAGAGAAGAAATTTTATCAGGGGTTGTGATAAGTATCACGTCTAGCAAACTCCAGGAAGTAAGAGTGACATGTTTAGGTTCCTTCTCTACTTGGGTGAAGTGAAATTCATTACAAAGATTAAAAAACAAATTTCCTTGACGTGTGCCAGAGGTAGCAAGGTTACCACTACCGATCCAACAGATATTAGGTAAATTGAAATCCCGTAATAAAAAATAGGGGCAGCAGGGTAGAGAACAACTATATTGTTTAAACCACCCTACAACGTATTAAAAAATCAGAAGACGAGTTCAGTGGACGGTAACAGGCACACAAAATAACGTCATTATGAACGAAACATGCGCAAGCGCAAACAAATTCTGAAGAGGACCATATGGGAACAAGGTGGGACTGCGAATCAACAGAAACACCAATTAACACACCTCCTCCCCTTCTGGTATTACGGTCATACCTGCAACACATATATTCGCCGCAAGTGTGGAACGCTTGACTATCCACGAATCATGTTGACGAACCACGTTTCCGTTAGCACAACTATTTTAGCGTTTCAGTCGTCGATTACTGAAGACAGTTAATCACTTTTGCCTATTACGCTGCGCATGTTAGTAAGACGGAAAGAAACCTTACATTCTACTAGACTGTGATTACCAGTGCGGGACTGCTATGGCGTACTTGTGCTGGAGTTGGGTTGATTAGCATGGGTATTGATCGGCGACAGAGATTCTGTTCACGGGTTGATTTCACAGACACTGTCAGTTTGAGAACAATAAACAAAACATTTCTTACCGATTATAAACTTGGTATAATTTGTAGAAGTACTGTTGCCCTCTGGCTTCCCAAAGTCGAGAAAATTTTTCCTCGGGTTTCTAGTTGCCTTACAGGAGTCCTCACTGATAGTGATTCCCGTCGATTTTAGTTTCCCTCTCCACGAAAAATATGCTCTTTTGCTTTGAAGGATGAGAACACAACTATTAATGGTCTTGATTTATGGCGTACGAAAATTCCAAGCCGATGTGCCCTTTCGATTCCGCCCTGCGCAATTTGAACTTATATATGAGAGGAAACAAGTGTGCGTACTAGCTCCTCCGACTGCGAACACGATTATTTTGGGTTGTCAGCCACACCATAAAACATTAAATGGTCAAGGCAAACTCTATTGTAAAAATCGCCAATCCATCAATGAAGCTCTGCATTTTCCGTGCGAACTGCATTAGCTGCGGTTCTAACAATGGGTTACTAGCCTGATCAAGGGCGTTAACACGGGCTTTAACAGCAACTAGCCTTGTGTTGATGTCAGACACCGTGTGCTCGAGTGCTTCTTGGCACAAGTTAACTTCATCAAGAATCCTCATATGTTCGTCATGGCGCGATTCTACATGAGCAGTAATTGATTTGACAACGTTCCATATCTAACTAGATAGGTTGTTATACTAACATCATCAGGGCCACGATTAAGCTCGACATCGCCGCAAAGCAACAACATTTTAACAAGATACAGTCATTCGGAAGTCATAGTAAAAATAGCACTCGGACACGGGACGAGCAGCTGAAAAAGGTTGTTTGACTTTTAAATGGCAGTAGGAGTATATACAAATCAGAACGAGAAAAAAAAACAGATTGTGAGTCGGCTGCATTGCTGCCGCTCTCCTGTGCCCACTGCAGGCGGTTAAGTACTCTGGTGGCAATGATGCATTCTTGATGGGTAGGACCGGATGAAAGCATGCGCCACAACTGGCGTGCTCAGCTAAGGTTGCGCTTCAGCAAGGCATTGCGTGTGTGATTCGATTGTGGCTCGTGTCGACGAGCCAGGTATGGCCTCCGAAGAATTCAGCCTGGACAAGAACTGCGCAGAAGCGGGTGCCGTTGTACGGAAAGGGCCCTCGGCGAAGCAGGCTCCCATAAGTATGACCACGCACGTTGCAAGGGCAGCCAGTAACTGAACGAGAAAAGAAAACAGATTGTGAGGCGGCTGCATTGCTGCCGCTCTCCCGTGCCCACTGCAGGCGGTGATGTCAAACAAGGCGGTTAAGTCAGGGGAGTGAAGCTTCTTATACCGTGCATGAGACGCGATATTCGCTCGCAGCGCCGGACAAAGCCCTGGTTTTTGGGGCGGTACTTAAAAACTGGCGGCGCGTTGCAGACATGCACTGGGAGACGCCATCTCAATGAGGACTGAAAAGCCTTGCGAGGGAGGGCGGACGGCTTAGCGTCAAATTCAACCGGCACGCACATGAAAGCTGAATTGAGCGCGTGGGATATATCCAGATGGCTAGCTCATGACCTTGTTCATGTTATGCAACACGCCGCATTATCAAAAGGGCAATTGTTTCGTCTGATTAATTAATGTTTTGCGGGTCCAGTTCTCTTCGCACCACTTGTTCTAAGTACGACGTTTTGGTTTATTAGTAAACACAATGTAGACAATAAACAGCACAGTTTCTTAATTTTTTATAGCCTAGTACCAATTATACAGTAAAACCCCAACTGTGATATTTTACGCTTTTAGTCGCATACAAAAGTGTATGGAACATGGCCCCATGCTAATAACCAGTTATCCAGCCAGGGCATATCTCCAGTGCCTTGTCTGTCCAAGGTCCGCGTAGTCTCTTCTCGTGAAATGGGTAGGAAATAGCCGGTAGCTGCTGTAGGTCTGACGATATGATAAATGAGCCAGGTCCTGCCTTATTGCAAATTGCAGCCAAACGCGAGATCTGGAACATCATCAAGTACGTGTGTATAATTGGGTTGGAATGAATACTAGCTTTCTTGCTGCTTTCGGGCGCACTTAGGATTGTTTTTAGTGACAACATGCATCTGTATTCGAAATAAACGTTATCTGATATATTATGAATCGTTCTTCCTAAATTGATTTTGGCTAAAAGGCGACTTGTGACAACATCAAAGGTAAAAGAAAATTTTTAATTAAAATCAGCCCTCATTAATAACAGACATGGAAACGTATTCTATTTGTGCGATCATAATGTTCGGTGGCAACGACCCACCTCTCCTTCTAATCCAAAATACAATTCTGCAGAAAAAAGCAGCCTTCCCACACCAGGATCTCTAAACAAATATTCATGCATATATACGGTCGCGCACTATGTGTTCCTCAGGTATTTCTCGTGCCATGCAGTAAACCGGTTATAAAAATCTTATTTAATCCTGTAATAAATTACTAGCACAGGTTAAGCCTACATTATCTACTTATTTATGGGCTTACAGCTGTAAATGCGTTCTCGTGAATATATATCGTTCTTGTAATTAAAACTGAAACTCGAAGCAAGGAACTGACATGTAATTATAAATATAAGTGGCGGGATTTTTGCCGTGATTATATTATACACATATATAGTAATTGCTTACATTGTATATTTATTGCTACAAAATTATTCTGGTATATTCTGTGGATTCACGTGTAGACAGAATGCAGAACACACATTTGAAACGCCATAAAATAGTTTGTGTAGTCACACCTTATTCAATATAGTGCTAACAACACGATATGAACCTATGGATTCACCCTTTGCGCCAAAATTGTGTGGGAGATGCCTTCCTCCAGCTGTGGACATAGATAGGCTGTTAATAATAACGATAACATTATTACTAATAATAATAAAAACGTTATCAATAATATTAATAATAGCAAAAACAACAACAACAACGCATGCTACGAAAACAAACTAAACGCATGCAATCAAAAGGCACTAAAAATAGTGCGGACATACTCACACTGTTTTATTAGTTATTGTACACGTTGCTACGAATACATTTGGCTTCATATCGTGCATTCACGTAAGCCTCAATGCGAAACACGTGATCGAAAAACGCATTTCAATCAATAACGCAAGTATAAACAAACGTGTGTAGCTGATGTAGTGCATGAAATAATTGCCAGACGCTCTCTCGCGCCTTTCATGCGTAATTCAAGAGGTAAATTAGACAATGAGAATGTAAAACAATGGCGCACCTGTATGCTCACTTATAAAGCTACTGTTGCAACGGCATCCTGCTATGTCGTGCAAGCGTAGAGAAGCAAAATAAGCAGCATTCAGATCTTACCTTTCCTCCGCCGGGATCCAAAAGAATTTTATTCCTGCCTGGCGTAAAGAATTTCGACACTACTAATTACATCACGATCTGTGATGACTGCGCGAATCCATTCAATCGTCTGTTTCGATGAAACAAACTTTACGGTGGTACAAACGGCGTTCAGTACACCGTGTATCGTAGCATACCTAAGGGCGCTACAAAAAACATCCATTTTCAGCGGGGCGAAGTAGAAAGGCGCGGTTCGCATTTTCCACTCATGGTGCATTTTTGAAATCCCGAACTGCACCGTATAAGTTCACTTGCATATTAAAAACTCCGTAATTAATAGGTAACCTGGTAATAAATGTAAAATGGAACAACAACGTTCATTTACGGTCGTATGTAATACATCCACTAAACCTTAGGATCGCTGCAGTTACGGGACAGAAAATCGGCGGAGTTGCATCCCTCTGGTTAAGTACTCCGGTGTCAATGATGGCATTGTCGACGAGTGTGACAGGTTGAAAGCAGGCGCCACAACTGGAATGCTCGGCTTAGGAGGCGCTTCAGCAGGACATTGCGTGTGTAATTCGATTGCGCCTCGTGTCGACGAGCCAGGTATGGCCTCCGAAGAATTCAGCCTGGACAGGAACTGTGTAGAAGCGGGTGCCGTTGTACCGAAAGGCCCCATGGCGAAGCACGCTCAGTGAGGTATGACCACGCACGTTGCAAGGGCAGCCAGTAACTGAACGAGAAAAGAAAACGGATTGTGAGGCGGCTGCATTGCTTCCACTAGTCCGTGCCAGTGGGCACGGCAGCCTGGCTATGACTATGGTTACAACTTGCATAAAGGATAAGTATTATCACCACAATATTTTCTACGGTATTTTTTAGGGCCACTCACTTATTCACGTTAGAAATTCTTTGAAGGTTTTAAAGTAAATGTCTTTGGAGGAAGCATCACTAGTGTCTAGACAGGATTGTTTACTGAGTTTATTCCCAAACAGACCGCAAAAACGAAATGTCAGCCAGATTTTCAGATCATTTCTATGATACGGTTAGGCCGGAGTACAAAATGCACAAAAACGTACTGTTTATAACAAAGGCAAGTATTTTCAGAAGGGCAATTTCATCCTTAACGACAATTTATTCCGTGAATGACCGTAAATATGTTTTTTTATACGCTCATTGTGTCACACAGTATAAATTGAAAGTCTCAGCCAACAAGACCTAAAGGCAGTCATCCAATGTTATGGGGACGCTTTGCCTAAATACCGTACGGGAGTGTGGAACTGCCATTCGCAGTAACTCCGGTCAAGAAGTAACTGCCGCCTTCAAGGTGCGTTAAATTGCTATAGGGGCTACGAATTAGTAGCTCTTGTAACCATGACCAGGCACAGCTTCATACCGAGGCAGAGAGAAACAACGACTGTGGAAACCTGCCCCTTTGAATTAGACATCTTCCGAAATTAGGGTATAAAAAAGAACTATATCGTGTTACCATATATATTCTTATAGCTTAGGGCAACAACTCAAAGCCACTAGACTCTATAAATTCCCACTTTGGTAAATTGATGGATTGTAGGGTTGAACGCGCCGACGCAACGCAAGCGATGAGGCCCGCCGTAGTAGAGGGCTACTGAATAATTTTGACGAAATAATCTAGGGATTATTCTCGTGCAGTAGGGGCGCTTTTGCTTTTCGCCTCCATCACAAAATAGGCCACCGCTGCCGGGAATCGAACCCGCGACCTCGAACCCGGGAACTGAACCCACGAGCGCAACGACCAAACTAGTGAGCCACCGTGGCGAGTGTTTTTGTTGGTACACCTATAACACCACAAAAAAATGTCACTACCTGATTCTGCTCAGAACTTCGAGCGTGTCGACGTTTTCCGTGTGGTTACTTTTTTTGGTATTGATTATATTCTGCTTATGACAACATCTTATCTCACAGCGTATCTCAAGGGGCGCGGCACCGCAACGACAGTGGGATGCTAACGAGGGCTGTTGTTTCAGGCTTTCCTGCTGTAAACTGCTTCTCCTTAGCCTCTAAAGGTGGGACCAACCGCCTGCGAACAATAAACTTCGAACTGGAATACGTATCAACTTCTCCTTCCAACGTTGGACTCAACTGCTACTCAACTGCTTCTTACGTGTTGCAACATGGATTCGTCATGGCCGCTTTCGTCACGAGCACAGCAGAATATAAGGAGGCATCGGCGGCTATCCAGTTTACATGGCATCGAAACGACGATGAAATGCTCACACGGGCTGTTGTTTCAGGCTTTCCTGCTGTGAACTGCTTCTTCCTCGGCGCTTTGAAATGGACCCGCCCCATCCGAAGACAAACTTTCGAACTGGAATACGTACCAGCTCCACCCGCCAACGTTGGACGCTACTGCTTCTTTCGTCTGGCAACCTGAATTCGTCATGGCCGCTTGCGTAACCAGAGCAGCAGAAGATAAGGAGGAATCGTCGGTCACCCAGTTCGGGCATGGCACTGCAACGACGATGGAATGCTCACGCGGCCTGTTGTTTTAGGTTAGTTACACAGAATGGGCCGCTTGTGCAAACAGCAGTAATCTAGATTGAATAGCAGTGTCGTGCCCGCGAGAACGTTTTTAGCTTATCGTCGCGTGTGTCATCCGCTCTGTCAAAAATGCAGTTTATGCTTTCGGGTGATGTGCAATCGAACCCGGGTCCTATGAGCAAACCTCAAGTGGACGCCTTTGATTCTGCGTTAACAGTAGCTATACGTAATCTGAAATCCGGCCTTGTGACCGTCCTAGCAGATATAAAAACAGGCAAAGATAACCAGGAAATTACAAGGAACAAAATTAAAAACTCTTCAAGCGCAAGTTGCACCGCTCGGAACAAAAGCTTCTTCGCCTAGTAGCGCCTCCGTGGATACAAATGATAATTCTTTACAGATCTTTGCTACCCAGCTTCAGACGATAACAAGGTGCGATGACATTGAGAACAGAATGCGGTGGTAAAACGTGCTGTTTTTCCGAATAGCAGACGATAAAAAGATTTGGCAGCATCCGAGCAAAATACAGTCGCGTTTTCGCCGAAAAAACACAAAATTCTTCTAGTAGTGCGCAGTTCGAACGCATACATAGACTGGGCAAGTTTACGGGAAATAAAAACTGACCACGAATCGCGAAGTTTACTTTGTTTAAAGACAAGTATAATATCTTAGGCTCCACGCATAAATTGAAAGACATAAATTTTATAGCGTGAGCTACACTGGCGGAGGTTCAGCAGTTTCACGTGCCTCCAGGAGAGCCGTGCAGCGCTTGGGCGGGGAGCAGTATTAAAATTAAATAAGGAAAATTATATAAGGAAAAAAATAAAAAAAAACATCAAAAGAAAATTAATAACAAAAGAGGTTAAGCAGTGACGGGGAGCAGCCGCCGCCGCCGCGACTGCATTGGATCGGATTGGATTGAAATAAATTAGATTAGAATAAACTGGATCGGATTACATTTTAAAAAGTTTTAGCAGCAGTACACTTAATAATCAGCTAATAATACACAAAAAAAACCTAAGGATGACCAGCTGAACCATCGCTCACGCTACGTGCATACTGGCATAGCCGAGCTAAGCCACTGCTATGTGTTTCCAACGGAGAAGGCTTTTCGTTTTAAACTCGTCTTGCCAGAAGGAAATTTATAACAGTTGCCCGGGAAATAAAAAATCCCTTCAAGCTTGCGGTAGACAAGCGTCATATTGACAAGAAAAACTACTTCCACGATACTGCAACCGAACCTGTCGTGCTAGTTGACAGCTACATAGCGGCACGCGATTTCAAGTTCCTCAAGTGCTTACATTCACGAGTCCAGGTGTGTCACTATCACTGGTTTTTACCGACATACGGAGCGTACTACACAAGCGGATCGAAGTTGGTTTTTGGGAGGATAGCACTGTTGATATTCTTGCTTTGACGGAAACATGGTTAAAGCTTGACAGTGCAGACAACGAAATTGTACCCGGAAAGAACGAGTATGAACTATATAAAAAAGAAAGAACTTATATAAGGTGCGCTGGCGTTCTCCTGGCCATAAAAAAAAGTCGTTCATCATACGTGTTGGCATGTCACACTGATGTCAAAATTTTATGGGTCGCTTGTGTAAATGTTTCTTTAAAACGTTTGGCAGTTGTTTTGTTACCATCCCCCGGATTTCTGGTATTCGTTTTCGACTGACCTGAGTGCCAGTGTGACAGCGGGGACCCAGTTTTCTTTTGCTGTGAAAACGTAATGCCTTGGCGACTGAAATTGCCAGATATCGATTGGGTTAAGTTATCACGTCTTTGTAGTGCTTTCGAAGAACTAATCAAAATAAGCTTGTATTCTAATCTTTCAAGTTGTGAAAGGGCTACTGACACAAAATTTTGAAGGCGAGATAACTTCGGAGAGAGATTGGGGCTAACAAAGGTACATCATATGCAGAACAGTAGGGGAAAATAGAGCCCAGAACATACATAAAATTCATTTTAAAGTATGCGAATTGCAACAAGCAGCCAGCGTACTACCTCGCGCAATCGATATTCCTTGGATATTTCGCGAATAAACCACAGGCATACAAGTCACGAGTTTGAGTTGAACGTTTCTGCAGTGCCGGCGTTTTTTGGCGGCTCGCGGCTCTAATCGTAGGTCAGAGCTTCTTCTCTCGAGCATCAAACGATCCTATTGTTTGCGGCGGAGGCGCCGGAGGAACGATAAATTCGAGGGTCATCGGGCTATCTGGCAGCTGGCACCGAACAAAGTTGTACAGCAATTTCATGC
This sequence comes from Haemaphysalis longicornis, assembly GCF_048455015.1. Lineage (NCBI taxonomy): Eukaryota > Metazoa > Arthropoda > Arachnida > Ixodida > Ixodidae > Haemaphysalis > Haemaphysalis longicornis. The sequence goes on from NW_027526385.1 coordinate 167,049,764, forward strand.
AGGCTATTGCTTTTATTTGTTTTAATTACACTGGATGCGAAAACGCGCTGGGGACACGAAAAGCGCACTCAGTGAGCCGCACGATCCGGCGCAGGTGGCGGCCACGGCCGCGAAATGGCAGAGTCTGGCGCAGATAGCTCGAGCGATAGCTTTTTACCGCTGCACAAAATGGGAATGATGTCCCAAACATGGCAGCGCACATGAGAAAGGAGTAATGATTCGATGGCGGGTTGCATTAAACATAGCTTCTGCACCACCCACGAGAGCGGCAATCGAATCTCCGCCCGAGTTTTAAGCCGAACACATTTACAGGCGGAACTGTAGGAAGACCCCCCGGAAGCACCCAGCGCGCGTCTCCCCATCGCGAGCGTCGCGCGTCGTCCCCTAGCCGCGACAGCAATTTGCCCTCGCAGCGCCTGCGTAACGCCCACGATCACGTTCTCATTAGGCGCCTCACGAGATTAGTACGCAGGGGCACTCCCAGAAACTGCTGTCGGCGCGGATTCGACAGTGCTACGGCAGCTCTGTTCTGTAATATCCGTCCTACGGTCGCATGGACAGCGCTGTTCATACAAACTCTCACGTTTCCCTTGAACCCGCTGAAACCGAAACTGTGACTGGCCGTATTAACAACGCCTCTTAATAAAAAACCGTCGTACGCTGAAACAAATGATGTGTCCACGCGTGATAAGTACGTCATCAGCTACTTATAGCAACAAAATAACAAGATGCCAAATTTTTGTGTGAGTGCCCCTTTAATGAACCTACCCGAGGATCCAACATACAGGGTTTGGTGTTTACTTTTCAAACCGAAACCTTTTATTCTGTATCGAACGTCGATGCATTTAGCGCCCATAAGACGCTCCTTGATAACTTTACTTACCCTTAGCACCTAAAGGTTTCAATGTCAAGAAAACGTATGGTTGTATCAAATACAACTACATTAAAGGAAACAAAGAACTACGTATATTTTATTATGCAATACTAAAGCCTTAATTTGAGAGTCTTGAATTTAAAAACTGGTCTATTTTCAGTGACAAATTGCTGTTTTTGTTAGGCAATACGTACCGCTTATCTTCATCTCAATTGATACAACAAATCCATGGTTTAATAGTGGTCTCCACAAATATAGAAACAAAACGTAGCGATTTTACAAAAATGCCAGGCCTGTAGGTACTGCTGATGTGTGCCCCGCACGGGGCACCTTGAGTAATCTTGCTGACGGTGGTGCCGACACCACGGACCCCGAGACCCCATACAAAAGTTGTGACCAACCGTGACGATGTGTTTTAAGGTGAACGGTAGAAACCTCAGACGGTAGCCGTGGAAGCCTAGGTGAAGCTCCGACGGATGGGCTCTCTGTCTGCTTACCAGGCACGGAGCTCTGGGACTCTTCAGGTATCAAGGTAAGGCTGACAAAGAAAGTACCCCCCTCTCCCTGTTTTTTTATACTATGCCGTATGGTATATTCAACCCCCCCCCCTCCCAAAGGCGATCGGTCTCTGGATAGGGGCCGCACCGAAGTAGCTTTTCCCCCATTGCCATCTTTAACATTTCCTGAACCGGTTCATTAGTCGCGATTTCTGGTCCTAGAGTCCCCCAGTCCATCCCACCTTCTTGCATCTGAGTCAGTTTTCTTGATCGCAATGTATCGTGAAGCCACAAAAAGAAATCGTATAAGGCCAAACACGAAGGTGTGGGGAACTCCTGATTGAGGTTGTAGGGTGCTATGTCGGGCGAGAGGAAGGAGCTTCATGTAGGACGACCGTTCGTCGCAAGGCAAAACCAGATTCTATCTGTCAGCACCAGTGTGACCCTCATGTCCTCGTGCGCTCGCGCGGCCACGCAGCCCTTGTCCATGTCCATCGGACTGCTGCGCGAGGAGCGGCGCTCGATCCAGCGATGTCGCTTGAGCTGCCGCTACAGGGCTCCCCCCCAAGAGAGGAGCGGGAGTGACGAGCGAAAAAGTCATGCATGTTTCCAGTGGACACGCCGAGGTCGTCTTGTTAAAGGGGGCAGAGCAGGTTCCAACGAAGTGACTTCGGGCGGCTCGAAGTACGCGGGCTTCAGGTGTTCGATTACCACGGTGTCTGGAGAGCCGTTGATGTCCAGTACGAAAGTAGTCAAGTGACGTTGAACGACTGAATAGGGGCCCAGGTAATGTGGGCGCATTGGTCCTCGGACGGGTCTGTAGCGCACGAACACATGCGTGGCAGTTTTGAGGTCAGGGTGCGTGTAAGTCGTCGAGTTCTTTGCAAGGCGTGTGGGCTGAGGCCGAAGGTGTCGAAAAACTTCTCGTAGGTTATCAACGTATTCACTTGCAGGGACAGGTTGCGGAGATTCGTCGAACAAGTCCGCTGGCAAACGCAGAGGTGTACCGTAAGACGAGCTCAGCAGACGTGCACGAGAGGTGCACTTTGTACGCGCTCCGGATTCCGAGAAGGGTCAGTGGTAACCGTTGGACCCACTCGGTGGGGCAGCCGTGTGCAGTGAGTGAAGCCTTGAGGTGTCGATGAAAGCGCTCCACAAGGCCGTTCGACTGCGGGTGGTACGCAGCTGTTCGCAGACGAGTCGTTCCGAGAAGACGCAGTAGTTCGGTGAACAGGGATGACTCGAACTGCCGGCCGCGATCGGTGACAACGGTGGAAGGGCATGCGTAGCGCGACACCCAGGTAGACACAAAGGCTGAAGCTACTGTGGAGCCTTGATGTCGGGAAGAGGGCAGGCTTCGGTCCAACGTGTGAACCGGTCAACACAGGTTAGAATGTACCGGTAACCTTGGCAAGGGGGTAGGGGGCCAACCATGTCAACGTGAACGACAGAAAAACGTTCATCGGGCCTGAGGATTGGCTTGGCAGGGGGCACGGAATGGCGTTGGACTTTTGAACGCTGGCACGACGTGCAGGCTCGTACCCAGTCTCGAATGTCAGCGTTCATACGGGGCCAAACGTAGCGGGACGCAATGAGTTTTTGAGATGCCCGAATGGCGGGGTGGGCCATGTTGTGTATGGCATCAAACATGCGGCGATGATGTGAGGCAGGTAGGAAGGGTCGAGGAACACCTGTGGACGTGTCGCAGACGAAGGTCACACCACGAAACGGTACATCTTCAAGCTTGAGTGCGGTAGGTGCTCCACGTAGACGGGAGAGCTCGTTGTCGTTGGCTTGCGTCGTAGCCAGTTCTTGTACGTTAAGCGGGTCGGTAACTGCTTCCAGCGTTCCTGGTGAAATAGCATTTACATCGTCCATGCGACTCAGTGTGTCTGCAGGGGAATTGGCCACACCACTGACTTGCTGGATGTCGGACGTGAACTCCGAGAGGTATGGTAGTTGACGCACCTCTCGTGTAGTGTAGAGGGCGTCAGGGCGGTTCAAGGTGAACGTGAGGGAGGTGGAGGAGGAGGAGAAGTGGGAGTTAGGGGTGGGGGAAGGGGAGATAGAGGCCGGTAACTGTCTGGCGTTTCGCCCACACCTCAACCGGCCGAACGGAAGCGAGAGGGGGGACAGTAAAAAGAGTAGAGAAGGAGGGATGGAGGAAGAGAGGGAGAATAATAATTCGGCATGCGACTCTTCCTTGTAGCACGCACCCGTCCCTGCAGACAGGGGAAACGCGCGGCACACAGTAACCCGCCCAGGGAACATCACCACGAACCCAGGGGTGCGCCAGGAACAGATCAGAACCCCGGTAATTGGGTCACGAGATTGGGTCACTGTGAAGGTGAGCAGACGGTTTGTGAGGGCCTCGAGTGGCGCGAGCGAAAGACCAGATGGTAGCCGAGGGGGTAACTACGCCTGTGCCGCCGCCGCAACAGTCGCTAGGTCTGAACTGTAACTACTGGAGAAGGGGTTACACACTGGTTGGCGGTTGTGCTAGGTATGCATTATACATTGGTTAGCGGGTTATGCAGGAGTGGATCACAAGGTTGGGGCTGTCGGGTGGAGAGGTGGGAGGGAAAAAAAGTAATAATAATAAAAAAAATTAAATAAGGAAAAAAAAACAGTCCATCAAAAGAAAATTATTAACAAAATAGGTTAAGCAGCTGAGCCGCAAAACAGGACCGGAATAGGAACGAACAGTGTGGTGTTGGATAAAAAAAATAAAAGAAAAGATAATGAGAAAAAAAGGAAACGAGAAAAAAAGGAGTACACTAGATGCTAAGTAGTAGCTAAATTCTGATAACAACAATAAGGAAAAAGTTAAGTTGATTAAAGGTAGTGGATAAATGTTAAACAGCTGAACAAGATATATAAGGGTTGAGCTAAACAAAGTAGATGAGAGATGAACAGGTAAACATTACAAAGGAAAAAACAAACAGCTGGCAACAAGAATTAGACAAGCGCGGATACATGGGGATAGACAGTGAGATAATGACGCAGGTAAAAGGATAACTGGGAGTACGTGAGCCTGCTAGATAGAATCAGGAGGATTATATGGTAAAGGTTACGAGGGAATAAATGGGACTACACTTTGGTTATACTGGTTTCGTTAGTTAGTTATAGAGGTGGGGGGACCCGTGGACCGAGGTGCAAAGAGTTTTGTCGTTTGTGCAGGTGACTGGGCGCACAGGTGTTCGGTTTTGGGGGAGTTTTTTGCCATCCAGTTTATGACCGAGGCAGGGTGGGGTTGCTGGCTGAGGCACGCAGACACACACACACACACACACACACACACACACACCGCTGGTTCATGGGCGTTGCGGGATGGGGACACAGGTTGAGGTTAGGCGGGATGGAGGTGCAGTAGCAGGCTTGGGCTCAGACACGTGGCGGGATCGTGGCACAGGGTGGGGTTTGGACACATGCTTGCAGCCACACACACTCGCGCACACACTCGCGACACGCCACTCAAAGGTTCCTGAATGGGCGCGGAGGGGGGCCGCCGACACGCCAGGAACAGTTCTGTTTGCGCGCCGCCTGCCGGGTGAGCCGCTCGCTGGGATGCTTCTGGGTTGAGGGGATCGGCGACGAGGAGAGGGGGAGGAGAGAGGAGGGGAGGAATGAATGAAGGAGTAGTGCGTAAGAGAGGGGGGAAGCGTCATGGGTGAGGGCCGGCGGCCCATCCAGAGCAGCGTGGCAAGGTCGGTTGCGTGCAGGAAGTGCAGCAGCGCGGTGAGTGCCGCGCCCTGTGCGCGGGCAGACGAGGGAAAGAGGAGCTCCTCCCGCGTGCTGCACGCAATTCCCAGTGCCGCGTAGCGTCTTAGCATCTTCGCTCGCTCCTCGCTGTACCGGCTGCAGCGCAGTAGGGCGTGCTCCGTGTTGCCCAGCTCGCCGCAGTACTGGCAGTCGGGGGAGTCGGCCTGACCAAAGAAGAAGCGGCGAGCTGTGGAAGAGGCGCAGCGCGTGCGGAGCTGGAGGAGGAGACTGCAGTCGGCGCGGCAGAAGGTACGGCTTGGAATGCGCCCTCGTTTCCCCCCATAGGCGTGCCTCGGGGTCTTGTGCTGCTGTTGGGCGTGCTTGGCGATCCAGTGTCTCGCCTCGTCGCCCCTGGTGGCCCCCTCAAAGAGCGGTGTGTTCGCTGAGTGGACCGCCTTGGCCAGCGAGTCCGCACACTCGTTTCCCTCGAGCCCCACATGAGCCGGCACCCAATGAAGGGAAATTCGTCTGTCTCCTTGCTGCAAGTCGCGCAGCTTTTTTGCGAGTCGCTGCACGAGCGGCCCGTGTTTGCTGGGCTTCTGCAGGCGCTCTAGTGCCGCCCGGCTGTCACAAAGCAGCACGGCTTGTTTGATGTCGGGGCGTCCCGCCAGAGCGTCCGCCGCCAGGTGCACGCCTACCAGCTCGGCTGTTGTTGAGCTAGAGGCGAAGTTCAGTCGGCGCTGCACCGTTAGGTCCAGCATTGGGACCGCGCAGGCGGCGGCGGCGGATCCTGGGGGGCCAGGCCGCACAGAACCGTCTGTAAAAAGTTTGACCGCGCCTGCAAAGCTCTCGTGCAGGAGGCAGGCGACCTCTTGCTGGAGTGCGCAGGCTGGAGAGGAGCGCTTGCTGCGAATGCCGGAGATTGTTGTGTGGATAGGCACACCGACGTCTCGGTGCGGTGGGGGTGGCGGCTCAATGTGGGGCTGGTCTCCGCCGATGAGGTCCTCGTACGTCCGTGGCCCAGTTGGAGCCGTGGCCCAGTGGGCCCCACCGCAATTGCAGCAGTGGAGACCGGGTGCCGTGCAAGCTTGCGTGGGGTGGGCGCCATCGCACCTGGCGCAGCGGGCCACGCCCCTGCAGTCCGCGCGAACGTGTCCGAATCGGCAGCAATTCCCGCATTGTAGGTTTCTGGCTGTGAGCACCTCTACAGGCACTCTGATGTGCGAAAGGTGCACGAAGCTGGGTGGCTGGCGGCCCACGAAAGTAAGGAAGAGCAGTTGCCCCTTGCGCGATCCGCCGATGATGGGTACCGACGACCTAATACGCGCAATTAGGTCATCGGCTTCACCTGCGGTATCAATGCCCCGCAGGACCGCGCGCGTGCGCCCCTCTTTGGAGGCGAGGTATGGGAGGACCGGCACACCCCCGAGGTAGCGAAGCCCGAGCAGGGCCTGGTGGGTGGCAGTCGCAGCTGTGTCCACTGCTACCAAGTTGAGCCGCGGATTGACCCGGATTTCGCCGAGTCCTCGGAGGTGTTTAAGCTCCTCGCCCAGATCTAAACGGCTCACCCCACGAAGGCCTTTACACTGGATGGTGGGCCTGAACAACGCCGTGATCTGTGGGTGTTTTTTTTTTGCTGGCCGCGTGCGCTCGCGGGGGGCAGTCATGCGTGCGCACCGCCTGTGTGGTAGGGGGAGAGGGAGTCGCCTGGCCTGCCTTTTTCTTCTTTCGTCTTCCATACCTCACCACCGTGAAGCCGTCGTCGGGGTTGTCAGGGGAGGAAGAGCGGGAGGCCGCGCTTGGGGGTCCGCGCCCTGTGTGCGGCGTCCCAGCGCGGGGAGGGTGGCGCGTGTTCTGAGAAGCCGGATTTTCGTGCGTGCTCTCTTGCAGCCACTCGGGGAGCTCGCCCGTCTTCGCTGCGTGATCGGCGGCAGGGGACAGGTTGTTGCTCGCCTCGTTGCCACCCCGATGACTTTCGTTCATTACGGGCCCTCCAGGCGCAGGCAGCCGCTGTGTGGTCGGGGGCTCCCCAAGGCTGGGCTCTTCGACGGCGACCTTGTCGATCGCTGCCGCCGCGGGAGGGGAGGGGAGAGTCTCGGCGTTGACAGGGGGCTCGGTGGGGAGGGGCAGGCAAGGGTGAGCTGACGATCCTCTTGTTGTATCGCTCTGCGGCTAGTTAGGCGCGGCAGCGCGGTGGGGGGGTAGCAGCTTGGATGGCCTCTGTAGGGTTGTCGGGGGGCTGAGTGGTCTCGGGCTGGGCCAAGATGGCTGCAAGGGCCTCTTTTCCCCCGGGAGGCCGCATTGAAAATGGCGGGGGCCTGCGTGGCGTCTCGGAAAGTTTGTGCCTCTGCGCCATGTTGCAGGGCGGCGCGCCTTTGGTGCAACAGTAATGCGGCCCATTCGCACACTTCTTTGCAGGCGGTCAAGCAGTGGGGTGGGGGGTGGTTCGCGGGGCGCAGCGAGCAACGAGGGCACCACGCCGGCAGCAGTCTTGCAATGGTGGATCCATGCGATAAGGCAGATCTCCGATTTCTGGAGCGGGCTGTCGGCGCTGTGCCCTCGTTAGCGGAGCTTGACGGGATCGAGGGTCTTCCGAGTGGGGCGCTGTGGGGGGGAAACGGGGGGCGTGCACTCACCAGAGCTGTTGCTGCTGCTGTTACTGCTGCAGCTCCTGCTGGAGGTTGTGGATGTTGAAGTAGACGGCAAGACAGTATCCAGGGTCGTCCCGCCGTCACTATTGCCGTCTTCCCTGTCAGCACACTCCGTGGAAATAAATGCTTCCAATCCAGAAGCGAGAGCCAAGAGGTAGGCTGGAGAAGCCATGAGGATAGGAGAAGAGGCAGGTTGGTGGTTTAGAGCAGGTTGAGGAAGCAGGACTAGGTCATGAGGAATTAAGTGGTGAGAAGGGATAGCCTGAGACGAGAAAACGAGAAGAGAAAAAAAAAAACAGAGGCAAGGGCTCTGGGATTTGTTCAAGTTAAAAAACGGAGTTTTCACTCGGTTTGCCAGTGGGAAGCCGGTGGGAAGCGTGGGTCCTGTAGGCAGCCGGGGCGGACGGTGCAGGCGGGTCGCGGGGAAACCGGTCCGGCGCGGCTGCGTCAGTCGCCTGCGAGGAGCTCTCCCTCGGCATGACCGGCCCCGACGATAGCTGGGGAGAAACCCCCGTGAGGGGCTTGTGATCAGTGAAGATCGTGAACGTGCGTCCTTCGAGGTGATGTTTGAAGTGACGAACAGCGAGGTACATGGCTAGCAGTTCGCGGCCGAAAACGCTATGTCGTGTCTGAGCCGGAGTCATGCGCTTGGAGAAAAACGCTAGCGGTTGCCGTGCACCTTTTACTTGCTGCTGAAGGACAGCTCCGGCGGCAGAACTTGACGCGTCGGTCATGAGTGCAAACGGAAAGCTCGGGTTTGGATGAGCCAGCAGTGCAGCGTCGGCGAGAGCGTGTTTGATGGCCGTAAATTCCCTTTCAGCAGCATCGTCCCAATCAAGTGAAGTGGATGACCGTTTGGTGGAAAGAAGCCTGTCGAGTGGTTTGAGCAGCGTGGCACAGTTCCTAATGAAGTGGTGGTAGAAATTTACCAGCCCTAGGAACTGGCGGAGCTTTGTCACTTACGCTGGCTTGGGAAAGTCGATGATTGCGTGAACCTTTGCGGGGAGTGGACATATTCCCGTGGCGTCCAAAGGATGACCAAGGAAATCGAGGGCAGAGGCACGAAACTCGCTCTTGGAGACGTTTATGACGATGCCGTGGACAGCGAGACGCTCAAAGAGAAGGCGAAGATGCTTTAGATGCCCTTCCAGGAATGTGCTGGCCACCAGAATGTCGTCAACGTAGGCGTAGACAATCGGTAGCCCTCGTGTGACGGCATCAATGAAACGCTGGAATGTTTGTGCAGCGTTGCGGAGTCCAAATGGCATGCACAGAAATTCGAACAGGCCGAATGGGGTTGTGGTGGCAGTTTTGGGGATGTATTCTTCTGCCACGCGACTCTGGTGGTAAGCACGAACCAAGTCCATCTTAGAGAATATCGTGGCCCCGTGAAGAGTGGCGGTGAAGTCTGGAGGTTGGGTAACGGATAGCGGTCAGGAACGGTCTTGGTGTTCAAGGACCGGTAATCTCCGCAGGGGCGCCAGTCACCAGTTTTCTTGGGCACCATGTGCAGTGGTGATGCATGGTTACTGGATGATGGACGGATGATGCCCAGTTCCATCATGTGCTCGAATTCCGCTCGGGCGACTTGAACTGGTCAAGCGCAAGCCGCCGTGGTCGAAAGAAAACGGCAGGGCCAGTGGTAATGATGTGATGGCGGACGTCATGACGAATAGGCTGAGTCCAGTCAGGTGGGGCTGTCACGGTTGGGAAGTCCCGCAGCAAGGTGGCGAATGGTTCATTGGCAACTGTAGCACAGGGTGGTGGTAGATTAGCGGCTGCCTCCGCTGACGCACCTTGCACTGAGAGGAGTGTGGTAGCATCAAGTAGACGCTGCCGCCTTAGGTCGACGAGAAGGCCATGTTTTGCGAGGACGTCGGCACCGAGGATGGCGGTGCAAACGTCGGCGACGAGAAAAACCCACCGGAAAACTCGGCGGAGCCCCAGGTTTTGATTGAGTGGGGGTTGCTTGTAGACGGGTATGCGCGTGCCGTTCACTGCTTGTAAATGCGAGGTGACACGAGAAGCACGATCCGGGCGTGTAGCGGGCAAAGCGCTTACCTGGGCACCGGTATCCACGAGAAACTTCTTACCGGTGGTGCGGTCGGTGACGTGAAAGAGGCGACATTCCTGTGTTGGGCCGAGATCGCTTGTCGCCGTTAGCGGTCGGCCAGGCCGTTTCCCGTCCAGGCGCAGGGCAGACGGCAGTGGCGGGCATAAGCGCCGAAACGCCGGTGGTAGTAGCAAATGCCCGGGTTAGGCGATTCACTGCGTGGGCGCTCTGGGCACCGTCGCTGCGACGACGAGCGATGGCGTTGACGGGAACGTTGCGGCGAGACATCACGGCGTGTTGCGGCAAAGATGATCTTCTCTAGACGATCACAAATGCTGTCGAGTCTAGATGAAGCGGAGGACTCACTGAACGCTGAAGCGGGGTTCCTGGGGCAGGAGGAGACGGAGGCTTAGCCGATGCAACCGCGGCCACTTGAGAAAAGGGGGTGGCGACCTCCATGACTTTGTCTGCCAGCGCGGCGAGTGCCTGCAGGTCCATGGCTGTGGCAGTGGCGGGGACCATTTGGACGTTGGAAGGTAGGCGCTGAAGGAAGAGCTCACGCAGCAGTGTGTCATCCATCGCGTGAGAATGTGTGCCAAGGAGTTGCTTCATGTGCCGTAGCAGTTGGCTTGGCCTGCGGTCGACGAGCTCCTCGGAGGAGAGAAGCTGCTGGATGCGTGTGCGTTCCGAAGCAGCTGTGCGCTCCAGGAGTGCAGCCTTGAGCTGGTCGTAAGGCGCTGCGGGGCGGGTGTGGTTAAACGAAGTGAGGATGTCGGAGATCTCCTTTGTGGCTGTCGGCGGAAGCGCTCCGATGACGTGGCGAAATTTGATTTCTTGAGAGGTGGTCCGAGCTAGCTGGAATTGCGCCTCTGCTTGCAGAAACCAGGTCGTCGGGTGGCGCTCCCAGAATTGCGGAAGCCGAACGGTCAAGGCTGAGACTGCTGCGCCGGGTTCTCCCGAACGGGTTGAGTCCTGGTTGTCGAGGGACATGGCTCTACATTAACCTCGGTGGCGTGTTCGGTAGGGTCACCAATTGTAGGGCGCTATGTCGGGCGAGAGGAAGGAGCCTCAGGCAGGACGACCGTTCGTCGCAAAGCAAAACGAGATTCTATTTTGTCAGCACCAGTGCGACCCCCGTGTCCTCGTGCGGTCGCGCGGCCACGCAGCCTGTGTCCATGTCCAGGGGCTGCTGTGCGAGGAGCGGCGCTCGATCCAGCGATGTCGCTGGAGCTGCCGCTACAAGGTAATGACCAGCAGCAGTCCACAAAGCTTAAAGCACAGACTACACATGCTGATCTAGACATCAGGATCCCACCCCATCGGAGCCTCAAAAGCTGGCAAGGTGTGATTTCCGAGCCCTATCTTTTGAATAAAATGGATGCGTGTCTTCTTCCGGCTTGAAGGATCACGGCGTCACTGCCGTGAGACGCACCACCACCCGCAGAAACGACAAGGAGATTCCCAACAAGCACATCATCTTGATCTTTGACCGTGCAGCACTTCCACAACATATATACGCAGGCTTTATCTGGTGCTTCATCCGTCCCTACATCCCGAACCCACGGCGCTGTTTTATGTGCCAGTGGTTCGAGCATATTACAAACTCTTGCCGTGGCCGAACGACCTGTGCAAAATGCAAATCTCTTGTCGCTTACCTCGATGTGTGCAAACTCTTGTCGCTTACCCTCGATGGCACTCCCGTCCCCCGATCTTCATCCTGCCGGGTTCTGTGATTTCCCCTCCAAGACCACTCCTTCTCCCGTGTAATAAAGTCCACGATCACCACATGCCACCAAGTGACTCACTTGGTCCGACGGGTGGTCAAGCGGCGGGGGGGGCATCGATGAACGCAGAGCCAGTCAGCTGGTAACAGCCTTCGCCCTGAACAAAATCTTGTATTTTCTCCCATACTGCACATTAACACAGGCACACATGCGAAGTGTTCAATATGCCCTTAACACACTTTACAAAGCTGCCCTGCGTCTCCCAACACATGCCTCTACAGAGAAATTATACGCCACAGGTCTCTTCCTTCCTCTTCATGATCTTCTGCCCCTCCTCAGGGATTGACAGCTGGGCCGTCTGTCTGGCTCCGCGCAGGGCCATTGGCTGCTTCAGCGGGCAATAATCAGGCCCATTGACTTTCCCCTGCCCACCCCCCAACGGCCCCTTCCCAGTAACCTCCGCTGTGCCCCCATTCCCTCCAACATGACCCCACACCTTCACGAGGGCAGACGGCAAGCTCGCGCGTTTTACCATGACCCCTTCCTTCCGGACACTGTCACATGCTATGTTGACGCGGCATATCACACAGCTTGTGGCTCCACTGCGTCCGTAATTATGTCCCGCCCCACTGACACCCCAATAACCTCCATAGCTGGCCCTTACTTCCATACTTCTTCTCCCTTAGCTCTCGAACTGGCGGCGATCGTTCACGCAACTAGAGAACTAACTTCCCTACCCCCTTCCCCCCGCAACCGTATATGCTCCGACTCCATGGTGGCTATTCGAGCTCTTCGCGACAACCCAATTGCCGAAGATCTGTATGACGACCTCTCTGAAACTCTCTCGCTCCTCTCCCCTGCCTTGGTCGCTGTGGTGTGGGTGCCGGGCCGCGTATTCCCAAACCATATCCCGTAGGAGCCCAGGCCGACCACACCCCCTTAGCAGCGGCGCAGCCAATGAGGTTAAAAAAAGTGCACTTTTTTATCTCCTTGGACGCAGCACCGTGACGTAACTTCCTCTATGTGCCCGACTTCTTGCGAGTTGTATTTTTTATTTTTACCCTCTCCCCTGATTTCGGCTGCTTTGCGGGCGGCCGATGGTTGCGCTCCGTGGGCCGGGCTGGGCCTCGGCGCTGGATAAACTGACGCAAATGTGGTAGAAGTTAACCTTTTGTACGTGAGCCCCTGATCTCTCCGCGCTCTTCTTGCGCGTCTGCAAGTTGACGCTGACCTCCCATCGTGCTTCTAGATAGGCGCTCGGCTCGGTGCTCGAAGTGCGCGCGCGAGGAGGGACGCTTTCACGCGCATGTGGCAATTATACACGTTCCGGAAAGCAAACACCGTAATTGAGAGCTCATTCTACAACACACAGAAGGGTATACAATTGAGTTGGGTGCTCTTTCACTATATACACATCTCAAAACACGATTCGGTGCTGCAGGTAAGGATTACAAGAAAGGCCGCCAATTAGCCATGACTACATTTACAAACTGTCCTACCCTTGCGAAATATTACAGCTGCATGAGCTGCTACATTTGGCACTTTCATAAGCACAATTACATTGAACTTCGTTAACATTTACTTCATTGCATTATTTCATTATCAGGAACAGTGCCACAAAGGAAAACATTCACATTTTGTTAACAGCAATAGAAGGTGTGATTCGTTCATGCAAGGGTGATACGTTGATAAGAAAGACACCAGCTGAAACGTAAACGTTTTACACTCGGTCATGAATGCTGCATAATTTGCACTGCTGGTCATAACAATTTCGGGAAACAATATCGAAAATATATACCAACCAAGGGCTAAGTAATAGTTGGATTGTATAGCTACTGAATTCCACGAGGAGTTTGATATAAGTGTTCTTTACAGGGCTATTGACCACAGTCTCTTCACTGAAGCCATCAGGGCGCAGTTTGATATCAGTAATCATGCGTGCTACCATTCACACTGTTGCCAATGTCGATTAGTTATTTTTAACAATTTGTGCTTCATGCACACATAGATTTTACTGCATAAGATGCGTTATTTATAAATAGACAGCTACAGCAGGATCCGAATGGCGCTGATGGCCCCCCTGTAATCGGGAAGGCACACCAAATCATTACCACTTAATTTGGCTCTGTCTATTATTCGACCGTAATCGCCTCCAGCTTTTAAATCTAGGTCCCGCCCCTGCGACTGAACAGGAACATGTTTGTCGGGTCCGTCATGATCCCACCACACTAGAAGCACTTACCGAGTACGCCCTTGAAAACGGACTCTACAAATTGGTGTAGCAGCCTGACCGACTTCCCCGTTCGGTCTACCATGTGAACTGTCTCCAGCGTGCACTGTTTCCAGTGTGAACCGCATTGTCTACAGTGTGAACTGTACATTTAAGTGTGAGCTGTGCGATTTGCTGCCACTGACGGACTTTAATGTGTTCATTTTGCGATTAAGACCCCACGACTGCAACTGTGTTCATTGTGCGAGTGCTTACGTTCCCTTTTTCCCCTCATCCTTGCTGCCCCAGGCCCCATGGCCTCTCACTTAATAAAGTCTTACACTCAATCAGATGCGTATATTTTTTTCGCTGGGACTAATGAGTAGTTGCGCGTGAGCTTGAAGTCACGGTAGTCGCAGCAGAGATAAAACTAAGTAAAAAAAAGTTATCTCCTTGGCGCACTATTTTTGCGATATTGATCTGGGAGTCCAAATCGCGGCAAAAATTGTCACATTTCGAGATCCCCCGATGGGTATAGAAGAGCAGTTTGTGTCTGTTTACAGTGACGCATTTTTAGCTACCACAGATATAGAATTCTGTAGTGTCTGTGTTTATTTCGCGCGCATTGTGTCACAGCTCGCGCCTCAACTGTAAGCCACACACACGCAAAAAAGTATACAAATGTATAAACAAGAAATAGCAAGAATAAATATATAAATAGTACAACACAAGTTGCAAAACGCCGCCTCGTGTACTACAACTTTTCGTATCGAAAAACACCTTTCGCCCAGTTTCTGGACCTTTTGGACAATCCAGGTTGTGTTGGTGCACCCGCTCTACCTGTCCATGAAGGCATTGACTGCTACTTCGTCAGGCAGGTTCGCGCGGAACACAGACTCATGATTTGTTGATGCGAGGTCACCTCTGACGACCTCGAGCGGCTGGTCGTGCTTATCCATGAAGCAGAAGTTATAAGCTTCGCGACGATCGCGTAAATGCGCGGGAGACGCGCGTGGCGCACACAATTATGAGAAGGGACCTTGCGATGGGCAGTTCTGCACGAGTGCGAGGCACATACGAGTATGACGAATAACACGCTCGCTGATGTTCGTAGCAGACGAGCGACCGACGTACGCGTGTGCTTTCGACCGACTGAGAGCAACCGTTCTGCGCTTCGGTAGGGAGTCCAAAGGACCACCCAAGGCCAAAAAAAAGAACATTTTCGCCTTCACTTTATAGGAGTGCTTGCTTTCTTGAACGTAAACAATAACTACATATGTACGTGCAAAAGCATTCATCCGCGCCCGCCCTTTGAGCAACGCGCTGAGCGCTAGCTAAACTAGGAACAGCATGGGAGACGAGCGACCGACGGCGCACAAGAGAGCGCGGAGGGCGAGTTTTATCTTCCCAGCGCGTACGCCAGGCTTGCGCTAGGAGCGAAACCATCGGCCGCCGCGAAGCAGCGCGATCACAAAAGATCAAAACAAATTTTTGTCTTCCTTTTTATGAGAGTGTTTGCTTTCCAGAACTTGTATAATTGCCACATGTACGTGAAAGCATCCATCCGCGCGCGCACACTTCGAGCACCGAGCCGAGCGCTTATCTAGGAACACGATCGGAGTTCGGCGTCAACTTGCAGGAGCGCAAGAACCGCGCGGAGAGATCAGGGGCTCACGTACAAAAGGTTAACTTCTACCACATGTGCGTCAGTTTACCCAGAACTGAAGGCCAGCCTGGCCCACGGAGCGAAACCATCGGCCGCCCGCAAAGCAGCCGAAATGAGGGGAGAGGGAAAAAATAAAAAATACAACTCGCAAGAAGTCGGGCACATATAGGCTGTGACGTCACAGTGCTGCGTCCAAGGAGGTTAAAAAATTGCAATTTTTTAACTTCATTGGCTGCGCCGCTTCTTAGGGGGTGTGGTCAGCCTGGGCCCCTACGGGATATTGTTCGGGAATACGCTGCCGGGCCACTCAGGGATTATTGGCTATCAGCTGGCTCACCAGCTGGCCCGCAAGATTACTAACCGGGCGCCGGTGATCCCTTGGCCTTTCCCTCCCATGGCGGACGAGGCATATTTAAACAAGAAAACCCTCAAAGAGCACTACCAACACCTCCGGCACTCGCTACACACTCTCTCCGCAACCACACATAACCCTATCCATTGCACAAGTGCACACCCTTCGGGCAATCCAGCTGAACACCCTCACCACTCCGGCACGTCTTTACCACTACGGCAATCGCTGCGACCCATACTGTCCCAACTGCCCCGCTACGTACGCAAATGTTGAGCACATCCTTTTCTCCTGCCCCGCTGCCTAGCATTCTCCTCATTACCCTAACCCCCCTCCTCCGAACTGGCGAGTGTGGTTGGCGTCGGCGGCCCTCGTTGACCAGCGAGCCATGATTCTTCTTGCGGAAGAGTACGACGCATAGGTCTTAATCTGACCAGAAGTAAAGTTTTCTCTCTTTCTCTCTCTCTCATCCGAGCAACAAATGCCCATCCGACACCTTCACTTGTGTGGACGTCGGGGGCCGCATGCGGCGTACTCCTGCAAATGTGAAACATTTTATATTGAGGAGATAATAAACACCAAGGTCACTGAAAACATCACCTTCACAGCGGCGAGAAAGAGGTTTGCCTCTTTCCTCCTGGAGGGGTAAGCTTACGCTGCTCGCAGACGGGTGGAGCGTCGTCTGCTTTCCACGGAGACCCAGTTCAGCGAGTCTTAGCTGGTCCCGTCCCCTCTTGGAATGCATCACGCAGCCCAACCCGTAACCACGCCGCTTGCTGATGCAGCAGCGATTGTGGTGCCAACCGTCTCTGTCGGGACCGATGCCACTCCCGCCACTGCCTCCCAATCCTCCAGTACGTTGTAGGGTGCCAAGGAGATGGACACCAGGGGCCCCGCATCGGCTTTCAACGCCACCGTGCCACCCGTGCCACCTTTCGCGTCCCCGGCGCACTCGGTGGCGGCGGTTGAAACGAAGGGTCCCCGAAGAGGGTACAACTCCAGGGGGCCCAGCCCCTCGGGCACCCCTCTGACATCTGACGCACGTCCCGCTGACATCAGCGCACGTCCCGCTGACATCAGCTGGACGTCCCGCCTTTCCTGCCTGCAACGCAGCGCAAGGAGGGCCTACAGAAATGCCCAAAAAGCCCAATCCCAGAGTTACAGCGCCGAAAAACGACACATGAACAAGCACACACACACACCCTCCAGTCATTCTAAAGTCAAATATTGGGAACTGAAAACATACATCAATGGAACTGCAGAGGCCTCCTTAAAACTCTGGACGATATGTAGAAGATGCTGCATGCCAATCAGCCAAGTGTCGTGTGTCTCCAAGAAACACACCTCAATTCCAAATAATCAAATTTCTAAATAGGTACAAGGTATTCAGAAAAGACAGCGGTGGCTGCATACACTCTTTGGGTGGTGCGGCCATTCTCGCCAGGAAGTCAATAGCATGCCACCCTCTCTCTTTAAGAACTGTACTTGAGGCTGTAGCCATCCGTACGATATTATTTCATATGTTGCTAACAGTACGTTTCATTTACATCTCTCCAGATTTTGCACTTCTGAGCTCCGATTTCGAGACAGTGGTTGACCAGCTACCCGAACCATACATCCTCACAGGCGACCTACACGCGCACAACTCTATTTGGGGCTCCTCGAGAACGCATACCCGAGGTCACCTGATCGAGAAGTTTCTTACATCCTCTAGGGCACGCCTTTTCAACAAAAAACAGCCTACATACCATACCGCAAGGCACAATACATACTCGCATCTTGACTTGGCAACTAGTTCTGCAGTTCTCTTTCCATGTCTGAAGTGTGGCGTGGGCACGGACCCATATAATAGTGACAACTTCCTCTTTTCACTAACGTTTATAGGTAGAGGCCCAAGCTGCCACTCTTTGCGCAGCACGTTTATTGAATCAAAAGCAAACTGGAGCACTTTCATATAAGCATATAAAATACACCACACATAGATAAAACACCTACACGTGGAGGAATCCGCCCAACTCATCACGGCGCACATCCTCGACGCCGGCGAAAAGTTCATTGCCCATGCCTTTACTGCGTCGCGCAACCCAAGGAGGCTCTGGTGGAACGAGGACTGCAGGTGGGCGCGGGAAGCCCAGAAAATAGCGTGGGGTGTCCTTCGCCGGTACCCCACGTCAGATAATCTCATTTCTTTCAAACGGGCAAAGGCGTTTCGGAAGCGAGTCCGTCGTGCGGCGAAAAAAGACACTTTGCTCACCTTCCTCACTTCAACCAATTCATACACAGCAGTCGCAAGGTATGGACAAGAAAACGCAAGCCTAATGGACAACAGACACACAGCCTGCCTCTTGTCAGCACTACAGGGGACACACTTGAACACCAGGCTAACGCTTTCGCACAACACTTACAACTGGTGATCAGTTCCGCACACTACACCTACACTTCTATAAAACATAAAACATCCTGTGAGAAGTCCTTGCGAGATAGTAATAAGTCGAATTCATGTTATAACACCCCCTTCTCACTTCATGAACTGAATATCGCACTGGGTACTTGTAAAGCTTCAGCTCCAGGCGCAGACATTACATACACTTACACAACACTTCCACGCAGACACACGTGAAGTCCTCCTTCATCTCTACAACAAAATATGTCTTTTGGGACGCTTTCCAGAGTCATGAAGGGATGACATCGTATTGGCCTTTCTGAAGCAGGGGAAGGACACTTCCTCTCTATTGAGTTGTCGTCCCATCGCCCTGACAAGCTGCCTGTGTAAGCTGCTGGAGATGATGATCAATAGGAGACTCATGTACTTTTTAGAGTACAATGGTCTTCTCGACAGTGGCGAGGCTGGCTTCAGGGCAGAGAGATCCACCAATGATCAACTGGTTGCGTTGGCATCGTATGTAAAAGATGTCTTCATCCATAATCAGTTTTGAATTGCAGTCTTCTTCGATATGGAAAAGTCCTATGACACGGCCTGGCGGTACGGCATCTCGAGTCACCTCATCTCATTTGGCATTTGAGGGAACATGCTGAACACCCTCGCTAGCTATCTGTTGTAGAGAACACTTCGGGGGAGGGTTGGCACTGCACTTTCTAATGTATACGTGCAGGAAAATGGCGTTCCTCAAGGTGGTGTCTTGAGCTGTACTCGTTAAAGATGAACTCGTTCCAGAAGGAATTGGCACCAACCATGTCCTGTTCTGAATATGTATATGACGTCCAGCTACCTTTTGAGTCTTGTAACTTCTCATTTTCTGAATGCCAAGTCCAGCTTGTGGTGAACAAACTTGCAGGCTGGGCAGACACGAACGGTTTTAAACTAAATCCTATAAAAAGTACTTGTGTTCTCACGGAAGCACGGGATTCACGGAAGCACGGGAAGCACGGGCCCTTATATCTTTACTAATGGTGTAGTAATCCCTGTTCCAGGGGAACAAAAATTTTGGGCTGACTATTCAATAGTAATCTCACATTTGTAAAAGAAATGCCTAAAAAGAATGAACATTCCTAAAGTCCTGTCACACAAATCCTACGGTGCAGAAAAGCAGCCCCTCCTGCGCCTTTATGCTGCAGCGGTAGCGTCTCGCTTGGATTATGGCTTGGATTGGTGTCCTGTATGGGTCGGTGACGAGAACGGCGCTAACAATGCTTGACTCGGTGCCGCATTTGGATCTTCGTCTTGCCTGTGGCGCCTTCCGCACTAGCCCCGTTGAAAGCCTGTATGCAGAGTGTCACAAATGGTCCCTGTATTACCGGATGACATACACTGACTGGTTGTATGCCTATTAATAATGTCTAAGGCAAATCTTCCTTTTAATTCAACCATTCATGATGCATCCTCACAGCAGCTCTTTTTAAACGTTCCATTCCTTTCCATCCCGTTCCCTCTCAGAGTGAGAGTAGAAGCTTTTGAGCTAGCAGTGTCATTTTTATACATCCACAAGACGACAATCACTGACGTTATTGCACTGTGACAACTCCGGGCTGTTTGTTGTGGCTTCTCCTTTCTGAAATTCGACAAAAACAGGGGAACGAAATTTGCCAATATGCAGCATTTTCTCTTCCTGCAGAAGAAACATCAGTGCGGAGAGTATTGCTGCAACGCTTCAAAGACAGCTACTGCTGTGTCTTGTGCTGCACATGGGTCGAACTCCAGTGTGTGTAAAAGAATGAACTCACACAACAGCATTTTTACGGCTGAAGCACATGTAATTTCTCTGTTTTACATCACATCGTTCAACATCAAATTTCAAAGACCATAGTATTTACAGATTCTCTTAGCGTTGGGCGTGCCATTTTGTGCAGAAAACGCTCAAAAAATTACGTTATCAATCTTGTTTTTAAGACCCTTATTTCGAGATACGCCTGCCGTCTTGAACTAACAATATGTTGGGTGCCTGTCCACTGTGAAATAGCCGGGAATTGAACCGCAGATCAATGGGCCACTGCTGCTACACTCTTGAATACAGTGCAAAAGCAACAGTGCCGTACACAGATATGAAGCCATATATTAGACACATGGCAAACACACTGGACATGGCAAACATGGCAAACACTGTGGCAAACACACTGGACTGAACATACAGATAACAAGTTACACGTAATAAAACCACACTAGGGATCATACACTACTGACTCACACAAATAACATATTGAAGTTACCTTAGCTAGGTTGCGCATAGGCCATACACATGTAACACACTCACACCTGCTTGCTAGCTCTCCAAAACCCGTGGTTAGCAAGTGTGGGGAGGGCCTATCCGTAGTTCACATCCTAATGACGTGCAAGGCACTCGACACAAGACACAGACACTTCAAGGAACTATACAGACAACACATTCCGCTACACCCTTCCTTTGTTTTGGGGTGACAATGCCATGGTTTCTGTGAACCGCCTTTTTAGATATTTGTCTGATAACTTTTTAGCCCTATATCCTATCATGCCTAATCAAAACTAGCCCTATAAACCAGCCATCACCATTGTTTTATTTATTTTACGGTTATTTTGGCTAACACATTTGTTAGCCACTGTTTTCTGTTGTATACTTTTGTTTGGTCCTCTTTTCTTAGCTGGCCTTGCGCCAAAACAAATCTAGCCATCTTCCGCGCACGGGGCACCTTGAGTATTCATGGTGACGGTGAGCAGCGACACCGCGGACCCCGAGCTCCCAACATAAGTCGTGTCCAACCGTGGCAAGGTGTTTAAAGGTGAAGGGTAGAAGCCGTAAACGGTGGCCGTCGGAGCCTTGGTCAAGCTTCGGCCGATGGGCTCCCTGCCTGTCTACAAGGCAGGGAGCTCGGGGTCCTCTTTGACTAACAGGGTAAGGTCAAAGGAGAAAGTACCCCCGTCTCCCTTTTTTATACTATGCTTAATGGCATTGTCTAAACCCCCCCCCCCAACCGTGATCGGCCCCTAAAATGGGCCGCACCGAAGTATCGCTTTCCCCATTGCCATCTTTGACATTTCCTGAACCAGATCAATACTCTCAATTTTCTGTCATGGAGTCCCTCAATCCAACCCACCCTCTTGTATCTCAGTCAGTCTTCGTGATCGCCATGTATCTTGAAGCCATAATAGGAAAATCGTATTTTTGCAAAAAACAATGGTCTGGTGAACTCCTAATCGAAATAAATGACAAACAGCAGTCTGCAAAGCTTCTAGCTCAAACTAGAGTGGCTGATCTCGACATCAGGGTCACACCCCATCGGAGCCTCAACAGCTCGCAGGGTGTGATATCCGAGACAGATCTCTTGAACGAAACGGATGCGGATCTCCTTGCCGGTTGAAGGATCAGGTTGTCACTGCCGTGAGACGCATCACTATCTGCAGAGACGACAATGAGATTCCAACCAAGCACATTATCTTGACTTTTGACCGCGCAGTACTCCCACAACACATAAATGCAGGTTTTATCCGTTGCTCCATCCGTCCATACATCCCTAACCCGCGGCGCTGTTTTAAGTGCCAGCGGTTCGGGCATGGTACAAACTCTTGCCGTGGCCGAACGACGTGTGCGAAATGCGCGGCGCATGGTCATCCAAGCGACAATTGTCCATCCGATACCCTGTCTTGTGTGAACTGCGGCAGGCCGCATGCAGCGTACTCCCGCAAGTGTGAAAAGTTCCAACTGGAAAAAAAGATAATCAACATCAAGGTAACTGTGAACATCACCTTCCCGGAAGCGCGAAAAAGGTTCGCCTCTTTCCCTCTGGGGAGGTACGCTCACGCGGCTCGCCGGGGTTCGGAGCGGCGTCTGGTGTCCACAGGGACCCAGTTCAGCGAGTCTGACCTGGTCCCGCTCCCGCCCCCCCCCCCCCCCCGGGTTGCCTCTGGCAGCCCAACCCGCAACCACGCCCCTTGCTGAGGCAGCAGCGGTTGTGGTGGCAACGTCTTCCGTCGGGACCGGTGCCGCACCCGCCTCCGCCTTCCTGTCCTCCAGTGCGTTGGAGGGTACCGAAGTGATGGACACCACGGGCCCCGCATCGGCTCCAACCGCCACAGCACCGGCAGTGGCACTTTTGGCGTCCCCGACGCCCGCGGCGGTGGCGGCTCGAACGAAGGGCTCCCGAAGAGGCCCAAGTCCGGGGGGCCCGGTCCGTAGGGCACCCCTCGGACATTCGACGACGAGATGGATGTCGGGCCGTTCCGGACTGCAACGCAGCGCAAGCAGCGGCCTCCGACGCCCAAGCCAGCAGCAGATAGGCCCAAAAAGCCAAATCCTAGAGTAACAGCCCCGAAAGACACATGAACATACATACACACAGGCTTCAGTAGCTTCTAGATCTCCATTATGGGAAGAGAAAATATTACTCAATGGAACTGTAGAGGACTCATTAAAAATCTTGATGATGTCGATGAGATATTGCATTCGAACCAGCCAAGTGATGTGTCTTCAGAAGACGCATTTGAATCCCAATCACACAAATTTCTTAAATAGGTACATGGTATTCAGAAAGGATAGGGTTGGCTGCACACACTTTTCGGGCGGTGTAGCCATAATAGCCCAGAAATCCCTAGCATGCCACCCTATCGCTCTCAACACCGTCCTTGAGGCTGTAGCAATACGCACAATAATTTTTATGGGTGGTTAACGGTATGCTCAATTTACATTCGTTCTTATTATGCACTTTCCAGCTCTGACTTCGAGGCACTGGTCGACCAGCTGCCTGAACCGTACATCCTAACAGGCGACCCTAATGCACACAACTCTCTTTCGGGCTCCTCCGGAACGGATGCCCGAGGTCGCCTGATAGAGAAATTTCTTACATCTTCAGGAGCATGCCTTATCAACAAAAAGCAGCCTGCATACCATAACTTAGGACATAATACTTACATCTCGACTTGGCTATTGGTTCTGCAATTCTCTTTCCATGTGTTGATTGGGGCGTGGGCACTGACCCATATGGTAGTGATCATTTCCCCACTTCCCTAACATATATAGGTGAAGGCCCATGCAGTCTATCTTCCCATAATAGGTTTAATGAATCAAAAGCAAACTGGAGTATATTCACAGAAACATTTGAACTACTCCACACAACCATAGAACACCTACACGTGGAGGAAGCATCCCAACTCATCACGGCACACATCCGCGACGCTGCCGAAAAGTCCATTACACACGCCTCCAGCGTTCCGCGCAACCAAAGGAGGCCGTGGTGGAATGAGCACTGTAGGCGGGCGCGAGAGGCCCAGAACAAGGCGTGGGGTGTCCTTCGCCGGTACCCCACGTCAGATAACCTCATTTCTTTTAAACGGGCAAAGGCTTTTGGGAAGCGAGTGCGTCGTGAGGCGAAAAGGGAGAGTTGGCGCATCACCTTCCTCATTTTTATCAACTCATACACTGACACGCGAAAAGTATGGACACGAATACCTAAACTAAAAGGACAACAGACACACATCCTGCACATGCTTAGTACAACAGGGGACACACTGGAAGACCAGGCTAACACACTCGCACAACACTTCCAACTAGTGTCCAGTTCAGCGCACTACACCAACACTTTCATAAAACACAAAACATCCTGTGAGAAGAAGTCCTTGCGAGACAGTAATAAGTCGACGTCATCTTATAACACCCCCTTCTCTCTGCATGAACTGAAGATAGCACTTAGTACATGTAAACCTTCAGCTCCAGGCGTAGACAACATTACATACACTATGATTCAACACTTGCGCACAGACACACTCGAAACCCTCCTTCACCTCTACAACAAAATATTTCTTTCGGGGCACCTTCCAAAGTCATGGGGGGAGGCCATCGTATTGGCCTTTCTGAAAGAGGGGAAGGACCCTTCCTCTACTGCAAGTTATCGTCCCATTGCACTCACAAGCTGCCTGTGTAAGCTGTTCGAGAAGATGATCAATAGGAGACTCATGTACTTCTTAGAGTACAATGATCTTCTCGACAGCTGCCAGGCTCGATTCAGGGCTGGGGGATCCACCAAAGAGCAACTGGTTGCGTTGGAATCGTAAGTAAAAGATGTCTTTATCCATAATCAGTTTTGCATAACACTCTTCTTCGATATGGAAAAAGCCTATGACACTGCCTGGCGGTACGGCATCTTGAGTGACCTCAAGTCGTTTGGTGTCTCCGGCAACATGCTGAACACCCTCGCTAGCTACATGTCGGAAAGGACCTTTCGAGTGAGGGTTGGCAGTGCACTTTCCAATGTATGCGTGCAGGAAGATGGCGTTCCTCAAGGCGGTGTCCTGAGCTGCACACTATTCATTGTTAAGATGAACTCGCTCCGGAAGGCATTGCCACCAACAATTTCCTGTTCTGTATATGTAGATGACGTCCAAATATCTTTTAGGTCTTGTAACTTTTCAGTTTGTGAACGCCAAGTCCAGCTTGGAGTAAACTATTTTGCTGGCTGGGCGGACACAAACGGTTTTAAACTGAACCCTGGAAAGAGTATTGTGTTGTGTTCTCCCGCCAGCGCGGGATTAAGGCAGACCCTGAGATTACCCTGCATCGCGCTTCTATCCCTGTAAAGAAGGGGCACAAGTTTTTAGGTGTCATATATGATGAAAAACTCAGGTTTTTTTCCACACATCAAACAACTTAAACATAAATTCCTGAAAACACTAAACATTCTCAAAATCCTCTCCCACCAGTCCTATGGTCCAGACAAAGAACTCCTTCTTCGCCTCTTTACCGCCTTAGTCGGGTCTTGGCTATACTACGGTAGTGTTGTCTATGGGTCGGCATCAAAAACAGCACTAAAAATGCTTGACCAAGTTCTCCATTTGGGCCTTCGCCTTGCGTGTGCTGCGTTCTGCACTAGCCCGGCCCATAGTCTGTACGCTGAAAGTAACAAATGGTGCCTGGAACATCAAAGAATGTACATAGATTTATTATACGCTTTTAACGTCTCATTATTCAACAACCACCCTTTTAAACCTGTCCTCAACGATACATCTACAATCCAGCTATTCTCAAATCGCCCATCTCTTTCTTTGCCCTACTCTCTGAGGGTGAGAGAGGAAGCTTCGGGTATTTCCGTTGGGTTTTTAGATGTCTGTACATCATCATAATTTTCTGATGTTATGCCACCATGGCAAGTGCAGCCTGTTTGTTGTGATGTTTTTTTATGAAAATAGATAAAAACAGGGTTCCGAGAGCTGCGATTCTGCAGCATTTCTTGTCGCTTCAGGATAAATATAAATGTGCCGAATTCTATAGCGATGCCTCGAAAACTTCAACTACAGTGTCGTGTGCCGCTCATGGTCCCAATTTTATTGCTTGCAGAACCATGAGTGTACACACCACTATTTTCTCTGCAGAAGCATGTGGCATTTTACTCATTGTTCAGCACATTCTTAAAAAAAAACAAATTCCTAAGTCCGTCATCTTCACAGACTCTTAGAGCGTTGTGCGTGCATTGTCTTCACACAGACCCAGGAAAAACCACATTGTCAATCTTGTCTTTAATTTCATAATGTCTATATATGCAAATAATTTTCAACTAATCCTGTTCTGGGTTCCGGGCCATGCTGGAATCGCGGGGAATGAGGCCGCAGGTGAAATGGCCGCCACTGCTGCACTTGCAAACACAGTGGACATAACAACAATACCCTACACTGATCTCAAGCCACACATCCGACAACACCTTCGCTAAACATGGCAAGCGGACTGGAATAGACAGACAGACAACAAGTTACACATAATAAAGCCACACTTAGGACAATACGCAACTGACTCACACAACAGGCACATTGAAGTTACCTTAGCTAGGTTAATGATAGGCCACACACACTCGACAAACTCCCATCTGCTCACTTGATCTCCAAGACCCCTGTGTAGCAGGTGTGGGGAGGGCCTATCCGTACTTCACATCCTCATTACATGCAAAGCACTCCAGACAACAAGACGCAAGCACTTCCCTCAACTCTACAGACAAGACATTCCACTACACCCAGCACTCTTTCTGGCGGGTGATTCCGTGATTCCTGTGCAACGCACTTTTAGTTTCTCAGTGACATCAAGTTTGTACATCTCATTTCTTATCACGCGTAGTTTTTTAAAGCCTTATTTCATGCCACGCACCATCACAGCCTGGCCTTTTACACCAGCCGTCCTCACTGTCTTTTATTGATTTTACTTTTGTTCTTGCTTACTGATTTTAGTGTCTACGTTCTCACCTCGCATATTTAACCACTGTTTTGGCGCTCTTTGCCCCAGTTGGCCTTGCGCCATTAACATCCAACCATCATCATCATAAAATGTAGCCATCTTCATCATCAACTGCTGAGATGTGGCAGAAGTACAAAAAACGTCTCCAAATGTCCGCTATGACGGTGCTAAATATATATATATTTCGGACGAGTTTCGTTCAATTTTTTTAACAAACGCTCAATGTTTCGGCAAGAGATATTTCCTTGAAATAGTGGCGAAATGTTTTGCTACAGGCTGACGACCACGTTCCCACTTCCTACGTTGATTTTGCTATGCTCTTTCAGACTTTTTTCTTCTGTTATTACTAAAAAACTATTCCAACATTACACGTTTGGATGACCGTCGTTGCCCATATATGCAACCAATTTACATTACTGTCGAAGCTAATGAAGCTCTAATAAACAACCAAAACCTAATTACATCCACACGAGTTTGATAAACACTAAACTTCTAAGAAACAAGAAGTCAAATTCAAAGTATGTTCTTGTATCGCCTATTCGCGCAGTGATTATCTTTTGGCCAGTTGCCTGGGTTCAGGAAAATAGCTAAAGTTGTGCCAGTACATAAATCCAGTGATAACAACTCACAAGAAAATTCTCTTCCCATTTCGTTAACGTGCATACGCTGTAAATGGTAGAACAAATATTGCTTCTGGCTTTTCCTGTCGCTTCGACACCAATGCATTCATTTTTACTATCCAGCATGGTTTAATGAATGCGTTTTGTGATACGCACCTGTTTTAATTCCCCACAGACTTACATAAGAACATCATCATCATCATCATTTATTTACCCTTAATGGCCCCTGACGGGGTATTACAAAAGGGGGGGGGGGTCGAACAATCATACACAAAGGCAATTTCAGACCAAGAACATAAAGTAAGATACAATTCAAGAATTGGAATTACAGGGTAACAATAATAACAGAACTCGTTGTACAAGTAATAGCACGATTGAAAGTGGCATAGAAATGTGAAAAAAAGAACTGGGTACACACAGGAATTACGACGATGCGGTTGTAAAATGAGTTTCGAGTAAGGTTTTAAACTTTGGAGTATTACGTTCATTGGCTATTGCATTTGGAAGCCGATTCCAATACTCAATCGTTAACGGAAGAAAAGATTTGTTGAAAGCATTAGTTGAACCTTTGAAATTTGGGACACTCAAAGAATTACAGAGATGGCGCGAAGTTCGAATTGGTGGGAGAAGCAGGGAGCCATGAGTGTAAGCAAAATTGAAATACAGTTTGTGAAATAAACAAAGGCGTGCTATTTTTCGTCTAAGATCCAGGGAGTTGAGAGACAGTGATAATTTTATAGCAGCAACACTTGTGCGGAAATTGTATTGGGAGGTTGTGAATGGAGCCGCGCGATTCTGAATGGCTTCAAGGGAGTAGATTAAACAAGATTGGTGTGGATTCCAAATTGGAGAAGCATATTCGAGTTTACTACGGACGTAGGTTTCGTAGGCGAGTTTACGAACTGAGGCCGGTGAGCAGGACAGGGACCTTCTGATGAAACCTAATGTTTTAGAGGCATCGGCCGCAAGCTGTGCGATATGGTCAGTCCATGTTAGTTTGCTGTTGATGAGTACACCCAGGTATCGGTGCGATTCTGCTAGAGCGAGATCGTTAGACTGCAGGGAATAAGTATAATTTAAGTTGGAACGCTTACGGGAAACTTGCACAAATTTACATTTAGAAATATTAAGTTGCATCATCCATAAAGAACACCAATTTTCTATTACGTTTAAATCAATTTGGAGGGCAAGTTGATCAGAGCTATCACATATACGCGGTAAACGACACAATCGTCTGCAAAAAGACGTATCGAAGATGTAACACTTGAGGGAAGGTTATAATTAAAAATTAGAAAGAGGAGAGGACCGAAGACGGAACCTTGAGGTACGCCAGATGTTACATTTACATCTGTACATGTTACAGATATAACATGTACAGTAGCTCGCAAACTAATTGCATACCTTTATGAATTTTCTACAGCTTTTAATCGTGTAGCCCGCTGCCATTTAGCCTCTTAGTTATCCACCCTCCGATTACCGTCTTTAACCTTATCTCGGCTCTGTAACTTTCTTTATATACAGTAATCATTTACGGTGGTTAATTGTTATACTTCCCCGCTCCCTTTTGTCACATAGGGTGTGTGTCAAGGCAGGGTTCATGGCGCTTACTGTTCAATATTTAAAAATGACTAATTTCCCGCGTGAAATCTTTCACGCGAGTTATTACTGATGAATGAGTAATTTACCCGAAAATTAATAAAACAACTCACCATGTAACACTAAAAAACCACCTATATGCTGTATGCGATTGCTGTAATATGTGGAAAAATATCTGCGGGCAACCAAATGCCAAATAATTTCTTTCAGCCCGAAAAGGCGTTAACTCTATTTTTTTCGTACTTCATGAACAACCACTCAATTTCAGGGGCTTTAAATATAAACATCTGGGTGTGCTTTCAACAGGATACGTTTCATGGTCCACCCACATTACGCCATATCCGCTACAGCTTCATTGATTTCGGCGCACGTCCCCTTGTGGTCAAAATGAATCCGGAGCCCTCCACTACTTCGCGCCTCATCGCCTGTGTTGCGTTGGCGCGTTACATCAATATCAAAGAATCAATCATCAAGCTACAGCTTCACTATTATTGCGTTACTTACGCTGTAATCTGCATGCTGCTCCGTCTAATATTTGTCAGCTAGCCTATATAACTTTGTATTACCACAGCTAGAGTTCACTTCGTCCGTTTGGTCCGATACCAAAATAATTTGACACAGTAGAGGCTGTACAAAATTGTGCTGCACGGTTTGCATCCAGATCATAGCACTTCAGCTCGAGGTCGAGCATAACAAAAATAAAACATGATCTGTAACTGTAATATTTGATTCTACACCGGTAAATTGCTCACCTATGCATTTTTCGCAAATACATTCATTGCACCAGACATGTCCCATTACGCACTATAACCACTGTTTCCACATCACGCAGAATATTCAACCCATGTACCCTCGCACAAATCTACGGCCCCACGAACGCATTTAATTCGTCATTTCAACTATACACGTGCAATTCGCTTGTCAAACGATCTTTCTGATACCATACGTCTCTACCATACGTAACACTGAACTAGTTATTGTATAACGTTTGTCTGATGTTTTGGTATACTTTCCTCTACACGCCTTCCCTTACCCAAAGCCCTTCTGTGCTTGTAAGGTACTTTGAATGTGTAAACAAATAAATCAACTTTTCTTGTGTATTCTATATATACCTGGTTTGGTTCTCTCCAGAAAAACACGAGGGTCGTAACGATTGGTAAAACTTCTATGTACAGATATACACTATTGGGTGTTTTGCGGTAAATGAAGTGTGAGAAAATATCAATTGAAGATATTTGCAACTTCCAAAAAATGCCGCCATGTGTTGATGCACTGAAATGCAATCTTTTAACACCCAACTGTTTTTTTGCAGATCAACTCGTTCTTTAACGCCATTCCTGAAGCAAGGTGTATTGTCCTTGAAGATGTCGGTGAAGACAGCGTCAGCGTTAACTTTGCAGATAAAAAAACCGGCCTTCGTATAGATATTGAAATGGATATGTACCAGTGGGAGATTTTTAAGGCATTGGACAAGAGATATGGTGGCTAAAGCAAAATCTTGTTAATATGTTTATCACCATAAAAAAGTTCTCATTATTAAACAATTGATGTGCGAGACGTGTAAAATAAAATCGTCAAAATTACCTTTGATTTTGGAAGTCTTGGATCAATTATTTATTTCGGCCAAGATATCTATTTCTGTTTTCCTCTTAGTCTATACTATGAACAAGAAGAAAACACAAAGGTGAAGCATTTTTGAAACGCAGGTAAACACAGAAAGAGTTGCGTCGCCAAACTAAAACATGTTTCAGGCCCTCGTGTAAAGCGATCCGGATCGAAGCAAAAACTTCAAATGCGTTCTGGTGTTTCCAAAAAAACAAGAACAACGTTTCAATGTCGATTTAGGGTAAATTTTAACCCCATGGTCACCTTGTCGTTCAGTACATCGCAGGGAGACCGCGGCGTCTTGTTAACAATATGTGTGCATTATTTTTCGGTTAGTAGAGAAGAAGGGAGATGGTTTGCATCGTACCTTTTTAAGGAACTTCATTTATCCACGATAAAACTGATCATCAAAGATTACTATATATAGAAATCATAAAAGGTCGCTACCAAAAGAAATAGGTGTTAAAAGGACAAAGTAGAAATTTAATACGCTCGATACCATGTCACTCTACTACCTGTCAGTAGGCATTAAGCCTACCGCATCTAGTTGCACTGATGTGGGAAAACGTAGATGGGCTCAGATGAGGAGGTGTCCTGTCTGCGGCGTTGGTGTGTAGTGGAGTCGTCGAAGCCGTTGTATCACCTGCAATCGACAGGGTGAAAGAGGTTGTGGGTCTGGGATGTCCGACGGTTTATGGCTGCTGTAGTTGTATCTGTCGCCACCGGAGGCACCAGCGAACTCCGTAGTGTTTCTTTCTGGCCGTGAAAGCGCAGGCGGTAGGAATAATGACAATGTGGGGCGGCCCATGACCGCCAGTGCTGTGGTTGCTGATGTACAATTTCACTGTGCGCAAAGTGTACTTTAGCCGATGCGATGTCGCTCCACATTGCAAGAATGCTAGACATTGGCCTACTTAGGTACACTTTGGTGAAAAAGCTCGACGAAGAATTGGACGGCCACAAGCACACCCTCAATCGTCGTCCTGCTATTCGTCCAACTTTTCCCCCGGTTCGTCAAGCCGTATCATGCCAACAATTGGGTGTCTTAGATTGTCTTCCTGCGGCAAAGCTCTCTTGAACAACTGCATGGAGGCTTGACTTGTCATTGGGATCTCGCAGTACTCGTGAAGTTTGATCGACAGGCACAGATATGGAATCCAAGGAAAGGAATGCTTATGTGTAATTCGAGAGTTCGGTTTTACACATTTTCCTTTTATGCCCAACAATCTACAATGTGTACTTGTGGAGGAAATGTTCTTTTGTGGTTTGCTTCTGGTATGCCAGGCTCACCCACATAACATTGTGAATTTTTGCCTTGGTAATAAAACTGCCTTAAGTTGCTGAAGAAACTACTGCTGTACTAGCATTCACTGGTGCATGAGACTTGGCGTGAGGGTTGATATGACGAGGGTGGCGAGTTACACACAATTTACTCTTGCGGATTGCCAAGTGAGGTAGGTGGTGACATACATAAATAAGTATTTGGCCAGTTGTGACTCCGTCAAAGATTTTTGGAGCTTCGCAAGTAAGTTTTCATGCACCCTAACTGCAGTTTCTGCGGCTGAAGGGTCTGTTGTGTCTGAGATTCCAAAGTGGACAGGTGCCGCCGCGTATTAAAATTCGCGCAACTACACGCGTAAGTTCCCCAGTGCTACGATGGGTGGCGCCACGTCCCCGGTGGGCACCTTTCGGGAGACAATCACGTGACCGTGTTTTTCCCCGCCAACTCTCTCGGCACGGTCTCCATCTTGTGCACCGCAAGTCGTGTAAACCTCGGACGAATAAAGTAATTTGCAGTACTCAACAAAGTACTTAACATTGGCGACGAGGATGGGATCACCCGCGGCAGGGAAACCCCCAGTGCATCCAGTAAGTCATGGCTGGCCGCCAGCATGATTTTTCGTCACGTTTAGAGGAGTTCACGGGCTCCAACTGGTCATCGTGGTTCGGCCGACTACAATTCTTCTTCGAGGCCAACGATGTGACCGACCCTGTCAAGCAACGTGCACATTTGCTTACACTGTGCGGTGCTCACATTTACGACGTGGTTTGTGCGCTACTTCAACCGAAGACGCCGGACCGAGTGAGCTATGCCGAGATCGTGGCCGCACTTCAGGCGCACTACGACCCTCGTCCGTCGGAGGTCTACAGTCGTGCCATGTTTCAAAGGCGGGATCAGCTTCCAGGCGAGTCGGTGAACGACTACGTTGCGGCACTACGCAAGTTAGCTACGAGCTGCAATTTCGGCACGCTGCCGACGGCAACAGCACCCCCGGCGACGCAAGCTGGTGGAGCGGCATCAACACAGCAGGGAGCTACGGACTACAATCCAACGCTTCTGCCGTTAGATGTAATGTTGCGGGATCGCTTTGTGTGTGGTCTCCGCGACGAGAACCTTCAACAGCGACTGTTCGCAGAGAAGGAGCTCACGTTTACAAAGGCCTACGATTTCGCTATTCGAGCGGAAAGCGCCGTCCAGCAACAACAAAAGATAAAAACTGATCACGCGGAAGTCAACAAGGCAGCAGCGCACGCCAGCGACAGCGCTACGAACTCCAAGGCGCATTCTCAAGGACAACGCTGTTGGCGCTGCGATGGATCCCACAGTCCCAAGACATGAAAGTTCATCAAACCAACGTGCAATTACTGCCGGAAGCAAGGCCACATTGTTAAGGCTTGTATCTCAAGGAAGAAGGCTGAGAAAAAGACGTACCAGCGCAGCATTTCCTTAGGAACTTCACAGACTGCCAACGTGACGGAGCAAACCAAACCAGACGTTTCAACGCTCCATGATCTCTGTACAGTGGCAGACGGGTTCAACACCCCGAAGTTCACCCTGAAGCTTACAGTGCATGGCAAACCAGTGACTTTTGAGGTTGACTCCAGTGCAGCGTGTACCATGGTTAGCAAAGACACTTTTCAAACTGTGTGGCCAACGCACGCACCTACACTGCAGCAGGACGACATTCATCTACGCACCTGGTCAGGTCAGCAACTCCAATTCATTGGAACAGCGACAGTTAATGTTGTTCACAAGAACGCGACTTGTCAACTACCACTTCTTGTTGTCCAAGGCACAGGATGCAGCTTGTTGGGACGCAACTGGTTTGACAAGCTGGGCATCGAGCTTCACGGCATTCACCAGACAACGGACGAAGGCATTTTGCCAAGCTGCTACGGAAGTATGATGACGTTTTTTGTGAAGACTCCACGGGACACACAGGCCCACCAGTAAATCTGGAACTGAAGGAGGGGGCAAGCCCCAAGTTCTTCAAGGCACAGCCTGTGCCCTTTGCCATGCGCGCATCATCGGAGGCGCAGATTGACAAGTACGTAGAAGACGGTATTTGGGAGCCTGTCCAACACTCAGACTGGGCTACACCACTAGTATGGGTACGGAAAAAAGACGGAAGCTTGCGTGCCTGCGGTGACTACCGCTGTACCGTAAATGAGGCTGCGAAGAAGACTTCATACCCCTTGCCTACAACAGAGGAAGTGTTTAGCACTTTGAAGGGAGGGCAAGTTTTCAGCACCTTGGACTTGGCCCAAGCGTACACTCAACTTCACGTCAGTCCAGAGACAGCACAGATTCTCAGTCAACACCACGAAGGGTCTGTACAAAGTTAACAGGCTTCCATTTGGCGTTTCAGCTGCTCCAGCAATTTTCCAGCGCTTTATGGAGACAACCTTGAGCGGCTTGCCAGGAGTATGTGTTTACCTGGACGATATCATAGTGAGTGGAGCAACAGCGAAAGAGCACAAAGACCGTCTTGCGGCAGTTCTGGAGCGACTGGCCCAGGCAAACCTTCGACTAAGCAAATCCAAGTGTCAGTTTGGTGTGGCTGAAGTCAAGTTTCTTGGTCACAAGATTGATGCAGCAGGGATCCACACGTCAGATGACAAGGTTGAGGTCATCGTGAAGGCACCAGCACCCACAAGTAAGCAAACACTGCAGTCTTTTCTGGGCATGCTGGCCTTCTATGACCGCTTCCTGGAGCGCCGCGCTACAGTGGCATCAACACTGTACGAGCTGCTGGCGAAGGACAAAACTTGGAAATGGGAGCAGCGGCATCAAAAGGCATTTGATGAGCTCAAACAGTGCCTTTTGTCGAGGACTGTCTTGGCACACTATGATGAAAGCAAGCCCCTCTTAATTTCATGTGATGCTTCGCCTTATGGCGTAGGTGCCGTGCTTGCTCAGCTGGACAGTCAAGGCAGAGAGGCACCAATTGCATTCGCATCCCGGACATTGGGTTCCGCTGAGCGTAACTACGCGCAACTCGACCGGGAAGGACTTGCTGTAGTCTTTGCAGCCACTCATTTCCACAAGTACATTGTGGGCCGAGAAGTCACCTTTTTGACGGATCACCAGCCGTTACTCGGGATTCTTGGGCCACGAAAGCCTGTACCTGAGATGCTTTCGCCCAGGATGAAAAGGTGGTGCCTCAAACTCTCAGCGTACAACTACAACCTCCAGTATCGCGCCGGTAGTCGTCAGCAGAATGCGGATGCGCTTAGCCGACTTCCACTGCCAGACCGCATTGAAGAACCTCACCCACCTGGAGACATCCTAATGTTTGAGGCGTTACCGCGACCACCGTTGACAGCTGACGTTGTATCCACACTCACTCAATAGGACCCCATTCTTGCGGAAGTCTTTTCTGCAGTACAGAATGGCACCGTGCAGCGATTACAGGGAGACAGGTTCACTCCATACCGAAGAAGAGCTACCGAACTTGCTATCCATCGAGGATGCATTAGCTGGGGCTCAAGAGTTGTCATACCTGCGGCAGCTCGAGAACAGGCCATGCCCTTGGTTCACGCGGGACATCGTGGAATTGTAGCCATGAAGGCTTGTGCGCGCAGTTACCTTTGGTGGCCAGGCTTGGACGCCGAGATTGAAACAACTGTCAAGTCATGTAAGCCGTGCCAGCGCACCCAGAGCGATCCCAAGAAGGCTCCAGTTCCAAGTTGGACGCAGCCGACGACACCATGGCACACCTTGCATGTGGACTTCGCTGGTCCGGTGGAGGGACATACCTTTTTGGTCGTCGTCGACGCTTTCACCAAGTGGTTGGAGGTGCGACCAGTGAACAGCCCGACATCGACAGCAGTCATCAGTGTGCTGCGTTCTCTGTTCGCCACGTTCGGCATACCGCGTAAAGTTGTGTCGGACAATGGGACTGCGTTTGTGTCTTCGGAGATACAAGGCTTCTACAAAAGAAACGGCATTCGGAGTGTAACGTCAGCCCCATACCACCCTGCTACGAATGGGCAAGCAGAACGTTATGTAGGAGAACTGAAGAGGGCGCTCGCAAGAGAACCGTCCGGTTCGTTCAACGTTCGCTTGTCGCGTTTTCTGTTCAGGCAGCATACCACTGTGCATCAGTCGACAGGCATAACACCCGCTAAGGCTATGTTTGGGAGGGAGCTACCAAGCCAGTTGGACCTAGTCAACGCATCTGAAGGACAAGAGATGACACAAGCTGAGCTACCCCAAAGCCGTACACTCGTTGAAGGAGAAGCAGTATGGGTCAGGCAGTTCAGCAAAGCCAGCAGGGGGCCCGACTGGACAGAAGGAACTCTGGTTAAGAGGATGGGTCACCGATCCTGGCTTATGCAGTGTGCAGGAAGAACGGTAAGACGCCATCTGAACCAGCTCAGGAAGCGTGCCGGGGAAGTGACCCTGGACAGACAAGCCTCAGCGACACTCACATGGGGCATGGACAGTAATCCAACGGGAAACACACTAGCGAAGCCATCATCACGTCAACCGGAATCTGGCACACCAAAACGTCCAGCACGGATTAGACGACAGCCTACATGGTACAAGGCATCCTTCTAAGGGGGGAAAAGTGTTGTGTCTGAGATTCCAAAGTGGACAGGTGCCGCCACGTATTAAAATTCGCGCAACTACACGCGTGAGTTCCCCAGTGCTACGATGGGTGGCGCCACGTCCCCGGTGGGCACCTTTCGGGAGACAATCACGTGACCGTGTTTTTCCCCGCCAACTCTCTCGGCACGGTCTCCATCTTGTGCACCGCAAGTCCTGTAAACCTCGGACGAATAAAGTAATTTGCAGTACTCAACAAAGTACTTAACAGGGTCCAAAGATGAAGCGCTTCCAAAAGAAATAATTCTTCGTACCAGGGCCCACAAATATCTACTTTGGCCCCGTAAGATATAGCAGGAGCTGGTGCATAGCGTATAGAAGCCGCTTTTCTTTGTTTCTGCGACGCGTGAGTTTGCCTCCTGCTGAGAGAACGGGCAATCGTGCTGTATGCTACAATTACCCAGTGCATCAACCTTGAGCGCACATCACTGGGAAATCTTGCACTGTAAAATTCACGTATACTCTTTGAGTGTACGTAAAGTTGCTAAAGTAAACGATGGTGCGCACTTTTCCATCAAAACACACGTATAGGGTTTTGAATGTACGGAAAGTCGCAAAGAAGGTCGATGGTACCACTTGGAATATATAACATGTTACACTTACTTGAATTCACTTACCTTTGAGTGAACTCATTACTCGCTAAGCTTCTTTTAAGTATTCAGAACAAGGGATACAATCCAGTACAAAGTACCTCAGCTTTTGACATATTCTGTTCAACAAAAGAATACCTCCTCGTGTTATGTATGCGATAAGCGCATTCATGTCTCCTAAGGGACTGACCTGTTCCTCGGAAAAGTCAGTACTACTTCTCCTCCGTCCTGCACACCGTTCGTGACGTCAGTGACAACAGATCATCACCAGATTGACCTCAATCACGCGGGAAGAACCATACCTACTGTAAACTTAATTCTAATCCTGGGTTTATATATCCACGTCACAGGAAGTAACAGGGAAATCCGAAAGACATTAGACAAGCAAACTGAACAGTTCGTCAGATTATCCCTCGCATAACCAACCGAAAAGGGCGATGAAAGAAGAAAACACCCTGAAACTCGTCCGTGCTTTCGGCATTAGCCGGATCATCTACGTCACTCCTTACCTTAATCTCAAGAAAAGAGAAAAAGTGAACATAATTTAAAGGGCATATAAACGAGATATTGAACTTGGAATGTGAAGCCTAAACGACAGGGTGGATGCCTTGTGCCTTCGCAACGGCATCGGCGAGCTTATAGAAGCACAGAAAATCTCACAATTGGAAAGACTCCAAAACTGCTACGGGGCTACACATCCTATGAGAACTTTGCATTTTTCTGCGGATCAACATAAGCCAAAGAAGTAGACATACCCACCGCGCTACGAGAGCTTTTGAATCTCACATGAATCTCACATATACAAAGGCCACGAGAGCGTCAAGGGCACAAGCCCTCACAAAACAATACGGCAACAACCCCAAACAGGATTTCTAGAAGCAGCAGACTCCCGACAACAACGCCATTGCCGTGGTGGTAGTGGACCTCAAAGAACAAACGCTCTCCTCGAGGACAGTTCCCACAAAAATACTACATCTTCAGAACAGGCAGCAATCGCTCTGGCGATCACCGCAACTCGAGCCAGATACATAATCAATGACTACAAGGCAGCCATACGTAGCTACAGTTAAGGACAAATATCCCAATTCGCTCAAGAACGCTTCAACAGCTGCGAGCACCAAATTAGCGCACAACAAAATTTACCTAGACTCCCGCACAAGAATGGTTACAAGCCCCAGAGCGGGTCCACAGACCTGCTTGCCAGATTATCCCCGAGCAGCAGATCGTCACCTGAGCAGCACAAACTAGCAAGCGCGAGTTCACAGCCACCCACCGCACACTCAACGCTGCGCAAGCCAAGGCAAGGAGCCAACTTAAAACAAATACCTGCCTGAACCGGCTTACCTATATTCACTTCTATCCACAAATCTCGGATAACTGGAAAAACTATGGCCACTGCGCTGACTTCACGCACATTATGTGGAGATGCCAAAGTCAACCACGGCACTAGAGCCCTCTACCCCCCATAGATATCGACATCATATACTTTGCAGCAGCAGTCGGGACCGAATGCACGTGCCTGACCGGATCATTTCCACCCAACAGATTACCCCAGTGAACTGCTCTCGACTCATCCGTTGAACTAGCCGCCCTGTCGGAGAAGACCTGCGCCTGCCTCTGAAGATCGACAAAACTGCTGCGCACCCCATTGTCAGCAGCGGCATACCATCGACAGCTATATACCCGGGGTGGCCCAATGTCACCGCCAATTTGCAGCAGAAGTCGTAACCGAATGCACGTGCCTGACCGCATCCTTTTCGCCCAACAGGTGGAATTTAGTTTGTCACCACTACTTTTTTTAAATTTTCTGCGACTGCTTCTGCTACCACTGTTGCATAGTTTTAAATTTGTGCCAGCATGCATAGTAACGCAGAGCTAGCAAAGTGAGTGGAAGAAATTTAAAATGATTTTAAAGACAGAGTAACCAAAGTGGTTGACGATATTTTAGTAAATCTGAAATTGAAAGTTGAAGCGGACTCTGCCATGACAAAGAAAAGAGATGATGATGAACTCAATAAATTCCGGCGCAGCCTTACTTTCCTGAATGAAACAACAGAATAAAAAACAGCGGAGCGGCAACAGCTGAAAGCAGCAAAAAAACCTTGGTCGCACGTAGGCAAGAATTGGAGAGTAGGGTTCCTGACTTGGAGCAATACTCAATGATGAACAACGTTGAGATAAAAGGCGTTACAACAAGTAAATGTAAAGACTGCTTGAAAAATATGCAAGATATTCGAAATAGAGTCAAAAGCCCTTTGTCAGAGCATGATTTGGATGTTGTACATCGCGCACCATCAAAGGGAAAGACAATAAATTTTATTGCTTGATTTTTTTCGCGCACAGAAAAGAACGAGTTGTGAAGGCACAAAACGCCGCGTAGTAGCAAAAGACATTGGCTTCCATGGAATGGAAACAAAGCAAGTTTACTTTAATGATAACTTGAAACTGACCAACAAAAAACTGTTTGCAAAAGCCTTGGAACTCAAAAATAAAAAAGAATGGAAATTTCTTTTGACAGTGAACTGCCAGATTATGGCCAGGAATATTAACGATAAACGAGTAATCCACATAAAGGTCGAGTCTGACCTTGCTATCTTTCGCTAACAGATCTTCAGCTGTTTTCTAAAATGCAATAATAGCCTACATAAGCTAAAGGCGTACAATTATTCTTCACTAGTTCCTAGCATTCTCTTATTCACTTCACTCACACAGCCTCAGAAAACAGTATAATGCTTTCATATAGCTAGCGCAACTTCTGTTTTCGATCATCTGGGTCTCAGAAACCTGGCTAAGCGATGCTGAATAGAATCTATACTGTTTTCCCTCATTCAATTCAGTGCAGCCTCACTTTATGACCTCAAGTCATGGTGGCGCAGCTATATTACTTTTTTCTTGAATCAACTACCGACGCCGATATGATCTACTGCTAAACACAAACTGAATCAGTGCGCGTTGAAGTTACAGACCCCAGTTTTGTAATGACCATAAAATTGTTATCATTGGCACCATTTATCCCTCGCCTAGTTCAGCGATTCCTACCTACTGCCTGTAGCTTGAGAGTTTATTGCATTCACTCTCTCCCGCAACTAAGAGTGTTATGATAGTTGGTAACGTTAACATTACCCTTTGAACTGACGGAACCTCCTAGCACACCGATTACACCAATTGCTTGCATGGCTATGATTTTGAAACCTTGCCTAATCTACCTACCCTTTGTCCTACTCCTGATTCAGGCACTTTATTGATCATGCTTTAACGAATGCGCTCATCCGACCGGAAGCCTTTAACATTCTTGTTGACATCACCGACCACTTACCAATTGCCCACCGCTTTCCGCAACCCAATTCCAAACACGTATCGCAATATACGAAATCTACCTTCAACAAAGCAAAATTTATCTATGTAGCTAGCAATTCAATTCGTCCAGAGTCACATTTTTACAAGATGCTCAGTGATCATACACTGAATTCGCATCAATAATAATTCACTACATACTGTCACGCGAAGCAAACGAGACATAACGGCCCAACCTCTGGAGGAGACCCAGCAGAGGGGGGGGGGGACGGGGGGCAGCTCCCTCATTGCCGATATAGTGTATATAGCGTGAATACATCTCTCGCATCTTCCATGGTTTATTTGCGGTGTCCTGCGGCCACGTAACATGTTTTGGTGGAGGTTGCGGAGGTCATACCCACCCTCGCTGGCGCTCCGCTTCGTCAAGGCTGCTAATCATGGCTGAAAGGTTCTTGGATAGCGTCGGCCCCTCCCAGCCTCGTTGAGCCATGGACGAACCATTCCCTAGCCCCGTGTCGCCAGCCTATGACTTGCCGAGAGCGACAGTCATTACCATCCGCGACGTGAACGGACGACGACACCGTTCCCCTGGGCTGAACCCCGGTG
Source organism: Haemaphysalis longicornis (assembly GCF_048455015.1). NCBI lineage: Eukaryota > Metazoa > Arthropoda > Arachnida > Ixodida > Ixodidae > Haemaphysalis > Haemaphysalis longicornis. Next base: position 167,090,333 of record NW_027526385.1, read on the forward strand.
CGCCTGCGAGGCCTTTGGACGTCGCTTTGCTGTGTCGGGGGCGGACATTGCTGTTTCGGGGCAAGTGCTCACCACGACAAATCATCCTCATCCATGGCAGCGAGCACGTCTCATCGCGCCTCGTCACCGCATCTCTGAATTTACTAAGTCCTCGAGCGGCACGATCGCTTTCGACGAGGGGGATGTGTCGTAAATGCATCGCTCACGTCTTTTAGGTTCACTTCCTGTGTACTACCGCCACGTAACCATACTATATTCAACATCAGCCATGTTTTGTCAAAAAATGCAACCGTCTTCACTAAAACGATGGCTAACAGTTGGTTTCGTCAGAAGTCTACTAAAAAGAATAACCTTTATCGAAAAAAGCAGCCATTCAACAGCGCACTAAAGCACCATAAAGGAAATATTGTACTGTACTGACGTCAATACTAAAGAAAGCGAAGTGATTACTACGGAAATAAATCTCTGTGCCTGGCAGTAATATCGAAAAGCAATGGCGTTTTTTGAATTAGTGTACGCACAACAATAGTGGCCAAAATCTGATAGCGGAAATAAATCATGATGGCAATACCCTCACCCAGCCTGATGAAATACAAATGCTTTCAGTATCTTCTTCGAATGGAAATAAAACACGTTTATGTTAATGATCAGTTCACTCTGAGCAACAAAAAACTGCTTACAAAAACCTTGGAAGTCAAAAATGAGAAACAATCGATATTTCAATTGACACTGGACTCCCAGAATATGGCCAGGAAAACATTGGATAACCGAGAAATTGGCGTCAAGGACGAGTGTGAT